>NC_058521.1:520611175-521967675 GCF_904849725.1 Hordeum vulgare subsp. vulgare
TATTTAAGTGTAAAAATTGTCAAATATACACTTTATATGTCATATATACACATCATAAAACACAAACCGATTGTCTCAATTTAGGAAAAGTACGAAGTGTTCCGAGGACGAAACGTTTTAACTGAAATCAAGCCGCATGCTCATATATGCATACCAACAGAAAATCATCTTCCATCTACAATAGAGATTGCACCGGATACACAAAGCATGCGGCAAGATTAACCCTAATAAGTGTTGTTTCATGAGTTTGCTAATATTGAAGTTGTGGTTCTTTGAAATACCTAAAGGGATGAGGAAAAGACTGAATTATTACAGATCCAGATATTTCCCTTAGTCCGATGAACATAAGTGTGAATACCACCTCACAAGGTACGGTGTAGTTTTTCAGTGGGGTGGAAGATCGAATTAAATAAGTGTGTAATGAGCAAATGACTTTATAAGATACTTACTAAGCATGTGGTTTGGCAAGAATTTCTTAGGAATAGGTATTTACGCCATATACATTATCTTGGGTTCAGACCAAACCAATCGATTTTCCGTTTTTAAAAGGTCTATGGAGTCAAAGATGAGTTTCTTACAAAAGGACTTTTGTGGTAGGCAATGGCTTATCCAATAAGTTCTCGAAAGATGCTTGGTTGGAGGATTGACATCTAGCTTTGCAGTACCTATGTCTTTACCATATTGTGCAGAAAAAATGTTATCATTGCCTTCGTAATGAGACAAATACTATGGACTGTGGCTTTTCCACAACCACTTACGGTATGATAAATGGATAACTAGATATGCCTAACCAAAAGGTTGATGGAGCTCAAGCTGAGCGATGAAGCAAGCACTTCTTATTGGAAGATGACTGCTTCTGGTGCCTTCTCAATCAAGTCTATGTATCTAGACTTCATTGACAATGTCAACCTTTATCACAAATTTATTTGGAAAATCAAAATCAAAATCTTCATGTGGGTTTGGATAGGTAGGTGATCATTGCAAAAGAAAATTTAAAGAAAAGAAGACAGAGAAGGTTGCACTAGTGTTGCTCTTGTCGCAATGATGAGTAAATTCAACATATATTCCTCCGTTGCTACTTTCCAAGGCTTAACTGTGGTATATCAACACAGATTTTAGTTTACCTCTTCCCATCAGTATTACAAATATGATCGGAACCTCATTAGTAGGGTTTCACCCGAAGTTGAAGTCACGGATTTGAGTGAGAGTGTGTGATTTATTTTGGGTCATTTGGAATCTTGTAATGATATTATTTCTAAAGAACTCAAGTTCCAGAAAAATTATAGGTCATCTTTAGGTCATACGTTGGATCCATACTTTGTCCTTAGTTCACATGGAGGAGGAGCCAGTGGGATATGATCGCTTGGGTTATTCAACCAATTTGGTTTGCGACCTATGCATGAGGTCTCATTTGTTTCCTCCTTGTATTTGTAATTTGCCTATGAAGGCGACCCAACACGGCTTGTCATTTCTTTTTTGAACCTCGTTTTACTTGTGCCTTTCTTGTGCATGACTAATAAACAAAATGGTTGTATGCATCGCTTGATGCAGAGGCCAAGGGATCTTACCCTGTTTTTCAAAGGATCAACTTAATCTAACCAAAACTTGGAACTCAATGTTTCATCTTTATCTTTTGCGATCACTAATTATCTAATCGACATATTTCTTGTTAGGTACTCAATTGTGGAGGCGTTGGCAATACTCGTTATAGTTTTGGTGTGACTTGTGATTTGTGAATAAGAGATAATTAGATGACATTTGGCGTGCTGTTACGAGAATCAGTTGCAATATATTTCAGTAAGAATTGATTTTACGAAACAAAGATATTTGAAAATATCCATTAATAGTTGTTTTTCGCCCGCCACTAGTAACTTGTTATGGAGTAATGACGTACCAAAACAAACATAATGCTCTCAGTCCAACTCACATTAAGGTTAATGTATTATAGACCAAGCATGGGACAAAAAGGTAGTGTAAAAAAGTCCACACAACACTTTCACTAGTAGGCAAAGATACTCATAACACTCGCCCCCAACCATGCCTGTCTTGAAGTCTCACTCATTACTTGAGCAAACATTCTAGACACCAGTCGTAACAATTTTTTACAATCATCTTTTGTGCAAAACAGTCTACGAGTCAATCATGGAACCTAGCAGAAAAATGACATTGCAAGGGCCATTAGGAAGTACTCTTTTGGAATGAAGATTTGTTTCTTGTTTTCCAAATAATCTGTAATAGTCCAACAACACCTATAGAAAATGCATCCTTGTCTTTGCTAGTATGGCTAAGAAACCAATTCTAGCATAAATCCAAAAGTTAAACCAGGGTTTGGGATTATCCGAGTGTCAATAACATTCATAAGAATTTATCCGGTGTACACGAAAAGAACAAGTGATAAACAGTCTCTTCATTGTCACAAACTCACATTCTTCGCTACTTCCCCAAACCATTATTACCCAACTTATCTTTAGTAGGTATCATATTTTCTAACTACAAGCAAGCTTTAAATTTTAGAGGAATTTTCAGACTCCACAATAACTTAAAAGGGAACAACAACCTATCTAGCGATGATGTACTAACACAAAGACTTAACCGAAAGAGAACCCAAGGTTCTAATCAACTATTTAACTTTGTCAGTTTCTGTAGTCACAACAACCTGACCGCACATATCAAGAAGTTAATTCCACACAACTGGGATATCTTCATGAAGACATCTACTAAATCTAATACATTTGAAATCCTGGACAAACACACTAACAATGTTAACATGACTGCATAATCTCGCGATCTCAACAGAAACCATCATACATACGTTATACAAAAAACATTGTCAAAGTACATAAGGCCACTTCAGAGGTGGGATTTACACATGATGATTAAAATTGAGACAAAGTATTTTTCCTTGCATACTTTGTTATAATCATATCTTGCCATTCCCCTTCCTCATTTTCTATTACAAATCTATATGGAAAATTAAAATCAAAATCTTCATTTGGGTTTGGATAGTACATGATCCTCAAAAAAGATAATTTAAGTAAAATAAAATTGAGAAGGTTGCACTAGTGTTGCTCTTGTGGCAATGATGAGTGAATTCATCATATATTCCTCCATTGTGATACTTGTGATCTGCGTTGGGTTTTCTGTGAAGAGGAACGAGTCATCGCAACACAATGTGGATAAGTATTTCTCTAAGTTATGAAACCAAGATTTATCGAACCAATAGGAATATCAACAATAACCGTCTTCAGCAGCTGCACACAAAAGAACAAACAACTTGCACCCAACGTGGGCAAGAGGTTTGTCAATCCCCTTGGTCTCGTTATTCGCAAGCGAGTGAGATGTTTAGATAATTGTAAATTTTAAAACAAAATGAAAACAAGTAAATGAAAGAAAGGTATTGATGGTTTTGTAAATATATGGTGAATAAACCCAAAGGCTATAGTTTTCCCTAGTGCCATCTCTCATGAAAATAACTTACACCGAGTAAACACGTTATTATTGGGCAATTGATAGAAAAGCGCATAGTTATGTGATATTCACGACAATGACCATGTGTATATAGGCATCACATCCATAAACAAATAGGCAGACTCCTGCTAGCACCTATTACTATTACTCCATTCATCGACCCATATCCAACATGCATCTAGAGTATTAAGTAAAACATAGTAATGCATGGAGAACGATGACATGATGTAGACAAAGTAAACTCAAGCAATATGAATAAACCCCATCATGTTATCCTTAGTAGCAGCAATACAAAGACGCATATTGTCCCCTTCTGTCACTGGGATATAGAAACTCGCCAGGTTAAACCTATCACAATGCACCCCTCTCACCAAAGAAATATCAATCTAGTTGACCAAATTATTTCAATTGATCGAAGAGAATTACGAAGCTATCATAATCATGCACATAAGAATCATATTAGAATTCATAGAAGACTCAAATGTTTATCATGAATAATATGAACATAAACCCACAATTCATTGGATCCCATCAAACGCACCGCACAAAAGGATTACATCATATATCAAAGCGAAGATGCGATGATCATTGTATTGAAGATCAAGATCAAGATCAAGATCAAGAGAGAGAGAGAGAGAGATTTCCATCTAGGTACTAGCCATGGACCTGTAGGTCTGTGGTGAACTACTCACACATCATCATGAGGGCAGCAAGGTTGATGAAGAGCCCCTCCGTGATCGATCCCCCTCCGACAGGGTGCTGAAACAGAGCTCCAGATGGCCTCCCGTCGGAACAGAGACTTGCGGAGGCGTAAAAACTGTTTCGGGACTACCTTTAGGTTTATTTGGATATCTGAGAATTTATGAACCAGTGAACGGAGTGGGGAGAGCCTCGAGGGGCCCACAAGCCATCAGGGCGCCCCTCCCACGCCATGTCGTGTTAGCTTGTGGGGCCCTCGGGTGGCCTCCAGCATTCTTCCAATACTCATTGGTCTTCTTTTGGTCCAGAAAAAATCTCCAAAAAGTTTCAGGTCAATTGGACTTCGTTTGGTATTGAAAACCTGAAAAGTGAAAAACATGCAGAAAACAACAAGTGATAGTAGGCAATGGGTCAATAGGTTAGTGGTCAAAATAATATAAATTTGTAAATAAATACCCAAAAGTATCTTAGAATGATAATATATCAGCATGGAACAATAAAAAATTATAGATACGCTGGAGACGTATCAAGCATCCCCAAGCTTAATTTGTGCTCGTCCTCGAGTAGGTAAATAATAAAAATAGAATTTTTTTACGTGACATGCTACCCATTATTTAACCTTATGCATGTATGATCATTGAGAAACGATGAATTAACAAACATTAACATAGCAATACTTATAAGTATAAGCAACAAAATCATTATCTTTCAAAGTATATGATCCTCAAACATTGTTTTACCCCCATTCATCTTACTATATTAGCAAGGCATGGCTCCATCTTCACCAAATTAATAAAAATGCCAAGCACCACGGTGCCCAATTGAGGTAATTGGATCATACTTTTTCAATATGCATCAACTTTTTATTCTTCATGCAATACATGAGCGTGAACCATTGGACATAGCATATAGGTGGAATAGAATGTGATGGTAGGTATCGAAGGGGTAAAAAGTGGAGAAGATAGTCTCACATCAACTAGGTGTACCACCGGGTTATGGAGATGCCCGTCGATAGATATCGATGCAAGGAGTAGGGATTGCCATGCAAATGATGCACTAGAGCTATAAGTGTATGAAAGCTCAACTAAAGCTAAGTGGGGTGTGCATCTAACTTGCTTTCTCGTGAAGACCTCGGGAATTTGATGAAGCCCGTCATTGGAATATACAAGCCAAGTTTATGAAAAAAATGATTCCCACTAGCATATGAATGGTATAACATGAGACTCTCTATATGAAGAACAAGGTGCCACTTTGAGGCACAAGTGTGGTAAAGGATAGTAGCAAAGTCTCTTCTCTCTTTTTCTCTAATTCATTTTTATTGTTATGGTGGGCTCATTTGGCCTCCCTCATTTTTATTTTCTCACTCGGACAATACTCTAATAATGACGATCATCACACTTTTATTACTTACAACTCAATATGAAAACTGATAGGACGTTATGACTTTGTATGAATGCCTCTGGCAGTGTACCAGGATGCGCAAAGATCTAGCATGACATGTATCAAAAACATCATGAACTGTGGCTTTGTCACAAATACTATGTAAACTCTATATGATCATGCAAAGCAATATGATGATGGACAAACTAGTCATGTGAAGTGATGATGGAATTTGCATCGCAATATATCTCGGAATAGCTAAGGAAATGCCATGATAGGTAGGTATGGTGGCTGTTTTGAGGAAGATATAATGAAGCTTATGTGCAATATAGTGTGTCATGTCACGGGGTTTGGATGCACATGCAAAGGTTGCACCGATCCTCGAGGTGAGAATGGGCAATGCACGGTACCGAAGAGGCTACCAAATATGAGGAGGTGAGATTGTGTATGTCCATGGTATCACATTAGTCATAAAGAACTCATATACTTAATGCAAAGTTTTATCAGTTTTATCATAAATCAAAGTACTACTCGAATGCCGCGAGGGAGGAGGTTGGTAGGTGATACGTCCATTTTGCATCATGCTTTTATATCATTATTTATTGCATTATGGGATGTTATTACACATTATGGTACAATACTTATGCCTTTTCTCTTTTATTTTACAAGATTTACATGAAGAGGGAGAATGCCGGCAGCTGGAATTCTGGACTGGAAAAGGAGCAAATCTGAGAGACCTATTCTGCACAGCTCCAAAAGTCCTAGAAAGTTACGAAGAATTGTTTTGTAATATATAAAAAATAATGGGCGAAAGAAGTACCGGAGGGGACCCACCAGGAAGCCACAAGCCCAGGGGGCGCGGCCTACCCCCTAGTCGCGCCTTGCAGGCTTGTGGGCCCCCTGACAGGCCTCCGGCTCCCATCTTCTCCTATATGAAGGATTTTGACCTGGAAAAAATCATATCATACCTTTCGGGGCACGACGCCACCTTCTCGAGGCGGAACTTCGACATAACCTATATAGAGCTCAGGGGGAGCTATTCCGCGTGGGAAAACTTCCCTCCCGGAGGGAGGAATCGAAGCCATCGTCCTCACCAACGATCCTCTCATCGAGAGGGGGTCAATCTCCATCAACATCTTCATCAGCACCATCTCCTCTCCAGACCCTAGTTCATCTCTTGTATCCGATCTTTGTCTCAAAACCTTAGATTGGTACCTGTGGGTTGCTAGTAGTGTTAATTACTCCTTGTAGTTCATGCTAGTTGGTTTATTTGGTGGAACATCATATGTTCAGATCCTTAATGATTATTAATACTCCTCTGGTCATGAATATGAATATGCTTTGTGAGTAGTTACGTTTGTTCCTCAGGACATGAGATAAGTCTTGTTATAAGTAATCATCTGAATTTGGTATTCTTTCGATATTTTGATAAGTTATATGTTGTCTTGTCACGCCCAAGATGCGACCCTATCCTCAATTTGGCACGAGGGCCTCGTCAGGGATAGAAGCGCATCTCGTCGTGTCGCAAGAATGGATATCGTTACAAGTACATGTACTGAAAAGAAGAGATATATAAAGAGTTGGCTTACACTCGCCACAAGCTACATCAGAGTCACATCAGTACATTACATAATCATCAAGAGTCAGAGCAGGGTCCGACTACGGACGAAAACAAACGACAAAAGAAGAACGACGTCCATCCTTGCTATCCCAGGATGCCGGCCTGGAACCCATCCTAGATCGATGAAGAAGAAGAAGAAGAAGCAACTCCAAATGAACAATCAACGCGCTCGCGTCAAGTAACCTTTACCTGTACCTGCAACTTGTGTTGTAGTAATCTCTGAGCCACAGGGGACTCAGCAATCTCATTTCCAAAGGTATCTAGACTAGCAAAGCTTAATGGGTGAGGTATGGTTAAGTGGTGAGGTTGCAGTAGCGGCTAAGCATATATTTGGTGGCTAACTTACGAGTACAAGAAATAAGAGGGGGAAGATCTACGCATAACGGACGTGAACTACTGATGATCAAATGAATGATCCTGAACACCTACCTACATCAGACATAACCCCACCGTGTCCTCGATCGGAGAAGGAACTCACGAAAGAGACAATCACGGTTATGCACACAGTTGGCATATTTTAATTAACTTAACTTCAAGTTATCTAGAACCAGTGTTAAACAAAGCTTCCACGTTGCCACATAACCGCGGGCACGGCTTTCCGAAAAGATTTAACCCTGCAGGGGTGCTCCAACTAGTCCATCACAAATTGCCACAAGCCGCATAGAAATCCTCAATCATGAAGCTCGCAATCTCGTCGGATTCCCTAGTGGAAAACCTCAACTCTTAGATTACCCAAAGCATCACCGGAATCCCGATGCACAAGATACTTCATCAAAGGTAAAACTAACCCAGCAAGGCCGCCCGACGTGTCGACGATCCTGATAGGAGTCGCGTACCTCGTTCTCAGGACACAACGGATGGGTCACACTAGGAGAACCAAACCTTGGGTTCCCCCGCGGTGGCCCCGTAGTCTGCCAATTTGGACCAACACTCATGCGGAGCACTGGCCCGGGGGGTTGATTAAATTATCCTCGGGGTCCGGAAAGTCCCTATGCAATTTTATTAGGTGTTTAGGCAAATGTAGTACCAAAGTTGGGCCTTGCCAGACTAGTCTTAATCTAAAATGAATTATCAATGGGGTATCTATAACAACCCCGATCGTGTTAGGAGCGCTCAATTATGGAACATAACACCGGTATCCGAAACTAAGGGGGCAAAGGTGGAACAAAACACCAGGCTAGAAAGGCCGAGCCTTCCACCTTTTACCAAGTATATAGGTGCATTAAATTAAATAGCATTCAATATGGTGATATAACAAGAAACCCATGTTTTCACATGGAAGCAACTGCACCTGCAACTAGCAACGCTAACACAAGGTTAAGCAAGCAGTAACATAGCCAATCAGTGGTTTGGTAGGTTGAACGGGTTGAAGGTTTCCATGGCATTGTTGAGAGGCTGATATTTAACATGTGGTAGGCAACGAGACATAACGACAGAAACGACAAAACTAGCATGGCAATGATAGTAATGGTATCTGGGGAAATGATCATCTTGCCTGAGATCCCGCTTGGAAGAAGAATGCCTCCGTGAAGCAGACGAACCGATGTAGTCGAACGGGTCCTCACAATCCGACACGCTTGTGGAAATCTAACGAGACGAAGCAAACCGGAAACAAGAATCAACACACGATATTCAACACACGATGCAGAACACAAATGATGCATGAGCAGCTGAATACATGCAAGTCACGGCATGACAATTCGCACAATCAAACACTACACATTAAGTGAAGTTCAATATGCAACGAGTTGCATATTGACGAAACTCCACGTTAATTATTTAGTTCTATCCTGATTAGATACACGGCAATATTAAATGTGATTAAACATGGCAAGAGGTGAAGCGTAATTAAACTACTTATCTAGGCATTTTAAATGAGGTCGGAAATGACATATAGCACCTCCGAGACGACCTCACATGTTAATTTACAATTCTGTCCAGATCTGAACTAATGCATTTAATTAGTTGTTAAACAGCAAAACAAATAGTTTCACGTGATTCTACGCGTCAAGACAAGCAATTTACACATAAAGAACATCTCCAACGGAGCTACGGATCAAAAGATACGGACACCGCACGATATGATGGCATGAATGCAAAATGTGTGCAACGACGGTGACGAGCACTTCAAAACATACAAACACATACAAACAGCAATAGAAAATGAAACTACACGAGATTCTAAGCAAGTTTCATGTAGGACACGATCAAATCGGAGCTACAGTTCAAAAACTACGAGCAAAACAAGAAATGACTACAATCTGCCAAAATCAGCCACATAGCATTTGCCATGCCCCACAACTACGAGCTACACAACTCCGAGAAACTCAAGCATGGCATGGCACGAAAGAGGGCAAGACGCACTACTACAAACTACCAACAACAACTAGCATGGCAACAAGTATCACTAGGGAAAGAAGACACAAAATGGCATCTCACACACTATTTCAGACTTTGTGAAAATTACACCTCATGAAAGTGCAGTTTTCGATCTGAAGCTATATTGACAGCAGCAAAACCATAAGCTACATGACTCCAAATGGCATGAAAATTCACAGCATGCTAGAGAAACACAAGGGGTACAACTAACTCCATTGGACCAACCTCAAAAGAGCTACAGTTCACAAGATACAAGCAAGACAAGACAACAACAAAATAATAACATATTCCAGACTTGAAAATATTTCAGCTCCTCCAAATCAGCACTATTTCTAGCAACTTGAGGGCTATCAAACCACACCTAAACATGCATTTCTATTGCAACCAAATATACCTGGGGCTAGTCTAAACATCAAATAACAACTCCCTAGTTGACAACTTCTTCAAACGAAGCACGGAATAAATCCTACGAATTAAACAAAAGGGCATCACGGGGAAATATCGCGCGAACTAACTTGCTCAAAAGCTAAAACCTAATTACACAGAAAAATCCATGGGATTTTTCTACCCCGGAAACATATAAAATATATGAGGTTGCAACACAAAATATAGCCACACATAAATGCGAGATAAATAACCTATACACGGGAAAATAAACTACCGGCAAATCCCTACACGTAAAAATACAAATGACCGCTCTAAAATGCATGAAAAAATGGTTCCTAAAACATGGGCATTTCTAATACGGCATTCGAGCAATTCGAACACACGCGGAAAATTAAATACGCGACTAAACCTATTGGGACAGCACGCCAAACGATGCATTCGGCACGCCAAACGGCGCCAAACAAATATGCAAGTAGCGCCAACATATTCTACGCGCAAAACTACGCGAAAACCATATATTACTCGCTTCGTTCTGACTTACGGATAATAAACTACGGGCATTCGAATATACGTTATTTTTCTGGAATTAGTTATAATTCCGAAAAATCCCTAAAAGGAAAAAAAATAACTAACGGGCCTATCCTATTTACTAATGGGCTACAGAGCATGGGCGCAAGATAATATCGTGCGCGTGCGGCGCATTATAGAGGCCTGGGGGGGGAACTCACCTTGGGCTACGTGGAGCTGGGTTGGGCCGGAGGTTCCTGGGCCGGAGGGGAGGCAGCGCAGTGGCGAGCGGTGTTGGGCTGGTGGAGCGGTCGGTCGGGCAGGAGGCCCATGCGCCAGGCGAGGGGGGCTGCGCTCGAGCGGTCACGGGGGATCTCCTCGTCCTCCCGAGCGGGATCCCCTGGTGGCGGCGGTTGCCGGCGAGGACGGCCGGTCGGCACAGAGGGGCCTGGGAGGCGGTGAGGAGGGCCACGGCGGGCCGGATCCGGCGCAGTTCGGGTGGCGGCGGCGCATGGCGGCGCGGAGGCTGGAGGGACAAGGCGGCGGGCTGGCGAGCTGTGGCACAGGGCGCGCGGACTCCGGCGAGCTGCGGGGCGGCCGAGGCTCCGGCCGACAGGGAACTCCGGCGGGGCGAGGCGGCCACGGGCGGCCTACAGGAGGGAGGCGGCGCGCGCGGGAGACGGGGCTGCGGGAGCTGCGGCTGGCTCGTGCCAGGACGGCGGCGACGCGCAGATGGGCCCGATGGGCTCCAGATGGGCCTGGGCGGGCCCGCGGGAGGAGAGAGGAGGCTGGAGGTGGGTGGCTGCGCGGTTAGGGTTAGGAGGGGCTCGGAAAACGAGGTGGAGAGGGAGAGGGGGTTGTCTAAAATGCACCGGGGGTATTTATAGAGAAAAGAGGGGCTAGGTTTAACCAGAATCGCGTTCCGGATCCAACCGCGGGGTCGGATTCGGATGATTCCGAACGCGAGAACGGTTACGTGGCCGTGTAGGGTGGTTTACCGGAGACGAGAGGGAGAATGGGCGGCGCGGCAACGAATTTTAAAACTTCGACAAACGTCCGACGGTAGACCGATTACGATGCCGCTACGGTCGACCGTTCGGGTACCAGACGGGCTCCGATCGCGACGAAATTCGACAGGCGGCCTGGCTATATTAAAATAAGACCGCACGTCAAATCTCAACCCGATCAGAGAAAGTTTAACGTACACTTTGAAAACAGGGTTACGACGATGCCGCGGGCGCGTGCGTGTGCGGTCGGGCTCAGAACGGACAATGACGAGAACCGACAACTACTAACGGATGCAAGTTTGAAAATCTGGCGGCAACAGCGATGCCGATGCAATGCAGATGATGCAAATGAGGCGATGATGATGCGACAAATAAAAATAGACACACGACGAAAACGGAAAGAGATGGGAATCTTCTGGAACGTCGGCATCGGGCTGTCACAACTCTCCTACACTACAAGAGGATCTTGCCCCGAGATCCAAGAATGAAAGGGGAAGAGGATGAGGAAGAACAAGAGGTAAAAACTTAGTCGCTTCTTTGACAAAGGAGTGAAACCAAGGATCCTTGAAAGTTGCAAAGAGATGAGGAATGATATGAGAAAGAAGCAAGAATTCACGGAAAATTTCGGCAACACTTCGGTAGGAAAATGGGACAAAAAAATTCGATAAGATGAAAGAAATAGACAATATTCATAACAAACAACTAAATAGAGCAAGGGAACACCATGATCTTGATAGAACAACAAGATAGACCCAAAAGAGCAACATCACAATGACTCCGGAACAATAGAATAGGAACTAGCTCAAACGGAAGAAGAGAATGAAGAAAAGAATGACAACTACTAACTCTAATGAACTTGGCAAGCATCCTTGCAAGAAGAATTGGACGGAGTTGTTGGAAAAAGAACAACGAAAATAACAAGATAGTAGTGGGCTTATGGAAACCTTTCAAACTAATGAAGTGACAACCAGCCACTAAAAGAAACAAGGATTGATTGGGAGAAACAAGATATGAACAATTTCTTACACCAAGAGGATACATTGAGAACTTGGATTAATGACAAGCACCATGATAGCAACAATCCATAGGAAAAGCTTTAGGTGAAATCCAAACCAAGATAGCTCAATGAAGAAATCATGGGTTGCAAATATCTCATGATCATAGAATTGGTGGGTTTAATTATCTCATTCTTGAAAGGAAATCTCTTCGAAACTCCTACACTAACAAGAATGCTATAATACCACCTCACAGGATAACGGAAGAACAATTGCACATATAAATGCAAGAGAAATGATACTTGAGGTTCTCCAACAAGAATCTTGAAGAACAATTGAGAATGGATTGAAACCTTGATGAACCACCATGAAGGACCTCCGTATACAAATGAATGATGCAAAGATAACAAGGTAGAAAAGAATAAGATTATGACCTTGCCAGGATTTAGATGAAGCAACACGAAGAGATACTTGAGAAAACTTGGAACTTCGGAAAAGAAAGATAAGCACTTGAGAAAAGAATTGATATCATGAGCCACTCCGGAAAAAGAATTTAAATCTCTTGGAAGAAGGAAGAACAAGAATAAGAATTATGTTATGCTCATCCTTCATCAAATTAAATTGATGACAAGCAACCGATTTAGCATAACACTTATTCTACTAGAAATGAATCTTGAAGAGGCACAAAGAGATAAGCACCACTTGAGGCATAATTGAAGGAAGCACCGGTAAGAATTCCAATTAATGGAAATACTAAGAATTAATGGAGATACATGAGAATGAAGAGATCATGAGCCACCTGAGAGAAACTAGAACAAGGCACCGGATAATCGAGAGACGAACGAAGAGACAACAATGGAGAAGAATTAAGGATGAAAGCTGAAAGCTGAGAACGAAGAATCTTCTAAAATGATGGCCTTCAGAGGATCGAGAAATAAAAACAACTTAGAAATGCACCGGATAGCAAGAAAGGGATACTCATGATTGACAACAATTAAGATGATGGCACAAAGCTGAAATGACGAATATCCACGAGAATGAACCAAGATTGAGAGAAACACTCCTTCGGATCTGCAAGCTGAGAATGATGACGAGGAACAACACCAAGAATAGCTGAGACACTCCGGAATATAGAAGAATGAAAGGTTGAGCCAATATGAGATATTACTCAAATAGAACTTGAAGAAGGAATATGACTGATGAAAATCATACTTACGTCATAGTTGAAAAGAATTAAAGATCTCCGGAAAGATTAGAAGAGACATATAAGATCCAGGGAAAAACCTGTGGGTTATGGGCCCACTCAAAGAAACCACCGTTGAAACAATAGATTAGAAAGAGAGATTGCACCAGTATAAAGAAAACTAGATGAGGATAGCACCTCAAAATAATTAAAAGGATTGGAAATAAGAACCTCTGAGATAACTTCAGCACTCCGGATGGAATAGAGAGAAATGACAACAAGAAGACTGATGAGAATTTCCAACATGGGAAAGTTACAAGGATGAATAGTATACAATGAGCACGGATAATTAAATTAAATTCATCAAAAAATATGACAAGAATGAACAAATATGACACGAATCTCCCGAGAATCTTCACAATGAATCACCGGCTACGAAAGGAAGAAGAGATATCAGAAGCACAATGAAATGAATGCGCTTGGATGAAATCCAATCACCGAAGAAAAAGGGCGGGAGGGCGGGGAAAAACAAAGATGACTTGGGACAGATGAGACGAACTCCAGATGAAATGAGAGAACGATCTTGCAAAATTAGAGAGGATAGACTACACTTGAAGAGAAGCACACCGGTTGAATGGAATTGATACGATGACTCCGGTTGACAAGAATTGACATGACAATCTAATTTGAGCAAAAGGATTAGTACTCTCATAACAATATGAGAACACCTCTTAGAAAAGATCTGAAATCACCACTTGACATAGAAGCAACTTGAATTACCATAGTTCAACAAAACAAAGGGTGAGGATTTGTTGGAAGATTGTCCTATAAGCAACTACTTGAATTCCCACCTATGAATTCCCGAAATATCTGGTCATGCAATCTAGTACACGGATACAAGGAGTAATATCACACAACTCCTATACTAACCCGTCACCTGTATCACATCCGTCAACACACAACCAGAATTTCGGACCTTCATCTACAACAGACCCTCGTGATCACAACGATACAAAGTATGGCAGTACTCCCGAACAATCTGCACCAGTACTGGGGACATCAGGGTTATCTCGCCACTACTAGTATTGAAGCAATTACGAACATCCTTCGTTCTTAGATACTCAGAAATCTGAATGATAACGATGTGCTCAAGAATCCCCTGGAGCTCAACTCCCCTGAAACTTAAAGCAGATAGGAGGCACCAAGACAGAACTCCGTCACATCGGCATCATATAGATTCCAAAAATATCCGCGTGATCCTAAAAAAATTTGAGTGAGAAGAGGAGTAGAATAAATTATTACATCAAGATTCCTCACCAGAGCATAGAAGAGGAGAAAAAAGAATCCTACTCTCTGATATATAACTAAGACTCAAATAGTTTTTCACTAGACTCGACTCGGCCAAGTTCGATCAATCAAGGGGGCTCCTAGGTCGATACTGCTCTGATACCAACTTGTCACGCCCAAGATGCGACCCTATCCTCAATTTGGCACGAGGGCCTCGTCAGGGATAGAAGCGCATCTCGTCGTGTCGCAAGAATGGATATCGTTACAAGTACATGTACTGAAAAGAAGAGATATATAAAGAGTTGGCTTACACTCACCACAAGCTACATCAGAGTCACATCAGTACATTACATAATCATCAAGAGTAAGAGCAGGGTCCGACTACGGATGAAAACAAACGACAAAAGAACAACGACGTCCATCCTTGCTATCCCAGGCTACCGGCCTGGAACCCATCCTAGATCGACGAAGAAGAAGAAGAAGAAGAAACTGCAAATGAAAAATCAACGCGCTCGCGTCAAGTAACCTTTACCTGTACTTGCAACTGGTGTTGTAGTAATCTGTGAGCCACAGGGGACTCGGCAATCTCATTTCCAAAGGTATCAAGACTAGCAAAGCTTAATGGGTGAGGAATGGTTAAGTGGTGAGGTTGCAGTAGCGGCTAAGCATATATTTGGTGGCTAACTTACGAGTACAAGAAATAAGAGGGGGAAGATCTACGCATAACAGACGTGAACTACTGATGATCAAATGAATGATCCTGAACACCTACCTACGTCAGACATAACCCCACCGTGTCCTCGATCGGAGAAGGAACTCACGAAAGAGACAGTCACGGTTACGCACATAGTTGGCATATTTTAATTAAGTTAACTTCAAGTTATCTAGAACCAGTGTTAAACAAAGCTTCCACGTTGCCACATAACCGCGGGCACGACTTTTCGAAAAGATTTAACCCTGCAGGGGTGCTCCAACTAGTCCATCACAAATTGCCACAAGCCGCATAGAAATCCTCAATCACGAAGCTCGCGATCTCGTCGGATTCCCTAGTGGAAAACCTCAACTCTGAGATTACCCAAAGCATCACCGGAATCCCGACGCACAAGATATTTCGTTAAAGGTAAAACTAACCAAGCAAGGCCGCCCGACGTGTCGACGATCCCGATAGGAGTCGCGTACCTCGTTCTCAGGACACGACGGATGGGTCACACTAGGAGAACCAAACCTCGGATTGCCCCGCGGTGGCCCCGTAGTCTGCCAATTTGGACCAACACTCATGCGGAGCACTGGCCCGGGGGGTTGATTAAATTATCCTCGGGGTCCGGAAAGTCCCTATGCAATTTTATTAGGTGTTTAGGCAAATGTAGTACCAAAGTTGGGCCCTGCTAGACCAGTCTTAATCTAAAACGAATTATCAAGGGGGTCCCCATAACAACCCCGATCGTGTTAGGAGCGCTCAATTATGGAACATAACACCGGTAGCCGAAACTAAGGGGGCAAAGGTGGAACAAAACACCAGGCTAGAAAGGCCGAGCCTTCCACCTTTTACCAAGTATATAGGTGCATTAAATTAAATAGCATTCAATATGGTGATATAACAAGGAACCCATGTTTTTACATGAAAGCAACTGCACCTGCAACTAGCAACGCTAACACAAGGTTAAGCAAGCAGTAACATAGCCAATCAGTGGTTTGCTAGGTTGAACAGGTTGAAGGTTTCCATGGCATTGTTCAGAGGCTGATATTTAACATGTGGTAGGCAACGAGACATAACGACAGAAACGATAAAACTAGCATGGCAATGATAGTAATGGTATCTAGGGAAATGATCATCTTGACTGAGATACCGCTTGGAAGAAGAATGCCTCCGTGAAGCAGACGAACCGATGTAGTCAAACGGGTCCTCATAATCCGACACGCTTGCGGAACTCGAACGAGACGAAGCAAACCGGAAACAAGAATCAACACACGATATTCACCACACGATGCACAACACAAATGATGCATGAGCAGCTGAATACATGCAAGGCATGACAATTCACACAATCAAACACTACACATTAAGTGAAGTTCAATATGCAACGAGTTTGCATATTGACGAAACTCCACGTTAATTATTTAGTTCTATCCTGATTAGATACATGGCAATATTAAATGTGATTACACATGGAAAGAGGTGAAGCGTAATTAAACTACTTATCTAGGCATTTTAAATGAGGTCGGAAATGACATATAGCACCTCCGAGACGACCTCACATGTTAATTTACAATTCTGTCCAGATCTGAACTAATGCATTTAATTAGTTGTTAAACAGCAAAACAAATAGTTTCACGTGATTCTACGCGTCGAGACAAGCAACTTACACATAAAGAACATCTCCAACGGAGCTACGGATCAAAAGATACGGACACCGCAAGATATGATGGCATGAATGCAAAATGTGTGCAACGACGGTGACGAGCACTTCAAAACATACAAACACATACAAACAGCAAGAGAAAATGAAACTACACGAGATTCTAAGCAAGTTTCATGTAGGACACGATCAAATCGGAGCACGGTTCAAAAACTACGAGCAAAACAAGAAATGACTACAATCTGCCAAAATCAGCCACATAGCATTTGCCACGCCCCACAACTACGAGCTACACAACTCCGATAAACTCAAGCAAGGCATGGCACGAAAGAGGGCAAGACGCACTACTACAAACTACCAACAACAAGTAGCATGGCAGCAAGGATCACTAGGGAAAGAAGACACAGAATGGCATCTCACACACTATTTCAGACTTAGTGAAAATTACACCTCATGAAAGTGTAGTTTTCGATCTGAAGATATATTGACAGCTGCAAAACCATAAGCTACAGGACTCCAAATGGCATGAAAATTCACAGCATGCTAGAGAAACACAAGGGGTACAACTAACTCGATTGGACCAACCTCAAAAGAGCTACAGTTCACAAGATACAAGCAAGACAACTTAGCAACAAAATAATAACAGATTCCAGACTTAGAAATATTTCAGCTCCTCCAAATCAGCACTATTTCTAGCAACTTGAGGGCTATCAAACCACACCTAAACATGCATTTCTATTGCAACCAAATATACCAGGGGCTAGTCTAAACATCAAAGAACAACTCCCTAGTTGACAACTCCTTGAAACGAAACACAGAATAAATCCTACGAATTAAACAAAAGGGCATCACAGCGAAATATCGCGCAAACTAACTTGCTCAAAAGCTAAAAACTAATTACATAGAAAAATCCCCCGGAAACATATAAAATATGTGGGGTTGCAACACAAAATATAGCCACACATAAATGCGAGATAAATAACCTATACACGGGAAAATAAACTACAGGCAAATCCCTACACGTAAAAATACAAATGACCGCTCTAAAATGCATGGAAAAATGGTTCCTAAAACATGGACATTTCTAATACGGCATTCGAGCAATTCGAACACGCGCGGAAAATTAAAAACGCGACTAAACCTATTGGGACAACAAGCCAAACGATGCATTCGGCACGCCAAACGGCGCCAAACAAATATGCAAGTAGCGCCAATGTATTCTACGCGCAAAACTACGCGAAAACCATATATTACTCGCTTCGTTCCGACTTACGGATAATAAACTACGGGCATTCGGATATACGTTATTTTTCTGGAATTAGTTATAATTCCGAAAAACCCCTAAAAGAAAAAAAAACTAACGGGCCTATACTATTTACTAATGGGCTACAGAGCATGGGCGCAACATAATATCGTGCGCGTGCGGCGCATTATAGAGGCCTGGGGGGGACTCACCTTGGGCTGCCTGGAGCTGGGTTGGGCCGGAGGTTCCAGGGCCGGAGGGGAGGCAGCGCAGTGGCCAGCGGTGTTGGGCTGGTGGAGCGGTCGGTCGGGGAGGAGGCCCATGCGCCAGGCGAAGGGGATGCGCTCGAGCGGTCACGGGGGATCTCCTCGTCCTCCCGAGCGGGATTCCTGGTGGCGGCGGTTGTCGGCGAGGATGGCCGGTCGACACAGTGGGGCCTGGGAGGCGGTGAGGAGGGCCACGGCGGGCCGGATCCGGCGCAGTTCGGGTGGCGGCGGCGGCGCATGGCGGCGTGGAGGCCGGAGGGACAAGGCGGCGGGCTGGCGAGCTGTGGCAGAGGGCGCGCGGACTCCGGCCAGCTGCGGGGTGGCCGAGGCTCTGGCCGGCGGGGAACTCTGGCGGGGCGAGGCGGCCACGGGCGGCTTACAGGAGGGAGGCGGCGCGCGCGGGAGACGGGGCTGCGGGAGCTGTGGCTGGCTCGTGCCAGGACGGCGGTGGCGCGCAGATGGGCCCGTCGGGCTCCATATGGGCCTGGGCGGGCCCGCGGATGGAGAGAGGAGGCTGGAGGTGGGTGGCTGCGCGGTTAGGGTTAGGAGGGGCTCGGAAAACGAGGTGGAGAGGGAGAGGGGGCTGTCTAAAATGCACCGGGGGCGGGGGGGGGGGGGGTATTTATAGAGAAAAGAGGGGCTAGGTTTTACCGGAATCGCGTTCCGGATCCAACCGCGGGGTCGGATTCGGACGATTCCGAACGCGCGAACGGTTACGTGGCTGTGTAGGGTGGTTTACCGGAGATGAGAGGGAGAACGGGCGGCGCGGCAACGAATTTTAAAACTCCGACAAACGTCCGACGGTAGACCGAATACGGTGCCGCTACGGTCGAACGTTCGGGTACCAGACGGACTCCGATCACGACAAAATTCGACAGGCGACCTGGCTATATTGAAATAAGACCGCACGTAAAATCTCAACCCGATCAGAGAAAGTTTAATGCACACTTTTAAAACAGGGTTACGACGATGCCGCGGGTGCGTGCGTGTGCGTTCGGGCTCAGAACGGACAACGACGAGAACCGACAACTACTAACGGATGCAAGTTTGAATATCTGGCGGCAACGGAGATGCCGGTGCAATGCAGATGATGCCAATGAGGCGATGATGATGCGACAAATAAAAATAGACACACGATGAAAACGGAAAGAGAGGGGAATCTTCTGGAACGTCGACATCGGGCTGTCACATGTCTCTCCTCTATTGGTGTCATGTTAGCGTCGACTACATGATACATCACCATTATTTGGGCCTAGATGAAGGCATTGGGAAGTAATTAGTAGATGATGGGTTGCTAGAGTGACAGAAGCGTAAACCCTGGTTTATGCGTTGCTTCGTAAGGGGTTGAGTTGGATCCATATATTTAATGCTATGGTTAGATTTATCTTAATTCCTATTTCATAGTTGTGGATGCTTGCGAGAGAGGTTAATCATAAGTGGGAGGTTTGTCCAAGTAAGGGCAGCACCCAAGCGCCGGTCCACCCACATATCAAATTATCAAAGTAACGAACGCGAATCATATGAGTATGATGAAAACTAGCTTGACATAAATTCCCATGTGTCCTCGGGAGCGCTTTTCTTTATATAAGAGTTTGTCCAGGATTGTCCTTTGCTACAAAGAGGATTGGGACACCTTGCTGCACCTTAGTTACTATTGTTACTTGTTACTCGTTACAAATTACCTGATCACAAAACTATCTGTCACTGATAATTTCAGTGCTTGCACAGAATACCTTACCGAGAACCGCTTGCCATTTCCTTCTACTCCTTGTTGGGTTCAACACTCTTGCTTATCGAAAGGACTACGTTAGATTCCCTACAATTGTGGGTCATCAAGACTCTTTTTTGGCGCCGTTGCCGGGGAGTGAAGCGCCTTTGGTAAGTGGAACTTGGTAAGGAAAAATTTATATAATGTGCTGAAATTTACTGTCACTTGTCCCTATGGAAAATAATCCTTTGAGGAGCTTGTTTGGGGTATCTTCACGCCAACCGGAAGCACAAAAATATGCTCCTCAACCTGCTGCACCTACTGAAAATATTTTTTATGAAATTCCTTCGGGTATGATAGAAAAACTACTAGCTAATCCTTATGCAGGAGATGGAACACTACATCCTGATTTGCACCTAATCTATGTGGATGAAGTTTGTGGAATATTTAAGCTTCCAGGTCTACCCGAGGATGATGTCAAGAAGAAGGTGTTTCCTTTATCTTTGAAGGATAAGGCTTTGACATGGTATAGTCTATGTGATGATATTGGATCATGGAACTACAACCGATTGAAATTGGAATTTCATCAGAAGTTTTATCCTATGCATGTGGTTGATCGTGATCGGAATTATATCTATAAGTTTTGGCCACGTGAAGGAAAAAGAATTGCTCAAGCTTGGGTAGGCTTAAGTCAATGTTATATTCATGCCCCAATCATGAGCTCCTGAGAGAAATTATTATTTAGAACTTTTATGATCGGCTCTCTCGTAATGATCAATCCATGCCCGACACTTCTTGTGCTGGTTCCTTTATGAAGAAATATATTGAATTCGAATGTGATTTATTGGAAAGAATTAAACGCAACTCTAAAGATTGGGAACTCGATGAAGTTAATGAGTCAGGTATAAGCCTTAAGTTTGATTGTGTTAGATCCTTTATAGATACCGATGCTTTTCGTGATTTTAGCACTAAATATGCACTTGACTCTGAGGTAGTAGCTTCATCTTGTGAATCTTTTGCTACTCATGTTGATATCCCCAAGGAGAAGTGGTTTAGATATCATCCTCCCATTGAAGTTAAAGTGGTAGAACCTATTAAAGTTGAAGAAGAAACTACTATTTATAATGTTGATCCTGTTATTCCTACTACTTATATTGAGAAGCCACCCTCTCCTGTTAGGATAATGGAACATGCTAAAGCTTCAACTTTGGTTCATAAGAGTTGTGCTAGAACACCTATACCTCCTGAACAAATTAAAGTAGAACCTAATATTGCTATGGTTGAAGATCTCTTGGTTGATAATATTGACGGGCATCTCATTCACTTCTGTGATGAAGCCGCTAGAATTGCAAGACCTGATACTAAGGGTAAACATAGACGTGTTGGCATGCCCGTTGTTTGTGTTAAAATAGGAGATCATTGTTATCATGGCTTATGTGATGTGGGTTCTAGTGTGAGTGCAATTACTTTGACCTTATACCAAGAAATTATGAATGATATTGCACCAGCCGAATTAGAGGAAATTGATGTTACCATCAAGCTTGCTAATAGAGATACTATTTCACCAATTGGGATTGTTAGAGATGTTCAAGTATTGTGTGGGAAAATAAAGTATCCTACTGATTTTCTTGTTCTTGGTTCCCCACAAGATGATTTTTTACCCATTATATTCGGTAGACCCTTCTTGAATACTGTTAATGCCAAAATTGATTGTGAAAAAGAAATGATTACTGTAAGTTTTGGGGGTGCATCTCATGAGTCCAATTTCTCTAAATTTCCTAGACAACCCCATGATAAAGAATTGCCTAGTAAATATGAAATTATTGGTCTCGCTTCTATTGTTGTGCCTCCTACCGATCCCTTAGAACAATATTTGGTAGACCATGAAAATGATATGTATATGAATGAAAGGAATGGAATAGATAGGATTTTCTTTGATCAGCAGCCTATTATGAAACACAACCTACATGTTGAAATACTCGGGGATCCTCCTCCACCCAAGGGTGATGCCGTGTTTGAGCTTAAACAATTACCTGATACTCTGAAATATGCTTGACGGGGATATAGCCCTAGGGTAGGGTCATAGGTCTGACCAATACGTCCTACCCAAGGGCACCTCATTATTAGTTTAAGGGTTACAAGGGAAATTCGTACTGGATCGTGACAACATCTAATCCACTCGGTACGGATCCACTCAGACAAGTACATTCCATCCACTCGGATGACAGTCAACCACTCGGCCGTATGACTCACTCGGTCATGCAATTACCAACAGTCGGCAAGACATCTGTAGTGGGCTGACATTATGGCATCAATGCCCCATCTTGTAACATAAGAGGTGAGGAGGTGGCGCACTCTATATAAGCCACCCCCTCCACATAGCTAGGGACATCTTCTTCTTCGTCTCCCCCTGCGGGCTCATTCCTTCCCTGGAGCTCTGGCTCTCTCCATACCATGTAACTCATGTCTATGACAGATAAAACAAAGCCTCTCTGGAGCACGAGACGTAGGGTTGTTATCTCCACTGTGAGAGGCCTGAACTCGCTAAAACCACCGTGTCACCCATGTGCATCTTGATAGATAATGATCCGTTATCCTACCCTCTTTCTATTGTCGGAATCGTTACCACGACATTTGGCGCCCACCGTGGGGCGTGGCGTCTATCGAGCCATGATGCATATGGTTATTTCTTCAGCCACCGACGGCAGATCGATTCCCGCTGGTGCCCTTTATTCAGTTTCATCTTCATGATTTAACACCTTTGTTTTGTACTGTTCATCTCCAAGACAAACGAAGCATCAGGGAAACAAACATCCATTCATTCACGTAGCGTCAGCTCTCATCGACACCGGGAGTCGAGACCCATCGAAGCGCCTTCCGCCACCTAGCACAGCACACCACCACCATCACATGGCGCGCTGGGCCATTACCATCCACGGCGGCGCGGGCGTGGACCCGAACCTACCGGAGCACACGCAGGAGGAGGCCAAGCGGGTGCTTGCGCTGCCTGCAGGTCGGCGTCGACCTGCTGCGCGCTGGCGTCACCGTGCTGGACTTGGTGGAGGCCGTGATGCGGGAGCTGGAGACGGACCCCTGCTTCAACTCGGGCCGCGGCTCCGTGCTCACCCGCGCTGGCACCGTCGAGATGGAGGCCAGCGTCATGGACGGCCGCGGCCGCCGCTGCGGTGCCGTCTCCGGCGTCTCCACCGTTCGCAACCCCGTCTCCCTCGCCCGCCGCGTCATGGACAAGTCCCCGCACTCCTACCTCGCCTTCCACGGCGCCGAGGATTTCACGTGCCAGCAGGTAGCCACCTCCTCGAGCCATAACTGCCTGTAGGAAATAAGGAAATCGGAGGACGGCTCCCACCAGTGGGAAACTCCGCTGACACCGCTTTGTCGAGGTATAATCGCCTCATTAAGTGCCATCAATTAAACATTTTTCACATCAGTTAACTGTGCATGCATGCATGCATAACCGCCCGTCATCATGGGTATGCCTTAATTATCCGTCATCATGCATAACCAGGTTATGTGTGGTCCGTAATCCCAGAAATAGAATCGAACAGAAACAAAAATATTTGTAGCTATTCTTGCTACTAACTTACATGACACCGCTTTGTCGAGATGAATTTTGCATACAGATGACCAACATGCAGTGACTCGGTCGTCCTACATGCTGTCGCTCGGTCGGACGCTCGTCATCACTCGGCCGCTCTGCGCACCGTCGCTCAGTCGGACACGTGTCGTCAGCACTCGACCGCCCCGTGCGCCGTCACTCAGTCGGACGCGTGGTCATCACTCGGCGGCCCTACATATCGTCGCTCGGACGGACGCGTCGTCATCACTCGGCCGCTCTGCGCACCGTCGCTCAGTCGGACACGCATCATTCGCACTCGGCCGCCCCACGCGTCGTCACTCAGTCGGACGCGTCGTCATCACTCGGCCGCCCTGCATGCTGTCACTCAGTCGGACGCATCATCAGCGCTCGGCCGCCCTGCGCGCCGTCCCTCACTCGGATCCGTCGTCAGCACTCGGTAGCTTCGCGCATCGTCAGTCAGCAAGACAAGCAATCCTCACTCGGTTGGCGACTCCTTCGTCACTCGACAGCTCCGCGTGCCGCCACTCGACTGGACGCTCCTTCGTCACTCGGCAGCTTCGCGTGTCGTCAGTCGGCTGGAGGCTCCTTCGTCACCTGGTTGCTCTGCGCGTCATCACTCGGCCGCCCCGCGTGTCGCCACTCAGCTAGACGCGTCTTCATCGCTTGACCGCCCAACACGTCGCCACTCAGCCGGACGTGTCTACTTCGCTCGACCGCCCCGCGCGTCGTCAGGCAGCTAAGTCATTTTTTCACAGACTGCATTCTATTAAATAATCGTTTCTACATTACCGAGTGTCGAGGAAGTTGCACATGACGTTCACTCAGATTCCATGCCACTGAGTGTACCTCTGCACTCGGTTGTTTATTTTTATGTGGGAACACTTCACTTCCGCTTCGTTTTGGTCCAGTACTCAAACGAGTTCAGTCGAATCCTTCACTTGCATAAGTACAGTCGGATCCTGCACAAGTACAACCACGTGGCACACCCAGTGGGTGTCTATGGGTATTATTTACACAAACTATTTCAGAAAAGATCATATTACTTTGATAAATTTTTATGCTGGCTTGTGCTATTTTTCATACACAGGTTACTCGACGCATCCGTGCGCCATCCTCGTCGCTGCTCAGGCTCAGTCGCCGCAATGATCATTCATGCGCTTTCACGTGTTCGGAAGCCCCTTCAATGACGTAGTGGACACGGCCGCCCCGCGGGCCGTCAGTGGGTTTGCCACTCAGCCAGAATCGTCTACCTCACTCGGATGCCATGCGCATCGCCACTCCGTGTGGCATGTCTTCATCATCCGGCTGCCCCGCGCGCCACCGCTCAGCTTAGCTGTGATTCTGTATCGCCTAAGTTAAAAACAATTGTGAGTGCGGACATGCTCCACACTCGGGGGCTTAGCTGCGATTCTGTATCGCCTAAGTTAAAAACAACTCTGAGTGCGGACATGCTCCACACTCGGGGGCTTAGCTGCGATTCTGTATCGCCTAAGTTAAAAACAACTCTGAGTGCGGACATGCTCCACACTCGGGGACTTAGCTGCGACTCCGTATCGCCTAAGTTAAAAACAACTCCGAGTGCGGACATGCTCCACACTCGGGGGCTTAGCTGCGACTCTGTATCGCCTAAGTTAAAAACAACTCCGAGTGCGGACATGCTCCACACTCGGGGACTTAGCTGCGACTCCGTATCGCCTAAGTTAAAAACAACTCCGAGTGCGGACATGCTCCACACTCGGGGACTTAGCTACGACTCCGTATCGCCTAAGTTAAAAACAAATCCGAGTGCGGACATGCTCCACACTCGGGGGCTTAGCTGCGACTCCGTATCGCCTAAGTTAAAAACAACTCCGAGTGCGGACATGCTCCACACTCGGGGACTTAGCTGCGACTCCGTATCGCCTAAGTTAGAAACAACTCCGAGTGCGGACATGCTCCACACTTGGGGGCTTAGCTGCGACTCCGTATCGCCTAAGTTAAAAACAACTCCGAGTGCGGACATGCTCCACACTCGGGGACTTAGCTGCGACCCCGTATCGCCTAAGTTAAAAACAACTCCGAGTGCGGACATGCTCCACACTTGAGGACTTAGTTGCGACTCCGTATCGCCTAAGTTAAGAACAACTCTGAGTGCGGACATGCTCCGCACTCGGAGGCTTAGCTGCGACTCTATATCGCCTAAGTTAAAACAACTCCGAGTACAGACACGCTCCACACTCGGGGGCTTAGCTGCGGCTCCATATCGCCTAAGTTAAAAACTACTCCGAGTACAGACATGCTCCGCACTCGGAGGCTTAGCTGCGACTCTGTATCGCCTAAGTTAAAACAACTCCGAGTACATACACGCTCCACACTTGGGGGCTTAGCTGCGGCTCCATATCGCCTAAGTTAAAAACTACTCCGAGTACAGACACGCTCCACACTCGGGAACTTAGCTGCGACCCCGTATCGCCTAAGTTAAAAACAACTCTTAGAGACTTGACTTTGATCTAGAAATCATATAATGCAGATACAACAAACATTCAACATGACGAGCATTGGATGACTTAAACCCTCTGCCGGACTCATCTAGTCCGACAGAGGCTCGGGGACTACACCCAGTGGGTGCACTTAGCGTGCCCCCACTAGAAGAGAAAAACAAAAAAGAAACATTCTTCTTGGTCAGGTCCACCAACAACATCCATGTTCAACAGATTCAACAGATTCCAACCGACTACCAGCAGTCAGTCAGAGTCTCAAGATCCCGTTGGTCACTCGGATCTACTTCAATTCTTAAGTTCACTTGGACGTACTACTCAGCGGAATCGATCAGGGCGAATGATGAAGACTTCAATCAACGCATAATTTTGCAAGGCCCTGAAGCACGTTCAAGTTCGGTCTGCTGCTACAAGATTTACATCGACACCTTCACCACTCGGACCCTGGTCCATTCGGGGGCTAATGACGGGGATATAGCCCTAGGGTAGGGTCATAGGTCTGGCCAATACGTCCTACCCAAGGGCACCTCATTATTAGTTTAAGGGTTACAAGGGAAATTCCTACTGGATCGTGACAACATCTAATCCACTCGGTACAGATCCACTCAGACAAGTACATTCCATCCACTCGATGACAGTCAACCACTCGGCCGTATGACTCACTGGGTCATGCAAATACCAACAGTCGGCAAGACATCTGTAGTGGGCTGACATTATGGCATCAATGCCCATCTTGTAACATAAGAGGTGAGGAGGTGGCGCACTCTATATAAGCCACCCCCTCCACATAGCTAGGGACATCTTCTTCTTCGTCTCCCCCTGCGGGCTCATTCCTTCCGTGGAGCTCTGGCTCTCTCCATACCATGTAACTCATGTCCATGACAGATAAAACAAAGCCTCTCCAGAGCACGAGACATAGGGTTGTTATCTCCACTGTGAGAGGCCTGAACTCGCTAAAACCACCGTGTCACCCATGTGCATCTTGATAGATCATGCTCCGTTATCCTACCCTCTTTCTATTGTCGGAATCGTTACCACGACAATGCTTATCTTGATGAAAAAGAGATATATCCCGTTATTATTAGTGCTAACCTTTCACAGCATGAAGAAAAGAGATTATTGAAAACTCTGAGGAAGCACCATGCCGCTATTGGATATACTCTTGATGATCTGGAGGGCATTAGTCCCACTCTATGTCACCACAAAATCAATATGGAGCCTGATGCTAAACCAGCTGTTGATCACCAATGACGATTAAATCCTAAAATGAAGGAAGTGGTATGAAATGAAATACTAAAGCTTCTGGAGGCGGGTATAATTTATCCTATTGCTGATAGTAGATGAGTTAGTATCGTTCATTGTCTACCCAAAAAGGGAGGTATTACCATTGTTCCTAATGATAAAGATGAATTGATCCCACAAAGAATTGTTACAGGATATATAATGGTAATTGATTTCAGGAAATTAAATAAAGCTACTAGGAAAGATCATTACCCTCTACCTTTTATTGATCAAACTCTAGAGAGACTATCCAAACATACACATTTTTGCTTTCTAGATGGTTATTCTGGCTTCTCTCAAATACCTATATCAAAAGAGGATCAAGAGAAAACCACTTTTACTTGCCCTTTCGGTACCTTTGCTTATAGACGTATGCCTTTTGGTTTATGCAATGCACCTGCTACCTTTCAAAGATGAATGATGGCTATATTCTCTGACTTTTGTGAAAAGATTGTTGAGGTTTTCATGGATGATTTTTCCGTTTACGGGACTTCTTTTGATGATTGCTTGAGCAACCTTGATCAAGTTTTGCAGAGATGTGAAGAAACTAATCTTGTCTTGAATTGGGAGAAGTGCCACTTTATGGTTAATGAAGGCATTGTATTCGGACACAAAATCTCCGAAAGAGGTATTGAAGTTGATAAAGCAAAAGTTGATGCTATTGAAAAAATGTTGTGTCCAACAAATATTAAAGGTATTAGGAGTTTCCTTGGTCATGCTGGTTTCTATAGGAGATTTATTAAAGACTTTTCTAAAATTTCGAAGACTCTCACTAATCTTTCACAAAAGGATATTCCATTCGTTTTTGATGATGATTGTGTAGATGCATTTGAAATTTTTAAGAAAGACTTGATAACTGCACGTGTTGTTCAACCACCTGATTGGAACCTACCCTTTGAAATTATGTGTGATGCTAGTGATTATGCTGTTGCTGTTGTTCTAGGACAAAGAGTTGATAAGAAATTAAATGTTATCCATTATTCTAGTAAAACTCTAGACAGTGCTCAAAGAAACTATGCTACGAGTGAAAAGGAATTTTTAGAAGTTATGTTTGCTTCGATAAGTTTAGACCTTATATTGTTGATTCCAAAGTAACTGTTCACACTGCTATTAACTACCTTATGGAAAATAAAGATTCTAAACCTAGACTTATTAGATGGGTTCTTCTGCTACAAGAATTTGATTTGCATATTATTGATAGAAAGGGCGCTGATAACCCTGTAGTAGATAACTTGTCTAGATTAGAAAATGTTCTTGATGACCCACTACCTATCGATGATAGCTTTCCTGATGAACAACTAGTTGTTATAAATGCTTCATGCAATGCTCCTTGGTATGCTGATTATGCTAATTACATTGTTGCTAAATTTATACCGCCTAGCTTCACATACCAACAAAAGAAAAACTTCTTCTATGATTTAAGACATTGCTTTTGGGACGATCTACACCTTTATAAAGAAGGAGTTTACGGTATTATTCGAGGCCTACGGAGGACATCATGTTGGAGATTGAACTGCACACAAGGTACTGCAATCTGGTTTATATTGCCCTACTCTCTTCAAGGATGCTCGTAAGTTTGTCTTGTCTTGTGATGAATGTCAAAGAATAGGTAATATTACTAGACGTCAGGAAATGCCTATGAATTACTCTCTAGTTATTGAACCATTTAATGTTTGGGGTTTTGATTATATGGGACCTTTTCCAAAATCCAACGGGTATACTCATATTCTAGTTGCCGTTGATTATCTTACTAAGTGGGTAGAAGCTATTCCAAGTAGCAGTGCTGATCATAACACTTCTATTAAAATGCTGAAAGAA
This sequence comes from Hordeum vulgare subsp. vulgare, assembly GCF_904849725.1. Lineage (NCBI taxonomy): Eukaryota > Viridiplantae > Streptophyta > Magnoliopsida > Poales > Poaceae > Hordeum > Hordeum vulgare. The sequence goes on from NC_058521.1 coordinate 520,640,837, forward strand.
GTTATTTTCCCTAGATTTGGAATCCCTAGATATTTAATGACTGATGGTGGTTCACACTTTATTCATGGTGCTTTCTGTAAAATGCTTCCTAGGTATGATGTTAATCATAGAGTTGCATCTCCTTATCATCCTCAGTCTAGTGGGAAAGTAGAATTGAACAATAGAGAAATTAAGTTGATCTTGCAAAAGACAGTTAATAGATCTAGAAAGAATTGGTCTAAGAAATTTGACGATGCATTATGGGCTTATAGAACTGCTTACAAAAACCCTATGGGTATGTCTCCTTATAAAATGGTTTATGGTAAAACATGTCACCTACCTCTAGAGCTAGAACATAAAGCTTATTGGGAAATTAAGGAGCTTAATTATGATTTTAAACTTGCCGGTGAGAAGAGGTTATTTGACATTAGCTCACTTGATGAATGTAGAACCCAGGCCTACGAGAATGCTAAGCTATTTAAAGAAAAAGTTAAGAGATGGCATGATAGAAGGATACAAAAGTGTGAATTTAATGTAGATGATCATATCCTGCTATACCACTCTCATTTAAGATTTTTTCGCAGGAAAACTTCTCTCTAAATGGGAAGGGCCTCACATTATCGAGGAAGTATATCGTTTCGGTGCCATCAAAATCAACAATGCCGGAGGCACAAATCCGAAGGTGGTAATTGAGCAAAGAACCAAAACTATATCTCAGGTACTCCCATAAATGTTGAAACTAATATTATCAATACCATAACTCCGGAAAGTACATTAAGGAGACCTATGAGAACGCCTCAAACCCCGAAAAGGAATATGTATGTGCTACGGTAAGCAAACCAACTCCAAAACATTTTCAATGGCAATTTTTACCATTTTTAGAATATTTAAAATTAGGAAAATTTGAAGCAGTCTGAAGCGTGCATGAGGAGGTGACAAGCCCGGGGAGCGCGACTGATTCGTCTCCGTCGTATCTACTTTTCCGAACTCTTTTGCCCTTGTTTTGGACATTAATTTGCATGATTTGAATGGAACTAACCCAAACTAACGTTGTTTTCAGCATAATTGCCATGGTGTTGTTTTTGTGCAGAAATAAAATTTCTCGGAATGACCTGTAAATTTACGGAGAAGTTTTATGGAATTAATGAAAAATACCTGCGCAAAGATTCACCAGAGGGGGTGAGCTAGTGGGCCACAAGCCCAGACGGCGCGACCACCCCCCCCAGGCCGCACCAACCAGGCTTGTGGCGCCCACGAGGCTCCACCGCCTCCAAACTCAGCTCTATATATTCCGTTTCGCCCGGAAAAAAATCAAAGAGAAGGATTCATTGCGTTTCATGATACGGAGGTGCTGCCACCCCCTGTGCTTCATCTGGAGGGCAGATCTGGAGTCCATTCTGGGCTCTGGAGAGGGGAAATCGTCGCCATCGTCATCATCAACGTTCCTCCATCGCCAATTCCATGATGCTCTTCATCGTTCGTGACTAATCTCATCGTAGGCTTGCTGGGCGGTGATGAGTTGGATAAGATCTATCATTTAATCGAGTTAGTTTTGACGGGGATTGATCCCTAGTATCCACTATGTTCTGAGATTGATGTTGCTACTACTTTGTCATGCTTAATGCTTGTCATTAGGGACCGAGTGCCATGATTTCAGATCTGAACCTATTATGTTGTCGCCAATATATGTGTGTGTTAGATCCTATCTTGCAAGTTGTAGTCACCTACTATGTGTTATGACTCGGCAACCCCGGAGTGACAATAGCCGGAACCACTCCCGGAGATGACCATAGTATGAGGAGTTCATGTATTCACCAAGTGCTAATGCGTTGGTCTGGTTCTTTATTAAAAGGAGAACCTTAATATCCCGTAGTTTCCATTAGGACCCCACTGCCACGGGAGGGATAGACAATAGATGTCATGCAAGTTCTTTTCCCTAAGCACGTATGACTACATACGGAATACATGCCTACATTAGATTGACGAACGAGAGCTAGTTACTATCTCTCCGCGTTATAGCTGTTACATGATGAATCACATCCGGCATACTCATCCATCACCGATCCATTGCCTACGAGTCTTTTACTACTGGTCCTTGCTACGTTACTTTGTCGCTACTACTATTACTACTGCTGTTACTCTGCTGCTACTGGTTATTGCTGTTACTTGCTGCTACTGTTGCTACTGCTGTTACTTGCTACTGCTGTCACTTGTTACTTTGCTGTTACCTGTTGCAAGACTTTTCTAGGCGCCATTGATACGACAAGTTAGGAATAGTCTGCCGTCAACAGAGCCATTTCTAGCACCGTTGTTATCATACCACTTTGGTACTGATACTTTGCTTGGAGATACTAATCTTTCAGGTGTGGTTGAATTGACAACTCAGCTGCTAATACTTGATAATATTCTTTCGCTTCCCCTTGTGTCGAATCAATAAATTTGGGTTGAATACTCTACCCTCGAAAACTGTTGTGATCCCCTACACTTGTGGGTTATCAAGACTATTTTCTGGCGCCGTTGCTAGGGAAGCACACTATATTCTCTGAGTCACTTGGGATTTACGTCTGCTGATCACTATGAGGAATCCGATAGATCCAAGAACTAAAGTCTTGCCTTCCACTACGAGGACAAGTAAGGAACTGCCATCTAGCTCTGCACTTGATTCACCTTCAGTTATGAGTAAGTTTGCGACATCACCTCCTGCTAGAAATCTTGATATGTTGCCTGTGCTTGATGATGCTACTTCTGCTGCCCATGATGCTTATGATGATGCTATGCTTGATACTATGCCTGATGATGCTATGCTTGATACTACTTTGCCACTAGGTGCATTCCTTGATGCACAAATTGCTAGAGTTGCTGCTAGCTGTGATGACTTCTGAAACTGTTGAAGCCATTGAAGTAGAACCTGCTATTTTGCCTGCTAGAACTAGCTCTCCTAGACCTAATATGCCTGATACACGTTATGTTATGGAGGGAGAGATAGCTGAGGATTTTCTTGCATGTAAGGATAGCTATGATGTTGAGAAATTACTGCGCAAGTGGAAAGAAAAACCTCTGAACGCTAGGATGAAATATGACCCGAAGTTTGCCACTTCGCCTACCTTTGTGACTGATAAGGATTATGAATTCTCTGTCGACCCTGAGTTAATCACTCTACTCGAATCTGATCCTTTTCATGGTTATGAGTCTGAAATGGTTGTAGCCCATCTTACCAAACTGCACGATATAGCCACCCTATTCACCAGTGAGGAAAATATCCACCACTACTATATCCTCAAGCTGTTTCCTTTCTCACTAAAGGATGATGCTAAGACTTGGTTCACTTCTCTTGCTCCTGGTTGTGTGCGTAGCCCCCAGGATATGGTCTACTACTTCTCTGAAAAATATTTCCCTGCCCATAAGAAGCAAGCTGCCTTGCAGGAAATATACAACTTTGCTCAAGCTGAAGAAGAGAGTCTCCCACAAGCTTGGGGGAGGCTCATCCAGCTGCTGAACGCTTTGCCTGATCACCCTCTTGAGAAGAACGAAATACATGATATCTTCTATAATGGACTTACTCATGCTTCCAAAGATCACCTAGATAGTTGTGCCTGTTGTGTTTTTAGGGAACGAACTGTAGAACAAGCTGAAATTCTACTGAATAACATCTTGTGCAATGAGAATGCTTGGACTATTCTCGAACCACCTCCTAAGCCAACTCCAAAGAAAAGAGGTATTCTATTCCTCAGTCCTAAAGATATGCAAGAAGCCAAGAAATCTATGCGAGAGAAAGGCATTAAATCTGAAGATGTCAAAAATCTACCACCTATCGAAGAGATCCATGGTCTCGATAACCCGATACACGTAGTAGAAGTAAATTATCTGCGTAGGTTTGATGAGAGTGATATTCCTTTTGCTAAACCTGCTAGCTTATGCTTGGATGAATTTGATAACTTTGTTGCCAAACAACAGAGTTTCAATGATTATGTTAGCAGACAATTGGAACAGAATGCTCGTATGCTTAGTCATTTAAGTGCTTGTGTGGAGAGAAACGTCAACGATCTTAAGCTTCTGAGTAAACATGCCTCTATGGTTACTACTCAGGTAGAACAAGTACTTAAAGCTCAAAATGACTTGCTCAATGAGTTGAATGACAATTCTATCAGAGTTGTCACTAGAGGCGGTAGAATGACCCAGGAACCTTTGTATCCTAAGGGTCATCCGAAGAGAATTGAACAAGATTATCAAGGAGTTAGCACTGATGCACCTAGTTATCCTAGAAAGAAGAAGAAAGATGATAGGAACCTGCACGCTAGCAACCCTGTTGCTGCTACACCTGAGAGTCCAAACGATGTCTTTGTCTCTGATGCTGAAGCACAATCTGGTGATGAACATGAGCCTAATGATAATATCAATAGTCATGTTCATGAAGATGCTCAACCTAGCAATGATAAGGATGTGGAGATTGAACCTGTTGATCTTGATAACCCACAACCTAAGACTAAGAGATACGATAAGAATGACTTCACTGCTAGGAAGCATGGTAAAGAAAGGGAACCATGGGTTCAGAAACCCATGCCCTTTCCTCCCAAACCATCCAAGAAAAAGGATGATGAGGATTTTGAGCGCTTTGTTGAAATGATCAGACCTGTCTTTCTGCAAATGCGTTTGACAGATATGCTCAAAATGTCTCCGTATGCTAAGTACATGAAATATATTGTGACTAATAAGAGGAGGATACTTCAGGTTGAGATTTCCACCATGCTCGCTAATTATACCTTCAAGGGTGGAACTCCTAAGAAACTAGGTGATCCCAGTGTGCCCACTATACCTTGCTCCATTAAAGGTAACTACGTTAGAACTGCTTTATGCAACCTTGGAGCCAGTATTAGTGTTATGCCTCTCTCTCTTTATCGTAGACTTGAACTGGATAAGTTGACACCCACTGAAATCTCTCTGCAAATGGCTGACAAATCAACTGCTTTCCCTATCGGCATTTGCGAGGATGTGCCTGTTGTGGTTGCCAATGTCACTATCTTAACAGACTTTGTTATCTCGGATATTCCCGAGGACGATGCCATGGCTGTCATCCTCGGAAGACCCTTTTTAAACACCGCAGGGGCTGTTATAGATTGCAACAAAGGCAATGTCACTTTCCATGTCAACGGTAATGATCGTACGATGCACTTTCCGAAGAAACAATATCGAGTACATTGCATCAATGCTATCGAAAAAACTTCATCGATTCTTATTGGGAGCTTTGAATGCCCTATTCCTCGTGTCAAGATGAAGTATGATTTTCTTGTTGGGGAGATACACATCCCCATTGAGGTGACCTAGTGACTATTCTAAAATTCTTCGTTCTCTTTTGTGATTCAAAAAGGTTTGTCGAGGAGACTTGATCAACCTCATTGACGGTTTTTCTTTGATGACCATGGGATGGATGAACCGAGGAGTCACAAACCTCTATTCCAAGCTTTCACCTTCGGTTGCTAAGAAGAAAAATGATAGGTTTAGTTTAGTTTTCCCTGTTTTCTGTTTTAGCGTCCGGTAGAAAAGTACCCCGAAAATAAAAGTTCTCCGAACGTCCTGAAAATCAAGTATGATTTTTTCTGGAATTTTTGAAAAATACCAAGACGAAGAGCTTGTCTGGGGGCTGTACCAGTGGGCCACAAGCCCTGACGGCACGGGCACCCCCTGGCCATGCCGCCCAGGCTTGTGGGGCCCACAGGCACCCCCTCCACTCATTCTTGCTCTCATCTGGTTCTCCTGCCTCTAGAAAAAATCGTTTCGCAACTCAAACCCGTGTTCTTGCTCCTCTTGCTGGGATTTTCCATCTCTTTGCTCAAAGCACCATTCTCCGAACTGTTTTGGGGAAATTACTCCTTGGTAAGCGACTCCTCCATTGGTCCAATTAGTTTTTGCTCTAGTGCCTTATACTCCGCGTATTTTTGCTACCTTGGTGACCATGTTCTTGAGCTTTGCATGCTAATTTTAGCTGGTCCCAAGTAGTTTTGATGCGTAATATGGCCTCTAGGCACTTGTTGGAGTAGTTGCTACGAGTTTAGTTGAGCCTTGTTCACTTTTCCTTAGAATCACTAAAAATTTCAGAAAATTTCAGAGATAGAAAAGGGAAAAGATGAGGTTCTTAAGAGGCTCGTCAAGCCGTGACCCCAAGGATGATGGGAGTGAGAAGAAGCCCAAGTATCTGGTCCCTCGAGTCGCAGAAGTTTGAGCGTGCGAGTGGCCAAGCGACGTGTTCTTACGTGCCACTGGAATTTATGAGGACTTTTATCACTTGGTGGAGAACGCAGGCCTTACCGCCTTCGTTGAAGATAAGTCTCCGCAATACCTCCTCCTCACTAATATCTTCGTACAAAGCTTTAACTTCCATCAGAGGAAGAATCCTCCTATGGTTGAGTTCAAACTTTATGATATCCCCCAGCGCATGTCACTCCAGGATTTTTGCAATGTTTGCAAATTACCTTATGTTGGGGATATTCATGAACCTTGTCCACGGGACTTGGAAGCTTTCATCGATACAATTTATGTAGGAGAGGAGAGAGGAGTGTGTTGCGCTAGAGCTGCTAGCATTCATTTTCCCGTTCTTCGGTACTTCTCGTTATTTGTGGGAAAATGTTTGATTGGCCGTGGGAAAGCTGGGTCACTTAGTTCCCCAGATCTTGCGGTCTTGTGCGAAGCCCTTTATAACGATAAAACTTATAGCTTGGACGCTATAGTAGCTCAACGGTTGAACAAGAACCGTTCTAAAGGTGTTGTCTATGGAGGTATCTATGCTACTCATCTTGCTAGACACTTTGAGATACCTATTAGACTAGGCGAGGAAGAAGATATTCTTCTTCCCGAGAGATATCTAGATTACGATAGCATGGTTCGCCATGACTTTATTGATAGAGATATAAATAGAAGGATGATTTATAACCTGGTATTTAGTCAGGGTACTCGTGAGACTATTAATTTGCCTGCTCCTTCTTTGTTCAATATTCATGCAAGCAGGTACATTATTATGCCCTCGGACATCTACGCATATTGGGGCTTAGCCCAACCACAGGTGCCCGTGCCCGAGCCGCCAGTCGAGTACCAGACGCCAGTTTATCAGTGGGAGCCAGAGGAGCTCACACAACAGTGGCATCCTCAGTCCACTACGGAGTACCCCGGAGCTGGTTATTTCCCTCCTTGGGAGTAGACCAACTTAGGCCAAAAGCCTATGCTTGGGGGAGTACGTGTTCTCACCGACTTTACATTCTTGCTTATGCTTTCACTTTGTTCATCGATGTTCACACTTTGCCACTGTATCATCCATGTTAGGTTATTTTCTTTTTCTCGTTTTCTTTTCGTGTGCCTATCCAGTTGAGAAAACCCAAAATATTTTCTTTTTCTTCTTTTGCTGGTTGGGAGCTTTCGCGTGTAAATAGTTTTCTTTTTCTTTGGGTCAATGTAGAAGATAATGGTTACAATGTTTAGTTGCTCTTGCATGCATACCTGTTTATCTTTCAAAGAGCCATATTACTTTGTCTTCTCCTTTGTGTTTGCCTACAGATTCCAGCGTAGTCCAATGCACGAGCACGCTTATTATTGTTCACATCATTCAACCGTGCAAGTGAAAGGCAATAATGACGATATATGATGAAGTGACTGAGCCTGGAAAAGCTGGTATGAACTCAATCTATTTTGTTTTTGTAAATATGACTAGCTCACTGTTCCTAGTTCAGCTTTGTTGTGAGGGAAACATGTTTGCAATGAAAACCTAGAGATCATAGTTCTTATGCCATGCTTACTTAGCTAGGAGCTTATGATGGTTTGCCTTGGTTGCCAACATGAATGTTGAGATGACTATGATGTAGTATGATAGGATGGTATCCTCCTATGAATGATTCAAGTGGCTTGACTTGGCGCATGTTCACGCATGTAGTTGAAACAAAATCAACATAGCCTCTATGATGTTCATGTTCATGGTGATTTGTGTCCTACTCATGCTTGCACTCAATGCTGGTTAATCTCAATGCATTTTGATGACTGTTTTCGCTCTCTAGTTGGTCGCTTCCCAGTCTTTTGCTAGCCTTCACTTGTACTAAGCGGGAATACTGCTTGTGCAACATACCTACCTATGTGCGGTATCTACCTGCCGTTCCAAGTAAATTTGCATGTGCCACTCTCTAAATCTTCAAGAAATAATCTGTTTTGCGTGCCCGAACCGCTCATGTAGTGACAGGGGGCTATTAGTATCTTCCATGCTAGGCGTGTTATCCTCGATATGTGTTTATTCACTATAATTCACGAGAAAGGGACCGACAATTGAATTCCCAGTTCCATGCTCAAATCGAAAAGATAATTGCAAACAAAACTCCCCTAGGATTGATGTATGTATGGACGGTACCCGAGGATTCGGCTAGCCGTGGAGTGTGATTGATTGGTGGTGGGGGAGTCAAAACTTTACTTTTCTGTTTGGGAACCGCCTATAGCATGTGTAGCGTGGAAGATGTTGAGAACTCTTAGTCATTGCCTTGACAATGAAAGCATGCCACCCAAAATTATTATCTTTGTTTTCAAAGCTTGAGCTCTGGCACCTCCGCAAATCAATGCCTCCCTCTGCGAAGGGCCTTACTATTTATGTTCCTGTTGAGTCATCCTCCTCTTATAAAAGCACCAATTAGAGAGCACCTTTGTCATTTTTATGCTTTGCTTTTAACTGTGTTGAGTATGACTGTGACTGGATCTTCTTTGCCATGAATTACAATGTTTAGTCAGCCCTTGATCTTCGAAGGTGCTCTGCATTTATGTTTTGCGGTCTCAGAAATAGCTAGCGAGATACCATCTATTCGTACTGCTTCATGTTGTTTTGATTGAAGTGTTGACATTTGAGGCTTATTATTATTTGCTCGCTAGTTGATTATGCCATTGATATGAGTTTACCGTGAGACCTAGATGTCATTTGCTTATGTGGTTTGCTTGTGATCTTGCTGAAACTCTGGATATGAGTTAGACACAGTTGCAACAACAAGATCGAACAGAGTTCGTCAAAGTTTTTCTTTTGTCTCTTTCAGTTTGTCAACTGAATTCTTGAGGACAAGCAAGGCTTTAAGCTTGGGGGAGTTGATACGCCTCCGTCATATCTACTTTTCCGAACTCTTTTGCCTTGGTTTTGGAATTTAATTTGCATGATTTGAATGGAACTAACCCGGACTAACGCTGTTTTCAGCAGAATTGCCATGGTGTTGTTTTTGTGTAGAAATAAAAGTTCTCGGAATGACCTGAAAATTTACGGAGAATTTTTTTGGAATTAATTAAAAAATACCTGCGCAAAGATCCACCGGAGGGGGTGAGCCAGTGGGCCATAAGCCCAGACGGCGCGGCCACCCCCGCAGGCCGCACCAACAAGGCTTGTGGGGCCCACGAGGCTCCACCGCCTCCAAACTCAGCTCTATGTATTCCGTTTCACCCGGAAAAAAATCAGAGAGAAGGATTCATCGTGTTTCACGATACGGAGGCGCCGCCACCCCCTGTTCTTCATCTGGAGGGCAGATCTGGAGTCCATTTTGGGCTCCGGAGAGGGGAAATCGTCGCCATCGTCATCATCAACCTTCCTCCATCGCCAATTCCATGATGCTCTTCATCGTTCGTGAGTAATATCATTGTAGGTTTGCTAGACGGTGATGAGTTGGATGAGATCTATCATGTAATCAAGTTAGTTTTGACGGGGATTGATCCCTAGTATCCACTATGTTCTGAGATTGATGTTGCTACTACTTTGCCATGCTTAATGCTTGTCACTAGGGCCCGAGTGCCATGATTTCAGATCTGGACCTATTATGTTGTCGCCAATATATGTGTGTTTTAGATCCTATCTTGCAAGTTGTAGCCACCTACTATGTGTTATGACTCGGCAACCCCGGAGTGACAATAGCCGGAACCACTCCCGGAGATGACCATAGTATGAGGAGTTCATGTATTCACCAAGTGCTAATGCGTTGGTCTGGTTCTTTATTAAAAGGAGAACCTTAATATCCCGTAGTTTCCATTAGGACCCCGCTGCCACGGGAGGGATGGACAATAGATGTCATGCAAGTTCTTTTCCCTAAGCACGTATGACTACATACGGAATACATGCCTACATTAGATTGACGAACGGGAGCTAGTTACTTATCTCTCCGTGTTATAGCTGTTACATGATGAATCACATCCGGCATACTCATCCACCACCGATCCACTGCCTACGAGTATTTTACTGCTGGTCCTTGCTACGTTACTTTGTCGCTACTACTGTTGCTACTGTTGTTACTCTGCTGCGACTGGTTACTGTTGTTACTTGCTGCTATTGTTGCTACTGTTGTTACTTGCTACTGCTGTCACTTGTTACTTTGCTGTTACCTGTTGCAAGACTTTTCTAGGCGCCATTGATACGACAAGTTAGCAATAGTCTGCCGTCAAGAGACCCTTTTCTAGCACCGTTGTTATCATACCACTTTGCTACTGATACTTTGCTTGCAGATACTAATCTTTCAGGTGTGGTTGAATTGACAACTCAGTTGCTAATACTTGAGAATATTCTTTCGCTTCCCCTTGTGCCGAATCAATAAATTTGGGTTGAATACTCTACCCTCGAAAACTGTTGCGATCCCCTACACTTGTGGGTTATCAGCGACCTACCCCCCTGGTCGCGCCCTGTAAGCTTGTGGCCACCCCATGCACCCTCCGAACTCCGTTTTCTTGTGGAAGACTCCTTTGGATCGAAAAAATTAATTATATAATCTCCCGAAGGTTTTGACCTCTATATCTCGACAATATCTCCTGTTTTCATTTTGAGCTGTTTCTGTAGCAAATTTAGAGTAAGATGTCGTCCCAAGATTCCGATGGTGAGAGCTATGTATCAGACTATCTTGCCCATCCCAAGCTCTACGGAGATGTAAATCCATATGGATTGTGCTCGGAGGAGGAACAGGAGACATGTAAGTATGCGGAAGAAAGCTGGGATGAAGAGGAGATTCCCTTGCCTCAACCTGAAGATATGCATGTGGAGTTCAAAAAGTCGAGCCTCCCAAATACAAGGAGAAAACCCAAGGTGTTATTTACCCCTTCTGGTTTTCTGCAGGAGAGCAAGGGTGAATTATGTCAAAGGATATTGAGGCTCGATATAGAAGTAGACGATCTGAGGGAACAAAGTTTCATGCTTAAGTGGAAACTCGATAAGCTTTCAACCTCACCGACAACTACAACATCACCACCTGTGAAGGAAGACAACTGAAAACATGGGTATGGCACTCCCCTTGGCTTGTGCCAAGCTTGGGGGAGGTACCCCGGTATCGTATCACCATCACACCTTTTTACCCTTTTTGTTTTCCTTTCTTCGTTCGGTCCTTGTAGTGATATATTTATCTAGTAGAATAAAGTTTTCGTGTGGTCTAGTTATAAGTTTTTCTTTTTTTTGTTCCCCCTATGTAAGCAAGTCTGAGAATTATATAATAAAGAGTAGTTTTGAATTGAGGGCTTTGCTTGCTTGCTATGACCATGAGAAAAAGAAATAGAAAGAAGTATATAATAAAAGCAATAGAGTATACATAATGATCTTATGGGGAGTGATGACTTCACATATAAAAAGTATGTTGATTGAAATTTGTTGTGAGTTGACAAACAAAGCTATTGGTCATTGTTGCAATTAAAAGGAAGTAATAAAGAAAGAGAGGTTTACATATAAATATATTATCTTAGACATCTTTTATGATGATGAACACTCATTAAAATAGTATGTAAAAGGGTGATGTTTGACAAGTAAGACAACATAATGAGTTATGATTGCTTATTTCCGAATAGAAGTTATATGGTTATAGATCCTTCAACATGTGTCGCTTGCTTCCACCTCATATTAGCCAAAAGAAACTCCTGCACCAAGTAGAGATACTACTTGTGCATCCAAAAACCTTTAGCCCAGTTTTTGCCTTGAGAGTCCATCATACCTACCTATGGATTGAATAAGATCGTTCAAGTAAGTTGTCATCGATGCAAGCAAGAAAAATTGCTCCTTAAATATGTGTGGTTTATTAGTGTGAGGAAAATAAACTTTATACGAACTTGTGATATAGAAGAAATAAAAGCGATGGACTGCATAATAAAGTTCTCTATCACAAGGGGCAACATAAAGTGACGTTCTTTTGCATTAAGAGATTATGCATCCAACTATAAAAGCGCATGACAACCTATGCTTCCCTCTGCGAAGGGCCTACCTTTTACTTTTACTCTCTATGTATTTACCTTTATGTAAGAGTCATGGTGATCTTCACCATTTCCTTTATTTTTCCTTTATCTTTTAGCAAGCGTCATGTGTTGGGGAATGATCTAGACAAATATATCCACTCAGATGTGGGTGATCATGAGTTATTATTGTTGACATTACCCTTGAGGTAAATAGTTGGGAGGCAAAACTAAAATCCACTATCTTTCTTTGTGTATGATTGAAGCTTTGACCTCATAGGTACCGCATGAGTGTTAGCCATTATGAAATATTATAAGATGATTGAGTATGTGGATTTGCTTAACAAGATATTATATTGACTCTTTCCTACGTTGCGATAAATTGGAATTGCTTCAATGAGTGAAATCATACTTTGTTAGTTCTCAGTAGAGTCCCTGATGCATATTTTGCCTTGTGAATGAATTGTCACTTCAGTATAAGATACTCTATGTCAACGTGTATTTCTCTTCTCAAGATAATCATGATGCCCTCATGTCCGTATTTTATTTTATCGACACCTCTATCTCTAAACACGTCGGCATATTTATTGATCTCGGCTTTCGCTTGAGGACAAGCGAGGTCTAGGCTTGGGGGAGTTGATACGTCCATTTTGCATCATGCTTTCATATCATTATTTATTGCATTATGGCATGTTATTACACATTATGGTACAATACTTATGCCTTTTCTCTCTTATTTTACAAGATTTACATGAAGAGGGAGAATGCCGACAGCTGGAATTCTGGACTGGAAAAGGAGCAAATCTGAGAGACCTATTCTGCACAGCTCCAGAAGTCCAGAAAACTTACAGAGTATTGTTTTGGAATATATAAAAAATAATCGGCGAAAGAAGTACCGGAGGGAACCCACCAGGAAGCCACAAGCCCAGGGGCACGGCCTACCCACTAGTCGCGCCCCGCAGGCTTGTGGGCCCCCTGGCAGGCCACCGGCTCCCATCTTCTCCTATAAGAAGGATTTTGACCTGGAAAAATCATATCAGACCTTTCGGGGCATGACGCCGCCTTCTCGAGGCGGAACTTCGACATAACCAATCTAGAGCTCCCGGGGAGCTATTCTACTCGGAAACTTCCCACCCGGAGGGGGGAATCGAAGCCATCGTTGATGTCCCACAAGCGTATGGGATCACAGCAGTTTTCGAGGGTAGAGTATTCAACCCAAATGTGTTGGTTCGCACGACGGGAAGCGAAAGAATATTCTCAAGTATTAGCAGCTGAATGTGTTAGATTCAACCACACCTGAAAGATTAGTGTGTGCAAGCAAAGTATGAGTAGCAAAGTAGTATGATAGCAACGGTGCCAGAAACGATCTGTTGACAAGGCAGACTATTTCTAACTGTTGTATCAATGGTGCCAGAAAAAGCCTTGTTGACGGGATGTCAGTGCCAACAAAGTCTTGCAACAAGTAGCATCGGAGTAGCAAGGAACAACAGCAAAGTAACAGCAAAGTGGCCCAATCCCTCTTGTAGCAAGGGACAAGCCTAGGCAAAGTAACGTAGCGAGAACCAGTAGTAAAAGACTCGCAGGCAGTGGATCGATGATGGATGAGTATGACGGATGTGATTCATCATGTATCAGCTATAACACAGAGATATATGTGGCTAGCTCCCGTTCATCAATGTAATATAGGCATGTATTCCGTATGTAGTCATACGTGCTTAGGAAAAAGAACTTGCATGACATCTATTGTCCATCCCTCCCGTGGCAGCGGGGTCCTAATGGAAACTACGGGATATTAAGGTTCTACTTTTAATAAAGAACCGGACCAACGCATTAACACACGGTGAATACATGAACTCCTCATACCATGGTCATCTCCGAGAGTGGTTCCGGCTATTGTCACTCGGGGGTTGCCGGGTCATAACACATAGTAGGTGACTACAACTTGCAAGATAGGATCTAAAACACACATATATTGGCGACAACATAATAGGTTCAGATCTCAAATCATGGCACTCGGGCCCTAGTGACAAGCATTAAGCATAGCCAAGTAGTAGCAACATCAATCTAGAACACAGTGGATACTAGGGACCAATCCCCATCAAGAACTAACTCGATTACATGATAGATATCATCCAACTCAACACCGTCCAGCAAGCCTATGATGAGATTACTCACGAACGGTGAAGAGCATCATGGAATTGTCAATGGAGAAAGGTTGATGCTGACGATGGCGACGATTTCCCCTCTCCGGAGCCCGCAACGCACTCCAGATCTGCCCTCCAGATGAAGAACAGGATGTGGCGGCGCCTCCATATTGCAAAACACGATGAAACCTTCTCTCTGATTTTTTTCCAGGCAAAACGGAAGATATAGAGCTGAGATTGGGGGCGGTGGTGCCACGTGGGCCCCACAAGCCTGCATGGCGCGGCCATAGGGGGTGGCCGCGGCCTGTGGGCTTGTGGCCCACTGGCACGCCCCCTCCGGTGGATCTTTGGCAGGTATTCTTCTCTTATTCCAGAAAAAATCTCCGTAAATTTTCAGGACGTTCCGAGATCTTTCATTTCTGCACAAAAACAACACCATGGCAATTCTGCTGAAAACAACGTCAGTCCGGGTTAGTTTCATTCAAATCATGCAAATTAGAGTCCAAAAGAAGGGAAAAAGAGTTCGGAAAAGTAGATATGACGGAGACGTATCAACTCCCCCAAGCTTAAAGCCTTGCTTGTCCTCAAGCAACTCAGTTGACAAACTGAGAGAGACAAAAGAAAAACTTTGACGAACTCTGTTTGATCTTGTTGTTGCAACTTTGTCTAACTCACAACCAGAATTTTAGCAACATCACAATCAAACCACATAAGCAAATGACATCTAGGTCTTACGGTAAACTCATATCAGTGGCATAATCAACTAGCGAGCAAATAATAACAAGCCTCAAATGTCAACACTTTAATCAAAACAACATGAAGCAGTACGAATAGATGGTATCTCGCTAGCTCTTTCTGAGACCGCAAAACATAAATGCAGAGCACGTTAAAAGACCAAGGGCTTACTAAACGTTGTAATTCAAGACAATGAAGATCCAGTCATAGTCATACTCAACACAGTTAAAAGCAAAGCATAAAAATGACAGAGGTGCTCTCTAATTGGTGCTTTTGTAAGAGGAGGATGACTCAACATGAACATAAATAGACACGCCCTTCGCAGAGGGAAGCATTGATTTGCAGAGGTGCGAGAGCTCAAGCTTTGAAAACAGAGATAATAATTTTGGGTGGCATGCTTTCATTGTCAACGCAATGACTAAGAGTTCTCAACATCTTCCACGCTACACATGCTATAGGTGGTTCCCAAACAGAAAAGTAAAGCTAGTGGGAAATTTTCATTATATAACTTGGCTTGTATATTCCAATGATAGGCTTCCTCAAAATTGCCTTAGGTCTTCGTGAGCAAGCAAGTTGGATGCACACCCACTAGTTTTCTTTAAGAGCTTTCACATACTCTTAGCTCTAGTGCATCATTTGTATGGCAATCCCTACTCATTCACATTGATATCTATTAATGAGCATCTCCATCGCTCATTGATATGCCTAGTTAATGTGACCATCTTCTCCTTGTTTTGTCTTGCAACCTCCACCACACTCCACACCATCTATGGTGCTATAACCATGGCTCACGCTCATGTATTGCGTGAGAGGTGAAACAATTACTTGGCCAATACCGGGGTTGTGCATGACTTAAATTCGTTGTGCAATGATGATAGATCATAGCCAGACTATATGCTTTTGTAGGGATAACTTTCTTTTGGCCTTGTTATTTTGAAAGCTCATGATTACCTTGCTAGTTTGCTTGAATTATTATTGTTTCCACGTCAATAGCAAACTATTGTTTTGAATCTAATGGATCTGAACAGTCACGTCACATAGAAGGAGTTACAAAGGACATCTATGCTAGGTAGCATGAAAGCATCAAAAATTCATTCTTTATCACTTCCCTACTCGAGGACGAGCAGGAGTTAAGCTTGGGGATGCTTGATACGTCTCAAACGTATCTATAATCTTTGATGGTTTCATGCTGTTATCTTGTCATCTTTGGATGTTTTATGTACATTTTATATCTTTTTTGGGACTAACTTATTAATTCAGTGCCAAGTGCCAATTCCTGATTTTTCTGTGTTTTTGGCTCTTTTCAGATCTGATTTTGGAACGGAGTCCAAACGGAATAAAATCCCCGAAATGATTTTTTTCCGAACGGAAGAAGATCAGGGGCTTGTGGGCCAAGCCAGGAGGGCTATAGGGAGCCCACAAGCCCCCTCTCCGCCAGCAGGGGGGCGGTGGGCAGGCTTGTGGCTTCCTTGGCGCCCCCCTGACCTAGATCTTGCACCTATATATTCCCTAAAAATCAGAAAAAAATGAAGAGATCCACGAAAATACTTTTCCGCCGCCGCAAGCTTCCGTTTCCGCGAGATCTCATCCGGAGACCCTTCCCGGTGCCCTGTCGGAGGGGACTTTGGAGTTGGAGGGCTTCTACATCAACATCATCGCTCCTCCAATGACTCATGAGTAGTTCACTTCAGACCTACAGGTTCGTAGTTAGTAGCTAGATGGCTTCTTCTCTCTCTTGGATCTTCAATACAAAGTTCTCCATGATCTTCATGGAGATCTATCTGAGGTAAGCTTCTTTGGCGGTGTGTTTGTCGAGATCCGATGAATTGTGGATTTGTGATCAAATCAGATTATCTATGATATATATTTGAGTCTTTGCTGATTTCTTATATGCATGATTTTATATCCTTGTAAGTCTCTCCGAGTCTTGGGTTTTGTTTGGCCAACTAGATCTATGATTCTTGCAATGGGAGAAGTGCTTGGTTTTGGGGTTCTTACCGTGTGGTGACCTTTCCCAATGATAGTAGGGGCAGCAAGGCACACATCGTGTAGTTGCCATCAAGGGTAACAAGGTGGGCTTTGTCGTAGATATGAGATTGTCCATCTACATCATGTCATATTGCTTAAGGCGTTACTCTGTTCTTTTGGACTTAATACACTAGATGCATGCTGGATAGCGGTCAACGCGTGGAGTAATAGTAGTAGATGCAGAAAGTATCGGTCTACTTGTTTTGGACGTGATGCCTATAGATATAATCATTGCCATAGATGACATCACGACTTTGCGCGGTTCTATAAATTGCTCGACAGTAATTTGTTCACCCACCGTCTATTTGCTTTCATGAGAGAAGCCACTAGTAAACACTACGGCCCCCGGGTCTATTTACACCTACCGTTTCCACTTTCGCTTTTACTTTTCTTTGTTACTTTGTTGCTTTCAGTTCTCACTTGGCGAACAATCTATAAGGGATTGACAACCCCTTCATAGTGTTGGGAGCAAGCTTTTTGTGTTTGTGCAGGCTCTTGTGATACTCCTTCACTGGATCGATACCTTGGTTCTCAAACTGAGGGAAATACTTACCACCCCCACGCTACATCACCCTTTCCGCTTCGAGGGAACAACAATGCAAGGCTCCAAGGCCAAGGGGGAAATTCTTTGCATATTTGCCTAGGAGGTCCCTTAAGGCGTAGCCGTAGCTGAAGGATTCCTGGTGCCGTCAACACACCTATTTCTGGCGCCATTGGAAGGTCTTTTGTTGCAGTAGCAAACGGCAGGTAGATACCGCACATAGGCAGGTTGGTGGACTCATATGGAACAACTTTGGGTTTATGGGAGGTGGATGCACAAGGAGTATTCCCGCTTAGTACAAGTGAAGGCTAGAAAAAGACTGGGAAGCGACCAACTAGAGAGCGACAACAGTCATCAAAATGCATTGAGATTAACTAACATTGAGGGCAAGCATGAGTAGGACATAAATCACCATGAACATGAACATCATAGAGGCTATGTTGATTTTGTTTCAACTACATGCGTGAACATGCGCCAAGTCAAGCCACTTGAAACATTCAAAGGAGGATACCATCCTATCATACTACATCATAGTCATCTCAACATTCATGTGGGCAACCAAGACAAACCATTATAAGCTCCTCGCTAAGTAAGCATGGCATAAGAAACTATGATATCTAAGTTGTCATTGCAAACATGTTTCTCTCACAACAAAGCTGAATCAGGCATGATGAGCTAGTCATATTTACAAAAACAAAATAGATCGAGTTCATACCAACTTTTCCAGGCTCAGTCACTTCATCATATATCGTCATTATTGCCTTTCACTTGCACGACCGAACGATGTGAACAATAATAAGAGTGCTCGTGCATTGGACTAAAGCTGGAATCTGCAGGCAAACACAAAGGAGAAGACAACGTAATATGGCTCTATGAAAGCTAAACAGGTATGCATGCAAGAGCCACTAAACATTGTAACCAATATCTTCTACCTTGACCCAAAGAAAAAGAAAACTATCTACACGAGAAAGCTCCCAACAAACAAAAGAAGAAAAAGAAAATATTTTTGGTTTTTTTCTCAAACTAGACAGACACACGAAAAGAAAACGAGAAAAAGAAAATAAACTAGCATGGATGATACAGTGGCAAAGTGTGAACACCGGCTAACAAAGTGAAAACATAAGCAAGAATGTAAAGTTGGTGAGAGTACGTACTCCCCCAAGCTTAGGCTTTTGGCCTAACTTGGTCTACTCCCAAGGAGGGAAATAACCAGCTCCGGGATACTCCGGAATGGACTGTGGATGCCACTGCTGTGTGAGATCCTCCGGCTCCCACTGATAAACTGGCGTCTGGTACTCGACTGGCGGCTCGGGCACGAGCACCTGTGGTTGGGCCAAGCCCCAATATGCGTAGATGTCCGAGGGAAAAATAGTGTACCTGCCTGCATGAAGGTTGAACAAAGAAGGAGCAGGCAAAGTACTAGTCTCACGAGTAGCCTGACTAAATACCAGGTAATAAATCATCCTTCCACCTATATATCTATCAAGAAAGTCATGGCGAACCATGCTATCGTAATCTAGATATCTCTTGGGAAGAAGAATCTCTTCTTCCTCCTCCAGTCTAATAGGTATCTCAAAGTGTCTGGCAAGACGAGTAGCATAGATACCTCCATAGACAACACCTTTAGAACGGTTAAGGTTCAACCGTTGAGCTACTATAGCGCCCAAGCTATATGTTTTATCGTTATAAAGGGCTTCGCGCAGTACCGCGAGATCTGGGGAACTAAGTGACCCAACTTTCCCACGGCCAATCAAACATTTTCCCACAAATAGTGAGAAGTACCGAAGCACGGGAAAATGAATGCTAGCAGCTCTAGCACAAGACACTCCTCTCTCCTCTCCAACAACAATTGTACCGATAAAAGCTTCCAAGTCCCATGGACGAGGTTCATGAATATCCCCTACGTAAGGTAATTTGCAAACATTGCAAAAATCCTGGAGTGACATGCGCTGGGGGACATCATAAATTTTAAACTCAACCATAGGAGGATTCTTCCTCGGACAGAAGTTAAATCTTTGTACGAAGATATTAGTGAGGAGGAGGTATTGCGAACACTTATCTTCAACGAATGCGGTAAAGCCTGCGTTCTCCACCAAGTGATAAAAGTCCTCATAAATTCCAGCGGCGCGTAAGAACACGTCGCTTGGCCACTCGCACGCTCGAACTTCCGCGACTCGAGGGACTGGATACTTGGGCTTCTTCTCACTCCCATCATCCTTGGGGTCACGTCTTGACGAGCCTCTCAAGAACCTCCTCATCCTTTCCCTTTTCTATCTCTAAAAATTTGTGAATTTTTTAGTGATTCTAGGGAAAAGCGAATAAGGCTCAACGAAACTCATAGCAACTAGTCCCACAAGTTCCTAGAGACCATATTACGCATCAAAACTACTTGGGACCAGCTAGAATCAACATACAGAGCTCAAGAACATGGTCACCAAGGCAGCAAAAATACGCGGAGTATAAGGCACTAGAGAAAAATCTAATTCGACCAATGGAGGAGTCACTTACCAAGGAGTAATTTCCCTAGAACAGTTCGGAGAACTGTGATTTGAGCAAAGAGATCGAAAATCCCAGCAAGAGGAGCAAGAACACGGGTTTGAGCTGCAAAATGATTTTTTCTGGAGGTAGGAGAAGCGGATGAGAGCAAGAATGAGTGGAGGGGGGTGCCTATGGGCCCCACAAGCCTGGGTGGCGCGGCTAGGGGGGTGCCCGCGCCCCTAGGGCTTGTGGCCCACTGGTGTGGCCCCCAGACAGACTCTTTGTCCCAGTATTTTTCAAATATTCTAGAAAAAATCAGACTAGATTTTCACAACGTTCGGAGAACTTTTATTTTCGGGGTACTTTTCTACCGGACGCTAAAACAGAAAACAGGGAAAACTAAACTAAATCTATCATTTTTCTTCTAAGCAACCTAAAGTGAAAGCTTGGAACAGAGGTTTGTGACTCCTCGATTCATCCATCTCATGGTCATTGAAAGAAATCCGTCAATGGGTTGATCAAGTCTCCTCGACAAACCTTTTCGAATCGCAAAAGAGAATGGAGAATTTTTGAATAGTCACTAGGTCACCTCAATGGGGATTGTATCTCCCCAACAAGCAAATCATACTTCATCTTGACACGAGGAATAGGGCATTCAAAGCCCCCAATAAGAATCGATGAAGTTTTTTCGATAGCATTGATGCAATGTACTCGATATTGTTTCTTCGGAAAGTGCACCGTATGCTCATTACGGTTGACATGGAAGGTGACATTGCCTTTGTTGCAATCTATAACAGCCCCTGCGGTGTTTAAAAAGGGTCTTCCGAGGATGACAGCCATGGCATCATCCTCGGGAATATCCAAGATAACAAAGTCTGTTAAGATAGTGGTTTTAGCAACCACAACAGGCACATCCTCGCAAATGCCGATAGGGAAAGAGTTGATTTGTCGGTCATTTGCAGAGAGATTTCAGTGGGTGTCAACTTATCCAGTTCAAGTCTACGATAAAGAAAGAGAGGCATAACACTAACACCGGCTCCAAGGTCACATAACACAGTTCTAACGTAGTTGCCTCTAATGGAGCAAGGTATAGTGGGCACACCGGGATCACCTAGTTTCTTTGGAGTTCCACCCTTGAAAGTGTAATTGGCAAGCATGACGGAGATCTCAAGATTAGGTATCCTCCTCTTATTAGTCACAATATCTTTCATGTACTTAGCATACGGAGACATCTTGAGCATATCCGTCAAACGCATTTGCAGAAAGACATGTCTGATCATTTCAACGAATCGCTCAAAATGCTCATCATCATTTTTCTTGGATGGTTTGGGAGGAAAGGGCATAGGTTTCCGAACCCATGGTTCCCTTTCTTTACCATGCTTCCTAGTAGTGAAGTCATTCTTGTCGTATCTTTTAGTCTTAGGCTGTGGGTTATCAAGATCAACACTAGGTTCAATGTCCACATCCTTTTCATTGCTAGGTTGAGCATCTTCATGAACACCACTATTGATATTATCATTAGGCCCATGTTCATCACCAGATTGTGCTTCAGCATCAGAGAGAGAGAGAGAGGCATCGTTTGGACTCTCAGGTGTAGCAGCAACAGGGTTGCTAGCGTGCAGGTTCCTATCATCTTTCTTCTTCTTTCTAGGATGATTAGGTGCATCAGTGCTAAGTCCTTGAGAATCTTGTTCAATTCTCTTCGGATGACCCTCAGGATACAAAGGTTCCTGGGTCATTCTACTGCCTCTAGTAACGACTCTGACGGCATTGTCATTCAACTCTTTGAGCAAGTCATTTTGATCTTCCTAGTACTTGAGCAAGTCATTTTGATCTTTAAGTAACCATAGAGGCATGTTTACTCAGAAGCTTAAGCTCATTGACGTTTCTGTCCACACAAGCACTTATATGACTAAGCATACGAGCATTCTTTTCCAATTGTCTGCTAACATAATCATGGAAACTTTGTTGTTTGGCAACGAAGTTATCAAATTCGTCCATGCATAAGCTAGCAGGTTTATCAAAAGGATATCACTCTCATTAAACCTACGCAGATAATTTACTTCTACTACGTGTATCGGGTTATCGAGACCATGGATCTCTTCGATAGGTGGTAGATTTTTGACATCTTCAGATTTAATGCCTTTCTCTCGCATAGATTTCTTGGCTTCTTGCATATCTTCAGGACTGAGGAATAGAATACCTCTCTTCTTCATAGTTGGCTTAGGAGGTGGTTCGGTTATAGTCCAAGCATTCTCATTGCACAAGATGTTATTCAGTAGAATCTCAGCTTGTTCTACGGTTCGTTCCCTAAAAACACTACCGACACAACTATCTAAGTGGTCTTTGGAAGCATCGGTAAGTCCATTATAGAAGATATCAAGTATTTTGTTCTTCTCAAGAGGGTGATTAGGCAAATCATTCAGTAGCTGGATAAGCCTCCCCCAAGCTTGTGGGAGACTCTCTTCTTCAGGTTGAGCAAAGTTGTATATTTCTTGCAAGGCAGCTTGCTTCTTATGGGCACGGAAACATTTTTCAGAGAAGTAGTAGACCATATCCTGGGGGCTACGCACACAACCAGGAGCAAGAGAAGTGAACCAGGTCTTAGCATCATCCTTTAGCGAGAAAGGAAACAACTTGAGCATATAGTAGTGGCGGATCTTTTCCTCACTAGTAAATATGGTGGCTATATCGTGAAGTTTGGTAAGATGGGCTACAACCATTTCAGACTCATAACCTTGAAAAGGATCAGATTTGACCAAAGTGATTTACTCAGGATCGACAGAGAATTCATAATCTTTATCGGTCACAAAGATAGGCGAAGTGGCAAACTTCGGGTCGTATTTCATCCTAGCGTTCAAAGATTTTTCTTTCCACTTGCGCAGAAGTTTCTCAACATCATAGCTATCCTTACACGCAAGAAAATCCTCAGCTATCTCTTCCTCCATAACATAGCGCGTATCAGGCATAACAGGAAATTCAGGCATAGTAGCCGGTTCTACTTCAATAGTATCGTAGTTTCAGAAGCATCATCACATCTAGCAGCAACTCTAGCAATATGTGCATCAAGGAATGCACCAAGTGGCAAAGCGGTATCAGGCATAGCAGGCATAGTATCAAGCATAGCATCATCAGGCATAGTATCTCGCATGGCATCATAAGCATCATGGGCAGCAGAAGTAGCATCATCAAGCACACACGACATATCAAGAATTCTAGCAGGAGGTGAAGTCGCAAACTTACTCAAAATTGAAGGTGAATCAAGTGCAGAGCTAGATGGCAGTTCCTTACCTCTCCTCGTAGTGGAAGGCAGGATTTTAGTTCTTGGATCTTTCGGATTCCTCATAGTTATCAGCAGACGTCAATCCCAAGTGACTCAGAGAATATAGCTGTGCCTCCCCAGCAACGCCGCCAGAAAAAGCCTTGATGTCCCACAAGCGTATGGGATCGCAACAGTTTATGAGGTTAGAGTATTCAACCAAACTTTGTTGGTTTGCATGACGGGAAGCGAAAGAATATTCTCAAGTATTAGCAGCTGAATGTGTCAGATTCAACCACACCTGAAAGATTAGTGTCTGCAAGCAAAGTATCAATAGAAAAGTAGTATGATAGCAACGGTGCCAGAAACGATCTGTTGACAAGGAACACTATTCCTAACTATTGTATCAATGGCGCCAGAAAAAACCTTGTTGATGGGATGTCAGTGCCAACAAAGTCTTGCAACAAGTAGCAGCGGAGTAGCAAGGAACAACAGTAGCACCAGCAGCAGCAAAGTAACAGCAAAATGGCCCAATCCCTCTTGTAGCAAGGGACAAGCCTAGGAAAAGTAACGTAGCGAGAACCAGTAGTAAAAGGCTCGTAGGCAGTGGATCGGTGATGGATGAGTATGACTGATGTGATTCATCATGTAACAGCTATAACACGGAGAGATATGTGGCTAGCTCCCGTTCATCAATCTAATGTAGGCATGTATTCCATATGTAGTCATACGTGCTTAGGGAAAAGAACTTGCATGACATCTATTGTCCATCCCTCCCGTGGCAATGGGGTCCTAATGGAAACTACAGGATATTAAGGTTCTACTTTTAATAAAGAACTGGACCAACGCATTAACACACGGTGAATACATGAACTCCTCATACTATGGTCATCTCTGGGAGTGGTTCCGGCTATTGTCACTCCGGGGTTGCCGGGTCATAACACATAGTAGGTGACTACAACTTGCAAGATAGGATCTAAAACACACATATATTGGCAACAACATAATAGGTTCAGATCTGAAATCATGGCACTCGGGCCCTAGTGACAAGCATTAAGAATAGCCAAGTAGTAGCAACATCAATCTAGAACATAGTGGATACTAGGGATCAATCCCCGTCAAGAACTAACTCGATTGCATGATAGATCTCATCCAACTCATCACTGTCCAGCAAGCCTACGATGAGATTACTCACGAACGGTGAAGAGCATCATGGAATTGTCGATGGAGAAAGGTTGACGATGACGATGGCGACGATTTCCCCTCTCCGGAGCCCGAAACGGACTCCAGATCAGCCCTCCAGATGAAGAACAGGATGTGGCGGCGCCTCCGTATCGCAAAACGCGATGAAACCTTCTCTGTGATTTTTTTCCAGGCGAAACGGAAGATATAGATCTGAGATTGGGGGCGGTGGTGCCACGTGGGCCCCACAAGCCTGCATGGTGCGACCATAGGGGGTGGCCGCGGCATGTGGGCTTGTGGCCCACTGGCACGCCCCCTCCGGTGGATCTTTGCGCAGGTATTTTTCTTTTATTCCAGAAAAATCTCCGTAAATTTTCAGGACGTTCCGAGAACTTTCATTTCTGCACAAAAACAACACCATGACAATTCTGCTGAAAACAACGTCAGTCCGGGTTAGTTCCATTCAAATCATGCAAATTAGAGTCCAAAACAAAGGCAAAAGAGTTAGGAAAAGTAGATACACGGAGACGTATCAATCGTCATCACCAACGATCCTCTCATCGATAGGGGTGAATGTCCATCAACACCATCTCCTCTCCAAACCCTAGTTCATCTCTTGTATCCGATCTTTGTCTCAAAACCTCAGATTGGTACGTGTTGGATGCTAGTAGTGTTAATTACTCCTTGTAGTTGGTGCTAGTTGGTTTATTTGGTGGAAGATCATATGTTCAGATCCTTAATGATTATTAATACTCCTTTGATCATGAATATGAATATTCTTTGTGAGTAGTTATGTTTGTTTCTGAGGACATGGGATAAGTCTTGTTATATGTAATTATGTGAATTTAGTATTCTTTCGATATTTTGATAAGTTAGATGTTGTCTCTCCTCTAGTGGTGTCATGTGAACGTTGACTACATGACACATAACCATTATTTGGGCCTAGAGGAAGGCATTGGGAAGCGATAAGTAGATGATGGGTTGCTAGAGTGACAAAAGCTTAAAGCGTAGTTTATGTGTTGCTTCGTAAGGGGCTGATTTGGATCCATATATACAATGCTATGGTTAGATTTATCTTAATTCCTATTTCTTAGTTGCGAATGCTTCCGAGAGAGGTTAATCATAAGTGGGAGGTTTGTCCAAGTAAGGGAAGCACCCAAACGTCGGTTGATAACCCAAAAGTGTAGGGGATCGCAATAGTTTTCGCGGGTAAGTTAACCCAATTTATTGATTCGACACAAGGGGAGCCAAAGAATATTTATAAGCTTTAACAGTTGAGTTGTCAATTCAACCGCACCTGAAAGATACTTGCTTGGCAACGAAATATTAGTAGCAACGATGATATGGATGTGATGGTAGCAACGGAAATAATAGTGGCAAAGCAACGGAAGTAAAATAGCGAAAGTAAAGCTACTTGTGACCAACATGATTAAAACACTCTAGGCTAAGGAGATGGTGTTGGAAATATGCCCTAGAGGCAATAATAAATTAGTTATTATTATATTTCTTTGTTCATGATAATCGTTTATTATCCATGCTATAATTGTATTGATTGGAAACACAGTGCATGTGTGGATACATAGACAAAACACTGTCCCTAGTAAGCCTCTAGTTCACTAGCTCGTTGATCAAAGATGGTCAAGGTTTCCTCACCATAGGCAAGTGCTGTCACTTGATAACGGGATCACATCATTAGGAGAATCATGTGATGGACTAGACCCAAACTAATAGACTTAGCATGTTGATCGTGTCATTTTGTTGCTACTGTTTTCTGCGTGTCAAGTATTTGTTCCTATGACCATGAGATCATATAACTCACTGACACCGGAGGAATGCTTTGTGTGTATCAAACGTCGCAACGTAACTCGGTGACTATAAAGATGCTCTACAGGTATCTCCGAAGGTGTTCGTTGAGTTAGTATGGATCGAGACTGGGATTTGTCACTCCGTGTGACGGAGAGGTATATCGGGGCCCACTCGGTAATACAACATCACACACAAGCCTTGCAGGCAATGTGACTTAGTGTAAGTTGCGGGATCATGTATTACGGAATGAGTAAAGAGACATGCCGGTAAACGAGATTGAAATAGGTATGCGGATACTGACGATCGAATCTCGAGTAAGTAACATACCGAAGGACAAAGGGAATGACATACGGGATTATATGAATCCTTGGCACTGAGGTTCAAACGATAAGATCTTCGTAGAATATGTAGGATCCAATATGGGCATCCAGGTCCCGCTATTGGATATTGACCGAGGAGTCACTTGGGTCATGTCTACATAGTTCTCGAACCCGCAGGGTCTGCACACTTAAGGTTCGATGTTGTTTTATGCGTATTTGAGTTATATGGTTGGTTACCGAATGTTGTTCGGAGTCCCGGATTTGATCACAGACGTCACGAGGGTTTCCGAAATAGTCCGTAAACGTAGATTGATATATAGGATGACTTCATTTGGTTACCGGAAGGTTTTCGGGAATTACCGGTAATGTACCGGGAATGATGAATGGGTTCCGGATCTTCACCGGGAGGGGGGACCACCCACCCGGGAGGGCCCAAGGACCTTGGGGGTGGCGCACCAAGTAGGTGGGGTCAGCCCAAGGCTTTCTTGCGCAAGAGAGAAAGAAAAACCAAAAGAAGAGAAAAAAAAGGAAAGGTGGAAAAGAAGAGAAGGACTCCACCTTCCAATCCTAGTTGGACTAGGTTTGGAGGAGGACCCCTCCTCCCCTTGGTGGTGCAGACCTTGGGGCTCCTTGAGTCTCAAGGCAAGCCTCCCCTCCCCTCCTCCTATATATATGGAGCTATTAGGGCTGATTTGAGACAACTTTTTCAAGGCAGCCCGACCACATACCTCCACGGTTTTACCTCTAGATCGCGTTTCTGCGGAGCTCGGGCGGAGCCCTGCTGAGATTAGATCACCACCAACCTCCGGAGTGCCTTCACGCTGCCGGAGAACTCATCTACCTCTCTGTCTCTCTTGCTGGATCAAGAAGGCCGAAATCATCGTCGAGCTGTACGTGTGCTGAACGCGGAGGTGCCGTCCGTTCGGCACTAGATCAGATCGGATCGTGGGACGGATCGCGGGACGGTTCGTGGGACGGTTCGCGGGACGGATCGAGGGACGTGAGGACGTTCCACTACATCAACCGCGTTTCTTAACGCTTCTGCTGTGCGATCTACAAGGGTATGTAGATCTGAAATCCCCTCTCGTAAATGGATATCACCATGATAGGTCTTCGTGCGCGTAGGAACTTTTTTGTTTCCCATGCGACGTTCCCCAACAGTGGTATCAGAGCTAGGTTCATGCGTAGATGTCTTCTTGAGTAGAACACAAAAGTTTTTGTGGGCGGTGATGTGCGTTTTGCTGCCCTCCTTAGTCTTTTCTTGATTCCGCGGTATTGTTGGATCGAAGCGGCTCGGACCGACATTACTCGTACGCTTACGAGAGACTGGTTTCATCGATACGAGTAACTCCGTTGCTCAAAGATGACCGGCGAGTGTCAGTTTCTCCAACTTTAGTTGAATCAGATTTGACCGAGGAGGTCCTTGGATGAGGTTAAATAGCAATTCATATATCTCCGTTGTGGTGTTTGCGTAAGTAAGATGCGATCCTACTAGATACCCATGGTCACCACGTAAAACATGCAACAACAATTAGAGGACGTCTAACTTGTTTTTGCAGGGTATGCTTGTGATGTGATATGGCCAACCATGTCATGTGATATATTGGATGTATGAGATGTTGATGTTGTAATAGTTAATATCGACTTGCACGTCGATGGTACGGCAACCGGCAGGAGTCATAGGGTTGTCTTTAAACTAACGTTTGTGCTTGCAGATGCGTTTACTATATTGCTAGGACGTAGCTTTAGTAGTAATAGCATGAGTAGCACGACAACCCCGATGGCGACACGTTGATGGAGATCATGATGATGGAGATCATGGTGTGACGCCGGTGACAAGAAGATCGTGCCAGTGCTTTGGTGATGGAGATCAAGAAGCACATGATGATGGCCATATCATGTCACTTATGAATTGTATGTGATGTTAATCCTTTATGCACCTTATCTTGCTTAGAACGACGGTAGCATTATGAGGTGATCTCTCACTAAAATTTCAAGACGAAATTGTGTTCTCCCCGACTGTGCACCGTTGCGACAGTTCTTCGTTTCGAGACACCACGTGATGATCGGGTGTGATAGACTCAACGTTCACATACAACGGGTGCAAAACAGTTGCACACGCGGAACACTCGGGTTAAGCTTGACGAGCCTAGCATGTGCAGACATGGCCTCGGAACACATGAGACCGAAAGGTCGAGCATGAATCGTATAGTTGATATGATTAGCATAGAGATGCTTACCACTGAAACTATTCTCGACTCACGTGATGATCGGACTTGAGATAATGGATTTGGATCATGTACCACTCAAATGACTGGAGAGATGTACTTTTTGAGTGGGAGTTCTTAAGTAATATGATTAATTGAACTAATTGTCATGAACATAGTCTAATGGTATTTGCGAATTACGATCTAGCTTGAGCTATAGCTCTACTGTTTTTATATGTTCCTAGAGAAAATTTAGTTGAAAGTTGATAGTAGCAAACTTTGCAGACTGAGTCTGTAAAGCCGAGGATTGTCCTCGTTGTTGCGCAGAAGGCTTATGTCCTTAATGCACCACTCGGTGTGCTGCACCTCGAGCGTTGTCTGTAGATGTTGTGAACATCCGACATACACGTTTTTGATGACTACACGATAGTTCAGTACAAAATACTTAATGACTTAGAAGCAAGGCGCCGAAGACGTTTTGAAACGTCACGGAACATAAGAGATGTTCTAAAGAGATGAAATTGTGATTTCATGCTTGTGCCCTTGTTAAGAGGTATGAGACCTCCGACAAGATTCTTTGTCCACTAAGTAAAGGAGAAAAGCTCAATCGTTGAGCGTGTGCTCAGATTATCTGAGTGCGACAATCGCTTGAATCAAGTGGGAGTTGATCTTCCAAATAAGATAGTGATGGTTCTCCAAAGTCACTACCACCAAGCTGTGAGAGCTTCGTGATGAACTATAACAAATCAAGGATAGATACAATGATCCTTGTGCGATTCGCGATGTTTGACACTGCGAACGTAGAAATCAAGAAGGAGCATCAAGAGTTGATGGTTAGTAAAACCACTAAGTTTCGAGAAAGGCAAGGGCTAGAAGGGATACTTCGTGAAACGGAAAAGAAGTTGCTGCACTAATGAAGAGACCCTAGATTAAACCCAATCCCGGGACTAAGTGCTTCTGTTATGAGGGGAACGGTCACTGAGGCAGAGAAACTCTAGATACTTGGTAGATAAGAAAGCTGGCAAAAGTCGAAAGAAGTATATTTGATATACATGATGTTGATGTGTACTTTACTAGTACTCCTAGTAGCACGAGGGTATTGGATACCGGTTCGGTTGCTAAGTGATTAGTAACACGAAATGAAAGCTATGGCATAAACGGAGACTAGCTAAAGGCGAGGTGACGATACGTGTTGGAAGTGTTTCCAAGGTTGATATGATCAAACGTCGCACACTCCCTCTACCATCGGGATTGGTGTTAAACCTAAATAATTGTTATTTGGTGCTTGCATTATGCATGAACATGATTGGATCGTGTTTATTGCAATACGATTATTCATTTAAAGAGAATAATGGTTACTCTATTTGCTTGAATAATCACCTTCAATGGTTTATTGAATCTCGATCGTAGTGTTACACATGTTCATGATATTGGTGCCAAAAGATGCGAGGTAATGATGATAGTACCACTTACTTGTGGCACTGCCGCTTGAGTCATGTTGGTAAAAATTGCATGAAGAGGCTCCATGCTGATGGATCTTTATACTCACTTGATTTTGAATCACTAGTGACATGCAAATCATACCACATGAGCAAGGCCTTGTTTTCATTGAGATGAAACAAGATAGTAACTTGTTGGAAGTGATACATTTTGATGTATGCAGTCCAATGGGTGCTGAGGCACGCAGTGGATATCATTATGTTCTTACTTCAATGACGATTTGAGCAGATACAAGAGTATTTACTTAATGAATCACAAGTCTGAAATATTGAAAGGTTCAATTCTGTTTCAGGAGTGAAGTTCGTCGTAACAAGAGGATAAACTGTCTACGATATGATCATAGAAATGAATATCTGAGTTACGAGTTTTGGTACGCAGTTAAGACAATGTGGAAATTGTTTCGCAGTTCATGCCACCTGGAACATCATAGTGTGATAATGTGTGTGAACGTCATAGCCACGTACTATTTGGTTTGGTGCATGCTATGATGTCTCTTATCGAATTACCACTATCGTTTATGGGTTATGCATTAGAGACAACCGCATTCACTTTAAATAGGGCACCGCATATTTCCATTGAGATGACACAGTATAGACTGGGGTTTAGAGAAATCTAAACTGTCGTTTCTTGAAAGTTTGGGGCTTCGACACTTATGTGAAAAAGTTTCAGTCGAATAAGCTCAAACCCAAAGCGGATAAATGCATCTTCATAGGATATCCAAAACAGTTGGGTACATCTCCTATCTCAGATCCGAAAGCAAAGTGTTTGTTTATAGAAGCGGATCCTTTCTCGAGGAAAGGTTTCTCTCGAAAGAATTGAGTGGGAGGGTGGTAGAACTTGATGAGGTTATTGAACCATCACTTCAACCAGTGTGTAGCAGGGTGCAGGAAGTTGTTCCTGTGGCCCCTACACCAATTGAAGTGAAAGCTGATGATGGTGATCATCGAGCATCGGATCAAGTTACTACAAGCCTCGTAGGTTGACAAGGTCGCGTACTACTGCAGAGTGGTACGGTAACCCTGTCTTGGAGGTCATGTTGTTGAGCAACAGTGAACCTACGAGTTATGGAGAAAGAAATGGTGGGCCCGGATTCCGACAAATGGCTGGAAGCCATGAAATTCGAGAGAGGATCCATGTATGAAAACAAAGTGTAGACTTTGGAAGGACTACTTGATGGTCATAGGACTATTGAGTAAAGATGGATCTTTAAACGGAAGACAGACGATGATGGTGATAAGTCACTATTAAGAAAAGCTGGACTTGTCGCAAAGATGTTTCCGACAAGATCAAACAGTTGACTATGATGAGACTTTCTCACTCGTAGCGATGCTAAAAGTCTGTTAGAATTATGTTAGTAGTTGCTGCATTATTTATGAAATATTGCACATAGGATGTCAAAACATTGTTTCCTCGATGGTTTCCTTGAGCAAACATTGTATGTGACACAACCAGGAGGTTTTGTCGATCCTAAAGATACTAGCAAGTATGCAAGCTCCAGCGATCCTTCAATGGACTGGTGCAAGCATCTCGGAGTTGGAATATACACTTTGATGAGATGATCAAAGATTTTGGGTTTGTACAAGGTTTATGAGAAACTTGTATTTCCAAAGAAGTGAGTGGGAGCACTATAGAATTTCTGATAAGAATATGTGGTTGACATATTGTGGATCAGAAGTAATGTAGAATTTCTGTAAAGCATACAAGGTTGTTTGAAAGGAGTTTTTCAAAGGAATGCCTGGATTGCGCTACTTGAACGTTGAGCATCAAAGATCTATGGAGATAGATCGAAAGCGCTTAATGGAAGTTTCAATAAGATGCATGCCTTGACAAGTTTTTGAAGGAGTTCAAAATAGATCATCATAGAAGGAGTTCTTGGTTGCGTTGTAAGGTGTGAATTTGAGTAAGACTCAAAACCCGACCCCGGCAGAATAAAGAGAATAGACGAAGGTCGTCTTCTATGCCTTGGCCGTAGAATCTGAAGTATGCCATGCTAGGTACTGCACCTGATGTGTGCCTTGACTCAAAGTCTGTTGAGAGGTACACAGAGTGATCCATGATTGAATCACTATCAGCGGTCAAAATTTATCCTTAGTAACTGATGGACTAAGGAATTTTTCTCGATTATGGAGGTGGTTAAAAAGGTTCGTCGTAAAGGGTTACGTCGATGCAAGCTTTGACACTAGTCCGAATAACTATGAGTAGTGAAACAGATTCGTATAGTAGAGTAGATATTTGGAGTATTTCCGAATAGCACATAGTAGCAGCATCTATAAGATGACATAAAGATTTGTAAAGAACACACGGATCTGAAAGTTTCAGAACCGTTGACTAAAACCTCTCTCACGAGCAAGACGTGATCAGACCCCATAACTATATGGGTGTTGGATTCGTTGGAATCACATGGTGATGTGAACTAGATTATTGACTCTAGTGCAAGTGGGAGACTGTTGGATATATGCCCTAGAGGCAATAATAAATTAGTTATTATTATACTTCTTTGTTCATGATAATCGTTTATTATCCATGCTATAATTGTATTGATTGGAAACACAGTGCATGTGTGGATACATAGACAAAACACTGTCCCTAGTAAGCCTCTAGTTGACTAACTCCTTGATCAAAGATGGTCAAGGTTTCCTGACCATAGGCAAGTGTTGTCACTTGATAACGGGATCACATCATTAGGAGAATCATGTGATGGACACGACCCAAACTAATAGACGTAGCATGTTGATCGTGTCATTTTGTTGCTACTGTTTTCTGCGTGTCAAGTATTTGTTCCTATGACCATGAGATCATATAACTCACTGACACCGGAGGAATGCTTTGTGTGTATCAAACGTAGCAACGTAACTCGGTGACTATAAAGATGCTCTACAGGTATCTCCGAAGGTGTTCATTGAGTTAGTATGGATCGAGACTGGGATTTGTCACTCCGTGTGACGGAGAGGTATCTCGGGGCCCACTCGGTAATACAACATCACAAACAAGCCTTGCAAGCAATGTGACTTAGTGTAAGTTGCGGGATCTTGTATTACGGAACGAGTAAAGAGACTTGCCGGCAAACGAGATTGAAATAGGTATGCGGATACTGACGATCGAATCTCGAGCAAGTAACATACCGAAGGACAAAGGGAATGACATACGGGATTATATGAATCCTTGGCACTGAGGTTCAAACGATAAGATCTTCGTAGAATATGTAGGATCCAATATGGGCATCCAGGTCCCGCTATTGGATATTGACCGAGGAGTCACTCGGGTCATGTCTACATAGTTCTCGAACCCGCAGGGTCTGCACACTTACGGTTCGACGTTGTTTTATGCGTATTTGAGTTATATGGTTGGTTACCGAATATTGTTCGGAGTCCCGGATGAGATCACGGACGTCACGAGGGTTTCCGGAATGGTCTGGAAACGAATATTGATATATAGGATGACTTCATTTGGTTACCGGAAGGTTTTTGGGCATTACCAGTAATGTACCGGGAATGACGAATGGGTTCTGGATCTTCACCGGGAGGGGGGACCACCCACCCGGGAGGGCCCAAGGACCTTGGGGGTGGCGCACCAAGTAGGTGGGGTCAGCCCAAGGTTGTCTTGAGCAAGAGAGAAAGAAAAACCAAAAGAAGAGAAAAAGAGGAAAGGTGGAAAAGAAGAGAAGGACTCCACCTTCCAATCCTAGTTGGACTAGGATTGGAGGAGGACTCCTCCTCCCCTTGGTGGCGCAGCCCTTGGGGCTCCATGAGCCTCAAGGAAAGCCTCCCCTCCCCTCCTCCTATATATATGGAGCTATTAGGGCTGATTTGAGACAACTTTTTCAAGGCAGCCCGACCACATACCTCCACGGTTTTACCTGTAGATCGCGTTTCTGCGGAGCTCGGGCGGAGCCCTGCTGAGATTAGATCACCACGAAACTCTGGAGTGCCGTCACGCTGCCGGAGAACTCATCTACCTCTCTGTCTATCTTGCTGGATCAAGAAGGCCGAGATCATCGTCGAGTTGTACGTGTGCTGAACGCGGAGGTGCCGTCCGTTCGGCACTAGATCGGAGCTGATCGTGGGACGGATCGCGGGACGGTTCGTGGGACAGTTCGCGGGGCGGATCAAGGGACATGAGGACGTTCCACTACATCAACCGCGTTTCTTAATGCTTCTGCTGTGTGATCTACAAGGGTACGTAGATCTGAAATCCCCTCTCGTAGATGGACATCACCATGATAGGTCTTCGTGCGCGTAGGAAATTGTTTGTTTCCCATGCGACGTTCCCCAACAGATGGACGCTTGGTCATGGATGAGAGATATCATGTATTTAATTTGGGGCAAGTCACATAGAAAAGTAATGATCATCTAGGCATATATCAAACATTAGGCATGTATCCCGAGGTAGTCCTGCGTGCTTGCAATAAGAACTTGCACAACATCTTTTGTCCTACCACCCCGCTATCAACGGGGCCAAAAGGAACTGATGGAGATTAAGGTGCTCCTGTCAAAGAGCACCGGAACAAAGCATTAAAAATCAATGGATACATGGAATCCTCAAACTATAGCCCATCCCCTTTGGTGTCCAAGCTGTCACCATTGGGATTGCCGGTTCCGGACTATAATAGGTGTATAACTCATAAATAGGATCTAGAACACAAATATATTCATGAAAACATAAGCTATCCAGATCTGAAATCATGGCACTTGGGCCCAAATTGACAAGCATTAAGAATAACAAGTAGTAGCAAAGATGATAAACACCATAGTAGATGATAGGCAACATGCCCCCAACAATCTGACGAACTATTAGATGATCTAACTCATCCAATCTCTCCCATCCCCTTCACCTACAGTAGGGAATTACTCACACATGTTGGGAGAAGCCATTGAAGGATGATGGAGTGGTGCTGGTGATGACGATGGCGATGATTTCCCCTCTCCGGAGGCCAAAACAGCCTCCAGATTAGCTCTCCCGAAGAAGAACCGAGGGTGGCGGCGGCTCCGCGTCGAGAACGTCCAAAACAACCTCTCTTCTCGGATTTCCCCATCACGGGTAAAAATAGGAGCCAAAGTAGGGCACCAGAGGGGGTGGGCAAACAGCGCCAGCAGGTCGCCTCGGGGCCCTGTGGCTCCCCTATGGACCATCTTCTGGCCCATGGTCCCTCCCCGTGCGTGGATTTTCTCTATTTTTTAAGGGAATTTTTCGAGACATCTAAATATCCATTTTCCTGCACACAAAAAAACCATACAGACAGCTTTGCTGAAAACAGCGTCAGTCCGGGTTAGTTTCATTCAAATCATGCAAGAATGAGGCCAAAACAATAGCAAAAGTGTTTGGCAAAGTCGATACGTTTGAGACGTATCAACTCCCCCAAGCTTAGCATACAAAGAACTGAACTAAACACGACAAAGAACAGAACTGAGCGCGACAAAGAAAACTTGACAAACGCTTTTGCTTCATCAGATGTATATAAGCATGCACTACGAACAAGTCCAACAAGTATTGAAGTAATGCTACAAAGACAATGCACGAAGCAATCCTTCGATCATGTGAAGAGTTCCAAACAACTAAGAATGAATAATATGTAACTGAAAATCATAACGAGATCACAATGCACATGACTTGGATATACTAGAGTGGTATCTCGCTAGCCCCATGAGTGAAGACGCTCCTTCGGAGTTTTTAAAGGAGACTAAAAATAAATACTTCAGAATAATTAATATCACAATCATGCCAAAGACAATGTGGTGCTTTGGGACAATACACATTACACCTAGAATGAAAATTATGCTCTCTATAGTTGGTGCTTTTTATAAAAAGAGGATGACTCAACAAAAAAGTAGAATAGATAGGCCCTTCGGAGAGGGAAGCATTGATTTGCAGAGGTGCCAGAGCTTGAGCTTTAAAACAGAGATAAATCAAAATTTTGATTGGTATGCTTACATTGTCAACATAACAACTAAGAGATCTCAATATCTTCCATGATAAATACATTACAGGCGGTTCCCAAACAGAAAAGTAAAGTTTTAACTCCCCCTCCACCAATCGGTCACACTCCACGGCGGGCCAAATCCACGGGTACCGTCCATACAAACAACAATCCTGGGGGAGTTTTGTTTCATTAAATTTGATTTGACTCTGCGGATGGAACTCGGCATCCCTGTTACCAGCCACTTTCTCATGAATGATAGTGAATCAACACATATATTGAGAATAACCTACTTAGCATGGAAGATACCGATAGCCCCTAGTCACTACATGAGCGATTCGGGCATAAAAGAAAATATTTATTTGAAAATTTAGAATACGACACATGAAAACTTACTTAGGATGGCACACAAATACCGCATATAGGTAGGTATGGTGGACTCATATGGCACAACTGGTTTTAAGGATTTTGGATGCACAAACAGTCAGTCCGCTTAGTACACGCGAAGGCTAGCAAAAGATAGGGAAGCGACCAACTAGAGAGCAATAACGGTCATACTCATGCAGACCGACAAAGCAACATTGAATCTGGCATGAAAGCGATATAACTATTCTGAAATTAAAAGATCGTCAAGGCTTGATAGACTTCTAGTCATAAACATGTGTAAGCATGTGCCAAGTCAATCCAAAAATTCTCCATGCTATTATCTTGTCAAACTTGGGATGTTTTGTATGCCTTTTATATCTTTTTTAGGACTAAGTTATTAACTCAGTGCCAAGTGCGAGTTCCTATTTTTTCTGTGTTTTTGACACTTTTTAGAGGAGAATATTAAACGGAGTCCGAACGGAATAAAACCTAAGAAAATATTTTTTTTCCGGAACAGAAGATACGCAGGGAGCGTGAGAACCAAGGCACAGGCCACCAGGGTAGGCCACAAGCCCCCTAGGCGCGGCCAGGGGACCCCGCGCCTAGCAGGCTTGTGGGCCCCCTGTGGCTCGTCTGCCCTACTTCTTCCGCCTATAAATCCCCGAAAAATCCAAAACCACGAGAGAGATCCACGAAAATACTTTTCCGCCGCCGCAAGCTTATGTCTCCGCAAGATCCCATCTGGGGCACGTTCTAGTGCCCTGCCGGAGGGGGGATTCGGATACGGAGGGCTTCTCCATCAACACCATTGCCTCTCCGATGATGCATGAGTAGTTCACCATAGACCTTCGGGTCCATAGCTAGTAGCTAGATGGCTTCTTCACTCTATTGGATCTTCAATACAAAGTTCTCCATGATGTTCATGGAGATCTATCCGATGTAATCTTCTTTTGCGGTGTGTTTGTCGAGATCCGATGAATTGTGGATTTATGATCAGATTATCTATGAATCTTATTTGAGTTTCTTCTGATCTCTTATATGCATGATTTCATATCCTTGTAATTCTCTTCGAGTTGTGGGTTTTGTTTGGCCAACTTGATCTATGATTCTTGCAAAGGGAGAAGTGCTTGGTTTTGGGTTCATACCGTGCGGTGACCTCACCCAGTGATAGAAGGGGTAGCGAGGCACACATCGTGTTGTTGCCATCAAGGGTAAAAAGATGGGGTTTATATCTATTGCATGAATTTATCCCTCTAGATCATGTCATCTTGCTTAAGGCGTTACTCTGTTCGTCATGAACTCAATACACTAGATGCATGCTGGATAGCGGTCGATGTGTGGAGTAATAGTAGTAGATGCAGAAAGTATCGGTCTACTTATCTCGGACGTGATGCCTATATGTATGATCATTTCCTTAGATATCGTCATGACTTTGCGCGGTTCTATCAATTGCTCGATAGTAATTCGTTCACCCACCGTAATATTTGCTATTTTGAGAGAAGCCTCTAGTGAACACTATGGCCCCCGGGTCTACTTCACATCATATTTTCAGCCCTACACTTTTACTTTGTTGCACTTTCCGCCTTCAGATCTCACCTTGCAATCAATCGTGAAGGGATTGACAATCATTCGTAGCGTTGGGTGCAAGTTTGCTGTTTTTGCGCAGGTACATCGGTGCTTCATCTTGATACTCCTACTGGATTGATACGTTGGTTCTCAAAACTGAGGGAAATACTTACTGCTACTGTACTGCATCACCCTTTCCTCTTCAAGGGAAAAAACCAACGCAAGCTCAAGAGGTAGCACATGCATATGTACAAAAGTAGAAACAAATAGATTTCATACCGGCCTTCCTTGTTGCGTTCCTTTCGTCGATCTTCATCATTATTGCATCGTCACTTGCACGATCGAACGTAGAAAGATATAATCATGTGCAATTGCAACCATGGACGCGAGCTGAACTCTTCAAACAAAGCAAACTAAAGAGAGAAAAGAAATCTTTTTAGGTTTTTGAAAGGTTAAACGAAAGCAAAAGAAAAGAGAAATCTTTTTGTTGTTTTTTCATAGAAAGAACAAACAAGAACAGGCAAAAACTATGAAAAGACTTAAAAAGGATACTACGGATGATACAATGAAAGTGGAGAAGGATACGTACTCCCTGATACGTCTCCATCGTATCTAATTTTCCAAACTCTTCTGCCCTTGTTTTGAAATCTAATTTGCATGATTTGAATGGAAATAACCTGGACTAACGATGTTTTCAGCAGAATTGCCTTGGTGTTATTTTTGTGCAGAAATGAAAGTTCTCCAAATGTCTTGAAAATTTATGGGGAGCAGTTTTGGAAAATATCAAAAATATCTCCGCCAAGTTCCACCTCAGGGGGTGGGCCAGTGGGCCACAAGCCCTTGCTCCGCCACCACCCCCCTGGTGGCGTGGTGCAGGCTTGTGGGGCCCACACGGATCTGCCGCCCCCAATCTCAGGTCTATAAGATCCCTTTCATCCCAGAAGAAATAAAAAGAGAAGTTTTCGTCGCGTTTTCGATACGGAGGTGCCGCCACCACCTGTTGTTCATCTGGAGGGCAAATCTGGAGTCTGTCTTGGGCTCCGGAGAGGGGAAATCGTCGCCATCGTCATCATCAACCTTCTTCCCTCTCCAATTCCATGAATCTCTTCGTCGTTCGTGAGTAATCTATTCGTAGGCTCGCTGGGCGGTGATGAGTAGGATGAGATCTATCATGTAATCGAGTTAGTTTTGATGGGGATTGATCCCTAGTATCCACTATGTTTTGAGATTGATGTTGCTACTAGTTTGCCATGCTTAATGCTTGTCACTAGGGCCCGAGTGCCATGATTTCAGATCTGAAATTATTATGTTGTCAACAATATATATGTGTTTTAGATCCAATTTTGCAAGTTGTCGTTACCTACTATGTGTTATGATCCGGCAACCCCGGAGTGACAATAACGGGAACCACTCCCGGTGATGACCATAGTTTGAGGAGTTCATGTGTTCACCAAGTGCTAATGCGTTGGTCCGGTTCTTTATTAAAAGGAGAACCTTAATATGCCGTAGTTTCCTTTTGGACCCCGCTGCCACGGGAGGGATGGATAATAGATGTCATGCAAGTTCTTTTCCCTAAGCACGTATGACGACACACGGAATGCATGCCTACATCATATTGACGAACAGAACTAGCCACATATCTCTCCGTGTTATAGCTGCTGCATGATGAATATCATCCAAACAAATCACCGACCCATTGCCTATGAGTTTGTCCTACTGCTACTGCTACTACTGTTGCTACTTTTGTTACTTGTCTTGCTCTGCTACTACTACTACTGTTGCTACTTCTGTTACTTATCTTGCTCTGCTACTACCATTGCTACTGCTGTTACTTGGTACTGTTGCTACTTGCTACTGTTGTCACTACTGCTTTTCCTTGCCGCTGCTACTGCTCGTTACACTGCCGTTACTCGCTACTTTGCTGTTACTACCTTGCTTCCAGATACTAATCTTTCAGGTGTGGTTGAATGTGACAAATTCAGCTGCTAATACTCGAGAGTATCCTCTCACCTCCTGTCTGGTAAACCAGCAAATTTGGGTCGAATACTCTACCCTCGAAAACTGCTGCGAACCCACGCGCTGGTGGGCCGTCAACAACATTCTTCTAGTTTCATTACTGGGGAGTGCTATCAGCATTCTTCTGGTGCCGTTTCAGGAGAAGGTTTGTTGTCATAAGCATTCGTCTAGGTAAGGCAGAGATTGCAGATCAGCATTTTTCTGGCGCCGTTGCCGGGGAGGTATTGCTATATTCTCTGAGTCACTTGGGTTTTGTATCTGCTGATCACTATGAAGAATCTGAAGGATCCGAAGACCAAAGTCTCGCCCTCAACTACGAGGGGAGGTAAGGAATTGCCATCTAGCTCTGCACTTGATTCACCTTCAGTTATAAATAAGTTTGCGACATCACCTCCTACTAGAAATCTTGATATGTCGCGTGTGCTTGATGATGCTTATGATACTATTGCTAGAGATACTATGCTTGATACTATGCCTGATGATGCTATGCTTGATACTATGCCTCATGATGCTATGCTTGATGATACTATGCCTGATATTGCTAGAGATGCTATGCTTGATACCGCTTTGCCTGATGATGCTAGAGATGCTATTTTGCCTGATGATGCTATGCTTGATACTGCTAGAGATACTCCTTTGCCTGATGTTCCACTAGGAGTGTTCCTTGATGCTCATATTGCTAGAGTTACTGCCAATGCTCGTGATGCTTCTGAAACTACCGATACTATTGAGATAGAACCTGCTTTTGCTCCTGCTAGATCTAGCTCTCCTAGATATGAATTGCCTGATATACCTGAGGGTTACGTTATGGAGGGAGAGATAGCTGAGGATTTTCTTGCGTGTAAGGATGCCTATGACGCAGAGAAATTACTTCTCAAGTGGAAGAAAAATCTCGGGAAGCTAGGATGAAAAATGACCCGAAGTTTGCCACTTCCCCTATCTTTGTCACCGATAAGGATTATGAATTCTCTGTCGACCCTGAGATAATCTCTCTAGTCGAATCTGATCCTTTTCACGGTTATGAGTCTGGGACGGTCATAGCCATCTTGCCAAACTATCCGAAATAGCCAACCTTTTCACTAATGAGGAGAAGATCCGCCACTACTATATCCTTATGCTGTTTCCTTTCTTTCTAAAGGATGACGCTAAAGTCTGGTTCACCTCTCTTGCTCCTGGATGTGTGCGTAGTCCCCAGGAGATGGTCTATTACTTCTATGAGAAATATTTCCCTACCCATAAGAAGCAAGCTGCCTTGCAGGAAATATACAACTTTGCTCAACTCCAAGAAGAGAGTCTCCCGCAAGCTTGGTGGAGGCTCGTCCAGCTACAGAATGCTTTGCCTGATCACCCTCTTGAGAAGAATGAGATACTTGATATCCTCTATAACGGACTTACCGATGCCTCTAGAGACCACCTAGATAGTTGTGACAGTTGTGTTTTTAGGGAACGAACTGTAGAACAAGCTGAGACCCTACTGAATAACCTCTTGATCAACGATAATGCTTGGACTATTCCCGAACCACCTCCTAAGCCAACTCCTAAGAAAAGAGGTATTCTATTCCTCAGTCCCGAAGATATGCAAGAAGCCAAGAAATCTATGCAAGAGAAAGGCATTAGATCTGAAGATGTCAAAAATCTACCACCTATCGAAGAGATCCATGGTATCGATAACCCGATACAGGTAGTAGAAGTGAATTCTGTGCGTAAGTTTGAAGAGAGTGATATTCCTTTTGATAAACCTGCTAGCCTATGCTTTGATGAATTTGACAACTTTGCTGCCAAACAACAGAGTTTCAATGATTATGTTAGCAGACATTTGGAACAAAGTACTCGTATGCTTAGCCATCTAAGTGCTTGTGTAGACAGAAATGTCAATGCTCTGAAGCTTCTGAGTAAACATGCCTCTATGATTATTACTCAGGTAGAACAAGTACTTAAAGCTCAGAATGACTTGCTCTACGAATTAAATGACAACTCTGTCAGAGTCATTACTAGAGGAGGCAAAATGACTCAGGAACCTTTGTATCCTGAAGGTCATCACAAGAGAATTGATCAAGATTCTCAAGGAATCAATGCTGATACACCCAGTCATCCTAAGGAGAAGAAGAAGGATGATAGAAACCTGCATGCCAGTTCACCAAATACTGTCACACGTGAAGAACCTAATGATATTTCTACGTCTGATGCAGAAACACAATCTAGTGATGAACACGAACCTGGTGACAACATGGACAGTGATGTTCATAATAATGCTCAACCTAGCCATGATGAGGATGTGGAGGTTGAACCTACGGTTAATCCTGATAATCCACAACCTAAGAAATACGATAAGAATGACTTCACTGCTAGGAAGCATGGTAAAGAAAGAGAGCCATGGGTTCACAGACCTATGCCCTTTCCTCCTAAGCCATCCAAGAAAAAGGATGATGAGGATTTTGAGCGCTTCGTTGAGATGATAAGACCCGTCTTTCTGCAGATGCGGTTAACTGATATGCTCAAGATGTCTCCGTATGCCAAGTACATTAAAGATATCGTGACTAATAAACGGAAGATACCAGATCTTGAGATCTCCACCATGCTTGCCAATTACACTTTCAAAGGTGGAACTCCTAAGAAACTTGGTGATCCCGGAGTGCCCACTATACCTTGCTCCATTAAAGTAAACTACATAAGAACTGCCTTATGTGAACTTGGAGCCGGTGTTAGTGTTATGCCACTCTCTCTTTATCGTAGACTTGAGTTGGATAAGTTGACACCCACTGAAATTTCTCTGCAAATGGCCGACAAATCAACTGCTTTCCCTATCGGCGTTTGTGAGGATGTGCCTATTGTGGTTGCTAATACCACTCTCTTAACAGACTGTATTATCTTGGATATTGCCGAGGACGATGCCATGGCTATCATCCTCGGAAGACCCTTTTCAAACACTGCAGGGGCTGTTATAG
Organism: Hordeum vulgare subsp. vulgare; assembly: GCF_904849725.1. Taxonomy (NCBI): domain Eukaryota; kingdom Viridiplantae; phylum Streptophyta; class Magnoliopsida; order Poales; family Poaceae; genus Hordeum; species Hordeum vulgare. The sequence continues at coordinate 520,684,012 of NC_058521.1, forward strand.
ATTGCAACAAAGGCAATGTCACTTTCCATGTCAACGGTAATGAGCACACAGTGCACTTTCCGAAGAAACAATATCAAGTACATTGCATCAATGCTATCGAGAAGACTTCATCGATTCTTATTGGGAGCTTTGAATGCCCTATTCCTCGTGTCAAGATGAAGTATGACTTGCTTGTTGGGGAGATACATATCCCCATTGAGGTGACTTAGTGGCTATTCGAAAATTCTCCGTTCTCTCTTGCGATTCGAGAAGGTTTTGTTATAAGGACTTGATCAATCCCATTGACGGATTTCTTTCGATGACCATGAAACGGATGAATCAAGCAGTCACATACCTCTGTTTTGAGTTTTTCTTTTCTTTTGCATAGAAGAAAAATGATAGAATTATTTTAGCTTTTCCTGTTTTCTGTTTTAGCGTCCCGGAGAAAAATACCTCGAAAATAAAAGTTCTCTGATGGTCCTGAAAATTTAGTATGATTTTTTCTGGAATTTTTGAAAATTTCTGGGCCTGAGAGCTGGCCTGGGGGCGTGACCAGTGGGCCACAAGCCCTTGCTCCGCCACCACCCCCCTGGTGGCGTGGTGCAAGCTTGTGGGGCCCACATGCATCCCCTCCACTCATTCCAGCTCTCAACCTCTTCTTCCACCTCCAGAAAAAATTGTTTCGCAGCTCAAACCCGTGTTCTAGCTCATTTGGCTGTGATTTTCAATCTCCTTGCTCAAAGCACCATTCTTTGACCTGTTTTGGGGAAATTGCTCCTTGGTAAGTGACTCCTCCATTGGTCCAATTAGTTTTTGCTCTAGTGCTTTATCCTTTGTGTATTCTTGCTACCTTGGTGACCCTGTTCTTGAGCTTGAAAGGTTGATTTTAGCTGGTCCCAAGTAGTTTTAGCGCGTGATACAGTCTCTAGGCACTAGTAGGAGTAGTTGGTACAAGTTGGGTTAATCTTTCGAAGTCCCTAAAAATTTCAGAATTTTTCAGAGCTAAAAAAAGGAAAAGATGAGGAGGTTCTTGAGAGGCTCTTCAAGCCGTAACACCAAGGAGGATGAGAAGAATCACCCCAAGTACGTAGTCCCTCGAGTCACAGAAGTTCGAGTGTGCGAGTGGCCAAGTGATGAATTTTTGCGCGCCGCCGGACTTTATGAAGACTTTTATTACTTGGTGGAGAATGCAGGTCTTACCACGTTCGTTGAAGATAAGTGCCCACAATATCTCCTCCTCACCAATATTTTCGTTCAAAGCTTCAACTTTTATCCGAGGAAGAATCCTCCCATGGTTGAGTTCATGATATACGATGTCCCCCAGTGCATGACGCTACTCGATTTTTGCAATGTATGCAAATTACCTTATGTTGGGGATATCCGTGACCCTCGTCCATGGGACTTGGAGGATTTCATTGGTTCTATTGCTGTTGGAGAGGAGAGAGGAGTGTCTCGCGCTAGAATTGCTAGCATACATTTTCCTGTGCTTCGGTACTTCTCACTATTTGTGGGAAAATGTTTGATTGGCCGTGGGGAGGATGGATCACTTAGTTCTCCAGACCTTGCGGTTTTGCACGAAGGCCTTTATAACGATAAGACTTATAGCTTGGGCGCTATAGTAGCTCAACGGTTGAACCTGAACCATTCCAAGGGTGTCGTCTATGGATGTATCTATGCTACCCGTCTTGCCAGACACTTTGAGATACCCATTAGACTGGGAGAGGAAGGAGAGATGCTTCTTCCTGAGAGATATCTGGATTATGAAAGCATGGTTCTGTTGGAATTATGCCCTAGGGGCAATAATAAATATGGTTATTATTATAATTCCTGTAACAAGATAATAATAAATAGTTTATTATCCATGCTATAATTGTATTGAATGAAGACTCATTTACATGTGTGGATACATAGACAAAACACTGTCCCTAGCATGCCTCTAGTTGGCTAGCCAGTTGGTCAATGATAGTCAGTGTCTTCTGATTATGAACAAGGTGTTGTTGCTTGATAACTGGATCACGTCATTGGGAGAATCACGTGATGGACTAGACCCAAACTAATAGACGTAGCATGTTGATCGTGTCATTTTGTTGCTACTGTTTTCTGCGTGTCAAGTATTTATTCCTATGACCATGAGATCATATAACTCACTGACACCGGAGGAATGCTTTGTGTGTATCAAACGTCGCAACGTAACTGGGTGACTATAAAGATGCTCTACAGGTATCTCCGAAGGTGTTGGTTGAGTTAGTATGGATCAAGACTGGGATTTGTCACTCCGTGTGACGGAGAGGTATCTCGGGGCCCACTCGGTAATACAACATCACACACAAGCCTTGCAAGCAATGTAACTTAGTGTAAGTTGCGGGATCTTGTATTACGGAACGAGTAAACAGACTTGCCGGTAAACGAGATTGAAATAGGTATGCGGATACTGACGATCGAATCTTGGGCAAGTAACATACCGAAGGACAAAGGGAATGACATACGGGATTATACGAATCCTTGGCACTGAGGTTCAAACGATAAGATCTTCGTAGAATATGTAGGATCCAATATGGGCATCCAGGTCCCGCTATTGGATATTGACCGAGGAGTCTCTCGGGTCATGACTACATAGTTCTCGAACCCGCAGGGTCTGCACACTTAAGGTTCGACGTTGTTTTATGTGTATTTGAGTTATATGGTTGGTTACCGAATGTTGTTCGGAGTCCCGGATGAGATCACGGACGTCACGAGGGTTTCCGGAATGGTCCGGAAACGAAGATTGATATATAGGATGACCTCATTTGATTACCGGAAGGTTTTCGGAGTTACCGGGAATGTACCGGAATGACGAATGGGTTCCGGAAGTTCACCGGGGGGGCAACCCACCCCGGGGAAGCCCATAGGCCTTTGGGGAGACACACCAGCCCTTAGTGGGCTGGTGGGACAGCCCACAAGTGCCCTATGCGCCAAGGAGAAGAAAATCAAGAGAGAAAGAAAAAAAGGAGGAGCTGGGAAGGAAGGGGACCCTCCCACCAAACCTAGTCCAACTCGGTTTGGGGGGGGGGAGAGTCCTCCCCCTTGGACACGGCCGACCCCCTTGGGGCTCCTTGAGCCCCAAGGCAAGGCCCCCTCCCTCCCACCTATATATACGGAGGTTTTAGGGCTGATTTGAGACGACTTTTCCACGGCAGCCCGACCACATACCTCCACGGTTTTTCCTCTAGATCGCGTTTCTGTGGAGCTCGGGCGGAGCCCTACTGAGACAAGGTCATCACCAACCTCCGGAGCGCCGTCACGCTGCCGGAGAACTCTTCTACCTCTCCGTCTCTCTTGCTGGATCAAGAAGGCCGAGATCATCGTCGAGCTGTACGTGTGCTGAACGCGGAGGTGCCGTCCGTTCGGTACTAGATCGTGGGACTGATCGCGGGATTGTTCGCGGGGCGGATCGAGGGACGTGAGGACGTTCCACTACATCAACCGCGTTCTCCAACGCTTCTGTTGTACGGTCTGCAAGGGTACGTAGATCACTCATCCCCTCTCGTAGATGGACATCACCATGATAGGTCTTCGTGCGCGTAGGAAAATTTTTGTTTCCCATGCGACGTTCCGCATCAGTGGCATCATGAGCTAGGTTCATGTGTAGATGTCTTCTCGAGTAGAACACAAAAGTTTTTGTGGGCGGTGATGTGCGTTTTGCTGCCCTCCTTAGTCTTTTCTTGATTCTGCGGTATTGTTGGATTGAAGCGGCTTGGACCGCATTACTCGTACGCTTACGAGAGACTGGTTTCATCGTTACGAGTAACCCCCTTTGCTCAAAGATGACTGGCAAGTGTCGGTTTCTCCAACTTTAGTTGAATCGGATTTGACCGAGGAGGTCCTTGGATGAGGTTAAATAGCAACTCATATATCTCCGTTGTGGTGTTTGCGTAAGTAAGATGCGATCCTACTAGATACCCTTGGTCACCACGTAAAACATGCAACAACAAAATTAGAGGACGTCTAACTTGTTTTTGCAGGGTATGATTGTGATGTGATATGGCCAATGATGTGATGTGATATATTGGATGTATGAGATGATCATGTTGTAATAGAAATATCGACTTGCACGTCGATGGTACGGCAACCGGCAGGAGCCATAGGTTTGTCTTTATACTAACGTTTGTGCTTGCAGATGCGTTTACTATTTTGCTAGGATGTAGCTTTAGTAGTAATAGCATGAGTAGCACGACAACCCCGATGGCAACATGTTGATGGATGATCATGGTGTGGCGCCGGTGATAAGAAGATCGTGCCGGTGCTTTGGTGATGGAGATCAAGAAGCACGTGATGATGGCCATATCATGTCACTTATGAATTGCATGTGATGTTAATCCTTTTATGCACCTTATTTTTCTTAGAATGACGGTAGCATTATGAGGTGATCTCTCACTAAAATTTCAAGACGAAATTGTGTTCTCCCCGACTGTGCACCGTTGCTACAGTTCGTCGTTTCGAGACACCACCTGATGATCGGGTGTGATAGACTCAACGTTCACATACAACGGGTGCAAAACAGTTGCGCACGCGGAACACTCGGGTTAAGCTTGACGAGCCTAGCATGTGCAGACATGGCCTCGGAACACATGAGACCGAAAGGTCGATCATGAATCATATAGATGATATGATTAGCATAGGGATGCTTACCACTTAAACTATACTCAACTCACGTGATGATCGGACTTGGGATAGTGTAAGTGGATCATGAACCACTCAAATGACTAAGAGAGATGTACTTTTTGAGTGGGAGTTTAGCATATAATTTGATTAAGTTAAACTCTAATTATCTTGAACATAGTCTAAGTCCACTTTGAATATATTTGTGTTGTAGATCATGGCTCACGCGACAGTCATCCTGAATTTTAATACGTTCCTAGAGAAAGCTAAGTTGAAAGATGATGGAAGCAACTTTGTAGACTGGGCTCGTAATCTTAAGCTAATCTTACAAGCTGGGAAGAAGGATTATGTCCTTAATGCTGCGCTAGGAGATGAGCCACCCGCTACGGCTGATCAGGATGTTAAGAACGATTGGTTAGCACGTAAGGAGGACTACTCAATAGTTCAATGTGCAGTCTTGTACGGCTTAGAACCGGGACTTCAACGTCGCTTTGAGCGTCATGGAGCATTTGAGATGTTCCAGGAGTTGGAGTTTATCTTTCAGAAGAACGCCCGGATCGAGAGGTATGAGACCTCCGATAAATTCTATGCTTGCAAGATGGAGGAAAACTCGTCTGTCAGTGAACATGTGCTCAAAATGTCTGGGTACTCAAACCGTCTGGCTGAGCTGGGGATTGAACTCCCGCAAGAAGCTATCACTGACAGAATCCTTCAATCACTGCCGCCAAGCTACAAAGGCTTTGTGTTGAACTACAACATGCAAGGGATGAACAAGTCTCCCAGCGAGTTGTTTGCGATATTGAAAGTCGCAGAGTCTGAACTCCGTAAAGAGCATCAAGTGTTGATGGTGAATAAGACCACTAGTTTCAAGAGAAACGGCAAAGGCAAGAAGGCGGCAAGCCTGTTGCCAATCCGCCGAAGAAACCCAAAGCTGGACCTAAGCCTGAAACGGAGTGTTTCTATTGCAAGGGTATGGGTCACTGGAAGCGCAATTGCCCCAAGTATTTGGCAGATAAGAAGGCGGGCAAAGAAAAATCAGGTATATCTGATATACATGTTATTGATGTGTACTTAACCGTCTCTCGTAGTAGTGCCTGGGTATTCGATACCGGTTCTGTTGCTCATATTTGCAACTCGAAGCAGGAACTGCGGAATAGACGAAGGCTGGCGAAAGACGAAGTGACGATGCACGTAGGAAATGGTTCCAAGGTTGATGCAATCACCGTCGGCACAGTGTCACTTCAGCTACCATCTGGATTAGTGATGAACTTAAATCATTGTTATTTAGTGCCTGCGTTGAGCATGAACATTATATCTGGATCTTGTTTATTGCGAGACGGTTACTCTTTTAAATCTGAGAATAATGGTTGTTCTATTTCTATGAGTAACATCTTTTATGGACATGCACCGAATGATAGCGCCATATACATAACATTGAGACCAAAAGAGTTAGAGTAAACAATGATAGCGCCATATTTTTGTGGCACTGCCGCTTGGGTCATATTGGTGTAAAGCGCATGAAGAAACTCCATGCTGATGGACTTTTGGAGTCACTTGACTTTGATTCACTTGACACGTGCGAACCATGCCTCATGGGCAAGATGACTAAGACTCCGTTCTCCGGAACAATGGAGCGTGCAAGTGACTTATTGGAAATCATACATACCGATGTGTGTGGTCCAATGAGCGTGGAGGCACGCGGCGGATATCGTTATTTTCTCACCTTCACTGACGATTTAAGTAGATATGGTTATGTCTACTTGATGAAGCACAAGTCTGAAACATTTGAAAAGTTCAAGCAATTTCAGAGTCAAGTGGAAAATCATCGTAACAAGAAGATCAAGTTCCTACGGTCTGATCGTGGGGGTGAATATCTGAGTTTCGAGTTTGGTGCTCACTTAAGACAATGTGGAATTGTTTCACAGTTAACACCGCCTGGAACACCACAGCGTAATGGTGTGTCCGAACGTCGTAATCGTACTTTGTTAGAGATGGTGCGATCTATGATGTCTCTTACTGATTTGCCGTTATCATTTTTGGGTTATGCATTAGAAACAGCTGCATTCACTTTAAATAGGGCACCATCAAAATCCGTTGAGACGACACCATACGAACTGTGGTATGGCAAAAGGCCAAAGTTGTCGTTTCTTATAATTTGGGGATGTGATGCTTATGTCAGAAAGCTTCAGCCTGAAAAGCTGGAACCCAAAGCAGAAAAATGCGTCTTCATAGGTTACCAAAAGAGACAGTTGGGTACACCTTCTATCTCAAATCCGAGGGCAAAGTATTTGTTGCTAAGAACGGAACTTTTCTCGAGAAGGAGTTTCTCTCGAGAGAATTGAGTGGGAGGAAGATAGAACTTGACGAGGTTGTCGAACCTCTCATCCCTCTGGATGGTGGCGCAGGGCAAGGGGAAACCTCTGTCGTTGCGACGCCGGTTGAGGAGGAAGTTAATGATGATGATCATGAAACTCCAGTTCAAGTTCTGTTGAACCACGCAGGTCGACGAGATCACGCGCTGCTCCAGAGTGGTACGGTAATCCCGTCTTATCAATCATGTTGTTGGACAACAATGAACCTGCAAATTATGAAGAAGCAATGGTGGGCCCAGATTCCAACAAATGGCTAGAAGACATGAAATCCGAGATAGGATCCATGTATGAGAACAAAGTGTGGACTTTGGAGATACTACCTGAGGGCCGCAAGGCTATTCAGAATAAATGGATCTTTAAGAAGAAGACGGACGCTGACGGTAATGTGACCGTTTATAAAGCTCGACTTGTGGCAAAGGGTTTTTCACAAGTTCCAGGAGTTGACTACGATGAGACTTTCTCACCCGTAGCGATGCTTAAGTCCGTCAGAATCATGTTAGCAATAGCTGCATTTTTCGATTATGAAATCTGGCAGATGGATGTTAAAACGGTGTTCCTTAACGATTTCCTTAAGGAAGAGTTGTATATGATGCAACCCGAAGGTTTTGTCGATCCTAAGAATGCTAACAAGGTGTGCAAGCTCCAGCGATCCATTTATGGACTGGTGCAAGCATCTCGGAGTTGGAACAAACGCTTTGATGAGGTGATCAAAGCATTTGGGTTTATACAAGTGGTTGGAGAATCTTGTATTTACAAGAAAGTGAGTGGGAGCTCTGTGGCGTTTCTAATATTATATGTGGATGACATATTACTGATTGGAAACAACGTAGAGTTTTTGGAGAGCATAAAAGGTTACTTGGATAAAAGTTTCTCTATGAAGGACCTAGGAGAAGCTGCTTACATTCTAGGCATTAAGATCTATAGGGATAGATCAAAACGCCTGATAGGACTTTCACAAAGCACATACCTTGATAAAGTTTTGAAGAGGTTCAAAATGGAACAGTCCAAGAAAGGGTTCTTGCCAGTTTTACAAGGTACGAGATTGAGTAAGACTCAGTGCCCAGCAACTGATGAAGATAGAGAGCATATGCGCTCCGTCCCCTATGCTTCAGCCATAGGTTCTATCATGTATGCGATGTTGTGCACTAGACCGGATGTTAGCCTGGCCATAAGTATGGCAGGTAGGTTCCAGAGTAATCCAGGAGTGGATCACTGGACAACGGTCAAGAATATCCTGAAGTACCTGAAAAGGACTAAGGAGATGTTTCTCGTATATGGAGGTGACGAAGAGCTCGCCGTAAAAGGTTACATCGATGCAAGCTTTCACACAGATCCGGACGACTCTAAGTCGCAAACCGGATACGTATTTATTCTTAATGGGGGTGCAGTAAGCTGGTGCAGTTCCATGCAAAGCGTCGTAGCAGATTCTACATGTGAAGCGGAGTGCATGGCTGCCTCGGAGGCGGCTAAGGAGGGTGTCTGGATGAAGCAGTTCATGACGGATCTTGGAGTGGTGCCAAGTGCACTAGATCCAATAACCTTGTTCTGTGACAACACGGGTGCCATTGCCTTAGCAAAGGAACAACGGTTTCACAAGAAGACCAGACACATCAAACGACGCTTCAACCTCATCCGTGACTACGTCGAGGAAGAGGACGTAAATATATGCAAAGTGCACACGGATCTGAATGTAGCAGACCCGCTGACTAAACCTCTTCCACGGCCAAAACATGATCGACACCAGAACTGTATGGGTGTTAGATTTATTACAATGTAATTCACATGGTGATGTGAGGGCTGGATTATTGACTCTAGTGCAAGTGGGAGACTGTTGGAATTATGCCCTAGAGGCAATAATAAATATGGTTATTATTATAATTCCTGTATCAAGATAATAGTTTATTATCCATGCTATAATTGTATTGAATGAAGACTCATTTACATGTGTGGATACATAGACAAAACACCATCCCAAGCATGCCTCTAGTTGGCTAGCCAGTTGGTCAATGATAGTCAGTGTCTTCTGATTATGAACAAGGTGTTGTTGCTTGATAACTGGATCACGTCATTGGGAGAATCACATGATGGACTAGACCCAAACTAATAGACGTAGCATGTTGATCGTGTCATTTTGTTGCTACTGTTTTCTGCGTGTCAAGTATTTATTCCTATGACCATGAGATCATATAACTCACTGACACCGGAGGAATGCTTTGTGTGTATCAAACGTCGCAACGTAACTGGGTGACTATAAAGATGCTCTACAGGTATCTCCGAAGGTGTTGGTTGAGTTAGTATGGATCAAGACTGGGATTTGTCACTCCGTGTGACGGAGAGGTATCTCAGGGCCCACTCGGTAATACAACATCACACACAAGCCTTGCAAGCAATGTAACTTAGTGTAAGTTGCGGGATCTTGTATTACGGAACGAGTAAACAGACTTACCGGTAAACGAGATTGAAATAGGTATGCGGATACTGACGATCGAATCTCGGGCAAGTAACATACCGAAGGACAAAGGGAATGACATACGGGATTATACGAATCCTTGGCACTGAGGTTCAAACGATAAGATCTTCGTAGAATATGTAGGATCCAATATGGGCATCCAGGTCCCGTTGTTGCATATTGACCGAGGAGTCTCTCGGGTCATGTCTACATAGTTCTCGAACCCGCAAGGTCTGCACACTTAAGGTTCGACGTTGTTTTATGTGTATTTGAGTTATATGGTTGGTTACCGAACGTTGTTCGGAGTCCCGGATGAGATCACGGACGTCACGAGGGTTTCCGAAATGGTCCGGAAACAAATATTGATATATAGGATGACCTCATTTGATTACCAGAAGGTTTTCGGAGTTACCGGCAATGTACCGGGAATGACGAATGGGTTCCGGAAGTTCACCGGGGGGGAGGGGCAACCCACCCCGGGGAAGCCCATAGGCCTTTGGGGAGATACACCAGCCCTTAGTGGGCTGGTGGGACAGCCCACAAGTGCCCTATGCGCCAAGGAGAAGAAAATCAAGAGAGAAAGAAAAAAAAGGAGGAGGTGGGAAGGAAGGGGGACTCCCTCCCAACAAACCTAGTCCAACTCGGTTTGGGGGGGAGATTCCTCCTCTTGGACTCGGCCGACCCCCTTGGGGCTCCTTGAGGCCCAAGGCAAGGCCCCCTCCCTCCCACCTATATATACGGAGGTTTTAGGGCTGATTTGAGACGACTTTTCCACGGCAGCCCGACCACATACCTCCACGGTTTTTCCTCTAGATCGCGTTTCTGCGGAGCTCGGGCGGAGCCCTGCTGAGACAAGGTCATCACCAACCTCCGGAGCGCCGTCACGCTGCCGGAGAACTCTTCTACCTCTCCGTATCTCTTGCTGGATCAAGAAGGCCGAGATCATCGTCGAGCTGTACGTGTGCTGAACGCGGAGGTGCCGTCCGTTCGGTACTAGATCGTGGGACTGATCGCGGGATTGTTCACGGGGCGGATCGAGGGACGTGAGGACGTTCCACTACATCAACCGCGTTCTCTAACGCTTCTGCTGTACAGTCTACAAGGGTACGTAGATCACTCATCCCCTCTCGTAGATGGACATCACCATGATAGGTCTTCGTGCGCGTAGGAAAATTTTTGTTTCCCATGCGACGTTCCCCATCAGGTTCGCCATGATTTTCTGGATAGAGATGCTAGTAGACGGATGATTTATAACTTGGTGTTTAGTCCGGGTACTCGAGAGACTATTACTTTGCCTGCTCCTTCTTTGTTTGATCTTCATGCAGGTAGGTACACTATTATGCCCGCGGACATCTACGCATATTGGGGCTTGGCCCAACCACAGGCGCCTGTGCGCGAGCCGCCAGTCGAGTACCAGACGCCAGTTTATCAGTGGGAGCCAGAGGAGCTCACACAGCAGTGGCATCCACAGTCTGCTCCGGAGTATCCTGGAGATGGTTATTTCCCACCTTGGGAGTAGACCAAGCTAGGCCAAAAGCCTAAGCTTGGGGGACTACGTGTTCTCACCGACTTTACTTTCATGCTTATGCTTTCACTTTGTTAGCCGGTGTTTACACTTTGCCACTGTATTATCCATGCTAGTTTCTTGTCGTTTTCTTGTTTTCTTGTTTTGTGTCCTTTTGAGAAAACCCAAAAATATTTTTCTTTCTTCTTTTGCTTGTTGGGAGTTTTCCAGTGTAAATAGTTTTCTTTTTCTTTGTGTCAAGGTAGAAGATATTGGTTACAATGTTTATTGGTTCTTGCATGCTTACCTGTTTAGCTTTCAAAGAGCCATATTACTTTGTCTTCTCCTTTGTGTTTGCCTGCAGATTCAGCTTAGTCCAATGCGCTTATTATTGTTCACATCGTTCGATCGTGCAAATGAAAGGCAACAATGATGATATATGATGAAGTGACTGAGACTGAAAAGCTGGCATGAACTCTATCTATTTTGTTTTTGTAAATATGACTAGCTTGTCGACCCAGATTTAGCTTTGTTGTGAGAGAACCATGTTTGCAATGACAACTTAGAGACATAGTTTTTGATGCCATGCTTATTAAGCCGAGAGCTTATAATGGTTTGTCTTGAATGCCAACATAGATTTTGAGACGACCATGATGTAGTATGATAGGATGGTATTATCCTTTGAATGTTTCAAGTGGCTTGACTTGGCGCATGTTCATGCATGTATTTGAAACAAAATCAACATAGCCTCTATGATGTTCGTGTTCATGGTGATTTATATCATGTTCATGCTTGCATTCAATGTTAGTCAAACTCATTGCATCTCGATGACTGTTGTCGCTCTCTAGTTGGTCGCTTCCGAGTCTTTTGCTAGCCTTCACTTGTACTAAGCGGGAATACTACTTGTGCATCCACTTCCATGAACCCAAAAGTTTTTCCATGAGAGTCCACCATACCTACCTATTTGCGGTATCTACCTGCCGTTCCAAGTAAATTTGCATGTGCCATTCTCTAAACCTTCAAGAAATAAACCTGTTTTGCATGCCCGAACTGCTCATGTGGTGACAGAGGGCTATTCGTATCTTCCATGCTAGGAGTGTTATCCTCGACATGTGTTTATTCACAGTCATTCACGAGAAAGGGGCCGGTATTTGGGATGCCCAGTTCCATGCTTAAATCGAAAACATAACTGTAAAACAAGACTCCCCACAGATTGATGTTAGTATGGACGGTACCCGAGGATTCGGCTAGCCGTGGAGTGTGACTGATTGGTGGTGGGGGAGTTAAAACTTTACTTTTCTGTTTGGGAACCGCCTATAGCATGAGTAGCATGGAAGATATTGAGAACTCTTGGTCATTGCTTGACAATGAAAGCATGCCACCCAAAATTATTATCTCTGTTTTCAAAGCTTGAGCTCTAGCACCTCTGCAAATCAATGCTTCCCTATGCGAAGGGCCTGTCTATTTATTTTCCTGTCGAGTCATCCTCCTCTTATATAAGCACCAATTAGAGAGCACCTCTGTCATTTTTATTCTTTGCTTTTGATTAATATTGAGTATGACTATGACTGGATCTTCGTTGCTATGAATTACAATGTTTAGTCAGCCCTTGATCTTTGAAAGTGCTCTGCATTTATGTTTTGCGGTCTCAGAAAGAGCTAGCGAGATACCACCTATTCATATTGCTTCATGCTTGTTTTGATTGAAGTGTTGGTATTTGAAACTCATTATTATTTGTTCGTTAGCTCATTATGCCATTGATATTAGTTTACCGTGAGACCTTTGTGTCATTTGCTTTTGTGGTTAACTTGTGATCTTGCTGAAATTCTGGTTATGAGTTATACATAGTTGCAACAACAAGATCAAACATAGTTTGTCAAAGTTTTTCTTTCTCTCTCAGTTTGTCAACTGAGTTGCTTGAGGACAAGCAAGGTTTTAAGCTTGGGGGAGTTGATACGTCTCCATCGTATCTACTTTTCCAAACTCTTTTGCCCTTGTTTTGGACTCTAATTTGCATGATTTGAATGGAACTAACCTGGACTGACGCTGTTTTCAGCAGAATTGCCTTGGTGTTATTTTTGTGCAGAAATCAAAGTTCTCCAAATGTCCTGAAAATTTACGGCGGGCAGTTTTGGAAAATATCAAAAATATATGCGGTTCCACCTCAGGGGGTGGGCCAGTGGGCCACAAGTCCATGCTCCGCCACCACCCCCTGGTGGCCTGATGCAGGCTTGTGGGGCCCACACGGCTCTGCCGCCCCCAATTCAGGTCTATAAGATCCCTTTCGTCCCAGAAAAAATAAAAAGAGAAGTTTTCGTCGCGTTTTCGATACGGAGGCGCCGCCACCACCTGTTCTTCATCTGGAGGGCAGATCTGGAGTCCGTCTTGGGCTCTGGAGAGGGGAAATCGTCGCCATTGTCATCATCAACCTTCTTCCCTCTCCAAGTCCATGAAGCTCTTCGTCGTTCGTGAGTAATCTATTCGTAGGCTCGCTGGGCGGTGATGAGTAGGATGAGATCTATCATGTAATCGAGTTAGTTTTGATGGGGATTCATCCCTAGTATCCACTATGTTCTAAGATTGATGTTGCTACTCCTTTGCCATGCTTAATGCTTGTCACTAGGGCCCGAGTGCCATGATTTCAGATCTGAAATTATTATGTTGTCACCAATATATGTGTGTTTTAGATCCAATCTTGCAAGTTGTACTTACCTACTATGTCTTATGATTCGGCAACCCCGGAGTGACAATAACCGGAACCACTCCCGGTGATGACCATAGTTTGAGGAGTTCATGTGTTCACCAAGTGTTAATGCGCTGGTTCGGTTCTTTATTAAAAGAGAACCTTAATATCCCGTAGTTTCCTTTTGGACCCCGCTGCCACGGGAGGGATGGACAATAGATGTCATGCAAGTTCTTTTCCCTAAGCACGTATGACGACACACGGAATGCATGCCTACATCACATTGACCAACGGGAGCTAGCCACATATCTCTCCGTGTTATAGTTGTTGCATGATGAATATCATCCAAACAAATCACCAACCCATTGCCTACGAGTTTGTCCTACTACTGCTGCTACTACTGTTGCTATTGCTGTTAGTTGTCCTGCTCTGCTGCTGCTACTGCTGTTGCTACTGTTGTTACTTGTCTTGCTGTGCTGCTACCGTTGCTACTACTGTTACTTGCTACTGTTGCTACTTGCTACTGCTGTCACTACTGCTTTTCCTTGCCGCTGATACTCCTCGTTACACTGCCGTTACTCGCTACTTTGCTGTTACTACTTTGCTTGCAGATACTAATCTTTCAGGTGTGGTTGAATCAGACAAATTCAGCTGCCAATACTGGAGAGTATCCTCTCACCTCTTGTCTGGTAAACCAACAAATTTGGATCGAATACTCTACCCTCAAAAACTGCTGCGAACCCACGCGCCGGTGGGCCGTCAACAACATTCTTCTAGTTTCATTACTGGGGAGTGCTATCAGCATTCTTCTGGTGCCGTTGCAGGAGAAGGTTTGTTTTCATAAGCATTCGTCTAGCTAACGCCAGAGATTGCAGATCACTCCCCCAAGCTTAGGCTTTTGGCCTAAGTTGAGCTCGACTACTGCGGGCTCCAGGAGCTTCCTCTTGCTCCAGAGTGGTACTGGTGGCTCCAAGAATCATACGAGGCCTCACGCGCATACACTGATGCCCGGCTGGCCTCCCAAGGAGAAGGCTCTTCTTCCTCGGGAACAGCTTCCTCCATGGGGTTGTGGAACTGCTGCTGGATCACGAACTCGTCCAGCTCAATCGAGGTGAAAGACCACCCGTTCCTGCTAGTGTATTCAAATAAAAGTGGTGTAGGAAGACGGATCTCGCGAGTAGTAAGCTCGCCAAATCTCATAATATAAACAAGGTTACCAAACTCGGAAGTCCTAGTAACAAACTCATGCCTCTTCATAGTGGTAAGATCAAAACTTATGAATGTAAAATGCGTATCATCCGTATGCACTGTGTGCCCGAGGTGCTCGAGGATAAGCGTGGCATAAATGCCACCAAAGTGAGGCCCTTTGCCGCTGCTAGCAACGAGGCGACTAGAAATCAAAGCACCAATATTATACATGTTATCACCTAAGAGGGCGGCTGCCAAGGTAGCGAGATCCGGAGCTGAAATGTTGCTCGTGTTGTCACCAGCTAGCACCCCTCGAGCAATATAGTATGCGAAATACCTGATGTGGGGAAACAAGATGCTGGAGATCTTCCCCCGGTGAATTTCTCGTGGGTCCTTACTGCAAAGGGAAGCGAATAGGGATTTCAACTCATAGGGCTGAACGCTCATTTTGGTCGTCTTTCCGACATTCCGCACACCTATAACATCACAAAATTCTGCCAAAGGCATGGTAAAGACATCCTCATATTATCTGAATTCAATCATGGAAGTTTTATCATTATATCTAAACGAGTTGACAAAATAATAGGTGAGTTTTGGAATGAGATGTGTCAAACCTGCAGCTGCACAGAGGTTATCAAACTCATCCTTAATACCTGCCGCCATAAGTAAATCTGAACACGGGTATGCCATAGCACGTGTCGTGTCCGTCTCGTGGAACAACTCCAGCGGCACGATATCATCATTGTAACTTGTCCTCATAGTAGAGGATGAAGCTACAACTCTAGTTAGTCTATCAGTAGGCTCAGGTCTCTTCTTCCCAAGCCATCCTTTTGCTTTTCCAAACAAGCTCATTTCTGAATTTTTTGGTTCAACACAAAATGGAGGTTTAAGCAAAAATGAGTTGGAGCAAACTATTCTACTCACTTCCTTGATGCATAAGCTTGCATCAAAACTTCACAAATAAATTTCTAAGCATGCATGCAAGCTCATATGAACAACACCAAGAGCTCCTAAATACTCACAAATAAGACCACCAATCAAAAATTTAATTGGAGGAGTGGAGGAGTCACATACCAGGGAGCAAATTCCCAAATTCTAAATGCAAATGATGGGTTGTAGAGAGAGATTGAAATTTTCCACCAGGAACAGCAAGAACTCGACCTCGAGAAGAAAAATCGGGATTTTTGGAGTGAGAGAGAGAAGGGAGGAAGAAGTACCTGGAAAGGAGCTCAGGTTGGCCCAGGCGACCTCTGGGCGCAGCCAGTGGGCAGGCCACGCCAGCTGGCTGCCTGGACCAAGGGTGCCCCCCTGGCTGGCTCCAGGTGCCCATGCGTCTCCTTTTTGATGGAAAATTTTATTATAAATTTTCTGGAATTTTGCTGACAACTTCACTTTTGAAAAAAAATCGAAATACTGAAAGCTGCAAAACTTCCGGTAAGCTCGAAAAAATGGTTAATCATATGAAGCTTCAAAAACATAAAACTTTGGTACAGCAAGGAGGATGAAAGATAGAGGAAATGCAAACATAACAAGATTCTCTTCTTACTCATATAAAACATATTTGTTAGCAAGGTTGATCAAGACTTACTACCAAATAGGTGTTATATTTGAGCAAAAAGTTTCACTTCTTATAAAGCAATCATGGTACCTTTATTTCAATGGATATTGTCCCCACCATAATGGTTTTGTATTTTTCGTGCACATGTAGAGGACAATCCAACTCTCCAACCTTCACGGTCTCAATATTCTCAACAGAATTAAGGCCATGCCTTTTATCGATCTTCTTCGGAAAATATACTGTGTGCTCCTTCTCATTAACATTAAAGGTCACCTTTCCTTTATTACAATCAATAATAGCACCTGCGGTGTTAAGAAAAGGTCTACCAATAATAATAGACATGCTCCCACCCCCAGGCATGTCAAGCACAACAAAGTTAGTAAGGATCAAGCAATTAGCAACTTCAACGGGAACAGGCTCGATGAAGACTGGTAGATTAACTGAATAAATGGAGTTCTCCTCCCACCACCCTCCCCTCCACCTACATCACCTCCTACCCACACTCATCGCCGGTGATCTCCATGGAAACCCCTACTAGATTATTAGGATGGATCCTCTCATCACATGGGATTTCTCCTATGGCCAGAAGGTGGCTGCACAGGTGCGTCGTCGTTTCAAATCTCCAGTCCACTTTGATGGATCTCCTTCTTCTTCGGCTTTCTTCTTGGTGGTGGTATTCAAATTCGCCTCCTTCCGTCTGGATGTGGATTCTATTGCCATGGCCTTATTCTCCTGTCTCGGTGGTAATATTAAGAAGTTGGACGTTCAAGTTTTGAGTGATAATAGATTCAGATTCTCAGTTGCATCAAATCGTGTGGGGCATTTCATTCACTCTCTGGTGGGTTTCTCGGCTCCAGATTTCTGTTGCGAATTCCATTTGTTTCGAGGTACTCAAATATCCTACTCGGTATTTGATCATGTTCAAGATCCAGACTGGAATTCTCCTCGACGCAGATCCCATGCAAAGCAAAAGTACCTACGCAATGTTCCAGCTTTCATCTCTAATGGCGTGCATGGGCATCAACGTCCTCCTGTGGCGGCTGGTTCGGCTTGTCGGGGAACAAGTGCTCTCGACTCGATCAATGGAGCCGCAAAAACATGGCTAAAGTCTCTTAGTAAGGAAACTTTTATGGAGATGGGATCTCTGATCAACCATTCTCCATCAGCTTATATGGAACCTTCTTTTACACCAACTTCCTCTTCAATCTATATTGATTCATAGTTGGATTCCTTGCCTAAGACACCAAGCTATGTTGATGAACCTTCTTCGGTTAAAATTGGTGCTTTTGAACTTTTTCAAATGAGATCTTTCAATGCGTTAGATTCTCCACCATCAATGAGATTTTTCAAAGGAAGAGTTCGTCAACTCACGTCATATATGCGAGGTATCCAATGAGAAGACATACATGAACTGGTTTTGTGGGATATTCAAAATCAGATATTATTTCTGTCCTTTGTAATTTCAAACTTGCATGAACATTGTGTTTCTACATGGGTCACTGCAAAAACTCTTGTATTAATGGGCCTAGATGATTTTTCTGCTTTAAGCTAGGTCATGTCGCTGCTGGTTGTTCTGGCTACCAGTTTTCTAGCCGGCGAAGCATATCTTCACAAAAAATGTGATTTAAATGATATCGGTTGCAACAACCTGATCTCGGCTGCCAACTATGACCTTCTCTACCCTATATGCCTGCAATTGGGCCACTCATATCGTATTTGCAAAAAAACTCTGAGATGCCAGTTATGTTTCTCGTATGGTCATTCTGTCGTTGGTTGTTGGAGGGTGAGATCCTCTGGGAAAGTTGTTTGGCAACAAAAAGCAAATATCTCTGATATTCCGCAACAGAAACTTCCTTGTGTTTCTTGCCCATCGGTTGACCTCACCGTTGCTAGCTTGGAGACTACCCCGCCTCCATCACTAGTGATGGAAAACTTCACGTGCAATCCGTTCCCTTTCCTCCCATCGGGCTTCTCCATCGAGCAAGGACCAACTGATCGCAAGGTAAGGGAAGATATGGCTCTCAGCGCTACACCGCCTCTCTGCGATGACGAGTTCGCCATAGCTGAGTCCAATAGACCGATCCCGATTCATCTTCGACATGTTGCCAGGCAAGAAGTTGCAAGACTCCTAAACCATGATAGGTATTTTGTTAGAGATGTTCAAGATACTGCATTGGGGCTAGGTCTCTTCCGTTTCAATTATGTTTTAATCAAAGATGCGGTAGTTGGAGAAACATATTTGCTAGGGGAAGACAATGAAGTTACTTTCGTTAAGCATGATGAAGGTTTAAATATGCGTATGCCATCGCTTGGTTCTGAATGCAGGATCATGTTGCTTGCTTTTCCCCAAGACTATCAAACAAATTTCTGGGTTGAAAAAGTTGTCTCCCAGTTTGGAAAGTTAATACTCTGGTTTGCTCCTCGGGAATCTGTCTCCTGCATTCTTGTTAAAACTTGGGTCATGAGGCCCTCCCTAGTTCCTTCTTGTTTGGTGATGAGGAAAATGGGTGGACATCGTCAGTCTTGGACTGTGTTGGTTTACATATTGCGCACTGCTTGAGGGATTGCTCATACGCATCAGGTTCCTCTTGCAGGGGAATACCCACCTCCGGGGGATGGCAATCAACCTCATCCACTTTATGGTCCTCATATGACATCTGAGCAGGCCTTCCAAGCACGTCTTCAGATTTGGCTCCAACAGAATGGTGTTTTTGGTCCTGCTAATGGTGGAAATCAAGATGATGAGCAACGAGCAACTCCGGATCAGCAACAGGATCCACTACTGTTCTTCCCTCCTGTAAGACAGGTAAACTACCAGGCTATGCTAAGGCATCAGGGAGTCTCCTTCTCTGATGGAATTACACCCTCTGACAATATCATTGATAGTCCACTGTCAGCTTGGAATGATAGTATCAATGAGGAAAGCTCTGACTCATCAGATGATTCTGGTCAAATGGTATCTCTCCCTACCTCGATTTCCTTGTCTATCACTTTGACTGGATCAACAAGATCTCATGTGGCTGCTGAAATTTTTGTCGATAATGCTACAGTGCCAGATTTGTACCACCTTGCCCACTCTGTTATCATGAACCTACAGATTCCAACTATTCTTCGTGCCCGTTTTGGAATTCAAAACCCTCCAATGCCCCTTCATCTGATTGCATGGAACCCACATTATGAAGAAGATGATTTTCACTTGAGCCCAGTGGCTCCTGCTAGAAAAGTGGCAAGAAAGTTATGGTTTGAAGACACCTCTTCTTCATCGGATCAGTTTGAGCTAGTTCCTTCGTCAGTAGTTATCACTGAACTTCCAGATGATTACAATGATTCTCAAGCTACAAATCACACTGAGGGCTCTGAGCTTACACCTTCTGCTATGTCTGTGGATTCTCATGTCTCCCCATCGCGCAAAAGAGGCAGAAGGCCTAAGTCCATTACTCCTCTCTGCACTAGTGAAGTTCGTCGCAGTCCTTGCAGTAATAAATATATGGGGTTCAAGGTGGATCTGTCGTCTGATGCTCGTGGCCGTAAATCATTGATCAAACCAAGAACTTCCATGGTGATCTCTGACCTTGCTCCATCATCTATTGATGAAAATGCTAGTTCAAGCTCTGCTCCACTGCCATCCCCTATGATCATCGAAGACATTCAGCATGTTGGCACTGGGCTCTGCGGCATTCCTCCTGAGGAGCTTACTGATGAATGCCTGCTAGCCTATGGGATGGATGACGATGAGCAGTAAGTCCATGTCCATCTCGTGGAAAAAAACAATTCTTAGTTCGACGCGATATATTTTCTTTCTAGCATTGGACAAGTATTGTTTTATTCTGCTACTGCGCCTAGATCTATTATCTTTCTTTTCGTAGCTTGATGAACTCCCAACTTCTATCATGGCACTTAATTTGTTCGAACATCTGTGGTATCAGCTCTGATGAAAAGCACGATGCATTACGCTCCACTATCAATAGTTCGGGCTGCTCAATCATATGCATACAAGAAACTAAGCGAGAGCACTTTGATCATTCATATATTCGAAAAATTTGCCCACCTAGGTTTGATAAGTTCCATTTTGTCCCCTCAATCGGTAGCTCGGGTGGTATGATTGTTATTTGGAACAACGCTATTTTCTCCGCGACTATGATTGAACATCAGCAATGGGCTCAAATCTTAAACTCTAAATCCACGATCTCATCTGATGTTTGGACAGTAGTCAATATTTACGAGTCGTGTGCGGGGAATGAAAGAGATAATTTTGTCAACTGGCTTTATGATCTTCATATTGGAGATGAGGAGAATTGGCTTCTAGTGGGGGACTTTAACTTCATCCGACCGCGTGAAAACCGTAATCGCCCGGGAGGTAATCCTAATGACATGATCACTTTCAACAATATTATTCAAGCACAGCTACTCGTGGATTTACAATTACAGGGTGCATCTTTCAATTGGAGTAATATGCAATCCATTCCGTTGTTAGAAAAAAATGATTGGTTCTTTACTTCCAATCACTGGACATCTATATATCCTAATACAACCGTCAAAGCTCTCCCAAGACCCGCTCTAGATCACACGGTGATACGTCTCAAACGTATTTATAAGTTTTGATGGTTTCACGCTGTTATCTTGTCTTCTTTGGTTGTTTTATGTACCTTTTATATCTTTTTTGGGACTAACTTATTAATTCAGTGCCAAGTGCCAGTTCCTGTTTTTTCCGTGTTTTTGACTCTTTTCAGATCTGATTTTGGAACGGAGTCCAAACACAAGAAAAACCCCGAAATGATTTTTTCCCGAACGGAAGAAGACCAGGGGCTTTTGGGCCAAGCTAGGTGGGCTCGAGGGAGCCGACAAGCCCCCACTCCGCCACCAGGGGGAGGCGGCGGTGGGCAGGCTTGTGGCCTCCCTGGCCGCCCCCTGACCTAGGTCTTTGGCCTATAAATTCCCAAATATTCCACAAAAAATCAAGGGAGCCTCGAAAATAGTTTTTCGCCGCCGCAAGCTTCCGTTTCCGGGAGATCTCATCTGGAGACCCTTCCCGGCACCCTGCCGGAGGGGACTTTGGAGTTGGAGGGCTTCTTCATCATCATCATCGCCCCTCCAATGACTCGTGAGTAGTTCACTTCAGACCTACGGGTCCGTAGTTAGTAGCTAGATGGCTTCTTCTCTCTCTTGGATCTTCAATACAAAGTTCTCCATGAAGATATGATGGAGATCTATCCGATGTAATCTTCTTTGGCGGTGTGTTTGTCGAGATCCGATGAATTGTGGATTTGTGATCAGATTATCTATGGTATATATTTGAGTCTTTGCTGATTTCTTATATGCATGATTTGATATCCTTGAAAGTCTCTCCGAGTCTTGGGTTTTGTTTGGCCAACTAGATCTTTGATTCTTGCAATGGGAGAAGATCTTGGTTTTGGGTTCTGCCATGTGGTGACCTTTCCAGTGACAGTATGGGAAGCAAGGCACACATCAAGTAGTTGCCATCAAGGGTAAAAAGATGGGGTTTTTATCATTGGTTTGAGATTATCCCTCTACATCATGTCTTCTTGCTTAATGCGTTACTCTGTTCTTATGGACTTAATACACTAGATGCATGCTGGATTGCGATCGACGTGTGGAGTAATAGTAGTAGATGCAGAAAGTATCGGTCTACTTGTTTTGGACGTGATGCCTATAGAAATAATCATTGCATAGATAACGTCACGACTTTGCGCGGTTCTATCAATTGCTCGACAGTAATTTGTTCACCCACCGTATACTTGCTTTCATGAGAGAAGCCACTTGTCGTGGGTATAAGGCTGACCGTAAATGTATGGGGTACGAAAGGATGGGCAGAGCCTTAGCTACGACGAGGTTGTATGAGTTCAGGCCCCTCTACGGTGGAGGTAAAAGCCCTACGTCTCAGTTCTCTTGGGAGCTTGATGTCGAGTGGAATATGGATTACAATGAATTGCTAACCCCTGCACCAGTGGGGAAGGGCGACTTATATAGAGTGCGTTGCCCTTCACAACGGTTCGGTGCACAGGGGTGGAGTAGTGGTGATTAAATGTCTACGTTACAGGTAACATATGCCTTAAATGCTAATAAAGTTACATGAAAGCGTATGACCGTTGCCCTCCAAGGGGGTTACGATGTATAGAGTGGAATCCAGTCGGTAAGTTTGATACGCTCCGAATGCTCATTTCCGACTGGATGATGGAGGAATCGTCACCGACTGGATGAAGGGAAGTCCTTAATTCAGTCGGAACTGACTAAGGGTCTTGTCCCTTATGAAGGGTAGTCCTTGGGTAGGACCTGTAGGGCAGGTCTATGACCCTACCCTAGGACTATAACCCCATCATTAGTCCCCGAATGGATCGGGGTTGGAACGACGAAGCGACGCTTGGAGTACGGATCCGACTGGTATGGATGCGACTTTGGCGTTGTTTGCCTCGATCCATTTTATCCTCTTGACCAGTGATCCGAGTTGATATATGTGTGAAACGAACCGTCAGAGACCGAGTGTTTCCGTAGAATCTTTTGACGTGACCGGTCAACTGACAGCGGCGGATTTTCTGGGATCCTCAAATTTCGGTTGCCGCGCGCTCAGCGCGAATGACGACATCGTCATCAAGTATTATCTGCCGCCTCGATTTCCGCACCTTCATCTCCTCCACTAATATCGCAGCAACCGGCCGGGGGATAAGATTTAGGGGCCACCTGCTAGTGACCCAGTCAGAACCTTATTTAAACCTCTCCAGCGAGGGTTTCTCGTTGCACTCGCGTGATAACTCGCACTCGCCCCGCTTCTCCCGTGACTTCCTGCGCATCCCCTCCTCCCCCGCGGATCTGCAGCCTCCACCATGACGAAGGGGCAGACGAGCAAGCTCGAGGCGCGGAAGAAGAAGAAAGCGGCGGCTCCTGCTCAGCGGCGGCAGCGAGCACTGCCGGCGGCTTGGATCCAGGGGGATTTCCTCCCCTCCACGGTGACGGCGGCGGACATGCTGGAGCTGGTGGAGCAAGGCCTAATCGAGAACAAGTCGTGGAGACTGCCGGCGGAGGGTGAGACGGAGCCGGCGCCTCGGGAGGATGAGCGCGTCTTGCTGGTCAGTCACGTGTACCGAGGCTTCTCTCTGCCTCCTCATCCCTTCTTCAGAGGTATAATGAACAACTTCGGGGTGCAGCTCCACCATTTTCCTCCCAACGCAATGGCTCATCCCTCCGCCTTCGTCATGCTTTGCGAGTGTTTTATCGGTTGCCCTCCTCATTGGGGGCTTTTTAAGCACATCTTCTCCGCTAGATCCCAAACCATCAAAAGACTTAGCCAGTCGGACGACAAAACTCATCTCCTCCAGCTCTGCGGAGGCTTAGGCTTCCAAAAGAAAAGCAAAAGTAGCTATCCCGCTCTTCAGTTGTCTGAATTTGTAAGAACTGGCAGTCGACTTGGTTCTACTGCCAAGATGTTGCTTGTCTGAATGCTGCAACGGGACTGCCCCTTTTAGCTTAGACCGACCGGCTCCGCCTAGGCAGCTTGCGCTCATGAAGATGGAAAAGATCCAGATCCAGCCTCTGGTCGACGCGCTGGTAGATGTCGTCCGCAAGGGAGTCACCGGCATAGATTTGCTGGAGGTTTTTCTGGGTCGGCGTATCCATCCTTTGCAAGCTCGACACCACGCCATGTGGCACTACACGGGGCCTGAGGACTCCACTCGGACTCACCCCGAGTGCGTGACCGGGGAAGTTGTGACGGCGTGGGTCCGTGGCATCACAGGCGCCTGCGATAACCCCAGAGGAGCCCGACGAGTGAAGCCCTTCCGCGCGGACAACCCTCCTCCGAATGAGGTGAGAATATCTTGCCGAGTGCTTACAATTCCCTTAGATTTGCCACGTTTTCTTGCATCACTGTCTGACGTCTGATGTTGTCGACTGTATCTTGTGCAGGCGTGGACCAACTGGTATTCCCCCGTCTCGAACGGGAATCCGGCTGAGGAAGAGAAGGCAGCCAGGAAGGCAGCATGGAGAGCGCCGAGTATGTCTCAGACAGCGGGGAGACAGAGGAGGAGTCTAAAGAAGAGGAGGGGGAAGGTGAGGAGCAGAGCTCGCCACCCCCACCGCCAGAGCCTCGAACTAAGAGTCGTCACGAACCCGTGACTTCGTCGGCTCCTCCAGCGGCCCCGAGTGCCCCGTCAGCTCCCGTGACTCCGTCGGCTTCTCCAGCGGCCCCGAGTGCCCCGTCAGCTCCTCCAGTGGTTCCGAGCGCCTTGCCGGCTACTCCCGTGGCTCCGAGTGCTTAGAGCACAAAGAGGACCAGGGACGTTGTTGCTGAGCCTGCGGGCCAACCTTCCAAGGTGGCCAAACCGAGTGGGTCCAAACCTCGGAAGGCTTTGCCGCGGATGGGGATCGCCGTTCCCGTTGCCTCAGCGTAAGTGTCTTGTTCTCTCATCTTCTTTCAGTATTTGATTGAACTCATGTTTATTGGTCGAGTGGATTTTACTCGACAGAGCTGCTACCTCCGCCACTTCTCCGTCACGCCAGGAAGACGATCCCATGGATACGGACAACGTTGCCACATCCTAGCAAGGTACGTCGTGACGACTCCGAGAGCCCAAATTATTGTTTCGCGAATTCTGTCTTTGATCTTGCCTTTTTTCTGTGGTCTCACGTCGTTCAGTCGGGCTTCCTTCAGAGGTGATTCACGTGGAGGAGGACGACCAGAAGAGGTCCGAGCAAGCTGCGGTGCCTGTCCTTGAGGCTGTTCCATCTGCTACTACTCCCGCCATGGACGCGCCGCCAGCCGAGACGATGCCGTCGACTGAAACGGCGCTCATCGCTGCTGAGCCGACTGGAGCAGGACTTGGGATGCCCAAGGAGTCTCTTGTGGTGCCAGGTCCATCGACCGTCCAGTACGACGCCCAACGCCTCCCGGAAGATCAAGTGGGAGCTGCCAAGGGGGCCATGGTGCAGACGGAGTTGATGGCGGGGTGATGCCAAGAGAGCGTACGACTCCATCGCGTCTGTGTACAAGCGAAGCTTGGAACTCCGGGAAGATATCCGAGTAAGTGGGCTAGTAAGTATTTACTTTCCTCTGGTAACCCAGTGGGTGTTTAAGCAATATACTCGGATGCAGTATGATTATTTTGAAGTGGGTTCACTCTTAGTGAACCCAGTGGGTGTAGTCCCTGAGACTTCTGTCGAGTGCTTGCACTGGCAGTTGTCTTTATATACATTTTCTTTAACTTGATCAGATCAAAACTAATATGTTCGAATCTTACCGGTGGGGACACTCCGAGTGCACCTACTGGAAGTAGTCCCCGAGAGTAATTTTACTCAGGTCGGGTAGTAGTAGCCTCATAGGCTTGTTTTTGTTATTTAACTCAATAGGGCGGACCTGTTTGAGCTTCATGGCAGTGGGGTCACTCTTAGTGAACCCACTGGGTGTAGTCCCCAAGACCGCTGTCGACTGCTTGCAGAATGTGTCTGATCTTCTCTTGGCTCTGATTTGCAGAAGACTTGCGAGATGGGATCAGCGTACAACGCTCTAAAGGCTGAAAAGATTCAGCTTGCTGCGGAACTGGAAGCAGTTGTTCATGACTTGGCTGGTGTGAAGGGCGCTCTGGCTGAACGAGAGAAGTCGATGGAGGAGTCCCGTGAGGCAAAAAAGGCATTGGTGGCCGAAATGGAGAAAATGGGGAAACAAAGAACCGAGCTGATGGGACAGATGAAGGTGATGAACAGGCGGTGCATATCACAGGAGAAGTACGTCAGTGACTGGGCAAGGAAGATGATTGCGCTTCTCGGTGGTAAGTTCTGTTTTTCCGAGTGCTTGTTGTTTGTATTTCATTCTGCGCTTACTTTCTGCTCGTCTTGTCTTTGCAGATTTTTGTATGGACGCTGAGGCTGAAGCAGCTGACGTTGAGCGGTCGGTCATTCCGAACGTTCCACTCGGCGAGGACGCCAATCGAGACATGCTCCGAGTGCACATTCGCCTGGGCAAAGTGGGACCTTTCATCGGTCAACTGAGAGAGGTCGTCGGGCCAATCGATAAGGAGTTGTGGCCCGAAGACGAGTCCCAGCAAGAGATGGAAGGGTTGATGACTCGGCTGGAGGACGTCCCGAACCGAGTGCAGGCGTGGATAAAATCTGGTGCTCGCTGTGGTGCGGACGTGGCACTGTCGCTGGTCCGAGTGCACTGCAAGGAGGCTCGCGAAGAGAAGCTGAAGGCGCTACAAGTCGCCAACACCAAGAAGCTTCGATTCGAATATTTCATGGAGACCTTCCTTGAGAGCGCCACTCGCATCGCAGACGGGATCGACCTCGACACCTTCGCGGAGCCTGCCAGTCCCAGTGCGAGTCCTGACGACGCTTGAGAAAAACTTTTACCTCGGTATGCCGAGTGTTACTTGTATCAAACTTTGGCCACTGCTGTTGGCCGTCACATTCGTGGTTCGGTGTGGATAAGCTTGATCTACACCGAACCGACTATCTTTAGACCAACTTTGAATTGGAACCGAATATTTTGCTCTTCCTTTGCCAAAGAATTGTTGACACGATTTTGGCTCGTGGTTTTGTTTGGCATTTCTTGGTGAACCCAATGGCAAACATGCGGAGCATGTAATTGTCTGTTGTCTTGACATCTGCATGAGCCTCAATGAGGGTCTGCTAAGCCTCCGAGTGGATCTCTAGGATACACTCGAAGGGAGTTCTTTACTTAGTCGATTCGTTATCGCAGCTAAGTCTTCAAGCGCGACCGTAAGGTTGCACTCGGAGCGAATTGCTACTCATGTAATTGTCAGTTGTCTTGACATCTACATGAGCCTCAATGAGGGTCTGCTACTCATGTAATTGTCATTTGTCTTGACATCTACATGAGCCTCAATGAGGGTCTGCTAAGCCTCCGAGTGGATCTCTAAGATACTTAGGCGATTCTTGATCGCACACAAGTCTCCGAGTGCAACGTTTAGAGCACACTCGGAGAAAGTTGTTGCTTAGGCGATACTGGATCGCAGGTAAGTCACCGAGTGTGACGTTTTAGTGCACACTCGGTAAAAAGTTGTGCTTAGGCGATTCTTGATCGCAGCTAAGTCCCGGAGTGCGACGTTTAGTGCACACTCGGAGAAAGTTTGTACTTAGGCGATTCTTTATCGCAGCTAAGTCCCCGAGTGCGACGTTTAATGCACACTCGGAGAAAGTTAGTACTTAGGTGATTCTTGATCGTAGCTAAGTCCCCGAGTGCGACGTTTAGTGCACACTCGGAGAAAGTTAGTACTTAGGCGATTCTTGATCGCATCTAAGTCCCCGAGTGCGACGTTTAGTGCACACTCGGAGAAAGTTTGTACTTAGGTGATTCTTGATCGCAGCTAAGTCCCCGAGTGCGACGATTAGTGCACACTCGGAGAAAGATTGTACTTAGGCGATTCTTGATCGCAGCTAAGTCCCCGAGTGCGACGTTTAGTGCACACTCGGAGAAAGATTGTACTTAGGCGATTCTGGATCGCAGCTAAGTCCCCGAGTGTGACGTTTACTGCACACTCGGAGAAAGTTTATACTTAGGCGATTCTTGATCGCAGCTAAGTCCCCGAGTGCAACGTTTAGTGCACACTCGGAGAAAGTTAGTACTTAGGTGATTCTTGATCGCAGCTAAGTCCCCGAGTGCGACGTTTAGTGCACACTCGGATAAAGTTAGTACTTAGGCGATTCTTGAACGCAGCTAAGTCCCGGAGTGCGACGTTTAGTGCACACTCGGAGAAAGTTTGTACTTAGGCGATTCTTTATCGCAGCTAAGTCCCCGAGTGCGACATTTAATGCACACTCGGAGAAAGTTAGTACTTAGGTGATTCTTGATTGTAGCTAAGTCCCCGAGTGCGACGTTTAGTGCACACTCGGAGAAAGTTAGTACTTAGGCGATTCTTGATCGCATCTAAGTCCCCGAGTGCGACGTTTAGTGCACACTCGGAGAAAGTTTGTACTTAGGCGATTCTTGATCGCAGCTAAGTCCCCGAGTGCGACGTTTAGTGCACACTCGGAGAAAGATTGTACTTAGGCGATTCTTGATCGCAGCTAAGTCCCCGAGTGCGACTTTTAGTGCACACTCGGAGAAAGATTGTACTTAGGCGATTCCGGATCGCGGCTAAGTTTTTTTTTTGAGCCGGAGTCTGCGAACGCGGAAGAATTTTGAATCTGCAAAAACTCAATCTGCTTTGTATTACTCCAACGATACTTGTTCTTTACATTGCTTCAGTCGACGATCACGTGTAGAAGCGCTTCAGGAGATCTCCGTTCGATGCTCGCGGCTCGTCCGTTTCCCTGTCGAGGTTGTAGAGTCGATATGCTCCGTTGTTCAGCACCTTGGAGATGATGAAGGGTCCTTTCCAGGCGGGAGCTAACTTGTGAGGTCTCTGCTGATCCACTCGGAGCACCAGGTCGCCTGCTTGGAATGTACGACTCCTGACGTGTCGCGCGTGAAAACGCCGCAGATCTTGTTGATAAATGGTTGAACGAGTCAGTGCCATCTCGCGCTCCTCCTCTAGAAGATCCACTCCTCCTTTCCTTGCTTGCTCTGCTTCAGCTTCGGAGAAGAGTTCAACTCGTGGAGCGTTGTGAAGCAAATCACTCGGAAGGACTGCCTCTGCTCCGTAAACAAGGAAGAACGGGGATCGCCCTGTAGATCTATTTGGGGTTGTGCGGAGACCCCACAGCACCGAAGGCAGTTCAGTGACCCATGCGCCGGCAGCATGTCCCACTTCCTGCAGGAGTCGAGGCTTGAAACCTTGCAGAATAAGTCCATTCGCCCGCTCTGCTTGCCCGTTTGTTTGGGGATGCGCCACAGATGCGAAATCCACTCGGATACCTTGGCCTGTACAAAAACCTTTGAATTTGTCCGAGTCAAATTTTGTGTCGTTGTCAATGATTATGTTGTGCGGCACCCCGAATCTGGAGATGATGTCCCTGACAAACTTGATGGCTGTAAGGGCGTCGAGCTTCTTGATGGGCTTGGCTTCAATCCACTTTGTGAACTTGTCGACTACCACCAACAGATGTGTGAATCCCCCTTGGCCTGTCCTGAATGGACCGACTGTATCTAATCCCCACACTGCAAACGGCCAAACAAGAGGGATTGTCTTCAACGCGGACGTTGGCTTGTGGGTTTTGTTCGAGTAGAACTGACAGCCTTCGCATCTGTCGACCATATCCTTCACCATTTCATTTGCCTGCAACCAGAAGAAGCCAGCTCTAAATGCTTTGGCAACGATTGCCCTTGAGGAGGCGTGATGACCGCAGGTTCCCGAGTGAATTTCTTCCAGGATTAACTGTCCCTCCTCAGGGGAGATGCATCATTGAAGCACGCCTCAAAAACTTTCCTTGTACAACTGGCCATCAATGATAGTGAACGACTTTGACCTGCGGATGATCTGTCTGGCTTGGACTTCGTCTTAATTATTGCCTCAGGATGTATGCAATGAACGGCACAGTCCAATCGGGGGTGATGGCAAGAATCTCCATGATCAAATCAACCACAGCAGGGACTTCGACTTCAGTCGGATCTGTCGAGCTCTTTGGTTGTACTGGTTCTTCTGTGAAAGGATCCTCTTTAACTGAGGGAAGGTGAAGGTGCTCGAGGCAGACGTCACTCGGGACTGATCTCCGAGTGGATCCAAGTTTCGCCAATTCATCAGCTGCTTGGTTTTTCAGTCACGGAACATGGTGGAGTTCCAGACCTTCAAACTTTTTCTCGAGCTTCCTCACTGCATTGCAATATGTGGTCATGGTGGGGTTCCTTACGTCCCACTCCTTCATCACTTGATTGACTACCAAATCTGAATCACCGTAGACCATCAGGCGATGGACGCCGAGTGCGATGGCCATGCGCAATCCATAAAGGAGAGCCTCATACTCTGCCTCATTGTTGGAGGAATCAAAGTGTATCTGTAACACATACTTGAGTTTGTCACCCTTTGGCGATATGATCACAACGCCAGCGTCGGAGCCATTCAACATCTTGGACCCATCGAAGAACATTGTCCAATGAGCCGAGTAGATGTGGGTCGGTTGCTGTTGTTCTACCTATTCTGCTATGAAGTCAGCCAGAGCTTGAGACTTTATAGCTTTCTTGGCCTCGAACTTGATGTCGCAGTATAACATCTCCATCGCCCACTTCGCCACTAGGCCCGATGCGTCCCGATTGTGGAGGATTTCCGACAACGGAGCATCAGAAACAACAGACACCGAGTGGTCTTGGAAATAATGAGCCACCTTCTTCGCAGTCATGTAAATCCCGTAGATAAGTTTTTGATAGTGGGGATACCTCTGCTTGGAAGGAGTCGGGACTTCGGAGACATAACACACTGGTTGCTGAACCTTGTATGCTTTGCCTTCTTCTTCGCGTTCGACTGTGAGAACAGTGCTGACGACTTGATTTGTAGCCGCGATGTATAGAAGAAGGGGCTCTTTACTGAGCGGAGCAGTAAGAACCGGCTGGGTGGAAAGTAGGACTTTCAGGTCGTCGAATGCGATTTGGGCTTCGTCTGTCCACTCGAAAGTATCTAATTTCTTCATGAGTCGGTACAGAGGAAGTGCCTTCTCGCCGAGTCGACCGATAAACCTGCTCAAAGCCGCTAGGCAACCTGTGAGCCTTTGAACATCGTGTATTCTCACCGGCTGCTCCATTCGGATGATGGTCCCGATCTTTTCGGGGTTGACATCGATTCCTCGTTCGGAAACGAAGAAACCGAGTAACTTTTCGCTGGGAACACCGAATGAACACTTGGCTGGGTTGAGCTTGATATCATACCTACGAAGGTTGGCGAATGTTTCTGCCAAGTCAGTCAGCAGGTCAGAACCTTTGCGTGACTTGACTACGATATCATCCATATACGCCTCCACATTTCGACCGATCTGGTCAAGGAGACATTTTTGGATCATGCGCATAAAGGTTGCTCCTGCATTCTTCAAACCAAATGGCATAGTGATGTAGCAGAAGCACCCGAATGGGGTGATGAAGGCTGTTTTTAATTCATCGGGGCCATATAGACGGATCTGATGATAGCCCGAGTAGGCATCAAGGAATGACAAACGCTCGCAACCCACAGTCGAATCGACAATTTGATCGATGCGGGGGAGCGGGAAATGGTCTTTCGGGCATACCTTATTGAGATGCTTGAAGTCGATGCACATTCGGAGAGACTTGTCCTTCTTGGGCACCATGACAACATTGGCGAGCCACTCGGAGTGGTGTACCTCATGAATGAAGTTGGCTGCCAAAAGCTTAGCCACCTCATCTCCGATTGCCTTCCTCTTGTGCGCGGCGGACCGACGCAGGCGTTCTCGGACACGCCGAGCAACAGGATCCACATGCAGTCGGTGCTCAGCCAACTCCCTGGGTACACCTAGCATGTCAGCGGGCTTCCATGCAAAAATGTCCTGGTTCTCACGGAGGAATTGGATGAGCTCGGCTTCCTATTTAGGATCGAGGGTGGTGTCGTCCGTCGAGTGGATGCTGACCTTCTTCGTCTCCCCTGCCGACTGGAATGCGAACTCCGAAGCTGGCTTCTTCGAACGCATCAAGTCAGCGGGGTCGACTGTCTTCTTGTACTCGTCGAGCTCGAGGACAACCATCTGCTGATCGGCGATCCTCGATCCCTGCTGCACACACTCCTTGGCCCGCTGCCGATTGCCTGTGATAGCGATCACACCCTTTGGGCCTAGCATCTTCAGCTTCAGGTACACGTAACATGGACGGGCCATGAAACGCGCATACGCCGGGTGGCCCAGAATTGCGTGGTACGCACTCTGGAAGTCCACAACCTCGAACGTCAGTTTTTCCTTGTGGAAGTTCTTGTCGGAGCCGAAGACGACGTCCAACGCGATCTGGCCGAGTGACTTGGACTTTCGTCCAGGGACGACTCCATGGAACTGCATGCTGCTCTCGGTAAGTTTGGACATCAGAATGCCCATCCCCTTGAGAGTGTCAGCGTACATGATGTTCAAGCCGCTGCCGCCGTCCATGAGGACTTTGCGCAGTCGGACTCCTTCCACCACCGGGTCGACGACTAGGGCCTGCCTCCGTGGGGTGGGTACATGTGCTGGATGATCCGACTGGTCAAAGGTGATCGCAGTCTGAGACCATTTGAGGAACGTGGGGTTGGTCGGGGTGGCCATGTTCACCTCCCTGTTCACCAGCTTCATTCGACTCTTGCTTTCAACGTCAACAAAAATCATCAGTGTTGCATGGACTTGGGGGAACGGATCCTCCTTGTCTTCCTCATCCTGTTCAATGTCCTTTTCACTCGGCTGCCCTTCGCCGAACCCCTGGATCAGGAGGCGACGTTTCCTAGTGGTATGCTTCGGAAATATGGCGTTGCCCTCTTCATCCATCTCCGTGTGGATTGGACATGGCTGGTCGAGGATGTGGTTCCCAAACTGCTTCTTCTTGGGGGTGAACTGAGCCTTCCCCTTGCCCTTGAACTTGGCATTGGTAACGGCTGCGGCCTCTGCCTGCCGAGTGGACGGAGTTTTCTGCTTCTGCTTCCGAGTGCTGTTTCCATCTCCATCGGCGGCTGCCTTGTGCTTGCCGCTACGAATGCGGTCCTCTTCTTCGCCATTTGCATAGCGTGCCGCTATCTCCATCATCTTGCTCATGGAGAAGTCGCCTGTTCGACCGAACTTCAGGTACAGATCTCTGTACCGCACGTCTGCCTTGAAGGCGCAAACTGCTTGGTGCTCTGTGACGTTCTCCACCGTGTGGTAGAGGGTTGTTCAACGCTGGATGAAATCGCACAGGGGCTCATTCTGCTTCTGGACACAGTGCTGGAGCTCCACGAGACCAGTAGGGCGTTTGCACGTCCCCTCGAAGGTTTTGATGAAGACTCGGGCCAGATCTGCCCAACTGTAGATGCTTGAAGGAGCCAACTGGTTCAGCCACGCTCGTGGCGAGCCGTCGAGCATCTGGGGGAGATGTTTCATGGCGACCTGGTCATCTCCACCGCCGATCTGGACTGCCACTCGGTAGTCGTCCAGCCACGTTTCTGGCTTGGATTCTCCTGTAAACTTGCTGATCCCCATTGCCAATCGGAAGTTGGGAGGGATGTCAGCCGAACGGATGGCTCGACTAAAACACTCGGGGCCAGAGACGATGGTCCTGCTTCCACTCGAACGGTCTATGTCGTGACCATCGCGGTGGGCCCGGCCCCTGTCGACCCTCCTCTGGGCGATATATCCTCTTGCGTCAGGCCTTGGATTAAAAGTGTCACCGACCGAACGCCGATCATCATGATGTCGGGGCCCGTAGGGCCCACCCCGCGGAGGGGTGCGTGAATGGCGACGATCTTCGGGATTCAGGGAACGGCCGCCTCCCGTGTGCTGCTGATGAGAACCGGGGCTGTGAACTGACCGATGCGTGTTCGCGCGAACAGAACTATTGTGGATCCTGCTGTGCGATTGGGAGACCGCCGAATTTTGCTGCTGCGCCGTGTGCAGCAGGGCACGGATCTGCTCGATCCCTCTGCCAGCCTCTGAATCAGTTGGCTGGAGGGAATCAGCTATCTTGGCAGCGGCAGCCAGGTTGATGATGGGTGTGCGGAACACCTCCACGTTGCTCTGACGAGTGCGCCGACTGGCAGAACGGCGGGGCTGACGGCGAGCGCCGGAGGTTTCGCCGACCTCGTGCTCGTTCCGACCGGTTTGGCGGGGACTTTCATGGGAGTTGTCCATGTGCACTTCGGCTGCAGGCCCGCGACCCCCGTACTCGGAAGGAAACTCACTCGGAACTGAGTCCAAGCGTTGGGACGGCGGCGCAACTACAACCGACTCAAGGACCGCCACTTGTGAAGACGCGCTCTGGCCCGCCTGGGCGTGTTGCACCAACGCTGGAGCCGCGGACGATGACACCGCTTGTTGCGGCACGTGACGGGGGCGAAGGTCGACACCTGAGCCGACTGCTAGAGAAGAAGATGTCGCGGGCCCCGGCACGGAAATGCGTAGCCCCGCGACTGGGGAGCGCCACGACGTCGAGAGGAGCATCCCGAAGCCATGCCGAATCATCGACGATGAAGGAGAGAGCGCCGTAGAGGATCTCGTGACCCATGCACAAATCTCCACCGGACGACATGACGAAAAGATGTAGTCGCAAACTCGCCGAAAAGTCGCTTAGATGCCTGCCCCACGGTGGGCGCCAACTGTCGTGGGTATAAGTCTGACAGTAAATGTATGGGGTACGAAAGGATGGGCAGAGCCTTAGCTACGGCGAGGTTGTATGAGTTCAGGCCCCTCTACGGTGGAGGTAAAAGCCCTACGTCTCAGTGCTCTTGGGAGCTTGATGTCGAGTGGAATATGGATTACAGTGAATTGCTAACCCCTGCACAAGTGGGGAAGGGCGACTTATATAGAGTGCGTTGCCCTTCACAACGGTTCGGTGCACAGGGGTGGAGTAGTGGTGATTAAATGTCTACGTTACAGGTAACGTATGCCTTAAATGCTAATAAAGGTACATGAAAGCGTATGACCGTTGCCCTCCAGGGGGGTTACGATGTACAGAGTGGAATCCAGTCGGTAAGTTTGATACGTTCCGAATGCTCATTTCCGACTGGATGATGGAGGAATCGTCACCGACTGGATGAAGGGAAGTCCTTAATTCAGTCGGAACTGACTAAGGGCCTTATCCCTTATGAAAGGTAGTCCTTGGGTAAGACTTGTAGGGCAGGTCTATGACCCTACCCTAGGACTATAACCCCATCACCACTAGTAAACACTACGGCCCCCGGGTCTATTCACATCCATCGTTTACACCTCCGCTTTTACTTTGCTTTGTTACTTTGTTTCTTTCAGTTCTCACTTGGCAAACAATCTATAAGGGATTGACAACCCCTTCTTAGTGTTGGGAGCAAGCTTTTGTGTTTGTGCAGGATCTTGAGATACTCCTCCACTGGATTGATACCTTGGTTCTCAAACTAAGGGAAATACTTACCACCGCTACACTACATCACCCTTTCCCCTTCGAGGGAACACCAACGCAAGGCTCCAAGGCCACGGGGGAAATCCTTTGCATACTTGCCTAGGTAGTCCCTTAAGGCGTAGCCGCAGCAGAGAGATCAAGCCAAGTATTCTCCCGTCGACATGCCTATTTCTGGCGCCGTTGGAAGGTCTTTTGTTGCAGTAGCAGAAGTATTTCTGGCGCCGTTGCCGGGGAGGAGAAATCAAGATCTATCCAAGTAGGTCTCACAAACTCTTCTCTTGCATTTACTTTTGTTGCCAGTTACCTCTCGTTTTCCTCTCCCCCACTTCACATTTGTCGTTTTCATTCGCCTTTCGCATTCGCCGTTTTCTTTTGCCTTTGCCGGTTTTCTTGCTTGCTTGTGTGCTTGTTTGTTTGTTGAAGTCATCATGGCTGAAAACACCAAACTTTGCGACTTTTTGAGCACTAATAATAATGATTTTATTAGTACTCCGATTGCTCCTGCCACTAGTGCGGAATCGTATGAAATCAACGCAGCTTTGCTGAATCTTGTTATGAAAGAGCAATTATGTGGCCTTCCTAGTGAAGATGCCGCATCCCATCTCAATACCTTCATTGAGCTTTGTGATATGCAAAAGAAAAGAGATGTGGATAATGACGTGATTAAGTTGAAACTTTTTTCCTTTCTCGTTGTGAGATCGCGCAAAAACTTGGTTTTCTTCTTTGCCTAAAAATAGTATCGATTCTTGGGATAAGTGCAAAAATGCTTACATATCCTAGTATTTTCCGCCGGCTAAGATCATCTCCTTACGTAACGATATCATGAATTTCAAGCAACTTGATCATGAACACGTTGCACAATCTTGGGAGAGGATCAAGCTTATGATTAGAAATTGTCCCGCTCATGGCTTGAGTTTGTGGATGATTATACAAATCTTTTACGCTGGCTTGAATTTCGCTTCTCGCAATATCTTGGACTCCGCCTCAGGTGGAACATTGATGGAAATCACGTTAGGAGACGCTACAAAACTCCTAGACAATATCATGACCAACTACTCTCAGTGGCACACTGAAAGGTCGCTTGCTAGCAAAAAGGTGCACGCTATATAAGAGATTAACTCGCTTAGTGCTAAGATGGACGAGTTGATGAATTTGGTTGCTAGTAGAAACGCTACCGTAGATCCTAATGACATGCCACTATCTTCTTTGATTGAGAGTAGCAACGCTAGTTTGGACGTGAATTTTGTTGGTAGGAACAATTTTGGCAACAACAATGCTTTTAGAGGAAACTATGTTCCTAGGCCTTTTCCTAGTAACTCCTCTAACAATTATGGCAATTCCTACGGCAACACTTATGGAAATCACAACAAATTACCCTCTGATTTAGAGAGTAATATCAAAGAGTTCATCAACTCTCAAAAGATTTTCAATGCGTCCATAGAGGAAAAACTACTCAAAATGGACGATTTGGCTAAGAGCATTGATAGGATGTCTTGTGATATTGATGCTTTGAAAGTTAGATGCGCTCCTCCCAAGGTCAACTTGGATGAAACTTTGAAAGCCATGCGTATCTCCATGAATGAGAGCAAAGAAAGAACCGCCCAAATTCGCGCTAGACATGAATGGTTTAAAAGGGTGCGTTCTAGTGATGCAAATCACGAAGATCTTAAAGTGCTTGGTGTGTCTCCTCTTGAATCTTTGTTTTCGCGTGTCAAACCTACTTATGGAGGGGCTGGATATGAATCCACTTTGGTTGAAAAATGCCCCAATGATTCGGAGTCCACCTATCTTTATGATAAAGGTGTGGAGAGTGGAGTATAAGAAGTCAAAATTTTGGGTAGTAATGAAACTCGCACTTTGGATTTCAAGAAATTCAATTATGATAATTTCTCCTTGTTTGAATGCATTTCTTTGATGCAATCCATTGCAAACTCTCCACATGCTTATAGACAAAGCAAAGCCTTTAGCGCGCATATCGTAGATGCTATGATGAAATCTCTTCAAGAGAAGCTCGAACTAGAAGTCTCTATACCTAGAAAACTTCATGATGAGTGGGAACCTACTATCAAAATCAAGATAAAAAACTATGAGTGCAATGCTTTGTGTCATTTGGGTGCTAGTGTTTCCGCGATTCCAAAGTCTTTATGTGATATTCTTGGTTTTCATGAGATTGAAGAGTGTTCTCTTAATTTGCATCCTCCGGATTCTACTGTCAAGAAATCCATGGGGAGGATCAGTGATGTTCTTATTGTTGCAAATAAGAACTATGTACCCGTGGATTTCATTGTACTTGACATAGATTGCAATCCTTCATGTCCCATTATTCTTGGTAGACCTTTCCTAAGGACTATTGGTGGTATCATCGATATGAAGGAAGGGAATATTAGATTTCAATTTCCTTTAAAGAAGGGCATGGAGAACTTTCCTAGAAAAAAATAAGATTGCCTTATGAATCTATGATGAGGGCTACCTATGGTTTGAGCACCAAAGATGACTATACGTGATTCCATCACTTTCGCCTAGCTAAGGGCGTTAAACAAAAGCGCTTGTTGGGAGGCAACCCAACGAATCTATCCTTTTTATTTATGTTTTGTGTTTTACACACTTTCATAATTCTATTATGATTGTGTTTTTTGTGTTTCCTTTTCCGTTTGTGCCAAGCAAAACCGTTATGATTAGTCTTGGGGATGATCGTTTGGTCATGCTGGAAAAGACAGAAACTTTCTGATCACGAAAATAATTTTCATTTTTTTCTGTATGAGCTTTTGAGTTGATTCTTTTTTATTCTGATTGCTACGCAAATTCTACAGACTGTCGTAATTGTTGAGAAGTACCAGAGGTATACGAAATATACAGATTGCTACACACTGGTCTGCTGTTAACAGATCCTGTTTTTGTTGTGTTGGTTGCTTATTTTGATGAAACTATGGATAGTATCGGGGGGTATTAGCCATGGAAGATTGAAAGTACAGTAACCGAACATCAAAACAAGTATAATTTAAGTTTGCTACAATACCATAGGAAGTGGTGGTTTGCTTTCTTGTACTAATGTTGTCACGAGTCTCTGTTTAAGTTTCGTGTTGTGAAGTTTTCAAGTTTTGGGTGAAGTTCTTATGGACAAAGAGATAAATAGTGGCAAGAGCTCAAACTTGGGGATGCCCAAGGCACCCCAAGAGATTCAAGGATGCCCTAAAAGCCTAAGCTTGGGGATGCCCCGGGAAGGCATCCCCTCTCTCGTCTTCAATCCATCGGTAACGTTACTTGGGGCTATATTTTTATTCACCACATGTTATGTGTTTTTTCTTGGAGCGTCTTGTATCATAGGAGTCTTTTATTTTTGTTGTGTCACAATCATCCTTACTGCACACCTAGAGAGAGAGACATGCACACACCATGATTTTGTCGAGCTTCACTTATATCTTTTGGTAGACAATTCAGCTCACATGTGCTTAACTTATATCTTTTGAGCTAGATACTTTTGCTCTATGTGCTTCACTTATATCTTTTAGAACACAGAGGTGTGTGGCTTGGTAGTTGATCTATGCTTTGAAAGTAGTCTCAAAAGGAGTAGTTATCCAAAGGGATACGGAAACTTCCACCTTCATGTGCATTGAATAGTTAGAGAAGTTTGATTCATCTCAATTAGTTTTGAGTTGTGGTTATGGTAATACTGAAGTCATGCTTGTAAGGTGTTGTGGATCTAGAAATACTTGTGTTGAAGTTAGTGATTCCCGTAGCATGCACATATGGTGAACCACTATGTGATGGAATCTGAGCATGATTAGTATATTGATTGTCATCCTTTGCGTGGCGGTCGGGATCGCGCGATGGTTTATACCTACCAACCCTTCCCCTAGGAGTATGCGTTGAATGCTTTGTTTCGATTACTAATAAAACTTTTGCAACAAGTATATGAGTTCTTCATGACTAATGTTGAGTCCATGGTTTAGATGCACTTTCACCTTCCACCATCACTATCTTCTTAGTGTCGTGCAACTTTTGCCGGTGCACAAAACCCACCATTAGCCTCCCTCAAAACAGCCACCATACCTACCTATTATGGCTTTTTCAAAGTCATTCCGAGATATATTGCCATGCAACTACCACCATGACATGTGCCACCACGTCTACATTGCCATTGCATGATCGTAAGATAGCTAGCATGATGTTTCCATTGATGTCTATGCCATGCTAGATCATTGCCATGGTACACTACCGAAGGCATTCCATATAGGGTCATCGTTACTCTAAGTTTTGAGTTGAAAGTGTGATGATCATCATTAATGGAGCATTGTCCCATGTGAGGAAATAAAAGAGGCCAAAGAAGCCCACAAAAAAAAGAGTCCAAAGAGCCCACCAAAAAAAATGAGAGAAAAAGAGAGAAGGGACAATGCTACCACTTTTTCCACACTTGTGCATATTAAGCACCATGATCTTCATGATTGAGAGTCTCTCATTTTGTCACCACCATATAGCTAGTGGGAAATTTTCATTATATAACTTGGCTTGTATATTCCAATGATAGGCTTCCTCAAAATTGCCCTAGGTCTTCGTGAGCAGGCAAGTTGGATGCACACCCACTAGTTTTCTTTAAGAGATTTCACATACTCATAGCTCTAGTGCATCAATTGTATGGAAATCCCTACTCATTCACATTGATATCTATTGATGAGCATCTCCATAGATCATTGATATGCCTAGTTAATGTGACTATCTTCTCCTTTTTGTCTTGCAACATCCACTACATTCCACACCATCTATAGTGCTATAACCATGGCTCACTCTCATGTATTGCGTGAGAGTTGAAAAGGTTTGAGAAAGTAAAGGTGTGAAACAATTACTTGGCCAATACCGGGGTTGTGCATGATTTAAATTCATTGTGCAACGATGATAGAGCATAGAGAGGCTATATGCTTTTGTAGGGATAACTTTCTTTTGGCCTTGTTATTTTGAAAGTTCATGATTACTTTGCTAGTTTGCTTGAATTATTATTGTTTCCACGTCAATAGCAAACTATTGTTTTGAATCTAATGGATCTGAACATTCACGTCACATAAGAGGAGTTACAAAGGACACCTATGCTAGGTAGCATGACAGCATCAAAAATTCTTTCTTATCACTTCCCTACTCGAGGACGAGCAGGAGTTAAGCTTGGGGAAGCTTGATAGGTCTCAAACGTATCTATAATGTTTGATGGTTTCACGCTGTTATCTTGTCTTCTTTGGTTGTTTTATGTACCTTTTATTTGGGACTAACTTATTAATTCAGTGCCAAGTGCCAGTTCCTTTTTTCCGTGTTTTTGACTCTTTTCAGATCTGATTTTGGAACGGAGTCCAAACGGAATAAAAACCCCGAAATGATTTTTTCCCGAACGGAAGAAGACCACGGGCTTTTGGGCCAAGCCAGATGGGCTCCAGGGAGCCCACAAGTCCCCACTCCGCCACCAGGGGAGGCGGCGGTGGGCAGGCTTGTGGCCTCCTTGGCCGCCCCCTCACCTAGGTCTTTGGCCTATAAATTCCCAAATATTCCGCAAAAAATCAAGGGAGCCTCGAAAATACTTTTCCGCCGCTGCAAGCTTCCATTTCCGTGAGATCTCATCTGGAGACCCTTCCCGGCACCCTGCCGGAGGGGACTTTGGAGTTGGAGGGCTTCTTCATCATCATCATCGCCCCTCCAATGACTCGTGAGTAGTTCACTTCAGACCTACGGGTCCGTAGTTAGTAGCTAGATGGCTTCTTCTCTCTCTTGGATCTTCAATACAAAGTTCTCCATGATCTTCATGGAGATCTATCCGATGTAATCTTCTTTTGCGGTGTGTTTGTCAAGATCCGATGAATTGTGGATTTGTGATCAGATTATCTATGATATATATTTGAGTCTTTGATGATTTCTTATATGCATGATTTGATATCCTTGTAAGTCTCTCTGAGTCTTGGGTTTTGTTTGTCCAACTAGATCTTTGATTCTTGCAATGGGAGAAGTGCTTGGTTTTGGGTTCTGCCATGTGGTGTCCTTTCCCAGCGACAGTAGGGGCAGCAAGGCACACATCAAGTACTTGCCATCAAGGGTAAAAAGGTGGGGTTTTTATCATTGGTTTGAGATTATCCCTCTACATCATGTCATCTTGCTTAAGGCGTTACTCTGTTCTTATGGACTTAATACACTAGATGCATGCTGGATAGCGGTCGACGTGTGGAGTAATAGTACTAGATGCAGAAAGTATCGGTCTACTTTTTTTGGACGTGATGCCTTTAGAAATAATCATTGCATAGATATCGTCATGACTTTGCGCGGTTCTATCAATTGCTGGACAGTAATTTGTTCACCCACCGTCTACTTGCTTTCATGAGAGAAGCCACTAGTAAACACTACGCCCCCCAGGTCTATTCACATCCATCATTTACACCTCTGCTTTTACTTTGCTTTGTTACTTTGTTGCTTTCAGTTCTCACTTGGCAAAAAATCTATAAGGGATTGACAACCCCTTCATAGCGTTGGGAGCAAGCTTTTGTGTTTGTGCACGATCTTGAGATACTCCTCCACTGGACTGATACCTTGGTTCTCAAACTGAGGGAAATACTTACCACCGCTACGCTAAATCACCCTTTCTACTTCGAGGGAACACCATCGCAAGGATCCAAGGCCACGGGGGAAATCCTTTGCATACTTGCCTAGGAAGTCCCTTAAGGCGTAGCCGCAGCAGAAAGATCAAGCCAAGTATTCTCCCGTCGACGTGCCTATTTCTGGCGCCGTTGGAAGGT
Organism: Hordeum vulgare subsp. vulgare; assembly: GCF_904849725.1. Lineage (NCBI taxonomy): Eukaryota > Viridiplantae > Streptophyta > Magnoliopsida > Poales > Poaceae > Hordeum > Hordeum vulgare. The sequence continues at coordinate 520,726,066 of NC_058521.1, forward strand.
CTTTTGTTGCAGTAGCACACGCCATGTCTGATTTCGGTTCAATCTAGTATTCTGCAATCAAAGATCTTTCGCTTTGAAAATTACTGGCCCCTCCACCCTGGTTTTAAAGACACTATTAAAGCAGCCCGGGAGATGCCCATTCACTCTTCAATTGCTGCTCTTGTTCTCTTGGCTAAATTTAGGAGTCTTAGATGAGTTCTTAAACGATGGAGTAAAGGGTTGTCTAAGCTTTCGTTGTTGCTTAATAATTGTCACTTGGCTCTTGCTCACTTGGATGGCCTTGAAGAGAAAAGACATTTATTCATACAGGAATGGAACTTCCAAAATACTGAAAACACACATCATTCGTCTCGAATCATACAGACAACAATTCTGGCGTAAACGTTGCACAATCATATACATTCAGGGTGGTGATGAAAACACAAAACTATTCCATCGTTTGCTTACTGAAAGACATAGACATAACTCTGTTGCATCCCTATCTCTCCCTGATGGATCTCTTGTTGAGGATCATGAGGCTATAGTTGAAGTTATATACCAGGCATTCAGAGCAAGACTGGGGGGTATCTGTTCATCATGAAATGAAGTTCAATCTGGACAATCTTATCCAACCTATGGGAAACCTTGAGGGTCTTTTGCAACCTTTTTCAAAAAAAGAGATTGATGAGGTAGTAGCCAAAATGCCAATAGATCGAGCTCCAAGTCCAGATGGATTTAGTGGTTGTTTTTTAAAAGCAATGTTGAAACTTGATTTCACCGGATTTCTATAACTTATGCACCAGCTTTTGGGAAGGATCCATCTCTCTGAACTGTTTGAATGCCTCTTTGATCACTCTTATCCCAAAAAAGATGAACCCTACTTCGGTAAATGACTATCAGCCTATATCTCTCTTGAACTGCTGCCTAAAGCTCATCACAAAAATTCTTGTTGATCGTCTTCAAAAGGTCATTCTATCTTTGCTACATTCAAATCAGTATGGATTTATAAAAGGTAGAACAATCAACGACTGTCTAGCCTGGGCCTTTGAATACATTTTCCAATGTGAGAAATCTGGAAATGAAGTGATCATTCTCAAATTAGACTTTGAAAAAGCCACTGAACTGATCGAACATCATGTCATCCTTTCGATGTTGGAAAAGTTGGGATTTGACTCTAAATGGATTCACTTGGTAAACTGTATTCTTTCATCTGGTCAATCTTCGGTTCTCTTAAATGGTATTCCTGGGAAGAGTTTTCATTGCAAACGTGGGGTGCGACAAGGGGATCCAATTTCACCTCTCTTATTTGCTATAGCTGCTGATCTGCTGCAATATGTTATCAACAACAAGTACAATGAGGGAAGGCTGCAGCTACCAATTGATCGCTCTGGAGCGTATCCGATTATTCAATACGCAGATGATGCAATCTTGATCATACCAGCTTGCCATGCTCAGCTTGCTAACCTCAAAACAGTTCTGAATGACTTTGCTTTATCCACTGGGCTTCGGATAAATTTTGAGAAGTCAAACCTTATACCAATTAATATTTCTCTGAGAAAGCTTCCCAACTTGCAAGTATTTTTGGATGCTCGGTTGGATCCTTCCCATTTACCTATCTTGGACTACCTCTCGGTACCACAAAACCATCCATGAACGATCTCATGCCATTAATGGATAGAGTACAATGCTGCATCTCTAGTACATCAGCTCTTATGTGCCATGGTCATAAAATAATCCTCATACATTCAATGATATCCTCAATGAATACATTTGTGTCTTGCACCCTGGAACTGCCAGTTAAGTTTTTTGATATGTTTGACAAGATTAGAAGGAGATGTTTATGGCACACAAAAATGAACATGGTGAGTCATGTAACTCTTTGGTTGCTTGGAACAGAGTATGTTGCCCTAAAGATAAAGGAGGCCTTGGAGTAATTAACAACAAAGTACATAATCAAGCTCTTCTTTTGAAATTCTTGGACAAGTTTTACAATCATGCAGACCTTCAATGGGTAAAATTGCTATGGGAATCATATTATGAAGATGTTGTCCCGCATGCTATCCCTAAGTGTGGCTCTGTCTGGTGGAGATCTTTGATTAAATTAATGCCTATTTACATAGGACTAGCCAAATGTGGAGTTCAAAATGGCAAACATGTCTCTATGTGGCATGACAATTGGAATGATATTAAACTAGCTGAAAACTATGGATGTATATTCTCTTATGAAAAGGATGAAGATATATTAGTTCACTAATATTATGACACTGAGGATTTGAGTTTGTTGTTCCATCTGCCACTTTCCCCTGAGGCACTCACGGAGTTGCAAACTATAAATAGTTTAAAACCCACAAATGTGTTGCACACTCAACATGAAGACATGTGATCATACCCATAGGGTCCTGTCTATTCGGCTAAAAAATATTATAAGCACTACCATAGACACATTACCTCTCCAGATCCATTCAAATGGATATGGAAATCAAATCTACAAATGAAACAGAAGGTTTTCATGTGGTTCTTACTAGCTGTCAGTCTGAAAACAAGGAACATGTTGAAAAGGAGGCACTATCATATTGATGACACAGAATCCTGTGTTCTATGCACATCTCAAGAGAAAGAGACCATTGACCACTTAATCTTTAGTTGCCAATTTAGTAAACATTGCTCGGCCAAGATTGGTATATCTTACAACACCAACACCTCAAGAATTGAAGCTACAATTAGAGCAAAAGAAAATTATTCTAGCAGACTTTTCTTTGAAATATTCACTATTACTGCCTGGAATATTTGGAAAGAGAGGAACACTTATATCTTCAATCAGAGCAACCCTACACATAAATTTTGGCTTGAAAGGACTAAGGCTGATCTTTATTGGCTTAGATATAGAGTGTCTACCGATCTCAGTGATTATATCACTTCCCTTCTAAACAATCTCTAGACTATCTTAGTTTTGGTCTTTTCTTTCTTTGAGGATGCTACTTCTCACATAACAGCGCCAGAAATTGGCACGTTGATGGAGACTTGGCTTGCGTTGGTTTTTTCCTTCAAGAGGAAAGGGTGATGCAGCACAGGAGCAGTAAGTATTTCCCTCAGTTTGAGAACCAAGGTATCAATCCAGTAGGAGAATCTCGTCAAGTCCAGAGTACCTGCGCAAACACAAAAGAGCTTGCACCCAACGCTATAAATGGGTTGTCAATCCCTTCAAGATTGATTGCAAAGCGAGATCTGAAGGCGAAAAGTGCAACGAAGTAAAAGAGTAAGGCTGAAAACATGGTGTGAAGTAGACCCGGGGGCCATAGTGTTCACTAGAGGCTTCTCTCAAAATAGCAAATATTACGATGGGTGAACAAATTACTGTCGAGCAATTGATAGAACCGCGCAAAGTCATGAAGATATCTAAGGCAATGATCATACATATAGGCATCACGTCCGAGACAAGTAGACCGATACTTTCTGCATCTACTACTATTACTCCACACATCAACCGCTATCCAGCATGCATCTAGTGTATTGAGTTCATGACGTACATAGTAACGCCTTAAGCAAGATGACATGATATAGAGGGATAAACTCAAACCAATGATGAAAACCCCATCTTTTTACCCTTGATGGCAACAACATGATGCGTGCCTCACTACCCCTTCTGTCACTGGGTGAGGTCACCACACGGTATGAACCCAAAACCAAGCACTTCTCCCATTGCAAGAATCATAGATCAAGTTGGCCAAACAAAACCCACAACTCGAAGAGAATTACAAGGATGTGAAATCATGCATAAGAGAGATCAGAAGAAACTCAAATAAGATTCATAGATAATCTAATCATAAATCCACAATTCATCGGATCTCGGCAAACACACCGCAAAAGAAGATTACATCGGATAGATCTCCATGAAGATCATGGAGAACTTTGTATTGAAGATCCAAGACAGAGAAGAAGCCATCTAGCTACTAGCTATGGACCCGTAGGTCTATGGTGAACTACTCACGCATCATCGGAGAGGTCATGGTGTTGATGAAGAAGCCCTCCGTATCCGAATCTCCCCTCCGGCAGGGCACCAGAACGTGCCCCAGATGGGATCTTGCGGAGACAGAAGCTTGCGGCGGCGGAAAAGTATTTTCGTTGATCTCCTGATTTTTTAGGGATTTTAGGGAATTTATAGGCGAAGGAGCTAGGGCATGGGGGCTTGTGGCCTCCCCCAGGACTCCCTGCCTTGGTTCCCAAGCTTTCTGCGTATCTTCTGTTCCGAAAAAAATCTTTTCGGAAGTTTTATTCCGTTTGGACTCCGTTTGAAATCCTTCTCTGAAAAGGGTCAAAAACACGAAAAAAACGGGAACTGGCACTTGGCACTGAGTTAATAAGTTAGTCCCAAAAATGATATAAAAGGCATACAAAACATCCAAAGTTTGACAAGATAATAGCATGAAACCATCAAAAATTATAGATACGTTGGAGACGTATCAGAGGACACTACTCCTCTTCATGTAAATATTACTTATTATAATATATCATAGTTGGAGCCTCTCCTACTATTTTCGAGTCAAAAAAAAACTTCAACGGGAACATCCTCACAAATACCTACAGGAACGACTATTGACTTATCAGCTATTTGAAGAGAGATATATGTAGGGATTAGTTGAGATATATGTAGGGATTAGTTTATCTATACAAAGCCTTTTGTAGAGAGAAAAAGGCATAACACTCACTCTTGCACCAAGATCACATAAAGCAGTTCTAACATAATTATTTTGTATGGAGCAAGGAATGGTGGGAATACGTGGATCACCAAGATTCTCACGAATCTTGCCAGTGAAAGAGTAATTAGCAAGCATAGTAGATATTACCTCATTAGGAACTTTTCTTTTATTAATGACAATATCTTTCATATACCTCGAGTACGGAGGCAACTTAATAGCATCAGTCAAAGGAATTTGAAGAATAAGAGGTTTCGTCCATTCACAAAATTTATTGTAATGCTCTTGTTCTTTAGTTTTGAAAGACTTACCTCAGAAGGGCGTTGATTTTTGTACCCATGGTTCTCTTTCCTTCCCATGTTATCTTGCAACAAAATCTTCTCTAGTATACCTCTTGCACTTGTCGGGTGCTTCTTCTTCTCGTATCCCAGGAGGATCAATCTCATTATCTTTATCAGGTTCAGCATCGGAAATAGATATACTATAAGGATCAACAACAGGTTCTTCATCGATTATGGGATCATTGGAGTTGTCAGCATCCTTATGTTTCTTCTTCTTCTTCGGGAACTAACAGTGTCTTCTTCCTGCAATTGAGAATCTTGCTCGATCCTCTTTGGATGCCCCTCCGGATAAAGGGGGTCCTGGGTATGTGTACCGCCTCGGGTCTTTATACCGTCTGCCTACATATCAACTTGTTTGCCATTGTTAGCAAGCAAATATTTTTGCACATTAGAAACTTGTTCAAGCTGAGTTTGAACCATATGGAAATGCTTAACAAGACCTTTAACATCATTAACAGTTCTACTTAAAACATCAAGCAAACTTTTGATAGCAAGGGAATTAGCATGCAGTTCGCTTTGAATCCGCTCATTAAAGTGATTTTGCTTGACAATGAAATTATCAAGTTCATCTAAACATTTATCAGGAGGCTTACCATGAGGGACGTCACTTGCATTGAATTCTAAAAGAGAGTGTACCTCTACCATAGGTGGGTGAGTGGTAGGCACACATAATTTCTCAATGGGAGGTAGATTCTTCACATCTTCAGATTTAATACCTCTCTCTTTCATAGACTTCTTGGCTTCTTACATAACTTCTCAGCTCAAGAAAAGCATACCTCTCTTCTTGGGTTATGGAGGTGGTTCAGGAACGGACCAATCATCATGATTCTTAGCTATCTTTCCCATTAATTCTTCGGTATCGTCCGATATTCTTTCCCTGAAAACACAACCAGCACAACTATCCAGATAGGTTCTAGATTCATTGGTTAGAACAACATAAAATAGATCAAGAAATTCATTCTTAGGGATTCCATGTACCGGTCTAGCCTTAAGAAAAGTGCAATACCTCCCCCAAGCTTTAGGGAGGTGCTCATCCTGCAACTGTTTAAAGTTATAAATTCATTGTAAAGCAGCATGTTGCTTATGAGCAGGAAAATATTTAGCAACAAAAGATTGAACTAAATCTTGAGGAATCTTAATGGAACCACATGGTAATGCATCATACCATGCTTTAGCATCTTCCTTCAAAGAGGAAGGAAATAGCTTAGTAACATAATAATTTCTCTTCTTGTCCTCTGTAGTGAATAAGCCACCCAACTCAGTGAGTTCGGTAAGGTGTGCAATAGCATCTTCATCTTCTCTGTCATAAAAGGGCTCAGCTTCAACTATGGATATAAGTGAAAGATCGATAGAGAAATCAAAATCAGCATCCGCAATGCAAATAGGAGATGAAGCAAATTTTAGATTAGGAGTGAACTTGTTCTTCATAGAATGCTTTTCAAGCCGCTTCTTAACAGAAGCATAGTCAGAGTCAGCACACTCTGTAAGTTCCCTGCATAAATCATCATCAAGTTCAATATAATCATCATCAAGAATTCTTTCCTTGAGACCACTCAAGTCTGGGTAACCAAAAGATCTACCAATGGAGTAGCATGTAACAGGAAGTTCAATTACACACTGCTTAGCGGCCTTAGCAATCTGAGACTCGATAAAATAACCAAGTAAACCAGGCTCATCAATAGTAGTGGAAGCACCATCAAAAGCATCAGGCATAGTATCAGACTCGGTAGAAGAAGCATGTGATGGTGGTGAAGCAAACTTACTCATAACGGAAGGTGAAGCAAGCGTAGCGCTAGTGCTAAGAACCGTACCTTTTCTCGTAGTGGATGATAAAATTGGAACCTTGGGGTCTCCTTGCTTATCCATAGTAAATAAATCGCAGCAAGCAAAATAACTCCAAGCAGACTTGTAAATAAAGCTATGGTCCCCGTCAACGGCGCCAAAAAATGGTCTTGATAACCCACAAGTGAAGGGGATCAGAACAGTTTTTGCGGGTAAGTTAACCCAGTTTATTGATTCAACACAAGGGGAGCCAAAGAATATTTCTAAGCTTGAGTAGTTGAGTTGTCAATTCAACCGCACCTGAAAGATACTTTCTTGGCAATGAAATATTAGTAGCAACGGTGATATGGAGGTGATCGTAGCAACGGAAATAATAGTGGCAAAGCAACGAAAGTAAAGCTACTTGTGACCATCAAGATTAAAACACTGTAGGCTAAGGAGATGGATGGTTGGTCATGGATGAGATATATCATGTATTTAATTTGGGGCAAGGCACATGGAAAAGTAATAATCATCTAGGCATATACCAAACATTAGGCATGTATCCTGAGGTAGTCGTGCGTGCTTGCAATAAGAACTTGCACAACATCTTTTGTCCTACCATCCCGCTATCAACAGGGCCGAAAGGAACTTATGGAGATTAAGGTGCTCCTGTCAAAGAGCATCGAAACAAAACATTAAAAATCAATGGATACATGGAATCCTCAAACTATAGCCCATCCCCTTTGGTGTCCCAAGCTGTTACCATTGGGATCACCGGTTCCGGACTATAATAGGTGCATACTACTCATAGATAGGATCTAGAACACAAATATATTCATGAAAACATAAGGTATTCAGATCTGAAATAATGGCACTCGGGCCCAAAGTGACAAGCATTAAGAGTAACAAGTAGTAGCAAAGATGATAAACACCATAGTAGATGATAGGCAACATGCCCCCAACAATCTGATGAACTATTACATGATCTAACCCATCCAATCACTCCCATCCCCTTCACCTACAGCAGGGAATTACTCACACATGATAGGAGAAGCCATGGAAGGATGATGGAGTGGTGATGGTGATGATGATGGCGACGATTTCCCCTCTCCGGAGGCCAAAACAGCCTTCAGATTAGCTCTCCCGAAGAAGAACCGAGGGTGGCGGCGGCTCCGCATCGAGAACTTGCAAAATGACCTATATTCTGGGATTTCCCTGTCATGGGTAAAAATAGGAGCCAAAGTAGAGCACCATAGGGGGTGGGCCCCACCTAGGTGGCCTCCCAACGCGTACAGGGGGCAGGCCGCGCGAGCAGATCGCCTGGGGGCCCTGTGGCTCCCCTCTGGTCCATACTCTAGCCCATGGTCTCTCCCGGTGCGTGGATTTTCTCTATTTTTATGGGAATTTTCTGGGACGTCTAAATATCCATTTTCCTGCACACAAGAAAGCCATACAGGCACTCTGCTAAAAACAGCATCTGTCCGGGTTAGTTTCATTCAAATCATGCAAGAATGAGGCCAAAACAATAGAAAAAGTGTTTGGAAAATTCGATACGTTTGAGACGTATCACCGATCCACCCACCTATCAAATTATCAAAGTAACGAACGCGAATCATATGAGCATGACAAAAACTAGATTGACACAAATTCCCATGTGTCCTCGGGAGCGCCTTTTCTTTATATAAGAGTTTGATCAGGCTTGTCCTTTGCTACAAAAAGGATGGGGACACCTTGACCTTGGTTACTATTGTTACTCGTTACTCGTTACAAATTACCTTATCACAAAACTATCTGTCACCGATAATTTCAGTGCTTGCAGAGAATACCTTACTGAAAACCACTTGTCATTTCATTCTCCTCCTCGTTGGGTTCAACACTCTTACTTATCAAAAGGACTACGATAGTGATGGGGAACGTAGTAATAATTCAAAAAAAAATCCTACGTCTCACCAAGACCAATCTAGGAGATGCTAGCAACGAGAGAGAGGGAGAGCATCTTCATACCGTTGAAGATCGCTAAGCAGAAGTGTTGCAATGAACGCGGTTAATGGAGTCGTACTCGCGGCGATTCAAATCATGAAAGATCCAATCTAAGCACCGAACGAACGATGCCTCCGCGTTCAACACACGTACAGCCCGGGGACGTCTCCTCCTTCTTGATCCATCAAGGGGGAGGAGAAGTTGAGGGAGAGCTCTGGTAGCACGACGTTGTGGTTGCGGTAGAGCTTGTGGTTCTCCGGCAGGGCTTCGCCAAGTGGCGTGGAGGAGAAGGCGAGGGGTAGGGTTGTGCTAAGGGGGAGAGTTCAGCTGTGTGCGTAGCCCTCTCAACCCTCCTCTATTTATAGGAGGAAGGGGAAAGGGGCTCGGTCAACCTAGAAACCCTAGGAGGGGGCGGCGGCGGCCAAGGGGGTGGCTTGCCTCCCAAGTTGGTGGGAGGCAGCCCCATGCCCTAGGGTTTCAGCCTTAGGCACCTTGGGCCTCTTTGGTGGTGCGCACCAGCCCATCACGGAGCTGGCTCCCTCTCTCTTTCGGCCCATCTGGCCCTCTGCTACCTCTTGAGCTAGCGTTGGTTTTTCCCTTGAAGAGGAAAGGGTGATGCAACACAGTAGCAGTAAGTATTTCCGTCAGTTTGAGAACCAAGGTATCAATCCAGTAGGAGTATCAAGATGAGGCACCAATGTACCCGCGCAAAAACAAACAAACTTGCACCCAACGCTATAAAGGGGTTGTCAATCCCTTCAGGATTATTTGCGAGGTGAGATGTGAAGGAGGAAAGTGCAACAAAGCAATAGTGTAGATCTGAATATATGATGTGAAGTAGACCCGGGGGCCATAGTTTTCACTAGAGGCTTCTCTCATGATAGCAAGTATTACGGTGGGTGAACGAATTACTGTCGAGCAATTCATAGAATCCCGCAAAGTCATGATGATATCTAAGGCAATGATCATACATATAGGCATCCCGTCCGAGAAAAGTAGGCCGATACTGTGTGCATCTACTACTATTACTCCACACATCGACCGCTATCCAGCATGCATCTAGTGTATTGAGTTCATAACAAACAAAGTAACGCCTTAAGCAAGATGACATGATGTAGAGGGATAGATTCCTGCAGTATGATATAAACCCCATATTTTTACCCTTGATGGCAACAACACGATGCGTGCCTCGCTACCCCTTCTGTCACTAGGTGAGGACACCGCACGGTATGAACCCAAAACCAAGCCTTCTCCCATTACAAGAATTATAGATCAAGTTGGCCAAACGAAACCCACAACTCGAAATCATGCATATAAGAGATCAGAGGAGACTCAAATAATATTCATAGATAATCTGATCATTAATCCACAATTCATCGTATCTCGACAAACACACTTTAAAAGAAAGTTACATCGGAAAGATCTCCATGAAGATCATGGACAACTTTGTATTGAAGATCCAAGAGAGAGAAGAAGCCATCTAGCTACTAGCTATGGACCCGAAGGTCTGTGGTGAACTACTCACGCATCATCGGAGAGGCAATGGTGTTGATGAAGAAGCCCTTCATGTCCCGATCCTCTTCCGGCACGGCACTGGAACGATCCCTAGATGGGATCTTGCGGAGACAGAAGCTTGCGGCGGCGGAAAAGTATTTTCGTGGCTCTCTGTGGTGGTTTTTGATTTTTAGAGAATTTATAGGCGGAAGAAGTAGGGCAAAGGATCCATGGGGGCCCACAAGCCTGCTAGCGCGCGGCCCCCAGGCCGCGGCTAGGGGTCTTGTGACCTCCTCCGAGGTCCTTTGCCTTGGTTCTCAAGTCCCCTGCATATCTTCTGTTATGGAAAAATCATTCCGCGGGTTTCATTCCGTTTGGACTCCGTTTATTATTCTTCTCTGAAAAAGGTCAAAACACGGAAAAAACAGAAACTGACACTTGGCACTGAGTTAATAGGTTAGTCCCAAAAAATAGCATATTCATGCATACAAAACATCCAAAGTTGACAAGATAATAGCATGGAACCATAAAAAATTATAGATATGTTGGAGACGTATCAAGCGTCCTCGAGCAGGGAAGTGATAAAGACTGAATTTTTGATGTGGAATGCTACCTAACATATTTGTCCTTTGTAACTTCTTTCTTGTGGCATGAATGTTCGGATCCGTAAGATCCAAAACAATAGTTTACTATTGACATGAAAACAATAATACTTCAAGCATACTAGCAAAGTGATCATGAACTTTTGAAATAACAAGGCCAAAGAAAGTTATCCCTACAATATAGTCTGGCTATGCTCCATCACCCCCATACAACGAATTTAAATCATGCACAACCCCGGTATTGGCGAAGTAATTGTTTTTGCACTCTTAATTTCTCAAACCTTTTCAACTCTCACGCAATACATGAGCGTGAGCCATGGATATAGCACTATAGGTGGAATAGAGTGTGGTGGACGTTGTGAGGCAAAAAGGAGGAGATGGTCACATTGACTTGGCGTATGAGTGGGCTATGGAGATGCCCTTCAATAGATATCAATGTGAATGAGTAGGGATTACCATGCAACGGATGCACTTAGAGCTATAAGTGTGTGAAAGCTCAAAAGGAGAACTAGTGGGTGTGCACCCAACTTGCTTGCTCATGAAGACCTAGGGAAATTTTGAGGAAGCCCATCACTGGAATATACAAGCCAAGTTATATAATGAAAATTCCCACTAGTATATGGAAGTGCCACAACAAGAGACTCTCTATCATGAAGAACATGGTGCTATTTTGAAGCACAAGTGTGGAAAAAGATAGTAGCATTGTCCCTTCTCTCTTTTTCTCTCCTTTTTTTGTTTGGGCTCTTTCGCCTCTTTTCATTTTTTTTATGGGCATCTTTGACCTCCCTTTTTCCCCATGGGACAAGGCTCTAATAATGATAATCATCACACTTTTATTTACTCACAACTCAATACTTAGAACAATGATGACTCTATAGGAAATGCCTCGAGCAGTGTACCGGGATGTGCAATGATCTAGCTTAGCGTATGACGTTGAAACATCTCACTAGCTATCTTACGATCATGCAATGGCAATATGAAAGTGACGGCACAAGTCATGAGACGGAACGGTGGGAGTTGCATGGCAATATATCTCGGAATGGCTATCAAAATGCGATAATAGGTAGCTATGGTGGCTGTTTTGAGAAAGGTATATGGTGGGTTTGTGCACCGGCGAAAGTTGTGCGGCACTAGAGAGGCTAGCAATGGTGGAAGGTGAAAGTGCATCTATACCATGGACTCACATTAGTCATGAAGAACTCATATACTTATTGCGAAAGTTTTATTAGTAATCGAAACAAAGTGCTAAACACATACTCCTAGGGGAAGGGTTGGGAGGTGTTAACCATCGCGCGATCCCGACCGCCACACAAAGGATGAAAATCAATAAATCAATTATGCTCTCACTTCCTAACATAGCGGTTCACCATATGTGCATGCTACGGGAATCACTAACTTCAACACAAGTATTTCTAGATTCACAACACCCTACTAACATAACTCTAATATTACCAAATTCAAGTCTCAAAACTTAATTGTTAGGAATCAAACTTCTCTTACTAATCAGTGCACTTGAATATGGAAGTTTTTATTATATCCTCTTTGGATGCCTATCATATTTAGGACTACTTTCATAGCACATGCCAATTACCAAGTTACGTAGAGAGAGCACTCTCAAAAGGATATAAGTGAAGATCGAGAGTTTTTATTTCTACAAAATATGACACCGCCGTGCTCTAAAAAGATCTAAGTGAAGTACTAGAGCAAAGTTATCTAGCTCAAAAGATATAAGTGAAGCACATGCGAGCTAAATTGCCTAACTCAAAAGATATAAGCGAAGATCAATGAGTATTCTAGCAAATTCACGATGAGTGCATGTCCCTCTCAAAAATGTGTGCAGCAAGGATGATTGCGACAAAACAAAAAGAAAAGACTCATATAATACACGACGCGCCAAGCAAAACACATATCATGTGGTGAAAAAAAATATAGCCCCAAGTAACATTACCGATGGATTGAAGACGAAAGAGGGGATGCCTTTCCGGGGCATCCCCAAGCTTAGTCTTTTTGGTGTCCTTGAATTTGGCTTGGGATGCCTTGGGCATCCCCAAGCTTAAGCTCTTTCTACTCTTTATCCCATTGTCCATGAGAACATCACCCAAAACTTGAAAACTTCACAACAGAAAACTTAAACAGAAACTCGTGATACCATTAGCATAAGAAAACAAACAACCAACTCTTTAGGTACTATAGTAAACTTGATTTCTATTTAGATTGATGTTAGATTACTGTATTCGCACATTTCCATGACTAGTACCCCCCCCCCGATACTATCCATAGTTTCATCAAAATAAGCAATCAACACAACAAAAATAGAATCTGTCAAAAACAGACCAGTGTGTAGAAATCTGTATACTTCGTATACTTCTGGTATCTCAAAAATTATGAAAAATTATGACAATTAGGGTAATTTGCATATCAACCAGCACCAATAAGAATCAACTCAAAATATCTTTCTGGATAGGAATTAAAAATAATTTCGTGAGCACAAAGTTTCTGTCTTTTTGAAAATGATCAAACAACCATCACCAAAACTAATCATAAAGGTTCTACTTGGCACAAACACAAAAAGAAACACAAAAGCACAATCGTAACAGAATTATGATGGTGTGGACACAACAAAACATAAAGCAAAAAAGCACAGATAAATTCATTGGGTTGCCTCCCAACAAGCTCTATTGTTTAACGCCCTTAGCTAGGCATAAGGCGATAGAATCAAGTATCGTCGTCTTTGGTGCTCAAACCATAAGTAGCCGTCATCATGGATTCATAAGGAAATCTTATTTTCTTTATAGGAAAGTGTTCCATGCCCTTCTTTAATGGAAATTGAAATCTAATATTCCCTTCCTTCATATCGATGACAGCACCAATAGTCCTAAGGAAAGGTCTACCAAGAATGATGGGACATGTCGGATTGCAATCAATATCAAGCACAATGAAATCTACGGGTACATAGTTCCTATTTGCAATAATAAGAACATCATTTATCCTTCCCATAGGTTTATTAACAGTAGAATCCGAAAGATGCAAATTAAGAGAGCACTCATCAATCTCATTGAAGCCTAGAACATCACATAAAGACTTTGGAATAGCGGAAACACTTGCACCCAAATCACACAAAGCATTGCATTCATAGTTTTCAATCTTGATTTTGATAGTAGGTTCCCACTCATCATGAAGTTTTCTAGGAATAGATATCTCCAACTCAAGTTGCTCTTCAAGATATTTCATCATAGCATCAACAATATGATCGGTAAAGGCCTTATTTTGGTATAAGCATGTGGAGAGTTTAGCATGGATTGCATCAAGCAAATACATTCAATCAAAGAACAACTATCATAATTGAATTCCTTGAAATCCAAAGTAGTAATTTCATCACTACTCAAAGTTTTGATATCCTCTATTCCACTTTCAGTGCTTTTAGCATCAAGATAAATATACTCCGAATCATTGGGGCAAAATTCAAACCAACATAGAAGATTTGTATAATCATCCAAACACTCAAGCCATGAGCGGGACAATTTCTAATCATCAATTTCATTCTCTCCCAAGATTGTGCAACATGTTCATGATATAGTTGCTTAAAATTCATGATATCATTACGGAGAGAGATAATCTTAGCCGGTGGAAAATACTTGGAAATATAAGCATCTTTAAACTTGTTCCAAGAATCAATACTAATTTTGGGTAAAGATGAAAACCAAGTTTTTGCTCGATCTCGTAATGAGAACGGAAATAGCTTCAATTTAATCACATCATTATCCACATATTTCTTCTTTTGCATATCGCATAACTCGATGAAGGTATTAAGATGGGATGCGGCATCTTCACTAGGAAGGCCGAAAATTGCTCTTTCATAACAAGATTCAGCAAGGCAGCATTGATTTCATATGATTCCGCACTAGTGGCAGGAGCAATCGGAGTACTAATAAAATCATTATTATTAGTATTCGAGAAGTCACACAATTTGGTGTTTTCAGTCATGGTGACTCAGCAAGCAGACAAGCACACAAGCGAACATAAAGCAAGCGAAAGAAAAGGGCGGACGAAAAAGGCAAATGTTTTTGTAAATTTTGTTTTTTCAGAAGTGGGGGAGAGGAAAACAAGAGGCAAAAGGCAAATAAAGTGAATGCAAGAGATGAGTTTGCGAT
The DNA here is from genome assembly GCF_904849725.1 of Hordeum vulgare subsp. vulgare. NCBI lineage: Eukaryota > Viridiplantae > Streptophyta > Magnoliopsida > Poales > Poaceae > Hordeum > Hordeum vulgare. Next base: position 520,741,071 of record NC_058521.1, read on the forward strand.
AGTTACTTGGATATGCTTCACTTTGAATACTCCCCGGCAAGGGCGCCAGAAATTCTTCTTGCTACCTCTTGAGCTTGCGTTGGTTTTCCCTTGAAGAGGAAAGGGTGATGCAGCACAATAGCAGTAAGTATTTCCCTCAGTTTGAGAATCAAGGTATCAATCCAGAAGGAGTATCAAGATGAGGCACCAATGTACCTGCGCAAAAACAAACAAACTTGCACCCAACGCTATAAAGGGGTTGTCAATCCCTTCATGATTATTTGCAAGGTGAGATCTGAAGGTGGAAAGTGCAAGAAAGTAAAAGTGTAGATCTGAATATATGATGTGAAGTATACCCGGGGGCCATAGAGTTCACTAGAGGCTTCTCTCATGATAGCAAGTATTACGGTGGGTGAACGAATTACTGTCGAGCAATTGATAAAATCGCTCAAAGTCATGATGATATCTAAGGCAATGATAATACATATAGGCATCACGTCCGAGACAAGTAGACCGATACTGTCTGCATCTACTACTATTACTCCACACATCGACCGCTATCCAGCATGCATCTAGTGTATTGAGTTCATAACAAGCAGAGTAACGCCTTAAGCAAGATGACATGATGTAGACGGATAGATTCATGCAATATGATATAAACCCCATATTTTTACCCTTGATGGCAACAACACGATGCATGCCTCGCTACGCCTTCTATCACTAGGTGAGGACACCGCACGGTATGAACCCAAAACCAAGCACTTCTCCCATTGCAAGAATTATAGATCAAGTTGGCCAAACAAAACCCACAACTCGAAGAGAATTACAAGGATACGAAATTATGCATATAAGAGATGAGAGGAGACTCAAATAATATTAATAGATAATCTGATCATAAATCCACAATTCATCGGATTTCGACAAACACACCGCAAAAGAAAGTTACATCGGATAGATCTCCATGAAGATCATGGAGAACTTTGTATTGAAGATCCAAGAGAGAGAAGAAGCCATCTAGCTACTAGCTATGGACCCGAAGGTCTGCGGTGAACTACTCACGCATCATCGGATAGGCAATGGTTTTGATGAAGAAGACCTCCGTGTCTGAATCCCCCTCCGGCAGGGCACCAGAACGGTCCCCGGATGGGATCTTGCGGAGACAAAAGCTTGCGGCGGTGGAAAAGTATTTTCGTGGCTCTCTCTGGTGGTTTTGGATTTTTAGAGAATTTATAGGCGGAAGAAGTAGGGCAAAGAATCCACCGGGGGCCCACAAGCCTGCTAGGCGCGGTCACCCAGGCCGCATCTAGGGGGCTTGTGACCTTCCCCGAGGTCCTTTGCCTTGGTTCTCAAGTCCCCTGCGTATCTTCTGTTATGGAAAAAATCATTCCGCAAGTTTTATTCCATTTGGACTCCGTTTAATATTCTTGTCTGGAAAATGTCAAAAACACGGACAAAACAGAAACTGGCGCTTGGCACTGAGTTAATAGGTTAGTCCCAAAAAAGATATAAAATAGCATATTCATGCATACAAAACATACAAAGTTGACAAGATAATACCATGGAACCATCATAAATTATGGATACGTTGGAGATGTATCACCCTCCGGGACAGGTGGCCCCTCTCGGTGGACCTCGAGAACCCTTTCAGTGGTCCCGGTGCAATACCGATAAAACCCGAAACCTTTCCGGTGACCGAAACTAGACATCCCGTATATAAATCTTCACCTCTGGACTATTACAGAACTCCTCGTGACGTTCAAGATCTCATCGGGACTCCGAACAACTTTTAGTAACCACATATACAATACGCATTACAACTCTAGCATCACCGAACCTTAAGTGTGTAGACGCTACGGGTTCAGGAACCATGCACACATGACCGAGACACCTCTCTGGCCAATAACCAATAGCGGGATCTAGATACCCATATTGGCTCCCACATGTTCCACGATGATCTCATCGGAAGAACCACGATGCCGGGTTTCAATTAATCCCGTATACAATTCTTTTTGTCTATCGGTATGATACTTGCCCGAGCTTCGATCGTCGGTATCCCTATACCTTGTTCAATCTTGTTACCGGCAAGTTTCTTTACTCGTTCCGTAACACATGATCCCGTGGCTAACTCCTTAGTCACATTGAGCTCATTAGGATGATCTATTGCCGAGTAGCCCAGAGATACCTCTCCATCACACGGAGTGACAAATCCCAGTCTTGATTCGTACCAACCCAACAAACCCTTTCGGAGATACTTGTAGTGCACCTTTATAGTCACCCAGTTAAGTTGTGACGTTTGATACACCCAAAGCATTCCCACGGTATCCGGGATTTGCACAATCTCATGGTCTAAGGAAATGATACTTGACATTAGAAAAGCTCTAGCAGATGAACTACACGATCTTGTCCTATGCTTAGGATTGGGACTTGTCCATCACATCATTCTCCTAATGATGGGATCCCGTTATCAACGACATCCAATATCCATGGTCAGGAAACCTTGACCACCTATTGATCAATGAGCTAGTCAACTAGAGGCTCAATAGGGACATGGTGTGGTCTACTTATTCACACATGTACTATGGTTTCCGGTTAATACAATTATAGCATGAACAAAAGACAATTATAATGAACAAGGAAAAATAATAACCATTTTATTATTGCCTCTAGGGCATATTTCCAACAGTCTCCCACTTGCACTAGAGTCAACAATCTAGTTATATTGTGATGAATGGAACATCGATAGAGTTCTGGTGCTGATCATGTTTCGCTCGTGGAAGAGGTTTAGTCAACGGATCTGCGACATTCAGATCCGTATGCACTTTACAAATATCTATATCTCCTCCTGAATGTATCCACGAATGGAGTTGAAGCGGCGCTTGATGTGCTTGGTCTTCTTGTGAAACCTGGGCTCCTTGGAAATGGCAATAGCTCCATTGTTCTCATAGAAGAGAGTCATCGGGCCCGACGCATTGGGAATCTCTCCTAGGTCGGTGATGAACTCCTTCATCGAGAATCCATCCTCAGCTGCTTCCGAAGCAGCTATGTACAATGCTTCACATGAAGATGCCGCCACGACGCCTTGCTTGCAACTATACCAGTTGGCTGCCCCACCATTCAAAATATACACGTATCCGGTTTGTGACTTGGAGTCATCCGGATCTGTTTCGATGCTAGTATCGACATAACCCTTTACGACAAGCTCTTTGGCACCTCCATAAACGAGAAACATATCTTTCACCCTTCTCAGGTACTTAAGGATATTCTTGACCGTTGTCAAGTGATCCACTCCGCGATCACTTTGGTACCTCCCCACCAAACTTATGGCAAGGTTCACATCAGGTATGGTACACATCATGGCATACATAATAGAGCCTATGGATGAAGCATAGGGGATGATACTCATCTTTTCTCTATCTTCTATCGTGGTCGGGCATTGAGTTGTGCTCAATCTCACACCTTGCAATACAGGCAAGAACCCCTTCTAGGACTTATCCATATTGAAATTCTTGAATATCTTGTCAAGGTATGTGCTTTGTGAAAGACCAATGAGGCGTCTCGATCTATCTCTATAGATCTTGATGCGTAATATGTAAGCAGCTTCTCCAAGGTCCTTCATTGAAAAACACTTATTCAAGTAGGCCTTTATGCTTTACAAAAGTTATATATCATTTACCATCAATAGTATGTCATCCACATATAAGATGAGAAATGCTACAGAGCTCCCACTCACTTTCTTGTAAATAGAGGCTTCTCCATAAGTCTGTACAAACCCAAATGCTTTGATCACCTCATCAAAGTGAATGTTCCAACTCCGATATGCTTGCACCAACCCTTAGATGGAGTGCTGGAGCTTGCATACCTTGTCAGCATTTTTAGGATCGACAAAACCTTCTGGCTGCATCATATACAATTCTTCCTTAAGAAAGCCGTTAAGGAATGTCGTTTTGACGTCCATTTGTCAGGTCTCATAATCATAAAATTCAGCAAATGCTAACATGATTCGGACGGACTTCAACATCGCTACGGGTGAGAAGGTCTCATCGTAGTCAACTCCTTGAACTTGTCGATAACCTTTAGCGACAAGTCGAGCCTTATAGACGGTCACATTACCATTCGCGTCAGTCTTCTTCTTAAAGATCCATTTATTTTCTATGTCTTGCCGATCATTGGGCAAGTCCACCAAAGTCCATACTTTGTTCTCATACATGGATCCTATCTCGGATTTCATGGTTTCAAGCCATTTGTTGGAATCCGGGCCCGCCATCGCTTCTTCATAGTTCGAAGGTTCACTGTTGTGTAACAATATGATTTCCAGGACAAGGTTGCCATACCACTTTGGTGCGGAACGTGTCCTCGTAGCCTACGAAGTTCAGTAGTAACTTGAGCCGAGGTTTCATGATCATCATCATTAACTTCCTTTCTAGTCAGTGTAGGCACCACAGAAACATTTTCTTGCGCTGCGCTACTCTCGGGTTCGAGAGGGGGTACAATTACCTCATCAAGTTCTACTTTCCTCCCACTCACTTCTTTCGAGAGAAACTCTTTCTCTAGAAAGGATCCATTCTTGGCAACAAAGATCTTGCCTTCGGATCTGATATAGAAGGTATACCCAATAGTTTCCTTAGGGTATCCTATGAAGATGCACTATTCCTATTTGGGTTCGAGCTTTTCAGGTTGAAGTTTCTTGACATAAGCATCACATCCCCGAACTTTCAGAAATGATACCTTAGGTTTCTACCCAAACCAGAATTCATATGATGTCGTCTCAACGGATTTAGACGGTGCCCTATTTAAAGTGAATGCGTCCGTCTCCAATGCATATCCCCAAAATGATAGCGGTAAATCAGTAAGAGACATCATAGATCGCACCATATCCGATAGAGTGTGATTATGACGTTCAGGCACACCGTTACGCTGAGGTGTGCGAGGCGGTGTGAGTTGTGAAACAATTCCACATTTTCTTAAGTGCGTGCCAAACTCGTGACTCAAATATTCTCCTCCACGACCAGATTGTAAGAACTTTATTTTCTTGCCATGTTTATTCTCTACCTCACTCTGAAATTCTTTGAAACTTTCAAAGGTCTCAGACTTGTGTTCAATTAAGTAGACATACCCATATCTCCTTAAGTCATCATGGAGCGTGAGAACATAACGATAGCCACCGCGAGCCTCAACGCTCATTGGACCGCATACATCGGTATGTATTATTTCCAACAAGTTGGTTGCTCGCTCCATTGTTCTGGAGAACGGATTCTTGGTCATCTTGCCCAAGAGGCACGGCTCGCACGTTTCAAATTATTCAAAATCAAGAGACTCGAGAAGTCCATATGTATGGAGTTTCTTCATGTGTTTGACACCGATATGACCAAGGCGGCAGTGTCACAAGTATGTGAGACTATCATTATCAACCTTACATCTTTTGGTACTCACACTATGAATATGTGTAACATCACGTTCGAGATTCATTAAGAATAAACCATTGACCAGTGGGGCATGACCATAAAACATATCTCTCATATAAATAGAACAACCATTATTCTCAGATTTAAATGAGTAGCCATCTCGCATCAAATGAGATCCATATACAATGTTCATGCTCAAAGATGGTACTAAATAACAATTATTAAGGTTTAAAACTTATCCCAAAGGTAGATTTAGAGGTAGCGTGCCGACGGCGATCACATCGACCTTGGAACCATTCCCGACTCGCATCGTCACCTTGTCCTTTGCCAGTCTCCGCTTATTTCGCAACTCCTGTTTTGAGTTACGAATGTTAGCATCTGCACCGGTGTCAAATACCCAGGAGCTACTACGAGCGCTGGTAAGGTACACATCAATAACATGTATATCATATGTACATTTGACATTGTCGGCCTTCTTATCCGCTAAATACTTCGGGCAGTTCCGCTTCCAGTGACCAGTTCCCTTGCAATAATAGCACTCAGTCTCAGGCTTGGGTCCATTCTTGGGCTTCTTTCGGCAACTGATTTGCTCGGCGCGGCAACTGCTTTGCTGTCCTTCTTGAAGCTCTTCTTACCCTTGCCTTTCTTGAAACTGGTGGTCTTATTCACCATCAACACTTGATGTTCCTTTTTGATTCCCACCTCCGCTAATTTCAGCATTGAATATAACTTGGGAATGGACTTCTCCATCCCTTGCATATTGTAGTTCATCACAAAGCTCTTGTAGCTAGGTTTTTGCGACTGGAGCATTCTGTCAATAACCGAGTCATCTGGAAGATTAACTCCCAGCTGAGACAAGCGATTGTGCAACCCAAACATTTTGAGTATGTGCTCGCTGACAGAACCATTTTCCTCCATCTTACAGCTGAAGAACTTGTCGGAAACTTCATATCTCTTGACCCGGGCATGAGCTTGGAAAACTAGTTTCAGCTCTTAGAACATCTCATATGCTCCATGTTGCTCAAAACGCTTTTGGAGCCCCAGTTCTAAACTGTAATGCATGCCGCACTGAACCAGAGAGTAATCATCACTATGTGACTGCCACGCGTTCATAATGTCTTGACCCGCTGGAAATTCAGGTGCATCACCTAGTGGTGCATCAAGGACATATATTTTCTTGGAAGCTATGTGGATGAGCCTCAAGTTATGGATCCAATCTGTATAGTTGCTTCCATCGTCTTTCAGCTTGGCTTTCTCTAGGAACGCGTTGAAGTTGAGGGGAACATTGGCGTGGGCCATTGGATCTACAATATAGATTGCAAAGACAATTTTAGACTAAGTTCATGATAATGAAGTTCATCTAATAAAATTATTTAATGAACTCCCACTCAGATAGACATCCCTCTAGTCATCTAAGTGATACATGATCCATATCGACTATGTCGTGTATGATCATCATGTGAGACTGACTAGTCATCAATGGTGAACATCTCCATGTTGATCGTATCCACCATACGACTCATGTTTGACCTTTTGTTCTCTCATGTTCCAAGGCCATGTATGTATATGCTAGGCTCGTCAAGTAACCTAAGTGTTTTGTGTGTGTAAATCTGGCTTAGAACCGTTGTATGCGAACGTTGGAATCTATCACACCTGATCATCACGTGGTGCTTCGAAACAATGATCCTTCACAATGATGCACACTTAGGGGGAACACATTTCTTGAAATTTTAGTGAGGGGTCATCTTATTTACTACCGTCGTTGTAAGCAAATAAGATGTAAAAACATGATAAACGTTGCTACGGCAACAAAAGTCCTTCCTTGGCGCTAGGAATTCTTCTTGTTACTTCTCTGGTTTGCGTTGGTTTTTCCCTTGAAGAGGAAAGGGTGATGCAGCACAGGAGCAGTAAGTATTTCCCTGAGTTTGAGAACCAAGGTATCGATCCAGAAGGAGGGTTTCGTCAAGTCCAGAGTACCTGCGCAAACACAAACAAGCTTGCACCCAACGCTTCAAAGGGGTTGTCAATCCCTTCAAGATTGTTTGCAAAGTGAGATCTGAAGGCAGAAAGTGCAACGAAGTAAAAAGTGTAAGGCTGAAAATATGGTGTGGAGTAGACCCGGGGGCCATAGTGTTCACTAGAGGCTTCTCTCAAAATAGCAAATATCACGGTGGGTGAACAAATTACTGTCGAGCAATTGATAGAAGTGCGCAAAGTCATGACGATATCTAAGGCAATGATCATACATATAGGCATCACGTCCGAGACAAGTAGACCGATACTTTCTGCATCTACTACTATTATTCCATACATCGACCGCTGTCCAGCATGCATCTAGTGTATTGAGTTCATGATGAATAGAGTAACGCCTTAAGCAAGATGACAGGATGTAGAGGGATAATCTCAAACCAATGATGAAAATCCCATCTTTTTACCTTTGATGGCAACAACACGATGCGTGCCTCGCTACCCCTTCTGTCACTGGGTGAGGTCACCGCACGGTATGAACCCAAAACCAAGCACTTCTCCCATTGCAAGAATCATAGATCTAGTTGGCCAGACAAAACCCACAACTCGAAGAGAATTACAAGGATATGGAATCATGCATAAGAGAGATCAGAAGAAACTCAATTAATATTCATAGATAATTTGATCATAAATCCACAATTCATCGGATCTCGACAAACACAGCGCAAAAGAAGATTACATCGGATAGATCTCCATGAAGATCATGGAGAACTTTGTATTGAAGATCCAAGAGAGAGAAGAAGCCATCCAGTTACTAGCTATGGACCCGTAGGTCTATGGTGAACTACTCACGCATCATCGGAGAGGTCATGGTGTTGATGAAGAAGTCCTCCGTGTCTGAATCCCCCCTCCAGCAAGGCACCAGTACATGCCCAGATGGGATCTTGCGGAGACAGAAGCTTGCGGCAGCGGAAAAGTACTTTCGATGATCTCCTTATTTTTTTTGGGATTTTTAGGGAATATATTGGTGCAACCCCTAGGTCAGAGGGCTCTTAGGGGGCCCACAAGCCTATGGGCCACGGCCTACCCCCTGGCCACGGGATGGGGGCTTGTGGGGCCCCTGAGGCTCCCCTGCCTTGGCTCCCAAGCTTCCCGATCTTCTTCCGTTACGAAAAAAATGTTTTCTGGGATTTTCTTCCGTTTGGACTGTTTCAAAATCTCCTCTTAAAGGGGTCAAAAACATGGAAAAACAGGAACTGGCACTTGGCACTGAGTTAATAAGTTGGTCCCAGAAAATATATAAAAGGCATGCAAAACATCCAAAGTTTGACAAGATAATAGCATGAAACCATAAAAAATTATAGATACGTTGGAGACGTATCAAACATCACATGCAAATCATAAAGCGATATGATATGGCCAATGTCATCTTGCGCCTTTGATGTCCATCTTCGGAGCGCGGCATGATCACCATTTTCAGCGGCACGATACCATGATCTCCATCATCGTGTCTTCATGAAGTTGTCTTACGAACTATTTCTTCTACTACTGTGGCTAAAAGTTGGCAATAAAGTAAAGTAATCATATGGCGTTTTTTATTGACACACATGTCATACAATAAATTAAGACAACTCCTATGGTCCTGCCGGTTGTCATACTCATCGATGTGCAAGTCATGAATCCTTTTACAAGAACATGATCAATCTCATACATCACATATATTTCATCACATCCTTTTGGCTATATCACATCACATATCATACCCTGCAAAAACAAGTTAGACGTACTCTAATTGTTGTTGCAAGTTTTACGTGGCTGCTATTTGTTTCTAGCAAGAACATATCTTACCTACGTCACAACCAGAACGGTGATATGCCAATTGTTATTTACCCTTCATAAGGACCCTCTTCATCGAATCGGATCCAACTAAAGTAGGAGAGACAGACACCCGCTAGCCACCTTATGCAACAAGTGCATGTCAGGTGGTGGAACCAGTCTCACGTAAGAGTACGTGTAAAGTCGGTCCGGACGCTTCTGTTGGGGAACGTCGCATGGGAAACAAAAAATTTCCTACGCGCACGAAGTCCTATCATGGTGATGTCCATCTACGAGAGGGGATTTCTGATCTACGTACCCTTGTAGATCGAACAGCAGAAGCATTAAGAAACGCGGTTGATGTAGTGGAACATCCTCACGTCCCTCGATCCGCCCCGCGAACCGTCCCACGAACCGTCCCGCGATCCGTCCCACGATCCGCTCTGATCTAGTGCCGAACGGACGGCACCTCCGCGTTCAGCACACGTACAACTCGACGATGATCTCGGCCTTCTTGATCCAGCAAGAGAGAAGGAGAGGTAGATGAGTTCTCCGGCAGCGTGACGGCGCTCCGGAGGTTGGTGGTGATCTAATCTCAGCAGGGCTCAGCCCGAGCTCCGCAGAAACGCGATCTAGAGGAAAAACCGTGGAGGTATGTGGTCGGGCTGCCGTGGCAAAGTTGTCTCAAATCAGCCCTAATACCTTAGTATATATAGGAGGGAGGGAGGGGAGGAGTCAGCCTCAAACCCTCAAGGTTTGGCCGAAATTTGAGGTGGAGGAGTCCTACTCCAATCCTACTTGGAGTAGGATTCCACCTTCCCACTTGGAAACTCTTTCCACCTTATGTTTTTCCCTTCTCAAACCTTATGGACCTTAGTGGGAACTTATTCCAGCCCACTAGGGGCTGGTTTATCTCTTCCCATAGCCCATGAGACCCCTTGGGGCGTGACACCCCTCTCGATGGTCCCCGTCACGCCTCCCGGCACTCCCGGTACACTACCGATGAGCCCGAAACTTTTCCGGTAATGCCCGAAAACTTTCCGGTAACCAAATGAGGTCATCCTATATATCAATCTTCATCTCCGGACCATTCCAGAAACCCTCGTGACGTCCGTAATCCCATCCGGGACTAAAAACAACATTCGGTAACCAACCATATAACTCAAATACGCATAAAACATCGTCGAACCTTAAGTGTTCAGACCATGCGGGTTCGAGAACTATGTAGACATGACTCGACGGACTCCTCGGTCAATATCCAATAGCGGGACCTGGATGCCCATATTGGATCCTACATATTCCGAAGATCTTTATCGATTGAACCTCAGTGCCAAGGATTCATATAATCCCGTATGTCATTCCCTTTGTCCTTCGGTATGTTACTTGCCCGAGATTCGATCGTCGGTATCCGCATACCTATTTCAATCTCGTTTACCGGCAAGTCTCTTTACTCATTCCATAATACAAGATCCCGTGACTTACACTAAGTCACATTGCTTGCAAGGCTTGTGTGTGATGTTGTATTACCGAGTGGGCCCCGAGATACCTCTCTGTCACACGGAGTGACAAATCCCAGTCTTGATCCATACTAACTCAACGAACACCTTCGGAGATACCTGTAGAGCATCTTTATAGTCACCCAGTTACGTTGCGACATTTGATACACACAAAGCATTCCTCCGGTGTCAGTTAGTTATATGATCTCATGATCATAGGAACAAATACTTGACACACAGAAAACAGTAGCAACAAAATGACACGATCAACATGCTACGTCTATTAGTTTGGGTCTAGTCCATCACATGATTCTCCTAATGATGTGATCCCGTTATCAAGTGACAACACTTGCCTATGGTCAGGAAACCTTGACCATCTTTGATCAACGAGCTAGTCAACTAGAGGCTTACTAGGGACAGTGTTTTGTCTATGTATCCACACATGCACTGTGTTTCCAATCAATACAATTATAGCATGGATAATAAACGATTATCATGAACAAAGAAATATAATAATAACTAATTATTATTGCCTCTAGGGCATATTTCCAACAGTCTCCCACTTGCACTAGAGTCAATAATCTAGTTCACATCACCATGTGATTTCAACGAATCCAACACCCATATAGTTCTGGGGTCTGATCACGTCTTGCTCGTGAGAGAGGTTTTAGTCAACGGTTCTGAAACTTTCAGATCCATGCGTTCTTTACAAATCTTTATGTCATCTTATAGATGCTACTACTACGTGCTATTCGGAAATGCTCCAAATATCTACTCTACTATACGAATCTGTTTCACTACTCATTGTTATTCGGATTAGTGTCAAAGCTTGCCTCGACGTAACCCTTTACGACGAACTCTTTAACGACCTCCATAATCGAGAAAAATTCCTTAGTCCATCAGTTACTAAGGATAAATTTTGACCGCTGCTAGTGATTCAATCATGGATCACTCACTGTACCTCTCAACAGACTTTGAGTCAAGGCACACATCAGGTGCGGTACCCAGCATGGCATACTTCAGATTCTACCGCCAAGGCATAGAAGACGACCTTCGTCTATTCTCTTTATTCTGCCGGGGTCGGGTTTTGAGTCTTACTCAAATTCACACCTTACAACGCAACCAAGAACTCCTTCTTTACTGATCTATTTTAAACTCCTTCAAAAACTTGTCAAGGCATGCATCTTGTTGAAACTTCTATTAAGCGCTTTCGATCTATCTCCATAGATCTTTGATGCTCAACGTTCAAGTAGCGCAATCCAGGTATTCCTTTGAAAAACTCCTTTCAAACAACCTTGTATGCTTTACAGAAATTCTACATTACTTCTGATCCACAATATGTCAACCACATATACTTATCAGAAATTCTATAGTGCTCCCACTCACTTCTTTGGAAATACAAGTTTCTCATAAACCTTGTACAAACCCAAAATCTTTGATCATCTCATCAAAGTGTATATTCCAACTATGAGATGCTTGCACCAGTCCATTGAAGGATCGCTGGAGCTTGCATACTTGCTACTATCTTTAGGATCGACAAAACCTCCTGGTTGTATCACATACAATGTTTGCTCAAGGAAACCGTCGAGGAAACAATGTTTTGACATCCTATGTGCAATATTTCATAAATAATGCAGCAACTACTAACATAATTCTAATAGACTTTTAGCATCGCTACGAGTGAGAAAGTCTCATCGTAGTCAACTGTTTGATCTTGTCGGAAACATCTTTGCGACAAGTCGAGCTTTTCTTAATAGTGACTTATCACCATCATCGTATGTCTTCCTTTTAAAGATCCATCTTTACTCAATAGTCCTATGACCATCAAGTAGTTCTTCCAAAGTCTACACTTTGTTTTTATACATGGATCCTCTCTCGGACTTCATGGCCTCCAGCCATTTGTCAGAATCCGGGCCATCCATTGCTTTCTCCATAACTCGTAGGTTCACTGTTGCTCAACAACATGACCTCCAAGACAGGGTTACCGTACCACTCTGCAGTAGTACGCGACCTTGTCAACCTACGAGGTTTGTAGTAACTTGATCCGATGCTCGATGATCACCATCATCAGCTTTCACTTCAATTGGTGTAGGCGCCACAGGAACAACTTCCTGCGCCCTGCTACACACTGGTTGAAGTGATGGTTCAATAACCTCATCAAGTTCTACCACCCTCCCACTCAATTATTTCGAGAGAAACCTTTTCTCGAGAAAGGATCCGTTTCTAGAAACAAACACTTTGCTTTCGGATCTGAGATAGGAGATGTACCCAACTGTTTTGGATATCCTATGAAGATGCATTTATCCGCTTTGGGTTCGAGCTTATCAGACTAAAACTTTTTCACATAAGTGTCAAAGCCCCAAACTTTCAAGAAACGATAGTTTAGATTTCTATAAACCTCAGTCTATACTGTGTCATCTCAACGAAAACACGCGGTGACCTATTTAAAGTGAATGTAGTTGTCTCTAATGCATAATCCATAAACGATAGTGGTAATTCGATAAGAGACATCATAGCATGCACCATACCAAGTAGTGTGTGGCTATGACGTTCAGACACATCATCACACTATGATGTTCCAGGTGGCATGAACTGCGAAACAATTTCCACATTGTCTTAACTGTGTACCAAAACTCGTAACTCAGATATTCATTTTTATGATCATATCGTAGACAGTTTATCCTCTTGTTATGATGAACTTCACTCCGAAACAGAATTGAACTTTTCAATATTTCAGACTTGTGATTCATTAAGTAAATACTCTTGTATCTACTCAAATCATCATTGAAGTAAGAACATAATGATATCCACTGTGTGCCTCAGCACCCATTGGACTGCATACATCAAAATGTATCACTTCCAACAAGTTACTATCTTGTTTCATCTCAATGAAAACAAGTCCTTGCTCATGTGGTATGATTTGCATGTCACTGGTGATTCAAAATCTAGTGACTATAAAGATCCATCAGCATGGAGCCTCTTCATGCAATTTATACCAACATGACTCAAGCGGCAGTGCCACAAGTAAGTGGTACTATCATCATTACCTCGTATCTTTTGGCACCAATATCATGAACATGTGTAACACTACAATCGAGATTCAATAAACCATTGAAGGTGATTATTCAAGCAAATAGACTAACCATTATTCTCTTTTAATGAATATTCGTATTTCAATAAACACGATCCAATCATGTCCATGCTTAGCGCACCAAATAACAATTATTTCGGTTTAACAGCAATCCCGATGGTAGAGGGAGCGTGCGACGTTTGATCATATCAACCTTGGAAACACTTCCAACACATATCGTCACCTCGCCTTTAGCTAGTCTCCGTTTATGCCGTAGCTTCCATTTCGTGTTACTAATCACTTAGCAACCGAACCGGTATCCAATACCCTCGTGCTACTAGGAGTACTAGTAAAGTACACATCAACATCATGTATATCAAATATACTTCTTTCGACTTTTGCCAACCTTCTTTATCTACCAAGTATCTAGAGTTGCTCCGCCTCAGTGACCGTTCCCCTCATAACAGAAGCACTTAGTCCCGGGCTTGGGTTTAATCTGGGGTCTCTTCATTAGTGCAGCAACTGCTTTGCCGTTTCACGAAGTATCCCTTCTAGCCCTTGCCTTTCTCGAAACTTAGTGGTTTTACTAACCATCAACTATTGATGCTCCTTCTTGATTTCTACTTTCGCGGTGTCAAACATCGCGAATCGCTCAAGGATCATTGTATATATCCTTGATATGTTATAGTTCATCACGAAGCTCTCACAGCTTGGTGGCAGTGAATTTCGAGAACCATCAGTATCTTATCTGGAAGATCAACTCCCACTTGATTCAAGCGATTGTCGTACTCAGATAATCTGAGCAGACGCTCAATGATTGAGCTTTTCTCCTCTACTTCGTGGACAAAGAATCTTGTCGGAGGTCTCATACCTCTTAACAAGGGCACAAGCATGAAATCATAATTTCATCTCTTTAGAACATCTCTTATGTTCCGTGATGTTTCAAAACGTCTTCGGCGCCTTTCTTCTAATCCATTAAGTATTTTGTACTGAACTATCATGTAGTCATCAGAAACGTGTATGTCGGATGTTCACAACATCTACAGACGACGCTCGAGGTGCAGCACACCGAGTGGTGCATTAAGGACATAAGCCTTCTGCACAGCAACGAGGACAATCCTCGGTTTTACACACTCAGTCTGCAAAGTTTGCTACTATCAACTTTCAACTAAATTTTCTCTAGGAACATATAAAAACAGTAGAGCTATAGCACAAGCTACATCGTAATTCGCAAAGACCATTAGACTATGTTCATGACAATTAGTTCAATTAATCATATTACTTAAGAACTCCCACTCAAAAAGTACATCTCTCTAGTCATTTGAGTGGTACATGATCCAAATCCACTATCTCAAGTCCGATCATCACGTGAGTCGAGAATAGTTTCAGTGGTAAGCATCTCTGTGCTAACCATATCAACTATATGATTCATGCTCGACCTTTCGATCTCATGTGTTCTGAGGCCATGTCTGCACATGCTAGGCTCGTCAAGCTTAACCCGAGTGTTCCGCGTGTGCAACTGTTTTGCACCCGTTGTATGTGAACGTTGAGTCTATCACACCCGGTCATCACGTGGTGTCTCGAAACGAAGAACTGTCGCAACGGTGCACAGTCGGGGAGAACACAATTTCGTCTTGAAATTTTAGTGAGAGATTACCTCATAATGCTACCGTCGTTCTAAGCAAGATAAGGTGCATAAAGGATTAACATCACATGCAATTCATAAGTGACATGATATGGCCATCATCATGTGCTTCTTGATCTCCATCACCAAAGCACCGACACGATCTTCTTGTCACCGGCCTCACACCATGATCTCCATCAACGTGTCGCCATCGGGGTTGTCGTGCTACTCATGCTATTACTACTAAAGCTACGTCCTAGCAATATAGTAAACGCATATGCAAGCACAAACGTTAGTTTAAAGACAACCCTATGGCTCCTGCCGGTTGCCGTACCATCGACGTGCAAGTCGATATTAACTATTACAACATGATCATCTCATACATCCAATATATCACATCACATCGTTGGCCATATCACATCACAAGCATACCCTGCAAAAACAAGCTAGACGTCCTCTAATTGTTGTTGCATGTTTTACGTGGTGACCATGGGTATCTAGTAGGATCGCATCTTACTTACGCAAACACCACAACGGAGATATACGAATTGCTATTTAACCTCATCCAAGGACCTCCTCGGTCAAATCCGATTCAAGTAAAGTTGGAGAAACCGACACTCACCGGTCATCTTTGAGCAACGGAGTTACTCGTAGCGATGAAACCAGTCTCTCGTAAGCGTACGAGTAATGTCGGTCCGAGCCGCTTCGATCCAACAATACCGCGGAATCAAGAAAAGACTAAGGAGGGCAGCAAAACGCACATCACCGCCCACAAAAAACTTTTGTGTTCTACTCGAGAAGACATCTACGCATGAAGCTAGCTCATGATGATACTGTTGGGGAACGTCGCATGGGAAACAAAAAATTTCCTACGCGCACGAAGTCCTATCATGGTGATGTCCATCTACGAGAGGGGATTTCCGATCTATGTACCCTTGTAGATCGCACAGCACAAGCATTAAGAAACGCGGTTGATGTAGTAGAACGTCCTCACGTCCCTCGATCCGCCCCGCGAACCGTCCCAAGAACCGTCCCGCGATCCGTCCCGCGATCCGTCCCACGATCCGCTCTGATCTAGTGCCGAACGGACGGCACCTCCGCGTTCAGCACACGTACAGCTCGACGATGATCTCGGCCTTCTTGATCCAGCAAGAGAGACGTAGAGGTAGATGAGTTCTCCGGCAGCATGACGGCGCTTCGGAGGTTGGTGGTGATCTATTCTCAGCAGGGCTCCGCCCGAGCTCCGCAGAAACGCGATCTAGAGGAAAAACCGTGGAGGTATGTGGTCGGGCTGCCGTGGCAAAGTTGTCTCAAATCAGCCCTAATACCTTAGTATACATAGGAGGGAGGGAGGGGAGGAGTCAGCCTCAAACCCTCAAGGTTTGGCCGAAATTTGAGGTGGAGGAGTCCTACTCCAATCCTACTTGGAGTAGGATTCCACCTTCCCACTTGGAAACTCTTTCCACCTTATGTTTTTCCCTTCTCAAACCTTATGGACCTTAGTGGGAACTTATTCCAGCCCACTAGGGGCTGGCTTATCTCTTCCCATAGCCCATGAGACCCCTTGGGGCGTGACACCCCTCTCGATGGTCCCCGTCACGCCTCCCGGCACTCCCGGTACACTACCGATGAGCCCGAAACTTTTCCGGTAATGCCCGAAAACTTTCCGGTAACCAAATGAGGTCATCCTATATATCAATCTTCATCTCCGGACCATTCCAGAAACCCTCGTGACGTCCGTAATCCCATCCGGGACTAAAAACAACATTCGGTAACCAACCATATAACTCAAATACGCATAAAACATCGTCGAACCTTAAGTGTTCAGACCCTGCGGGTTCGAGAACTATGTAGACATGACCCGAGGGACTCCTCGGTCAATATCCAATAGCGGGACCCGGATGCCCATATTGGATCCTACATATTCCGAAGATCTTTATTGATTGAACCTCAGTGCCAAGGATTCATATAATCCCGTATGTCATTCCCTTTGTCCTTCGGTATGTTACTCTCCCGAGATTCGATCGTCGGTATCCGCATACCTATTTCAATCTCGTTTACCGGCAAGTCTCTTTACTCGTTCCATATTACAAGATCCCGTGACTTACACTAAGTGACATTGCTAGCAAGGCTTGTGTGTGATGTTGTATTACCGAGTGGGCCCCGAGATACCTCTCCGTCACACGGAGTGACAAATCCCAGTCTCGATCCATACTAACTCAACGAACACCTTCGGAGATACCTGTAGAGCATCTTTATAGTCACCCAGTTACGTTGCGACGTTTGATATACACATTCCTCCGGTGTCAGTTAGTTATATGATCTCATGGTCATAGGAACAAATACTTGACACGCAGAAGACAGTAGCAACAAAATGACACGATCAACATGCTACGTCTATTAGTTTGGGTCTAGTCCATCACATGATTCTCCTAATGATGTGATCCCGTTATCAAGTGACAACACTTGCCTATGGTCAGGAAACCTTGACCATCTTTGATCAACGAGCTAGTGAACTAGAGGCTTACTAGGGACAGTGTTTTGTCTATGTATCCACACATGCACTGTGTTTCCAATCAATACAATTATAGCATGGATAATAAACGATTATCATGAACAAAGAAATATAATAATAACTAATTATTATTGCCTCTAGGGCATATTTCCAACAGCTTCATCCCACAATGCCTCCGAATCAAGATAGGACTAGTAACGATAAATAAATTGACCAAATCATCACCCACAACTTACTTGTGCTCTACTCGTGCATAGAATCTACGCATAAACCTGGCTCATGATGCCACTGATGGGGACGTAGTAATAATTCAAAAAGATTCCTACGTGTCACCAAGATCAATCTAGGAGATGCTAGCAACGATAGAGAGAGAGCATCTTCATACCGTTGAAGATCTCTAAGCGGAGGCATTGCAAGAATGCGGTTGATGGAGTCGTACTCACGACGATTCAAATCGCGGAAGATCTGATCTAAGCACCGAGAGAACGGTGCCTCCATGTTCAACACACGTACAACCTGAGGACGTCTCCTCCTTCTTGATCCAGCAAGGGGGGAGGAGAAGTTGAGGGAGAGCTCTGGCAGCACGACGTCGTGGTGGCGGTGGAGCTTGTGGTTCTCCGGCACGGCTTCGCCAAGCGTCGCGGAGGAGGAGAAGAGGAGGGTTAGGGCTGCGCCAAGGGGGAGGGTTAAGCTGTGTGAGCAGCCCTCTCAACCCTCCTATATTTATAGGAGGAAGGGGAGAGGGGGTGGCTTGCCTCCCAAGTTGGTGGGAGGTAGCCCCACGCCCTAGGATTTCAGCCCTAGGCCCCTTGGGCCTCTTTGGTGGTGCGCACCAGCCCATCAGGGAGCTGCTCCCTCCCTCTTTCGGCCCATGTGGCCCTCCGGGACAGGTGGCCCCTCCCGGTGGACCTTCGAAATCCTTTCGATGGTCCCGGTACAATACCGATAAAACCCAAAACATGTTCGGTGACCGAAACTGGACTTCCCTTATATAAATCTTCACCTCCGGACTATTCCGGAACTTCTCATGACGTTCGGGATCTCATCCGGGACTCCGAATAAATTTTGGTAACCACATATACAATGCCCATTACAACTCTAGCGTCACCGAACATTAAGTGTGTAGACCCTACGGGTTCGGGAACCATGCACACATGACCGAGACACCTCTCCGGCCAATAACCGATAGCGGGATCTGGATACCCATATTGGCTCCCACATGTTCCACAATGATCTCATCGGATGAACAACGATGTCGGGATTAGATTAATCCCGTATACAATTCCTTTTGTCTATCGGTATGATACTTGCCCGAGATTCGATCGTCGGTATCCCTATACCTTGTTCAATCTCGTTACCTCCAAGTCTCTTTACTCGTTCCGTAACACATGATCCCGTGGCTAACTCCTTAGTCACATTGAGCTCATTATGATGATGTATTACCGAGTGGGCCCAGAGATACCTCTCCATCACACGGAGTGAAAAATCCCAGTCTCGTTTCGTACCAACCCAACAAACACTTTCGGAGATACCTGTAGTGCACCTTTATAGTCACTCAGTTACGTTGTGATGTTTGATACACCCAAAGCATTCCTACGGTATCCGGGAGTTGCACAATCTCATGGTCTAAGGAAATGATACTTGACATTATAAAAGCACTAGCAGACGAACTACATGATTCTCCTAATGATGTGATCCCATTATCAATGACATCCAATGTCCATGGTCAGGAAACCTTGACCATCTATTGATCAATGAGCTAGTCAACTAGAGGCTCACTAGGGACATGGTGTGGTCTATTTATTCACACATATATTACGGTTTCCGGTTAATACAATTATAGCATGAACAATAGACAATTATCATGAACAAAGAAATAAAATAACCATTTTATTATTGCCTCTAGGGCATATTTCTAACACATAGATTACCTACACTTGTGGGTCATCAGTAGGAATTAACCATGGCGCGCCCCCGACCCGAAACAACACTAGGATTCAACGAGGAATAGAAATGCTCACACATCATCATGATGCCTTTTAAATTTTTAGACGAGCAAGAAGTTAACATCTCTTAATATTGACACATCTCTGAATTAATAATAATGCACTCACACCTTTATCATATCAACACATCAACATCATTAACCCATAATTTCTCTATATGTGCTACATGATGATTTTAATTATCACTCATTGAACACCTATTATTTTTGGTCTATTCTTATGACCCATGCAAATTACCGTCACTATTTATTTAATTCAAAAAAAATATAAGTGATGAATGAGAGCATAATTTTCTACAAAATCTACATGCCATCGTGCTCAAAAAGATATAAGTGAAGTGCTAGAGCAACTGCTAAGCTCAAAAGATATAAGTGAAGCACATAGAGTATTCTAACCAATTATGATGGTGGTGTGTCTCTCTCAAATACGTGTGTCCAGCAAATGATGATTGTGGCAAGTTGAAAGTAAAAGTAAACAAAAGAAAACAACGCTCCAAGCAAAACTCATATCATGTGATGAATAAAAATGTAGCTCCAAGTGACATACCGATGGATTGGGACGAAAGAGGAGATGCCTTACGGGGCATCCCCAAGCTTAGACGCTTGAGTCTTCCTAGAATATTACCTTGGGGTGCCTTCGGCATTCCCAAGCTTAGGCTTCTGCTGCTCCTCATTCCTTTGTCCATCGGGATAATACCCAAAACTTGAAAACTTCAATCACATAAAACTCAACAATACTTCGTGAAATCCATTAGTATAAGCAACATATCAAATAATTTAGGTATTGTTATAAGTTGATTATTATTTTATTTTAGCATAATGTATTGTATTTAACTTCTCTATGGCTTATACCGCGTGATACAATCCTAATCCGTTTTTTTTGGGGGGGGGGTCCTTAGAGCATCTCCACCCACCCCCAACACGCCCCAGGGCCCTTTTTTAGCGTCGGCGGTGAAAAATCAGCCCAGACGCGCTCCAACTCCTCGTTTAGCACCGGTTTGGACCAAAATAACAACCAGTGAACCCAAGCTGAACCTAGCCCCATAGGGGGCGCCGGCCGAAGCGAAAAGTCGAGTGGGTCCGCGCTATCGGCGACACACGGGACTATTCCGCCATTTTCTCGCCCCCTTTCCCTCCATTTTCTCTTTCCTTTCCTTTCTCCCCCTCCCCGCTGCCACCGCCATTTTTCTCCCGCTCCCGCCATCCGGCTGCCATGTCACCGAAGAAGTATACCTCCCCTTGCCTTGCGGCCGCTGTTGATTCCTCCCGACCGAAGCAGAGGAAGGCGAGGAGCCGATGGCTAACCAGCGGACATGTCGGACGCCCACTCGAGGGCGGATGTCCAGCGCCGGGAGGCGGTCACAACTGACCGGCAGAGAAGGCTCAATGCTGAGAGGGCCAAGGATGCGACGGCAGCGGCGGCAATCGATCATGTAGAGGCGTCTTGCACGGGGACGATGAATCCGCCCGACCACAACTCGTAGGCCGCGTGGAGCCACCAACAGCGCGTCGCGTCACCGACTAACCTCCCGCAGCCGATGCCGCCCTCGTGGTACGCACCCTCGCATGGCTACTCCGACGGTGGCGCGCATGGCGGTTTCAATCCCAACACCACCTTCCCGCATGGCGCGCCGCGACGTTCCTCCCTCACTGGCTTCAGCCACGACCCGTGCACTCCCTCCCCCGCGTTCAACGTCGGCCTCAACACCCAGGACAGATACTCGCCGCCAGCGTACTCGTCAGCATCGCTTGCACCGCCTCTTTGCCGTGGTGCCCTTCCCTTCGTGTCCGGCTTGGCGCTCAATTTAACCACACCGAAGCCGACATGGACAAGATCATCATGAGTGGCTCCGTCGCCGCTGCGTCCAGCCCGGGGTTTGGCATGCAAGATGAAACGATGAAAACCGCAGACAACATGGACGACGAGCTCGATGACACCAAGGAGGACGGTAAGGAGGAAGAGCAGGAGGAGGTGGAACCGGAACCAGTGCCGAGGAGGAGGGGGAAGAAGAAGCGGGCGTCGAATGGAAAGCCAACCGAACCCCGCGTCAAATCGACGTCCAAGGAAGATGAGTGCCTTGCCGAAGCGTGGAAGACCGTCAGCATTGACCCGATCACCGGCGCGAATCAGAACACCAACACGTACTGGGGAGAATCAAGACGTCGTTCGATGAACGCAAGCTGGTCGACCCCGACTTCGCCAACATCCACATGGACTGCGACGATAAGGCCATGGCAAACTACTGGGCGACGATCCAGATGGCCTGCAACAAGTGGCATGGGATTGTCGAGGAGGTCGATGCTCGCCCGAAAAGCGGCACCAACGTCGAGGGTCAGGTATGGACGTAGTATGCCGGCTCCAGTTCATCGCGTCATCGTGTGCTTTGCTAACACGTTCTGTCCGTGGCCGTGCAGATGGTTCGGATGTTCAGCATGTATCGCCAAGACAACAGCGACCAAGAGTTCAAGTTCCTTCACGTGTTCTCCAGGATCGAGTCGTGCGGAAGTGAAGGGAAGTTCGGTTCGCTCTCGCCAAGGCCAAGGAGACCTACAATCCGGACGGGCCTGCCCGAGCTGCGGCAGAAGGGCGCCCCGATGGCACCAAAAAAGCCAGGGCGGCGAGGGACCCGGCGCCCGTTGCTGAACAACTGCAATCTTCGGTCGAGCTGCATCACCGACGCCAAGAATAGCGCCGCCAAGAGGGAGGAGAAATTTGATGCGCGGTGGTCGGTGTTGATGACGAAGCAAGACGTCAAGGTCGACCTTCTCAGGACCAACGTCGCCGCGAAGAAGAGGAACACCAACCTGGCGTTCTTGATGGGGCAGACATGTCAACGATGGACGAGTAGGTGAAGGTGTAGTACCTCATGGAGCGCGGCCTTATCTTAAACCGATTGCCTGCGACGGCGGTGATGACGACGGCAACATCAAAGACGACGCCCAGCCCGAGCACAGAAACCACGCCGACGACGAGCCCGACCCCGGCCAGTCCCACGGCAGAGGAGCCGCACTACGTCTAGCCGGCTGTTTGATTTGTTTCATGTCTATTATCCATTCCTTTTGATCGCCGAAGTATTGAGTGTGTTTGATCGCCGAGCTATGGCATGTTGACCGCCGACTTATGGCACGATGATCGTCAAATTAGTGGCATCTTTTTGCCAGCGGAAAAAACAAATTTGAATTAGTTAACGTGTGAGAACCAAGACGTGAGTGCGCGGATGGAAACTTGTTCGTTTGAAGATAAAAAAAACGCCGACGCAAACGCCAAAAGAGATTCGCCGGATGCACTCTAAGGCCAAACAGCCCGAGTTGCTCTTATTAGTCTTTATCGAGTTGCACACTTATATGAGTTTTCCTCCATTTTAAAGGGAAACTTAGTGGTACTTTGGGACTATATGCTGGGTTGAAGCCCGATTTTTCATGGGTGCACGTCCGCCCCTGAATCTATATGATGTTTTAGATGTCACGTCTTAGATATATATTTCTAGTTTAATTTTAATTATTTCATAAACTTAGGAGTATGTGATGGTATACCACTAAATGATAGCTCATTGCACAATATGCTTCGTCTAATCTAAATGGCATGCACGGCATAAGATAAAACAGTCTTATCAACAATTGCCATTCTCATGCTAGTTAAAACACATGGTTATTGGAGTAGTATCTCTTTGTTCGAGATCTCAGGGAGAACATGCAATACGGTTTCCCTGCCTACCATTCAGCATCGTCTCCAGTTATGCCTCGTCTCTTGTGGCCTTATGGCAATGGTGGCGTGATGGATCATGGCTCTGTCCGATGGAGAGGCCTTCTTTTAGGTCTATCTTAGTTTGGTTAGGTTTGTGTCCTGTTTAGGAAGTTGAAGCAGTGACGGGTTCCTGAAGATAGAATAAGCCTCTCCTTGCCTAGTCCCCACTTCGATGGAACGTCTATCGTCACCGAATAGCGTGCGAAATTCTATCTCCGACATTTCACGGGATTCAGTTAATGTTTGTCTTCGATGGATCCACTTGAATCCGGTCTATGTTCTCTATCTATAGGTCGTATCTTTTCGATCTACGCTTCTCTTCATCAACGACAACCGATATTCTTGTATGCTGGTCCTGTGAGGCCTTGACACACGATGACTTTTCAGATGTCTACTACAATAAGGTTTGTCCGGTTCTGATCAGGGAAGGGTGAGAATACCAACACGCATTTGACTTGCTTCAATGCTTATAGTCATTAATAGGTGGTCTATAAATATGAATATAATCTCGATTACTTCTCGTGTTTTTTTACTGTTAACGAAGAGATCGTAACCTTTTTTTGCAATAAACATGTTTTTTTTCAAAAATACTAAAAACCTGACCCTCAATTTTGAAGTATGGCAAACATTTATTATGACAAATTATGTTGTCGCGAAGATGGTAATTTTGGTTAGTGAGCATGACAATTCTCGGCAAAAAACATCAACATAAAACAGATTTGTCCTACTTGCCAAAGAAAATTGACATCCGCACGACAACATAATTTGCCATCTTGGATGTTCGATTTGCCTTGATAGAAAACTGACGTTTTTGGGCCGGGACAATCATTTTGTCGCTAGGTGACCCTAAGAACCCACTAACCACCTTCCAAAAAAATAAAAACCCACTAACCAACCACACAACGGATTATGCACGTAATGAAGGTAGCAGCGTGCAAACAATGGATTTTCATAGATCTCGTGGCGCATTTTGTGACTTGGGCAGATACTGAATAGTGAATACAGTCAGCTGATCCCATCCACTTGATTGCATACGGATGACCACAGACGGATCAGTTGAGGCGACTCGAGAACGCGCGCGTGGGGACACGTGGGCGAGATACATTGCATGCATGCACCTTCCAGTACGAGAGACGTCGTAAAAAGACACCAAGTCATGGCCTGCATGGATAACATGATAAGCAACGGCTTTGCTGTCGATCAAGACGAAGAAACCAACGAGATAAGCAAGAACGGACTCGCTGGTACCGCCAGCTCAAAAGAGATGGATGGGGCCGTGCTGCCGCGGAATAATATATTAAGGAAAGAAGCAAAATACAACTACCTGAAACTTTGCAGAATATGTAGAAGAGTTTTGGTTAATACGGCTCGGGCTAAAATTGAAACTCAAAACTGGTGAGCTAAACGTGTAACTCGTGACTCGGTTCAACTTAACTCTTCACTTACTACTGAATGTGTGTAATAGTGAGAAAATAATAAGCGGCTCGTCCGGCTTCTATAAAATAGAAGTGCTAGGCGATCGTAATAGAAGTGCTTCTGAGAGTATCTCCAACCCCCTAAAACAGGGTCCGCGTCGTAAAATTGGTTTTTTAGCGCATGCGCAATAGTGAAATAGATTTCCTCGAACACGTGATAAACGCGCGCGACATATAAAGTGCAACGCGCTGTACGAATCGTCATCGCGCGCTGCGTATTTGGTGCGCCCGCTTCCGCGTGCCGCACACTCGAGCGCTCGCGTCGCACTTTCTCCACCGCGCTACCTTCACCATGTCGCGCGGCGCCGCCGGCGAACTGACCCGATGGACGTCCTCGCCGGCACCCCTCACCCCTTCCTACACCCGCGACCCCTCCGCGGCCGCGGCCGCCGCCGCCGCGGCGGCCGCAAACCCTAGCATGAGGAGCTTTGGCTTCGCCTTCGTCGACGCTCCTCGAAGCACCGGCGTCGCACGCGACCTTTTCATGCCACCACGGATAACCTTTGCGGCATGTATTCCGGTGTGCCAACACCTTCGCATGATGTCGTTGAAGATCTTGCCAACACCGCGCGCGATAATGAAGAGGATGAGGAAGAATCTTCTTCGGATGATGCGGAGGAAGAGGAAAAGGAAGAGGAAGATGAAGATGAAGACGAGGACGAGGCTTGATTCTTAATGGGCCAATTGTTGGTCTGAACTTTTTATGTGCGCGTGAATTTGACCTTGTGGGCATGAATTTGGTTGGATGATCTTGTGGGCATGAATTTGAACTTGTGGGCATGAACTTCATATATCATCATGAACTTGTTTTTGTGATTTAAATTATGTCATGTCTTTGTTTTGATGTTTAAAATTCATTTTGTGTTCAAAATGTGTTGAAAATGCAACATATGGTACGCGTCGGCTACTCGCGCGCGTCGCATTTTAGCACGCATGCTGGAGCTACGCGCGCTGCATTTTAGCGCGCCTGCTAGAGCCAGCGCTGGCCGTCGTGCCAAAATAGGCGAACGGCGCGCTGCAAACTGATTTTTAGCGCGCCGCCGATTGGGCGGCTGTTGGAGATGCTCTAAGCGGCGTATCGGGCTGCTATCCTGCGGGACACACAAAGATCTTGACGATGTGACGCGGCAGGATGGTGATCAATGGTATGGAGGAAGAGCACTGTCGTCGGCAGCAGCGCGTCTCGTTGATTTGTGGAGCGCAAACAAAGAGCTTTGTGCGGCGGCATGGCAATTCTGATGTGTAGCAACATTGAGGGAGAGCTTGGCCATCAGCAGCAGCTTCGTCGACTGATATGTGGCGACACACAAGTTGGACTGGATAGCAGCAACAGCTCTACTCGCATGCACTAGTAGAAAACAGGTCTTTGGACCGAAGCACTAATCCCAGTTGCCTTTTGGACTGGGGCTAATGCCGCCACTAGTCTCGATTCATAAGGCTAGGCTTTAGTCCCGATTTATGAGGAACCTCTAGTCCCGGTTGGTGTTACCAACCGGGACTAAAGGGGTGGTGGCAGGTTGGGGGCTCTCCGAGCCTCTTCAGTCTCAGTTTGTAACACCAACCGGGACTAGAGATGGTTCTCTAGTCCTGATTTGTAGCACCAACTAGGATTAAATGTATCCCTATATATAGATGCTTCTTCCAGCCCGAGCTCATCCTCTCCATTCTCTGTTTTCTCCTCCTCTTCTCGACTTCATCCCTTCATTTTTGCCAAAAAAATTCAAGATTTGAGGCACCCCATCTATTCAAGTGTTCACAAAGGTTTGCAACTTTGTCCTTTCATCTCTTATTGCTAGATTAGCTCGTTCAATGCTCTATAAGTATAGTGATTTGTGGGTTCTATTTTGGGAGTAATTATGTGGGAGTTTATTTCATTTATATACAATATGTGCTCAAATTAACTTCTTAGTTTGCATCTTTGTAGGTGTGGTTTACTTAGTGCCTTCCCGTCCACGTCCTAACCACCGTCGATCGCCCACACCGTCTCGTCGTCGGCAAAACCTTCGTGATCCTCTTGTTCTTATCCTTTTATACAAGAAAAACCTTATTTGTATAATTTAGATAGTTTTCTTACCTATATGATTGTTTGTTATACATAGTGCCTTGCATGGTCTTGATATCCGTCCCCGTTGGCCCTTGTCCGGATTATGATTCTGATGAGGTATATTCTCTTCTATAACTATTTGTTGCATTTCTCGTTTATGATTATGCCCATCAAGTTGACATAGATATTTTTATCTAGGAGGTATGTGAACCGGAAATTTGAACCGACCCTCTCGTCGAGAAGTTAAATTTAGTTAAAAAAGAAAACGAGTATTTGAAAGAAAATTTGAAAAGAACTGAAGAAGAGAAGACGAAATTGGAGTTGTATGTCGCCGATGTCGTCGATGATCACAAGATCAATATGGATGCAATGCGCTTGAAAATTAAAAAGATTAGAAAATATGTCGTTAATAAAGAGGCTTGGTATCACTGTGTTGTTGGATCAATTGTTACCTTAGTTGCGATCCTGATAACATTTATGTTGCATTTCAATGCTTTAGCAGCTAGGTACTCTTGTATGTTTTTTGTGAGAATAAGTGTGTATGAAATTGTATTAATTTGGTCTTTTCGGTCTTGTGTAATGAAGATGAACCGGCAATGGAAGTACGTTGACTGACACTCTCCCTAGTTCATTGATGGCGTGTAGACTTTTCTGCATGCGGCTGAGGCAAACCAGCGAGATGGTTTTATGTATTGTCCATGTGCTATCTGTGAGAATGATATCACTTATTCTAAGTCAAGAGTCATTCGCGTCCATCTGTTTACGTCCAGTTTCATGCTCGGCTATAACTGTTGGACCAAGCACGGAGAAAGAGGGGTTCTAATGGAAGAGAATGAAGAAGAAGAGGATGATGACACCTATCCTATGTTCTGTGAATATGATGGTACTACAATGGGGGAAGAAGGTGAAGAAGAGGCACCAGATGAGCCTGCTGATGATCTTGGGCGGGCCATTGCTTATGCAAAGAGAAACTGCGCAAGTGAAAAGGAAAAGTTGAAGTTACAGCGCATGTTAGAGGATCACAAGAGATTGTTGTACCCAAATTTCAAAGATGACAAAAAGAAGCTAGGTACCACACTGGAATTGCTGCAATGGAAGGCAGAGAATGGTGTATGTGACAAGGGATTTGAAAACTTGCTGAGAATGTTAAAGAAAATGCTTCCAAAGGACAATGAATTGCTCGACGATACTTACGAAGCAAAGAAGGCTATCTGCCCTCTGGGATTAGAGGTGCAGTAGATACTGTTGGAAATATGCCCTAGAGGCAATAATAAAATAGTTATTATTATATTTCTTGTTTCAAGATAATTGCTTATTATCCATGCTATAACTGTATTGAATGGAAACATAAATGCATGTGTGGGTATATAGACAAAACTGTGTCCCTAGTGAGTCTCTAGTTGACTAGCCTATTGATCAAGTATTGTTAAGGTCCTAGCCATAGACAAGTGTTGTCACTTGATGACGGGATCACATCATTAGGAGAATGATGTGATGGACAAGACCCAAACTGTGAACGTAGCATGTGATCGTGTCATTTTGTTGCTATTGTTTTCTGCATGTCAAATATTCATTCCTATGACCATGAGATCATGTAAACCACTGACATCGGAGGAATGCCTTGTGTGTATTAAATGTCGCAACGTTACTGGGTGACTATAAAGGTACTCTACAGGCATCTCTGAAGGTGTCCGTTGAGTTAGCATGGATCAAGACTGGGATTTGTCACTCCGGGTACAAAGAGGTATCACGGGGCCCACTCGGTAATACAACATCACATATAAGCCTTGCAAGCAATGTGACTAAAGAGTTAGTCATGGGATATTGTATTACGGAACGAGTAAAGAGACTTGTCGGTCATGAGAATGAAATAGGTATAGAGATACCGACGATCGAATCTCGGGCAAGTAACATACCGAAGGACAAAGGGAATGGTATACGAGATTATATGAATCCTTGGCATAGAGGTTCAACCGATAAGATCTTGATAGAATATGTAGGATCCAATATGGACATCCAGGTCCCGCTATTGTATATTGACCGGAGAGTGTCTTAGGTCATGTCTGCATAGTTGTCGAACCCGCAGGGTGTGCAAACTTAAGGTTCAGTGACGTTTCGGTATAGTTGAGTTATAGGTGTTGGTGACCGAAGGTTGTTCAGAGTCTCGGATGAGATCTTGGACGTCACGGGGAGCTCCAGAATGGTCCGGGGGTAAAGATTGATATATAGGAAGTCATGTTTTGGTCACCAAAAAGGTTTCGGGCTCATCGGTAGTGTATCGGGAGAGCCGGGAGGGTACCGGGGTACCACCGGGAGGGGTGTGTCGATCCTAGGGGCTTCATGGGCCAAGATAGTAGGCAAACTAGCCCCTGGTGGGCTGGCTGACGCCATCTCTAAGGACCCATGCGGCTGGATGAGGAATAAGGAAAACAAACACAAGGTGGAAAAGGTTTCCAAGTGGGAGAAGGGGAATCCTACTAGGACTAGGATTGGAGGAGGAATCCTCCTCTCCTCCCACTTCGGCCGACCCAAAGGGGAAACCCTAGGGCCGACGGCCTCCCTCCTCTCCCCCTATATATATACTAGAGGTTTGAGGGCTTTTTAGATACAATTTTAGCCATGTGCTACCTCAACTCTAGATCACAGTTTCTCCTCTAGATCGGTTTTCTGCGGTGCTCAGGCGAAGCCTTGCAGAAACAGATTCACCACCACCACCGGCGCATCGTCACGTTGCCGACGAAATCATCTACTTCCCTGTCTCTCTTGCTGGATGAAGAAGGTGGAGATCGTCATAGAGTTGTACGTGTGCTGAACGCGGAGGTGCCGTCCGTCCTGTGCTAGATCGGGACGGATCATGGGACGACAGTGATTTGGATCGCAAAGACATTCCACTACATCAACCGCGTTTCTTAACGCTTCCCTCTTAGCGATCTACAAGGGTATGTAGATCCGATCTCCCTCTTATAGATGATCGTCACCATGATAGGTCTTCCTGTTCGTAGGAATTTTTTTGTTTCCCATGCAACGTGCCCCTAGAGTGGCGTCATGAGCTAGGTTCATGCGTAGATGAAATCTCGAGTAGAACACAAAAGTTTTTGTGGGTGTTGATGTTCGATTTGCTGCCCTCCTTAGTCTTTTCTCGATTCAACGATATTGTTGGATTTATGCTTACGAGAGACCGGTTTCATCGACTAACATGCAACTTGTAGCATAAAGATGACTAGCGGCTGTCTGTTTCTTCAACTTTAGTTAAATCATATTTGACCGAGGCGGTTGAGGTTTTCATGGATGACTTCTCCGTTTACGGGTCTTCTTTTGATGATTGCCTCAGCAACCTTGATCGAGTCTTGCAGAGATGTAAAGATACCAATCTTGTCTTGAACTGGGAGAAGTGCCACTTTATGGTTAATGAAGGCATCGTCTTAGGACATAAAATTTCTGAAAGAGGTATTGAAGTCGATAAGGCTAAGGTTGATGCAATCGAGAAAATGCCATACCACACATATATAAAGGGTATAAGAAGTTTCCTTGGTCATGTTGGTTTCTATAGAAGGTTCATTAAAGACTTCTCTAAGATTTCTAGGCCTCTTACCAATCTCTTGCAAAAGGATATTCCTTTTTTTTGACGATGATTATGAGGAAGCCTTCGAAATACTTAAGAGGGCTTTGATAACTGCACGATCTTCTTGTCACCGGCGCCACACCATGATCTCCATCAACGTGTTGCCATCGGGGTTGTCGTGCTACTCATGCTATTACTACTAAAGCTACATCCTAGCAAAATAGTAAACGCATCTGCAAGCACAAACGTTAGTATAAAGACAACCCTATGGCTCCTGTTGGTTGCCGTACCATCGACGTGCAAGTCGATATTATCTATTACAACATGATCATCTCATACATCCAATATATCATATCACATCGTTGGCCATATCACATCACAAGCATACCCTGCAAAAACAAGTTAGACGTCCTCTAATTTTTTTGTTGCATGTTTTACGTGGTGACCATGGGTATCTAGTAGGATCGCATCTTACTTACGCAAACACAACAACGGAGATATATGAGTTGCTATTTAACCTCATCCAAGGACCTCCTCGGTCAAATCCGATTCAACTAAAGTTGGAGAAACTGACACTTGCCAGTCTTCTTTGAGCAACGGGGTTACTCGTAGCGATGAAACCAGTCTCTCGTAAGCGTACGAGTAATGTCGGTCCAAGCCGCTTCAATCCAACAATACCGCGGAATCAAGAAAAGACTAAGGAGGGAAGCAAAACGCACATCACCCGCCACAAAAACTTTTGTGTTCTACTCGAGAAGACATCTACGCATGAACCTAGCTCATGATGCCACTGTTGGGGAACGTCGCATGGGAAACAAAAAATTTCCTACGCGCACGAAGACCTTGTTGGAATTATGCCCTAGAGTCTATAATAAATATAGTTATTATAACAATTCCTGTATCAAGATAATCGTTTATTATCCATGCTAGAATTGTATTGAATGAAGACTCATTTACATGTGTGGATACATAGACAAAATACTGTCCCTAGAAAGCCTCTAGTTGGCTAGCCAGTTGATCAAAGATAGTCAGTGTCTTCTGATTATGAACAAGGTGTTGTTGCTTGATAACTGGATCACGTCATTAGGAGAATCACGTGATGGACTAGACCCAAACTAATAGACGTAGCTTGTTGATCGTGTCATTTTGTTGTTACTATTTTCTGCGTGTCAAGTATTTGTTCCTATGACCATGAGATCATATAACTCACTAACACCGGAGGAATACTTTGTGTGTATCAAACGTCGCAACGTAACTGGGTGACTATAAAGATGCTCTACAGGTATCTCCGAAGGTGTTCTTTGAGTTAGTATGGATCAAGACTGGGATTTGTCACTCCGTGTGACGGAGAGGTATCTCGGGGCCCACTCGGTAATACAACATCACACACAAGCCTTGCAAGCAATGTAACTTAGCGTAAGTTGCAGGATCTTGTATTACGGAACGAGTAAAGAGACTTGCCGGTAAATGAGATTGAAATAGGTATGCGGATAGTGACGATCGAATCTCGGGCAAGTAACATACCGAAGGACAAAGGGAATGACATACAGGATTATATGAATCCTTGGCACTGAGGTTCAAACGATAAGATCTTCGTAGAATATGTAGGATCCAATATGGGCATCCAGGTCCCGCTATTGGATATTGACCGAGGAGTCTCTCGGGTCATGTCTACATAGTTCTCGAACCTGCAGGGTCTGCACACTTAAGGTTCGACTCTGTTTTATGCGTATTTGAGTTATATGGTTGGTTACCGAATGTTGTTCGGTGTCCCGGATGAGATCACGTACGTCACGAGGGTTTCCGGAATGGTCCGGAAACGAAGATTGATATATAGGATGACCTCATTTGATTACCGGAAGGTTTTCGGAGTTACCGGAAATGTACCGGGAATGACGAATGGGTTCCGGGAGTTCACCGGGGGGGCAACCCACCCCGGGGAAGCCCATAGGCCTTGAGGGTGGCGCACCAGCCCTTAGTGGGCTGGTGGGGCAGCCCAAAAGGGCCCTATGCGCATTGGAAGAAAAATCAAAGAGAAAAGAAAAAAAGGAGGATGTGGGAAAGGAAAGAAGGACTCCACCCACCAAACCAAGTAGGACTCGGTTTGGGGGGAGTCCTTCCCCCCTTTGGCTCGGCCAACCCCCTTGGGGCTCCTTGAGCCCCAAGGCAAGGTCCCCCCTCTCCCACCTATATATACGGAGGTTTTTGGGCTGATTTGAGACGACTTTTCCACGGCAGCCCGACCACATACCTCCACGGTTTTTCCTCTAGATCGCGTTTCTGCGGAGCTCGGGCGGAGCCGTGCTGAGACGAGATCATCACCAACCTCCGGAGCACCGTCATGCTGCCGGAGAACTCTTCTACCTCTCCATCTCTCTTGCTGGATCAAGAAGGCCGAGATCATCGTCGAGCTGTACGTGTGCTGAACGCGGAGGTGTCGTCCGTTCGGCACTAGATCATGGGACTGATCGCGGGATAGTTCGCGGGGCGGATCGAGGGACGTGAGGACGTTCCACTACATCAACCGCGTTCACTAACGATTCTGCTGTACGGTCTACAAGGGTACGTAGATCACTCATCCCCTCTCGCAGATGGACATCACCATGATAGGTCTTCGTGCGCGTAGGAAAATTTTTGTTTCCCATGCGACGTTCCCCAACAGTGGTATCAGAGCTAGGTTCATGCGTAGATGTCTTCTCGAGTAGAACACAAAAGTTTTTGTGGGCGGTGATGTGCATTTTGCTGCCCTCCTTAGTCTTTTCTTGATTCCACGGTATTTTTGGATTGAAGCGGCTTGGACCGACATTACTCGTATGCTTACGAGAGACTGGTTTCATCGCTACGAGTAACCCCGTTGCTCAAAGATGACTGGCAAGTGTCGGTTTCTACAACTTTAGTTGAATCGGACTTGACCGAGGAGGTCCTTGGATGAGGTTAAATAGCAACTCATATATCTCCATTGTGGTGTTTGCGTAAGTAAGATGCGATCCTACTAGATACCCATGGTCACCACGTAAAACATGCAACAACAAAATTAGAGGACGTCTAACTTGTTTTTGCAGGGTATGCTTGTGATGTGATATGGCCAACGATGTGATGTGATATATTGGATGTATGAGATGATCATGTTGTAATAGATAATATCGACTTGCACGTCGATGGTACGGCAACCGGCAGGAGCCATAGGGTTGTCTTTATACTAATGTTTGTGCTTGCAGATGTGTTTACTATTTTGCTAGGATGTATCTTTAGTCGTAATAGCATGAGTCGCACGACAACCCCGATGGCGACACGTTGATGGAGATCATGGGGTGGCGCCGGTGACAAAGTAGATCGTGCCGGTGCTTTGGTGATGGAGATCAAGAAGCACGTGATGATGGCCATATCATGTCACTTATGAATTGCATGTGATGTTAATCCTTTTATGCACCTTATTTTGCTTAGAACGACGGTAGCATTATGAGGTGATCTCTCACTAAAATTTCAAGACGAAATTGTGTTCTCCCCGACTGTGCACCGTTGCTACAGTTCGTCGTTTCGAGACGCCACGTGATGATCGGGTGTGATAGACTCAACGTTCACATACAACGGGTGCAAAACAGTTGCGCACGTGGAACACTCGGGTTAAGCTTGACGAGCCTAGCATGTGCAGACATGGCCTCGGAACACATGAGACCGAAAGGTCGATCATGAATCATATAGATGATATGATTAGCATAGGGATGCTTACCACTGAAACTATACTCAACTCACGTGATGATCGGACTTGAGCTAGTGTAAGTGGATCATGAACCACTCAAATGACTAGAGAGATGTACTTTTTGAGTGGGAGTTTAGCGAATAATTTGATTAAGTTAAACTCTAATTATCTTGAACATAGCCTAAGTCCACTTTGAATATATTTGTGTTGTAGATCATGGCTCACGCGACAGTCACCCTGAATTTTAATACGTTCCTAGAGAAAGCTAAGTTGAAAGATGATGGAAGCAACTTTGTAGACTGGGCTCGTAATCTTAAGCTAATCTTACAAGCTGGGAAGAAGGATTATGTCCTTAATGCTGCGCTAGGAGATGAACCACCCGCTACGGCTGATCAGGATGTTAAAAACGCTTGGTTAGCACGTAAGGAGGACTACTCAGTAGTTCAATGTGCAGTCTTGTATGGCTTAGAACCGGGACTTCAACGTCGCTTTGAGCATCATGGAGCATTTGAGATGTTCCAGGAGTTGAAGTTTATCTTTCAGAAGAACGCCCGGATCGAGAGGTATGAGACCTCCGATAAATTCTATGCTTGCAAGATGGAGGAGAACTCGTCTGTCAGTGAACATGTGCTCAAAATGTCTGGGTACTCAAACCGTCTAGCTGAGCTGGGGATTGAACTCCCGCAAGAGACTATCACTAAAAGAATCCTTCAATCACTGCCGCCAAGCTATAAAGGCTTTGTGTTGAACTACAACATGCAAGGGATGAACAATTCACCCGGCGAGTTGTTTGCGATGCTGAAAGTCGCAGAGTCTGAACTCCGTAAAGAGCATCAAGTGTTGCTGGTGAATAAGACCACTAGTTTCAAGAGAAACGGCAAAGGCAAGAAGGGTAATCCAAAGAAGAGCGGCAAGCCTGTTGCCAATCCAACGAAGAAACCCAAAGCTGGACCTAAGCCTGAAACAGAGTGTTACTATTGCAAGGGTATGGGTCACTCGAAGCGCAATTGCCCCAAGTATCTGGCAGATAAGAAGGCGGCCAAAGAAAAATCAGGTATATTTGATATACATGTTATTGATGTGTACTTAACCGGCTCTCGTAGTCGTGCCTGGGTATTCGATACCGGTTCTGTTGCTCATATTTGCAACTCGAAACAGGAACTGCGGAATAGACGAATGCTGGCGAAAGATGAAGTGACGATGCGCGTAGGAAATGGTTCCAAGGTTGATGCAATCGCCGTCGTCACAGTTTCACTTCAGTTACCATCAGGATTAGTTATGAACTTGAATCATTATTATTTAGTGTCTGCGTTGAGCATGAACATTATATTTGGATCTTGTTTATTGCGAGACGGATACTCTTTTAAGTCAGAGAATAATGGTTGTTCTATTTCTATGAGTAACATCTTTTATGGTCATGCACCCAATGTGAGAGGATTGTTCATATTGAATCTTGATAGCGATACACACATACATAACATTGAGACCAAAAGAGTTAGAGTTAACAATGATAGCGGCATATTTTTGTGGCACTGCCGCTTAGGTCATATTGGTGTAAAGCGCATGAAGAAACTCCATGCCGATGGACTTTTGGAGTCACTTGACTTTGATTCACTAGACACGTGCGAACCATGCCTCATGGGCAAGATGACTAAAATTCCGTTCTCCGGAACAATGGAGCATGCAAGTGACTTGTTGGAAATCATACATACCGATGTGTGTGGTCCAATGAGCATAGAGGCACGCGGCGAATATCGTTATTTTCTCACATTCACTGACGATTTGAGTAGATATGGTTATGTCTACTTAATGAAGCACAAGTCTGAAACATTTGAAAAGTTCAAGCAATTTCAGAGTGAAGTTGAAAATCATTGTAACAAGAAGATCAAGTTCATACGGTCTGATCGTGGGGGTGAATATCTGAGTTTCGAGTTTCGTGCTCACTTAAGACAATGTGGAATTGTTTCACAGTTGACACCGCCTGGAACACCACAGCGTAATGGTATGTCCGAACATCATAATCGTACTTTATCAGAGATGGTGCGATCTATGATGTCTCTTACCGATTTGCCGTTATCGTTTTGGGGTTATGCATTAGAAACAGTTGCATTCACTTTAAATAGGGCACCATCAAAATCCGTTGCAACGACACCATACGAACTGTGGTATGGCAAAAAGCCAAAGTTGTCGTTTCTTAAAGTTTGGGGATGTGATGCTTATGTCAAAAAGCTTCAGCCTAAAAAGCTCGAACCCAAAGCGGAAAAGTGCATCTTCATAGGTTACCCGAAAGAGATAGTTGGGTACACCTTCTATCTCAAATCCGAGGGCAAAGTGTTTGTTGCTAAAAAATGGAGCTTTTCTCGAGAAGGAGTTTCTCTCGAGAGAATTGAGTGGGAGGAAGATAGAACTTGACGAGGTTGTCAAACCTCTCACCCCTCTGGATGGTGGCGCAGGGCAAGGGGAAACCTCTGTCGTTGCGACGCCGGTTGAGGAGGAAGTTAATGATGATGATCATGAAACTCCGATTCAAGTTTCTGTCGAACCACGCAGGTCGACGAGACCACGTGCTGCTCCACAGTGGTACGGTAATCCCGTCTTATCAATCATGTTGTTGGACAACAATGAACCTGCGAATTATGAAGAAGCAATGGTGGGCCCAGATTCCAACAAATGGCTAGAAGCCATGAAGTCCGAGATAGGATCCATGTATGAGAACAAAGTGTGGACTTTGGAGGTACTGCCTGAGGGCCGCAAGGCTATTCAGAACAAATGGATCTTTAAGAGGAAGACGGACGCTGACGGCAATGTGACCGTTTATAAAGCTCGGCTTGTGGCAAAGGGTTTCTCACAAGTTCAAGGAGTTGACTACGATGAGACATTCTCACCCGTAGCGATGCTTAAGTCCGTCAGAATCATGTTAGCAATAGCTGCATTTTTCGATTATGAAATCTGGCAGATGGATGTCAAAACAACGTTCCTTCACGGTTTCCTTAAGGAAGAATTGTATATGATGCAACCCGAAGGTTTTGTCGATCCTAAGAATGCTAACAAGGTGTGCAAGCTCCAGCGATCCATTTATGGACTGGTGCAAGCATCTCGGAGTTGGAACAAACGCTTTGATGAGGTGATCAAAGCATTTGGGTTTATACAAGTGGTTGGAGAATCTTGTATTTACAAGAAAGTGAGTGGGAGCTCTGTGGCGTTTCTAATATTATATGTGGATGACATATTGCTGATTGGAAACAACGTGGAGTTTTTGGAGAGCATAAAGGATTACTTGAATAAAAGTTTCTCTATGAAGGACCTAGGAGAAGTTGCTTACATTCTAGGCATTAAGATCTACAGGGATAGATCAAAACGCCTGATAGGACTTTCACAAAGCACATACCTTGATAAAGTTTTGAAGAGGTTCAAAATGGAACAGTCCAAGAAAGGGTTCTTGCCAGTTTTACAAGGTACGAGATTGAGTAAGACTCAGTGCCCAGCAACTGATGAAGATAGAGAGCATATGCGCTCCGTCCCCTATGCTTCAGCCATAGGTTCTATCATGTATGCAATGTTGTGCACTAGACCGGACGTTAGCCTGGCCATAAGTATGGCAGGTAGGTTCCAGAGTAATCCAGGAGTGGATCACTGGACAGCGGTCAAGAATATCCTGAAGTACCTGAAAAGGACTAAGGAGATGTTTCTCGTGTATGGAGGTGACGAAGAGCTCGCCGTAAAAGGTTACGTCGATGCAAGCTTTGACACAGATCTGGACGACTCTAAGTCGCAAACCGGATACGTATTTATTCTTAATGGGGGTGCGTAAGCTGGTGCAGTTCCAAGCAAAGCGTCGTAGCAGATTCTACATGTGAAGCGGAGTACATGGCTGCCTCGGAGGCGGCTAAGGAGGGTGTCTGGATGAAGCAGTTCATGACGGATCTTGGAGTGGTGCCAAGCGCACTGAATCCAAT
This sequence comes from Hordeum vulgare subsp. vulgare, assembly GCF_904849725.1. Lineage (NCBI taxonomy): Eukaryota > Viridiplantae > Streptophyta > Magnoliopsida > Poales > Poaceae > Hordeum > Hordeum vulgare. The sequence goes on from NC_058521.1 coordinate 520,779,427, forward strand.
AACCTTGTTCTGTGACAACACGGGTGCCATTGCCTTAGCAAAGGAACCACGGTTTCACAAGAAGTCCAGACACATCAAACGACGCTTCAACCTCATCCGCGACTACGTCGAAGGAGAGGACGTAAATATATGCAAAGCGCACACGGATCTGAATGTAGCAGACCCGCGGACTAAACCTCTTCCACGGCCAAAGCATGATCAACACCAGAACTGTATGGGTGTTAGATTTATTACAATGTAATTCGCATGATGATGTGAGGGCTAGATTATTGACTCTAGTGCAAGTGGGAGACTGTTGGAATTATGCCCTAGAGGCAATAATAAATATAGTTATTATTATAATTCATGTATCAAGATAATCGTTTATTATCCATGCTATAATTGTATTGAATGAAGACTCATTTACATGTGTGGATACATAGACAAAACACTGTCCCTAGCAAGCCTCTAGTTGGCTAGCCAGTTGATCAAAGATAGTGAGTGTCTTCTGATTATGAACAAGGTGTTGTTGCTTGATAACTGGATCACATCATTAGTAGAATCACGTGATGGACTAGACCCAAACTAATAGACGTAGCATGTTGATCGTGTCATTTTGTTGCTACTGTTTTCTGCGTGTCAAGTATTTGTCCCTATGACCATGAGATCATATAACTCACTAACACCGGAGGAATACTTTGTGTGTATCAAACGTCGCAACGTAACTGGGTGACTATAAAGATGCTCTACAGGTATCTCGGAAGGTGTTCGTTGAGTTAGTATGGATCAAGACTGGGATTTGTCACTCCATGTGACGGAGAGGTATCTCGGGGCCCACTCGGTAATACAACATCACACAGAAGCTTTGCAAGCAATGTAACTTAGTGTAAGTTGCAGGATCTTGTATTACGGAACGAGTAAAGAGACTTGCCGGTAAACGAGATTGAAATAGGTATGCGGATACTGACGATCGAATCTCGGGCAAGTAACATACCGAAGGACAAAGGGAATGACATACGGGATTATATGAATCCTTGGCACTGAGGTTCAAACGATAAGATCTTACTAGAATATGTAGGATCCAATATGGGCATCCAGGTCCCGCTATTGGATATTGACCGAGGAGTCTCTCGGGTCATGTCTACATAGTTCTCGAACCCGCAGGGTTTGCACACTTAAGGTTCGACGTTGTTTTATGCGTATTTGAGTTATATGGTTGGTTACCGAATGTTGTTCGGAGTCCCGGATGAGATCACGGACGTCACGAGGGTTTCCGGAATGGTCCGGAAACGAAGATTGATATATAGGATGACCGCATTTGATTACCGGAAGGTTTTCGGAGTTATCGGGAATGTACCGGGAATGACGAATGGGTTCCGGGAGTTCACCGGGGGGGCAACCCACCCCGGGGAAGCCCATAGGCCTTGAGGGTGGCGCACCAGCCCTTAGTGGGCTGGTGGGGCAGCCCAAAAGGGCCCTATGCGCATTGGAAGAAAAATCAAAGAGAAAAAAAAGGAGGAGGTGGGAAAGGAAAGAAGGACTCCACCCACCAAACCAAGTAGGACTCGGTTTGGGGGGAGTCCTTTCCCCCTTTGGCTCGGCCGACCCCCTTGGGGATCCTTGAGCCCCAAGGCAAGGTCACCCCTCTCCCACCTATATATACGGAGGTTTTAGGGCTGATTTGAGACGACTTTTCCACGGCAGCCCGACCACATACCTCCACGGTTTTTCCTCTAGATCGTGTTTCTGCGGAGCTCGGGCGAAGCCCTGCTGAGACGAGATTATCACCTACCTCCGGAGCGCCGTCACGCTGCCAGATAAATCTTCTACCTCTCCGTCTCTCTTGCTGGATCAAGAAGGCCGAGATCATCGTCGAGCTGTACGTGTGCCGAACGCGGAGGTGCCGTCCGTTCGGCACTAGATCGTGGGACTGATCGCGGGATAGTACGCGGGGCGGATCGAGGGACGTGAGGACGTTCCACTACATCAACCGTGTTCACTAACGCTTCTGCTGTACGGTCTACAAGGGTACGTAGATCACTCATCCCCTCTCGTAGATGGACATCACCATGATAGGTCTTCGTGCGCGTAGGAAATTTTTTGTTTCCCATGCGACGTTCCCCAGCAGACCTATCATGGTGATGTCCATCTACGAGAGGGGATGTGTGATCTACGTACCCTTGTAGACTGTACAGCAGAAGCGTTAGTGAACGCGGTTGATGTAGTGGAACGTCCTCACGTCCCTCGATCCGCCCAGCGAACCGTCCCGCGATCAGTCCCACGATCTTGTGCCGAACGGACGGCACCTCCGCGTTCAGCACACGTACAACTCGATGATGATCTCGGCCTTCTTGATCCAGCAAGAGAGACAGAGAGGTAGAAGAGTTCTCCGGCAGTGTGACGGCGCTCCGGAGGTTGGTGATGATATTGTCTCGTCACAGCTCCGCCCGAGCTCCGCAGAAACGCGGTCTAGAGGTAAAACCATGGAGATATGTGGTCGGGCTACCGTGGCAAAGTCGTCTCAAATCAGCCCTAAAACCTCAGTATATATAGGGGGAAGAGGGAGAGCCTTGCCTTGGGGTCCAAGGACCCCCAAGGACTTCGGCCGAGCCAAGGGGGGCAACCCTCCCCTTCCAAACCGAGTCCAACTAGGTTTGGAAGGAGGAGTCCTTCCCCCTTTTCCCACCTCCTCTTTTTTTTCTCTTTGATTTTTTCTTCCTATGGCGCATAGGGCTTTCTTGGGCTGTCCCACCAGCCCACTAAGGGCTGGTGCGCCACCCCCAAGGCCTATGGGCTTCCCAGGGGTGGGTTGCCCCCCCCCCCCCCCCGGTGAACTCCCGGAACCCATTCGTCATTCCCGATACATTTCCGGTAATTCCGAAAACCTTCCGGTAATCAAATGAGGTCATCCTATATATCATCGTCGTTTCCGGACCATTCCGGAAACCCTCGTGACGTCCGTGATCTCATCCGGGACTCCGAACAACATTCGGTAACCAACCATATAACTCAAATACGCATAAAACAACGTCGAACCTTAAGTGTGCAGACCCTGCGGGTTCGAGAACTATGTAGACATGACCCGAGAGACTCCTTAGTCAATATCCAATAGCGGGACCTGGATGCCCATATTGGATCCTACATATTCTACGAAGATCTTATCGTTTGAACCTCAGTGCCAAGGATTCATATAATCCCGTATGTCATTCCCTTTGTCCTTCGGTATGTTACTTGCCCGAGATTCGATCGTCAGTATCCGCATACCTATTTCAATCTCGTTTACCGGCAAGTCTCTTTACTTGTTCCGTAATACAAGATCCCGCAACTTACACTAAGTCACATTGCTTGCAAGGCTTGTGTGTGATGTTGTATTACCGAGTGGGCCCTGAGATACCTCTCCATCACACGGAGTGACAAATCCCAGTCTCGATCCATACTAACTCAACGAACACCTTCGGAGATACCTGTAGAGCATCTTTATAGTCACCCAGTTACGTTGCGACGTTTGATACACACAAAGTATTCCTCCGGTGTCAGTGAGTTATATGATCTCATGGTCATAGGAACAAATACTTGACACGCAGAAAATAGTAGCAACAAAATGACACGATCAACATGCTACGTCTATTAGTTTGGGTCTAGTCCATCACGTGATTCTCCTAATGACGTGATCCAGTTATCAAGCAACAACACCTTGTTCATAATCAGAAGACACTGACTATCTTTGATCAACTGGCTAGCCAACTAGAGGCTTGCTAGGGACAGTGTTTTGTCTATGTATCCACACATTTATATAAGTCTTCATTCAATACAATTATAGCATGGATAATAAACGATTATCTTGATACAGGAATTATAATAATAACTATATTTATTATTGCCTCTAGGGCATAATTCCAACAGCGTTGAGGTTCCCTCGAAGCGAAAAGGGCGACGTAGCACAGTGGTGGTAAGTATTTCCCTCAGTTTGAGAACCAAGGTATCAATCCAGTGGAGGAGTTTCACAAGATCCTGCACAAACACAAAGAACCTGCTCCCAACGCTATGAAGGGGTTGTCAATCCCTTATAGATTGTTTTCCATGTGAGAACTGAAAGCAACAAAGTAACAAAGCAAAGTAAAAGCGGAGGTGTAAACGATGGATGTGAATAGACCCGGGGGCCGTAGTGTCTACTAGTGGCTTCTCTCATGAAAGCAAGTAGACGGTGGGTGAACAAATTACTGTCGAGCAATTGATAGAACCGCGCAAAGTCGTGGCATCACGTCCAAAACAAGTAGACCGATACTTTCTGCATCTACTACTATTACTCCACACGTCGACCGCTATCCATCATGCATCTAGTGTATTAAGTCCAAAAGAACAGAGTAACGCCTTAAGCAAGATGACATAATGTAGAAGGACAATCTCATATCAACGACAGAGCCCGTCTTGTTACCCTTGATGGCAACTACTTAATGTGTGCCTTGCTGCCCCTACTGTCACTGGGAAAGGTCACCACATGGTAGAACCCAAAACCAAGCACTTCTCCCATTGCAAGAATCATAGATCTAGTTGGCCAACCAAAACCCAAGACTCGGAGAGACTTACAAGGATATCAAATCATGCATATAAGAAATCAGCAAAGACTCAAATATATATCATAGATAATCTGATCACAAATCCACAATTCATCGAATCTCGACAAACACACTGCCAAAGAAGATTACATCGGATAGATCTCCATGAAGATCATGGAGAACTTTGTATTGAAGATCCAAGAGAGAGAAGAAGCCATCTAGCTACTAACTACGGACCCGTAGGTCTGAAGTGAACTACTCACGAGTCATTGGAGGGGTGATGATGATGATGATGAAGCCCTCCAACTCCAAAGTCCCCTCCGGTAGGGTGCCGGGAAGGGTCTCCAGATGAGATCTCGCGGAAACGGAAGCTTGCGGCGGCGGAAAAGTATTTTCGAGTCTCCCCTGATTTTTTGCTGTATTTTTGGGAATATATAGGCCAAAGATCTAGGTCAGGGGGCGGCCAGGGAGGCCACAAGCCCTGCCACCGCCGCCTCCCCCTTGGTGGCGGAGTGGGGGCTTTTGGGCTCCCTGGAGCCCTCCTGGCTTGGCCCACAGGCCCCCTGATCTTCTTCTGTTCGGGAAAAAATCATTTTGGGGATTTTATTCCGTTTGGACTCCGTTCCAAAATCAGATCTGAAAAGAGCCAAAAACACAGAAAAACAGGAACTGGCACTTGGCACTGAATTAATAAGTTAGTCCCAAAAAAAGATATAAAAGGTACATAAAACATCCAAAGATGACAAGATAACAGCGTGAAACCATCAAAAATTATAGATACGTTTGAGACGTATCAGAGCTCGACATTCGTGGAGGTGAAGAGCAGCAGACACTTCAAGAAGTCTTACGTGGTCTCTGCTTATGGAGAAAGGACTGCATCATCTTTCCAAGGCCACCGACTCCTCCTCCAAGTCTGTCGCGTCAGCTAACTCCACCCCACCGTGACACGGAGCGCAACGCTAGTCCACCACCACGTCAGCCGACTCCACCCCGCCACCCCGACATGGAGCGTAGCGCTAGTCCACCACCGCGTCAACCGACTCCACCCCGCCACCCCGAGATGGAGCCCAGCACGAGTCCGCGATCATTTCATTTTCTAATGAGGAACCAGACTCCAAAGCGAAAGAGAGCACCAACCAAGAAACTCCCCTCCTGCCAAAAAGAAGTTGGCTTATAAGAAGTCCGAGGAGGAACTCAAGGCCCAAACGGATTCCAAGTTACACGCACGTTTTGGACTGAAACCACCCCCACCGCCAAAGGAGAAAGTACCTCTGGAAACCGTACACCATGTTCTGGCCAATCTTGATAAACCACCTCTGGAGAAAAGTCGATCAGACTATGAGCACTCTATTAGCAAGTCATATCATAAACAATGAAAGAAGGACTCGAGCGGTAGTAAGAAAAGCGGGAAAACTATTCCCAAGTTGGGAGAACATGCAGTGCAATTGACCCCGTCACTCAAGGTGAGTACCGAGGGAAGCGACGCTGCTGCTATTAAAGAGATGGCTAGAGAGGCCGGTGTCACCGTTGAACAACTCCTGGGCATGATGGACGACGAGGAAATGCACAGGGTGGAAGAGGATAAACTATCATGGAAATATGTTCCTGGGCAACCTCTGGTCAGGCATGAGGAGGTCCGACAGCTATCACGCAAATGTACAAATTGCATACCTAATACCCGAGAGAAGTAAAAGTCGGGGGAGAGAGCCTCGTGGTGAAAGTCAAACAACAACATTTCTACAATGCAAAAGATTTGTGGATTGAAAATCCAGAATTGTTTCAGTTATACAATCAAGAAGCACTCGACAAATCTCTCGTCAGTTGCTATTGTGTGTAAGTGATTTCTTTCTGTAATTTAAGCCTCTAGCTCATCAAATCGTTCATTTTCCTCTAATGATCCTCACTATATTATTTTGTGTGGTGTTATGCAGAATGAAGATGTTTGAAATGAAAAGAGATGGAGTCTTTGCATTGGCTTCATTGACCTAAATACCATTTGTGATAAGACGGTAATACAACAAAAAGATGAAACAGAGGAGAACTTGTATATGTTTTTGAAGATACTAAATACCCAACCAAAATAGTATTTCCTTACAACTTCACGTAAGTGTTACTATCTTGTACTATAAATTCTATTTTGCTTACTCTATGTTAAGTGTCCATAGTTACCTGATGAGTTATGCATGCCCGCTCATACAACACGGTTTTCATTGGATCCTGCTAATCATTAGTGTTGATGAGGCAAAAGTTCAAGTATTGGACTCACTAAAAAAGACCCTAAAGAGTACATGGACCTAAAGTTGATGCTCAACAGGTAATTTCAATCATTATCGCACTATGTCGACCTCTTTAGTTCATTTCCTGATATCAAGTAATCAATGACTCCTTTATTATTTTTCTTTGCTGGGAAGGGTTTGGACACGGTTCATCCAGGAGATTCACGGTGAATGAAAATCAAAGCTAACATGGACACGACCCAAGGTAATTAAGTAGTACTAGCTACGTGTGCGCATCTCTTTAGTTCTAGTTTAAATATCATTATCATGCTTGATTATTATCTGACTGAATTCTGTTTTCGTAAAGTGGTGCATGCGGCAGGCACGGGGGACTAATCTATGTCCATACTATGTTTGCGAGAACTTTCGCTTTATGACTGAATGGTGCAAAGATGCAAGAACTCGTTGGATACCGCAAACACTATTCACAATTTTTTTATCATGGTCTAATATATAAACACACAACTAATATATTCATATTGGTCTCCTTATCTTTAAAGATGTCGGAGATGCGGGATCAGCTCCTACCAAAGGACCGCATACGAGCACGTCAACAGGAAATTGCGGGATTTTTGCTTGAGCACGTCATAGCTCGCGACGAAGAATACCACTACACCTAATGCCTGCATGTAATGATCCGCAAATTGTAGGAGAAATTGTATATACCAAATTGTATATATATATGTGTGTGTGTGTGTGTGTGTATGCATATATATGTTCGTACGAGAAATTCTATGATATATGATTGGTCGTAAGAAAAATTCTGTGATATATGCATAACGTGTATAGTATGTAGTGGCATAAATAAAAAACAGAAAATGAAAAGCAAAAATAAAAAAACAATAAACCCCAAAACTCCAAAACCCTAAATCACCAAATCCTTTAGTCCCTGTTGGTGTTACCAACCGGCACTAAAGCTCCCCGCCCCCCAGCGCACGCAGCTAGCCACGTGGAAGGGCGTTAGTCCCGGGCCGTGGCCAACCGGGTCTAAAGGGGGCGGGGGCTTTAGTCTCAAGTTATTAGTCCCGGTTGGTGATCCGGGACTAAAGACCCTTACCAACCGAGACTAAAGCCCTGTTTTCTACTACTGTCGTGTGCATGACATCCAGCCCAATGGCATTATGCCCACGTAAGCTTCTTATTTGTTCCAATTCTTGCACATGGTCTTTTTCTTTGTGAACCTCAAAAACAGGGTTTGCCTTGGTTTCGAATAATAATGCTTTAAAAGCTGAAGTCCACCTTGTTTATCTTGATACTGGTGGTAATGTGTACAAGTATGATTTTTTCAGACCTACACTTTTAACATAGTGCCAAAATATTTGATGTAAATAATGCCACATGTTTTGCCCTTTTATTCATGGTACAAGTACTTTACAGTGGCCTGGTGTGATAATGTATCACTGCTACCGTGCACAAATGACATGATTTTTTATTATATTTTTGTTCTATTTATCTTGTGAAATGTATAGTGAAATTATGAATTTTGATGATTAATTTTCATGGTTTGAGTGGCCACGGGACAATGGGGGAAGTAGCGTATGAGGAGTTTAAGAAATGGGACAAAGCATATTTTAGTTAATCAGGGCTCTATTGGTTTGAAATTTTATCTTTCTTGTGGTCAAAAATTAAGGCTAGATTAATATAATGAAAATATTCTTGTAAACCGATAAAATTTTCATAATTTCTACAAATACAAGATCAAGCGTGAAGGTGCAACGGGGGGTGAGGGTAAGATTTGATATCGTTTGGTCTTCTTGCAATGAGTGGATGTTTATGAAGAAATAAAAATTGTCGGCGCTCAAGGAAACGGAGAGGGAATAAGCTTTATTAATATATGGATGAAAACCACATGCCACCTTGTCCAACACATTTATGTATTGGGATACTTATTCGATCGCTATGTTTATTTATTCCATGGCAATGTACATAAATTCAAATAGAAAATTCAAATTGACAGGTTAGTCATCCACCCTTTTAAGCTATTTACATATTTGTCACTTGTTAGGAAGTTTGTATATGATGCTGGGAAATTCAACATGAGGAACTAAAGATAAGGACATGAAAACGATACACTTTGAATATGATAGAAACTCAAAATCCAAATAACAAATTAGTTGCTATGTCCATCGATAAGCAGGAAATGTAAGCATCCTTCTAAATAACATATTAGCTCTCTCGATTCTTGAGGCTGGAAATGCAAGCATCTTTGTAAATAAGATATTAGCCATTTTCATGATGGAAATGCAAGCAACCAAAATTAACAACAATATCTATAAAGTCGAAAACAGTCTTGCAACCTTGATGTAAGAATGAAATGTAAGTAGCAGCACTAATTTTGCTATTTCTTCTAGCATTGAAATCCACATTAGCTATTTCAAAAAAGAAGAGGTGAAAGGATCACATGATATATATACCATTTTGTATATCATGGCGGCGAAAACACATTGTGATGGTCTCCAACGGCTATCATGGTGTGCCTTCGTTGGCACCAAGAATCACCCTGGGATGCCATGGAGGGAGAGGAGTGGGAGGCCGGCATCGTGGAGGGAAGGGGAGATGACGCTGAGAGGAAGATGCGGGTTGAACACTGTGGCGTGCTTTGATTCGAGCAACGTCAACGACAAGAGCAAGATGGTGGAATGAGATGTTAATGTGAGCGTTCTCCCATGTGGTGAGAGAATGAGAGAGTGAATTGCTTTTTTCAGTAAGAAGAAAAGGAGCATCTCTTCTAGGGAAAGCAATTGTTTTCTATGAGAGAAATGTCACATACTTTTATATAGTGGAAAATATGATATACCCTAACAAGACATTTTTATGGTGGACCATAGTGAAAAGTCAATGAGTTTTAACAATCAGAAGAGATGTATAAAAATAATTGTTCTTTATATAATTAAATCCAAACAAAATTTTTGTTGCGCGTGATAGAAAAGGTGTGTTTCTATATATATATATATATATATATATATATATATATATATATATATATATTTGTAGAGTATGAGAGAGATGAAGATGGATTATGACAGCGTTCAAAAACAATCCACCAACAATGTGTTTAGGTGATGACATTGAAAGCCGTAAGAATTTATCAAGTTTTATACAATAGAAAGCCCGTGGCAACGCATGGACGTTCTATTAATATAGGAAAACAGAGCGGAGATTGTAGAGAGAAAGAGAGGACATGAAAGTTCAGACTTCCTATAGCCAACTCCGATGGGCGACCCCAAACATGCATCCATTTAGCAGGATTATGTCTGTTTGGACCAAACAAAGAGGCGGCGGCCGGTCCTATCTAACTTTGCATTGGCCAGGCGGGCGCATTTACTCCGGCCACTGGTTAAAAACTAAATTTGATAGAACAGAAATTTGTCATGGTCATACCAGCAGCCATAGTTTCATGCCGGCGAGAGCGCCAACAGGTGGCACCCCATACTAGCCTACAAAAAGATTATTACTCCATAGTTTTTGGGCCGGCAACCAAATGCCAGTGGCCGTCATACATGCCAGTGAAAAAAAAGGACCAGAGTTCATGTATTGTGGCCCCCTAGTTTATGTGGTACACACACGATGTACAAAATGACGTCGCTCGCGCTCGTGGCTCGATCATTAGATCGAGCATCTTCTTTTGCTTCTTCTCGAACCAACTCCTTCTCTTCACAGACACCTTGGTCAAGTCGACGGTCATGAAAGCAAGCATCGTCTCTTTTTCTTTCGTGTTTTCAATGGTGGCCTCGATTTTGAGCTTGTTCCTTTGGACAACATTCTCCATGTCGAGTGTTCTCCTCTTGACGGCACCAATGGAGTGGAGTCAGCAGGGTAGCAGATTCTAGTGAGGCCAACGTGCGTTAATGCGTGTCGTCGTAGTTGATTCCTCGGTCGGCGAGCCAACTTAATGACGCCATATAGGTGGACGAAACATTGAACGCGTGTGGTAGATATTCGTCTCGTCCCATAGAAAAATATAATCGGCATTGAACATGCAGGGACACCGAAGACGGGACGCAAGCGGCTCTCCCGGCTGGTGCGCTGCTTCATTACCGGCATCAGCTGTGGGCCAGTGTCAATGTGTATCGGCCGCTTTACAGCGGCATGAATACGAACAACTGGCCATGGATGGGAACGCGCGGGGTGCAGTGAAGGTTTTTAAATGGGTCAAGATAATCAACGGTCCAGATGCCCGTAACACCCCCTTTCCTCTTACAATTTGTCTTTGATTTACGAGTAAAAGTATGTATAAATTGTCGAGCAGACTGGTATTAAATAGTGTTGGATGATAGAATATACTGAACCGCGCGGTCTTTTTTTAGGTTAGCAAGAGAGCTACTAAGATTTCATTATAGAAGAAGAAGCTGAAGATGACTGAAACTGCTCGGTTTATTTAAGGGAAATCGGGCAAAAACATGTACAAACAACACACCACCCACACCACACGGTCCTTTTGGGAGTTGGAAATACCCTACCGTCCATGAAGTAAGAGCATCTCTAGCAGACCCCGTATAATGCCCCGACCCGCAAAATAACTGCCAAAATACGGGTTAGGTAGAAAATGCTGCCAGACCAGACCCCGCAAACGCGTCCAGACCGTAAAAAAATTTGTGGGGCGCGGCAAAAGTCCGCCCTCAATCTTCAGATTCACGGGGTGGGAGGTTGACCCAAGCTCGCCCCTTATCCGCAACGAGATTTGACGCGAGGGAAATTTCCGCGCGGCCGTTCCCTGCTCCCCCTCCTCGGTAGCCGTTCCCCGTCCACCGCGCGCTCTGGACCTTCTTCCCCGTTATTTTTCTCCACCATGGAAGCCTTCCAGCCAGCGGATCTCGTCAACGCGGAGGTCGCGCACGCGCAATCCCGTCTGGTGGATCTCGTCGCCCCCGACGTCGCCCTAATCACCAACGCGCCTGCCCGCAAGCGTCAAGGCAACATTGTCGTGCATGGAGGCATTCCGGCTGGCACTGCCGGAAGGGAAGGCGCGCCGGGCACCGCCATTGCTGCGCGATCTGCCTGGCCAGTGGCGAGGAAGATGGGCAAGGTTTCGGGCGTGAAGTGGAAGAAGGTTCCTACAAAAAAACCTTCGTCCACTCATTCCACCTCGACGAGACGTTCCTCGACGGTGCCTTTCTACGACGTTGCTTCTACCGCAGGCGAGGTGTTCGATGAAAGGGCCGGAAGGTATGAATCTTCGCTCACTTATGTTTGCTTCGTTTTTTCGCCATTGTGGTAGGTCGTGATGTGCTTTCACTCAATGTAGCGGTGGTTCGAACAATGTCGTTGCCGAGGTTATGAACTTGTTGGCCACCAACACCGTCGACATCGATCAAGCCCGATCGCTGGTTTCGATTACATTGAATTGGAGGGTGGCGTTGATGACCATGGTGGTGAAGATGAGGTGGAGGAGGTAGATGAGGGGTCGTATCAGCAATCACAAGCAAGAAAAAATGTTAGATCGAAGAACTACACGATCTTGGAAGATCAAATCCTAATGAGGGCTTGGAGTACGGTGTCTATGGATCCTTGCACGGGTGTGTCCCAAACCGCCAAGACGTATTGGCAAAGAATTGAAGATCAATACTTTCAATTCAAGGCCAAGTATCCCGATAGGACAGCACGAACCTTTCGGTTACTCCAAGGTCGTTGGAACGTGATCAAGCATACTTGTAGCCGTTGGGCGGCTTGCTTGGAACAAGTTCGCAATGCTCCTCCAAGTGGAACCGTGAAATCTGATTATGTGAGTTGGTTCATGTGAAATGGTTCCATTAGTTTGCATAATGGAAAATGATTCCATCAGTTTGACTTTGTTTTTATTGTGTAGGAAAAAATTGCCCAACAACGATACAAAGACATGGAAGCTTCCGAAGGCAAAAAATTTAAACTTGAGCATTGTTGGGAATTGCTCAAAAACTGCGACAAGTGAAAGTTGCTTGATAGAGAATCCCCGACGAAGAGAGGTTCATTTACAAACATGAATGAAGATGAAGATGATGATGGCCCAAGAAACTTGAACAAGCTCGATGGTGACAAAAAAACAAAGGAGAAGATCAAAAGGAAACACGAAGCATCGACCTTGCGGGACAAGATAGATGCCATGATGCAATCAAATAAGGTGTTGCTAGCGAAGTCTTTGGAGGCAAAGATAGAGTTGGCCGAGAAGAAGGCACGAGAGAAGCAAGAGAGGTGGAAATTGCTCAAGGAAGTTGAGGAGAGAAAAGCACGTGCCGCTGAAAACAAAACCATGACCAACCTTCTTGCCAAAGAGAATAGGATCATGACTTGAACCGCAATGACATGGACAAACATCATCAAAGAATGGCATGATATCACAACGAGAGAAATCTTGAAGAGGAGGATGCTTGCGTGTTACAATGGCGGCGATGGTTTCTCGTCTGGAATCGGAACCGATGATTTCGGTGCCGGAGTACGGACAAGTGCCGGAGTAGGAACAAGTGGAGCCGATGGATTCGGGGGCGGCGATAACCTCGATGGTGCAGACTGAAGAGCGATCAGGATGCATGAAGTCCTCTTGCGTTTGTCTTTTAAACTATGCTTTCATTTCACGCGTAAACTATGTTTTATTGTTTAAATTTGAACTCATTTGCTGGAATCGCTATCAAATTCCAACTATGTTTTATTAAAAAGTTTTTCGGTTTGCAGGTCGACGCGGTGGCGTCCAAGCAGACCCCGCATTGACGACCCCTATAATAGCATCTTCTATGGATATCTTTTTTACGAGTTCATTTTGGGGGTCAACCCGTATAATAGCAGAAGCCGCATTGACGATCCGTATAATAACATCTTCTGTAAAAATAGAGTTGTCCGCACCCGTGCCAACACTAAATAAAATTACGAACTGTAAATGATTTTTACGAGTCGGCTTTATATGGTCTGTTAATAATGTTCTCAGTATGGTAGCTCAGCAGGCGCCACCTCGCCGGACACGCGGCAGAGGAGTGCGAGTGTGCGACTGCGACTTCCTGGTTCCCTGGAGGTGCCGTGCCAGGCGCGGTTGTACTCTTTCACTGCCTCACGGAGCCCACTCAGTGCATGGGCCTACAGGGTCAATCGCCACGGCAGCCATCCATGTCCGTCGATGGTTTTGTTTCTATCCAGGAAAAGCAAGTTTGCTGGTCCTATAGCTTTGGCACAGGCTCCCCACTCCCCAGTAGCAGTTCATAGTCTTTCTCAAATATCTCTGTCAAACATTGCCGAATCCTTCCAGGCTGCCAAATGCATGTGCTAAATTCGCCCTAAAAACCAATGCATGTGTTTCATAAAAAGAAACAAAAATCCAATAAATGTGGTCTTCTATAAGGGTAGGATACAGCTCGGCGAATCGAACACTTGCCAGACTCTCCACGACCTATATAGAAACCTCCTCACGTACGCTTACCATTTGAACTCGCCAGTGCTGCGCTCTCGTCCGACCACATAGCGTCTGCAAACCATTCATTTGCTCGCCGTGAAGGATCGAGTTCTTGAACAGCTTTGGCGATCGATCTAGGGAGCGCGGGCCGCCCGGGCGTGCGTGCATGGCTGTGCTGTCTTCTGCGAAGCGCGTCCTCCCGTGCGCCTCGGCCGGCGGGGTCAGCGGCGGCCTCCGAGCTCTACTCGGGACGGTGCGTGTGCCTGCGCGCTTCTCTCGTGTGTTACAGTTGAGATCCCCATCTATCTACACAAGCACCACAAACCATGGCCGCCGGGCCTGGCGTTTTTATTTATTCACCTTGTTTCTGTTGAGAGGAGCATTTCTCCCGGCCGTTTGCGATCGATTTATATATCCGTGTCCAAGATGCTCTGCCGTCCTGCCTCCATGAGGTCGATCGGAACTCACAGCAGGCGCCTTCTCTGTGTGCAGGACGGAGGCGGCCGCTCTCTTCTCCCGTCCCGGTGGAAGTCGTCGCTGCCGCAGCTGGACCCCGTCGACAGGTGCGTGAGTGACATGCAGGTTCATTGTTACTTTCCTGTGATTGGTTTTGATTCGTTTGCTGCAGTCCGATCGCCAATGGTTTTAAGACATTTTGCGCCGTTCGTCACACTCAACGCTTGTGATGTTTTGCCACCGGGGCATGCGTGTGCGGTTGGGCTGCAGGTCCGACGAGGAGAGCGGCGGCGACATCGACTGGGACAACCTCGGCTTCGGGCTCACCCCGACGGACTACATGTACGTCATGCGGTGCTCGCGGGAGGAGGGCGGCTTCTCCCGCGGCGAGCTCGCCCGCTACGGCAACATCGAGCTCAGCCCCTCCTCCGGCGTCCTCAACTACGGCCAGGGGCTGTTCGAGGGGCTGAAGGCGTACAGGCGGTCGGACGGGGCCGGGTACATGCTGTTCCGGCCGGAGGAGAACGCGCGGCGGATGCAGCACGGCGCGGGCCGCATGTGCATGCCGTCCCCGTCTGTCGAGCAGTTCGTGCACGCCGTCAAGCAGACCGTCCTCGCCAACAGGCGCTGGGTACGTACGTGGTGGCCATTGGTTTACTCTTTTTTTGACGTGGCCATTGGTTTACTCTTTCATTCACGTGATGAGTGCACGCCATGCTCATGAGCTTCCATGACCGATCGATCTCTGCGCTGCAACCACGGTTTCAGGTGCCGCCGCAAGGCAAGGGAGCGCTGTACATCAGGCCGCTGCTCATCGGGAGCGGGGCGATCCTCGGGCTGGCGCCGGCCCCCGAGTACACCTTCATGATCTACGCCGCGCCTGTGGGGACATATTTCAAGGAAGGCATGGCGGCGATAAACCTGCTGGTCGAGGAGGAGATCCACCGCGCGATGCCGGGCGGCACCGGCGGGGTCAAGACCATCTCCAACTACGCGCCGGTGAACATCCTCTCTACTCAGTAGCCGGTGATTTCTTCTTCACGTCGTTTCTAGAAAACGTGATGTATTTTTTTTTCCCGTCAGGTGCTCAAGCCGCAGATGGACGCGAAAAGCAAGGGGTTCGCGGACGTGCTGTACCTGGACGCGGTCCACAAGAGGTACGTCGAGGAGGCCTCCTCCTGCAACCTCTTCGTCGTCAAGGGCGGCGCCGTCGCGACGCCGGCGACGACGGCAGGGACCATCCTGCCGGGTGTCACGCGCAGGAGCATCATCGAGCTCGCCAGGGATGACGGCTACCAGGTCGATCAATGCAATCCACTCCACTCCACTACTACTGCCCACCACTCAACTGTACCGTGACAACGAACTCAAGTTGTGGTATGTGCTTGTCAAGCAGGTCGAAGAGCGCCTCGTCTCCATCGACGATCTCGTCGGCGCAGACGAAGTGTTCTGCACGGGAACGGCCGTCGGCGTCACCCCGGTGTCGACCATCACCTACCAAGGGACAAGGTAAATCGAACTCGTGCAGATATTCTTCACGTTGAGCTGGCTAATACAACAAAGATGCTTGTTAGATTCAGTGCTGAGATCTGTACTGATTGTTGTGCGTGCAGGCACGAGTTCAGGACTGGGGAAGACACGTTGTCGAGGAAATTGTACACGACTCTCACATCGATCCAGATGGGGCTGGCAGAGGACAAGAAAGGATGGACGGTAGCGATTGATTGATTGATTAGGAAAAGAGCATGGGCGCATGCAGCGCCAGAAGCATCCAGTATTGTTTTAGTATTATCTTTGCAAATGTGAATAATTATCATGGTGATCATATCTCGCGCTAGAATTTGAAAGTTACGTGCCCCGGTCATCAGCGGCTTCAAATTTGGGCACGGAAAGAAATCGATCTGCTTGACACTTATTTGCCAATGCATCGTGTTCAACTGTTCATGCATGACGACAACTTGGTGGAGACGTCACAACTCTAACATTATAATCACATTAGATGTTGAATTCTGTTGGAAATGCATGGAGATTCTATATATTCCCTTCGCCCGGAATTAATTGCTTAAATAAAATGTGTTTAGACGTATTTAAATAGTGAAATATGTTTAAATTATTGCTTTTCAGAGGCATTTATAACTGATCCCCTATAACCGTTAGTGCTTGTTCGATTAGTCCCTTCTCTAAAAGGATTGAAGAGGTTAGAAGAGGATTGAGGAGGATTTTGACTTGCACGGGATTTAATCCCTTACAAACCCCTCAATTTCCTTCAAATCAGATGCAACCGAACAGGGCCTTAGTGAAGTATATTAAGTTTTTCACTTCACTAACTGGCATTTAGCCGATCCTCAATCCGGCTTAACAGAGTATAATTTTATTCGTCTTTCTAAAAAAATTATATTTTTACTCCCTCTTTCTTTCATCGAGTAAAACGACACGACTCTCCTTTGCTGCCACTCCCTCCCCTCCCACGCCGCATCTTCGGCCCCGCCGCCCCTCCTACCCCTCCCCCTCTCCATGTCGTCGTCGTTCGGCCGCCGGGAAAACCTTGTATGCCTCTGTCACTGTCCTCCACCACCTCCTCGTCTCGTTGTCGGTCAAAAATCAAGGGGATCTGCGCTTGTTGTCGCCGTCATCGGATTTGGCATTTTCGGATGCCGACGGCCGTGCCTTGCCATGGATTGGCCAGGAAGTGTCCCACACAGCCCGGACAAAGCCTCCACGCCGCATGTAGGTACCGTCTCTTCCTCTAGCCACACTAACCGCTCCCATCGCCGGTTCATCTATAAATACAAGGCCGATCATCGTTCGAGCTCGGCGCTCGCGCAATGACTGACCGATTTATAGCTCTCGATCATATAGTGCGACGACTGCACACGGCAAGTGGTGCATCGAGTTTCTACCACGCCGCAACATCCCAGATGGGTGTTCTTCAAATGCAAAAACGATCGGTATGTGCTTGTTTTGGTTTGGTTTTTCATCGGATTCGGTTCAATTTCGGTAGCTCATTGGTGCGCATCTATGTGTGTAGGGTGATGGATGCTCGTTTTGGTATTGAGAAGAAGAATACATGAATCTATTGATAGCACGAAAATAAGTAGATGTCGGTGCACTTGTTGCTAGAATTGAGGTCGAACATAGACTAGATGTGACACTAGAGAAGAAATTAGAAGGGAAGCAATGTCTACTTCTTTAGAATCAAAGAAGAAAAATGAAGTATGCAAGAAACTGCGGATCAATAATAAAGGCATCAAGAAGATATTAATTCAACTAGTGGGAGTAGTTATGTAGGTTGGATATCTTCTAAAATGTCTAATTATGGTTTTTGTTTCCTTTGATCTTGTTCTTCTAGCAAAGAATTGATAAATTATTATGTAATTCAATGTTGTTGAATAAAATAAAGAAGCAAAGAGATGTGTTTCAATGGTCGAAATTGAAACGCAAATGAGAAAATATATATTCCGCTAAGTTTAGGGGATCAGCTAGGTTCAATCAAAATTTAGTGAAGTATATATACTACATTAAGCCTTTTATTTACTCCGTTAACTTATCGGGGGTCGGTTTGAGTTGGCCTAACATCATCGTCACGTCAGATGTTGAATTCTACTTCCTCTGTATTTAAATACTTATAGTAAAAATAATTAAACTAGTTTTTTTAACTATAAGTATTTAGATACAAACTGAATAATGGCAATGTATGGAGATTCGATGTTGCTAGTACTTTGATACTTCGATATGTTCACGTTGTTGCTCTCTAACATCATCGTCACATCAGATGTTGAGTTCTGGCGGCTGAACAACAAGCAAAGAATTGCACGACTGCATGCGGCACATGCCACATGGTAGGCAGGAAAGAAGCGTATGCCAAACCGTAAGTCACCGATTTTTCTCAGGCTCCACGTACGCATGCCAATCCAGACCCAACGTGCATGCTTACTGGAATTCTCTTCTTTTTGAATCCTTGATTCAAGGAACTCAATACGGAAACAGCACGGGTCTGTCTTGTTGTTCAGCAGATCTGATCCGATCGGGGGACAGGATAATGTGTCAATCAAGTTGTGGCAGTGCTGCCTAGTCGGAGATGTGTCATCATATGTTGTTGTTTTCTTGTTTTGTTTTTGCAGTGCTCATAATCTCATATGTGGCCGTGTGTGATATGTGTGGTTAGAGCATCTCTTCCCATTAGGATGTTTTGAATTCTTGAATAGCAGACCCCTTAAAATTGTAATTTGTAAAACTGAGATAAGGTCGAAAAAATGCATTTTAAGGATTTCTTTTAATTCTCGGATAAAGAGCTCCTTCCTTCATTCTGGTCGTCACCGTCCCTTCCCCAGTCGACCGCGGTGGCCATGTCGGCCGCACCCAACCCCATCGGTCGCGCCCCATCGCCTGTCGGCATTGTCTCGTCGCCCCTCGGCCGTGCCCCTTCACCACGCCGGCCGAGCCCAGCCTCGTCGGTCGCGCCCCGTCGCTCGTCGACTGCGTCGGCCGAGCTGTGCCCCTTTGTCGGATGGTCTGGAAGGATTACGGCGGTCAGGCTGAGGTCACGGGAGGCCATAGCGATGTCGAGCTCCAATTCGAACCGACGACGATCGATTTCAGCGTCTAGCGGCCCTTTCCGATGTGCGGTGATGAATTCCGACGAGTTTTCGATGGATTCCAGCAAACTTCACGGCGGCGTGTTTGCTCCGAGGAGGTTTGACCGGCATACGGGACCCCCTCGGTCCGGTCTTTCAATCTTCAAATATAAGGGTCACTGGTGTGGGTTTTTAGTGCGCCTTCAAGAATTTACGGGTTGGACCACTTTTACGGTTTCTGTTCTGGACACTTTTTTCGACCAAAACTGTAAAACAAAAAAATTATAAGGGTTTGACCACTTATAATGTGTATGCTAGAGTTGCTCTTATATCCAGTGTAGGTCTATTTTCATATTAGAGTGTCTCCAACCTGAGACCCCACTTCCCCCACCGGACGGACAGTGCGGACACCACCCGAAGTCTGGACCCAAAAAAACTGCTTAACTGAATCCTCAAACGCAGTCCATTTGACTGGGCTGTCCGGCACCCGTCAAACCAAACCCATATGTAGGCCGGGTTCGGGGCCACCTGGGCGCATCAGAACGTGTCTGTCATGTCAGATTTGATAGGCTGGAGGATGCATCTCAAATTGTCCTTAACCCTCGCATGACCTGCTTTCTACCCTATGTGCTACCTCGTTCGTGTTGCCCCTTGCCTAGCTCTACCGCCATCCCTAACCCACGGGATCGCTACCACGGGCCCCCAAACCCCTCCCTACCATCCTTGTCGCCCCTGACACGGTCCTTGCCCCGGACACCGTCTCGGTACGTCCTACTTCGTCGGACATGCACCTCTCATGTCATGGGGTCGACGAAATGTATTAACTAATTTTTAAGATTCTTTTATTCACTTGTAGACAGGGATGGATTGCTTGAATGATGATTTTGATTACATGGAGCTTGATGACTACATATTCAAGGAGTTCATAGATTCGTCTAATTCAAACATCAAGAACGACGAAGATGCTCACATGATGGTGATTATGAGTATCCAATAGGAAATGAGAAGAAAGAGAAACATGTTCTCTATTTCAAGTGTTCGATAAAGGGCAAAATATTTGTAGCCCTAGGTTGAATAAATGGTGCAAAGAGTCTCTACAATGAATACTTCAAACTCGTCCCAGTATTCCATGGGCGTTTTTTGAGTGTCACTTTCAGATGGGCATCCTTTTGTTCCGGTACGTACTAAATGTTGTGAATAAATATGATCCCGGCTACATGTTGAGTAAGGATTGTTGTCTATCCTATGCAAAAATGCATGGCTACCCTTAGAATGATTGGATATGGTAAAGCCGCAGATCTTGTTGATAAGTATGTCCGGATGAGGGAGAGCACATTCATTGAGGCCATGGAGAAATTTCCCTACACCATGGTGGAGGTGTTTGGACCGGAGTACTCGAGAGAAGCAAATGTTGAGGACACAGAAGCTAGTGGCAATTGGAGAAACAATAGCTTTTTCAGGTAATTGGAGAATCAAATGCTTGGTTCAGTCAATTGCATGCATGGCAACGAAAAAATTGCCCAACAGGTGCGATTAGTACCAAGGTCACACCAAAGAGTCTACTAACATACTTGACGCGGTGACATCTAAGGATTTATGGACTTGGCATGCTTTCTTTGGCATGTCAGGTTCTCACAACGATATCAATGTTCTTCAACTATCTTCATTATTCAAGAGACTTTGTGATGAGGATGCTTCAATGTGCAACTACACCATCAGCGGGCATGGCTACAGCATGGGGTCTACCTTCTGATGATATATGTCCTCAATGTGCGGCGTTTATGAAAACTATATCTGATCCCCAAGCTAACAAATGATGCCTCTTTGCACAAATGCAAGACAATATTTGATCCCTAAGGTAACAAATGATGCCTCTTTCCACAAATGCAATAAACGGCTAGGAATGATGTGGAGACGGCATTTGAAGTGCTCCAAACTCATTGGAGTATTGTTTGTGGAGCTGCAATGATGTGGGATCTGAATATATTGTAGCAGGTGATGACCTCATGTGTAATGTCGACATGATTGTGGAGGATGGGGTGAAGGGGCTTGTAACGTCTAATATGCGGTACTTTCCTTATTAGGGGTGAGGCCTCAAAAGGGGAAAGAGTCGCATCTAAGCGTTTCGCAAGCAGGATAAACATTGCAATACATAATATATGGAAGAGTAATAAGATTCGGCTTACACTCTCCACAAGTTAAATTACAGTTCCACACAACCATTCACTATTCAAACAGAAAACATGGTCCGACTACGAACAAATTAAACGACAAACGCTAATGTTATCCCGCCTTCATAGGCTCTTGATCACGACCAAGGATCTCTAGTCATTGGGGTACGTCATGTACATCTGACCACTGTCCTCGTCAAACTCCCACTTGAGCTGGTTATCCTCGAAAGCATATGCATCTGCGGTACCTGTACCTGTGCGTGGTTGTTGTAATCCGTGAGCCATGAGGACTCAATAATCTCATGACCATGGTATCGAGTGTGACTAAGTTTTTAGGTGAGGAAGGGGTATGTGTTTGAGTTTGCAGCATCACTAAGCATTTATGGTGGCTAAATTATGTTGAACAAGAATTAAAGGTATGGTGGTCTACGCATGACATTCGTGACTAAGTATAATCACTAAGTGATTATGAGCACCTAATTTCGTTAGTCATAACCCCACCGTGTTCTCGATCAGAGAAGGAACACTCAAGGAAACAGTCATGGTCATGCACACAGTTGGCAGGTTATCAAATAAGTTACTTCAAGTTATCTAGAACCGGATGTTAACAAAGTTTCCATGTTTGCCACATAATCGCGGGCATGTATTTCCGAAAGATTCAACCCTACAGGGTGCTCCGACTAATCCATCATAAATTACTACAAGACGCATAGAAGTCCTCGATCACGAAACTCGTGATCTCGTCGGATTCCTTAGTGGAAAACCTCAACTCTGAGAAAAACCCAAAGTCTCACCAGAATCCCAATGCACAAGATATATCGTTAAGGTAAGACAAGTCCAGCAAGACCACCCGACGTGTCGATGGACCCGATAAGAGCCGTGTATCTTGTTCTCAGGACACGACGGATGAGCACTACGTACAGTGGACGGATAGATACCCCCCGAGTTGCCCCGGGTGGCCCTGCAAGTGGCTCTAGTTTGGTCCAACACTCATCAGGAGCACTGGCCCGGGTTGTTGATTAAGTTTCCTCGGGGTAGTTATTCCCTATGCCTTTTATTATTAGGTTATTAGCAAATTTAACACCAAAGTTGGGTGTTGCCAGACAAGCCTTAACATTAAACAATTTACCAAGGGGGTCCCCATAACAACCCCGAATGTGTTAGGAGCACTCAATTATGGAATAAAACACCGGTAACCGAAACTATGGCGGCAAAAGCGGAACAAATCACCTACCAAAATGCCAGGCCTTCCGCCTTTTACCAAGTATATAGGTGCATTAATTAAATAACATTTAAATAAGATGATAATCAAATTGCCCATGTTATCACATGGACCAGCTTGCACCTGCAACTAGCAATGCTATAAGAGGGTTGAGCAAGCACTAACTTAGCCAAACAATATTTGCTAGGAGGTGAAAGGTTAGAGGTTTCATGGCAATGTTTGGAGGCTTATTTATCAGGTGCTAGGCAGCGATAAGTAACGATGAAAACGGTTCAACTAGGCACAACAAAGCTAGATACGATGTCAAGGTCACGATCATCTTGCGTGTGAGATTTTCAGACTGGAACTGTTCTTGATCTTTCTGAACGTACTCAACGGAATCCTTGAACTTGTTCTCAGCACCCGATGCCACCCAAAATAAATAAGAAACCAATAAACACCAGCAAGTGACAATGCGACAAGCAATATGATGCATGTGTGGCATGAAAG
The DNA here is from genome assembly GCF_904849725.1 of Hordeum vulgare subsp. vulgare. NCBI lineage: Eukaryota > Viridiplantae > Streptophyta > Magnoliopsida > Poales > Poaceae > Hordeum > Hordeum vulgare. The sequence goes on from NC_058521.1 coordinate 520,802,504, forward strand.
GAAGCATGGCATTGCTATACTAGTTATCTTCCATGCATTATTTGAGTTATTAATATTCTGGATAGAACCTCAAACTAACTTATTTAGACATGCATGATCATGGTAGGAATGGATGCTTCATGATAAAACGGTGCAAAAACATACAAAGAACGTCATGAACCGAGTTACGAAACTCCCAGAAACTACAAAACAAGATACGGAAGCCTACGGAGACAAAATAACAATAAACTAGATGCTAAGGGAATCCTCTCATCTACTGGAGTATCATTATGATAGCCCGAGACCGATGCTCCAGAAGATTTCCCTTTTATTCCGCTGTCGTCGGGTTAATTATTGTTTGTCGCACTCATCATCGCATCATGTGCATCATCTGCATTGTATCGGCGGTCTGTTGCTGCCAGTTTTCAAAAACTTGTATCCGTTATTAGTTGCCGGTTCTCTTTGTGTTCGTCGTTGACCGTTTTGAGTCCAATCACACACACACACGCCCGCGACATCGTTTAATCTTGTTTTTAAAAGTGGGTATAAAACTTTCTCAGATTTGGTTGAAACTTGGTGTGCGGTCTTATTTTAATGTAGGTAGACTGCCTGCCAAATTTCGTCGCAATCGGAGTTCGTTTGATATCCCAACCGTTAAACCTATAGCGGCATTATAGCCGGTACAACATCGGACGTTTTGCGTTTTTTTAAACTCTGTCGCCGGGTTGCCTATTTTCCCTCTCATCTCCACCTAGCCCGTGTGCACAGTTGATAACCCACAAGTATAGGGGATCGCAACAGTTTTTGAGGATAGAGTATTCAACCCAAATTTATTGATTTGACACAAGGGGAAGCGAAAGAATATTCCCAAGTATTAGCAGTTAAGTTGTCAATTCAACCATACCTGAAAGATTTATTATCTGCAGCGAAGTATCAGTAGCAAAGTAGGGTGATAGGAGAGTAGCAACAGTAACCAGTAGCAGCAAAGTGACAGCAGTAGCGGCAAAGTAACATAGCAAGGACCAGTAGTAAAAGACTCGTGGGCATTGGATTGGTGATGGATGATTATGCCGGATGTGATTCATCATGTAACAACTATAACACGGAGAGATAAGTAACTAGCTCCAGTTCGTCAATCTAATGTAGGCATGTATTCCGTATGTAGTCATACGTGCTTAGGGAAAAGAACTTGCATGACATCTATTGTCCATCCCTCCCATGGCAGCGGGGTCCAAAAGGAAACTACGGGATATTAAGGTTCTCCTTTTAATAAAGAACCGGACCAACGCATTAGCACTTTGTGAACACATGAACTCCTCAAACTATGATCATCATCGGGAGTGGTTCCGGTTATTGTCACTCCGGGGTTGCCGGATCATAACACATAGTAGGTAACTACAACTTGCAAGATCGGATCTAAAACACACATATATTGGTGACAACATAATAATTTCAGATCTGAAATCATGGCACTCGGGCCCTAGTGACAAGCATTAAGCATGGCAAAGTAGTAGCAACATCAATCTCAGAACATAGTGGATACTAGGGATCAATCCCCGTCAAAACTAACTCGATTGCATGATAGATCTCATCCAACCCATCACCGTCCAGCAAGCCTACGATGAGATTACTCACGAACGGTGAAGAGCATCATGGAATTGGCGATGAAGGAAGGTTAATGATGATGATAGCGACGATCTCCCCTCTCCGGAGCCGAGAACGGACTCCAGATCTGCCCTCCAGATGAAGAACGGGAGGTGGCGGCGCCTCCGTATCGTAAAACACGATGAACCCTTCTTCCTGATTTTTTTCCGGGCGAGACGGACTAAATAGAGCTGGATTTGGAGGCGGTGGAGTGTCGTGGGCTCCACAAGCCTGCGAGGCGCGGCCAGGGGGGCCGCGCCTGGTGGGCTTGTGGGCTCCACGCTCCACATCCTCCGCTGATTCTTGCGCCAGTATTTTTCATAAATTCCAGAAAAATTCTCCGTAAAATTTTAGGTCATTCCGAGAACTTTTATTTCTGCGCAAAAACAACACCATGGCAATTCTACTGAAAACAACGTTAGTCCGGGTTTCAAATCATGCAAATTAGAGTCCAAAACAAGGGCAAAAGAGTTCGGAAAAGTAGACACGACGGAGACGTATCAACACCGCACAGAACCTTCGCGCAACCTAGTCCAAATTCACCCCGGACCCGAACCGGGCGGTCGTGACCGTCGGATCCAAATCAACCCCGTTTTACCGCAAACCGTCATCGACTTTCCAATAGGACCCCCCTAGCTTATTTTACGCGAACGTTCGATTTAGATTGGAGGGCCGATTAGACCCTTGTTGAAAATAGTGGGTTTTTTTATGCGATCCGGGGTCAATGCCTAACCTAACCATAGCCCAGTCGGCCCAAGGCCAACCTACCCCCCGCTAGCCCAAGCGCAGGACCTGCTCTGCATGATCCCCATCTCCTCTCTTCCTTGATCCTTCTTCTCCCCCTCATTCCCTCCAGCGCTGCCACAAACAACGCACCCTCACATGAGCACCACTAGGGAGGCCCCGATCCCCATGGCTGCCCACCCTTCTGCGCGCGCCCTTCTCCCTCGCAAGCTCCTCGCCTCAGCGTCCTCTCCACCTGCCAGCCCCACCGTCGTTCCGGTCAGCCCCACAGCAACCCATCCCCAAGTAGCCTCGAGGGTCTCCTCCTCCACCTTCGCCTCTCCGTTGTGCAGGCGCATCCCCGATGGCCTGCCGTGCCTCGCTCCCCATCCCGCGCCGTCGTTCACACCGCAGGGAGCCTCGCGCCCTCGTGCAAACCTCCGTCGGTTGAGCTCCCCCTCGCCTGCCGCGTCCGCCCGTCGGCCCCGCAGCGCCTCCCATGGCACTCGACCGCCTCCCGCCTCTCATGGCCTTGGCTCTGCCCAGTCTTCCCACTGGCCGCATCGCCCAACCTCCTCACGCGCGCACAGGGCCGCTTCCTCACAACTGCCAATGCCCCAGGCCGTGCCATTTTTCCCCATCCATGAGCTGACCGAACCCCTTTGCCTCCTCCAACATTTGCAGTTTGCTGCTCCTGCCGCCTGCTATTGATGTAACCTACTGTTGCCTCTGATGTGTGTTGTTGTTGTCGCCGACCGTGTCGTGGATCCTTGCTGCCTTCGGATGTAATTGGTTTGGGTTGGACATTTGGAGGCGTCATCCGTAAAGTTTGGTGTCATTTCGATTTGGTTCACGCAAGTGCAAGACGACCATGTTTCTTGTGAACGTCAACTCCCGAAGATCGTGGATTCTCCTAGTTCCTCTTAAACCAGTGTAGCACTACCATCGACAAGATCACGAGTTTCACTACTTCCAAAACATCCACAACGACTCATGTACAACTATGTGATACGTCTCCAACGTATCTCCAGTGTTTTATATGCATGAATATGCTATTTTATATCTTTTTTGGGACTAACCTATTAACTCAGTGCCAAGTGCCAGTTTCTGTTTTTTCCGTGTTTTTGACCCTTTTTCAGACGGAGTCCAAATGGAACGAAACTTTCGCGATGATTTTTTTTGGACCAAAAGAGACCCCCGAAGATTTGGAAGAAGGCCAGAAGAGCCACGAGGGAGTCACAAGCCCAGGAGGCGCCCCCACCCCCTAGGTCGCACCTACCAGGCTTGTGACTGTTGGAATTATGCCCTAGAGGCAATAATAAATATAGTTATTATTATAATTCCTGTATCAAGGTAATTGTTTATTATCCATGCTATAATTGTATTGAATGAAGACTCATTTACATGTGTGGATACATAGACAAAACACCGTCCCTAGCAAGCCTCTAGTTGGCTAGCCAGTTGATCAAAGATAGACAGTGTCTTCTGATTATGAACAAAGTGTTGTTGCTTCATAACTCGATCACGTCATTAGGAGAATCACGTGATGGACTAGACCCAAACTAATAGACGTAGCATGTTGATCGTGTCATTTTGTTGCTACTGTTTTCTGCGTGTCAAGTATTTATTCCTATGACCATGAGATCATATAACTCACTGACACCGGAGGAATGCTTTGTGTGTATCAAACGTCGCAACGTAACTGGGTGACTATAAAGATGCTCTACAGGTATCTCTGAAGGTGTTAGTTGAGTTAGTATGGATCAAGACTGGGATATGTCACTCCGTGTGACGGAGAGGTATCTCAGGGCCCACTCGGTAATACAACATCACACACAAGCCTTGCAAGCAATGTAACTTAGTGTAAGTTGCGGGATCTTGTATTACGGAACGAGTAAAGAGACTTGTCGGTAAACGAGATTGAAATAGGTATGCGGATACTAACGATCGAATCTCGGGCAAGTAACATACCGAAGGACAAAGGGAATGACATACAGGATTATATGAATCCTTGGCACTGAGGTTCAAACGATAAGATCTTCGTAGAATATGTAGGATCCAATATGGGCATCCAGGTCCCGCTATTGGATATTGACCGAGGAGTCTCTCGGGTCATGTCTACATAGTTCTCGAACCCGCAGGGTCTGCACACTTAAGGTTCGACGTTGTTTTATGCGTATTTGAGTTATATGGTTGGTTACCGAATGTTGTTCGGAGTCCCGGGTGAGATCACGGACGTCACGAGGGTTTCCGGAATGGTCCGTAAATGAAGATTGATATATAGGATGACCGCATTTGATTACCGCAAGGTTTTCGAAGTTACCGGGAATGTACCGGGAATGACGAATGGGTTCCGGGAGTTCACCGGGGGGCAACCCACCCTGGGGAAGCCCATAGGCCTTGAGGGTGGCACACCAGCCCTTAGTGGGCTGGTGGGACAGCCCAAAAGGGCCCTATGCGCCTAGGAAAGAAAATCAAAGAGAAAAGAAAAAAAAGAGGAGGTGGGAAGGGAAGGAAGGACTCCCACCCACCAAACCAAGTCCAACTCGGTTTGGGGGGGAGCCTTCCCCCTTGGACTCGGCCGACCCCCTTGGGGCTCCTTGAGCCCCAAGGCAAGGTCCCCTCCCTCCCACCTATATATACGGAGGTTTTAGGGCTGATTTGAGACGACTTTTCCACGGCAGCCCTACCACATACCTCCACAGTTTTTCCTCTAGATCGCGTTTCTGCGGAGCTCAGGCGGAGCCGTGCTGAGACGAGATCATCACCAACCTCCGGAGCACCGTCATGCTGCCGGAGAACTCTTCTACCTCTCCGTCTCTCTTGCTGGATCAAGAAGGCCGAGATCATCGTCGAGCTGTACGTGTGCTGAACGCGGAGGTGTCGTCCGTTCGGTACTAGATCGTGGGACTGATCGCGGGATTGTTCGCGGGGGCGGATCGAGGGACGTGAGGACGTTCCACGACATCAACCGCATTCACTAATGCTTCTGCTGTATGATCTACAAGGGTACGTAGATCACTCATCCCCTCTCATAGATGGACATCACCATGATAGGTCTTCGTGCGCGTAGGAAAATTTTTGTTTCCCATGCGACGTTCCCCAACAGTGGCATCATGAGCTAGGTTCATGCGTAGATGTCTTCTCGAGTAGAACACAAAAAATTTTGTGGGCGGTGATGTGCATTTTGCTGCCCTCCTTAGTCTTTTCTCGATTCCGCGGTACTGTTGGATTGAAGCGGCTTGGACCGACATTACTCGTACGCTTACGAGAGACTGGTTTCATCGCTACGAGTAACCCCGTTGCTCAAAGATGACTGGCAAGTGTCGGTTTCTCCAACTTTAGTTGAATCGGATTTGACCGAGGAGGTCCTTGGATGAGGTTAAATAGCAACTCATATATCTCCGTTGTGGTGTTTGCGTAAGTAAGATGCGATCTTACTAGATACCCATGGTCACCACGTAAAACATGCAACAACAAAATTAGAGGACGTCTAACTTGTTTTTGCAGGGTATGCTTGTGATGTGATATGGCCAACGATGTGATGTGATATATTGGATGTATGAGATGAGCATGTTGTAATAGAAAATATCGACTTGCACGTCGATGGTACGGCAACCGGCAGGAGCCATAGGGTTGTCTTTATACTAACGTTTGTGCTTGCAGATGCGTTTACTATTTTGCTAGGATGTAGCTTTAGTAGTAATAGCATGAGTAGCACAACAACCCCGATGGCAACACGTTGATGGAGATCATGGTGTGGCGCCGGTGACGAGAAGATCGTGCCGGTGCTTTGGTGTTGGAGATCAAGAAGCACGTAATGATGGCCATATCATGTCACTTATGAATTGCATGTGATGTTAATCCTTTTATGCACCTTATTTTGCTTAGAACGACGGTAGCATTATGAGGTGATCTCTCACTAAAATTTCAAGACGAAATTGTGTTCTCCCCGACCGTGCACCGTTGCTACAGTTCGTCGTTTCGAGACACCACGTGATGATCGGGTGTGATAGACTCAACGTTCACATACAACGGGTGCAAAACAGTTGCGCACGCGGAACACTCCGGTTAAGCTTGACGAGCCTAGCATGTGCATACATGGCCTCAGAACACATGAGACCGAAAGGTCGATCATGAATCATATAGATGATATGATTAGCATAAGGATGCTTACCACTGAAACTATACTCAACTCACGTGATGATCTGACTTGAGCTAGTGTAAGTGGATCATGAACCACTCAAATGACTAGAGAGATGTACTTTTTGAGTGGGAGTTTAGCGAATAATTTGATTAAGTTAAACTCTAATTATCTTGATCATAGTCTAAGTCCACTTTGAATATATTTGTGTTGTAGATCATGGCTCACGCGACAGTCACCCTGAATTTTAATACGTTCCTAGAGAAAGCTAAGTTGAAAGATGATGGAAGCAACTTTGTAGACTGGGCTCGTAATCTTAAGCTAATCTTACAAGCTGGGAAGAAGGATTATGTCCTTAATGCTGCGCTAGGAGATGAACCACCCGCTACGGCTGATCAGGATGTTAAGAACGCTTGGTTAGCACGTAAGGAGAACTACTCAGTAGTTCAATGTGCAGTCTTGTATGGCTTAGAACCGGGACTTCAACGTCACTTTGAGCGTCATGGAGCATTTGAGATGTTCCAGGAGTTGAAGTTTATCTTTCAGAAGAACGCCCGGATCGAGAGGTATGAGACCTCCAATAAATTATATGCTTGCAAGATGGAGGAGAACTCGTCTGTCAGTGAACATGTGCTCAAAATGTCTGGGTACTCAAACCGTCTAGCTGAGCTGGGTATTGAACTCCCGCAAGAGGCTATCACTGACAGAATCCTTCAATCACTGCCGCCAAGCTATAAAGGCTTTGTGTTGAACTACAACATGCAAGGGATGAACAAGTCTCCCGGCGAGTTGTTTGCGATGCTGAAAGTCACAGAGTCTGAACTCCGTAAAGAGCATCAAGTGTTGATGGTGAATAATACCACTAGTTTCAAGAGAAACGACAAAGGCAAGAAGGGTAATTCAAAGAAGAGCGGAAAGCCTGTTGCCAATCCGACGAAGAAACCCAAAGCTGGACCTAAGCCTGAAACGGAGTGTTACTATTGCAAGGGTATGGGTCACTGGAAGCGCAATTGCCCCAAGTATCTGGCAGATAAGAAGGCGGCCAAAGAAAAATCAGGTATATTTGATATACATGTTATTGATGTGTACTTAACCGGCTCTCTAGTAGTGCCTGGGTATTCGATACCGGTTCTGTTGCTCATATTTGCAACTCGAAACAGGAACTGCGGAATAGACGAAGGCTGGCGAAGGATGAAGTGACGATGCGCGTAGGAAATGGTTCCAAAGTTGATGCAATCGCCGTCGGCACAGTTTCACTTCAGTTACCATCAGGATTTGCCGTTATCGTTTTGGGGTTATGCATTAGAAACAGTTGCATTCACTTTAAATAGTGCACCATCAAAATCCGTTGAGACGACACCATACGAACTGTGGTATGACAAAAGGCCAAAGTTGTCGTTTCTTAAAGTTTGGGCATGTGATGCTTATGTCAAAAATCTTCAGCCTGAAAAGCTGGAACCCAAAGCGGAAAAGTGCGTCTTCATAGGTTACCCAAAAGAGACAGTTGGGTACACCTTCTATCTCAAATCCGAGGGCAAAGTGTTTGTTGCTAAAAACGGAGCTTTTCTCGAGAAGGACAAAGGGAATGACATACGGGATTATATGAATCCTTGGCACTGAGGTTCAAACGATAAGATCTTCGTAGAATATGTAGGATCCAATATGGGCATCCAGGTCCCGCTATTGGATATTGACCGAGGAGTCTCTCGGGTCATGTCTACATAGTTCTCGAACCCGCAGGGTCTGCACACTTAAGGTTCGACGTTGTTTTATGCGTATTTGAGTTATATGGTTGGTTACCGAATGTTGTTCGGAGTCCCGGATGAGATCACGGACGTCACGAGGGTTTCTGAAATGGTCCGGAAACGAAGATTTATATATAGGATGACCTCATTTGATTACCGGAAGGTTTTCGAAGTTACCGGGAATGTACCGGGAATGACGAATGGGTTCCGGGAGTTCACCGGGGGGCAACCCACCCTGGGGAAGCCCATAGGCCTTGAGGTGGCACACCAGCCCTTAGTGGGCTGGTGGGACAGCCCAAAAGGGCCCTATGCGCCTAGGAAAGAAAATCAAAGAGAAAAGAAAAAAAAGAGGAGGTGGGAAGGGAAGGAAGGACTCCCACCCACCAAACCAAGTCCAACTCGGTTTGGGGGGGAGCCTTCCCCCTTGGACTCGGCCGACCCCCTTGGGGCTCCTTGAGCCCCAAGGCAAGGTCCCCTCCCTCCCACCTATATATACGGAGGTTTTAGGGCTGATTTGAGACGACTTTTCCACGGCAGCCCGACCACATACCTCCACGGTTTTGCCTCTAGATCGCGTTTCTGCGGAGCTCGGGCGGAGCCCTGCTGAGACAAGGTCATCACCAACCTCCAGAGCGCCATCACGCTGCCGGAGAACTCTTCTACCTCTGCGTCTCTCTTGTTGTATCAAGAAGGCCGAGATCATCGTCGAGCTGTACGTGTGCTGAACGCGGAGGTGCCGTCCGTTCGGTACTAGATCGTGGGAGTGATCGCGGGATTGTTCGCGGGGCGGATCGATGGACGTGAGGACGTTCCACTACATCAACCGCGTTCACTAACGCTTCTGCTGTACGATCTACAAGGGTACGTAGATCACTCATCCCCTCTCGTAGATGGACATCACCATGATAGGTCTTCGTGCGCGTAGGAAAATTTTTGTTTCCCATGCGACGTTCCCCAACAGTGACCTCCTCGTGGGCCCAACCGACGTAATTCCACCGCCATAAATTCCTATAAATTCAGAAACCCCCAAAAAGAAACCTAGATCGGGAGTTCCGCCGCCGCAAGCCTTTCTAGCCACCAAAAACCAATCTAGAGCCTGTTTCGGCACCCTGCCGGAGGGGGAATCCATCTCCCGTGGCCATCTTCGTCAATCCGGCGATATCCATGACGAGAAGGGAGTAGTTCACCCTCGGGGGTGAGGGTATGTACCAGTAGGTATGTGTTTGATCTCTCTCTCGTGTTTTTGAGATGTCTTGATCTCGATGTACCGTGGGCTTTCCTACTATAGTTGGATCTTATGATGTTCTTCCCCCTCTCCCTTCTTGTAATGAATTGAGTTTCCCCTTTGAAGTTATCTTATCGCATTGAGTATTTGAGAACACTTGATGTATGTCTTGCACGTGTCTATCTGTGGTGATCAACTTGCGGGTTTGTGACATTGGGAACCTATGCATATGGGTTGGCACACGTTTGGATATTCATGTGAGTACTCGATGTATCTTTTGGTGATCAACTTGCGGGTTTTTTGACATTGGGAACCTATACATATGGGTTGGCACACGTTTTGACTCTCCGGTAGAAACTTCGGGGCACTCTTTGAAGTTCTATGTGTTGGTTGAATAGATGATTCTGAGATTGTGTGATGCATATCGTATAATCATGCCCACGGATACTTGAGGTGACAATGGAGTATCTAGGTGACATTAGGGTCTTGGTTGATATGTATCTTAAGGTGTTATTCTAGTACGAACTCTATGAAAGATTGAACGGAAAGAATAGCTTCGTGCTATTTTACTACGGACTCTTGAATAGATCGATCAGAAAGAATAACTTTGTGGTGGTTTCGTACCCGGCAATAATATCTTCGTTTGTTCGCCGCTATTAGTGACTTTGGAGTGACTCTTTGTTGCATGTTGAGGGCTAGTTATATGATCCAATTACGTTATCATTGTTGAGAGAACTTCACTGGTGAAAGTATGAACCCTAGGCCTTCTTTCCACGCATTGCAATGTTGTTCGTGCTCACTTTTACTTTTAGTTACCTTGATGTTTTTGTAATTTCAGATTACAAAAACCTATATCTACCATCCATATTACACTTGTATCACCATCTCTTCGCCGAACTAGTGCACCTATACAACTTACCATTGTATTGAGTGTGTTGGGGACACAAGAGACTCTTTGTTACTTGGTTGCAGGGTTGCTTGAGAGAGACCATCTTCATCCTACGCCTCCCGCGGATTGATAAACCTAAGGTCACCCACTTCAGGGAAAATTGCTACTGTCCTACAAACCTCTGCACTTGGAGGCCCAACAACGTCTACAAGGAGAAGGTTGCCTAGTAGACATCACTACGCCGCCACGACTTGACCCGTTGCGCGAGGCACGCTTCAAAGGTATAACCGTTGAAATGATGTATGTGGACCGAATGCATGTGATGTATGAGAAGAACCGTATGTTGCACCTTCTATGTTTGCTCGTTGCACGTTGTTCCTCTTTTGTCGTGTCCCTCACACATGGGAACCCGGTAACCGGGATCACCCCACCATTTTTGGGCATGACACGCACACGCTCCTATTCGTTGGCACCAGTACCTCATCGAGCTATTGGGACCGGAACGTTGTCGTGGCATCGTCTTCGTTTTGCCGCCATGACACATGCTTCATACCCTGCTATTGGAAATATGCCCTAGAGGCAATAATACATTAGTTATTATTATATTTCTTTGTTCATGATAATCGTTTATTATCCATGCTATAACTGTATTGATTGGAAACACAATACTTGTGTGGATACATAGACAAAACACTGTCCCTTGTAAGCCTCTAGTTGACTAGTTCATTGATCAAAGATGGTCAAGGTTTCCTGACCATAGGCAAGTGTTGTTACTTTATAACGGGATCACATCATTAGGAGAATCATGTGATGGACAAGACCCACACTATGAACGTAGCATATTGATCGTGTCATTTTATTGCTATAGTTTTCTCCATGTCAAGTATTTCTTCCTATGACCATGAGATCATATAACTCACTCGCACCGGAGGAATGCCTTGTGTGTATCAAACGTCACAACGTAACCGGGTGACTATAAAGATGCTCTACACGTATCTCCGAAGGTGTCCTTTGAGTTAGTATGGATCAAGACTGGGATTTGTCACTCCATGTGACGCAGAGGTATCTCGGGGACCACTCGGTAATACAACATCACACACAAGCCTTGCAAGCAATGTGACTTAGTGTATGTCACGGGATCTTGTATTACGGAACGAGTAAAGAGACTTGCCGGTAAATGATATTGAAATAGGTATGCGGATACCGACGATCGAATCTCGGGCAAGTAACATACCGAAGGACAAAGGGAATGACATACGGGATTATATGAATCCTTGACACTGAGGTTCAACCGATAAGATCTTCGGAGAATATGTAGGATCCAATATGGGCATACAGGTCCCACTATTGGATATTGACCGAGGAGTCTCTCGGGTCATGTCTACATAGTTCTCGAACTCGCACAGTCTGCACACTTAAGGTTCGACGATGTTTTATGCGTATTCGAGTTATATGGTTGGTTACCGAATGTTGTTCGGAGTCGCAGATGAGATCACGGACGTCACTAGGGTTTCCGGAATGGTCCGGAAACGAAGATTGATATATAGGATGACCTCATTTGATTACCGGAAAGTTTTCGGACATTACCTGGAATGTACCGGGAGTGACGAATGGGTTCCGGATGTTCACCGGGGGGGCAGCCCACCCGGGGGAAGCCCATAGGCCTTATGGGTGTTGCACCAGCCCTTAGTGGGCTGGTGGGACAGCCCAAGAGGCCCTATGCGCAGGAGATAAAGAAATCAAACAGAAAGAAAAAAAGGGAAGTGGGAAAGTGGAGAAGGACTCCACCTTCCAATCCTAGTTGGACTAGGATTGGAGGAGGAGGACTCCTCCCCTTGCTTCGGCCGACCCCTTGGGGCTCTCTTGAGCCTCAAGGCAGGTCCCTCTCCCTCCCTCCTATATATACTGAGGTATAAGGGCTGATTTGAGACAACTTTGCCACGGCAGCCCGACCACATACCTCCTCGGTTTTTCCTCTAGATTGTATTTCTGCGGAGCTCGGGCAGAGCCCTGCTGAGATAGATCACCACCAACCTCCGGAGCACCGTCACACTACTAGAGAACTCATCTACCTCTCCGTCTCTCTTGCTGGATCAAGAAGGTCGGGATCATCGTCGAGCTGTACGTGTGTTGAACGCGGAGGTGTCGTCCGTTCGGCACTAGATCGGAACGGATCGTGAGATGGATCGCAAGACGGTTCGTGCAACGGATCGCAAGACGGTTCGTGAAATGGATCGCGAGATGGTTCGTGGGAAGGATCGCGGGACGGATCGCGGGACGGTTCGTGGGACGGTTCGCGGGGCAGATCGAGGGACGTGAGGACGTTCCACTACATCAACCGTGTTTCTAAACGCTTCCTGCTGTGCGATCTACAAGGGTACGTAGATCCAAATCTCCTCTCGTAGATGGACATCACCATGATAGGTCTTCGTGCGCGTAGGAATTTTTTGTTTCCCATGCAACGTTCCCCAACAGTGGCATCATGAGCTAGGTTCATGCGTAGATGTTATCTCGAGTAGAACACAAAAGTTTTTGTGGGCGGTGATGTGCGATTTGCTGCCCTCCTTAGTCTTTTCTTGATTCTGCGGTATTGTTGGATCGAAGCGGCTCAGATCGACATTACTCGTACACTTACGAGAGACTGGTTTCATTGCTACACGCAACCCCGTTGCTCAAAGATGACTGGCGAGTGTCGGTTTCTCCAACTTTAGTTGAATCGGATTTGACCGAGGAGGTCCTTGGAGAGAGGTTAAATAGAAATTCATACATCTCCGTTGTGGTGTTTGCGTAAGTAAGATGCGATCCTACTAGATACCCATGGCAACCACATAAAAGATGCAACAACAATTAGAGGACGTCTAACTTGTTTTTGCAATGTATGCTTGTGATGTGATATGGCCAACGACGTGATGTGATATATTGGATGTATGAGATGATCATGTTGTAATAGTTAATATCGACTTACACGTCGATGGTACGGCAACCGGCATGAGCCATAGGGTTTTCTTTAAACTAACGTTTGTGTTTGCAGATGCGTTTACTATATTGCTAGGAAGTAGCTTTAGTAGTAATAGCATAAGTAGCACGACAAACCCGATGGCGACACGTTGATGGAGATCATGGTGTGGCACCGGTGACAAGAAGATCGTGTCGGTGCTTTGGTGATGGAGATCAAGAAGCACATGATGATGGCCATATCATGTCACTTATGAATTGCATGTGATGTTAATCCTTTTATGCACCTTATCTTGCTTAGAACGACGGTAGCATTATGAGGTGATCTCTCACTAAAATTTCAAGACGAAATTGTGTTCTCCCCGACTGTGCACCGTTGCTATAGTTCATCGTTTCGAGACACCACGTGATGATCGGGTGTGATAGACTCAACGTTCACATACAACGGGTGCAAAACAGTTGCGCACGCGGAACACTCGGGTTAAACTTGACGAGCCTAGCATGTGCAGACATGGCCTCGGAACACAAGAGACCGAAAGGTCGAGCATGAATCATATAGTTGATATGATTAGCATAGAGATGCTTACCACTGAAACTATTCTCGACTCACGTGATGATCGGACTTGAGATAGTGGATTTGGATCATGTACCACTCAAATGACTAGAGAGATGTACTATTTGAGTTGGAATTCTTAAGTAATATGATTAATTGAACTAATTGTCATGAACATAGTCTAATGGTCTTTGTGAATTAAGATGTAGCTTGCGTTATAGCTCTACTGTTTTTATATGTTCCTAGAGAAAATTTAGTTGAAAGTTCAAAGTAGCAACTTTGCGGACTTAGTCCGTAAAACTGAGGATTTTCCTCATTGCTGCGCAGAAGGCTTATGTCCTTAATGCACCACTCGGTGTGTTGCACCTCGAGCGTCGTCTGTGGATGTTGCGAACATCTCACATACACGTTTTTGATGACTATGTGATAGTTCAGTGCGCAATACTTAATGACTTAGAAGCAAGGCGCCGAAGACGTCTTGAAAACGTCGTAGAACGTAAGAGATGTTCAAGGAGATGCAATTGAGATTTCTTGCTCGTGCCCTTGTTGAGAGATATAAGATCTCCGACGAGATTCTTTGCCTACAAAGTAAAGGAGAAAAGCTCAAAATCGTTGAGCATGTTCTCAGATTGTGTGAGTACAACAATCGCTTGAATCAAGTGGGAGTTAATCTTCCAGATGAGATAGTGATGGTTCTCCAAAGTCACTGCCACTAAGCTGCTAGAGCTTCATGATGAACTATAACATATCAAGGATAGATACAATGATCCTTGAGCGATTCACGATGTTTGACACTGCGAAAGTAGAAATCAAGAAGGAGCATCTATAGTTGATGGTTAGTAAAACCACTAAGTTTCAAGAAAGGCAAGGGCTAGAAGGGATACTTCATGAAATGGCAAAACAGTTGTTGCACTAATGAAGAGACCCAAGATTAAACCCCAAACCCGATACTAAGTGCTTCTGTTATGAGGGGAACTGTCACTGAGGCGGAGCTACCCTAGATGCTTGGTAGATAAGAAGGCTGGCAAAGTCCACAGAGGTATATTTGATATACATGATGTTGATGTGTACGTTACTAGTACTCCTAGTAGCGCGAGGGTATTGGATACCGGTTCGGTTGCTAAGTGATTAGTAACACGAAATGAAAGCTACGGAATAAATGGAGACTAGCTAAAGGCGAGGTGACGATACGTGTTGGAAGTGTTTCCAAGGTTGATATGATCAAACGTCGCACGCTCCCTCAACCATCGGGATTGGTGTTAAACCTAAATAATTGTTATTTGGTGCTTGCGCTAAGCATGAACATGATTGGATCGTGTTTATTGCAATACAATTATTCATTTAAAAAGAATAATGGTTACTCTATTTGCTTGAATAATCACCTTCAATGGTTTATTGAATCTCGATCGTAGTGTTACACATGTTCATGATATTGGTGCCAAAAGATACAAGGTAATGATGATAGTACCACTTACTTGTGGCACTGCCGCTTGGGTCGTGTTGGTATAAATTGCATGAAGAGGCTCTATACTGATGGATCTTTATACTCACTTGATTTTGAATCACTTGTGACATGCAAATCATACCACATGAGCAAGGCCTTGTTTTCATTGAGATGAGACAAGATAGTAACTTGTTGGAAGTAATACATTTTGATGTATGCAGTCCAATGGGTGCTGAGGCACGCAGTGGATATCATTATGTTCTTACTTCAATGACGATTTGAGTAGATATAGGAGTATTTACTTAATGAATCACAAGTCTGAAATATTGAAAAAGTTCAAATCTGTTTCAGAGTGAAGTTCGTCGTAACAAGAGGATAAACTGTCTATGATATGATCATAGAGATGAATATCTGAGTTGCGAGTTTTGGTACACAGTTAAGACAAATGTGGAAGTTGTTTCACAATTGATGCCACCAAGAACACCATGGTGTGATGGTGTCATAGCCGCGACCTATTTGATATGGTGCATGCTATGATGTCTCTTATCGAATTACCCCTATCATTTATGGGTTATGCATTAGAGACAACCACATTCACTTTAAATAGGGAACTGCGTAATTCCGTTGAGATGACACAGTATAGACTGAGGTTTAGATAAATCTAAGTTGTCGTTTCTTGAAAGTTTGGGACTACGACACTTATGTGCAAAAGTTTTAGTCTGATAAGCTCGAACCCAAAGCGGATAAATGCATCTTCATAGGATATCCAAAACAGTTGGGTACATCTCCTATCTCAGATCCGGAAGCAAAGTGTTTGTTTCTAGAAACAGGTCCTTTCTCGAGAAAAGGTTTCTCTCAAAAGAATTGAGTGGGAGGGTGATAGAACTTGATGAGGTTATTGAACCATCACTTCAACTAGTGTGTAGCAGGGCGTAGGAAGTTGTTCCTGTGGCGCCTACACCAATTGAAGTGGAAGCTGATGATAGTGATCATTGAGCATCAGATCAAGTTACTACAGACCTCGTAGGTCGACAAGGTCGCGTACTACTACAGAGTGGTGCGGTAACCCTATCTTGGAGGTCATGTTGTTGAACAACAATGAACTTACGAGTTATGGAGAAGCAATGGTGGGCCCGGATTCCGACAAATGGCTGGAGGCCATGAAATCCGAGAGAGAATCCATGTATAAAACAAAGTGTAGTCTTTGGAAGAACTGCTTGATGGTAGTAAGACTATTAAGTAAAGATGGATCTTTAAAAGGAAGACAGACGATGATGGTGATAAGTCACTATTAAGAGAAGCTCGACTTGTCGCAAAGATGTTTTCGACAAGATCAAAGAGTTGACTATGATGTGACTTTCTCACTTGTAGCGATGCTAAAAGTTTGTTGGAGTTATGTTAGTAGTTACTGCATTATTTGTGAAATATTGCACATAGGAAGTCAAAACATTGTTTCCTTGACGGTTTCCTTGAGGAAAGATTGTATGTGATACAATCAAAATGTTTTGTCGATCCTAAGGATACTAACAAGTATGCAAGCTCCAGCGATCCTTCAATGGATTGGTGCAAGCATCTCGGAGTTCGAATATACACTTTGATGAGATGATCAAAGATTTTGGGTTTGTACAAGGTTTATGAGAAACTTGTATTTCCAAAGAAGTGAGTGGGAGCACTATAGAATTTGTGATAAGTGTATGTGGTTGACATATTGTTGATCAGAAGTAATGTAGAATTTCTGTGAAGCATAAAAGGTTGTTTGAAAGGAGTTTTTCAAAGGAATACCTGGATTGAGCTAGTTGAACATTGAGCATCAAGATCTATGGAGATAGATCGAAACACTTAATAGAAGTTCCAACAAAATGCATGCCTTGACAAGTTTTTGAAGGAGTTCAAAATAGATCAGCAAAGAAGGAGTTCTTGACTGTGTTGTAAGGTGTGAATTTGAGTAAGACTCAAAACCCGACCACGACAGGATAAAGAGAATAGATGAAGGTCGTCTTCTATCCCTTGGCAGTAGACTCTAAATATGCCATGCTGAGTACCGCACGTGATGTGTGCCTTGCAGCAAGTTTGTTAAGAGGTACAGAGGATGATCCAGGATTGAATCACTGATCAGCGGTCAAAGTTATCCTTAGTAACTAAATGACATAAGGAATTTTTCTCGATTATGGAGGTGGTTAAAGAGCTCGTCGTAAAGGGTTACGTCGATGCAAGCTTTGACACTAATCCGAATAACTATGAGTAGTGAAACGGATTCGTATAGTAGATATTTGGAGTATTTCCGAATAGCACCTAGTAGCAGCATCTATAAGATGACATAATGATTTGTAAAGCTCACTCGGATCTAAAAGGGTTCAGAATCGTCGACTAAAAACCTCTCTCACAAGCAAGACGTGATCAAACACCAGAACTGTAAGGGTGTTGGATTCGTTAGAATCACATAGTGATGTGGACTAGATTATTGACTCTAGTGCAAGTGGGAGACTGTTGGAAATATACCCTAGAGGCAATAATAAATTAGTTATTATTATATTTCTTTTTTCATGATAATCGTTTATTATCCATGCTATAATTGTATTGATTGGAAACACAATACTTGTGTCGATACATAGACAAAACACTGTCCCTTGTAAGCCTCTAGTTGACTAGTTCGTTGATCAAAGATGGTCAAGGTTTCCTGACCATAGGCAAGTGTTGTTACTTGATAACGGGATCACATCATTAGGAGAATCATGTGATGGACAAGACCAAACTATGAACGTAGCATGTTGATCGTGTCGTTTTATTGCTATAGTTTTTTGCGTGTCAAGTATTTGTTCCTATGACCATGAGATCATATAACTCAATGGCACCGGAGGAATACCTTGTGTGTATCAAACGTCACAACGTAACTGGGTGACTATAAAGATGCTCCACAGGTATCTCCGAAGGTGTCCGTTGAGTTAGTATGGATCAAGACTGGGATTTGTCACTCCGTGTGACGGAGAGGTATCTCGGGGCCCACTCGGTAATACAACATCACACACAAGCCTTGCAAGCAATGTGACTTAGTGTATGTCACGGGATCTTGTATTACGGAATGAGTAAAGAGACTTGTCGGTAAACGAGATTGAAATAGGTATGCGGATACCGACGATCGAATCTCGGACAAGTAACATACCGAAGGACAAAGGGAATGACATACGGGATTATATGAATCCTTAACGCTGAGGTTCAACCGATAAGATCTTCGGAGAATATGTAGGATCCAATATGGGCATCCAGGTCCCGCTATTGGATATTGACCGAGGAGTCTCTCGGGTCATGTCTACATAGTTCTCGAACCCGCAGGGTCCGCACACTTAAGGTTCAACGATGTTTTATGCGTATTTGAGTTATATGGTTGGTTACCGAATGTTGTTTGGAGTCCCGAATGAGACTGCGGACGTCCCGAGGGTTTCCGGAATGTTCCAGAAACGAAGATTGATATATAGGATGACCTCATTTGATTACGGGAAATTTTCGGACATTACCGGGAATGTACCGGGAGTGATGAATGGGTTCCGGATGTTCACCGGGGGGGCCAGCCCACCCGGGGGAAGCCCATAGGCCTTAGGGGTGCCGCACCAGCCCTTAGTGGTCTGGTGGGACAGCCCAAGAGGCCCTATGCGCAGGAGATAAAGAAATCAAAGAGAAAAAAGGGGGAAGTTGGAAAGTGTAGAAGGACTCCACCTTCCTATCCTAGTTGGACTAGGATTGTAGGAGGAGGACTCCTCCCCTTGCTTCGGAGGACCCCTTAGGGCTCTCTTGAGCCGCAAGGCAGGTCTCACCCCCTCCCTCCTATATATACTGAGGTATTAGGGCTGATTTGAGACTACTTTACCATGGCAGACCGACCACATACCTCCACGGTTTTTCCTCTAGATCTTATTTCTGCGGAGCTCGGGCGGAGCCTTGCTGAGATAGATCACCAGCAACCTCCGGAGTGTCGTCACGCTGCCGGAGAACTCATCTACCTCTCTGTATCTCTTGCTGGATCAAGAAGGCCGAGATCATCGTCGAGTTGTACGTTCGGCACTAGATCGGAACGGATCGTGAGATGGATCGCAAGACGGTTCGTGCAATGGATCATGAGACGGTTCGTGGGACGGATCGCGGGACGGATCGCGGGATGGTTCATGTGACAGCCCGTTGCCGACGCCCAGAAAATTCCCCTTTATTTCTGTTTCTGTCGTGTGGTTATTTTATTTGGTGGCATCATCAGTTAGTTTGCATCGTCGCATCATGCATGGCATCTTGCATCGCGTGTGGTGTTTTGAGTGTGTGAGCTTCGAGTGCTCGCCGAGTCTTAGTGCGCTAGAAACTCCCCCTCTCCCCTCTTATTTCGTTTTTGCAGTTTGCTAAAGTTTCCCGTCTTAACCCCTACTTAAAAAAAAGGTTCGTCTTCTTTTAAAGAAAATCATTTTATTAAATGTGGGGGCAACCCCTTGGGTTTTCTTTATTTTTTCCTTTTGTTATTTTTAAAACTAGGGACTCTTTTATTTAAAAAAAGGGGTTTGTTTATTATTTAAAAATAAAGGGTATTATTTTATTCAAAAAAAAGGTTTCATTTTATTTGTTTTAAAATGCCCAAGCTATTTTATAGTTGGGGTATATTTTTTAAAAGGGAGCCAAAAGCATTTTTATATTTTGTTAAAAAACCTTTTTCATTTTTGTTGGAGTTTTCTGTTTTTTTAAGGGAAAAAAGGCCAAGAGCTAGCAGGGAGAGGGAGCCCAGCCGGCCAGGCCCAAGGCCTCCCCTGCCCTAGCGAGCCCCTGTTTCCTCTCGCAGCCTCGCTCGATCCCATCTCCCTGTGCGCCGTCTTCCCCGTCTCCCCTCTGCCTCCTCCTTTCTCCCGTCCGCGCCGCCCTCGCCCGCGCCTGCCCGGTGCCCCGCGCCTCCCCGCGGCCTCCCCTGCCAGCGCCGAGCCCCCGTGCTCGCCGGCCTTAACCGCGTCCTGCTTCTCGCCTCCTCTACCGCATCCCCGCGGGCAAGGCCTCTACAGCACCCCATGCGCACCGCCGCTGTGCCGACGCCGTCGGCCTCTCCAGCTCCTGCCGCCATCTCGGTGGTCGGTCGAGGTTCCCCGCCGGCGTCAGCTCGTGCCCCGCCGTCTCCCCCGCGCGCGCCTAGCTGCTCGCCCCCGCCATGCTCGTCTGTCGTCCCCGTGCCGCATGTTCGCCGTCCCGCGCCGTGCGCCGTGCCGTTCCCTGCGCCATGGTCGCCGCCTCCCGTGAGGTCCCCTGCACCGTAGTCGCCGACGTCCCTCGTCCGTCTCCCCGTCGGTGCCCATTTCTCCGCGCCGCTGGCCTCGGCCGAGGTCCCCCGTCGGTTCGCCCCTGATGTAGTTGTTATGCCTCCTGCTGTAGCTGTTGTGGCCGCTCTGCCTTGCTGCGCCGATGCATCTTGCTGATGCATGCTGCCTCCTGCTGTAGTGCATGATGTTGCTCTTGCTGCTGGCCGTTTATTGCTGCCGCTACTCTTGCATGTGCTGCGATGATGGGCGAGCGATGCTAGCTGTTGTGTTGGTTGTTGCTGCCATGATGCATGATGTCGTGCTTGCCTGCCTGCTGTGTCGGTTGCTATAGCTGCAGCTGCTTGTTGCTGTTGTCCCTGCCTCACGCCGTTGCTAGTGTTGTTGTTGTTGCTGGCCGTAGCCTTGCTGCTGCTTGTAGTTGCTTTTCATGCCGTAGCTGCTTGCTGTAGTTAGTTGCCTTGCTAGCGTGCTTGGTGTAGCTGATGTGCTGCATGCTGGCTTTGCTGTAGGTGCCAGTTAGATGTAGATGCTAGGCTAGACGCTAGTTGTTGCTGTTGCCGAGGAAGACTGTTGTTGCTTGCTTATGTTGCCATCGCCGCGTGCACCATCCCTGCCTGCCGTGGTTCGCCGACAAGATCGCGAGAACCACGACGTCCTCGACGACCCCCGGACATCTTCGGAAAAACGAGTTCGACTACTGTCGCCAAAGACCGTGAACCGACGACAAGAGAACGACTATCATCGACGAGACCGTGTATGACTAACTCCACGACTTCCACGACGATCGTTGGTCTCCTTCTCCGAACCGAACCGCTTCGAATCACACGCTTCGAAGGTATACCGATGGAATGTTGTCGTGACCGTGTGCATGTGATGTATGAGTTGATTGTATGGTTGCGCCTATATATGTTGCCCGTTGCACGTTGTCCCTCTTATGTTGTGCCTCGACACATGGGAACCCGGTAACCGGGATCACCCCATTCTTATTTAGCGTTCCCGCACACGCTCCCTATTCGTTGGCACGATATCTCGATGAGTTATCGGGATAGGGACGTTGCCGTGGCTTCGTCTCCGTTTTGCCGCCATGGTTCCCTTTCGCTCGCCATGGCGACACATGCTTCTTTCTCTTCTTGTCGTGATGCTGTAACTTGCATGCATAACGCATTCATGGCATGATATATTGTGTTGCATGTTTCTTGTGACGTAGCTCCGTTCTATGCTCCGCGTGTTAACCGACTAGGATGCCATGTAGAATCATCGCTTCACCCCTTGCCATGTTAACAACAATTTAGTCTTGCCGGTAAATTAACGGGAGTGAACTAAGAATTAATCATGGAGTTTCGTCGATATGTAACTCGTTGCATATCGAGCTTCACTTAATGTGTAGTGTTGTCTGAGGTGAATCGCCATGCCATCCCCTGCATTTTATACTAATCATGGATCATATTAGGGTGTGCATCATGTCTCGCATTTGCCGTGGTGAATATTTGTGTTGATGTTTGTTTCCGGTTTGCTCCATCTCGATAGAGTTCCGCAAGCGTGTCGGAATGTGAGGTCCCGTTCGACTACGTGGTTCGTCGACTTCTCGGAGTTGTTCTTCTTCCAAGCGGGATCTCAGGCAAGATGACCATTTCCCCAGATACCATTACTATCATTGCCATGCTAGATTTATCGCTTCTATCGATTATGTCTCATTGCCTACCACATGTTAAATATCAGCCTCTCAACAATGCCATGATTACCTTCAACCTGTTCGACCTAGCAAACCACTGATTGGCTATGTTACCGCTTGCCTAACCATGTTGTTAGTGCTGCTAGTTGCAGGTGTAGTTGCTTCCATGTGATAACATGGGTTCCTTGTTATATCACCATATATAAATGCTATTTAATTTAGTGCACCTATATACTTGATAAAAGCTGGAAGGCTCGGCCTTTCTAGCCTGGTGTTTTGTTCCACCTTTGGCCCCTTAGTTTCGGCTACCGGTGTTATGTTCCATAAATGAGCGCTCCTAACACGATCGGGGTTGTTATGGGGACCCCCTTGATAATTCGTTTTAGATTAAAGCTGGTCTGGCAAGGCCCAACTTTGGTACTACATTTACCTAATAACTAATGAATTGCATAGGGAGTAATTAACCCGAGGATAATTTAATCAACCCCCGGGCCACTGCTCCTCATGAGTGTTGGTCCAAAACACAGGAGCTTATTAATGCTACCCGGGGCAACTCGGCGTTTGGCGTGGTAACCATCGCTCATCCGTCGTGTCCTGAGAACGAGATACGCGGCTCCTATCGGGATCGTTGACACGTAGGGCGGCCTTGCTGGATTAGTTTTACCTTTGATGAAATATCTTGTGCATTGGGATTCCGGTGATGCTTTGGGTAATCTCGGAGTTGAGGTTTTCCACTAGGGAATCCGACGAGATCGCGAGCTTCGTGATTGAGGATTTCTATGCGGCTTGTGGTAATTTGTGATGGACTAGTTGGAGCACCCCTGTAGGGTTAAATCTTTTCGGAAAGCCGTGTCCGCGGTTATGTGGCGACGTGGAAACTTTGTTTAACACTGGTTCTAGATAACTTGAAGTTAACTTAATTAAAATATGCCAATTGTGTGTGTAACCGTGACTGTCTCTTTCGTGAGTTCCTTCTCCGATCGAGGACACTATGGGGTTATGTCTGACGTAGGTAGGTGTTCAAGATCATTCATTTGATCATTAGTAGTTCACGTCCGCTATGCGTAGATCTTCCCCCTCTTATTTCTTGTACTCGTAAGTTAGCCACCACATATATATATGCTTAGCCGCTGCTGCAACCTCACCACTTAACGATGCCTCACCCATTAAGCTTTGCTAGTCTTGATACCTTTGGAAATGAGATTGTTGAGTCCCCTCTGGCTCACATATTACTACAACACCAGTTGCAGGTACAGGTAAACTTACTTGACGCGAGTGCGTTGATTGTTCATTTGGAGTTGCTTCTTCTTCTTCTTCATCGATCTAGGATGGGTTACAGGCCGGTAGCCTGGGATAGCAAGGATGTACGTCATTCTTCTTTTCTCGTTTGTTTTCGTCCGTAGTCAGACCCTCCTCTTCTCTTGATGTTTATGTAATGTACTGATGTGACTCTGATGTAGCTTGTGGCGAGTGTAAGCCAATTCTATATATATATATATATATATATATATATATATATCTTCTTTTCAGTACATGTACTTGTAACGATATCCATTCTTGCGACACGGCGAGATGCGCTTCTATCCCTGATGAGGCCTTCGTGCCAAATTGAGGATAGGGTCGCATCTTGGGCGTGACAAGTTGGTATCAGAGCATTACCGACCTAGGAGCCCCCTTGATTGATCGAACTTGGCCAAGTCGAGTCTAGTGAAAAACTGCTTTGGGTCTAGTTATATATCGGAGAGTAGGATTCTTTTTTCTCCTCTTCTATGCTCTGGTAAGGATTCTTGACATAATATTTTAATTCTACTCCTCTTCTCACTCAAAAAAAATTAGGATCACGCGGATATTCTTGGGATCTATATGATGTCGATGTGACAGAGTTCTGTCTTGGTGCCTCCTGTCTGACTTGATTTTCTTCCGGGGAGTTGAGCTCAAGGGGATTCTTGAGCACATCGTTATCATTCAGATTTCTTAATATCTCAGGACGAAGGATGTTCGTAATTGCTTCAATACTAGTAGTGGTGAGATAACCCCGATGTCCCCAGTACTGGTGCTGATTGTTCGGGAGTACTGTCATACTTTGTATCATTGTGATCACGAGGGTCTGTTGTAGATGAAGGTCCGAGATTCTGGTTGTGTGTTGAAGGATGTGATACAGGTGACGGGTTAGTATAGGAGTTGTGTGATATTACTCCTTGTATCCATGTACCAGATTGCATGACCAGATATTTCGGGAATTCTTAGGTGGGAATTCAAGTAGTTGCTTATAGGACAATCTTCCAACAAATGCATGATGTTAGGTTGGGGTTCGACATCTAGTGGATTCGTTTGTTCACGGTCGACTTACAGCAGTACACGTTGTGTCTTAAAGAGTCCTTGTAGATTGCTACGACTCGGGGACACTTCATATGTCGGGTGCACTGCCTTGCACTTGATGGCTACTCTAAAATCGAGCCCGAGCGATCCTGTCCACGAAAATATCAGACGAAATCTCTCTCATGAGTTTGTTCTTGCTTGTTTCATAAGCCTCATCCCTTTGTCTTGTTGATTATGGTAATTCGTGTTGCTTCGATGTCAAGTGGTGATTTCAGATCTTTCCTAAGAGGTGTTCTCATATTTTTATGTGGGAATGCAAATTCTTTTGTTCGTTCAAATTGTCATATCAATTCTTGTCTACCGGAGTTGTCATATCAATTCTTTTCCAACCGGTGTGCTTCTCTTCAGTGAATTCAATCCTCTATAATTTTTGCAGATCAATCTTTCTATTCTTATTTCGGAGTTCATCTCATCTGTCCCAAGTTGTCTTTGTTTTTTCCCGCCCTCCCACCCTTTTTCTCAGTGATTCAATTTTCATCCAAGAGTTTTCTTTTCTTTGTGGTCCCGCTATCTTTTCTTCCGTGTCCTATCCGGTGTGTCATTGTGATGATTCTCAGGAGTTCTAGTGCATAATTCCTTCAATCTGGTTATTTTTTTCCGGTGAATTTAATTCAGCTATCCGTGTTCATTATATCCTATTCTTCCTTGTCATTCTTTCTCGTGTTGGGAATTCTTGTCAGCCTATCTTGTTTATTCATTCCTCTCTTTCTATCCGGAGTGTTGAAGATATCTCAGAGTTTCTTGTTGCAGATCTTTCATTATTTCGAGGTTCTCAACCTCATCTAGTTTTCTTCATACCGGTGCAATATCTCTCTTCTAAGCAATCTTTTCTAACGGTGGTTTCTTTGAGTGGGCCCATAACCCACAGGTTCTTTCCCGGGATCTTTCCTGACTCTTTTGATCTTTTCCGGAGATCTCTAATTCTTCTCAACTATGATGTAAGTATGAATTTCATCAGTCATATTCCTTCTTCGAGATCTATTTGAATTAATTCTCATATTGGCTCAACCTTTCATTCTTCTTTATTCCGGAGTGTCTCAGCTATTCTTGGTGTTGTTCTCGTCATCATTCTCGGTTTGCAAATTCGAAGGGGTGTTTCTCCCAAATCTTGGTCCATTCTCTTCATGATTCATCGTTTCAGCCTTCTGGCATCATCTTGAATTATTCCCAATCATGAGTAATCTCTTTCTGGCCATCCGGTGCTTCTCTGAGTTGTTTGCATTCTCGATCCTCCGAAGGCCATCATTTCATAAGAATCTTCATTCTCAGCTTTCAGCTTTCATCCTCAATTCTTCTCAATTGTTGTCTCTTCGTTCGTCTCTCAATTATTCCGGTGCCTTGTTTAAGTTTTTCTTCTCTCAGGTGGCTCATGATCTCTTCTTTCTCATGTATCTCCATTATTTCGTGGTGTTCCCATTTATTTGTGAATTCTTACCGGTGCTTCCTTCAGTTATGCTTCAAATGGTGCTTTTCTCTCTGTCTCTTCAAGATTCTTTCAAGAGGAATAAGTTGTATGCTAGATCTGTTGCTTGTCATCAATTTAATTTGATGAAGGATAAGCATGACATAATTCTTACTCCTGTTTCATAATGATTTCAATTCTTCTTTCGGAGTGGCTCATGGTTTCAATTCTTTTCTCGTGTGCTTATCTTTATTTTCCGGAGTTCCAAGTTCTTTTAAGTATCTCTTTGTGAGGCTTCATCTAAATCTTGGCAAGGTCATAATCTTATTCCTTTCTACCTTCATATCGTTGTTTCATTCATTTGTATACGGAGGTCCTTCATGGTGGTTCATCAAGGTTTCAATCCATTCTCAAGTGTTCTTCAGGATTCTTGTTGGAGAACCTCAAGCATTCCTTCCCTTGCATTTCAGTGTGTTTGTTCTCCTTTATCCTTTGAGGTGGTATTATAGCATTCTTGTTAGTGTAGGAGCCTCGAAGAGTTTTCCTTTCAAGAATAAGATAATTAAATCCACCAATTCTTTGATCATGAGATATTTCAACCCATGATTTCTCCATTGAGCTATCTTAGTTCGGATTTCACCTAAAGCTTTTCCTATGGATTGTTGCTATTATGGTGCTTATCATTTATCCAAGTTCTGAATGTATCCTCTTGGTGTAAGAAATTGTGCATATCTTGTTTCTCCCAATCTATCCTTGTTTCTTTTAGTGGTTGGTTGTCACCTCATATTTGTTGAGATGATTTTCATAAGCCCACTACTATCTTGTTCTTGTCGTTGTTGGTTTTCCAACTGCTACGTCAATTCTCTGTCTGGAGGCTCTTCAATTCTCTTGTGATGATAGTTGTCATTGTTTTCTTCATTCTCTTCTTCCGCTTGAGCTAGTTCCTATTCTATTGTTCCGGAGGCATTGTGTTGTTGCTCTTTTGGGTCAATCATGTTGTTCTATCAAGATCATGGTGTTCCCTTGTTCTATTTAGCTGTTTGTTATGAATATTGTTTAATTCTCTCTTCTTATCGGATTTTTTTGTCCCTTTTTCCTACTGAAGTGCTGCCGAAATTTTCCGTGAATTCTTGCTCGTCTCTCATATCATTCCTCATCTCTTTGAAACTTTCAAGGATTGTTGGTGTCACTCGTTTGTCAAAGAAGCGACTAAGTTTTTACCTCGTGTTCTTTCTCATCCTCTCCCCCCTTTCATTCTTGGATCTCGGGGCGAGATCCTCTTGTAGTGTAGGAGAGTTGTGACAGCCCGTTGCCGACGCCCCAGAAGATTCCCCTTTATTTCCGTTTCTGTCGTGTGGTTATTTCATTTGGTGGCATCATCATTTAGTTTGCATAGTCGCATCATGCATGGCCTCTTGCATCGCGTGTGGTGTTTTGAGTGTGTGAGCTTCGAGTGCTCGCCGAGTCTTAGTGCGATAGAAACTCCCCCTCTCCCCTCTTATTTCGTTTTTGCGGTTTGCTAAAGTTTCCCGTTTTAACCCCTACTTAAAAAAAGGTTCGTCTTCTTTTAAAGAAAATCATTTTATTAAATGTGGGGGCAACCCCTTGGGTTTGCTTTATTTTTTCCTTTTGTTATTTCTAAAACTAGGGACTCTTTTATTTAAAAAAAAGGGGTTTGTTTATTATTTAAAAAGAAAGGGTATTATTTTATTCTTAAAAAAAGGTTTCATTTTATTTGTTTTAAAATGCCCAAGCTATTTTATAGTTGGGGTATATTTTTTTAAAGGGAGCCAAAAGCATTTTTCTATTTTGTTAAAAAAAACCTTTTTCATTTTTGTTGGAGTTTTCTGTTTTTTTAAAAGGGAAAAAAGGCCAAGAGCTAGCACGGAGAGGGAGCCCAGCCGGCCAGGCCCAAGGCCTCCCGTGCCCTAGCGAGCCCATGTTTCCTCCTGCAGCCTCGCTCGATCCCATCTCCCCGTGCACCGTCTTCCCCGTCTCCCCTCTGCCTCCTCCTTTCTCCCGTCTGTGCCGCCCTCGCCTGCGCCTGCCCGGTGCCCCGCGCCTCCTCGGCGACCTCCCCTGCCAGCGCCGAGCCCCCGTGCTCGTCGGCCTCAACCGTGTCCTACTGCTCGCCTCCTCTGTCGTGTCCCCGCCGGCACGGCCTCTGCAGCACCCCCTGCGCGCTGTCGTTGTGCCGACGCCGCCGGCCTCTGCAGCTCCTGCCGCCATCCCAGTGGCCGGCTGAGGTTCCCCGCCGGCGTCAGCTCGTGCCCTGCCGTCTCCCGCACGCGCGCCTCGCTGCTCGCCCCCGCCATGCTCGTCTGCCGTCCCCGCACCGCCTGTTCGCCGTCCCGCGCCGTGCGTCGTGCCGTTCCCCGTGCCATGGTCGCCGCCTCCCGCGAGGTCCCCTACGCCGCAGCCGCCGGCGTCCCTCGTCCGTCTCCCCACCGGTGCCCGTTTCTCCGCGGCGCTGGCCTCGGCCGAGGTCCCCCGCCGGTTCGCCCCTAATGTAGTTGTTGTGCCTCCTGTTGTAGCTGTTGCGGCCGCTCTGCCTCGCTGCGCCGATGCATCTTGCTGATGCATGCTGCCTCCTACTGTTGTGCATGTTGTTGCTCTTGCTGCTGGCCATTTCTTGTTGCCGCTACTGTTGCCTGTGCTGCCATGCTGCGTGAGCGATGCTAGCTGCTGTGTTGGTTGCTGCTGCCATCATGCATGATGCCGTGCTTGCCTGCCTGATGTGCCGGTTGCTATAGCCGCAGCTGCTTGTTGCTGTTGCCGCTGCCTGATGCAGTTGCTAGTGCTGTTGCTGTTGTTGGCCGTAGCCTTGCTGCTGCTTGTAGTTGCTTTGCATGCCGTAGCTGCTTGCTGTAGTTAGTTGCCTTGCTAGGTGTTGCTTTCTAGCGTGCTTGGTGTAGCTGATGTGCTGCTTGCTGGCTTTGCTGTAGGTGCCAGTTAGATGTAGATGCTAGGCCAGATGCTAGTTGCTGCTGTTGCCGAGGTAGACTGTTGTTGCTTGCTTATGTTGCCATCGCCGCGTGCACCATCCCCGCCTGCCGTGGTTCCCCGACAAGATCGCGAGAACCACGACGTCCTCGATGGCCCCCGGACGTCTTTGGAAAAACGAGTTCGACTACCGTCGCCGAAGACCGTGAACCGACGACAAGAGAACGACTACCGTCGACGAGACCGTGTACGACTACTTCCATGACTTCCACGACGACCGTTGGTCTCCTTGTCCGAACCGAACCGCTTCGAATCGCACGCTTCGAAGGTATACCGATGGAATGTTGTCGTGACCGTGTGCATGTGATGTATGAGTTGATTGTATGGTTGCGCTAATATATGTTGCCCGTTGCACGTTGTCCCTCTTATGTTGTGCCTCGACACATGGGAACCCGGTAACCGGGATCACCCCATTCTTATTTAGCGTTCCCGCACACGCTCCCTATTCGTTGGCACGATATCTCGACGAGTTATCGGGATAGGGACGTTGCCGTGGCTTCGTCTCCGTTTTGCCACCATGGTTCCCTTTCTCTCGCCGTGGCGACACATGCTTCTTTATCTTCTTGCCGTGATGTTGTAACTTGCATGCATAACGCATTCATGGCATGATATATTGTGTTGCATGTTTCTTGTGACGTAGCTCCGTTCTATGCTCTGCGTGTTAACCGACTAGGATGCCATGTAGAATCATCGCTTCACCCCTTGCCATGTTAACAACAATTTAATCTTGGCGGTAAATTAACGAGGGTGAACTAAGAATTAATCGTGGAGTTTCATCGATATGTAACTCATTGCATATCGATCTTCACTTAATGTGTAGTGTTGTGTGAGGTGAATCGCCATGCCATCCCCTGCATTTTGAACTGATCATGCATCATATTAGGGTGTGCATCATGTCTCGCATTTGCCGTGGTGAATATTTGTGTTGATGTTTGTTTCCGGTTTGCTCCGTCTCGATAGAGTTCCGCAAGCATGTCGGAATGTGAGGACCCGTTCGACTACGTGGTTCGCCAACTTCTCGGAGTTGTTCTTCTTCCAAGCGGGATCTCAGGCAAGATGACCATTTTCCCAGATACCATTACTATCATTGCCATGCTAGATTTATCACTTCTATCGATTATGTCTCGTTGCCTACCACATGTTAAATATCAGCCTCTCAACAATGCCATGATTACCTTCAACCTGTTCGACCTAGCAACCAACTGATTGGCTATGTTACCACTTGCCTAACCATGTTGTTAGCGTTGCTAGTTGCAGGTGTAGTTGCTTCCATGTGATAACATGGGTTCCTTGTTATATCACCATATATAAATGCTATTTAATTTAATGCACCTATATACTTGGTAAAAGGTGGAAGGCTCGGCCTTTCTAGCCTGGTGTTTTGTTCCACCTTTGCCCCCTTAGTTTCGGCTACCGGGTTATGTTCCATAAATGAGCGCTCCTAACACGATCGGGGTTGTTATGGGGACCCCCTTGATAATTCGTTTTAGATTAAAGCTGGTCTGGCAAGGCCCACCTTTGGTACTACATTTGCCTAATAACTAATGAACTGCATAGGGAGTAATTAACCCGAGGATAATTTAATCAACCCCCGGGCCACTGCTCCTCATGAGTGTTTGTCCGAAACAGAGCAGCTTATTAACGCTACCCGAGCCAACTCGGCGTTTGGCGTGGTAACCATCGCTCATCCGTCGTGTCCTGAGAACGAGATACGCGGCTCCTATCGGGATCGTCGACACATCGGGAGGCCTTGCTGGATTAGTTTTACCTTTGACGAAATATTTTGTGCATTGGGATTCCGGTGACGCTTTGGGTAATCTCAGAGTTGAGGTTTTCCACTAGGGAATCCGACGAGATCGCGAGCTTCGTGATTGAGGATTTCTATGCGGGTTATGGTAATTTGTGATGGACTAGTTGGAGCACCCCTGCAGGGTTAAATCTTTTCGGAAAGCCGTGCCCACGGTTATGTGGCAACGTGGAAACTTTGTTTAACACTGGTTCTAGATAACTTGAAGTTAACTTAATTAAAATATGCCAACTGTGTGTGTAACCGTGATTGTCTCTTTCGTGAGTTCCATCTCCGATCGAGGACACGGTGGGGTTATGTCTGACGTAGGTAGGTGTTCAGGATCATTCATTTGATCATCAGTAGTTCACGTCCGCTATGCGTGGATCTTCCCCCTCTTATTTCTTGTACTCGTAAGTTAGCCACCATATATATATGCTTAGCCGCTGCTGCAACCTCACCACTTTACCATGCCTCACCCATTAAGCTTTGCTAGTCTTGATACCTTTGGAAATGAGATTGCTAAGTCCCCTGTGGCTCACAGATTACTACAACACCAGTTGCAGGTACAGGTAAAGTTACTTGACGCGAGCGCGTTGATTGTTCATTTGGAGTTGCTTCTTCTTCTTCTTCTTCTTCATCGATCTAGGATGGGTTCCAGGCCGGCAGCCTGGGATAGCAAGGATGAACGTCGTTCTTCTTTTCTCGTTTGTTTTCGTCCGTAGTCAGACCCTGCTCTTCTCTTGATGTTTATGTAATGTACTGATGTGACTCTGATGTAGCTTGTGGCGAGTGTAAGCCAATTCTATATATATATATATCTTCTTTTCAGTACATGTACTTGTAACGATATCCATTCTTGTGACACGACGAGATGCGCTTCTATCCCTGACGAGGCCTTCGTGTCAAATTGAGGATAGGGTTGCATCTTGGGCGTGACAGTTCGTGGGACGGTTCGCGGGGCGGATCGAGGGACGCGAGGACGTTCCACTACATCAATCGCGTTTCTTAACGCTTCCTGTTGTGCGATCTACAAGGGTATGTAGATCCAAATCTTCTCTCGTAGATGGACATCACCATGATAGGTCTTCGTGCGCGTAGGAATTTTTTTGTTTCCCATGCGACGTTCCCCAACACCTGCTTGCCTGTGTTTTCGAAGATTGCATGCATGTGGCATTCATGGCATAATATCCTGTGTTGCACGTATCTTTTAAACGTAGCTCCGTTCAATGTGCTATATGTGTTAACTGGCTAGTATGTCATGTAGCATCACATGTTTCACCTCTTGCCATGTTAACAACATTTTAATATTGTCATGTACCTAAATGGGAGTGAAGTAAATAATTCATATGTGGAGTTTTGTCAATATACACCTCGTTGCATATTGAGCTTCACTTATGTATAGCGTTTAACTGTGTGAATTGCCATGCCATGCCTTGCATAATTTTAACATGACATGCATCATATTAGGGTGTGCATCATATCATGCATGTGTGTGGTAAATATCGTGTGTTGATGCTTGTTTCCGGTTTGCTTCGTCTCGATAGAGTTCCGCAAGCGTGTCGGAATGTGAGCACCCGTTCGACTACGTTGGTTCGTCTGCTTCATGGAGTCGTTCTTCTTCCAATCAGGATCACAGGCAAGATGATCATTTCCCTAGATACCATTACTATCATTGCCATGGTAGTTGTTTCGTTTCTATCTATGTCTCGCTGCCTACTACCTGTTAAATATCAGCCTCCCAACATTGCCATGAAAACCTTCAACCTATCTACAACCTAGCAAACCATTGATTGGTTATGTTACCACTTGCTTAACCTTTTGGATAGCGTTGCTAGTTGCAGATGCAGTTGCTTCCATGTGATAACATGGGTTCCTTGTTATATCACCATATTATTATTAAATAATTTAATGCACCTATATACTTGCTAAAAGGTGGAAGGCTTGGCTTTCCAGTCTGGTGTTTTGTTCCACCTTTGACGCCTTAGTTTCGGCTACCGGTGTTATGTTCCATAAATGAGCGCTCCTAACATGCTTGGGGTTGTTATGGGGACCTCCTAGATTCTCGTTTTGGGATAAAGCTGGTCTGGCAAGGCCCAACATTGGTACTATATTTGCCCAACATAATGTTGGAAATATGCCCTAGAGGCAATAATAAATTAGTTATTATTATATTTCTTAGTTCATGATAATCGTTTATTATCCATGCTATAATTGTATTGATTGGAAACACAATACTTGTGTGGATACATAGACAAAACACTGTCCCTAGTAAGCCTCTAGTTGACTAGCTCGTTGATCAAAGATGGTCAAGGTTTCCTGGCCATAGGCAAGTGTTGTCACTTGATAACGGGATCACATCATTAGGAGAATCATGTGATGGACTAGACCCAAACTAATAGACGTAGCATGTTGATCGTGTCATTTTGTTGCTACTGTTTTCTGCGTGTCAAGTATTTGTTCCTATGACCATGAGATCATATAACTCACGAACACCGGAGGAATGCTTTGTGTGTATCAAACGTCGCAACGTAACTGGGTGACTATAAAGATGCTCTACAGGTATCTCCGAAGGTGTTCGTTGAGTTAGTATAGATCGAGACTGGGATTTGTCACTCCGTGTGACGGAGAGGTATCTCGGGGCCCACTCGGTAATACAACATCACACACAAGCCTTGCAAGCAATGTAACTTAATGTAAGTTGCGGGATCTTGTATTACGGAACGAGTAAAGAGACTTGCCGGTAAACGAGATTGAAATAGGTATGCGGATACAAACGATCGAATCTCGGGCAAGTAACATACCGAAGGACAAAGGGAATGACATACGGGATTATATGAATCCTTGGCACTAAGGTTCAAACGATAAGATCTTCGTAGAATATGTAGGATCCAATATGGGCATCCAGGTCCCGCTATTGGATATTGACCGAGGAGTCTCTCGGGTCATGTCTACATAGTTCTCGAATCCGCAGGGTCTGCACACTTAAGGTTCGACGTTGTTTTATGCGTATTTGAGTTATATGGTTGGTTACCGAATGTTGTTCGGAGTCCCGGATGAGATCATGGACGTCATGAGGGTTTCCGGAATGGTCCGGAAACGAAGATTGATATATAGGATGACCTCATTTGGTTACCGGAAGGTTTTCGTGCATTACCGGAAAAGTTTCGGGCTCATCGGTAGTGTACCGGGAGTGCCGGGAGGGGTGACGGGGACCATCGGGAGGGGTGTCACGCCCCAAGCGGTCTCATGGGCTATGGGAAGAGATAAACCTGCCCCTAGTGGGCTGGAATAAGTTCCCACTAAGGCCCATAAGGTTTGAGAAGGAAAAAACACAAGGTGGAAAGAGTTTCCAAGTGGGAAGGTGGAATCCTACTCCAAGTAGGATTGGAGTAGGACTCCTCCACCTCCAATTTCGGCCAAACCTTTAGGTTTTGAGGCTGCCTCCTCCCCTCCCTCCCACCTATATATACGGAGGTTTTAGGGCTGATTTGAGACGACTTTTCCACGGCAGCCCGACCACATACCCCCACGGTTTTTCCTCTAGATCGCGTTTCTGCGGAGCTCGGGCGGAGCCCTGCTGAGACAAGGTCATCACCAACCTCCGGAGCGCCGTCACGCTGCCGGAGAACTCTTCTACCTCTCCGTCTCTCTTGCTGGATCAAGAAGGCCGAGATCATCGTCGAGCTGTACGTGTGCTGAACGCGGAGGTGCCGTCCGTTCGGTACTAGATCGTGGGACTGATCGCGGGATTGTTCGCGGGGCGGATCGAGGGACGTGAGGACGTTCCACTACATCAACCGCGTTCACTAACGCTTCTGCTGTACGATCTACAAGGGTACGTAGATCACTCATCCCCTCTCGTAGATGGACATCACCATGATAGGTCTTCGTGCGCGTAGGAAAATTTTTGTTTCCCATGCGACGTTCCGCAACAGTGGCATCATGAGCTAGGTTCATGCGTAGATGTATTCTCGAGTAGAACACAAAAGTTTTTGTGGGCGGTGATGTTCGGTTTGCTGCCCTCCTTAGTCTTTTCTTGATTCCGCGGTATTGTTGGATTGAAGCGGCTTGGACCGACATTACTCGTACGCTTACGAGAGACTGGTTTCATCGCTACGAGTAACCCCGTTGCTCAAAGATGACTGGCAAGTGTCGGTTTCTCCAACTTTAGTTGAATCGGATTTGACCGAGGAGGTCCTTGGATGAGGTTAAATAGCAACTCATATATCTCCGTTGTGGTGTTTGCGTAAGTAAGATGCGATCCTACTAGATACCCATGGTTACCACGTAAAACATGCAACAACAAAATTAGAGGACGTCTAACTTGTTTTTGCAGGGTATGCTTGTGATGTGATATGGCCAACGATGTGATGTGATATATTGGATGTATGAGATGATCATGTTGTAATAGATAATATAGACTTGCACGTCGATGGTACGGGAACCGGCAGGAGCCATAGGGTTGTCTTTATAACTAACGTTTGTGCTTGCAGATGCGTTTACTATTTTGCTAGGACGTAGCTTTAGTAGTAATAGCATGAGTAGCACGACAACCCCGATGGCGACACGTTGATGGAGATCATGATGATGGAGATCATGGTGTGACGCCGGTGACAAGAAGATCGTGCCGGTGCTTTGGTGATGGAGATCAAGAAGCACGTGATGATGGCCATATCATGTCACTTGTAAATTGCATGTGATGTTAATCCTTTTATGCACCTTATTTTGCTTAGAACGACGGTAGCATTATGAGGTGATCTCTCACTAAAATTTCAAGACGAAATTGTGTTCTCCCCGACTGTGCACCGTTGCTACAGTTCGTCGTTTCGAGACACCACGTGATGATCGGGTGTGATAGACTCAACGTTCACATACAACGGGTGCAAAACAGTTGCGCACGCGGAACACTCGGGTTAAGCTTGACGAGCCTAGCATGTGCAGACATGGCCTCGGAACACATGAGACCGAAAGGTCGAGCATGAATCGTATAGTTGATATGATTAGCATAGAGATGCTTACCACTGAAACTATTCTCGACTCACGTGATGATCGGACTTGAGATAGTGGATTTGGATCATGTACCACTCAAATGACTAGAGAGATGTACTTTTTGAGTGGGAGTTCTTAAGTAATATGATTAATTGAAATAATTGTCATGAACATAGTCTAATGGTCTTTGCGAATTACGATGTAGCTTGCGCTATAGCTCTACTGTTTTATATGTTCCTAGAGAAAATTTAGTTGAAAGTTGATAGTAGCAAACTTTGCAGACTGAGTCTGTAAAACCGAGGATTGTCCTCGTTGCTGCACAGAAGGCTTATGTCCTTAATGCACCACTCGGTGTGCTGCACCTCGAGCGTCGTCTGTGGATGCTGTGAACATCCGACATACACGTTTCTGACGACTACACGATAGTTCAGTACAAAAATACTTAATGGCTTAGAAGCAAGGCGCCTAAAACGTTGTAAAACGTCACGGAACATAAGTGATGTTCTAAAGAGATGAAATTGTGATTTCATGCTTGTGCCCTTGTTAAGAGGTACGAGACCTCCGACAAGATTCTTTGTCCACAAAGCACAGGAGAAAAGGCTCAATCGTTGAGCATGTGCTCAGATTGTCTGAGTACGACAATCGCTTGAATCAAGTGGGAGTTAATCTTCCAGATGAGATAGTGATAGTTCTCCAAAGTCACTGCCACCAAGCTGTGAGAGCTTCGTGATGAACTATAACATATCAAGGATACATACAATGATCCTTGAGCGATTCGCGATGTTTGACACTGCGAAAGTAGAAATCAAGAAGGAGCATCAATAGTTGATGGTTTGTAAAACCACTAAGTTTCAAGAAAGGCAAGGGCTAGAAGGGATACTTCGTGAAACGGCAAAACAGTTGTTGCACTAATGAAGAGACCCAAGATTAAACCCAAACCCGAGACTAAGTGCTTCTGTAATGAGGGGAACAATCACTAAGGCGGAGCAACTCAAGATACTTGGTAGATAAGAAGGCTGGCAAAAGTCGAAAGAAGTGTATTTGATATACATGATGTTGATGTGTACTTTACTAGTACTCCTAGTAGCACGAGGGTATTGGATACCGGTTCGGTTGCTAAGTGATTAGTGACGCGAAACGAAAGTTACGACATAAACGGAGACTAGCTAAAGGCGAGGTGACGATACGTGTTCGAAGTGTTTCCAAGATTGATATGATCAAACGTCGCACGCTCCCTCTACCATCGGGATTGGTGTTAAACCTAAATAATTGTTATTTGGTGCTTGCGTTAAGCATGGACATGATTGGATCGTGTTTATTGCAATACGATTATTCATTTAAAGAGAATAATGGTTACTCTATTGTCTTGAATAATCACCTTCAATGGTTTATTGAATCTCGATCGTAGTGTTACACATGTTCATGATATTGGTGCCAAAAGATACGAGTTGATGATGATAGTACCACTTACTTGTGGCACTGCCGCTTGAGTCATGTTAGTATAAATTGCATGAAGAGGCTCCATGCTGATGGATCTTTGTACTCACCTGATTTCGAATCACTAGTGACATGCGAATCATACCACATGAGCAAGGCCTTGTTTTCATTGAGATGAAATAAGATAGTAACTTGTTGGAAGTGATACATTTTGATGTATGCAGTCCAATGGGTGCTGAGGCACGCAGTGGATATCATTATGTTCTTACTTCACTGACGATTTGAGTAGATACAGGAGTATTTACTTAATGAATCACAAGTCTAAAATGTTGAAAAGTTCAATTCCGTTTCAGAGTGAAGTTCGTCGTAACAAGAGGATAAATTGTCTATGATATGATCATGGAAATGAATATCTGAGTTACGAGTTTTGGTACACAGTTAAGACAATGTGGAAATTGTTTCGCAGTTCATGCCACCTGGAACATCATAGTGTGATGATGTGTCTGAACGTCATAGCCACGCACTATTTGGTATGGTGCATACTATGATGTCTCTTATCGAATTACCACTATCGTTTATGGGTTATGCATTAGAGACAACCGCACTCACTTTAAATAGGGCACCGCGTATTTCCGTTGAGATGACACAGTATAGACTGAGGTTTAGAGAAATCTAAACTGTCGTTTCTTGAAAGTTTGGGGTTTCGACACTTATGTGAAAAAGTTTCAGTGTGATAAGCTCGAACCCAAAACGGATAAATGCATCTTCATAGGATATCCAAAACAGTTGGGTACATCTCCTATCTCAGATCCGAAAGCAAAGTGTTTGTTTCTAGAAACGGATCCTTTCTCGAGGAAAGGTTTCTCTCGAAAGAATTGAGTGGGAGGGTAGTAGAACTTGATGAGGTTATTGAACCATCACTTCAACCAGTGTGTAGCAGGGCGCAGGAAGTTGTTCATGTGGCGCCAACACCAATTGAAGTGGAAGCTGATGATGATGATCATTGAGCTTCGAATCAAGTTACTACAAACCTCGTAGGTCGACAAGGTCGCGTACTGCTGCAGAGTAGTACGGTAACCCTGTCTTGGAGGTCATGTTGTTGAGAAACAGTGAACCTAGGAGTTATGGAGAAAGCGATGTTGGGCCCAGATTCCGACAAATGGCTGGAAGCCATGAAATCCGAGAGAGGATCCATGTGTGAAAACAAAGTGTAGACTTTGGTAGAACTACTTGATGGTCATAGGACTATTGAGTAAAAATGGATCTTTAAAAGAAGACAGACGATGATGGTGATAAGTCACTATTAAGAAAAGCTCGACTTGTCGCAAAGATGTTTTCGATAAGATCAAACAGTTGACTATGATGAGACTTTCTCACTCGTAGCGATGCTAAAAGTCTGTTAGAATTATATTAGTTGTTGATGCATTATTTATGAAATATTACACGTAGGATGTCAAAACATTGTTTTCTCGACGGTTTCCTTGAGCAAACATTGTATGTGATACAACCAGAAGGTTTTGTCGATCCTAAAGATACTAGCAAGTATGCAAGCTCCAGTGATCCTTCAATGGACTGGTGCAAGCATCTCGGAGTTGGAATATACACTTTGATGAGATGATCAAAGATTTTGGGTTTGTACAAGGTTTATGAGAAACTTGTATTTCCAAAGAAGTGAGTGGGAGCACTATAGAATTTCTGATAGGTATATGTGGTTGACATATTGTGGATCAGAAGTAATGTAGAATTTCTATAAAGCATACAAGGTTGTTTGAAAGAAGTTTTCAAAGGAGTACCTGGATTACGCTACTTGAACGTTGAGCATCAAAGATCTATGGAGATAGATCGAAAGCGCTTAATAGAAGTTTCAACAAGATGCATGCCTTGACAAGTTTTTGAAAGAGTTCAAAATAGACCAGCAAAGAAGGAGTTCTTGGTTGCGTTGTGAGGTGTGAATTTGAGTAAGACTCAAAACCCGACCACGGCAGAATAAAGAGAATAGACGAAGGTCGTCTTCTATGCCTTAGCCGTAGAATCTAAAGTATGCCATGCTGTGTACCGCACCTGAAGTGTGCCTTGACTCAAAGTATGTTGAGAGGTACAGAGAGTGATCCATGATTGAATCACTAGCAGCGGTCGAAATTTATCCTTAGTAACTAATGGACTAAGGAATTTTTCTCGATTATGGAGGTGGTTAAAGAGTTTGTCGTAAAGGGTTACGTCAATGCAAGCTTTGACACTAATCCGGATAACTATGAGTAGTGAAACGGATTCGTATAGTAGAGTAGATATTTGGAGCATTTCCGAATAGCACGTAGTAGCAGCATCTATAAGATGACATAAAGATTTGTAAAGAACGCACGAATCTGAAAGTTTCAGAACCGTTGACTAAAACCTCTCTCACGAGCAAGACGTGATCAGACCCCATAACTATATGGGTGTTGGATTCGTTGGAATCACATGGTGATGTGAACTAGATTATTGACTCTAGTGCAAGTGGGAGACTCTTGGAAATATGCCCTAGAGGCAATAATAAATTAGTTATTATTATATTTCTTAGTTCATGATAATCGTTTATTATCCATGCTATAATTGTATTGATTGGAAACACAATACTTGTGTGGATACATAGACAAAACACTGTCCCTAGTAAGCCTCTAGTTGACTAGCTCATTGATCAAAGATGGTCAAGGTTTCCTGGCCATAGGCAAGTGTTGTCACTTGATAACGGGATCACATCATTAGGAGAATCATGTGATGGACTAGACCCAAACTAATAGACGTAGCATGTTGATCGTGTCATTTTGTTGCTACTGTTTTCTGCGTGTCAAGTATTTGTTCCTATGACCATGAGATCATATAACTCACGAACACCGGAGGAATGCTTTGTGTGTATCAAACGTCGCAACATAACTGGGTGACTATAAAGATGCTCTACAGGTATCTCCGAAGGTGTTCGTTGAGTTAGTATAGATCGAGACTGGGATTTGTCACTCCGTGTGGCGGAGAGGTATCTCGGGGCCCACTCGGTAATACAACATCACACACAAGCCTTGCAAGCAATGTAACTTAATGTAAGTTGCGGGATCTTGTATTACGGAACGAGTAAAGAGACTTGCCGGTAAACGAGATTGAAATAGGTATGCGGATACTAACGATCGAATCTCGGGCAAGTAACATACCGAAGGACAAAGGGAATGACATACGGGATTATATGAATCCTTGGCACTGAGGTTCAAACGATAAGATCTTCGTAGAATATGTAGGATCCAATATGGGCATCCAGGTCCCGCTATTGGATATTGACCGAGGAGTCTCTCGGGTCATGTCTACATAGTTCTCGAACCCGCAGGGTCTGCACACTTAAGGTTCGACGTTGTTTTATGCGTATTTGAGTTATATGGTTGGTTACCGAATGTTGTTCGGAGTCCCGGATGAGATCACGGACGTCAGAGGGTTTCCGGAATGGTCCGGAAACGAAGATTGATATATAGGATGACCTCATTTGGTTACCGGAAGGTTTTCGTGCATTACCGGAAAAGTTTCGGGCTCATCGGTAGTGTACCGGGAGTGCCGGGAGGGGTGACGGGGACCATCGGGAGGGGTGTCACGCCCCAAGGGGTCTCATGGGCTATGGGAAGAGATAAACCTGCCCCTAGTGGGCTGGAATAAGTTCCCACTAAGGCCCATAAGGTTTGAGAAGGAAAAAACACAAGGTGGAAAGAGTTTCCAAGTGGGAAGGTGGAATCCTAC
Source organism: Hordeum vulgare subsp. vulgare (assembly GCF_904849725.1). NCBI lineage: Eukaryota > Viridiplantae > Streptophyta > Magnoliopsida > Poales > Poaceae > Hordeum > Hordeum vulgare. Next base: position 520,843,502 of record NC_058521.1, read on the forward strand.
TCCAAGTAGGATTGGAGTAGGACTCCTCCACCTCCAATTTCGGCCAAACCTTTAGGTTTTGAGTCTGCCTCCTCCCCTCCCTCCCACCTATATATACGGAGGTTTTAGGGCTGATTTGAGACGACTTTTCCACGGCAGCCCGACCACATACCTCCACGGTTTTTCCTCTAGATCGCGTTTCTGCGGAGCTCGGGCGGAGCCCTGCTGAGACAAGGTCATCACCAACCTCCGGAGCGCCGTCACGCTGCCGGAGAACTCTTCTACCTCTCCGTCTCTCTTGCTGGATCAAGAAGGCCGAGATCATCGTCGAGCTGTACGTGTGCTGAACGCGGAGGTGCCGTCCGTTCGGTACTAAATCGTGGGACTGATCGCGGGATTGTTCGCGGGGCGGATCGAGGGACGTGAGGACGTTCCACTACATCAACCGCGTTCACTAACGCTTCTGCTGTACGATCTACAAGGGTACGTAGATCACTCATCCCCTCTCGTAGATGGACATCACCATGATAGGTCTTCGTGCGCGTAGGAAAATTTTTGTTTCCCATGCGACGTTCCCCAACACATAATAATACTGATATTAATGTGACGCATAGGGAGTTAGCGCTACTTGAGGAGTAATTCAACATAATACAGGGGGGCGGCGATGCTGGTGTTGGTCCCAAACAGAGCCACTTGCGAGGCCACCCGGGGCAACTCGGGGGATGTCTATCCGGCCACCATACGTAGTTCTCATCCGTCGTGTCCTAAGAACGAGATACGCGGCTCCTATCGGGATCGTCGACACGTCGGGTGGCCTTGCTGGACTTGTTTTACCTTTCTCGAGCGTCTTGTGCGAGGGATTCCGAGGATGGTTTGGGTTATCTCGAGGATAAGGTTGTCTAATAGGAACCTGAGGAGATCACGGGTTTTCCCTGATCGAGGTCATTCCCTCGCAGCGTGTGGTAGTTTGTGATGGACTAGTTGGAGCACCCCTGCAGGGTTAAATCTTTCGGAAAGTCGTGCCCTCGGTTATGTGGCAACGTGGAAACTTTGTTTAACATCCGGTTATAGATAACTTGAAGTAAGCTTAATTAAAATATGCCAACTGAGTGTGTACCGTGATTGTCTCTTTCTTGAGCTCCTTCTCCGGTCGAGGACATGGTGGGGTTATGTCTGACATAAGTAGGTGTTCAGGATCATTCATTTGATCATCATTAGCACACGTTCGTTATGCGTAGATCATCTCCCTATTATTATTGTACTCATAAGTTAGCCACCTCAAATAAATGCTTAGTCGCTTGATGCAGCCTCACCACTTAACCATACCTCGCCCATTCAGCTTTGCTTGTCTTGATACCTTTGGAAATGAGATTGTTGAGTCCATGTGGCTCACATATTACTACAACACCAGTTGCTGGTACAGGTAAGGTGATATTAAGGCGTGAACGCGATGATTGTTCATTTGGAGTTTCTTCTTCTTCTTCTTCGATCTATGATGGGTTCCAGGCCGACAGCCTGGGATAGCATGGATGGACGTCGTTCTTTTATCGTTTGTTTTTTGTCCGTGGTCGGACCCTTCTCTTTTTCATGATGATTGTATGTATTGTATTGATGTGACTATGATGTAGCTTGTGGCGAGTGTAAGCCAAATCTTTATACTCATATTTTCAGTACATGTACTTGTAACGATATCCATTCTTGCTAAACGACGAGATGCGTTTCTATGTGTGTCAAGGCCATTGCGCAAAAATAAGGATAGGACCACATCTTGAGCGTTACAACCGTGTCAAGCAAAAATACCAGGCCCTAATCTACACAAAAGCTATAACTTTCATGTTGGCACAAACTTCAAAACATGCATAGAATAATTACTACAAAAATGACAAAATGCCACCTCATCACAAAATGCCAGTTCTGCAAACTTGCTCAAAAGTAAAATCTAATGCCACCACTGGATTCCTTGGATTCTTCTACCACAAATCCATATATCACACTAACATAGTTGCATGCATAAAAATAACACAAAACAGAAAAGAAAATCTACCCTAAATCCTAAATCACTTATATGTCAAATCAGTGACAGATTTGGCATATGCCCGATTTGTCATATTTCACTTCTAGAATTATTCCAAATATGGAATGCCCTCACAAATAAAACAACATAGATTAATATGATAGGGGTCCCACTGGTCATAGACACCAGGGCCCCCCTAGTGCATGACAGGTGGGCCCTATGGCCCACTGTCAGTGGCACAACTACAACACATCAAAATACAGAAAATAAAAGGGGGAGTACACGGGGTCGAACCCACCACCCCTCGGCTCACCACCGTGCGCCCAACCATCGGGCTATGCTCAAAAGTAAGATCTAATGCCACCATTGGATTCCTTGGGTTTTTTACCCAAAATCCATATATCACACTAACATAGCTGCATTCATAAAAATAACACAAAACAGAAAACAGAATCTACGCTAAATCCTAAATCACTTATATGTCAAATCAGTGTCAGATTTGGCATATGCCAGATTTGTCATATTCCACTTCTAAAATTATTCCAAATATGGAATGCCCACACAAATAAAACAACATAGATTAATATGATATGGGGGTCCCACTGGTCATAGACAGCAGGCCCCCCTAGTGCATGACACGTGGTCCTTGTGGCCCACTTTCAGTGGCACAACTACTACACATCAAAATACAGAGAATAAATTGGCTCACCACCGTGCACCCAACCACTAGGCTATCCTCGGGTGGCTGAACTCTACTGACAAGCGCAACGGAAGAAAATCCCCAAATAAAAAAGGGACTCAAACCCACAACCAACAGGCGTGGATGCGGCTCGATTTCCACTTCAGTAGTAACGTGTACTTTGGATGCGGCTCGATTTCCACTTCTATACCTAATAATAAAGCGGCTATTGCTTCCGTCGGAAAACCCACCGCGGCATTTCTATAAAAAAGCATCTATAATTTTTGTTATTCAACCCGCGCTCCATCATTTATCTGCAACGTAAAAGAAAAAAATGATTCGCTGCAAAAATTATACCCGTACGAATCGTCTCCTCCCGTCGACCCTGGGCCACCTGGTCTGTGCCCAGGCCGCCGCCACACCACTCGCCGTTGCGGCCGACCTCAACCGCCGCCGCTGCCGATCTCAATCCACCCGCCTCCACGACCGTACCTCTCCCCGCTCACTGCCCCCGTTGCGGCGCTCGATCGCATCGCGTCGACCCTGGTCCACCCTGGCCTGTGCCCAGGCCACTGCCACACCACTCGCCGCTGCGGCCGACCTCAAGCACCACTGTTGTCGATCTCAACCCACCCGCCTCCGCGGCCGTACCTCTGCCCGCTTGCTGCCCCCGTTTTGGCGCTCGAGCACAGCTTCTGGATCAAATCAATGCGACATCTACAGTGACTGGGGATGATGCGTTTGCTCGATGCAGAACAGCGGCGACGCGCGGATAAGGCGCGGCGGAGCGAAGTACTTGCAGGTGGAGGCGGGTCTCCATGGCTCATACGGGGAACTCCGAGGTTATGGCGCGGCAATGGCGACTCCTTATGGCCAGATAGAGGGGCCTAACCCTTGCTCCCCTCATCGTATCCCCTCCTTCGGCAGAAACTCATCATCGGATGAGATCCCATCCCCATGCCTCCAACCGTGTGCCAAGCACCGGCAAGAAATTTTGTTTTATGGGGATTTGTTTGCTGATGAATGGATGTATTGAATGTAAGATTGTATTGTTGTAGAGACAGAGAATTGAACACCACCTTCAGTTTGTCATCTGACCCCACATTCTCTACCCCATGAGTGAAATAAGATAACAGTCCATTGATCAATTCACGTAGCCTCTTTGTTTTGCTTTGCTTGTCCCGCTCAATTTCTCATCATGGTGGAATTAACAATGGACGGGTTGATTTCTCAACAAAATAGGTGTTGGGGAACGTCGCATGGGAAACAAAAAATTTCCTACGCGCACGAAGACATATCATGGTGATGTCCATCTACGAGAGGGGATGAGTGATCTACGTACCCTTGTAGATCGTACAGCAGAAGCGTTTAGAGAACACGGTTGATGTAGTGGAACGTCCTCACGTCCCTCGATCCGCCCCGCGAACAATCCCGCGATCAGTCCCACGATCTAGTACCGAACGGACGGCACCTCCGCGTTCAGCACACGTACAGCTCGACGATGATCTCGGCCTTCTTGATCCAGCAAGAGAGACGGAGAGGTAGAAGAGTTCTTCGGCAGCGTGACGGCGCTAAGGAGGTTGGTGATGATCTTGTCTCAGCAGGGCTCCGCCCGAGCTCCGCAGAAACGCGATCTAGAGGAAAAACTATGGAGGTATGTGGTCGGGCAGCCGTGAGAAAGTCGTCTCAAATCTGCCCTAAAAGCCCCATATATATAGGAGGAGGGAGGGGGACCTTGCCTTGGGGTCCAAGGGACTCCCAAGGGGTCGGCCGAGCCAAGGGGGGGAGGACTCCCCCCCCCCCAAACCGAGTTGGACTTGGTTTGGTGGGAGGAGTCCCCCTCCCTTCCCACTTCCTCCCTCTTTTTTTTTTCTTTTCCTTTGATTTTCTTCTCTTGGCGCATAGGCCCCTTTGGGGCTGTCCCACCAGCCCACTAAGGGCTGGTGTGTCTCCCCAAAGCCTATGGGCTTCCCCGGGGTGGGTTGCCCCCCCCCCCCCCCGGTGAACTCCCGGAACCCATTCGTCATTCCCGGTAACTCCGAAAACCTTCCGGTAATCAAATGAGGTCATCCTATATATCAATCTTCGTTTCCGGAATATTCCGGAAACCCTCGTGACGTCCGTGATCTCATCCGGGACTCCGAAGAACATTCGGTAACCAACCATATAACTCAAATACGCATAAAACAACGTCGAACCTTAAGTGTGCAGACCCTGCGGGTTCGAGAACTATGTAGACATGACCCGAGAGACTCCTCGGTCAATATCCAATAGCGGGACCTGGATGCCCATATTGGATCCTACATATTCTACGAAGATCTCATCGTTTGAACCTCAGTGCCAAGGATTCGCATAATCCCGTATGTCATTCCCTTTGTCCTTCGGTATGTTACTTGCCCGAGATTCGATCGTCAGTATCCGCATACCTATTTCAATCTCGTTTACCGGCAAGTCTCTTTACTCATTCCGTAATACAAGATCCCGCAACTTACACTAAGTTACATTGCTTGCAAGGCTTGTGTGTGATGTTGTATTACCGAGTGGGCCCCGAGATACCTCTCCGTCACACGGAGTGACAAATCCCAGTCTTGATCCATACTAACTCAACTAACACCTTCGGAGATACCTGTAGAGCATCTTTATAGTCACCCAGTTACGTTGCGACGTTTGATACACACAAAGCATTCCTCCGGTGTCAGTGAGTTATATGATCTCATGGTCATAGGAATAAATACTTGACACGCAGAAAACAGTAGCAACAAAATGACACGATCAACATGCTACGTCTATTAGTTTGGGTCTAGTCCATCACGTGATTCTCCCAATGACGTGATCCAGTTATCAAGCAACAACAACTTGTTCATAATCAGAAGAAACTGACTATCATCGATCAACTGGCTAGCCAACTAGAGGCATGCTAGGGACGGTGTTTTGTCTATGTATCCACACATGTAAATGAGTCTTCATTCAATACAATTATAGCATGGATAATAAACTGTTATCTTGATACAGGAATTATAATAACTATACATTTATTATTGCCTCTAGGGCATAATTCCAACAGTCTCCCACTTGCACTAGAGTCAATAATCTAGCCCTCACATCACCATGTGAATTACATTGTAATAAATCTAACACCCATACAGTTCTGGTGTCGATCATGTTTTGGCCGTGGAAGAGGTTTAATCAGCGGGTCTGCTACATTCAGATCCGTGTGCACTTTGCATATATTTACGTCCTCCTCCTCGACGTAGTCGCGGATGAGGTTGAAGCGTCGTTTGATGTGTCTGGTCTTCTTGTGAAACCTTGGTTCCTTTGCTAAGGCAATGGCACCAGTGTTGTCACAGAACAAGGTTATTGGATCCAGTGCACTTGGCACCACTCCAAGATCCGTCATGAATTTCTTCATCCAGACACCCTCCTTAGCCGCCTCCGAGGCAGCCATGTACTCCGCTTCACATGTAGAATCTGCTACGACGCTTTGCTTGGAACTGCACCAGCTTACTGCACCCCCATTAAGAATAAATACGTATCCGGTTTGCGACTTAGAGTCGTCCGGATCTGTGTCAAAGCTTGCATCGACGTAACCTTTTACGGCGAGCTCTTCGTCACCTCCATACACGAGAAACATCTCCTTAGTCCTTTTCAGGTACTTCAGGATATTCTTGACCACCGTCCAGTGATCCATTCCGGGATTATTCTCGAACCTACCTGCCATACTTATGGCCAGGCTAACATCCGGTCTAGTGCACAACATTGCATACATGATAGAGCCTATGGCTGAAGCATAGGGGACGGAGCGCATATGCTCTCTATCTTCATCAGTTGCTGGGCACTGAGTCTTACTCAATCTCGTACCTTGTAACACTGGCAAGAACCCTTTCTTGGACTGTTCCATTTTGAACCTCTTCAAAACTTTATCAAGGTATGTGCTTTGTGAAAGTCCTATCAGGCGTTTTGATCTATCCCTATAGATCTTAATGCCTAGAATGTAAGCAGCTTCTCCTAGGTCCTTCATAGAGAAACTTTTATTCAAGTAACCTTTTATGCTCTCCAAAAGCTCTACGTTGTTCCCAATCAGTAATATGTCATCCACATATAATATTAGAAACGCCACAGAGCTCCCACTCACTTTCTTGTAAATACAAGATTCTCCAACCACTTGTATAAACCCAAATGCTTTGATCACCTCATCAAAGCGTTTGTTCCAACTCCGAGATGCTTGCACCAGTCCATAAATGGATCGCTGGAGCTTGCACACCTTGTCAGCATTTTCAGGATCGACAAAACCTTCGGGCTGTATCATATACAACTCTTCCTTAAGGAAACCGTTAAGGAACGCCGTTTTGACATCCATCTGCCAGATTTCATAATCGAAAAATGCAGCTATTGCTAACATGATTCTGATGGACTTAAGCATCGCTACGGGTGAGAAGGTCTCATCGTAGTCAACTCCTGGAACTTGTGAAAAACCCTTTGCCACAAGTCGAGCTTTATAAACGGTCACATTACCGTCAGCGTCCGTCTTCTTCTTAAAGATCCATTTGTTCTGAATAGCCTTGCGGCCCTCAGGTAGTATCTCCAAAGTCCACACTTTGTTCTCATACATGGATCCTATCTCGGATTTCATGGCTTCTAGCCATTTGTTGGAATCTGGGCCCACCATTGCTTCTTCATAATTCGCAGGTTCATTGTTGTCTAACAACATGATTGATAAGACGGGATTACCGTACCACTCTGGAGCCGCGCGTGATCTCGTCGACCTGCGTGGTTCAACAGAAACTTGAACTGGAGTTTCATGATCATCATCATTAACTTCCTCCTCAACCGGCGTCGCAACGACAGAGTTTTCCCCTTGCCCTGCGCCACCATCCAGAGGGATGAGAGGTTCGACAACCTCGTCAAGTTCTATCTTCCTCCCACTCAATTCTCTCGAAAGAAACTCCTTCTCGAGAAAAGTTCCGTTCTTAGCAACAAACACTTTGCCCTCGGATTTGAGATAGAAGGTGTACCCAACTGTCTCTTTTGGGTAACCTATGAAGACGCACTTTTCCGCTTTGGGTTCCAGCTTTTCAGGCTGAAGCTTTTTGACATAAGCATCACATCCCCAAACTTTAAGAAACGACAACTTTGGTCTTTTGCCATACCACAGTTCGTATGGTGTCGTCTCAACGGATTTTGATGGTGCCCTATTTAAAGTGAATGTAGCTGTTTCTAATGCATAACCCCAAAATGATAACGGCAAATCAGTAAGAGACATCATAGATCGCACCATCTCTAACAAAGTACGATTACGATGTTCGGACACACCATTACGCTGTGGTGTTCCAGGCGGTGTTAACTGCGAAACAATTCCACATTGTCTTAAGTGAGTACCAAACTCAAAACTCAGATATTCACCCCCACGATCAGACCGTAGGAACTTGATCTTCTTGTTACGATGATTTTCCACTTCACTCTGAAATTGCTTGAACTTTTCAAATGTTTCAGACTTGTGCTTCATCAAGTAGACATAACCATATCTACTTAAATCGTCAGTGAAGGTGAGAAAATAACGATATCCGCCGCGTGCCTCCACGCTCATTGGACCACACACATCGATATGTATGATTTCCAACAAGTCACTCGCACGCTCCATTGTTCCGGAGAACGGAGTTTTAGTCATCTTGCCCATGAGGCATGGCTCGCACGTGTCAAGTGAATCAAAGTCAAGTGACTCCAAAAGTCCATCAGCATGGAGTTTCTTCATGCGCTTTACACCAATATGACCCAAGCGGCAGTGCCACAAAAATATGGCGCTATCATTGTTTACTCTAACTCTTTTGGTCTCAATGTTATGTATATGCGTATCGCTATCGAGATTCAATATGAACAATCCTCTCACATTTGGTGCATGACCATAAAAGATGTTACTCATAGAAATAGAACAACCATTATTCTCAGACTTAAAAGAGTAACCGTCTCGCAATAAACAAGATCCAGATATAATGTTCATGCTCAACGCAGGCACTAAGTAACAATGATTTAAGTCCATCACTAATCCCGATGGTAGTTGAAGTGACACGATGCCGACGGCGATTGCATCAACCTTGGAACCGTTTCCTACGCGCATCGTCACTTCGTCTTTCGCCAGCCTTCGTCTATTCCGCAGTTCCTGCTTCGAGTTGCAAATGTGAGCAACAGAACCGGTATCGAATACCCAGGCACTACTACGAGAGCCGGTTAAGTACACATCAATAACATGTATATCAAATATACCTGAGTTTTCTTTGCCCGCCTTCTTATCTGCCAGATACTTGGGGCAATTGCGCTTCCAGTGACCCATACCCTTGCAATAGAAGCACTCTGTTTCAGGCTTAGGTCCAGCCTTGGGTTTCTTTGGCGGATTGGCAACAGGCTTGCCGCTCTTCTTCGAATTGCCCTTCTTGCCTTTGCCGTTTCTCTTGAAACTAGTGGTCTTGCTCACCATCAACACTTGATGCTCTTTACGGAGTTCAGACTCTGCGACTTTCAGCATCGCAAACAACTCGCCGGGAGACTTGTTCATCCCTTGCATGTTGTAGTTCAACACAAAGCCTTTATAGCTTGGCGGCAGTGATTGAAGGATTCTGTCAGTGATAGCTTCTTGCGGGAGTTCAATCCCCAGTTCAGCTAGACGGTTTGAGTACCCAGACATTTTGAGCACATGTTCACTGACAGACGAGTTTTCCTCCATCTTGCAAGCATAGAATTTATCGGAGGTCTCATACCTCTCGATCCGGGCATTCTTCTGAAAGATAAACTTCAACTCCTGGAACATCTCAAATGCTCCATGACGCTCAAAGCGACGTTGAAGTCCCGGTTCCAAGCCATACAAGACTGCACATTGAACTATTGAGTAGTCCTCCTTACGCGATAACCAAGCGTTCTTAACATCCTGATCAGCCGTAGCGGGTGGTTCATCTCCTAGCGCAGCATTAAGGACATAATCCTTCTTTCCAGCTTGTAAGATTAGCTTAAGATTACGAGCCCAGTCTACAAAGTTGCTTCCATCATCTTTCAACTTAGCTTTCTCTAGGAACGTATTAAAATTCAGGATGACACTTGCGTGAGCCATGATCTACAACACAAATATATTCAAAGTGGACTTAGACTATGTTCAAGATAATTAGAGTTCAACTTAATCAAATTATATGCTAAACTCCCACTCAAAAAGTACATCTCTCTAGTCATTTGAGTGGTTCATGATCCACTTACACTATCCCAAGTCCGATCATCACGTGAGTTGAGTATAGTTTCAGTGGTAAGCATCCCTATGCTAATCATATCAACTATATGATTCATGATCGACCTTTCGGTCTCATGTGTTCCGAGGCCATGTCTGCTCATGCTAGGCTCGTCAAGCTTAACCCGAGTGTTCCGCGTGCGCAACTGTTTTGCACCCGTTGTATGTGAACGTTGAGTCTATCACACCCGATCATCACGTGGTGTCTCGAAACGACGAACTGTAGCAACGGTGCACAGTCGGGGAGAACACAATTTCGTCTTGAAATTTTAGTGAGAGATCACCTCATAATGCTACCGTCGTTCTAAGCAAAATAAGGTGCATAAAAGGATTAACATCACATGCAATTCATAAGTGACATGATATGGCCATCATCACGTGCTTCTTGATCTCCATCACCAAAGCACCGGCACGATCTTCTTGTCACCGGCGCCACACCATGATCATCCATCAACGTGTTGCCATCGTGGTTGTCGTGCTACTTATGCTATTACTACTATAGCTACATCCTAGCAAAATAGTAAACGCATCTGCAAGCACATATGTTAGTATAAAGACAACCCTATGGCTCCTGCCGGTTGCCGTACCATCGACGTGCAAGTCGATATTTCTATTACAACATGATCATCTCATACATCCAATATATCACATCACATCGTTGGTCATATCACATCACAATCATACCCTGCAAAAACAAGTTAGACGTCCTCTAATTTTGTTGTTGCAAGTTTTACGTGGTGACCAAGGGTATCTAGTAGGATCGCATCTTACTTACGCAAACACCACAACGGAGATATATGAGTTGCTATTTAACCTCATCCAAGGACCTCCTCGGTCAAATCCGATTCAACTAAAGTTGGAGAAACCGACACTTGCCAGTCATCTTTGAGCAAAGGGGGTTACTCGTAACGATGAAACCAGTCTCTCGTAAGCGTACGAGTAATGTCGGTCCAAGCCGCTTCAATCCAACAATACCGCGGAATCAAGAAAAGACTAAGGAGGGAAGCAAAACGCACATCACCGCCCACAAAACCTTTTGTGTTCTACTCGAGAAGACATCTACGCATGAACCTAGCTCATGATGCCACTGTTGGGGAACGACGCATGGGAAACAAAAATTTTCCTACGCGCACGAATACCTATCATGGTGATGTCCATCTACGAGAGGGGATGAGTGATCTACGTACCCTTGTAGATTGTACAGCAGAAGCGTTTAGAGAACGCGGTTGATGTAGTGGAACGTCCTCACGTCCCTCGATCCGCCCCGCGAACAATCCCACGATCTAGTACCGAACGGACGGCACCTCCGCGTTCAGCACACGTACAGCTCGACGATGATCTCGGCCTTCTTGATCCAGCAAGAGAGACGGAGAGGTAGAAGAGTTCTTCGGCAGCGTGACGGCGCTCCGGAGGTTGGTGATGATCTTGTCTCAGCAGGGCTCCGCCCGAGCTCCGCAGAAACGCGATCTAGAGGAAAAACTATGGAGGTATGTGGTCGGGCAGCCGTGAGAAAGTCGTCTCAAATCTGCCCTAAAAGCCCCATATATATAGGAGGAGGGAGGGGGACCTTGCCTTGGGGTCCAAGGGATTCCCAAGGGGTCGGCCGAGCCAAGGGGGGGAGGACTCCCCCCCCCCAAACCGAGTTGGACTTGGTTTGGTGGGAGGAGTCCCCCTCCCTTCCCACTTCCTCCCTCTTTTTTTTCCTTTGATTTTCTTCTCTTGGCGCATAGGCCCCTTTGGGGCTGTCCCACCAGCCCACTAAGGGCTGGTGTGTCTCCCCAAAGCCTATGGGCTTCCCCGGGGTGGGTTGCCCCCCCCCCCCCGGTGAACTCCCGGAACCCATTCGTCATTCCCGGTACATTCCCGGTAACTCCGAAAACCTTCCGGTAATCAAATGAGGTCATCCTATATATCAATCTTCGTTTCCGGACTATTCCGGAAACCCTCGTGACGTCCGTGATCTCATCCGGGACTCCGAACAACATTCGGTAACCAACCATATAACTCAAATACGCATAAAACAACGTCGAACCTTAAGTGTGCAGACCCTGCGGGTTCGAGAACTATGTAGACATGACCCGAGAGACTCCTCGGTCAATATCCAATAGCGGGACCTGGATGCCCATATTGGATCCTACATATTCTACGAAGATCTCATCGTTTGAACCTCAGTGCCAAGTATTCGTATAATCCCGTATGTCATTCCCTTTGTCCTTCGGTATGTTACTTGCCCGAGATTCGATCGTCAGTAACCGCATACCTATTTCAATCTCGTTCACCGGCAAGTCTCTTTACTCGTTCCGTAATACAAGATCCCGCAACTTACACTAAGTTACATTGCTTGCAAGGCTTGTGTGTGATGTTGTATTACCGAGTGGGCCCCGAGATACCTCTCCGTCACACGGAGTGACAAATCCCAGTCTTGATCCATACTAACTCAACTAACACCTTCGGAGATACCTGTAGAGCATCTTTATAGTCACCCAGTTACGTTGCGACGTTTGATACACACAAAGCATTCCTCCGGTGTCAGTGAGTTATATGATCTCATGGTCATAGGAATAAATACTTGACACGCAGAAAACAGTAGCAACAAAATGACACGATCAACATGCTACGTCTATTAGTTTGGGTCTAGTCCATCACGTGATTCTCCCAATGACGTGATCCAGTTATCAAGCAACAACACCTTGTTCATAATCAGAAGACACTGACTATCATCGATCAACTGGCTAGCCAACTAGAGGCATGCTAGGGACGGTGTTTTGTCTATGTATCCACACATGTAAATGAGTCTTCATTCAATACAATTATAGCATGGATAATAAACTATTATCTTGATACAGGAATTATAATAACTATACATTTATTATTGCCTCTAGGGCATAATTCCAACAATAGGATATGACTGACTACATTAGTTAGTTAGCTTATTATTTTAATAAATCAAAATGATTATAAAAAGAATAAAAACGTGTGGTATTTTTTCTCCCGTTGCAACGCACGGGCCCTTTTGCTAGTCGGTAGTAATGTGTACTTGCTAGAACAAGGGAAGAAACCAACATATACAGATTATACAGCTAGTACCAGGAAGAAAACCACGAATTAAAAAAGAGCGCGTGGGGGATTCGATCCCGTGACCTCTACCACCAGAAATGGCTCGTGTGTGTGCAGGGGGGGTCGGTCGCTCTTGAGGCAACATACAACGGACGTGGGTTTTCTTCTACCTTGCACATGAGAAGAAACGGTGGCGTCGGCGAGCACTCTGTCCATCACCGGAGCGAGAGACCAGCGCCGGGGATTCGGGATCCACTACGGAATCCATTCCTGGGGTACATGCGGCTACGGGTCAAACGTTGGGAGGTGCTCGAGCTCGAGCTTGCTCGGCTCTGGCAACGACGATGACGCGCGAGGCACGGAGGTGAGCGCGGCGAGGCGTTGCGGGGGTGCGCTCTAAAGGGCTATGCGCGAGGAACAACTACATGGCGCATGGGGAGCAACAACAAAATGCAAGAAAAGAAATAGTATGCGTACACTACATCTATGGCTGGAGCACCGAGATCACGCCGTTGACATGGCTATTACGCGGCTTAAGCAGTGCGAATGGAGGCTAGACCCCACAGGTAAGGATAGGAACGTACCTCCCTTACCTAGGACAAGAAGAGGAGACGAGGGGCACGTCGAGGCGTCGGCAACAAGTCGTGGAACGTGGAAGGTCTTCTGGTCTGGGAAGAAGGTGAAGATGAAGCTCGGGACATCGCCGATCTGGGCCTTGGTGCTACCTCGTTCTACAGAGACGAAGGAGAAGCTGTTGGGGCTTCTACCCGCGGCGCCAAGGGAGTGGAGGCGCGTCGAGAACGCTATCCCGAGCGCGAGCTCGAGCAGCCTCGGAGCAGGGGCATGGCGATGGCTTGATGCAGGGGATGCTTACCTGCAGCGGTGGGGCGAGGAGAGGGACGGAATGGGGTGAAAGGTGTTAGGGCTAGCTTCCCGGTGTGTTTTATAGGCCTCTAGGGCTACCGTCGGACGTCAAATGGCTAAGGTCATCGATGTGGTTGCTTTCGATGCGCGTCGTGCAGAGGAGGACGACGCGGTCATGCTTTGGGTTGTCTGGTGGCTGCGGGTGCTGCAAGGAGAGGGAGAAAGGCCCGGGTAAGCCTCTCTCTCTCTTAAATAAATAAACACCCTCTATTTATTTAGAACCCCATAAACATATAAAAATGCAGACAGAAAATACAGAGGGTTTTGCAAAAAATAAAAAATATTGTTGGCCTCACAACATTATGCACTATTTTAGAAAAATGACTTGGCATTTTTCTACAGCAACAAAATATCAACCAAATCATTTAATTCAAACTGTTTTGCAAGGTTTTTGATAGCAGAAAACTTCAAACATGCCAAGGGCTACTACTACAAAATTTAACACAACAACATAGAGGGGTGCAACATTTTTATTTGGCCAAAACAGAAACTTTTATCATAGCTCCCAAAATAAAAGAAGAAGAGGGTTTTCCCTTTGAAAGGCAAGTTTTTTTAAAGGAGAAAGGATGAAGGTGAAGCCACTCACACAATCAACCACATAGCACAACAAACCCACATAGCACTCACCAAAATAAGACGCAACACATAGAAGAGATGATGATGATGCCATGATGCCATGATGCAACAAAGGATGGAAGCAAAACCTATATTATTTCAAACACAACATGCCAAGTTGGAAGGTTCCATACATGGACAGGTCACATAAATGGAAAGGGGGCACTGGGCTGTTACAGGGCTACCCGCACGCATGATTTTGAGAAGCTTGGAGCACATATCGGCCTTTCGAAGCAAAGATGTAAAGCATGTTGTGAACTTTCTAGAGATGCATCTACAACATCGAGATACACATGTGCACGTGCAACTACTCAATGATCTTATGGACCATATGTAGATCCACACCAGAAATCATTGTATTTATGTTTGAAATATGCACTTTGAATAAATTTTATTATTGAATTATGTATTTATCTCTCTAAATAAATATTATTTGTGTTATATTCAAATTTTTTAAAATAGAAAAATTATTCATTTGGAATAACCATTACATTGTTTATGAGAATTGGTACAATTTAATTTAAGGGCTCCTCGAACCAATCAGAAGTCAAAGAAGATCTAGCCAAATTAGTAAGTTTGTGAGGAACTTTATTTGCTTCTCTATTACACTGCTCAAACCTAGAAATTGGAAAAGCACAAGCAAAATGAAAACAATAATTAAAGACGGTCGCCGCTGCTCCCGCTGACTGTCATCCTTTCTTCATGGTATCGATCACCTCCATATTGTGTGAATTAATGATAATAGGATTGCATCCCATCCTCTGCACGAGTGATAGACCGAATTTTAGAGCCAAAGCTTCCGCCGTCAATCTATCTCCCCCCCCCCATGAATCTTCCTTTAGGATTTGTGTTATATTATGTGTACTTGTATTGTTCTATGATCGACGTGTATGTATCTTCATGGAATTGAGGTTTTGGAAAATTGGGGTTGTGTTTGCAGGGCGGGCATATATGGGATGGGAAGCTCCGTTCCTTTGAAATATAGGGGGTCATATTTGCCGGCCGTGCTGGAGATGCTCTTAGAACTTTGATTTCTAAGGTCGTCACAAGGCTATGTGTAGGACTCGAAGTATGTCTAGAAGGAGGGTGATTAGACAACTTGACCAAATAAAAACTTAGCCTTTTCCCAATTTAATTGTGGGTTAGTTTTAGCAATTGTAGTAATTCAAGCACACCCTACACATGCATATCTAAGAGTATTGCAACGGAAATTAATCACATGCAAATGTAAGTAGAGGGTAGGGCTAGGAAGATCAAACGCAAAGGTTGACACGACAATTTTTGGATAGGTGGTGCTATCGTACGTCCATGTTAGTGGAGACTTCACCCCATGGAGGGCAACGACTGCGAGAGTCCATGGAGGGCTTCACCCACAAGGGGTCCATGAAGAAGCGGCCTTGTCTATTCCACCATGGCTTACGTCCACACGGGACTAGCCTCACTCAGGGTAGATCTTCACGAAGTAGGTGATCTACTTGCCTTATAAACTTCTTGGTTCAACTCCACAACACGAAGTAGGAGGCTCCCAAGCGACACCTGACTAATCTAGGAGGCACCACCCTCCAAAAGTTAATAGATGCGGTAGAACGATGAACTTCTTGCTCTTGTGCTTTAAAAGATAGTCCCCTCAACACTTAATCACTCTCTCATAGATTTGGCATGGGTGGAAGAGATTGATTTGGTGGAAAACAACTTGAGGAGGCTATGATCAAGTTTCTAATGAATGGATTGGAATATCTTGATCTCAACACATGAGTAGGTGGCTCTCTCTCAGAAAAATGGATATGTCAAGTGAGTGTGTGTTCTGAGTGCTTTCTGTGTGAATGAGAGGTGATGGATGGGTATATATAGGCATCTCCCAAAATCCAACGTTACAACTTTATTGCCCCACTCAGTGAAACCGAAATGAATCTCGGTGGTACCGAGTTGCACTAAATGTGGCAACTTTCGAATTCTCGGTGAGACCGATACAGGAATCTCGGCGGTACCGATATGGTGACCTATAGAAGTTTCCAAATCTTGGTGGTACCGATTTCAAAACTCGGAAAATTGTGATTCTTGAAATCGATAGACGAGAAAGTTGGTCACTGGCTTTCGGTGGCACCAAAGTGGAAGTTGGTGGTACCGAGATTCTAGGGTTTGGCATAGGTTTTGTCTGTGAAAAATTGGTAGGGCCAAGTGGAAATTGTTGGTAGCATCGATTTTGATGTTTAGGCTTTGGAAAGAGAATATTGTGGGAGAATGGATGAGTATTTTTGGTGGCTATCTCTAAGCACTTGAGCAACAAATTCATCATAGATACATCACCCCCTTTTAATAGTATTGGTTTCCTATGGACTAAAATGTGATTTATCACAAATATAAAATATAGAGTCTTGTAGCTTGAAGCTTGGCCAATCCTATTCCTTTCCTTGCATCAAAGGGTTTCTCCTCACAATCCTTTAGCCAATGCATCTTTGAACTATTCTAAAATATACTGAGATAGAATCATTAGTTCAATAACACATATGTTGTGATTGATTACAAAAACCATCTTAGGGAGCAATTGTGCTTCCACTATCCAACAAAGTGGGATTTCTGGTTACCTAGTGGATTTGAGATGGTTTTGACAATGGTATTCCAAGGAGGATATATACCATCATGTTGTACTGATGCCCATTGATGATATACTTGTATGCGGTACTTTTGCCCGCACACAACTTTGCAAACAATGAAGACCACTACTACACATTGATGTCGTTTGACATGCCAAAGAAAGAGTGTCAAATTCAGAGGTATTTTGATGCAACCGATTCAATAATGATGATGGGTTTTTAGATGGCCCTAGTATTGCCCTCATTGATCATATGGGAAATTCTATTATTTTCAGTGCATGCAATCTAGGGATTTGACCTTACGTGAAAACCCTCTTGCTTATCACACTTCCATGTGGCCTGTCGTGTCTTCGGCATTTGGTTTTCTCAAGTATTCCAATCAAAACAACTTGACCACTGCAGTAGCAAATCTAACCATGACTTCGAGGCATGTGCACTCAAACATATGTAATAAGCATCCTTATACAAGTCGTGAACTTCTAACTTCTAAAGACCAGAGAACCCTATGCAGCCAACGACATACTTCTTGAGCTTGAAGTAATCACCGTAGGTCCTGACACCTTTCATCATGTGTGCAAGAACAATGGTCTTTGCATCGGGTATCGAAATCAAAAGTGGCAATTGAATAGCGCATCGAGGGGCAAACTATTCCTCGTATAGATCAACATGTTGTCATGTCGGATGTCGATTTAAAACCTTGATGTGCGGACATTGGACCTTTGAAGTTGTGAACGCTCCTCCACACTCCCCATTTCGTCAAGAAGTGCCATCATTATGTCATTTCACTATAATCTTGGTGTTTCCAACGAAGACGAATCCATGAACTTGGATTGAAGTTCTTGGTCTAAATCCATATGTTTCCAAGTAAACAACGAGAACATAGAAAAGCACTATCACATTTGACCGAACATTTTCATGCAGATGATGTCGGCATGGGTGGAGGGTTCCTTAGCCGCAGGTGGCGGCCGTCGCCATTGCATCTCTCTGGGGTTCCCTATCGTCGCCAATGTAACTCTCTCCAGCACACCGTGCTCACCGTGGGCACCGTTGAAGCATCCCGCATGCACAGTTCCACCTATCCATGACGACCGTTGTAGCAAAAATCCAGCATGTTGTGGTCACCCTGTTGCAGCCTCCCGTGTCCATGGTTCCAGCTAGGCGCAGTGATCGTTGTAGCAAAAATTGAGCACGCCATGGTTACTGTCGCACCATCCCGCGAGCACGGTTCCAGCTCATAGTAATCATTGTTGTAGCAAAAATCAAGCGCGCCATGGTCACTGTAGTCACCATTGCAGCATCCTGCAAGCACGGTTCCACCTACGCGGTCAACGTTGTAGCAAAATAGTTGGGTGGCTCCAGAAAAAATCTCGACGCGCCATCACACATCGTGTGCCCATTGCAACTTTTCTCGTCATCGGTTGCAACACGCCGCACGAACGATTCCGGCAAAAATGGTGGCCGGCTACAGCAACGACGCATCAGTGCGCCCCAACAACCTTTTTCTTCTTCATCGATTAGGCCATGGGCTTGCAACACCTCTGTTCGCTGGTTCCAGCAAATGGTTTTGCTGGTTCCATCATTCCAGCCACCTCGTCTCACGTCGGCGCTGGGTGCTCATCTTCTCCAGCATTGATCCGGCTGAATTTGGTGTCTACAGCCCGATGAGTGTGCGACCCTCTTAGCAGCCATTGTTGGGCTCGTGCTCCCCATGGTGATTGCTTAGAAAAGAAGATAAAAAAAGATGCACGGAGCAGCGAGGGCAGCGGCGCATCGCAAGCTGAAAGAAACT
The DNA here is from genome assembly GCF_904849725.1 of Hordeum vulgare subsp. vulgare. Classification (NCBI taxonomy): domain Eukaryota; kingdom Viridiplantae; phylum Streptophyta; class Magnoliopsida; order Poales; family Poaceae; genus Hordeum; species Hordeum vulgare. The sequence goes on from NC_058521.1 coordinate 520,862,417, forward strand.
GAGATAGGAGAGAGGAGGTGGCCAGGAGAAAGAAGGGAGAAGATAGAAATAGCGGTTGTGCGGGCCATGTTAGGTGTGATGTGGCTCTCTACGAAAGATGTGGCGCGCTAAGGCCAAATCCAACGCACGACCCCACATGGTCGTGTCACGTCCGTTTGGGTAAACGGATAGAACAGACGGTCTAACGCACGGGAGCAAACGAATCAATGTTCGTTTTTGGTCTGCTTTTGATCCATTTCCGGCCCAACTTTTAGCCACGTTTGCGGCCAAACGGACACGCGCGGACGGGCGGGACGCACGCCCTTATCCTTCCATGGTCCGCCTGTCAAGGACATATACATCCCTTTTCTTTCCCTCTCCCTCCCTCCGCCCCCCGCCATCGTCACCGTCACCCCCTTTCCCCAGTCGCGCCGACTTCCACCAAGGCCGTCCGAAACATGACCACGCCATAGTCGATCAACGTTAGTGGTTCCTTGTTGTCGGTGGGACACAAGCTATGGTCGCGTCTCCATCACAACCGCAATATGTTCGATGCTTTGCTCACAAGGTATCATGGATAACGGGGATGATTATTTCTTTCACAGCTTCATTTGTTCATCGGATGATGAAGTGCTGGTGGTGGCTGCATTGATCATTCATGACCACAATAGTAGGAAGCGGCCTCGGTTCAGGGGATCAATCCATGGCCATGCTCCGCCCTTGAACCGCAATAGGGAGAAAGGTCACACCCTTCTCTACGCTGATTACTTTGAGAATTCCGCACTCTTCAAACCACATCAGTTGTGTTTCCGTTTTCGAATGGGAGACATGTGTTCAATCATATTCGGGAGAGAATGGTAGGATATGACCCATACTTTGATTGCAAAGATGATGCCCTTGGCAAGCTTGGCTCCTCTTCTCTTCTTCGAAAGAGAGTGGATGAGTATGTGCTATGAGTGAGTCCACATATCTCCAGTCAATGTATAGTTTCTGCAAGGCCGTGGTGGCCGTGTTCGGCCCTGAGTACCTGCGAGAGCAAACTACCGCCAATGCACAGAGGTTGTTGACGATCAATGCCGATAGGGGCTTTTCAGGCATGCTTGGTAGTATAGATTATATGCATTGGAAATGGAAGAACTGTCAATTTGCTTGGCAGGAGCAGTACAAGGGGCATGTGAAAGGTGCCGCTGTCATACCTGAGGCAGTGGCTTCACAAGATCTGTGGATATGGCATTCTTTCTTTGGCATGGCTGGCATATCTGGTTCTCATAATAATATCAACGTGCTTCAGCGTTCTTTGGTGTTTGCAAGGCTTGTAAAAGGCCGCTCCCAGAGGTCAACTTTGAGATCAATGACCACTATTACAACAAGGGACATCACCTAGTTGATGGTATCTATCCTGAGTGGTCAACTCTTGTGAAAACCATACCCAATCCGCAAGGGATAAGAGAAAAAGGTTTGCCCAAATGTAGGAGAGTGCTAGAAGGAATGTGGAGCGTGCTTTTGATGTGCTTCAATCTTGATGGGGTGTGGTTTGAAACCCTACATTGATATGGAGCACTCATAAACTTTGAAAGGTGATGACTGCTTGTGTAATCATGCACATCATGATCATGAAGGATGAGTGTGATGATAGCATCTACAACCAAGGGTTTGATTTTCAAGATGAAAATGTTAAGCCTCCTACAACCTTTGAACATTTTGTTCAATTTCATCGTGAACTGCATGATAGGGAGACTCATGCGCAGCTTTAGGATGACTTGCTTGAGCACATGAAGATTCATGTGGATTCACATTGCCAACGTAGATATGTCATCTAAATCTTTTTTAATGCTAATAAATTTTGATTGGATCGTAAAGACTATTTGATTATGTTCCTCATTTCAATTGGGTTGTAAGACTAGCGCGGATGTGGACCCAATTGTTATGTTTGATTTGAACTATTTGTTATCTTATATTTGATTTGAACTATTTGTTATATTTGTGCGGACAAGATACGACCGCACGTTGGACGAACGATTGGTCAAAAATCCAGACGAACGCCGCTTCATTGCCATCCCAAACGGACGAAATCCAAACAAAACGAACGTCTCTTTGGGCATAAGTTTGGGACTCGGCTCGCGAAGCAACGGGCCCAAGTTTGGGCCGTGCCGGCTACAAACATTTACCTTTGCTTATCAAGAGGAGCCGGCTCCTTTATATAGTAGAGAAAGACTTCATCTTCTAGCTTCACATGTCACCATACTAATATACACCAAACTAATGAAAAGTAGATTAAAGTAGTACTCCCTCCGTTCCAAAAATTTTGTCTTAAGTTTGTCTTCCAAAATTCTTGTCTTAAGTTTGTCTAGAAATGAATGTATCTAAATACTAAAATGTAATTGGGTATATTCATGTATCTAGACAAACTTAAGACAAGAATTTTGGGATGAAGGGAGTATTTTCTCAGCTTTATTGAAAGGGGTCAACCCCTTTATAGAGTATAGTCCCTCCACTCACAAAAATAAAATGTTTTAGGTATTTCAATATAAACTACACACGGATTGAAACGAGTGAACAAACACACTAATTGTGAACCGAGTGAGTACACAAGACCACGAGTCGGTGGGTTTATTTAAACTCTAATAGAATCTCTAAACTGAATGGATTCTTTTCTAACAAACTTGCTTAATCAATTGAGACTCTAAATAAGGGATAAGGCTCCTCATTTGATGGGCTGGCCCGTATAACTGAAGACATATCATGGTCTATAACGGGGTTCAGCTTAACATGGTACACAGTGGTCTACTACGATTTATAGAATTTAGAAAGCACAGCTCACGCGCAGTAGACAAGGGACACCACCGTAGTAGTACAACAAAAATGTACAATTTAACTAGGACCAATCAACATGGGCACCGATGCAGCAATTCAGAACATTTCAACAGACAGGATCAGCACCCACCGGAGATACTATACACGTTCCTCGATCCATTCGGACTACCAACACAACACATTTCAACGACCGGCTAACACTGGCGAACGACTACCAACACAGGAAAAATGCCTTGGTGCAAGAGATTAGCTGCACCTTCGTACTTCAGAACTCCGCTTCAGGAGGAGCACGGTAATACGCGGGGACGGTAGCAGGGAAGAACATTTGCCTCACACCTTCAGCTTTGATAATTGGGAAGATGATACCACATGCGCCCTGCAGGGAACGGTGTTTATTAGCGAAGGTAGTAAAAGGCATGCAATGTGCAGCTTTACAAACAATAGATCGTAACATAGAAAGATGGGTTAACATAGAAAGATGGGCTGGCAAACACTCTGTATGGTCAGTCTAGTAAATTTCGCTACAGCAGGAGCATATTCACCCTCAAACCATGCACTCAAAGATGAATATAGTGGACGCCAAAACTTCATGAAACCAGGTACCAACATACAACAGTTATGCAAACAAGTGTGACAAAACAGTAGCATGGATGTAGCAGTGCAGAGCCAACATGAACTTAACAAAACAGAAAATTTCATGAATCATATTAAATACTCTGGAGCAAATGCAAATGAGCACAGAAGATGGAAAACAGCCAGTTCCATTCCTTCTAATCACCATCTTCACGTTAGCACTTAAGTCTAAAACAATAACATAGATATTGAATCATTTGGGAAAAAAGATTGGGGGACTTACCGAGATCAACCTCGCTCCAGTCCACATTCGTTTAGGTGAAGGAAGGGGGAGCATCAGCCGTCCAACACCGAAGATAGCAACAGCAAAGAAGTGTGCAACCAAACTCAATGGCCGAGGATTAAGACCAGAGAGTAGAGCAATGGGCCCATTTGAACAGACACCTCCAAGGCTTAAGTAATCAAAGCATGCTTGGCGCATCTCGTCCCTAGCCTTGTCAGGCGAGGCACTGAAGACTTTGTATAGAGCACCAGCCAAGGTGTTTATTGTAGAAGCAACCGGCTGAAAAAGGAAAAGAATAGAATTAAAGAAACTTTATTACACTACACTGGAAAAGTTAAGCATTAAACTGCAATAAGAAGACTGACCTTCCGTAGAGTGTAGAATGACTCTAGGTATTTGCAGAGGGCAGAGGCATCATGCAGATTGCGAAGAGGCTTGAGAAGATTACGCAAGACGACTATATCTGATAATGCAACAGTCATTCCTCCACCTGTTAAAGGGTGTCGCATATTGAAAGCATCTCCCATCAAAAGTGCACCAGGTGTTGGATGTGGTGCAGCTGGCATGCTCCTATTTGGCATTGTCCTTATGCTTCCCTTATCAATGGCTGCTATAAAAGAATCGTAGATTTCTGGAGGAATCTGAGGAATGAAAACATAGGATATCCATTAACATCTCGTTACAGAAATCAGGCAGTTGAAATTACACTTAGGACAAGCCAACTGCTATAGTTATACTTATATAGTAGTACCTGAGGTGCAACCACGGTCTTGAGATAATTTGCCATTTCACCACTTGCTATGGAGGGCACCTTCTGGCCAGGGACATCTACCAAACAGCGAACCTCGGTGCTGCTTATCGGGTAAAATAGGATGGGAGAAGGATTGGCCAAGATAACATGGCCATGGTTCGCATGAGGAAGTTGACAATTCTCCAAGACAAGCCCTACAAAGCAAGACGGTACTTCAACCTAAAACAAAATTACATTATGTTAGTACAGTATAAACCCCCCAAAAAAATTAGCAGCGAGTATAATGTGAGAACTGTACCTTTGGAGAGCAAAGGGCACGCCTTAAGTTCGAAAAGCAGCCATCGCACACAATTGTCAATGGTGCATAAGCTTTTAGTTCTTCACCTGACTTGATCTTGTATTGCACACCCTTAACTGTACCATTTTCTTCAAGCAAAGATGTAACTGTTCCTTGCTCCAGTTGGACACTGTAAATCCAATAGAATGTCAAACAGTATTCTCAGTTGAAAGTCTAGGTGTGTGGACAGTTAGATTTATGTTAAGCTAACACGTTTAAAATTAATACAATTATTTTGAAAAGAACATGAGAGCAAATGCACCCAAATTCAAGAATTTCCACATAATCGGAATTAAACCATTGCAAAAGGCGGCACTGTATCATTCTAAGGCATAACTTATGGGTAAAAGTGAACTTGTCATATAGAAGGATACCAAATGGAAATTAGACAAAGTTTACCAAATAAATACTAAAGATATCTCATATGGACAATGAGGTATTACTTGGGCAATGATGCAGCTTTTTCACGCATCCTCTGTATAAATCGTCCATTGTGAAAGCTCCTGCCAGCCACATCTGAATGGAACTTCTCCAAGGGGTAAGAAAGTTTTGTGTTCTTCCCATCTTTGAATAATGCATAACCAAGGACACGCTGTGCATCAATTTCATCAACACAGTCTGGGTAGAATCAAATAGTCAGTATACATTACCTATGGTTCTGTTAGGAAACCCATTTTGAGCAGGAGGGAGCAAAGCTTACCCTGCAGACCCAATTCCATCAATTTCAGGTAGCCTCCAGGCTGTAACAATTCACCCACAATTCTATCGGGCTCTGTCAGGTCTCTCTCTATAACATGCACCCGTCGACCATCCTGTGTCACCAACAAATAAAGCAGGATATAAGCAAAAAAAAACTCCAAGATAACAGTACTGCACCATTTGATCATGATGAGCAGCAGAACTGCATTTTACTCCTGATGAAACTATCACTCATTGTGCCGAGTTATTACGAACAAAACAAAAAGACTCAAGGTCAATAACTCTTTCGACATTTCTTTATTCATGATATATCGTTGTCGGAGTTGCTGTAAGCCACAGAATAAAATTAAGTGGGTCCTCAAAGTAGTTGGGCGTTTCATTAATGGTGCAAAGTTAAGAGGACATCAACTCTCTGTTGGAGCAGGTTGAACGAGAGGGCATGGAAGAGAGTAGACAAAGGGAGAAGACAATACAGATGACTCTTCCTCCTTCATTCAGTCAGAAAGAAAATAGGTAATTTCAGCAAAACTTGCAAGGCAGCCCTGGCATGTTTTTTGTAATAAGGCAAATAACAAATTTCTTGTGTGTATTATTCTCCCAGCGTTCCTTCCCTCCTCTTTCCTTTCCCTCCAAACGTGCCATGCCCACCAGAAAGCCAGAATTGACTGATGCGTGGAAACAGTGAGGTAAATTTTGTACCACGGCTTTTTGGAAGGGATTTTTTCCGTATTTAGAGTTGAGACAAATAAGATGCTGCATGATAGTGACTTGGCTTTCAGCCAAAGGGTGAAATCATGCAAATAAAACAGTCAGGAGTTGGAACAAATCAGAATTATTCCCTGCATGCATCTGCCCCAGATCAAGAGCCGTCACATGACTTGCATGCATCTGTCCCAGATCAAAAGCCGTTACATGACCTTTTTAACGAAAAAGGTGGGCAGTTGCCTTCCTGAAGTGAATCGAGAGGTGTTTGTTCTTATAGATTTTCTGTATACTTGATCCTCTGGGAGAATTCATGATGGAAACTCTGATCCCTGCGCCCACCTCATCAAATCAATCTTGTGCTCTCTTTTAAATACGAATTCGGTGTTTCTTCTTGAAAGAAACAGGAACCACAAGTTTTCCAGCCTAAAAGAAACATGAACTTCCTGCCAAACCAGCGGGACGGACGGACGGACGGAGAGGCTAGGGAAAAACATGTCACCTTTCCGAGCGTGTAGGCGAGGGCAGATCCGGCCACCCCGGCACCAACGATGATGACGTCCGTCGGGCCGTCCACGGCCGCGCTCCCTTGGCCGTCGGCGACCGCGCAGCCGTCCTCCGGCGCGGGGACCCCTTGGGCCGGAGCCCCGCGGCGGCGCTGGCGCTGGCGCCCCAGCGCGACGGCGACGAGGACCGCCGCGAGGAGCGTGGCCGCGGCGGCGCCAACGAGCTGCCAGACGCCGGCGGCCGCAGCCATGCCGCAATGGGGACCTGCTCCTGCTGGGGCCGCCGTCCCTTGGGCCTTGGGGATTTCTCGACGCGGCGCGGCGTTCGTTGGGTTTGCGTGTGGGTTCTTGGGGCGAGGGTGATGCGTGCGGGGACGAAACGGAGCCGGCCGCGAGAGTGCCAGGCGGTGGGATTGGGACTTGGGACGGGGAGGGGGAGGAGAGGAGAGACGAGGGAGAGGCGGCCGCTTGGAGTTGGAGATTGTTCCGTTTTTTATGGGGGGGGGAGGGGAGAGGGAGATCGCTCTCTCCGCCATGTCTGTCCGTGTAGCTGGCTGTCTCCGCTCTGCCTGGCTGGCTTCGCTGGATTTTTCTCGTGTTTTCTCTTGGAATATGTTCGTTCTCTTCTCTTGGAGTACTATTTTGTTGTTCTTGTTGTCACATTCGTTCGGCGATCGGTTTGTACCTTATTTACAAAAAAAACTATATATATTTTTTATTTTACATTATAATAATATAGCAACACAAGAGGACGAAAACGACGCCATGGTATGTATAATGGGTTCGTCTTTGGGGTATGCTTAGAGCATCTCTAGCAGATCCTGCATCCCGTCTCGATCTGGAAAATAACCATTAAAATGCGGGTCGAGACGAAAAAACCTGCCCGATCAGACCCGCATCCCGCTCCGGTCCGCAAAATATTTTTGCGGGACACGGCAAAATCTCGGTCCCAACCCGTGTATTCGCGGGTTTCCACCTCGCCGTTGCGGTGCCCCGCATATGAACGAAAACGGTTGGTGGGGGGACATTTCAGCTCGCGCTTCCCCCATCAAAGGATATTCCGCGAATATGCTCTTTTACGGGTCCGTTATGCGAGGTCTGCATCCGCGTCCGTGCGCGTCGGCCCGCATAGACATTTTTACGTGAACTGCAAACACGTTTTGCGGGTCAGATGAATGTGGGGTCTGCTAGAGTTGCTCTTAGCAGCTGCGTGACTTGAATACATACTTTAAGCATTGCATCTACTTTCTTCGTTTCAGTTTATAAGTCCAGCACGCGTATTTAGGTCGTCAATTTAACCAACTTAATGAGAGACATATATTACAAAAAAATACAACATTAAAAACTTTAGATGTTTTATTTTTTAATAATATAATTTTTATATTAAACAATATATTTCATACGTATAAGTTAAATTGACGATTTAGATACACGTGAATGCCTTATAAACTATGACGGAGGGAGTATGAAGTAATGAATAAAGATGCCCACCATGCAAAAAAGAAAAAGAATAAAGATGTCCGGTGCTCGTAATGTATTACTACGATGAAACATCATGCGAGTGACGAGCCCATGGACTGATGGACATGCGCCGTGTTGAAGAGGAATACTGGATGCGAGGGGGAGAAGGCACGCTGTCACGCGAATCGGTCCAGAAACGCACCACGACAGCTCTGACGTGCGTCCGTGGCTGGCACCGTGCCAACTCACGTGCAGTCAGCGGGGGGGCCGCAGCACGAAGCATCTCGCCCCACCCCCTGACGCTGGATCGATCAGATCCCTCGTCTGCGCCCGTGCCGAAACAGTTTCGTTTCGTGCCTGTTAGGATTTAATTAGTAGATTAAATAAAAAGATAATCCTTCCATGTAATAATCTATGTCGGTTAGTAGAATGACAACCGACATATCACGCACCCCTTCACGAATGGACGCATCTTTTCATCGCGTCCCTTCTCCTTGTATAAATATGTTGAACATTAATGAAATAAGACAAGAGTTGATTCATTTGTTCGATTCTCTCGTTTCTTGACAATCGATTCTTCACACGTTATCAGCACGCTCTGCATCTGAGCGATTTCGAGATCGAGAAGAACACAGAGAAAGAAGAACAGGCAAAAGGTAAAATGAAAACCAGTAGCCCATGGCGCTGGATGCGGCCTTCACGCCGCAGGACGCAGCCGCCTGCGCCGCGCCGAGCGCCCGTTCGCCCAGCCGCCTCCCTACGCCGTGCTCCTCGCCCGGCCGCCTCCCTTTGCCGCGCCCCATGCCCGGTCGCTGCCTGCGCCCGTGCTAGGATGTGGCTGCGCTCGCTCGCGCCCGCCCCTGCCATGGCCTCGCTGCCCGCCTTGGTCGTGGTCGCGCCAGACCTTGGTCGCGCAGGACCATGCCAGGCCGCACCACACCCTGCGCGAGGCTGTGGCTGTGCCCGCGCCTGGCCGCGACAGCGCTCGCCAGAGTCCGCTCGCGCTTGGCCGCGACAGCCCTCGCCCAAGCCCGCCGCGCGCCTGCCCGCGGCTGCGCCACGTCCACAATCGCCCGGCCTCGACCGGTCGCCGGTCCGCGACGCCGCGCCTGTGGCCGAACCGTGCGCGGCCGCGCCCGCGCCGCACCAGTGGTCGCCTCTCGTGTCCGTAGCCGTGGCGCCCATGGCCGCCCGACCTCGTCCGGCCGCCGCCCGATGACGCCATGCTCGTGGCGGCCCATCTGCACCCGCCGCCAGATCCCCACGCAAGGGCATCCCTGGCGCATCCCAGGCCGGCGTGCCAAGCCGTTGACTGGTGGTGAGAAATACCCATCAGGGATCGTTCTGGAGAGAAAAAGAAAAAGAAGAGAACATTATCTCTTCGGCTATTTTCATTTCAGCCCTTGTAGTTTCTCATAATCACGAATGAGTTTCTCCAGTTCTTTATATACTATTTCTTCTTAGTATAAAATTATTATTTTGTGATTGAGATTAAATTTTCTCCCACAACAATGTTGATGTGCGATTGAGAAAGCATATTTTTCCTCGCGAAACAATCTCATTGCGACTGAGATTAATTTTCTCTCGCAAATATTAATTCACCTTACTGAATTATCTTGCAACTTGATATAAGATCATTTGATTTCATTTGAGATCTATACAAATCAAGTTTTTCACTTGAACATCAAGTTTGCAACATCATTACTATTCATTACAATGGTAATATATTTCTGTTGAGTACGATGTATTTCGGAATGTATGTATCTCCATGTTCGTTACATGTCGAGATTAATACATTTATTTGCAATTGAGATTTTCAATTTCTTGCAAATATTGACGTAAAATTCAAAATGAATTCTTTAAATTGATGTTTTGGAATCACAAGGTAGTGTGTAGATCTACTGCTTTGCAGATTATTACCACTATTGATAATGCCTACATTTTGTCGTCTCAACATTATGATTGTTTTACAAAGTGCTCTCCCACACATTTTACTAAGTCATGAGATAAGGCGCTACGAGTGAGTCTACTGACTTCATCAGATTATACTCCCTAGTGCCGCGAGATCTACTCCATTTTGGAGATTATCTTCAAGGTGTCATATTTAGCAATTTAAGATTCACATTAATGGTTTCAAGATAACTTCTTGAAATACCCATTAATTTTACTAAATTCATTACAACATCAACCATGATGGTCTTAAATTTACTGTAGGTAAATTAATTATCTCTGGTTTACCCATAGAGGTAACATATGGCTATAAGGCATCAGTCGTACTAGTATTTGCTCCTCCGAAGCATTTATTGTTGTTGTTCACTAAAATATTTTACTCTCATAGTAAATATTGTTCTTGCACACTTTGCTTGAATATGTAATAGCAAACTACGGAAATATTTTCATATACGTATGATAACCGTCTATTACATTAGTAAAACACATGGCAATGATTGAGTGTCTCAACATTTTCGCAAGGTCCACACCACATCGTGGTTATAGTTTCATAGTGACTAAACCAATGTTAAGCATGCAATTATGTACGTTTTGGCAGTGATTCTAAAGTCACACACTACCTCAAGAATGAAGTCCAAAACATTAGCAATAATTTCATCACATGTGTTGTACTGAAGGATACACCCAGGTTCACCAAGGATCACCTTGGCCATGATTGTTCTCAAACAAATCATTTATTCATAGATGCCACTTACTCCTAGAAGTCAATTAAATAAATGCATTAGCATTTTCAAGTAAGCATGGTTGCCATTTCCAAATACAGTAAGTACATGTTAGGTAATATTATTTATTGTAAGATGATTCATCACATCAGTCATTGTATTCACATGCGGCATTTGTGGCCACTATAACTCCACCATTGAAATATGTGTCATGGCTATTCTCTTAATAGCTAAGTATGTTTATATGTATTTCGTCTCTCACCAACTTCACTTAGTTCTCAAACTAAGTACATAATGAACGAATATTTATTCATCTTGAATATTTCCCTTAAGAGAAACATGCTTCCATGAGCACATCGTGAATAATCATCCATTCATTTCTCAAGACCTCAAGTCTATCGCAGCTCACATTTTTGTCACTCTATCAACTTTAAGTTGAGATCTCATGAACAAATATTTTCATGTGAAGATCCAATTGAAAATCCCTCAATACACTTTACATCTTCTTATGATAGTCCTACCATTTTCATGATGAAGAGACATGGAATTTCATAAAATCATCAGATTCACCCAACGGGTGCTATTTCATTATTTGAAATTCTTGCTAGCATTGAGAATACTATGCAAAGTCAGTGGTCACAAAATAGACCACGATGTATTCAAAGTAAAGTGGAGGCTAAAAATACAACCAAAGATGGAATTATTTCTTAATAGGGAATATATCGTTTTCAAACGATAAACGACAACTCTCAAGTTTGTCAAATGTGTGGTTATTTTAACATCGTACCTATGATTACCAAACCCTCAAACATATGGTCAAACCACACCACAAATTTATTAAAAGGCAAATAAGTTCATTGGGATATTTGAAAATTTGCAAACATATAACGAGAAAATATTCTGGTAAATGATGTTGTCAAATCTTCATTAGAAGGAGAACCAAAATTATAGTGCAATAAAAGAATGATCAATTCTTTTGTGCCTATGATATGTTTACGTAATTCATTTTTCAGTAATATGGAAGACCTCATGTAATATCCCGATTATTCCCAAAATATTGTTTGCCTATAGTTGTACTACTACATGTAGTATAAATGTCCAATATCCTATGTCTTGGACATTATATTTGATAAATTTTGAATGTATGAATCGATTCATACTCACTTTTGTTGCGTAATTTATTTTTCTAAATCTTACAAAATATTTGGCTTTAAGCCTTACAATCCTGGTTTGGGGTTGATTAGAAAATTATTGACAATTCTATTGGTCACAACTTAACAAGTTGTAAAATTTTCCAAATCATCAGATTTATGTGCACCACATGTGCCATAGGGGAAATAAGTTTTAAAGCTCTCTCACCTTAAGATTATAAATGAGTCACTCGTTCTTCCTTGAACACATTCAGAAGATATATGTGGATTACTTAACCATTATGTGGGATTATTGAGATACTTCATGGTACTCATAAAAACATTTATAAAATTATTTCAAGTGTGTCTCTTGTCACACACAACCGTGAATGATCTTACCAAATCAATTGCTCAACTTCTCAAAGTAAGAGCATGTTATCCTAAACAAGGGATAAATCCATTCGAATGGACAACTTCGTTGAACTCATTTCACAAGCAATGTCTAATTATACATAATACTTTATGTACATACACATAATGGTTTAGTTCAAAATCTTATCAAAGATAATGAAATTAATAATATGACCAAACTTATAGAATTGTAATTTACTAGCCTCATGCTAGACAAATACGTCATTACACACCGTAAGTATGATATAAATCATACCAACTGCATAGCATACTACTTTCCCCTTGTAATAGTTACGTGGAAATCAACAAAGTATTTCCTATCTGCGATAATTCGGTTACATACCGATATCACCACTCCAGCATACATCAACGGGCTCTCACAAGAAAATTAGGGGTCTATGTGAGGAATAACAATTTATTCGTCAATCAAAATTATTCATAGCCCGTATGCTGATTGCATCAGCAATAAGGACATTTCTGGCATTAGGGGGAGATTAGTACCACAAATAATGCCAAGAAATAAATTAGAAATGTTATTCACATTCAGTCCTTATATCCATGTACTCAAAGAATCTGAACAAGAAGTTTAGAATCACATATTTGCAATACGTTGCAAATCTGCCACATACATTTACTGATGACAAAGGTGTTACTCAATTATATTCCTGCAGTAAAGTGTCAGAAAGAGTGGAGGTACCTGATAAACCACTCTTCTCCCGAAATGAGAGCAAGAGGGGGAGATATCTGACCACACGGGATATAATCTCGCATATGCTTCCGCGGAAATAGAGGAAATCAAATCCTCAACCAGTAAATGTAATTCAACATCAAGTTGAAAGACACCTCAGTGGATCCTCATCATCCAAAGCCCGACATAAATGTGCACAAATGTTTTCATGTCGGGACATCGAAACACCTTGACTCTATTGTTGTAGGAAATCACAAGGAGTTAAAAGGGAATAAATACATTTCCACAAATTTCATTGATTCCTCCAGAATCGTATAACATAAGTCTACATTTGTCGACATATATTTCTTCTGAAAATTGCTAAAATCTTTTGGGCCCTGAACCAAAATCCATGGTAGAGTGCCTCTTGTACTCATATTGGTTCACATAAAAGGAAGCAAGTAATGAAGAATAGCACTCGCTCTACAAAAGAGTGGGATTTACCACAGTAATACCTACTCCTCATAAGTATCTTCCATATGGAATACTAAAAACTTCTCATTCATAGACAAAGTCAATGAGGTGGTGAGAAAGCGAGGCTTGTAGCAAAAGGGTTCACGCAGAGACCCGACATCAAATTATGATGTAACATACCTTCTTGGTATGAGTGGAACTATGTTTCGATAATAAATACCATTGGTAGTACAAATAATATTATCCATGCAGTTGATGGATGAAGTGGCTACATACTCATATGAGTCATTCATTTCGGAAATATATATTAAAGTCCCTGAAGGGCTTACAATTCCGAATCCAAAATAAATCGCAACATATTTGGGTAAATTTTCAGAAGTCACTCTATGACTAGAAATAGTCGTGAATCATATGGTACTACCGACTAGACGAGTTCCTTCTTCACAGGATTACTCAAAGGATGATGATTGTTTATGTGTTAATAAAGGAATACCAAAATTTTATTTCCTTACATCACCTCAGTGTATATGATGATTTCATCATCAATGTCTCTACAAGACCTAAACATACATAAAATCATCTCAAGACGGAAAATTTGGATTCAACCAAATTTAGCTTAAATTTACAACTTGAGCATTCTCTCAAGAATACATATCAGTCTACATATATCCAAACATATACGAGAAGTTCAATTTGGATATATCATATCAACAAAAGACATGTATGGTCATACTACCTTTGATAAGGTACAAATCCATTCATACCTAGGGGTGATAATGAAGTGATACTAGGACCTGAAGTTCTATATCTCACTAATGCCAAAGCACTCATATACTTGCAAACTACGTCAAGCCTGACACTATATTTGCTATCTTTATTCAGAGTGCAACTCCCAACAAAAGGTATATGGTTGATATAAGTACTATCATCTTACATCTGAAGATTACAGTAAATCTTGGATATTTCCATCAGGAAATAGAAGATATGACCATGATATGATGTAATGAAATTGGCTCTTTATTTGATCCCAACGATACCATATCAATGACTGAATTTGCTGGAATAGCCTTCACATGGAAGTCATATAAATGAATTTTAATGGCTATTTCCACTTATCATTCTGACATAATTTCTTTATCCTAAAGCATTGCAAAAATATGCATAACTTAGTAGAATGGTTAACCACACTCAAAATCATGTGGTTGAGATTCATCAGAATCACATAACTTGATTTATCAAGATACTCCCACTCGTGTCACTCAATACCTATAGGTTATATGAAGAGCAATATCATAAATCACATTGCTCGGAAATTACTTATCCTCATGAATTATAGAAAATTGAGGAAATAATTTGCAAACAAAATATTATTATAATCCAACAGATTATACACAATCTCATGTTCATGTCAATGGTAATGGTATGAGACATCCTCCATATTTGCAAAGTTCAGGGGGAGTAATCTCCCAAACTATAACCTATTAACAATCATCAAATTGCATATATTGTACTCTTTTCCCTTGATGAGTTTTTCCATAATGGTTTCTCATAAAAGGTTTTTAACGAGATAATATAAACACAAGTGTCTTTATATGCCATATCATTTTCTCCTTGTATTTTTCCCACTGGGTTTTAAAGGAGTTTTCAATGGCATGTACGATTGCACTCTTTTCCCTTATGAGTTTTCTCTCAAGTTTCTCATAATGGTTTTTAGTGAGGCAATATATTCTCAAAGATCATATGTCATACTTTCTATTTTCCCTACCGGGTTTTTTAAAGGAAGTATTCAAGACATATTAATTGTTCTCTAAACTTATCAATGAGTTTTCTCCTTCTTCAAAGGTTTTCTCATATGAGTTATCAAGAGACAACAATCACTATATGTTGCATCATTTTCTCCTTATCATTTCCCAATGGGTTTAAAGGAGTTTTAGCAACATATCATACACACTACTCCTTGCATTTTTTTTCCCACAGGGTTTTTGGAGGAGAGATGATTCCAAAGATGTTCGATCGCAAATACAAGGAAGGATTAGGGGAGTGTTAGGATTTAATTAGTAGATTAAATAAAAGGGATAATCCTCCCATGTAATAATCTATGTCGGTTAGTAGAATGGCAACCGACATACCACGCACCCCTTCACGAACGGACGCATCTTTTCATCACGTCCCTTCTCCTTGTATAAATATGTTGAACATCAATGGAATAAGATAAGAGTTGATTCATTTGTTCGATTCTCTCGTTTCTTGACAATCGATTCTTCACAGTGCCGTCCGTTTTCCCGTGGGCGCCATCTCAGCACCGCGTCACAGGGGCACGGGACACACATTCTCGCGGACAGTATAGCAGAGTGTAGGGCATCTTCAAACCGGCATTCATCTATACTCCCTTCGTAAACTAATATAATAGCATTCAGACCACTATTTTAATTACTTAAACACTCTTATATTACTTTACAGAGGGAGTACATTTAAATCATCATTCAACTAAAAGGACGAAACTCATGAAACATGACTGTGTGCATTTCATTAAAGTTCGCACACAATTTTCATAAAATGTTTAATTAAAAGCTGGAAGAAGAAAAACCATAAACACTGTATCGAACGGCCACCTCGTATGCGTGGCTACCCTACCCTACCCTACCGCACCGTCGTTGTCATCATGACCCGACAGAGTGAGGACACCAACTCTCGCTTCATGCGGATGCGTGTGGGTGGGTGGGGGGAGGGGTGGCTCCTCCTTAACGCATCCAACGATGATGGCATCATGCCCATCTAATAGAGCAATTTCTGTTAGAGCGCTATTGCGACTGATGGTCCTTCTCGTCGCCTAAGGAGATGACTATCTCCTTCTTGCTGGAGGAGCCCAACGCCGTGTATGCCGACGGGCCCGGAGAGCAAGGGTGGCGGCACCTAGTCTCGTCTAATGATGAACTAACATCGCCTCCGTCCGTCGTCACGAAGAACTACGACTTCGACATGTGCCACTAGGTTCAAGGAGGAACAAGGGCTCAGGGATGCGAGTGTGAATGGGTGCATCCCAGGTGCATGACTAAAATAGATGCAGCCAGGCGAAGGGCCGGTTAGCCCGCTTCAATGCGGCAACGATCGAAGTTTGTTTCTTGAAACACGACACATGCATTGAAGCGGCGATGCATGAGACGATGAGCCCATCAGCGTTGTCCGTCAATGTCAACTGTTGCTTTCTCTCGGCCAGCATGAATGTGGTGCGGCAAGTGGTGCGAGGTTTCAATGAAAAGTGCGGGAGAGGAGGGTGGGGTTTTTGGGTGGGCCACGGTCGTCATAAGTGGACGTGGCAGTGGTCCGAATGCCTGCAAAGGCTCCCCCGTTTACTCAGTTTTGTGGAAAGAGTATGTCTAAACCGGCCGGCGGACCAATGCAGGAGTGCATTGGATGGCAAAACACGTCCAGACCGTGCAGTCTGAACGGTTCGAGGGTCTGCGTTGGAGATTGTTGGAGAATGTTGCATGGGAAACAAAAAAATTCCTACGCACACGAAGACCTATCATGGTGATGTTCATCTACGAGAGGGAGATCGGATCCACATACCCTTGTAGATCGCTAAGCGGGAAGCGTTGAGAAAAGCGATTGATGTAGTGGTACAGCTTCGTGATTCAAATCACCGTCGTCCCACGATCCGTTCCGATCTAGCGCCGAACGTACGGCACCTCCGCGTTCAGCATACGTACGACTCGATGACGATCTCCGCCTTCTTGATCCAGCAAGAGAGACGGGGGAGTAGATGATTTCTCCGGCAGCGTGACGGCGCGCCGGTGATGGTGATGATCTATTCCTGCAAGGCTCTGCCCGAGCTCCGCTGAAAACCGGTCTAGAGGAAGAACTGCAAAGTAGAGGTTTGAGTTGCACGTGGCAAAGTTGTGTCTCAAAAACCCTAAATCCTCTAGTATATATAGGAGGAGGGGAGGGGCTAGCCTTGGGGCTCAAGGGAGCCTCAAGGGCACCGGCCAAGAGAGGAGGAGGAGGACTCCAACTCCAATTCGGTTTGGAGGAGGACGAGTCCCCTCCTTCCTTCCCACCTCCCTCTTTTTTTTCTTTCTCTTTGGATTTTTCTCGTTAACCGACATAGCCCACTTGGGCTGACCTCACCAGCCCATTAAGGGCTGGTGCGCCACCCTTCGGCTATTAGGCTCTCTCCCGGGTGGGTGGGCCCCTCTCGATGAAAACCTGGAACCCATTCGTCACTACCGGTACACTGCCGGTAATGCCAGAAATCTTTCCGGAGACCAAATGAAACCATCCTATATATCAATCTTCTTTCCGGACCATTCTGGAAACCCTCGTGACGTCCGTGATCTCATCCGGGACTCCGAACAACCTTCGGTCACCAACACATATAACTCAACTATACAGAAACGTCACCGAACCTTAAGTGTGCAGACCCTGCGTGTTCGAGAACTATGCAGACATGACCTGAGATACTCCTCGGTCAATATCCAATAGCGGGACCTGGATGTCCATATTGGATCCTACATATTCTACAAAGATCTTATCGGTTGAACCTCTGTGCCAAGGATTCATATAATCCCGTATAACATTCCATTTGTCCTTCGGTATGTTACTTGCCCGAGATTTGATCGTCGGTATCCCTATACCTATTTCAATCTTGTTACCGGGAAGTCTCTTTACTCATTCCGTAATACAAGATCATGTGACTAACACTTGAGTCACATTGCTTGCAAGGCCTATTTGTGATGTTGTATTACCAAGTAGGCCCAGAGATACCTCTCCGTCACACGGAGTGACAAATCCGAGTCTTGATCCATGCTAACTCAACGGACACCTTCGGAGATACCTGTAGAGCACCTTTATAGTCACCCAGTAACATTCTGACGTTTGACACACACAAGGTATTCCTCCGGTGTCAGTTAGTTACATGATCTCATGGTCATAGGAATGAATACTTGACACGCAGAAAACAATAGCAACAAAATGACACGATCACATGCTACGTTCATAGTTTGGGTCTTGTCCATCACATCATTCTCCTAATGATGTGATGCAGTTATCAAGTGACAACACTTGCATATGGTCAGAAAACCTTAACCATCCTTGATCAACTGGCTAGTCAACTAGAGGCTTACTAGGGACATTGTTTTGTCTATATATCCACACATGTATCTATGCTTTCATTCAATACAATTATAACATGGATAATAAACGATTACCTTGAAACAGGAAATATAATAATAACTATTTTACCAGTACCTCTAGGGCATATTTCCAACAGTCTCCCACTTGCACTAGAGTCATTAATCTAGTGTCACATTGCTATGCGATTTACATTGGAATGAATCTAACACCCATATAGTTCTGGTGTTGATCATGCTTCGCTCGTGGAAGAGGTTTAGTCAGCGGATCTGCAACATTCAGATCCGTGTGCACTTTGCAAATATTTACGTCCTCTCTTTCGATGTAATCGCGGATGAGGTTGAAGCGTCGTTTGATGTGTCTGGTCTTCTCGTGAAACCTTGGTTCCTTTGCTAAAGCAATGGCACCAGTGTTGTCACAGAACAGAGTTATTGGATTTAATGCGCTTGGCACCACTCCAAGATCCGTCATGAACTGCTTCATCCAGACACCCTCCTTAGCTGCCTCCGAGGCAGTCATGTACTCCACTTCACATGTAGAATCTGCTACGACGCTTTGCTTGGAACTGCACCAGCTTACTGCACCTCCATTAAGAATAAATACGTATCCGGTTTGAGACTTAGAGTCATTCGGATCAGTGTCAAAGCTTGCATCGACGTAACCCTTTACAATGAGCTCTTCGTCACCTCCATAAACGAGAAACATTTCCTTAGTCCTTTTCAGGTACTTTAGAATATCCTTGACCGTCGTCCAGTGATCCACTCCTGGATTACTTTGAAACCTGCCTGCCATACTTATGGCCAGGCTGACGTCCGGTCTTGTGCACAACAGTGCATACATGATAGACCCTATGGCTGAAGCATAGGGGACGGTACTCATCTTTTCTCTATCTTCCGCAGTTACTGGACACTGAGTCTTACTAAACTTTATACCTTGTAACACTGGCAAGAACCCCTTCTTGGACTGCTCCATTTTGAACTTCTTCAAAACTTTATCAAGGTATGTGCTTTGTGAAAGTCCTATTAGGCTCCTCGATCTATCCTTATAGATCTTAATGCCTAATATGTAAGCAGCTTCTCCCAGGTCTTTCGTTGAAAAACATTTGTTCAAGTAATATTTTACGCTCTCTAAAAACTCCACATTGTTTCCAATCAGCAATATGTCATCCACATATAATATTAGAAACACTACAGAGCTCCCACTCACTTTCTTGTAAATACAAGATTCTCCAACAACTTGTATAAACCCAAATGCTTTGATCACCTCATCAAAGCGCTTATTCCAACTCCGAGATGCTTGCACCAGTCCATAAATGGATCGTTGGAGCTTGCATACTTTGTTAGCATTCTTCGGATCGACAAAACCTTCGGGTTGCATCATATACAACTCTTTCTTAAGAAAACCATTAAGGAACGCCGTTTTGACATCCATCTGCCAAATTTCATAATCGAAAAATGCAGATATTGCTAACATGATTCGGATGGACTTAAGCATCGCTACCGGTGAGGAATTCTCATCGTAGTCAACTCCTTGAACTTGTGAAAAACCCTTTGCCACAAGTCGAGCTTTACAAACGGTCACATTACCGTCCGCGTCCGTCTTCTTCTTAAATATCCATTTGTTTTGAATAGCCTTGCGACCTTCAGGTAATACTTCCAAAGTCCTCACTTTTTTTTATACATAGATCCTATCTCGGACTTCATGGCCTCTAACCATTTGTTGGAATACGGGCCCACCATTGCTTCTTCATAATTCACAGGTTCATTGTTGTCTAGCAACATTATAGATAAGACAGGATTCCCGTGCCACTCAGGAGCAGTACGTGATCTTGTCGACCTGCGAGGTCCGATAGTAACTTGATCTAAAGCTTCATGATCATCATCATTAGCTTCCTCCTCAACCGGTGTTGCCTCAACAATGGTTTCCTTCTGCCTTGCGCCACCATCTAGAGGGAGCAGAGGTTCTACAACCTCATCAAGTTCTATCTTCCTCCCACTCAATTCTTTCGAGAGAAACTCCTTCTCAAGAAAAGCTCCATTTTTAGAAACAAACACTTTGCCCTCGGATCTGAGATAGAAGGTGTAACCAACTGTCTCTTTTGGGTAACCTATGAAGATGCACTTTTCCGCTTTGGGTTTCAGCTTTTCAGGTTGAAGTTTTTTGACATAAGCATCGCATCACCAAACTTTAAGAAACGACAACTTTGGCCTCTTGCCATGCCATAACTCCTATGGTATCGTCTCAACAGATTTTGATGGTGCCCTATTTAAAGTGAATGCAGCTGTCTCTACTGCATAACCCCAAAATGATAATGGCAAATCGATAAGAGACATCATAGATCGCACCATATCTAACAAAGTACGATTACGACGTTCGAACACACCATTACGATGTGGTGTTCCAGGCGGTGTCAACTGTGAAACGATTCCACATTGTCTTAAGTGAGCACCAAACTCGAAAATCAGATAATCACCCCCTCGATCAGATCATAAGAACTTGATATTCTTGTTACGATGATTTTCAACTTCACTCTCAAATTGTTTGAACTTTTCAAACGTTTGAGACTTGTGCTTCATCAAGTAGATATATCCATACCTACTTAAATCATCAGTGAAGGTGAGAAAATAACGATATCTGTCGCGTGCCTCCACACTCATTGGATCGCACACATCAATATGTACGATCTCCAACAAGTCACTTGCACGCTCCATTGTTCCGGAGAACGGAGTCTTAGTCATCTTGCCCATGAGGCATGGTTCGCATGTGTCAAGTTATTCGAAATCAAGTGACTCCAAAAGCCATCGGCATGGAGTTTCTTCATGTGATTTACACCAATATGACCTAAGCGGCAGTGCCACAAAAAGGTGGCGCTATCATTGTTAACTCTACATCTTTTGGTCTCAATGTTATGTATATGTGTGTCATCACAATCAAGATTCAATATGAACAAACCCCTCACAAAAGATATTACTCATAAAATAGAACAACCATTATTCTCTAACTTAAATGAGTAACTGTCTGGCAATAAACAAGATCCACATATAATGTTCATGCTTAACGCATGCACTAAATAAAAATTATTTAAGTTCATTACTAATCCTGATGGTAACTGAAGTGAGACTATGCCGACGGCGATTGCATCAACCTTGGAACCATTTCCCACGTGCATCGTCACTTCATCCTTCGCCAGCCTTCGTTTATTCCACAGTTCCTGCTTTGAGTTGCAAATACGAGCAACAGAACCGGTATCAAATACCGAGGCACTACTATGAGAGTTGGTTAGGTACACATCAATAACATGTATATCATATATACCTGCTTTGGCGTTGGCCGCCTTCTTATCGGCCAAATACTTGGGGCAGTTGCGCTTCCAGTAACCCATCCCCTTGCAATAAGAGCACTATGTTTCTGGCTTAGGTCCAGCCTTGGGTTTCTTCGTCGAATTGGCAACAGTTTTGCCGCTCTTCTTGGAGTTACCCTTCTTGTCTTTGCTGTTTCTCTTGAAACTAGTGGTCTTATTGACCATCAACACTTGATGTTCTTTCCGGAGTTCTGACTCTGCGACTTTCAGCATCGCGAATAACTCACCGGGTGACTTGTTCAGCCCTTGCATGTTATAGTTCAACACAAAGCTTTTGTAGCTAGGTGGCAGTGATTGAAGAATTCTGTCAGTGATAGCCTCTTGCGGGAGTTCAATCCCCAGCCCAGCTAGACGGTTTGAGTACCCAGACATTTTGAGCACATGTTCACTGACAGACGAATTCTCCTCCATTTTGCGAGCATAGAATTTATCAGAGGTCTCAAACCTCTCGATTCGGGCGTTCTTCTGAAAGATAAACTTCAACTCCTGGAACATCTCATATGCTCCATGACGTTCAAAGCATCGTTTAAGTCCCGGTTCCAAGCCATACAAGACTGCACATTGAACTACTGAGTAGTCCTCCTTACGTGATTGCCAAGCGTTCCAAACATCTTGGTCAGACGTAGCGGGTGGTTCATCTCCTAGCGCAGCATCAAGGACATAATTATTTTTCCTAGCTTGTAGGATGAGCCTAAGATTACGAGCCCGGTCTACAAAGTTGCTGCCATCATCTTTCAGCTTAGCTTTCTCTAGGAACGTATTGAAATTCAGGGTTGCTACTGCATGAGCCATGGATCTAGAACATAAAATATTGCAAAGTGGACTTAGACTATGTTCAAGACAATTAGAGTTTAACTAATCAAATTACTAATAAACTCCCACTCAAATAGACATCCCTCAAGTCACTTGAGTGTGGCGTGATCCAAATTCACTAACTCAAGTCCGATCATCACGTGAGTTGAGCGTAGTTTCAGTGGTAAACATCTCTATGCTAATCATATCAACTACACGATTCATGCTCGACCTTTCGGTCTCTTGTGTTCCGTGGCCATGTCTGCACATGCTAGGCTTGTCAAGTTTAACCCGAGTGTTCCGCGTGTGCAACTGTTTTGCGCCCGTTGTATGTGAACGTTGAGTCTACCACACCCGATCATCACGTGGTGTCTCGAAACGATGAACTGTTGCAACGGTGCACAATCGGGGAGAACACAGTTTTATCTTGAAATATTAGTGAGGGATCACCTTATAATGCTACCGTCGTTCTAAGCAAGATAAGGAGCATAAACGGATTAACATCACATGCAATTCATAAGTGACATGATATGGCCATGATCTTGTGCTTCTTGATCTCCATCACCAAAGCACCGGCATGATCTTCATCGTCACCGGCACCACACCATGATCTTCATCATCGTGCCACCATTGAGGTTGTCGTGCTATCTATGCTATTACTACTAAAGCCACAACCTAGCAATATAGTAAACGCATCTGCAAACACAAATGTTAGTTTAAAGACAACCCTATGGCTCCTGCCGGTTGCCGTAGCATTGACGTGCAAGTCAATATTAACTATTACAACATGATCATATCATACATCCAATATACCACATCATGTCTTTGGCCATATCACATCGCAAGCATACCCTGCA
The DNA here is from genome assembly GCF_904849725.1 of Hordeum vulgare subsp. vulgare. Classification (NCBI taxonomy): domain Eukaryota; kingdom Viridiplantae; phylum Streptophyta; class Magnoliopsida; order Poales; family Poaceae; genus Hordeum; species Hordeum vulgare. The sequence continues at coordinate 520,886,016 of NC_058521.1, forward strand.
AAAACAAGTTTGATGTCCTCTAATTTGTTGTTGCATGTTTTACGTGGTTGCTATGGGTATCTAGCATGATTGCATCTTACTTACGCAAAAACCACAACGGGGAGTGCACATTGCTATTTAATATCTCTCCAAGGACCGCCTTGGTCAAATCCAATTCAACTAAAGTTGAACAAACCGAGACCCGCCAGTCATCTTTATGCAACGAGTTGCATGTTGGTCGATGAAACCGGTCTCTCGTAAGCGTATGAGTAATGCTGGTCTGAGCCGCTTCAATCCAACAATACCACCGAATCGAGAAAAGACTCGGGAGGGCAGCAAATCAAACATCAACGCCCACAAAAACTTTTGTGTTCTACTCGAGATTACATCTACGCATGAACCTAGCTCTGATACCACTGTTGGAGAATGTTGCATGGGAAACAAAAAAAATTCCTACGCACACAAAGACCTATCATGGTGATGTTCATCTACGAGAGGGAGATCGAATCCACATACCCTTGTAGATCGCTAAGCGGGAAGCGTTAAGAAACGCGGTTGATGTAGTGGTACAACTTCGTGATTCAATTCACCGTCGTCCCACGATCCGTTCCGATCTAGCGCCGAACGGACGGCACCTCCGCGTTCAGCACACGTACAACTCAATGACGATCTCCGCCTTCTTGATCCAGCAAGAGAGACGGGGAAGTAGATGAGTTCTCCGGCAGAGTGACGGCGCCCCGGTGATGGTGATGATCTATTCCTGCAGGGCTCCGCCCGAGCTCCCGAGATAACCGTTCTAGAGGAAGAACTACGAAGTAGAGGTTTGAGTTGCACGTGGCAAAGTTGTGTCTCAAAAACCCTAAAACCTCTAGTATATATAGGAGGAGGGGAGGGGCTAGCCTTGGGGCTCAAGGGAGCCCCAAGGGCGCTGGCCGAGAGAGGAGGAGGAGGACTCCAACTCCAATTCGGTTTGGAGGAGTCCCCTCCTTCCTGTCCACCTCCCTCTTTTTTCCTTTCTCTTTGGTTTTTTCTCCTTAGCCAACATAGCCCACTTGGGCTGGCCTCACCAGCCCACTAAGGTCTTGTGCACCACCCTTGGGCTATTAGGCTCTCTCCCGGGTGGGTGGGCCCCTCCCGATGAAAACCCGGAACCCATTCACCACTCACGTACACTGCCGGTAATGCCCGAAATCTTTCCGGAGACCAAATAAAACCATCCTCTATATCAATCTTCATTTCCGGACCATTCCGGAAACCCTCTGACGTCCGTGATCTCATCCGAGACTCCGGACAACCTTCGGTCACCAACACCTATAACTCAACTATACCGAAACGTCACCGAACCTTAAGTGTGTAGACCTTGCGGGTTCGAGAACTATGCAGACATGACGTGAGACACTCCCCGATCAATATCCAATAGCGGGACCTGGATGTTCATATTGGATCCTACATATTCTACGAAGATCTTATCGGTTGAACCTCTGTGCCAAGGATTCATATAATCCCGTATAACATTCCCTTTGTCCTTCGGTATGTTACTTGCCCGAGATTTGATCGTCGATATCCCTATACCTATTTCAATCTCGTTACCGGCAAGTCTCTTTACTCATTCCGTAATACAAGTTCGTGTGACTAACACTTGAGTCACATTGCTTGCAAGGCTTATTTGTGATGTTGTATTACCGAGTGGGCCCCGAGATACCTCTCCGTCACATGGAGTGACAAATCCCAGTCTTGATCCATGCTAACTCAACGGACACCTTCGAAGATACTTGTAGAGCACCTTTATAGTCACCCAGTAAAATTGTGACGTTTGACACACACCAGGTTTTCCTCCGGTGTCAGTGAGTTACATGATCTCATGGTTATAGGAATGAATACTTGACACGCAGAAAACAATAGCAACAAAATGACACGATCACATGCTACGTTCATAGTTTGGGTCTTGTCCATCACATCATTCTCCTAATGATGTGATCCAGTTATCAAGTGACAACGCTTGCATATGGTCAAAAAACCTTAACCATCCTTGATCAATTGGCTAGTCAACTAGAGGCTTACTACGGACATTGTTTTGTCTATATATCCACACATGTATCTATGCTTTCATTCAATACAATTATAGCATGGATAATAAACGTGAAACTGGAAATATAATAATAACTATTTTACCATTGCCTCTAGGGCATATTTCCAACAGAGATGCCCTTATGTCCTCAAAACTATGTGTGTTGAAGCAGCAACTTGAAAACTTGATGGGTGCTCAATTCCATTTTATGTGGGCTAAGAAACAAACCTGGCTCCATTATGTTGTTCAGCAAAGCCGACAACAGTTGTATTTTGATTTTATTTTTGCATGTGTTGGTGCTAAAACCGGCTGAGCTCGGGTAGGAGGTTCCGAGCTGTGGATCTAAGATCAATGGTAACAAGGGACTTAGGGAGACGATGTTTACCAAGGTGTGGACCCTCTCGAAGAGGTAAAGCCCCACGTCCTGCTTTGATTTTATTGATGATGGGGTATCGAGTGTAGGATGACGCTCTACCTCGAGATCGTTGTGTATGCTCTAACCCTAAGGCGAATAAGCTATCCCTTAAGAATTAAACCCCTCGGCTTATATAGATGCCCAAGGTGAGTAGTTTACATGATAGGTCGGTTGTAAACATGCCAAATACAAGGTTGTTCCTAGAGTGCATGCCAAGTCCTTGATAGTCTACATCTTGCACACAAGTGGATCTTAATGCTCTGACCGTCTTTCAGGCGGTGGCTTAACAAGCCTAGTTCGGCCCATACAAGCTAAACACCTCGGGCTAGTACCCCCTAGTCTAGGACACCCTCATTAGCTCCTGAACTAGTCTCCAATTGCCAAGGACACCCACACTCTTCTGAATGTCTGGTCGGGGACTTCTTTGACTTGGCAGGTGTATTCTCCTGATCAATAGTGTTTGGATCCGAGGTCCACATATCCACTTAATCCTGAAGGTCGCCGCAGAAATATAGATGGCCAGTTTTACACCTGACACCTTTTATTGAATCGCCGCCGCTTAAAAAGTCGGTTTGGGTCAGTCATGATGAGTAAGATCGTGCCTTGAGGCAGTTGCCTCGCTGGACCATTCCGCTATGGTGGAGATCGTGCCCCTTATTTTAGGGTCATCAAATAGATTTATTTCGATCAAGGCAGGTTCAATGACATCAGGGAACGTGGTGATTCGAACGGCGTAGTGTGTGGGCGATTGGTCACCTTGCTAGATAAACACGGGGGATAACCCAATTCTTTTTCCACACCTTGCTTCCTTGCGCCATAGCCAGCATCCCCAAGAGTTTCAACACCCGGTTCCCCTTCCTTGTCTTCCTTCCATCCGCGTTTTCGATCCTTTGCCATAGCCAACAACGGAAAATGGGTATCATCCACCGTTACAACCAGCCACCTCCCCGAGCAAGCCGGTTGTGAGGCCCCGGTGCCCGAACAGGTCATCCCTACACCAATCCTGGGGAGATGGCAGTCTTTGTTCCCCACCCCATCCGAGGTCTAGGATTCCCTCTCCATGCGTTTGTGAGGGGGCTGATCTTTTTCTATGGGATAGATTTTCACGATCTAGCCCCAAACTCCTGTTGGGGAATGGTGCCTGGGAAACAGAAAAAATCCTACGCACACATAAGATCTATCCATGGTGATGATCATCTGCGAGAGGAGAGATCAGATACACATACCCTTGTAGATCAGTAAGCGGACAACGTTAAGAAATGCGGTTGATGTAGTCGAACGTCTTCGTGATCCAAATCGCAATCCGTCCCACGAACTCCGTCTCGATCTAGCACCGAACGGACGACACCTCTGCGTTCAACACATGTCCAGCTTGATGACGATCTCCGCCTACTTGATCCAACAAGAGAGACGAAGAGGTAGCTGAAATCTCCGACAACACGACGGCGTGACGGCGATGGTGGGGTGCTACTCCATCACGGCTTCACCGTGCACTACCGGAATAGCCCACGGAGTGTCACGAAGTAGTAGTGGGAGAGGGGATGCACGTAGCTTAAGGTGCGGCTAGCCTCTCTCCCCTCCACTATATATAGGAGGAAGGGAGGGGTGGCGCCTTAGGGAAACCCATAGGGGCTCGGCTGGCTCACCAAGGAGGGAAGGAGTTCTCCTTCATTTCGGTTTGGTGAAGGAGGAGTCATCCTCCAATTCGGTTTGGTGGAGGAGGAGTCCTCCTCCTAGTTGGTGTGCTCCACCTTTCTCTCTTTCGGTCTCTTTGGCGCATATGCCTTATTGGGCTGGCTGCCCGCCCCACTAGGAGCTGGTGCGCCACCCTTTAGGTCTATGTGGCCCTCTCCGGTGGGTGGCCCCTCCCGGTGGACCCCCAGAACCCATTTCGTCACTCCCGGTACATTACCGGAAATACCCGAAAACTTTCCGGCATCCAAATATACCTTTCCTATATATCAATCTTCATCTTCGGACCATTCCAGAACTCCTTGTGACCTCTGGGATCTCATCCGGGACTCTAAACTACCTTCAGTCACCAACATACATAATTCAACTATACTGTAACGTCACCGAACCTTAAGTGTGCAGCCCGTGCGGGTTCGAGAACTATCCAGACATGACCTGAGAAACTCTCCCGTCAATAACCAATATCGGGACATGGATGTCCATATTGGCTCTAACATATTCTACAAAGATCTTTGTCGGTTGAACCTCTATGCCAAGGATTCAGTTAATCCCGTATAACATTCCCTTTGTCCTTCGGTATGTTACTTGCCCGAGATTCGATCGTCGAAATCTGTGTACCTATTTGCATCTCGTTACTTGCAAGTCTCTTTACTCATTCCGTAATACAAAATCCCATGGATAACTCTTTAGTCACATTGCTTGCAAGGCTTGTTGTGATGTTGAATTACTGAGTGGCCCCCGAGATACCTCTGAGCCATACGGAGTGACAAATCCGAGTCTTGATCCATGCTAACTTAATGGACACCTTCGGAGATACATGTAGAGCACCTTTATAGTCACCCAGTTACGTTGCGATGTTTGATACACACAAGATATTCCTCCGGTGTCAGTGAGTTACATAATCTCATGGTCATAGGAACATATACTTGACATTTAGAAAAACAGTAGCAATAAAATGACACGATCACATGCTACGTTCAGAGTTTGGGTTTTGTCCATCACATCATTCTCCTAATGATGTGATCTCGTTATCAAGTGACAACCCTTGTCTATGGGTAGGAAACCTTGACCATCTTTGATCAATGAGCTAGTCTACTATAGGCTTACCAGGGACAGTTTGTTGTCTATGTATCCACACATGTATCTGAGTTTCCATTCAATACAATTCTAGCATGGATAATAAACGATTATCTCGAACAAGGAAATATAACGACAACTATTTTATTATTGCCTCTAGGGCATATTTCCAATAGTCTCCCAATTGCACTAGAGTCAATAATCTAGCTCACATCACTATGTGATTTATAATGTAACAAATCTAACACCCATACAGTTCTGGTGTTGATCATGTTTTGCTCGTGGAAGAGGCTTAGTCAACGGGTTTGCAACATTGAGATCCGTGTGCACTTTGCAAATATTTATGTCCTCCTCTTTGATATAGTCGTGGAAGGAATTGAAGCGTCGCTTTATATGTCTGGTCCTCTTGTGAAACCTTGGTTCCTTGGCTAGAGCAATGGCATTAGTGTTTACACAGAACAGTCATTGGAGCCAGTGCACTGGGAACAACTCCAAGATCTGTCATGAACTGCTTCATCCACACACCTTCTTTAGCCGCCTCGACGGCAGCTATGTACTCCGCTTCGCATGTAGAATCAGCTACCACGCTTTGCTTTGAATTGCACCAACTTACCGCACCCCCATTAAGAATAAATATGTATCCGGTTTGTGACTTAGAGTCATCCGGATCAGTGTCAAAGCTTGCATCGACGTAACCCTTTATGACGAGGTCTTTGTGACCTCCAAAAACGAGAAACATTTCCTTAGTCCTTGATACTTCTCCATCGTATCTACTTTTCCAAACTCTTTTTCCCTTGTTTTGGACTCTAATTTGCATGATTTGAATCGAACTAACCTGGATTGACGCTGTTTTCAGCAGAATTGCCTTGGTGTTATTTTTGTGCAGAAATCAAAGTTCTCCAAACGTCCTGAAAATTTACGGGGAGCAGTTTTGGAAAATATCAAAAATATCTGTGCCAAGCTCCACCTTAGGGGGTGGAAAAGTGGGCCACAAGCCCCTACTCTGCCACCACCCTCTGGTGGCGGTGGGCAGGCTTTTGGGGCCCACACGGCCCTGCCGCCCCCAACTCCAGCTCTATAAGTTGCCTTTCGTCCCAGAAAAAATAAAAAGAAAAGTTTTCGCTGCGTTTATGATACGGAGGCGCCGCCACCATGTGTTCTTCATCTGGAGGGCAGATCTGGAGTCCGTCTTGGGCTCCGGAGAGGGGAAATCGTCGCCATCGTCATCATCAACCTTCTTCCCTCTCCAATTCCATGAAGCTCTTCGTCGTTCGTGAGTAATCTATTCGTAGGCTCGCTGGGCGGTGATGAGTAGGATGATATCTATCATGTAATCGAGTTAGTTTTGATGGGGATTGATCCCTAGTATCCACTATGTTCTGAGATTCATGTTGCTGCTACTTTGCCATGCTTAATGCTTGTCACTAGGGCCCGAGTGCCATGATTTCAGATCTGAAATTATTATGTTGTCACCAATATATGTGTGTTTTAGATCCGATCTTGCAAGTTGTAGTTACCTACTATGTGTTATGATCCGGCAACCCCGGAGTGACAATAACCGGAACCACTCCCGGTGATGACCATAGTTCGAGGAGTTCATGTGTTCACCAAGTGCTGATGCGTTGGTCCGGTTCCTTATTAAAAGGAGAACCTTAATATCCCGTAGTTTCCTTTTGGACCCCGCTGCCACGGGAGGGATGGACAATAGATGTCATGCAAGTTCTTTTCCCTAAGCACGTATGACGACACACGGAATGCATGCCTACATCACATTGACGAACGGGAGCTAGCCATATATCTCTCCGTGTTATAGCTGTTGCATGATGAATATCATCCAAACAAATCACCGACCCATTGCGTACGAGTTTGTCCTACTACTGTTGTTACTTGTTTTGCTCTGCTGCTGCTACTACTGTTGCTACTGCTGTTACTTGTTTTGCTCTGCTGCTTCTACTACTGTTGCTACTGTTGTTACTTGTCTTGCTCTGCTCCAACTATTGCTACTACTGTCGCTTGCTACTGTTGCTACTTGCTACTGCTGTTCCTTGCCACTGCTATTGCTCGTTACACTTTCGTTACTCGTGACTTTGTTGCTACTACTGTGCTTGCAGATACTAATCTTTCAGGTGTGTTTGAATCTGAAAAATTCAGCTGCTAATACTTGAGAGTATACTCTCACCTCCTGTGGCTTATCAACAAATTGGGTCGAATACTCTACCCTCGAAAACTGCTGCGAACCCACACGCTGGTGGGCCATCAACAACATTCTTCCAGTTTCATTGTTGGGGAGTGCTAGCAGCATTCTTCTGGTGGCGTTGTAGGAGAAGGTTTGTTGTCATCAGCATTCGTCTAGCTAACGCCAGAGATTGCATATCAGCATTTTTCTGGCGTCGTTGCCGGGGAGGTATTGCTATATTCTCTGAGTCACTTGGGATTTATATCTGCTGATCACTATGAAGAATCTGTAGGATCCGAAGACCAAAGTCTTGCCCTCAACTACGAGGGGAGGTAAGGAATTGCCATCTAGTTCTGCACTTGATTCACCTTCAGTTATGAGTAAGTTTGCGACATCACCTCCTGCTAGAAATCTTGATATGTCGCATGTGCTTGATGATGCTTGTGATACTACTGCTAGAGATGCTATGCTTGATACTATGCCTAATGATACTATGCTTGATATTATGCCTGATACTGTTAGAGATGCTATGCTTGAGACTGCTTTGCCTGATGATGTTAGAGATGCTATTTTGCCAGATGATGCTATGCTTGATATTGCTAGAGATACTACTTTGCCTAATGTTCCACTAGGAGTGTTCCTTGATGCTCATATTGCTAGAGTTACTGCCAATTCTCGTGATGCTTCTGAAACTGCCGATACTATTGAGATAGAACCTGCTTTTGCTCCTGCTAGATCTAGCTCTCCTAGATATGAATTGCCTAATATACCCGAGGGTTACGTTATGGAGGGAGAGATAGCTGAGGATTTTCTTGCGTGTAAGGACGCCTATGACGCTGAGAAATTACTTCTCAAGTGGAAGGAAAAATTTCGGGAAGCTAGGATGAAAAATGACCCGAAGTTTGCCACTCGCCTATCTTTGTCGCCGATAAGGATTATGAATTCTCTGTCGACCCTGAGATAATCTCTCTAGTCGAATCTGATCCTTTTCACGGTTATGAGTCTGAGACGGTCATAGCCCATCTTGCCAAACTATCCGAAATAGCCAACCTTTTCACTAATGAGGAGAAGATCCGCCACTACTATATCCTTAAGTTGTTTCCTTTCTCTCTAAAGGATGACACTAAAGTCTGGTTCACCTCTCTTGCTCCTGGATGTGTGCGTAGTCCCCAGGAGATGGTCTATTACTTCTGTGAGAAATATTTCCCTGCCCATAAGAAGCAAGCTGCCTTGCAGGAAATATACAACTTTGCCCAACTCCAAGAAGAGAGTCTTCCACAAGCTTGGGGGAGGCTCGTCCAGCTACATAATGCTTTGCCTGATCACCCTCTTAAGAAGAACGAGATACTTGATATCCTCTATAACGGACTTACCGATGCCTCTAGAGACTACCTAGATAGTTGTGTCGGTTGTGTTTTTAGGGAACGAACTGTAGAACAAGCTGAGACCCTACTGAATAACCTCTTGATCAACGATAATGCTTGGCCTATTCCCGAACCACCTCCTAGGCCAACTCCTAAGAAAAGAGGTATTCTATTCCTCAGTCCCGAAGATATGCAAGAAGCCAAGAATTCTATGCAAGAGAAAGGCATTAGATCTGAAGATGTCAAAAATCTACCACCTATCGAAGAGATCCATAGTCTCGATAACCCGATACAGGTAGTAGAAGTGAATTCTCTATGTAGGTTTGACGAGAGTGATATTCCTTTTGATAAACCTGCTAGCCTATGCTTTGATGAATTTGACAACTTTGTTGCCAAACAACAGAGTTTCAATGATTATGTTAGCAGACATTTGGAACAAAGTACTCGTATGCTTAGCCATAAGTGCTTGTGTAGACAGAAATGTCAATGCTCTGAAGCTTCTGAGTAAACATGCCTCTATGATTACTACTCAGGTAGAACAAGTACTTAAAGCTCAGAATGACCTGCTCAATGAATTAAATGACAACTCTGTCAGAGTCATTACTAGAGGAGGCAAAATGACTCATGAACCTTTGTATCCTGAAGGTCATCCTAAGAGAATTGATCAAGATTCTCAAGGAATCAATGTTGATACACCTAGTCATCCTAAGGAGAAGAAGAAGGATGATAGAAACCTGCACGCCAGTTCACCAAATACTGTCACACCTGAAGAACCTAATGATATTTCTGCGTCTGATGCAGAAACACAATCTGGTGATGAACATGAACCTGGTGACAATATGGACAGTGATGTTCATAATAATGCTCAACCTAGCAATGATGAGGATGTGGAGATTGAACCTACGGTTAATCATGATAATCCACAACCTAAGAGATACAATAAGAATGACTTCACTGCTAGGAAGCATGGTAAAGAAAGAGAGCCATGGGTTCAGAGACCTATGCCCTTTCCTCCTAAGCCATCCAAGAAAAAGGATGATGAGGATTTTGAGCGCTTCGTTGATATGATTAGACCCGTCTTTCTGCAGATGCGGTTAACTGATATGCTCAAGATGTCTCCATATGCCAAGTACATGAAAGATATCGTGACTAATAAACGGAAGATACCAGATCTTGAGGTCTCCACCATGCTTGCCAACTACACTTTTAAAGGTGGAACTCCTAAGAAACTTGGTGATCCCGGAGTGCCCACTATACCTTGCTCTATTAAAGGAAACTACGTAAGAACTGCCTTATGTGACCTTGGAGCCGGTGTTAGTGTTATGCCACTCTCTCTTTATCGTAGACTTGAGTTGGATAAGTTGACACCCACTGAAATTTCTCTGCAAATGGCCGACAAATCAACTGCTTTCCCTATAGGCATTTGCGAGGATGTGTCTGTTGTGGTTGCTAACACCACTATCTTAACAGACTTTGTTATCTTGGATATCCCCGAGGATGATGCCATGGCTATCATCCTCGGAAGACCCTTTTTAAACACGGCAGGGGCTATTATAGATTGCAACAAAGGCAATGCCACTTTCCATGTCAACGGTAACGAGCACACTGTGCATTTTCCGAAGAAACAATATCTAGTACATTTCATCAATGCTATCGAAAAGACTTCATTGATTCTTATTGGGAGCTTTGAATGCCCTATTCCCCGTGTCAAGATGAAGTATGATTTGCTCGTTGGGGAGATACATATCCCCATTGAGGTGACTTAGTGGCTATTCGAAAATTCTCCATTCTCTCTTGCGATTCGAGAAGGTTTTGTCATAAGGACTTGATCAATCCCATTGACGGATTTTTTTCGATGAGCATGAAACGGATGAATCAGAGAGTCACATACCTTTGTTTTGAGTTTTCCTTTTCTGTTGCTTAGAAGAAAAATGATAGAATTAGTTTAGTTTTTCCTGTTTTATGTTTTAGCGTCCCGGAGAAAAATACCTCGAAAATAAAAGTTCTCCGATGGTCCTGAAAATTTAGTATGATTTTTTCTGGAATTTTTGAAAATTTCTAGGCCTGGGAGCTGGCCTGGGGGCCTGACCAGTGGGCCACAAAGCTTGCTCCGCCACCACCCCCTGGTGGCGTGGTGCAAGCTTGTGGGGCCCACAGGCACCCCCTCCACTCATTCCAGCTCTCAGCCTCTTCTTCCACCTCCAGAAAAAATTGTTTCGCAGCTCAAACCCGTGTTCTTGCTCATTTGGCTGTGATTTTCGATCTCCTTGCTCAAAGCACCATTCTCCGAACCGTTTTGGGGAAATTACTCCTTGGTAAGTGACTCCTCAAGTGGTCCAATTAGTTTTTGCTCTAGTGCTTTATCCTTCGCGTTTTCTTGCTAGCTTGGTGACCCTGTTCTTAAGCTAGAAATGTTGATTTTAGTTGGTCCCAAGTAGTTTTAGCGCGTGATACGGTCGCTAGGCACTAGTAGGAATAGTTGCTACAAGTTGGGTTAATCCTTATTCACTTTTCTTTCGAAGTCTCTAAAAATTTCAGAATTTTTTAGAGCTTGAAAAGGGAAAAGATGAGGAGGTTCTTGAGAGGCTCTTCAAGCCGTAACCCCAAGGAGGATGAGAAGAATCACCCCAAGTACGTAGTCCCTCGAGTCAAAAAAGTCCGAGCGTGCGAGTGGCCAAGTGATGAATTTTTGCGCGCCGCCGGACTTTATGAAGACTTTTATTACTTGGTGGAGAACACAGGTCTTACTGTGTTCGTTGAAGATAAGTGCCCACGATATCTCCTCCTCACCAATATTTTTGTTCAAAGCTTCAACTTTTATCCGAGGAAGAATCCTCCCATGGTTGAGTTCATGATATACGATGCCCCCCACTGCATGACGCTACAGGATTTTTGCAATGTATGCAAATTACCTTATGTTGGGGATATCTGTGACCCTCGTCCACGGGACTTGGAGGATTTCATTGGTTCTATTGCTGTTGGAGAGGAGAGAGGAGTGTCTCGCGCTAGAATTGCTAGAATACATTTTCCCGTGCTTCGGTACTTCTCACTATTTGTGGGAAAATGTTTGATTGGCCGTGGGGAGGTTGGATCACTTAGTTCTCCAGACCTTGCGGTTTTGCGCGAAGGCCTTTATAACGATAAGACTTATAGCTTGGGCGCTATAGTAGCTCAACGGTTGAACCTGGACCGTTCAAAAGGTGTTGTCTATGGAGGTATCTATGCTACCCGTCTTGCCAGACACTTTGAGATACCCATTAGATTGGGAGAGGAAGGAGAGATGCTTCTCCCTGAGAGATATCTGGATTATGACAGCATGGTTCGCCATGATTTTCTGGATAGAGATGATAGTAGATGGATGATTTATAACCTGGTGTTTAGTCAGGGTACTCGAGAGACTATTACTTTGCCTGCTCCTTCTTTGTTTGATCTTCATGCAGGCAGGTACACTATTATTCCCACAGACATCTACGCATATTGGGGCTTAGCCTAACCACAGGCGCCCGTGCCCGAGCCGCCAGTCGAGTACCAGACGCGAGTTTATCAGTGGGAGCCAGAGCAGCTCACACAACAGTGGCATCCACGGTCTGCTCCGGAGTATCCTGGAGCTTGTTATTTCCCACCTTGGGAGTAGACCAAGCTAGGCCAAAAGCCTAAGCTTGGGGGAGTACGTGTTCTCACCGACTTTACATTCATGCTTATGTTTTCACTTTGTCAGCCAGTGTTTACACTTTGCCACTGTATTATCCATGCTAGTTTCTTTTTGTTTTCTTGTTTTCTTGTTTTGTGTCCTTTCGAGAAAACCCAAAAAGATTTTTCTTTCTTCTTTTGCTAGTTGGGAGCTTTCCCGTGTAAATAGTTTTCTTTTTCTTTGTGTCAAGGTAGAAGATATTGGTTACAATGTTTATTGGTTCTTGCGTGCTTACCTGTTTAGCTTTCAAAGAGCCATATTACTTTGTATTCTCCTTTGTGTTTGCGTGCAGATTCAGCTTAGTCCAATGCGCTTATTATCATTCTCATCGTTCGATCTTGCAAATGAAAGGCAACAATGATGATATATGATGAAGTGATTGAGACTGAAAAGCTGTTATGAACTCTATCTATTTTGTTTTTGTAAATATGACTAGCTTGTCGACCCAGATTTAGCTTTGTTGTGAGAGAACCATGTTTGCAATGAGAACTTAGAGATCATAGTTTCTGATGCCATGCTTATTTAGCTGAGAGCTTATAATGGTTTGTCTTGAATGCCAACATAGATTTTGAGATGACTATGATGTAGTATGATAGGATGGTATTCTCCTTTGAATGTTTCAAGTGGCTTGACTTGGCGCATGTTCTTGCATGTAGTTGAAACAAAATCAACACAGCCTCTATGATGTTCGTATTCATGGTGATTTATATCATGTTCATGCTTGCATTCAATGTTAGTCAAACTCATTGCATCTTGATGACAGTTGTCTCTCTCTACTTGGTCGCTTCCCAGTCTTTTGCTAGCCTTCACTTGTACTAAGCGGGAATACTGCTTGTGCATCCACTCCCATAAACCCAAAAGTTTTTCCATGAGAGTCCACCATACCTACCTATTTGCGGTATCTACCTGCCGTTCCAAGTAAATTTGCATGTGCCATTCTCTAAACCTTCAAGAAATAATCTGTTTTGCATGCCCGAACCGCTCATGTGGTGACAGAGGGCTATTGGTATCTTCCATGCTAGGAGTTTTATCCTCGACATGTGTTCATTCACAGTCATTCACGAGAAAGGGGCCGGTAATTGGAATGCCCAGTTCCATGCTTAAATCGAAAACATAACTGTAAAACAAGACCCCCCGGATTGATGTTAGTATGGACGGTACCCGAGGATTCGGCTAGCCGTGGAGTGTGATTGATTGGTGGTGGGGGAGTTAAAACTTTACTTTTCTGTTTGGGAACTGCCTATAGCATGAGTAGCATGGAAGATATTGAGAACTCTTGGTCATTGCATTGACAATGAAAGCATGCCACCCAAAATTATTATCTCTGTTTTCAAAGCTTGAGCTCTAGCACCTCTGCAAATCAATGCTTCCCTCTGTGAAGGGTTTGTCTATTTATTTTCCTGTTGAGTCATCCTCGTCTTATATAAGCACCAACTATAGAGCACCTCTGTCATTTTTATGCTTTGCTTTTGATTGATATTGAGTATGACTATGACTAGATCTTCGTTGCTATGAATTACAATGTTTAGTCAGCCCTTGATCTTTGAAAGTGCTGTGCATTTATGTTTTGCGGTCTCAGAAAGAGCTAGCGAGATACCACCTATTCATATTGATTCATGCTTGTTTTGATTGAAGTGTTGGTATTTGAAACTCATTACTGTTTGCTTGTTAGCTGATTATGCCATTGATATTAGTTTATCGTGCGACCTTTGTGTCATTTGCTTATGTGGTTAACTTGTGATCTTGCTGAAATTCTGGTTATGAGTTAGACATAGTTGCAACAAAAAGATCAAACAGAGTTTGTCAAAGTTTTTCTTTCTCTCTCAGTTTGTCAACTGAGTTGCTTGAGGACAAGCAAGGTTTTAATCTTGGGGGAGTTGATACGTCTCCATCGTATCTACTTTTCCAAACTCTTTTGCCCTTGTTTTGGACTCTAATTTGCATGATTTGAATGGAACTAACCTGGACCGACGTTGTTTTCAGCAGAATTGCCTTGGTGTTATTTTTGTGCAGAAATCAAAGTTCTGCAAACGTCCTGAAAATTTACGGGGAGCAGTTTTGGAAAATATCAAAAATATCTGCGCCAAGCTCCACCTTAGGGGGTGGGCCAGTGGGCCACAAGCCCCTGCTCCGCCACCACCCCCTGGTGGCGGTGGGCAGGCTTGTGGGGCCCACACGGCCCTGTCGCCCCCAACTCCAGCTCTATAAGTTGCCTTTCGTCCCAGAAAAAAATAAAAAGAGAAGTTTTCGTTGCGTTTACGATACGGAGGCGCCGCCACCACCTGTTCTACATCTGGAGGGCAGATCTGGAGTCCGCCTTGGGCTCCGGAGAGGGGAAATCATCGCCATCATCATCATCAACCTTCTTCCCTCTCCAATTCCATGAAGCTCTTTGTCGTTCGTGAGTAATCTATTCGTAGGCTCGCTCGGCGGTGATGAGTAGGATGAGATCTATCATGTAATCGAGTTAGTTTTAATGGGGATCGATCCCTAGTATCCACTATGTTCTGAGATTGATGTCGCCACTACTTTGCCATGCTTAATGCTTGTCACTAGGGCCCGAGTGCCATGATTTCAGATCTGAAATTATTATGTTGTCACCAATATATGTGTGTTTCAGATCCGATCTTGCAAGTTGTAGTTACCTACTATGTGTTATGATCCGGCAACCCCGGAGTGACAATAACCGGAACCACTCCCGGTGATGACCATAGTTTGAGGAGTTCATGTGTTCACCAAGTGCTAATGCGTTGGTCCGGTTCTTTATTAAAAGGAGAACCTTAATATCCCGTAGTTTCCTTTTGGACCCCGCTGCCACGGGAGGGATGGACAATAGATGTCATGCAAGTTCTTTTCCCTAAGCACGTATGACGACACACGGAATGCATGCCTACATCACATTGACGAACGGGAGCTAGCCATATATCTCTCCGTGTTATAGCTGTTGCATGATGAATATCATCCAAACAAATCACCGACCCATTGCGTACGAGTTTGTCCTACTACTGTTGTTACTTGTTTTGCTCTGCTGCTGCTACTACTGTTGCTACTGCTGTTACTTGTTTTGCTCTGCTGCTTCTACTACTGTTGCTACTGTTGTTACTTGTCTTGCTCTGCTCCAACTATTGCTACTACTGTCGCTTGCTACTGTTGCTACTTGCTACTGCTGTCACTACTGCTGTTCCTTGCCACTGCTATTGCTCGTTACACTGCCGTTACTCGTTACTTTGTTGGTACTACTGTGCTTGCAGATACTAATCTTTCAGGTGTGGTTGAATCTGAAAAATTCAGCTGCTAATACTTGAGAGTATACTCTCACCTCCTGTGGCTTATCAACAAATTGGGTCGAATACTCTACCCTCGAAAACTGCTGCGAACCCACACGCTGGTGGGCCATCAACAACATTCTTCTAGTTTCATTGCCGGGGAGTGCTAGCAGCATTCTTTTGGTGCCATTGCAGGAGAAGGTTTGTTGTCATCAGCATTCGTCTAGCTAATGCTAGAGATTGCATATCAGTCCTTTTCAGGAACTTCAGAATATTCGTGACCGCTATCCAGTGCTCCATTCCTAGATTACTTTGAAACCTTCCCGCCATACTTATGGCAAGGCTCACATCTGGTCTAGTGTAAAACATTGCATACATGATAGAGCCTATGGCTGAAGCATAGGGGACGACGCTCATCTTTTCTCTATCTTCTGCAGTTACCGGGCATTGAGTCTTACTCAACTTCACACCTTGTAGCACGGGCAAGAACCCTTTCTTGGACTGTTCCATTTTGAACTTCTTCAAAACTTTGTCAAGGTATGTGCTCTGTGAAAGTCCTATCAGGCATCTTGATCTATCTCTATAGATCTTGATGCCTAATATGCACGCAACTTCTCCTAGGTCCTTCATTGAAAAACTTTTATTCAAATAATCCTTTACACTTCCCAAAAGATCTATATTGTTTCCAATCAGCAATATGTCATCCACATATAATATTAGAAACGCTATAGAGCTCTCACTCACTTTCTTATAAACACAAGCTTCTCCATAAACTTGCATAAACCCGAACGCCTTGATTACCTCATCAAAGCATTGATTCCAACTCCGAGATGCTTGCACCAGTCCATAAATGGATCGCTGGAGTTTGCATACTTTGTCAGCATTCTCTGGATCGACAAAAACTTCTGGTTGCATCATATACAACTCTTCCTTAAGGAAACCGTTAAGGAACGTTGTTTTGACATCCATCTGCCAGATTTCATAATCAAAAAATGCAGCTAATGCTAACATAATTCTGACGGACTTAAGCATCGCTATAGGTGAGAAAGTCTCATCGTAGCCAACTCCTTGAATTGTGAAAAACCCTATGCCACAAGCTGAGCTTTATAGACGGTGATATTACCGTCCGCATCCATCTTCTTCTTAGAGATCCATTTGTTCTAAGTTGTCTTTCTCCCTTCAGTTAATACTTCCAAAGTCCATACTTTGTTTTCATACATAGATCCTATCTTGGATTTCATGGCCTCTAACCATTTGTTGGAATCTAGGCCCACCATTGCTTCTCCATAGCTCGTAGGTTCATCGTTGTCTAACAACATGATTGATAAGACAGGGTTGCCATACTACTCACGAGCAGTACGTGCCCTTGTCGACCTGCGAGGGTCGATAGCAACTTGATCTGAAGTTTCATGATCATCATTATTAGCTTCCTCTTCAACTGATGTAGCTTCGACAAAAACATATTTCTGTGCCGCGCCACCGTCTGGTTGAAGTAAAGGTTCTACAACCTCATCAAGTTCTATCTTCATCCCACTCAATTCTTTCGAGAGAAAATCTTTCTCAAGAAAAGGCCCGTTCTTAGCGACAAATAGTTTGCCTTTGAATCTGAGATAAAAGATGTACCCAACTGTCTCTTTTGGGTATCCTATGAAGACACACTTTTCCGCTTTGAGTTCCATCTTTTCACGCTAAAGTTTTTTTACATATGCATCACATCCCCGAACTTTAAGAAACGACAACTTCGGCTTCTTGCCAAACCACGGTTCAGATGGAGTCGTCTCAACGGATTTTGATGGTGCCTTATTTAAAGTGAATGCAGCTGTCTCTAATGCATAACCCCAAAACGATAACGAAAAATCGGTAAGAGACATCATAGAATGCACCATGTCTAACAAAGTACAATTACGATGTTTGGACACACCATTACGCTGTGGTGTTCCAGGCGGTGTCAACTGTGAAACAATTCCACATTGTATTAAGTGAGTGCCAAACTCATAACTCAGATATTCACCTCCTCGATTAGATTGCAGGAATTTTATCTTCTTGTTACGATGATTCTCAACTTCACTCTGAAATTGCTTCAACTTTTCAAGCGTTTCAGACTTGTGTTTCATCAAGTAAATATAACCATATCTACTCAATAAATGTGTGAATGTGAGAAAATATTTATGACCATCGCATGCCTCTATGCTCATTGGTCCGCACACATCAGTATTTATGATCTCCAACAAGTCACTTGCATGCTCCATTGTTGCGAAGAACGGAGTTTTAGTCATCTTGCCCATGAGGCATGGTTCACACGTGTCAAGTGATTCAAAGTCAAGTGACTCCAAAAGCCCATCAGCATGGAGTTTCTTCATGCGTTTTATACCAATATGACCTAAGCGGCAGTGCCACAAGAAAGTGGTGCTATCATTATCAATTCTACATCTTTTGGCATCAATGTTATGTATATGTGTATCATCACTATCAAGATTCAATATGAACAAACCCCTCACATTGGGTGCATGACCATAAAAGATATTACTCATATAAATAGAACAACCATTATTCTTTGACTTAAATGAGTAACCATCTCGCAATAAACAAGATCCATATATAATGTTCATGCTTAACGCAAGCACTAAATAACAATTATTCAGGTTCGTCACTAATCCCGATGGTAACTGAAGTGAGAGCGTGCCAATGGCGATCGCATCAACCTTGGAACCGTTTCCCACACGCATCGTCACTTCATCCTTCGTCAGTATTTGTTTATTCCGTAGTTCCTGTTTTGAGTTGCAAATGTGAGCAACAGAACCGGTATCAAATACCCAGACACTACTACGAGAGCTGGCAAGGTACACATCAATAACATGTATATCAAATATACCTTGTTTGGCGTTGGTCGCCTTCTTATTGGCCACATACTTGGGGCAGTTCCGGTTCCAGTGACCGGTCCCTTGCAATGAAAGCACTCGGTTTCTGGCTTGGATCCAGCCTTGGGTTTTTTCATCGGGGGAACAACTGCTTTGCCACTCTTCTTAGAGTTACCCTTATTGCCCTTGCCGTTTTTCTTGAAACTAGTGGTTTTATTGACCATCAACACTTGATGTTCTTTCTGGATTTCTGACTCGACAACTTTAAGCATCACAAACAGCTCAGCAATTGACTTATTCATTCCTTGCATATGGTAGTTCAACACACAACCTTTATAGCTAGGTGGCAATGATTGAAGAACTCTGTCAGTGATTGCCCCTGGCGGGAGAACAATTCCCAACTGAGCCAGACGGTTAGAGTACCCAGACATTCTGAGTATGTGTTCACTGACGGACCCGTTCTCCTCCATTTTGCAAGCATGGAACTTATCGGAGGTTTCATACGTCTCAATCCGGGCATTCTTCTCAAAGATAAACTTCAACTCCTGGAACACCTCATATGCTCCATGACGTTCAAGACGTCTTTGAAATCCTAGTTCTAAGCCATACAAAATCGCACATTGAACTACTGAGTAGTCATCCAGACGAGCTTGCCAGATGTTCATATCATCCTGGGTCGCCGGTTGGGGTGGCATGTCACCTAGAGGCGCATCAAGGACATAATTCTTCTGGGAAACCGTGAGAACAAGTCTCAGATTACGGGCCCAGTCCACAAAGTTACTCCCCTCATCTTTCAACTTGGCTTTCTTTAGGAACACATTAAAATCCAGGGGTGCTACTACGCGAGCCATTTATTTACAACATAAATTTGCAAAGATTACTTAGACTACTATTCAAGATAATGAGTTTAGTTAATCATATTACTAAAAAGTCCCACTCAAATTGACATCCCTCTATTCATTCGAGTGACACATGATCCAAATTCACTAACTCAAGTCTGATCATCATGTGAGTTGAGTTGGCTTCAATGGTGAACATCTCTATGTTGATCATATCTACTATATGACTCATGTTCGACTTTCGGTCTTGTGTTCCGAGGCCATGTTTGTACATGCTAGGCTCGTGTAGTTTAACGCTAGTGTTTCGCGTGTGCAAAACTGTCCTGCACCCGTTGTATGTGAACGTAGAGTCTATCACACCCGATCAACACATGGTGTCCCAAAATGACGAACTGTCACAACGGTGCACACTCGGGAATAACACAATTTTATCTTGAAATTTTAGTGAGGGGTCACCTTATAATTCTACCGTCGTCCTAAGCAAAATAAGGTGCATAAAAAGTATTAAAATCAAATGCAAATCATAAGTGACATGATATGGCCATCATCTTGTGCTTTTGATCTCCATCTCCAAAGCACCGACATGATCTCCATCGTCACCGGCGCCACACCATGATCTCCATCATTGTGCTGCCATCGAGGTTGTCGCACCAACAATGCTGTTACTACTAAAGCTACTGAACTAGCGATAAATCAAAGCATCACGAGGCGCAAAAATAATAAAGATAACCCTATGGCTCCTGTTGGTTGCCGTAGCATCGACATACAAGTCGATATGTAACTATTACAACATGATCATCTCATACATCAAATATATCATATCATGTCTTTGGCCATATCATATCACATCATACCCTGCAAAAACAAGTTATACATCCTCTAATTTGTTGTTGCTTGTTTTACGTGGCTGCTATGGGTATCTAGTATGATCGCATCTTACTTACGCAAAACCACAACGGTGATATACAAGTTGCTATTTAACCTTATCCAAGCACCGCCTTTGTCAAATCCGATTCAACTAAAATTGGAGAAACAAACACCCACCAGTCATCTTTATGCAACAAGTTGCATGTTAGTGAATGAAACCGGTCTCTCGCAAGCGTACGAGTAATGTTGGTCCGGGAAGCTTCATCCAACAATACCACCGAATCAAGAAAAGACTAAGGAGGTATGCAATCTATATATCAACGCCCACAAACTCCTTTGTGTTCTACTCGAGATGTCATCTACGCATAGACCTAGCTCAGGATGCCACTGTTGGGGAACGTTGCATGGGAAACAAAAATTTTCCTACGCACACATAAGATCTATCCATGGTGATGATCATCTATGAGAAGAGAGATCGGATCCACATACCCTTGTAGATCGCTAAGGGGGAAGTGTTATGAAACACGGTTTATGTAATCGAACGTATTCGCGATCCAAATCGCAATTCGCCCGACGAACCCCGTCTCGATCTAGCGCCGAATGGACGACACCTCCGCATTCAGCACACATGCAGCTTGTTGATGATCTCCGCCTTCTTGATCTAGCAAGAGAGACAAAGAGGTAGTTGAATTCTCTGGCAGCACGATGGTGTGACGGCGATGGCGGGGTTGCTACTCCGGCACGGCTTTGTCGTCCACTACCGGAATAGCCTACGGGGTGTCACGAACTAGTGGAGGGAGAGGGGTTGCGCCGTCGCTTAAGGTGAGACTAGCCTCTCTCCCCTTCACTTTATATAGGAGGGAGGGAGGGGTGGCACCCTAGGAAAACCCATAGGTGTTCCGTCGGTGCGCCAAGGAGTGGAGGAGTCCTCCTCCAATTTGGTTTGGTGGAGGAGGAGTCCTCCTCCTAGTTGGTTTGCCCCACCTCTCTCTCTTTTGGTCTCTTTGGTGCATAGGCTTTATTGGGCTGGCCGCCCAGCCCACTAGGAGTTGGTGCGCCACCCTTTAGGTCTATGTGGCCCTCTCCGGGTGGGTGGCCCCTCCCGGTGGACCCCCGGAACCCATTCGTCACTCCCGGTACATTACCGGAAATATCAAAAACTTTTCGGCATCCAAATATACCTTTCCTATATATCAATCTTCGTCTCCGGACCATTTCGAAACTCCTCGTGACGTACGGGATCTCATACGGGACTCTGAACAACATTCGGTCACCAACATACATATTCAAATATATCGAAATGTCACCGAACCTTAAGTGTGCAGACCGTGAGGGTTCGACAACTATGCAGACATGACGTGAGACACTCTCCGGTCAATAACCAATAGAGGGACCTGAATGTGCATATTGGCTCCTACATACTCTAAGAAGATCTTTATCGGTTGAACCTTTATGCCAAGGATTTGTTTAATCCCATATAACATTCCCTTTGTCCTTCGGTATCTTACTTGCCCGAGATTCGATCGTCGGTATCTCTATACCTATTTGAATCTTGTTACTCACAAGTCTCTTTACTCGTTCCATAATACAAAATCCCGAGGCTAACTCTTTAGTCACATTGCTTGTAAAGCTTTTTGAAAGCACCATTGCTCCCTAGGGTGGTTTTGATATTTGATCACAACATATGCATCATTGGACTAATATGTTTATCCAAGTATATTCCAGAAAGTTCAAAAGATGCTTTGGCTAAGGATATGTGGATATGCCCCTTGATGCAAGAAATGATTAGGATTGGCTCAAGCTTCAAGCTCGAAGACTCTTCATTTTCTATTTGTGAGAAATCACATTTGAGTCCATATGAAAGCCAATACTATTAAAAGGGGGTGAGGTATTAAAATGAACTGGTTGCTCAAGTGCTCTAAGTTAGCCACCAAAATACTCAATCATTTCTCCTACATAATCATTCTGTCCAATTCCAAATAGTCAAATTCGGTGCCACCTAGTTTCACACTTCGGACCCACCGAGTTTGACCTCGGAAATAAACCCTAGCCTCTGCCACCAAATCGGTGCAATCGAAAAGCAAATTGGTGCTACCGAGTTTGGGTGACCAACTTCCGGTTGCCTCGATACAAAAAATTGGAATTTATGAGTTTGAAAGTTCATACCTTTAGTGCTCATCTTACCGAGTTTGCTCATCTCACCGTTAGTCACTTTTTCGGTGCCACAGAGTTTCATATATCGATCTCACCGAGATTCGATAGTTCATACCCTTACTGCTTGTCGGTACCACCGAGTTTCCCACTTCGGTGTCACCGAGTTTGCTACTTTGTGTGCAACGGTTGGATTTTGTGTGCTGCCTATATATACCCCTTCACCACCTCTCATTCGTGTGAGAAGCACTTAGAAACACACTTCATATCCAGATCCATTTTCTGAGAGAGAATCACCTACTCATGTGTTGAGACCAAGATATTTCACTCCAATCATTTGAAACTTGATCTCTAGCTTCCTCAAACTGATTTCCACCAAATCAATCTCTCCTTCCCATGCCTATTCTGTGAGAGAGTAATTTTGTGTTGAGGAGACTATCTTTAGAAGCACAAGAGCAAGGAGTTCATAGTTCTACCACATCTATTACCATTTGGAGGGTGGTGCCTCCTAGATTAGTTAGGCGTCGCTTGGGAGCCTCCTACTTCGTGTTGTGGAGTTGAACCAATATGTTTGTAAGGGCAAGGACATAACCTACTTCGTGAAGATCTACCGTGAGTAAGGCTAGTCCTCTGTGGACGGAATCCGTGGTGGAATAGACAAGGCCGCTTCTTTGTGGACCCTTCATGGGTGGAGCCCTCCGTGGACTCCCGCAGTCGTTACCCTTTGTGGGTTGAAGTCTCCACTAACATGGACATATGATAGCGCCACCTATCGGAACCATGCCAAAAATCGTCGTGTCTACCTCATGCATTTGATCTCCCTACCTTACTCCTTTACTTTACACTTGCATGTGTTTACTTTCCACTTCTACACTCTTAGAAACGCATGTGTAAGGTGTACTTGCCTTGCCTTAACTTCCATATCTGCCCCTCAACTAAAATTGAAAAATATAGAATTTTTATCTTGTCAAGTAGTCTAATCACCCCCTCTAGACATACTTTAGATCCTATAAGTGGTATCAGAGCTTTGGTCTCCATTGCATTGGTTTCACAACCTAGGAGAGTATGGCGTCTAGTGAGGAAAATTATCACCGTACAGGTCCATACTTCGATGGCACTAATTTTGCTAGTTGGAAGCATAAGATGAAAATGGATATCCTTGGCTTTAATCCTCATGTTTGGGCGGTTATTCGTGTTGGTGTGCATGTTGATATCGTTGGAGAAGGGCGTGAACCGGATCATGATGCGACAACCGATGAACTAAGATATTGCAACTCAATGCACAAGCCTGCGACATCATCTTCAAAAAAATCAGCCGCCTTGAGAATGCAAAAGAAATCTGGGATGCTTTGATCGATATGCATGAAGGTACTGATTCTGTCATTGAATCTAAATTGGATGTGCCTCATAATCAGCTTGAGAAGTTCAAGATGAAGGATGGTGAAGGTGTCGCTGAAATGTACTCTAGGATAGCTCTCATCACCAATGAGATTGCCGCCTTAGGAAGTGAAGAGATGACCGACAAAATCATCATCAAGGAGATACTTAGAGCTCTTGATGGAAAGTATGGCACTGTGTACACATTGATTCAAATGATGCCAAACTACAAATATCTCAAGCCAACTGAAGTCATTGGTAGGATTGTTGCTCCTGAGATGTCACTCAAGGACAAAGATGAGCTGCACAACAAGTCAAGCGGTGCTTACAAAGCTTCATGTGATGCTCCCGCTACTTCAAAGGACAATCTTGTCACCGATGAAGAGATGAGCCTCATGGTCAAAAAATTCAACAAGTTCTACAAGAGTAGAGGCAAAGAGAAAATCTCAAGCTCAAGATATGATAAGAAGCGTTCGTCTAGTCGTGACCGAAACTGCTACAACTATGGGAAGCCTGGACACTACTCCAACAAGTGCTCAGCTCCCTACAAATGAAGAGAAGAGACACCTCGAAGACGAAGCTCAAGAGACGAGTCGCCTCGCAGAGAGAGAAGGAGTAGAGAAGATCGTTATGAACGAAGACACTCACGGAGAGGAAAGGAATCGGAGAAGAAGGACAAATACACCAAGAGCAGTTCAAGAAGAAGACATCAAGCTCATGTTGGTGAATAGGTCCCTGGCTCCGAGTCTGACAACCAATCCGAGAGAAGCTACCACTCCAACTTCGACTATAGCCAAGATGAAGGTGTTGCCGGCATTGCACTCGTTTCCTCCAACTCCTACGAGTTATTTGATTCACCAAACGAGGGAGTCGGAAACTGCTTCATGGCTAAAGGCCCCAAGGTATCGCACCCGAGTATCTTGATATCAATAGTGATGAGGATGACTTGTTAGGAGAAGATGACTTGCTCTTTGATAGAACTAGTGATTCCACTTAAAATGAACTTGCTAATTATCATGCTAGTCAAGAGAAATTAAATGACGATGATAAGAAAGAGGTTGAACGACTAACTCAAGAATTAAACACTCTTAAGTTAGCTCATGAAACTACTCTATAAGATCATAGAGAGTTTGGAAGAACTCATGAGAAGCTACGCTTCGAGAGCTCAACTTGGAGCAAGAGCATGAGTTCCTAAAAGCGGCCAATGATGATCTTCGAAAGAAGAGTTCTTCTTATCTAGACAAACGATTACTCTTGTCTACTTTTGTTCCACTAGTTAAAACTAAGAACACTAGTAACAAAGGCAAGATAGTTTCTTCATCTAGTAAGAACCATGCTAAAGCTAAATCTAATGATGTTGTCGCTAGTAGCTCTCTTGATTCCACTAATTATTCTCTTAGCCAAGTTACACTTGAGAAAGAAAACTATTTATTGAAAGGGATTATAGAGAGATGTCTTCAAGAGTCTTTTCGAAAGTAAGCAATTTGAGGAAATTGTACGCAAGTAAGGAGGACATCGGAAGAAACAAGGTGTTGGCTACTTCAACGTCAACAAAGATGATTGGGAAGAAGGTCCATATACCATTCCTAAATTTGTTCCTCAAGAGGAGAAGTATGATCCTACTCCTCCCAAGGTAACAAGCTCACAAGATAAGCAAGGAACAAGGTAATTAATGCATCTTTGGACGTCATCCCATTTGTATTTCACTCCATGTCCATAGATATTCTTGCATATGTTCCTTTTGCTTTGGGAGTAACCCATGTAGGTGAGAAGAGTAAGAAACAACAAGGATTGCTCCCAACTCAAGTTGATCTTCATCAACATTGAACATCCACCACTAATTCACCTACATGAAGTCATATACGACAAAATCCAAGGTTAGTTTATCCCTCTTAGGGGGGATGTCATATCAAGGGGAGCTTTACTCTAAATCTTGAGTATAAGCATCTCGTAAGGATATGAACACATTAATGCTTATGTAAAAGTGGTAACCCCACTTGTGCTTAACGATGAGTATGACCTATGATCAAGTATTCTTACTTGGCTCCGATGTCAATATAGTCATATATAGATGACTTTGTCATCGCCCAAGTGCTTGATAGATGCTAGGATGTTTGGGCATGTTCACCATGTCTTAGTTATCATTTTTATCGAGTGAGCATGTTGGTCTGCATATTCTTGCTCATTCGAGGACATCCAATTGTTGTTATTTGGCTCTTGATTTATCTTTTGCCAATTGGATGGACAAGAATGCCTAGGACCCTACTCTAGTTATCTATGATTTCTCGTCCCAAGTTCTATTCATGCTTCATCACAAAACTTGAACAAGCACTTATCGATCCCTTTGTGTGAAGGAGCACTCGGAGTTCCATATCTATGAGTATATGTCAATATACTCATATATAGATGAATTTTTCATCGCCCAAGTGCTTGATAGATGCTAGGATGTTTGTGCATGTTCACCATGTCTTAGTTATCATTTTTATCGAGTGAGCATGTTGGTCTCCATATTCTTGCTCATTCGAGGATATCCAATTGTTGTTATTTGGCTCTTGATTTATCTTTTGCCAATTGGATGGACAAGAATGCCTAGGACCCTACTCTAGTTATCTATGATTTCTTGTCCCAAGTTCTATTCATGCTTCATCACAAAACTTGAACAAGCACTTATCGATCCCTTTGTGTGAAGGAGCACTCGGAGTTCCATATCGTCAAAGGCCACCTTCCAAAACCTCTTTGTGAAACTCGGTGAAACAAACTCCACAAACTCAGTTCCATCGAATTACAAAATTGATTTGGGTTTTCCATCTTGGTACCACCGAAATCACAAACTCGGTTACACCGAGTTTCCCTGTCAACTGACAGTAGAGGAACTCGGTGACGCCGATTTCGTCATATCGGTGACATTGATAGTGACACATATATATTCCAGCGGATGGGTTCTTTGATTTTAGATCGTGAAAAACCTTTCGCCTCAAAACCCTAAGCTATCCCTCAAGACCCTTGGTCGTCACCTTTGCCTCCCCGCGCGCCTCCGCCATTGGGAATCACCACCGTCGATGGATTTTTCACCGCCGTCGGTGCCGTAGCCGGACCGCCGCCAAATTAGGGTATGGTTCGGATCTTCTTTTGCGTTCCTCCATCCAATCTCACGCATTTGCAAGTTTTATCTACAAGCCACCTCATGCAAACCCCTCTTCCACTAAAAGTTCCCATAGAACTAGCGAACAAGAAGTTTTTAGGTTTAGCTGCCCGCAGACCTCATCTCGGTGACACCAATTTGCAAAAGTCGGTTCCATAGATTTTGAACCTAGGGTTCTTGAGAATGAACTCAGTGAAACCGAGTTGTCAATTTTGGTTCCACCAAAATGATGACCAAGTTTCTGTAAATAAGGTCATGTGTCTCGGTGACCCCGAAAGTTCAAACTCGGTGCTACCAAAATGTGATCCGCAAAAAGTTAAAACTAAAGATTTCTTTGTTCGAATTTATTTGAAAAACTTCTGTGTTTTGTGATGCTGAACCTTTCTTCTCTTCTATATCTGCTTCACACGTCTACTTGTCTCCTGGTCTACTGGTTGGTTGCTTGTTTGTGAGAGATGTTTGGATCAGAAGATAGCCAGAATGATTTCACGGAACCAAGTGTTGATATGGACTCAGGCACTAGTCCTGAGAAGACTGACTCTGACGCTGGCTCCTACAGCTCCCATGTCTTTCCCAAGGCAGCCACCACGTAGAGGAAGAAACTTAATTCAGATGAAGAAGACTTAGGTTTTGTGCTGGTGGAAACTTCAGCTCCTCCAAATGCTTCAAGGAAGACAGTGAGGAAGGAATCTGCTAATCCTGTTGATCTGAGAGCACCTGCTTATGTAAGGAGAAGCACAACACTTTGCATTGATGATCCTTCAAAGAAGGCTGGTGCAAAGAGATCTAGAAAAAGGGTGAATCGTGTTATTTGAAGACCTACTTCCATGTTTGAGGACCTAGAAGATGCTGCTCGAGAGGAGGAAGTTCCAGCTGATGCTCCTCCTCCTCCTAAGACGAAGAAGCTCTTGGCCGATGCTATGCCCAAGAAGTCTACTTCTAAGCCTCCTCCTAAGGCTAAGAAGACTGTAGCTCACAGGAAGACCACAAAGGACATACCTGCAGCTGCTAAGGAGAAAGGCCCTGTTTCCAGTGCCTTTGCTAGAGAGGAAGAAGAAGACGAGAATGCAACCATTCTCAGAAAGCTCTGACCACATCTGCCTCTTCATAATTATGCTTATCCAGTAGCTGAAGACATGAAGAAGAGAAAATATGAAGGTTTGAGAAAGTGGAGAGCTGCTGATCCATATGCTGTGAGGAGAAGGACTGTTGTTGATCCAATGTTTCACACCAAGCAACAACAAGATTTTTATGAGACTATCTTATATGACAAAAGTTCAGCTGTTTGCGATATAAGATATGTTGACTGGGCTTACATCAAAGCCAATGAAGACTACTTTCCTCATGTTCAAGACAACTTCAAGTCTATGGATATTAAAGATTTTGTTGGAAAGGAGATGACCCCATGGAACAATGAACTGATCATGCAATTCTATTCAACTGTTCACTTCTATGGAGATGGTTCTATTATTTGGATGACGGATGGTCACATATATGAGTCAACAATTGATGAGTGGGCCACTATCATTGGTGCCCCTAAGCAAAAAAAGAGTGATGTGGATGTGTATTCTGAAGCAAATAAGAGTCACAACTCTAAGGCCAACATGTACAAGCCAATTCCTCACAAGTATTTGGCAACTCACAAGATGGGCTTTGTGTACTTCTTGCAAGCAGGAATACCCACCACTAACACCATTCCGAGACACACCTTGATGCCTAAATTAGGTGATGATAAGATGATCAAAGGACACTTCATCAACTTGATGCACCTTTTGGACACTCACACCAGATTCAGAGTGATGAATTTGATAGTAGACACTATCCGAAGGACTGCTGCTGATCAGAAGAGATCATGTGGATATGCCCCATACATTCATATGCTTATCAATGCCAAGCTAGGCAAGCATGTATATATCCGTGATCGTCCCCATTTATATCTTCACCCAGAGTTTGAAGACAATGAAGTGGTGATGGATGACAATGATCCCAGCTCTGCTGCAGCCAGAATGGCATCAGAGGCAGCAGAAGTTGAAGCTGCTAGGAATGTGCCACCACCAGCTCCACAACTCAGAACTCAAGCTGAGAAAATGGCATTTCTAGTTAGCTCTATCTAATGCATGGAGAAGAACATATCAGAGATTATGCAAAATCAGAAAAGCCTAGAGCGGGTCGTGGAGACAAAATTTCATGACATGGATCTGAAGGCTACGGAATTGAACACTATAGTCAAACAACTTCAACATGAAGTTGACTCAGTGAAGATTCCACGCTCAGATGATGATGACAGTGATGATGATGATGAACAGTCACCTCCTCGCACTACCACTCAGTTCAGTACCAAGCCTAGATCAACTGTTGTACCTGCTCCGGAGACACGACAGACTTCATCAGCATAAGCATCTGCACCTTCAGCTCTAGCTCCAGCTCAAGCACCTCCAGTATCCGCTCCTCCAGCTCCAGGACCTTCACTAGAAGACTTCATGGACGCTCTCCTGTCGACTCTGTCATCAGCTGCCCAGAATCGTTCTTGCTAGATATGTTGGGGAATGTCGCATGGGAAACAAAAAATTTCCTACGCGCACGAAGACCTATCATGGTGATGTCCATCTACGAGAGGGGATTTCCGATCTACGTACCCTTGTAGATCACATAGCAGAAGCGTTAGTGAACGCGGTTGATGTAGTGGAATGTCCTCACGTCCCTCGATATGTCCCGCGAACCGTCCCACGAACCGTCCCGCGATCCGTCCCACGATCTAGTGCCGAACGGACGGCACCTCCGCGTTCAGCACACGTACAACTCGACGATGATCTCGGCCTTCTTGATCCAGCAAGAGAGACGGAGAGGTAGATGAGTTCTCCGGCAGCGTGACAGCGCTCCGGAGGTTGGTGGTGATCTGATCTCGGCAGGGCTCCGCCCGAGCTCCGCAGAAACGCGATCTAGAGGAAAAACCGTGGAGGTATGTGGTCGGGCTGCCGTGGAAAAAGTTGTGTCAAATCAGCCCTAATACCTCAGTATATATAGGAGGGAGGGAGGGGAGGAGGCAGCCTCAAACCCTCAAGGTTTGGCCGAAATTTGAGGTGGAGGAGTCCTACTCCAATCCTACTTGGAGTAGGATTCCACCTTCCCACTTGGAAACTCTTTCCACCTTGTGTTTTTCCCTTCTCAAACCTTATGGGCCTTAGTGGGAACTTATTCCAGCCCACTAGGGGCTGGTTGATCTCTTCCCATAGCCCATGAGACCCCTTGGGGCGTGACACCCCTCTTGATGGTCCCCGTCACCCCTCCCGGCACTCCCGGTACACTACCGATGAGCCCGAAACTTTTCCGGTAATGCCCGAAAACTTTTCGGTAACCAAATGAGGTCATCCTATATATCAATCTTCGTCTCCGGGCCATTCCGGAAACCCTCGTGAAGTCCGTGATCCCATCCGGGACTCCGAACAACATTCGGCAACCAACCATATAACTCAAATACGCATAAAACATCGTCGAACCTTAAGTGTGCAGACCCTGCGGGTTCGAGAACTATGTAGACATGACCCAAGGGACTCCTCGGTCAATATCCAATAGCGGGACCTGGATGCCCATATTGGATCCTACATATTTCGAAGATCTTTATCGGTTGAACCTCAGTGCCAAGGATTCATATAATCCCGTATGTCATTCCCTTTGTCCTTCGGTATGTTACTTGCCCGAGATTCGATCGTCGGTATCCGCATACCTATTTCAATCTCGTTTACCGGCAAGTCTCTTTACTCGTTCCGTAATACAAGATCCCGCAACTTACACTAAGTTACATTGCTTGCAAGGCTTGTGTGTGATGTTGTATTACCGAGTGGGCCCCGAGATATCTCTCCGTCACACGGAGTGACAAATCCCAGTCTTGATCCATACTAACTCAACGAACACCTTCAGAGATACCTGTAGAGCATCTTTATAGTCACCCAGTTACGTTGCGACGTTTGATACACACAAAGCATTCCTCCGGTGTCAGTGAGTTATATGATCTCATGGTCATAGGAACAAATACTTGACACGCAAAAAATAGTATCAACAAAATGACACGATCAACATGCTACGTCTATTAGTTTGGGTCTAGTCCATCACATGATTCTCCTAATGATGTGATCCCGTTATCAAGTGACAACACATGCCTATGGTCAGGAATCCTTGACCATATTTGATCAACGAGCTAGTCAACTAGAGGCTTACTAGGGACAGTGTTTTGTCTATGTATCCACACATGCACTGTGTTTCCAATCAATACAATTATAGCATGGATAATAAACGATTATCATGAACTAAGAAATATAATAATAACTAATTTATTATTGCCTCTAGGGCATATTTCCAACAAGATACCCATAGCAGCCACGTAAAACATGCAATAACAAATTAGAGGACGTCTAACTTATTTTTGCGCGGTATATTGTGATATGATATGGCCAAAGACACGATGATGTATATTTGATGTATGAGATGATCATGTTGTAATAATTAATGTCGACTTGCATGTTGATGCTATGGCAACCGGTAGGAGCCATATGGTTGTCTTTAATTATTTAGTGCTTACTTATTATTGCCTCTAGGGAGATCATGCCGGTGCTTTGGAGATGGAGATCAAAAGCACAAAATCATGGCCATATCATGTCACTTATGATTTGCATGTGATGTTAATCCTTTTTACGCACCTTGTTTTCCTTAGGACGACGGTAGCATTATAAGGTGATCCCTCTAAAATTTCAAGATAAAATTGTGTTCTTCCTGAGTGTGCACCATTGCGAAAGTTCGTCATTTTGAGACACCATGTGATGATCGGGTGTGATAGACTGTACGTTCACATACAACGGGTGCAAGACAGGTTTGCACACGTGCAACACTCGGGTTAAACTTGACGAGCCTAGCTTGTACAAACACGGCCTCAGAAAACAAGAGACTGAAAGGTCGAACATGAGTCATATAGTAGATATGATCAAGATGGAGATGTTCACCATTGAAGCCAACTCATCTCACGTGATGATCGGACTAGGGTTGGTGAATTTGGATCATGTATCACTCGAACAACCTGAGGGATGTTGAGTTGAGTGGGAGTTCTTAAGTAATATGATGAACTGAACTCATTATCATGAACATAGTCAAAATGTCTTTGCACTCATTATCATTATCATGAACATAGGATAACTTTGATCGCTGATAAGTGATTCAATCTTGGATCACTCTGTGTACCTCTTAACAGACTTGCTGCAAGGCACACATCAGGTGCGGTACTCAGCATGGCATACTTTAGAGTCTACGGCTAAGGCATAGAAGACGACCTTCGTCTATCCTCTTTATTCTGCCGTGGTCGGGTTTTGAGTCTTACTCAAATTCACACCTTACAACGCAACCAAGAACTCCTTCTTTGCTGATCTATTTTGAACTCCTTCAAAAACTTGTCAAGGCATGCATCTTGTTGAAACTTCTATTAAGCGCTTTCGATCTATCTCCATAGATCTTTGATGCTCAACGTTCAAGTAACGCAATCCAGGTACTCTTTTGAAAACTCCTTTCAAACAACCTTGTATGCTTTACAGAAATTCTACATTACTCCTGATCCACAATATGTCAACCACATATACTTATCAGAAATTCTATAGTGCTCCCACTCACTTCTTTGGAAATACAAGTTTCTCATAAACCTTGTACAAACCCAAAATCTTTGATCATCTCATCAAAGTGTATATTCCAACTCCGAGATGCTTGCACCAGTCCATTGAAGGATCGCTGGAGCTTGCATACTTGCTAGTATCTTTAGGATCGACAAAACCTCCTAGTTGTATCACATACAATGTTTGCTGAAGGAAACCGTCGAGGAAACAATGTTTTGACATCCTATGTGCAATATTTCATAAATAATGCAGCAACTACTAACATAATTCTAACAGACTTTTAGCATCACTACGAGTGAGAAAGTCTCATCATAGTCAACTGTTTGATCTTGTCGGAAACATCTTTGCGACAAGTCGAGCTTTTCTTAATAGTGACTTATCACCATCATCGTCTGTCTTCCTTTTAAAGATCCATCTTTACTCAATAGTCCTATGACCATCAAGTAGTTCTTCCAAAGTCTACACTTTGTTTTCATACATGGATCCTCTCTCGGATTTCATGGCTTCCAGCCATTTGTCGGAATCCGGGCCCACCATTGCTTTCTCCATAACTCGTAGGTTCACTGTTGCTCAACAACATGACCTCCAAGACAGGGTTACCTTACCACTCTGCAGTAGTATGCGACCTTCTCAACCTACGAGGCTTGTAGTAACTTGATCTGATGCTCGATGATCACCATCATCAGCTTTCACTTCAATTGGTGTAGGCGCCATAGGAACAACTTCCTGCGCCCTGCTACACACTGGTTGAAGTGATGGTTCAATAACCTCATCAAGTTCTACCACCCTCCCACTCAATTCTTTCGAGAGAAACCTTTCCTCGAGAAAGGATCCGTTTCTAGAAACAAATACTTTGCTTTCGGATCTGAGATAGGAGATGTACCCAACTATTTTGGATATCCTATGAAGATGCATTTATCCGCTTTGGGTTCGAGCTTATCAGACTGAAACTTTTTCACATAAGTGTCGAAGCCCCAAACTTTCAAGAAACGACAGTTTAGATTTCTCTAAACCTCAGTCTATAGTGTGTCATCTCAACGGAAATACGCGGTGCCCTATTTAAAGTGAATGCGGTTGTCTCTAATGCATAACCCATAAACGATAGTGGTAATTCGATAAGAGACATCATAGCATGCACCATACCAAATAGTGTGTGGCTATGACGTTCAGACACATCATCACACTATGATGTTCCAGGTGGCATGAACTGCGAAACAATTTCCACATTGTCTTAACTGCGTACCAAAACTCGTAACTCAGATATTCATTTCTATGATCATATCGTAGACAGTTTATCCTCTTGTTACGACGAACTTCACTCCGAAACAGAATTGAACTTTTCAATATTTCAGACTTGTGATTCATTAAGTAAATACTCTTGTATCTGCTCAAATCATCATTGAAGTAAGAACATAATGATATGCACTCGTGCCTCAGCACCCATTGGACTGCATACATCAAAATGTATCACTTCCAACAAGTTACTATCTTGTTTCATCTCAATGAAAACAAGGCCTTGCTCATGTGGTATGATTTGCATGTCACTAGTGATTCAAAATCAAGTGAGTATAAAGATCCATCAGCATGGAGCCTCTTCATGCAATTTATACCAACATGACTCAAGCGGCAGTGCCACAAGTAAGTGGTACTATCATCATTACCTCGTATCTTTTGGCACCAATATCATGAACATGTGTAACACTACGATCGAGATTCAATAAACCATTGAAGGTGATTATTCAAGCAAATAAAGTAACCATTATTCTCTTTAAATGAATAATCGTATTGCAATAAACACGATCCAATCATGTTCATGCTTAACGCAAGCACCAAATAACAATTATTTAGGTTTAACACCAATCCCGATGGTAGAGGGAGCGTGCGACGTTTTGATCATATCAATCTTGGGAAGACTTCCAACACGTATCGTCACCTCGCCTTTAGCTAGTCTCCGTTTATGCCGTAGCTATCATTTCGTGTTACTAATCACTTAGCAACCGAACCGGTATCCAATACCCTCATGCTACTAGGAGTACTAGTAAAGTACACATCATGTATATCAAATATACTTCTTTCGACTTTTGCCAGCCTTCTTATCTACCAAGTATCTAGAGTTGCTCCGCCTCAGTGACCGTTCCCCTCATTACAGAAGCACTTAGTCTCAGGTTTGGGTTTAATCTTGGGTCTCTTCATTAGTGCAACAACTGTTTTGCCATTTCACGAAGTATCCCTTCTAGCCCTTGCCTTTCTTGAAACTTAGTGGTTTTACAAACCATCAACTATTGATGCTCCGTCTTGATTTCTACTTTCGTAGTGTCAAACATCGCGAATCGCTCAAGGATCATTGTATCTATCCTTGGTATGTTATAGTTCATCACGAAGCTCTCACAGTTTGGTGGCAGTGACTTTGGAGAACTATCACTATCTCATCTAGAAGATTAACTCTCACTTGATTCAAGCGATTGTCGTACTCAGACAATCTGAGCACACGCTCAACGATTGAGCTTTTCTCCTTTACTTTGTGGACAAAGAATCTTGTTGGAGGTCTCGTACCTCTTAACAAGGGCACAAGCATGAAATCACAATTTCATCTCTTTAGAAGATCACTTATGTTCCGTGACGTTTCAAAACGTCTTCGGCGCCTTGCTTCTAAGCCATTAAGTATTTTGCACTGAACTATCGTGTAGTCATCAGAAACGTGTATGTCGGATGTTCACAACATCTACAGACGACGCTCGAGGTGCAGCACACCGAGTGGTGCATTAAGGACATAAGCCTTCTGCGTAGGAACGAGGACAATCCTCGGTTTTACAGACTCAGTCTGCAAAGTTTGCTACTATCAACTTTCAACTAAATTTTCTCTAGGAACATATAAAAATAGTAGAGCTATAGCGCAAGCTACACCGTAATTCGCAAAGACCATTAGACTATGTTCATGACAATTAGTTCAATTAATCATATTACTTAAGAAATCCCACTCAAAAAGTACATCTCTCTAGTCATTTGAGAGGTACATGATCCAAATCCACTATCTCAAGTCCGATCATCACATGAGTCGAGAATAGTTTCACTGGTAAGCATCTCTATGCTAATCATATCAACTATACGATTCATGCTCGACCTTTCGGTCTCATGTGTTCCGAGGCCATGTCTGCACATG
The DNA here is from genome assembly GCF_904849725.1 of Hordeum vulgare subsp. vulgare. NCBI lineage: Eukaryota > Viridiplantae > Streptophyta > Magnoliopsida > Poales > Poaceae > Hordeum > Hordeum vulgare. The sequence goes on from NC_058521.1 coordinate 520,921,789, forward strand.
CTAGGCTCGTCAAACTTAACCCGAGTGTTCCGCGTGTGCAACTGTTTTGCACCCGTTGTATGTGAACGTTGAGTCTATTACACCCGATCATCACGTGGTGTCTTGAAAAGAAGAACTGTCGCAACGGTGCACAATCGGGGAGAACACAATTTCGTCTTTAAATTTTAGTGAGAGATCACCTCATAATGCTACCGTCGTTCTAAGCAAGATAAGGTGCAAAAAGGATTAACATCACATGCAATTCATAAGTGACATGATATGGCCATCATCACGTGCTCCTTGATCTCCATCACCAAAGCACCGGCACGATCTTCTTGTTACCGGCGCCACACCATGATCTCCATCAACGTGTCGCCATCGGGGTTGTCGTGCTACTTATGCTATTACTACTAAAGCTACATCCTAGCAAAATAGTAAACGCATCTGCAAGCACAAAAGTTAGTTTAAAGACAACCCTATGTCTCCTGCCGGTTGCCGTACCATCGACGTGCAAGTCGATATTATCTATTACAACATGATCATCTCATACATCCAATATATCACATCACAAGCATACCCTGCAAAAACAAGTTAGACGTCCTCTAATTTTGTTGTTGCATGTTTTACGTGGTGACCATGGGTATCTAGTAGGATCGCATCTTACTTACGCAAACACCACAACAGAGATATATGATTTGCTATTTAACCTTATAGAAGGACCTCCTTGGTCAAATCCGATTCAACTAAAGTTGGAGAAACCGACACTTGCCAGTCATCTTTGAGCAACGGGGTTACTCGTAGCGATGAAACCGCTTCAATCCAACAATACCGCGGAATCAAGAAAAGACTAAGGAGGGCAGAAAAACGCACATCACCGCCCACAAAAACTTTTGTGTTCTACTCGAGAAGACATCTACGCATGAACCGAGCTCATGATGCCACTGTTGGGGAACGTCACATGGGAAACAAAAATTTTCCTACGCGCACAAAGACCTATCATGGTGATGTCCATCTACGAGAGGGGATTTCCGATCTACGTACCCTTGTAGATCACACAGCAGAAGCGTTAGTGAACGCGGTTGATGTAGTGGAACGTCCTCATGTCCCTCGATCCACCTCGTGAACCGTCCCGCGATCCGTCCCACGATCTAGTGCCGAACGGACGGCACCTCCGCGTTCAGCACACGTACCGCTCGACGATGATCTCGGCCTTCTTGATCCAGCAAGAGAGACGGAGAGGTAGATGAGTTCTCCGACAGCGTGACGGTGCTCCGGAGGTTGGTGGTGATCTGATCTCGGCAGGGCTCCGCTCGAGCTCCGCAGAAATGCGATCTAGAGGAAAAACCGTGGAGGTATGTGGTCGGGCTGCCGTGGAAAAAGTTGTCTCAAATCAGCCCTAATACCTCAGTATATATAGGAGGGAGGGAGGGGAGGAGGCAGCCTCAAACCCTCAAGGTTTGGCCGAAATTTGAGGTGGAGGAGTCCTACTCCAATCCTACTTGGAGTAGGATTCCACCTTCCCACTTGGAAACTCTTTCCACCTTGTGTTTTTCCCTTCTCAAACCTTATGGGCCTTAGTGGTAACTTATTCCAGCCCACTAGGGGCAGGTTTATCTCTTCCCATAGCCCATGAGACCCCTTGGGGCGTGACACCCCTCTCGATGGTCCCCGTCACCCCTCCCGGCACTCCCGGTACACTACCGATGAGCCCGAAACTTTTCCGGTAATGCCCGAAAACTTTTCGGTAACCAAATGAGGTCATCCTATATATCAATCTTCGTCTCCGGACCATTCCAGAAACCCTCGTGACGTCCGTGATCCCATACGGGACTCCAAACAACATTCGGTAACCAACCATATAACTCAAATACGCATAAAACATCGTCGAACCTTAAGTGTGCAGACCCTGCGGGTTCGAGAACTATGTAGACATGACCCGAGGGACTCCTCGGTCAATATCCAATAGCGGGACCTGGATGCCCATATTGGATCCTACATATTTCGAAGATCTTTATCGGTTGAACCTCAGTGCCAAGGAATCATATAATCCCGTATGTCATTCCCTTTGTCCTTCGGTATGTTACTTGCCCGAGATTCGATCGTCGGTATCCGCATACCTATTTCAATCTCGTTTACCGGCAAGTCTCTTTACTCGTTCCATAATACAAGATCCCGCAACTTACACTAAGTTACATTACTTGCAAGGCTTGTGTGTGATGTTGTATTACCGAGTGGGCCCCGAGATACCTCTCCGTCACACGGAGTGACAAATCCCAGTCTTGATCCATACTAACTCAATGAACACCTTCGGAGATACGTGTAGAGCATCTTTATAGTCACCCAGTTACGTTGCGACGTTTGATACACACAAAGCATTCCTCCGGTGTCAGTGAGTTATATGATCTCATGGTCATAGGAACAAATACTTGACATGCAAAAAATAGTATCAACAAAATGACACGATCAACATGCTACGTCTATTAGTTTGGGTCTAGTGCATCACATGATTCTCCTAATGATGTGATCCCGTTATCAAGTGACAACACATGCCTATGGTCAGGAAACCTTGACCATATTTGATCAATGAGCTAGTCAACTAGAGGCTTACTAGGGACAGTGTTTTGTCTATGTATCCACACATGCACTGTGTTTCCAATCAATACAATTATAGCATGGATAATAAACGATTATCATGAACTAAGAAATATAATAATAACTAATTTATTATTGCCTCTAGGGCATATTTCCAACAAGATACCCATAGCAGCCACGTAAAACATGCAATAACAAATTAGAGGACGTCTAACTTATTTTTGCGCGGTATATTGTGATATGATATGGCCAAAGACATGATGATGTATATTTGATGTATGAGATGATCATGTTGTAATAATTAATGTTGACTTGCATGTTGATGCTATGGCAACCGGCAGGAGCCATATGGTTGTCTTTAATTATTTAGTGCTTACTTATTATTGCCTCTAGGGAGATCATGCCGGTGCTTTGGAGATGGAGATCAAAATCACAAAATCATGGCCATATCATATCACTTATGATTTGCATGTGATGTTAATCCTTTTTACGCACCTTGTTTTCCTTAGGACGACGGTAGCATTATAAGGTGATCCCTCTAAAATTTCAAGATAAAATTGTGTTCTTCCTGAGTGTGCACCATTGCGAAAGTTCGTCATTTTGAGACACCATGTGATGATCGGGTGTGATAGACTGTACGTTCACATACAACGGGTGCAAGACAGTTTTGCACACGTGCAACACTCGGGTTAAACTTGACGAGCCTAGCTTGTACAAACACGGCCTCAGAAAACAAGAGACTGAAAGGTCGAACATGAGTCATATAGTAGATATGATCAAGATGGAGATGTTCACCATTGAAGCCAACTCATCTCACGTGATGATCGGACTAGGGTTGGTGAATTTGGATCATGTATCACTCGAACAACCTGAGGGATGTTGAGTTGAGTGGGAGTTCTTAAGTAATATGATGAATTGAACTCATTATCATGAACATAGTCAAAATGTCTTTGCAAAAGTATGTTGTAGATCACTAGCTCGCGTTATAGCTTCGTGTTTTTTATGCTCCTAGAGAAAACTAAGTTGAAAGATGATAGTAGAAATTATGCGTAGTGGGTCCGTAAACTTAGGATTGTCCTCATTACTGCACAGAAGGCTTATGTCCTTAATGCACAGATCGGTGTGCTACCCCCAAGCGTCGGCTGTGGATGTTGCGAACATCTGACACATACATTTTTATGATAACATGATAGTTCAGTGCATCATGCTTTATAGCTTAGAATTGAGGCTCCAAAACATTTTGAACGTGACGGAACATATGAGATGTTCCAATGAAACGCCCAAGATGCGATCCTAACCTTAATTTGGCACGAGGGCCTCGTCAGGGATAGAAGCGCATCTCGTCATTTCGCAAGAATGGATATCGTTACAAGTACATGTACTGAAAAGGTGAGATATATGGAATTGGCTTACACTCACCACAAGCTACATCAGAGTCACATCAGTACAATACATAAATATCATGAAGAAGAGCAGGGTCCGACTACGGACGAAAACAAACGAGAAAAGAAGAACGACGTCCATCCTTGCTATCCGAGGCTGCCGGCCTGGAACCCATCCTAGATCGATGATGATGAAGAAGAAGAAGCAACTCCAAATGAACAATCAACGCGCTCGCATCAAGTAACCTTTATCTGTACCTGCAACTGGTGTTGTAGTAATCTGTGAGCCACGGGGGACTCAACAATCTCATTTCCAAAGGTATCAAGACTAGCAAAGCTTAATGGGTGAGGTATGGTTAAGTGGTGAGGTTGCAGCAGCGACTAAGCATTATATTTGTTGGTGTAGCGACCTGACTCATGACGAGTCAAGCCTCTGTGTTTCTGTGCCATCCCTGGATCAGTATGCTGGCACACACAGTACATCAATGTATATATCAAAGTGCAATCACATGTAAATAGCGTAAAACGGATATATACCTTAATTATTTCAGCGGAAGCAGTCAAGGGAGTGGAGTCCCAATAAACACCAACAGCAAGTTGAGTGTAGACCGTAACCCTGAATCGTACTCTTACTTGTCGAAGAAAAATATCTGCAACATAAGACGTTGCAGCCGTGTAGGTCAGCATATTGAATATGCCGGCAAGTGACATATGAGAGGGGGTAAAATAATAATCAACTATCTCTACATGCATATATGGCAGGTGGGGCTATAAGTTTTTAGCGAAAAGCAAGTTTTCTCCTACATCAGGAGGGGCTAAAAGCAAAATGTTACTACAAAGGTTGGTTGTTAACGAGATGGTTCCGCCAACCAGTTCTCGTACCCGAGTTGTCAATAATTACCGTCATCAAATATATATAATGGTGATGAGAAATCCAGATAACTTCAGTTCCTTTGGCTCAAGTTGTCCATGACCGTGGACACGGCTAATCGATTAGGTTTGAGTACTCTGCAGAGTTTTGCACACGTTCCCCACAAGATTTGATTGCCTCCGAGTATGTCCTCGCACTTCAGGGTGTTTGAAGACCGGATGATCAAAACATGGTCTTTGAACGGGTCCCTCTGAATCCCTGTCGGTGCCCATCCATTCCTACCGTTCTTCTACATCTGCTAGCACCGCCTGTCCAGAGTCGCCGCGTTGTCCAACCAAGCTAGAGCCCATAATGACTTGTGGCTGTGCAGGTAAGCCTTGGGTCTTGAAAATATCCGTCCGTCCCTTTGAGCCTGGGTGAAGCTTTCCGCAGGATGTCATGGCCTCTCCAGCATCCCGGGTCATCCACTGGGTTCTCCAGGGAGCCGATCAACTGTCCTTCACCCAGAGTTGCATTGCGTCCGAGGTCTTGAAAATCTTGTCTTAACCGGTCTTGCTTATTTAATCAACCTCGCATCACTCGTGTTATGCACTCAACCGAAATCCCGTCTACTCAAGCATAGCAATATGAATTTTGTCGTCCCGGGGCCAAGTATCGGGGTTGTTGTGTGCCTACCACATGATACTACAATCTATACTAAAATTTCCAAGTACCTAAGTAGCATGCAATTGGGCATAGGATGGTAGAACTACGATGCATAAAACATAGGTGATAGTATGATCAAAGTGACTTGCCTGGTATTACTTGATGAAGATAGTCGCTCTCAAAATCCTGATAATTCTACTCGCCACACTCCGAGCAATCTATCGTAAACAACTAGCATTCAATAAACATTCATGCCAAAAAGGAAGAACCAAGAGAACATAAGAACAAAGCATGTCTTGGTACAAAATAACAACGTACTAAGGTTTAATAAAAAATATAGGGCCTTATGGTGTTGTAAAAGGTACAATGAAAGGGGTCAACTCAAAAGAGTCAAAGGATGATCAACTATCGCTATATAAGCTCGACTTGCATACACTATGGGAGATGATCAAAAATATTGGGAGAACAACATGAATGTTGTTTGACAAATAGTATAAGGCATAAGAATTTATTTGTAGAAAGAATTTCTTGAAATGGAGCACTACAACGCAAGTTATAGCGAATTGAAGTATGAATTAAATTTGCATTAAAAAGGTCAAGAGAAGTTGAACTGAAGTACGATGGTTATGTACAAAAATATATGACATGAGTGTTTAGGGGTGAAATGAATCAATTGAAAAGGTGGTACGATTTGCAAGATAAGATCAAATGAATGTTCGAATACAAATTTGAATCGCTCAAATTTGTAACGTTCAAAGGTCAAAACTAATGATGCTATTGAATATAGTAGATCAATATGAGTGTGTAGAAAAAGAATTACTAGATTTGAAATAGCGGATCAAAAGATACAAATACTTCAATATAACATTTAATCGGTTTAGAATGATGTGAACATTTTTGGGCACTAATAGATAAATCTGATTTGATCAAAATTATAAGTTGAAAAGTTAAAACTAATGATACAAACGGGAAGATTACCTTGATACGAATCCGACGCAATTGGATTCGTCTAAAACGGAGCTACGGATAAAAATATATGATCAAAAAAAGTTTGAATATGAATATGAACAAATTTCGAAATTTGAAAATTTCGAAAAGTTGATATGATAGGTTCACACGATAGGTGGGATCAAGACGAAACTCTAGGCGTTGGTTTCATCTAATTCGGATAAACGAATAAAAAGTTATGGCTATTTGAAAAATCAGGGCCAAGCTGTTTTACGAAAGAAAAGTGCTATGTCTAAAAGAATTCTAGTACTAATGTGTAAATACGAAGACTAAATAATATATCTAATTACTCTACCGTGTACTAGTGTAGGAATACTAGTCTAGAAATAATAAACTACGGGAGTATAAAAAAATACGAAGAGAAATACCTTTAGAATGCAGAGTAAGAATTAATTTCAATGAGGAGACGACTTCAGAAATCCCGCCGAAGAGAAAAGAATATTTTTATTTAATAAATCTAGTTAAACCAAAAGATTGATTTAATCCGAAATAGATGATTTTTGGATGCTCCTATGGGTCTATATTTATAGGTGGAAGGGAGGTCTAATGGTCCATAGATAGGCAATGTGGGACTAAACATATACGTAACGTGGAGAAAAGAAACAAAGCCTCTCATGGGCCAAGTAATGGTTCGGCCGGCCGCAAGAGGAGCCGTGCCCTTTTTTATTGTTTTTTTTATTCTTTTTTTTCTGCGAACGAACAATTTTTTTGAAACAAAGAAGAAAAACATATAAATGAAAAAGAGAGAACATTTTATATAGACATATTATATATCAAAAATTTCAGAATAAAATTTTCTAAAACATGAACATATTTTCAAAACCAAATAAAATACTTTTTAAAAAAATATTTTTTTTGCAATAACTTTAAAATGAAAAGGAATTTGAATTTCAAATAAATTACAATTACTTAAAATTTGAATCAAGACATTGTCTCTGATTTTGGAGAGTCATTTTCCTCCTCTCGTTTGATTTTTTTTAATCAAAGGGTTTTGAAAATATTCAAACTCAAAATTGAAAAGGATTCAAAATAGAAAATTTTGGGAAAGTCATTTTATTCCCTCTCATTTTTTTGAGAAGTTTCAAATTCCACTCAAGTTTCAATCACTCAAACAAACAAACAATCAATCTAATAATTATATTAACATTCCAAAATTTATAATTTTGGGATGTTAAAGTTGGCTAACTTACGAGTACAAGAATAAAGAGGGGGATGATCTACGCATAACGGACATGAACTAATGATGATCAAATGAATGATCCTGAACACCTACTTACGTCAGACATAACCCCACCATGTTCTCGATCGGAGAAGGAACTCACGAAAGAGACAGTCACGACTACGCACTCAGTTGACAAGTTTTTAAATAAGTTAACTTCAACTTGTCTAGAACCAGTGTTAAACAAAGTTTCCACGTTGCCACATAACCGCGGGCACGGCTTTCCGAAAGATTTAACCCTGTAGAGGTGCTCCAACTAATCCATCAAAAATTACCACAACCCGCATAGAAATCCTCGATCACGAAACTCGCGATCTCGTCGGATTCCTTAGTGGAAAACCTCAACTCTCAGATTACCCAAAGCATCACTGGAATCCCGATGCACAAGACATTCGTCAAAGGTAAAACTAATCCAGCAAGGCTGCCCGACGTGTCGACGATCCCGATAGGATCCGCGTATCTCGTTCTCAGGACACGACGGATGAGCGACGCGTACGGTGGCCTGATAGAAATCTCCCAAGTTGCCCTGGGTTAGCCCCGCACAATGCTCTGTTTTGGACCAGCACCATGCTTTTAGTATTAACAAAATTATTATGTTGGGCAAATATAGTACCAATGTTGGGCCTTGCCAGACCAGCTTTAATCTAAAACGAATAATCAAGGGGGTCCCCATAACAACCCTGATCGTGTTAGGAGCGCTCAATTATGGAACATAACACCGGTAGCCGAAACAAAGGGGGAAAGGTGGAACAAAACACCAGGCTAGAAAGGCCAAGCCTTCTACCTTTTACCAAGTATATAGGTGCATTAGATTAAATAGCATTTAATAGGGTGATATAACAAGGAACCCATGTAATCACATGGAAGCAACTGCACCTGCAACTAGCAACGCTAACACATGGTTAAGCAAGCGGTAACATAGCCAAGCAGTGGTTTGCTAGGTGGTGAACAGGTTAAAGGTTTTCATGGCATTGTTGAGAGGCTAATATTTAACAGGTGGTAGGCAACGAGACATAACGATAGAAACGATAAAACTAGCATGGCAATGATAGTAATGATATCTGGGAAATGGTCATCTTGCCTGAGATCCTGCTTGGAAGAAGAACGACTCCGTGAAGCAGACGAACCGATGTAGTCGAACGGGTCCTCACTTTCCGACACGCTTGCAGAACTCTATCGAGATGAAGCAAACCGGAAACAAGCATCAACACACGATATACACCACACGATGCACATCACATATGATGCATGAGCAGCTGAATATATGCAAGACACGGCATGACAATTCACAACAACCAAACACTACACATTAAGTGAATTTTCAATATGCAACGAGTTGCATATTGACGAAACTCCACATACGAATTATTTAGTTCTATCCCGATTAGGTACACGGCAATATTAAATGTGGTTAAACATGGCAAGAGGTGAAGCGTAATTAAACTACCTATCTACGCATTTTAAATGAGGTCGGAAACGACATATAGCATCTCCGAGATGACCTCACGTGTTAATTTACAATTCTGTCCAGATCTAAACTAAGACATTTAAATGTTTGTTAAACATAAAAATAAATGGGTTCACATGATTCTACACATCGTTACAAGAAATTTACACATAGAGAACATCTCCAACGGAGCTACGGTTCAAAAGATATGAGCATCGCAAGATATGATGGCATGAATGCAAAATGTGTGCAACGACAGCCACGAGCACTTCAAAACATACAACCAGCAAGATAATATAAAACTACACGAGATTCTAAGCAAGTTACATATAGGACACGATCCAAACGGAGCAACGGTTCAACAACTACGAGCTAAACAAGAAATCACTACAATCTGCCAAAATCAGCCACATAGCATTTTCTACACCCCACAACTACGAGCTACACAAATCCAATATACTCAACCAAGGCATGAGACGATAGAGGGCAAGAAGCACTACAACATACAACTAACAACACCTAGCATGGAACCATGGATCACTAGGAAAAGAAGTCACAAAATGGCATCTTACACACTATTTCAGACTTAGTGAAAACCACAGTTTATGACACTGCAGTTTTCGATCTGAAGGCATATTGACAGCAGCAAAACCATAAGCTACAGGACTCCAAATGGCATGAAAATTTACAGCATGCTAGAGAATCCCAAAGTCTACAACTAACTCCATTGCACCAACCCCAAAAGAGCTACAGATCACTAGATAAAATCAATACAAGAGAGCAACAAAATATAACAGATCCAGACTTAGAAATATTTTAGCATCTGTAAAACAACACTAGTTCCTAGCAAGTAAAGAACAAAAAAAAACCACACCTAAACATGGATTTCTATTGCAACCAACATTACGAGGGGCTAGACTAAACATCTAAGAGCAACTCTCTAGTTGACAACTTAATCATATCAAGCACGGAATGAATCCCACAAAATAAGCAAAAGGGCAACATGGCAAAATATCACGCGAACTAACTTGCTCAAAAGCTAATACTAAATGCATAGATAAATCCTATGGATTTTTCTACCCCGAAAACACATATAACATGAGGGGTTGCATAATAAAAACAACGCCACATGTATATGCGGGAATAAGTCCTAAACACGGTATAATAAAGTAGGTACGGAATCATACATGCGAAAATACAACCGACTACTCTAAAATACATGGCAAAAGGGTTCCTAAAACATGAACATTTTATCTACGGGGTTTGAGCAATCCGGACACGTGCAAAAATAAATACGGATCCACTCCCTATTGGGACAGCACGCAAAACTAGGCATATGGCAAGCCAAACTACATCAAACATGCATGCAAGTTATAAATTACGAATCTACACGCAAAACTACACAAGATGCAGATACAACTCGCCTCGATCCGAACTACGGATTAAAAACTACGGACGTTTTAAAATCAATGCATTTTGTGAAATTAATAAATTCACAGGTCCTAAATAAAAACTACACGGGCCGAATCTGCAGCTAGTGGGCCAATAAGGGTGAGCGCAAGACACTAAGAAGCGCACGCGGCGCTGGATAGAGGCGGGGCGCTCACCTGCGTGGCCCTGGGTCGAAGGGCTGGGCGAACTGGGCTGGCGGTGCTGCGCACCTCGGCCCAAGCTTGCAAACTGGGTTGGTCAACGCGGGTGACCCGACACGTCGAGACAACGGCGGCCCATGCGTGGGGCGGTCGTGCGCGTCGTTCGTCCGAGCTACTGCTCAATCCCGATGCCACCATGGCACGTCGGCACCTGAGGTCCGGCTACGGGGCGGTCGTGGCGGTCCACCAATGACGACGGGAGGCCGGAGGGCGGCTGCGGTTCGCGGATCTGGCACGGGAGGCTCCCGAGCGGCCGACGACGGGGACCTCGGGCAGGAGCTCGTGAGAGGCGCCGGATCCGGGACGCTGCCGGCGAGGGCTTGGCGATGACGAGAAGCTCGAGAGCCAGCAGGGCACTCAGTACCGGCGACCGGCGGCCGGAGACGGGGTGCTGCGGGAGGAGGCTTGGGAGGAGCGAGCGCCGAGGCAGGGAGACGCTCGTGAGCGGCGGCGGCGGATGGGTTCGGCCGGGCCCGAACTGGGCCTGGCGGGCCCGCAGGAGGAGAGAGGCTGGAGCGCTGGGTGGAGAGAGGGGGTGGGCTGCTATGCCGGCTAGGGTTGCTGGCACGGTTTTCGAGGAAGAGAGAGGGAGGCAGAAATGGAAGGGGAGACCCTTCCTTTTATAGTTGGGGTAGCTAGGGTTATCCGAATTCGGATCAGTTTTCGACCATGTGATCGCGATCAAACGACCACGAACGCGGGAATGTCTAGGTGGGTGTGTAGAGTGGATAGGCATCGGTGAGAGGGAAATAGCACGGCGCGGCAACATGATATTTAAAACCCCGAAAACGTCCGACGATAGATCGGATACGGTGCCGCTACGATCGACCGTTCGGGTACTAGACGGACTCCGATTGTGACGAAATTTGGCAGGCGGTCTACCTATAATATAGTAAGACCGCAAGCCACGTTCCAACCCAATCGGGGAAAGTTTTATTCACACTTTTAAAAAGAAGATTTTGACGATGTCGCAGGCGCGTGTGTGTGTGGTCCGGCTCAGAACGGACAACGACGAGAACCGACAACTAACAATGGATGCAAGTTTTGAAACAAACGGCAACGGGAATGCCGATGCAATGCGAATGATGCGATGATGATGCGACAAATAAGAGTAATCACACGACGAAAACGGAATAAAGGGGGAATCTTCTGGAACGTCGGCCTCGGGTTGTCACATCCAAGAGCTGAAATTGGGATTTCAGGGCCGTGCCCGCATTGAGAGGTATGTGACCTCCAACAAGTTCTTTGCCTACAAAGATGAACGATAATAGCTCCATTTGTGAGCATGTGCTCAGATTGTCTCGGTACTATAATCACTTGAATCAAGTGGGTGTTAATCTTCCACATGAGATAGTGATGGTTCTCCAAAGTCACTGTCATCAAGCTACTGAAGCTTGGTGAGGAACTACAGCATATCAGGGATAAATAAGATGATCCCTGAGCTATTCGCGATGTTTGACACCGCAAAAGTAGAAATTAAGTAGGAGCATCAAGTGTTGATGGTTAGAAAAACCACTAGTTTCGAGAAGGGCAAGGGCAAGATGGGATACTTCATGAATAGCAAACCAGTTTCCGAGACTAAGTGCTTCTATTATGAGGGGAACGGTCACTAAAGAGGAACTGCCCTCGATACTTGGTAGATAATAAGGCTGGTAACGTCGACAGAAGTATATTGGATATACGTGTTATTGATGTGTACCTTACAGGTACTCCTAGTAGCACCGGGGTATTAGATACTGGTTCAGTTGCTAAGTGTTAGTAACTCAAAATTAAAGCTACGTAATAAACAGATACTAGCTAAGGGTAAGGTGATGATATGTGTTGGAAGTGACTCCAAGGTAGATGTGATCAACATCGCATGCCCCCTCTACCATTGAGATTAGTGTTGAACCTAAATAATCTGTATTTGGTGTTTACGTTGAGCATGAACATTTTTAGATCGTGTTTATTGCAATACGATTATTCATTTATGTGAGAGAATAAAAGTTATTCTGTTTACATGAGTAATACCTTCAATCGTCATGCACCAATGTGAATGGTTCATTGAATCTCGATCGTAGTGATACACATGTTCATAATATTGATGCAAAAAGATGCAAAACTAATCATGGTAGTACCACATACTTGTGGCACTACCGTTAAAGTCATATTGGTGTAAAACACATGAAGAAACTCCATGTTGATGGATCTTTTGACTCACTTGATTTTGAATCACTTGAGACATGCGAACCATGCCCGTTGGTGTGAAGCGCTGAAGAAACTCCATGCTGATGGATCTTTGGACTCAATTGATTTTTTAACCGCTTGAGACATGCGAACCATGCCTCACGGGCAAGATGACTGAAAGCCTAATTTGTCAGCAAGATGGAATGGGCAAGTGACTTATTGGAAATAATACATTTTGATGTATGCAGTCCAATAAATGTTGTAGCATAGTGGATATCGTTGTTTTCTAACTTCCACTGGTGAACCGAGCTCCGCAGAAATCCGATATAGAGGTAAAACTATGTGGAATAGCCTTGAGTTCCACGTGGCAAAGTTGTGTCTCAAAAAGCCCTAAACCACCAATATATATAGGAGGAGGGGAGGGGCTAGCCTTGGGGCACAAGGGCCCCAAGGGTGAGCCGGCCACCAGGAAGGAGGAGGACTCCTCCTCCAATTCGGTTTGGGAAGGAGGAGTCCTCTTCCTTCCCGCCTCCCTCTTTCCTTTTTTTCTTTTCCTTTGGTATTTTTACATGTGGTGCCATAGCCCTCTTGGGCTGACTCCTCCAGCCCACTAAGGACTTGGTGCGCCACCCTAGGGCCTTGGGCTCACTCCCGGGTGGGTGGACCCCTCCCGGTAAACACCCGGAACCCATTCGTCACTCCCGGTACACTGTCGGAATTGCCCGAAACTTTCCGTTAACCAAATGAAACCATCCTATATATCAATTTTCGTTTCCGGACCATTCTGGAAACCCTCGTGACATCCGTGATCTCATCCGGGACTCCGAACAACATTCGGTAACCACACATATAGCTCAACTATAGTAAAACATCATCGAACCTTAAGTGTGCAGACCCTGCGGGTTCGAGAACTATGTAGACATGACCCGAGACACTCCTCGGTCAATATCCAATAGCGGGACCTCGATGCCCATATTGGATCCTACATATTCTCCGAAGATCTTATCGGTTGAACCTCAGTGCCAAGGATTCATATAATCCCGTATGTCATTCCCTTTGTCCTTCGGTATGTTACTTGCCCAAGATTTGATCGTCGGTATGCACATACCTATTTCAATCTCGTTACCGACAAGTCTCTTTACTCGTTCCGTAATACATGATCCCATGACTTACACTTAGTCACATTTCTGGCAAGGCTTGTGTGTGATGTTGTATTACTGAGTGGGCCCCGAGATACCTCTCCGTCACACGGAGTGACAAATCCCAGACTTGATCCATACTAACTCAACGGACACCTTCAGAGATACCTGTAGAGCACCTTTATATTCACCCAGTTACGTTGCGACGTTTCATACACACAAGGTATTCCTCCGGTGCCAGTGAGTTATATGATCTCGTGGTCATAGGAATAAATACTTGACACGCAGAAAACAATAGCAATAAAACGACATGATCAATATGCTACGTTCATAGTTTGGGTCTAGTCCATCACATGATTCTCCTAATGATGTGATCCAGTTATCAAGCGACAACACTTGCACATAGTCAGAAAACCTTGACTATCCTTGATCAACTGGCTAGCCAACTAGAGGCTTGCTAGGGACATTGTTTTGTCTATGTATCCACACATGTATCTATGTTTTCATTTAATACAATTATAGCATGGATAATAAACGAGTATCTTGTAACAGGAAACATAATTACAACTATTTATCATTGCCTCTTGGGCATATTTCCAACGGTCTCCCACTTCCATTAGAATCAATAATCTAGTTCTCACATTGCCATGCGATTTACATTGTAATAAATCTAACACCCATACATTTCCGGTGTTGATCATGTTTTGCCCGTGGAAGAGGTTTAGTCAGCGGTTCTGCTACATTCAGATCCGTGTGCACTTTGCAAATATTCACGTCCTCTCCTTCGACGTAGTCGCGGATGAGGTTGAAGCGTCGCTTGATGTGCCTGGTCTTCTTGTGAAACCTTGGTTCCTTTGCTAAAGCAATGGCACCAGTGTTGTCACAGAACAAAGTTATTGGATTTAGTGCGCTTGGCACAACTCCAAGATCCGTCATGAACTGCTTCATCCAGACACCCTCCTTTGCTGCCTCCGAGGCAGCCATGTACTCCGCTTCACATGTAGAATCTTCTACAACACTTTGCTTGGAACTGCACCAGCTTACCGCATCCCCATTAAGAATAAATATGTATCTGGTTTGCGACTTAGAGTCATCCAGATCGGTGTCAAAACTTGCATCGACGTAACCCTTTACGATGAGCTCTTCGTCACCTCCATAAAGGAGAAACATTTCCTTAGTCCTTTTCAGGTACTTCAAAATATACTTGTCCGCCGTCCAGTGATCCACTCCTGGATTACTATGAAACCTGTCTACCATACTTATGGCCAAGCTGACGTCTGGTCTAGTGCACATCATTGCATACATGATAGAACCTATAGCTGAAGCATAGGGGACGGAACTCATTTGTTCTCTATCTTCCGCAGTTGCTCGGCACTGAGTCTTACTCAATTTTATACCTTGTAACACTAGCAAGAACCCTTTCTTGGACTGTTCCATTTTGAACTTCTTCATAACTTTATCAACTTATGTGCTTTGTGAAAGTCCTATCACGCGTCTCGATCTATCCCTATAGATCTTAATGCCTAGAATGTAAGCAACTTCTCCCAGGTCCTTCATAGAGAAACTTTTATTCAAGTAATCCTTTATGCTCTCCAAAAACTCCACGTTGTTTCCAATCAGCAATATGTCATCCACATATAATATTAGAAACACCACAGAGCTCCCACTCACTTTCTTGTAAATACAAGATTCTCCAACCACTTGTATAAACCCAAATGCTTTGATCACCTCATGAAAGCGCTTATTCCAATTCCGAGATGCTTGCACCAGTCCATAAATGGATCGCTGGAGCTTGCACACTTTGTTAGCATTCTTTGGATCGACAAAACCATCGGATTGCATCATATACAACTCTTCCTTAAGAAAACCGTTAAGGCACGCCGTTTTGACATCCATCTGCCAGATTTCATATTCGAAAAATGCAGCTATTGCTAACATGATTCGGGCGGAGTTAAGCATCACTAACGGTGAGAACGTCTCATCGTAGTTAACTCCTTGAACTTGTGAAAAACCCTTTGCCACAAGTCGAGCTTTATAAATGGTCACATTACCGTCTGCGCCCGTCTTCTTCTTAAAGATCAATTTGTTCTGAATAGCCTTGCGGCCTTCAGGTAGTACTTCCAAAGTCCACACTTTGTTTTCGTACATAGATCCTATCTCGGACTTCATGGCCTCCAGCCATTTGTTGGAATCCGGGCCTGGTATGTGTCCAACGTATCTATAATTTTTGATGGTTTCATGCTATTATCTTGTCAAACTTTGGATGTTTTGCATGCCTTTTTTTGGGACTAACTTATTAACTCAGTGCCAAGTGCGAGTTCTTGTTTTTTCCATGTTTTTACCCCTTTCAGAGGAGATTTTGATACGGAGTCCAAACGGAAGAAAATCCCCGAAAAGATTTTTTCTGGAACGGAAGAAGATCGGGGAGCTTGGGAGCCAAGGCAGGGGAGTCCCAGGGGCCCCACAAGCCCCCACCCCACGGCCAGGGGGGAGGCCGCGCTATCCAGGCTTGTGGGCCCACTAAGCGTCCCCTGACCTAGGGGTTGCGCCTATATATTCCCTAAAATTCCCAAAAAAATCAGGAGATCATCGAAAGTACTTTTCCGTCGCCGCAAGCTTCTGTCTCCGCAAGATCCCATCTGGGGCACGTTCTGGTGCCCTGCCGGAGGGGGGATTCAGACACAGAGGGCTTCTTCATCAACACCATGACCTCTCCGATGATGCGTGAGTAGTTCACCATAGACCTACGGGTCCATAGCTAGTAACTAGATGGCTTCTTCTCTCTCTTGGATCTTCAATACAAAGTTCTCCATGATCTTCATGGAGATCAATCCGATGTAATCTTCTTTTGCGATATGTTTGTTGAGATCCGATGAATTGTGGATTTATGATCATATTATCTATGAATCTTATTTGAGTTTCTTCTGATCTCTCTTATGCATGATTTCATATCCTTGTAATTCTCTTCGAGTTGTGGGTTTTGTCTGGCGAAGTAGATCTATGATTCTTCCAATGGGAGAAGTGCTTGGTTTTGGGTTCATATCGTGCGGTGCCCTCACCCAGTGATAGAAGGGGTAGCGAGGCACGCATCGTGTTGTTGCCATCAAGGGTAAAAAGATGGGGTTTCCATAATTGGTTTGAGATTATCCCTCTACATAATGTCATCTTGCTTAAAGTGTTACTCTTTTCGTCATGAACTCAATACACTAGATGCAAGCTGGATAGCGGTCGATGTGTGGAGTAATAGTAGTAGATGTAGAAAGTATCGGTCTACTTGTCTCGGACGTGATGCCTATATGTATGATCATTGCCTTAGATATCGTCATGACTTTGCGCGGTTCTATCAATTGCTCGACAGTAATTTGTTCACCCACCATAATACTTGCTATTTTGAGAGAAGCCTCTAGTGAACACTATGCCCCCAGGGTATACTCCACACCATATTTTCAGCCTTACACTTTTTACTTCGTTGCTCTTTCCGCCTTCAGATCTCACTTTGCAAACAATCTTGAAGGGATTGACAACCCCTTTGAAGCGTTGGGTGCAAGCTTGTTTGTGTTTGCGCACGTAATTTGGACTTGATGAGGCCCTCCTTTTGGATCGATACCTTGGTTCTCAAACTGAGGGAAATACTTATTGCTCCTGTGCTGCATCACCCTTTCCTCTTCAAGGGAAAAAAGCGACGCAAACCAGAGAAGTAACAAGAAGAATTCCTACGCGCCAGGGAAGGACTTCTGTTGCCGCAACAGAAGAATTTCTGGCGCCGGTGCCGGGGAGGAAGATTAAGTCAAGAACTCATCCAAGTAGGTGTCGCAAACTCATCTCTTGCATTTACTTATTTGCTAGTTGCCTCTCGTTTTCCTCTCCCCCACTTCACCAATTTGCCTTTTTCGTTCGCCTTTTCCTTCGCCCCTTTTTCTTGCCTGCTCTTTGTTTGCTTGTGTGCTTGCTTGCTTGCCGAAGTCACCATGAATTAAAACACCAAACTTTGTGACTTCTCGAATACTAATAATAATGATTTTATTAGTACTCCGATTGCTCCCGCCACTAGTGCGGAGTCATACGAAATCAATGCCGCTTTGCTGAATGTTGTTATGAAAGAGCAATTCTCTGGCCTTCCTAGTGAAGATGCCACATCCCATCTCAATACCTTCATTGAGCTTTGCGATATGCAAAAGAAAAATATGTGGATAATGACGTGATTAAATTGAAGCTTTTTCCTTTCTCGTTGCGAGATCGCGCAAAAACTTGGTTTTCTTCTTTGCCCAAAAATAGTATCGATTCTTGGGATAAGTGCAAAGATGCTTATATATCCAAGTATTTTCCGCCGGCTAAGATCATCTCTCTCCGTAATGATATCATGAATTTCAAGCAACTTGATCATGAACATGTTGCACAAGCTTGAGAGAGAATGAAGTTAATGATTAGAAATTGTCCCGCTCATGGCTTGAGCCTTTGGATGATTATTCAAATCTTTTACGCTGGCTTGAATTTCGCTTCTAGAATTATCTTGGACTCCGCCTCAAGTGGAACGTTCGTGGAAATCACGTTAGGGGAAGCCACAAAGCTCTTAGACAACATCATGACAAACTACTCTCAATGGCACACTGAAAGGTCACCTACTAGTAAGAAGGTACACGCTGTAGAAGAAATTAACGCGTTGAGTGCTAAGATGGATGAGTTAATGAATTTGGTTGCTAGTAGAAGTGCTCCTCTGGATCCTAATGATATGCCTTTGTCTTCTTTGATCGAGAGTAGCAATGCTAGCTTGGACGTTAATTTTTTTGGTCGGAATAACTTTGGCAACAACAATGCTTTTAGAGGAAACTATGTTCCTAGGCCTTTTCCAAGTAACTCCTCTAATAACTTTGGAAACTCCTACAACAATACTCATGGAAATTACAATAGATTACCCTCTGATCTAGAGAATAATATCAAAGAGTTCATCAACTCTCAAAAGATTTTCAATGCGTCCATAGAGGAAAAACTACTCAAAATTGATGATTTGGCTAAGAGCGTGGATAGAATTTCTTGTGATGTTGATGCTTTGAAAGTTATATGTGCTCCTCCCAAAATCAACATGGATGAAACTTTGAAAGCTATGTGTGTTTCCATGATTGGGAGCAAGAAAGAAACGCCCAAATTCGTGCTAGACATGAAGGGCTTAAAAAGGCGTGTTCTCGTGATGAGAATCACGAAGATCTTAAAGTGCTTGGTGTGACTCCCATTGAATCTTTGTTTTCTTGTGTCAAACCTAATGATTATGGGGCTGTATATGAATCCACTTTGGTTGAAAAGTTCCCCAATGATTCGGAGTCCATCTATCTTGATGCTAAAAGCATTAAAAGTGGAGTAGAAGACGTTAAAACTTTGAGTAGTAATGAAATTACTATCGTGGATTTCAAGGAATTCAATTATGATAGTTGCTCCTTTATTGAATGCATTTGTTTGATGCAATCCATGTTGAACTCTCCACACGTTTATAGCCAAAACAAAGCCTTTACCGATCATATCGTCGAAGCTATGATAAAATCTCTTGAAGAGAAACTTGAATTGGAAGTCTCTATCCCTAGAAAGCATCATGATGAGTGGGAACCTACCATCAAAACCAAAATCAAAAACTATGAGTGCAATGCTTTGTGTGATTTGGGTGCTAGTGTTTCTGCGATTCCAAAGTCTTTATGTGATGTTCTCGGTTTTAATGAGATTGAAGAGTGTTCTCTTAATTTGCATCTTGCTGATTCTACTGTCAAGAAACCCATGGGAAGGATCAATGATGTTCTTATTATTGCAAATAGGAACTATGTACCCGTGGATTTCATTGTGCTTGACATTGATTGCAATCCTACATGCCCTATTATTCTTGGAAGACCTTTCCTAAGGACTATTGGTGCTATCATCGATATGAAGGAAGGGAATATTAGATTTCAATTTCCTTTAAGGAAAGGCATGGAACACTTTCCTAGAAATAAAATAAGATTGCCTTATGAATCCATGATGAGGGCCACTTATGGTTTGAGCACCAAAGACGACGATACGTGATTCTATCGCTTTTATGCCTAGCTAAGGGCGTTAAACAATAGCGCTTGTTGGGAGGCAACCCAATGAATTTATCTTTTTATTTCTGTTTTGTTGCGTCCACACATTCATAATTATATTGTGATTGTGTTTTTTAGTTTCTTTTTGTGTTTGAGCCAAGCAAAGCCTTTATGACTAGTCTTGGTAATGGTTGTTTGATCCTGCTGGAAAAGACAGAAACTTTTCGCTCACGAGATGATTTTTCATTTTTATTCAGAAAGAGCTTTCGAGTTGATTCTTTTTGCTGCTGATTGATATACTTTTTTCCCAGGCCTTCATAATGTTTAAGATTTTTTGAGGTACCAGAAGTATACGAAGTATACAAATTGCTATAGACTAGTCTGTTTTTGATAGATTCTGTTTTTGTTGAGTTGGTTGCTTGTTTTGATGAAACTATGGTTAGTATCGGGGGGTACTAGCCATGGAAAAGTGATAATACAGTAGCCCATCATCAATATAGATGGAATTTAAGTTTGCTATAGTACCAAAAGAAGTGGTAGTTTGTTTTCTTGTACTAATGTTATCACAAGTTTCTGTTTAAGTTTTGTGTTGTGAAGTTTTGAAGTTTTGGGTGATGTTCTCATGGACAAAGAGATAAGGAGTGGAAAGAGCTCAAGCTTGGGGATGCCCAAGGCATCCCAAGCCAAATTCAAGGACACCAAAAAGCCTAAGCTTGGGGATTCCCCGTGAAGGCATCCCCTCTTTCGTCTTCAATCCATCGGTAACATTAGTTGGAGCTATATTTTTATTCACCACATGATATGTGTTTTGCTTGGAGCGTCTTGTATCATAGGAGTCTTTTCTTTTTGTTGTGTCACAATCATCCTTGCTGCACACCTTTTTGAGAGAGAGAGACATGCACTCATCGTGATTTTTCTACAATGCTCATAGTGCTTCACTTATATCTTTTGAGCTAGATACTTTTGCTCTAGTGCTTCACTTATATCTTTTGAGCTAGATACTTCTGCTCTTGTGCTTCACTTATAACTTTAGAGCACGGCGGTGCGTGATTTGGTAGTTGGCTATGCTATGAAAGTAGTCCCAAATGTGCTAGGTACCCAAAGAGGATGCAAAAACCTCCATCTTCATGTGCATTGAGTAGAAAGAGAAGTTTCAATTCCTCATAATTAGTTTTGAGACATGGATTCGGTAACATTAAGAGTTATGTTAGTAGGGTGTTGTGAATCTAGAGATACTTGTGTTGGAGTTAGTGATTCTCGTAGCATGCACGTATTGTGAACCACTATGTTAGGAAGTCGGAGCATAATTGATCTATTGATTGTCATCCTTTGTGTTGAGGTCGGGATCGTACGATGGTTTACACCTACCAACCCTTCCCCTCGGAGTATGCGTTTAGCACTTTGTTTCGATTACTAATAAAAACTTTCGCAACAAGTATGTGAGTTATTCATGACTAATGTGAGTCCATGGTATATATGCACTTTCACCTTCCACCATCGCTATCCTCTCTAGTACCGCGCAATTCTCGCCGGTGCACAAACCCACGAAATTCATTCCTCAAAACAGCCACCATATCTACCTACTATGGCATTTTTATAGCCATTCCGAGATATGCCATGCAACTACCACCGTTCCGTCTCATGACTTGTGCCTTCACTCTCATATTGCCATTGCATGATCGTAAGATAGCTAGCGAGATGTTTCAGCATCATACGCCATGCTAGATCGTTGCATATCCCCGTACACTGTCGGAGGCATTTCCTATAGAGTCATCACCATTTTGAGCTGTGAGTAAATAAAAGTGTGATGATCATCATTTTTAGAGCATTTTCCCATGTGAGGAAATAGAAAAAAAGAGGAAAAAGAAAAAAAGAGGCCTAAGAGCCCAAATGAAAAAAAAGAAAAGAGAGAAAAAGAGAGAAGGGACAATACTACTATCTTTTCCACACTTGTGCATCATGAAAGCACCATGTTCTTCATGATTGAGAGCTTCTTGCTTTGTCACTACCATATGCTAGTGGGAATCTTCACTATATAACTTGGTGTGTATACTCCAATGATGGGCTACCTCAAAATTGCCCTAGGTCTTCGTGAGCAAGCAAGTTGGATGCACACCCACTAGTTTTCCTTTTGAGCTTTCACATACTTATAGCTCTAGTGCATCTCTTGTATGGCAATCCCCACTCATTCACATTGATATCTATTAATGGGCATGTCCATAGCCTATTGATACGCCGAGTCAGTGTGACCATCTCCTCCTTTTTTTGTCTCACAACCACCACCACACTCTATTCCACCTATAGTGCTATATCCATGGCTCGCGCTCATGTATTGCGTGATAGTTATAAAAAGTTTGAGAAAGTAAGAGTGCGAAAACAATTACTTGGCCAATTCGGGGGTTGTGCATGATTTACATTAGTTGTGTGAGGATGATGGAGCATAGCCAGACTATATGATTTTGTAGGGATAACTTTCTTTAGCCTTGTTATTTTGAAAGTTCATGGTTACTTTGCTAGTTTGCTTGAAGTATAACTGTTTTTATGTCAATAGCAAACTATTGTTTCGAATCGTACAGATCTGAACATTCATGTCACGTGAAAGAAGTTCCAAAGGACAACTATGCTAGGTAGCATTCCACATCAAAAATTCATTCCTTATCACTTCCCTACTCGAGGACGAGCAGGAGTTAAGCTTGGGGATGCTTGATACGTCTCCAACATATCTATAATTTTTGATGGTTTCATGCTATTATCTTCTCGAACTTTGGATGTTTTGCATGCCTTTTATATATTTTTTGGGACTAACTTATTAACTCAGTGCCAAGTGCCAGTTCCTGTTTTTCCATGTTTTTGACCCCTTTCAGATGAGATTTTGAAATGGAGTCCAAACGAAAGAAAATCCCCGAAAAGATTTTTTCTGGAACGGAAGAAGATCGGGGAGCTTGGGAGCCAAGGCAGGGGAGCCCCAGGGGGCCCACAAGCCCCCACCCCGCGGCTAGGGGGAGGCCGCGCCATCCAGGCTTGTGGGCTCCCTGAGCGTCCCCTGGCCTAGGGGTTGCGCCTATATATTCCCTAAAATTCCCAAAACATTAGGAGATCATCGGAAGTACTTTTCTGCCGCCGCAAGCTTCTGTCTTCGCAAGATCCCATATGGGGCATGTTCTGGTGCCCTGCCGGAGGGGGGATTCGGACACGGAGGGCTTCTTCATCAACACCATCACCTCAACGATGATGCGTGAGTAGTTCACCATAGACCTAATGGTCCATAGCTAGTAACTTGATGGCTTCTTCTCTCTCTTGTATCTTCAATACAAAGTTCTCCATGATCTTCATGGAGATCTATCCGATGTAATCTTCTTTTGCGGTATGTTTGTTGAGATCCGATGAATTGTGGATTTATGATCAGATTATCTATGAATCTTATTTGAGTTTCTTCTGATCTCTCTTATGCATGATTTCATATCCTTGTAATTCTCTTCGAGTTGTGGGTTTTGTCTGGCCAACTAGATCTATGATTCTTGCAATGGGAGAAGTGCTTGGTTTTGGGTTCATACCGTGCGGTGACCTCACCCAGTGACAGAAGGGGTAGCGAGGCACGCATCGTGTTGTTGCCATCAAGGGTAAAAAGATAGGGTTTTCATCATTGGTTTGAGACTATCCCTCTACATCATGTCATCTTGCTTAAAGTGTTACTCTATTCGTCATGAACTCAATACACTAGATGCATGGTGGATAGCGGTCGATGTGTGGAGTAATAGTAGTATATGCAGAAAGTATCGGTCTACTTGTCTCGCATGTGATGCCTATATGTATGATCATTGCCTTAGATATCGTCATGACTTTGCGCGGTTCTATCAATTGCTCGACAGTAATTTGTTCACCCACCGTAATACTTGCTATTTTGAGAGAAGCCTCTAGTGAACACTATGGCCCCCAGGGTCTACTCCACACCATATTTTCAGCCTTACACTTTTTACTTTGTTGCTCTTTCTGCCTTCAGATCTCACTTTGCAAACAATCTTGAAGGGATTGACAACCCCTTTGAAGCGTTGGGTGCAAGCTTGTTTGTGTTTGAACAGGTACTTTGGACTTGACGAGGCCCTCCTTCTGGATCGATACCTTGGTCCTCAAACTAAGGGAAATACTTACTGCTCCTGTGCTGCATCACCTTTCCTCTTCAAGGGAAAAAGCCGACGCAAACCAGAGAAGTAACAAGAAGAATTCCTAAGCGTCAGGGAAGGACTTTTGTTGCCGCAGCAGGACCCACCATTGCTTCTTCATAATTCACTGGTTCATTGTTGTATAACAACATGACTGATAAGATAGGATTACCGTACCACTCAGGAGTAGTACGTGATCTTGTCGACCTGCGAGGCCCGATAGGAACTTGATCCGAAGTTTAATGATCATCATCATCAACTTCCTCCTCAACCGACGTCGCCATGACAGGGGTTTCCCCTTGCCTTGCGCCACCATCTAGAGGGACTAGAGGTTCAACAACCTCATCAAGTTCTATCTTCCTCCCACTCAATTCTTTCAAGTGAAACTCCTTCTCAAGAAAACCTCAGTTTTTAGCAACAAACACTTTGCGCTCGGATTTGAGATAGAAGGTGTACCCAACTGTCTCCTTTGGGTAACCTATGAATACGCACTTTTCCACTTTGGGTTCCAGCTTTTCACGCTGAAGCTTTTTGACATAAGCATCACATCCCCAAACTTTAAGAAACGACAACTTCGGTCTTTTGCCATATCACAGTTCATATGGTGTCGTCTCAACGGATTTTGATGGTGCCCTATTTAAAGTGAATGCAGCCGTCTCTAATGCATAACCCCAAAATGATAACGACAAATCGGTAAAAGACATCATAGATCACACCATTTCTATCAAAGTATGATTACGATGTTCGGACACACCATTACGCTGTGGTGTTCCAGGCGGTGTCAACTGTGAAACAATTCCACATTGTCTTAAGTGAGCACCAAACTCGAAACTCAAATATTCACCCCCAAGATCAGACCGTAGTAACTTGATCTTCTTGTTACGATGGTTTTCAACTTCACTCTAAAATTGCTTTAACATCTCAAACATTTCAGACTTGTGCTTCATCAAGTAGATATATCCATACCTACTCAAATCTTCAGTGAAGGTGAGAAAATAACGATATCCGCCGCGCGCCTCCACACTCATCGGACCGCACACATCTGTATGTATGATTTCCAACAAGTCACTTGCACGCTCCATTGTTCCGGAGAACGGAGTCTTATTCATCTTGCCCATGAGGCATGGTTCGCACGTGTCAAGTGATTCAAAGTCAAGTGACTCCAAAAGTCCATCGTAATGGAGTTTCTTCATGCGTTTACACCAATATGACCTAAGCGGCAGTGCCACAAAAACATGGCGCTATCATTGTTAACTCTACATCTTTTGGTCTCAATGTTATGTATATGTGTATCATCGCTATCAAGATTCAATATGAACAATCCTCTCACATTGGGTGCATGACCATAAAAGATATTACTCATAGAAATAGAACAACCATTATTCTCTGACTTAAACGAGTAACCGTCTCGCAATAAACAAGATCCAGATATAATGATCATGCTTAACACATGCACTAAATAAAAAGTATTTAAGTTCATAACTAATCCTGATGGTAACTGAAGTGAAACTGTGCCGACGGCGATTGCATCAACCTTGGAACCATTTCCCGCGCGCATCGTCACTTCATCCTTCGCCAGTCTTCGTTTATTCTGTAGTTCCTGCATTGAGTTGCAAATATGAGCAACAGAACCGGGATCAAATACCCAAGCACTACTACGAGAGTTGGTTAAGTACACATCAATAGCAGGTCTCATACCTCTCGATCCGTGCGTTCTTCTGAAAGATAAACTTCAACTCCTGGAACATCTCATACGCTCCATGATGCTCAAAGCAACGTTGAAGTCCCGGCTCTAAACCATACAAGAGTGCACATTGAACTACCGAGTAGTCCTCCTTACGTGTTAACCAGGCGTTCAAAAATATCTTGGCTAGACGTAGCGGGTGGTTCATCTCCTAGCGCAGCATTAAGGACATAATCCTTCTTCCCAGCTTGCAGGAGCATCTTTAGATTACGAGCCCAATCTACAAAGTTGCTTCCATCATCTTTCAACTTAGCTTTCTCTAGGAACGTATTAAAATTCAGGGTTGCTACTGCATGAGCCATTGATCTACAACACAAATATTTCAAAGTGGACTTAGATTATGTTTAAGATGATTAGAGTTTAAATAATCAAATTACTGATAAACTCCCACTCAAAAAGTACATCTCTCTAGTCATTTGAGTGGTACATGATCCAAATTCACTAACTCAAGTCCGATCATCACTTGAGTTGAGAATAGTTTCAGTGGTAAGCATCTCTATGCTAATCATATCAACTATACGATTCATGCTCGATCTTTCGGTCTAATGTGTTCTGAGGCCAAGTCTGCACATGCTAGGATCTTCAAGTTTAACCCGAGTGTTCCGCGTGTGCAACTGTTTTGCACCCGTTGTATGTGAACGTTGAGTCTATCACACCCGATCATCATGCGGTGTCTCGAAACGACGAACTGTCGCAACGATGCACAGTCGGGGAGTACACAATTTCATCTTGAAATTTTAGTGAGAGATCACCTTATAATGCTACCGACATTCTAAGAAAAATAAGGTGCATAAAAGGATTAATATCACATGCAATTCATAAGTGACATGATATGGCCATCATCTTGTGCTTCTTGATCTCCATCACTTAAGCACCGACATGATCTTCTTGTCACCGGTGCCACACCTTGATCTCCATCATCATGATCTCCATCAACGTGTCGCCATCGAGGTTGTCATGCTATCTATGCTATTACTACTAAAGCTACGACCTAGCGATATAGTAAACACATCTGCAAACACAAACGTTAGTTTAAAGACAACCCTATGGCTCATGCCGGTTGGCGTAGAATCGACGTGCAAGTCGATATTAACTATTACAACATGATCATCTCATACATCCAATATATCACATCACGTCATTGGCCATATCATATGACAAGCATACCCTGCAAAAACAAGTTAGACGTCCTCTAATTTGTTGTTACATGTTTTGTGTGGCTGCTATGGGTATCTAGTATGATCGCATCTTACTTACGCAAAAACCACAACGGAGATGTGCAAATTGCTATTTAACATCTCCAAGGACCGCCTCGGTCAAAACCAATTCAACTAAAGTTGAAGAAATCGACACCCGCCAGTCATCTTTATGCCACGAGGTTGAATGTCAATCGCTGAAACCAGTCTCTCGTAAGCGTACGAGTTATGTCGGTCCGGGCCACTTCAATCCAACAATACCGCCGAATCGAGAAAAGACTAAGAAAGGCAGAAAATCGAACATCACCGTCGAGAAAACCTTTTTTGTTCTACTCGAGATAACATCTACGCATGAACCTAGCTCAGGATGCCACTATTGGGGAACGTTGCATGGGAAACAAAAGAAAATCCTACGCACACAAAGACCTATCATGGTGATGTCCATCTATGAGAGGAGATTAGGTCTACGTACCCTTGTAGATCACTCAACGGGAAGCGTTAAGAAACGTGGTTGATGTACTGGTACAGCTTCGTGATTCAAATCACCGTCGTCCCACGATCCGTCCCACGAACGGTTCTGATCTAGCGCCGAACGGACGGCACCTCCGCGTTCAGCACACGTACATCTCGATGATGATCTCGGCCTTCTTGATCCAGCAAGAAAGACAGAGAAGTAGGTGACTTCTCCGGCAGCGTGACGGTGCTCCAGTGGTGGTGACGATCTACTCCTACAGGGCTCCGCCCGAGCTCCGCAAAAAACCGATCTAGAGGTAAAACTATGTGGAATAGCCTTGAGTTGCACGTGGCAAAGTTGTGTCTCAAAAATCCCTAAACCACCAATATATATAGGAGGAGGGGAGGGGCTAGCCTTGGGGCACAAGGGCCCCAAGGGTGCGTCGGCCGCCAGGAAGGAGGAGGACTCCTCCTCCAATTTTGTTTTGGAAGGAGGAGTCCTCCTCTTCCTTCCCACCTCCCTCTTTCCTTTTTTTCTTCTTTTCCTTTGGTATTTTTACATGTGGCGACATAGCCCTCTTGGGCTGATCCACCATCCCACTAAGGACTTGGTGCGCCACCCTAGGGCCTTGGGCTCACTCCCGGGTGGGTGGGCCCCTCCCGGTAAACACCCGGAACCCATTCGTCACTACCAGTACACTGCCGGAATTGCCCGAAACTTTCTGGTGACCAAATGAAACCATCCTATATATCAATCTTCATTTTCGGCCCATTCCGGAAACCCTCGTGACGTCCGTTATCTCATCCAGGACTCCGAACAACATTCAGTAACCACACATATAACTCAACTATACTAAAACATCATCGAACCTTAAGTGTGCAGACCCTGCGAGTTCGAGAACTATGTAGACATGACCCGAGACCCTCCTTAGTCAATATCCACTAGCGGGACCTGGATGCCCATGTTGGATCCAACATATTCTCCGAAGATCTTATCGTTTGAACCTCAGTGTCAAGGATTCATATAACCCCGTATGTCATTCCCTTTGTCCTTCGGTATGTTACTTCCCCGAGATTTGATTGTCGGTATCCGCATACCTATTTCAATCTCGTTACCGGCAAGTCTCTTTACTCGTTCCGTAATACAAGATCCCGTGACTTACACTTAGTCACATTGCTTTCAAGGCTTGTGTGTGATGTTGTATTACCGAGTGGGCCCCTAGATACCTCTCCGTCACACGGAGTGACAAATCCCAGGCTTGATCCATACTAACTCAACGGACACCTTCGGAGATACCTATAGAGCACCGTTATAGTCACCCAGTTACGTTGCGACGTTTGATACACACAAGGTATTCCTTGGTGCCAGTGAGTTATATGATCTCATGGTCATAGGAATAAATACTTGACACGCAGAAAACCATAGCAATAAAACGACACGATCAATATGCTACGTTCATAGTTTGGGTCTAGTCCATCACATGATTCTCCTAGTGATGTGATCCAGTTATCAAGCGACAACACTTGCACATAGTCAGAAAACCTTGACTATCCTTGATCAACTTGCTAGCCAACTAGAGGCTTGCTAGGGACATTGTTTTGTCTATGTATTCACACATGTATCTATGTTTGCATTCAATACAATTATAGCATGGATAATAAACGATTATCTTGTAACAGGAAATATAATAATAACTATTTATCATTGCCTCTAGGTCATATTTCCAACAGAGAGTCACTGTAACAAGAAGATAAAGTTTCTACAATGTGATCATAGAAAAGAATATGTGAGTTACGAGTTTGGCATACATTTAAGACATCGTGGAAATTGTTTCACAACTCACACCACCTGGAACACCATAGTGTGATGATGCGTTCGTACGTCGTAGTCGTGCCCTATTAGATATGGTGTGTTCTATGATGTCTCTTACTGATTTGCCGCTATCGTTTTGGGGTTATGCATTAGATACAACCCCATTCACTTTAAATAGGGCACCATCAAAGTCTGTTGAGACGACATCGTATAAATTATGGTTTCGCAAGAAACCTAAGTTATTGTTTCTTAAAGTTTGGGGCTGCGACACTTCTGTGTAAAAGTTTCAACATGATAAGCTTGAACCCGAAGCGGACAAATGCGTCTTCATAGAATACCCTAAGGAAAAAATTTGGTATACCTTCTATCTCAAGATCCAAGGGCAAAGTTTTTATTGCTAAAACGGGTCCTTTCTCGAGAAATAGTTTCACTCAAAAGAATTGCGTGGGAGGAATATAGAACTTGATGAGGTTGTAGAACCTTACTTCAACGAGAGAGTAGCACAGAGCAGAAAGATGTTGTGGAGCCTACATTAGTTGAAGAAGAAGCTAATGGTAATGATCATGAAGCTTCAGATCAAGTTGCTATCGAACCTCGTAGGTCGACAAGGGCACGCACCGCTCCTGAGTGGTATGGTAACCCTGTCTTAACAATCATGTTGTTGGACAACGATGAACTTGCGAGCTATGGAGAAGCGATGGTGGGCCCGGATTCCAATAAATGGCTGGAGGCCATGAAATCCGAGATAGGCTCCATGTATGTAAAACAAAGTGTGGACTTTGGAAAAACTACCTAATGGTCGTAAGGCTACTAAGTACTAATGGGTCTTTAAAAGGAAGACAGACGACTATGGTAAATGTCACCATTTAGAAAGCTCGACTTCTTGCAAAGAGGTTTCCCAAAAGTTCAAGGAGTTGACTACAATGAGACATTCTCACCTGTAGTGATGCTAAAGTTTGTTGGAATTGTGTTAGCAGTTGCTAAAAATTTCAATTATGAAATCTGGCAGATGGATGTCAAAACATCATTTCCTTGAGGAAAGGTTGTATGTGATACAACCAGAAGGTTTAGTCGATCCTAAGGATGCTAACATGTATGCAAGCCCCGGCGATCCTTCTATGGACAGGAGCAAGCATCTCGGGGTTGGAATATACGCTTTGATGATATGATCAAAGCTTTTATGTTTATACAAAGTTTATGTGAAACTTGCATTTACAAGAAAGTGAGTGGGAGCACTATACAATTTGTGATAAGTGTATGTGGTTGACATATTATTGATCGGGAATGATATACAATTTTTGGAAAGCATATAGGGTTGTTTGAAAGGAGTTTTTCAAAGGAAAACCTGAATTAAGTGCTTGAACATTGGGCATCAAGATCTATACACATAGATCAAGACACTTGATAAAACTTTCGATAAATACATGCCTTGACAATTTTTTTGGAGGAGTTCAAAATGGATCAGTCAAAACGGGAGTTCTTGACTGTATTGTAAGGTGTGAATTTGAGTAAGACTCAACGCCCGACCACAGCAGAAGAAAGAGAAAGTACGAAGGTCATCCCCTATGCTTTAGCCGTAGGCTCTATAGTATGCCATGTTGTTTACTCCACGTGTTGTGTGCCTTGCCATGAGTTTTTCAAGGGGTACAAAGAGTGATCCAGGAATGAATAACCGAACAACAATCAAAGTTATCCTGAGCAAGTAGTGGACTAAGGAATTTTTTTGTATTATGGAGGTCATAAAAGAGTTCATCGTGAAGGGTTACGATGATGCAAGCTTTGACACTAATCCAGATGACTCTGAGTAGTAAAACGGATTCGTATAGTGGAGCAGTAAGTTGGAATTGTTCCAAGTGGAGCATACTAGCACCATCTACAGTATGACATAGATATTTGTAAAGTACACACGAATCTGAACATTTCAGACCCGTTGACTAAAACCTCTCTCACAAGCAAAACATGATTAACCCCAGAACATATTGGGTGTGAATCACATGGTGATGTGAACTAGATTATTGATTGTAATGCAAGTGGGAAACTGTTGGAAATATGCCATGCATGCAATAATAAATTGGTTATTGTTATATTCCCTTCTTCATGATAATCGTTTATTATCCATGCTAGAATTGTATTGATTGCAAACTCAAATACATGTGTGGATACATAGACAACACACTGTCCCTAGTGACCCTCTAATGGACTAGCTCGTTGATCAAAGATGGTCAAGGTTTCCTGACCATAGACAAGAGTTGTCATTTGATAATGGGATCACATCATTAGGAGAATGATGTGATGGACAAGACTCGGACTATGAATGTAGCATGTGATCCTCTCAGTTTATTGGTACTGTTTTCTGCATGTCAAGTATCTATTCCTATGACCATGAGATCATGAAACTACTCGACACTGGACGAATGCCTTGTGTGTATCAAACATCACAACGTAACTGGGTGACTATAAAGGTGCTCTACAGGTATCTCCAAGGGTGTTTGTTGGGTTGGCATGAATCAAGACGAGGTTTTGTCACTCCATATGACGGAGAGGTATCTCTAGGGCCCACTCGGTTATACAACATCATAAGAAACTCATATATTCACCCCCACGATCAGAACGTAGGAACTTGATCTTCTTGTTACGGTGATTTTCAAGTTCACTCTGAAATTGCTTTAACTTCTCAAACATTTCAGACTTGTGCTTCATCAAGTAGATATATCCATACCTACTCAAATCGTCAGTGAAGGTGAGAAAATAACGATATCCACCGCGCGCCTCCACACTCATCGGACCGCACACATCGGTATGTATGATTTCCAACAAGTCACTTGCACGCTCCATTGTTCCGGAGAATGGAGTCTTAGTCATCTTGCCCATGAGGCATGGTTCGCACATGTCAAGTGACTCAAAGTCAAGTGACTCCAAAAGTCCATCGGAATGGAGTTTCTTCATGCGCTTTACACCAATATGACCTAAGCGGCAGTGCCACAAAAACATGGTGCTATCATTGTTAACTCTACATCTTTTGGTCTCAACGTTATGTATATGTGTATCATCGCTATCAAGATTCAATATGAACAATCCTCTCACATTGGGTGCATGACCATAAAAGATATCACTCATAGAAATAGAACAACCATTATTCTCTGACTTAAACGAGTAACCGTCTCGCAATAAACAATATCCAGATATAATGTTCATGCTTAACACATGCACTAATTAAAAAGTATTTAAGTTCATAACTAATCCTGATGGTAACTGAAGTGAAACTCTGCCGACGGCGATTGCATCAACCTTGGAACCATTTCCCACGCGCATCGTCACTTCATCCTTCGCCAGTCTTCGTTTATTCTGCAGTTCCTGCATTGAGTTGCAAATATGAGCAACAGAACCGGGATCAAATACCCAAGCACTACTACGAGAGTTGGTTAAGTACACATCAATAACATGTATATCAAATATACCTGATTTTTCCTTGGTCGCCTTCTTATCAGCCAAATACTTGGGGTAGTTGCGCTTCTAGTGACCCAGTCCCTTGCAATAATAACACTCTGTTTCAGGCTTAGGTCCAGCCTTGGGTTTCTTCAACAGGTTGGCAACAGGCTTGCCGCTCTTCTTGGAGTTACCCTTCTTGCCTTTACCGTTTCTCTTGAAACTAGTGGTCTTATTGACCATCAACACTTGATGCTCTTTCCGGAGTTCTGACTCTGCGACTTTCAACATCGCGAATAACTCGTCGGGTGACTTGTTCATCCCTTGCATGTTATAGTTCAACACAAAGCTCTTGTAGCTTGGTGGCAGTGATTGAAGAATTCTGTCAGTGATAGCTTATTGTGGGAGTTCAATCCCTAGCTCAGCTAGACGGTTTGAGTACCCATACATTTTGAGCACATGTTCACTGACACACGAATTCTCCTCCATCTTGCAAGCATAGAATTTATTGCAGGTCTCATACCTCTCGATCCGTGCGTTCTTCTGAAAGATAAACTTCAACTCCTGGAACATCTCATATGCTCCATGATGCTCAAAGCAACGTTGAAATCCCGGCTCTAAGCCATACAAGAGTGCACATTGAACTACCGAGTAGTCCTCCTTACGTGTTAACCAGGCGTTCAAAACATCTTGGCTAGACGTAGCAGGTGGTTCATCTCCTAGCGCAGCATTAAGGACATAATCCTTCTTCCCAGCTTGCAGGAGCATCTTTAGATTACGAGCCCAATCTACAGAGTTGGTTCCATCATCTTTCAACTTAGCTTTCTCTAGGAACGTATTAAAATTCAGGGTTGCTACTGCGTGAGCCATTGATCTACAACACAAATATTGCAAAGTGGACTTAGCTTATGTTTAAGATGATTAGAGTTTAAATAATCAAATTACTGATGAACTCCCACTCGAAAAGTACATCTCTCTAGTCATTTGAGTGGTACATGATCCAAATTCACTAACTCAAGTCCGATCATCACGTGAGTTGAGAATAGTTTCAGTGGTAAGAATCTCTATGCTAATCATATCAACTATACGATTCATGCTCGATCTTTCGGTCTCATGTGTTCTGAGGCCAAGTCTGCACATGCTAGGCTCTTCAAGTTTAACCCGAGTGTTCCGCGTGTGCAACTGTTTTGCACCTGTTGTATGTGAATGTTGAGTCTATCACACCCGATCATCATGTGGTGTCTCGAAATGACAAATTGTCGCAACGATGCACAGTCGGGGAGTACGCAATTTTATCTTGAAATTTTAGTGAGAGATCACCTTATAATGCTACTGCCATTCTAAGCAAAATAAGGTGCATAAAAGGATTAACATCACATGCAATTCATAAGTGACATGATATGGCCATCATCTTGTGCTTCTCGATCTCCATCACTTAAGCACCGATATGATCTTCTTGTCACCGGCGCCACACCTTGATCTCCATCATCATGATCTCCATCAACGTGTCACCATCGAGGTTGTCATGCTATCTATGCTATTATTACTAAAGCTACGACCTAGCAATATAGTAAACACATCTGCAAACACAAACGTTAGTTTAAAGACAACCCTATGGCTCATGTCGGTTGGCGTAGAATCGACGTGCAAGTCGATAGTAACTATTACAACATGATCATCTCATACATCCAATATATCACATCACGTCATTGGCCATATCATATGACAAGCATACCCTACAAAAACAAGTTAGACATCCTCTAATTTGTTGTTACATGTTTTGTGTGGCTGCTATGGGTATCTAGTATGATCGCATCTTACTTACGCAAAAACCACAACGGAGATGTGCAAATTGCTATTTAACCTCTCCAAGGACCGCCTCGGTCAAAACCAATTCAACTAAAGTTGAAGAAATCTACACCCGCCAGTCATCTTTATGCAACGAGGTTGAATGTCAATCGCTGAAACCAGTCGCTCGTAAGCGTACGAGTTATGTCGGTCCGGGCCACTTCAATCCAACAATACCGCCGAATCGAGAAAAGACTAAGAAGGGCAGCAAATCGAACATCACTGTCAAGAAAACCTTTTGTGTTCTACTCGAGAAAACATCTATCCATGAACCTAGCTCATGAGGCCACTGTTGGGGAACGTTGCATGGGAAACAAAAAAAATCCTACGCACACAAAGACCTATCATGGTGATGTCCATGTATGAGAGGAGATTAGATCTACGTACCCTTGTAGATCACTCAGCGGGAAGCGTTAAGAAACACGGTTGATGTACTGGTACAGCTTCGTGATTCAAATCACCGTCGTCCCACGATCCGTCCCACGAACGGTTCCGATCTAGCGCCGAACGGACGACACCTCCGCTTTCAGCACACGTACATCTCGATGATGATCTCGGCCTTCTTGATCCAGCAAGAAAGATAGAGAAGTAGGTGACTCCTCCGGCAGCATGACGGTGCTCCAGTGGTGGTGACGATCTACTCCTACAGGGCTCCGCCCGAGCTCCGCAAAAAACCGATCTAGAGGTAAAACTATGTGGAATAGCCTTCAGTTGCACGTGGCAAAGTTGTGTCTCAAAAAGCCCTAAACCACCAATATATATAGGAGGAGGGGAGGGGCTAGCCTTGGGGCACAAGGGCCCCAAGGGTGCGTCGGCCGCCAGGAAGGAGGAGGAATTCTCCTCCAATTTGGTTTTGGAAGGAGGAGTCCTCCTCTTCCTTCCCACCTCCCTCTTTCCTTTTTTTCTTCTTTTCCTTTGGTATTTTTACATGTGGCGACATAGCCCTCTTGGGCTGACTCCACCATCCCACTAAAGACTTGGTGCGCCACCCTAGGGCCTTGGGCTCACTCCCGGGTGGATGGGCCCCTCCTGATAAACACCCGGAACCCATTCGCCACTCCCGGTACACTATCGGAATTGCCCGAAACTTTCTGGTGACCAAATGAAACCATCCTATATATCAATCTTCAGTTTCGGACCATTCCAGAAACCCTCGTGACGTCCGTTATCTCATCCAGGACTCCGAACTACATTCAGTAACCACGCATATAACTCAACTATACTAAAACATCATCGAACCTTAAGTGTGCAGACCCTGCGAGTTCGAGAACTATGTAGACATGACCCGAGACCCTCCTTAGTCAATATCCACTAGCGGGACCTGGATGCCCATATTGGATCCGACATATTCTCCGAAGATCTTATCGTTTGAACCTCAGTGTCAAGGATTCATATAACCCCGTATGTCATTCCCTTTGTCCTTCGGTATGTTACTTCCCCGAGATTTGATTGTCGGTATCCGCATACCTATTTCAATCTCGTTTCCGGCAAGTCTCTTTACTCGTTCCGTAATACAAGATCCCGTGACTTACACTTAGTCACATTGCTTTCAAGGCTTGTGTGCGATGTTGTATTACCGAGTGGGCCCCGAGATACCTCTCCGTCACACGGAGTGACAAATCCCAGTCTTGATCCATACTAACTCAACGGACACCTTCGGAGATACCTGTAGAGCACCTTTATAGTCACCCAGTTACGTTGCGACGTTTGATACACACAAGGTATTCCTTGGTGCCAGTGAGTTATATGATCTCATGGTCATAGGAATAAATACTTGACACGCAGGAAACAATAGCAATAAAACGACACGATCAATATGCTACGTTCATAGGTTGGGTCTAGTCCATCACATGATTCTCCTAGTGATGTGATCCAGTTATCAAGCGACAACACTTGCACATAGTCAGAAAACCTTGACTATCCTTGATCAACTTGCTAGCCAACTAGAGGCTTGCTAGGGACATTGTTTTGTCTATGTATTCACAAATGTATCTATGTTTTCATTCAATACAATTATAGCATGGATAATAAACGATTATCTTGTAACAGGAAATATAATAATAACTATTTATCATTGCCTCTGGGTCATATTTCCAACAGAGAGTCACTGTAACAAGAAGATAAAGTTTCTACAATGTGATCATAGAAAAGAATATGTGAGTTACGAGTTTGGCATACATTTAAGACATCGTGGAAATTGTTTCACAACTCACACCACTTGGAACACCATAGTGTGATGATGTGTTCGTACGTCGTAGTCGTGCCCTATTAGATATGGTGTGTTCTATGATGTCTCTTACTGATTTGCCGCTATCGTTTCGGGGTTATGCATTAGATACAACCACATTCACTTTAAATAGGGCACCATCAAAGTCTGTTGAGACGACATCGTATAAATTATGGTTTCGCAAGAAACCTAAGTTATTGTTTCTTAAAGTTTGGGGCTGCGACACTTCTGTGTAAAAGTTTCAACATGATAAGCTTGAACCCGAAGCGGACAAATGCGTCTTGATAGAATACCCTAAGGAAAAATTGGGTATACCTTCTATCTCAAGATCCAAGGGCAAAGTGTTTATTGCTAAAACGGGTCCTTTCTCGAGAAATAGTTTCACTCAAAAGAATTGCGTGGGAGGAAGATAGAACTTGATGAGGTTTTAGAACCTTACTTCAACGAGAGAGTAGCACATAGCAGAAAGATGTTTTTGTGGAGCCTACATTAGTTGAAGAAGAAGCTAATGATAATGATCACGAAGCTTCAGATCAAGTTGCTATCGAACCTCGTAGGTCGACAAGGGCACGCACCGCTCCTGAGTGGTATGGTAACCCTGTCTTAACAATCATGTTGTTGGACAACGATGAACTTGCGAGCTATGGAGAAGTGATGGTGGGCCCGGATTCCAATAAATGGCTGGAGGCCATGAAATCCGAGATAGGTTCCATGTATGTAAAACAAAGTGTGGACTTTGGAAAAACTACCTAATGGTCGTAAGGCTACTAAGTACTAATGGGTCTTTAAAAGTAAGACACACGACTATGGTAAATGTCACCATTTAGAAAGCTCGACTTGTCGCAAAGAGGTTTCCGACAAGTTCAAGGAGTTGACTACAATGAGACATTCTCACCTGTAGTGATGCTAAAGTTTGTTGGAATTGTGTTAGGAGTTGCTAAAATTTTCAATTATGAAATCTGGCAGATGGATGTCAAAACATCATTTCCTTGAGGAAAGGTTGTATGTGATACAACCAGAAGGTTTAGTCGATCCTAAGGATGCTAACATGTATGCAAACCCCGGCGATACTTCTATGGATAGGAGCAAGAATCTCGGGGTGGGAATATACGCTTTGATGATATGATCAAAGCTTTTATGTTTATACAAAGTTTATGAGAAACTTGCATTTACAAGAAAGTGAGTGGGAGCACTATACAATTTGTGATAAGTGTATGTGGTTGACATATTATTGATCGGGAATGATATACAATTTCTGGAAAGCATATAGGGTTGTTTGAAAGGAGGTTTTCAAAGGAAAACCTGAATTAAGTGCTTGAACATTGGGCATCAAGATCTATATAGATAGATCAAGACATGCCTTGACAATTGTTTCGAAGGAGTTCAAAATGGATCAGTCAAAACGGGAGTTCTTGACTGTATTGTAAGGTGTGAATTTGAGTAAGACTCAATGCCCGACCATGGTAGAAGAAATAGAAAGGACGAAGGTCGTCCCCTATGCTTTAGCCGTAGGCTCTATAGTATGCCATGTTGTGTACTCCATGTGATGTGTGCCTTGCCATGAGTTTTTCAAGGGGTACAAAGAGTGATCCAGGAATGAATAACCGAACAACAATCAATGTTATCCTGAGCAACTAGTGGACTAAGGAATTTTTCTCTATTATGGAGGTCATAAAAGAGTTCATCGTGAAGGGTTACGATGATGCAAGCTTTGACACTAATCCAGATGACTCTGAGTAGTAAAACAGATTCGTATAGTGGAGCAGTAAGTTGGAATTGTTCCAAGTGGAGCATAGTAGCACCATCTACAGTATGACATAGAGATTTGTAAAGTACACACGAATCTGAACATTTCAGACCCGTTGACTAAAACCTCTCTCACAAGCAAAACATGATTAACCCCAGAACATATTGGGTGTGAATCACATGGTGATGTGAACTAGATTATTGACTGTAATGCAAGTGGGAAACTGTTGGAAATATGCCCTGCATGCAATAATAAATTGGTTATTGTTATATTCCCTTGTTCATGATAATCGTTTATTATCCATGCTAGAATTGTATTGATTGCAAACTCAAATACATGTGTGGATACATAGACAACACACTGTCCCTAGTGAGCCTCTAATGGACTAGCTCGTTGATCAAAGATGGTCAAGGTTTCCTGACCATAGACAAGAGTTGTCATTTGATAATGGGATCACATCATTAGGAGAATGATGTGATGGACAAGACTTAGACTATGAATGTAGCACGTGATCCTCTCAGTTGATTGGTACTGTTTTCTGCATGTCAAGTATCTATTCCTATGACCATGAGATCATGAAACTACTGGACACTGGACGAATGCCTTGTGTGTATCAAACATCACAACATAACTGGGTGACTATAAAGGTGCTCTACAGGTATCTCCAAGGGTGTTTGTTGGGTTGGCATGAATCGAGACTAGGATTTGTCACTCCATATGACGGAGAGGTATCTCTAGGGCCCACTCGGTTATACAACATCATAAGAAGCTTGCAAGCAATGTAACTAAGAGTTAATCACGAGATCTTGTATTACAAACGAGTAAATAGACTTGCCGGTAACGAGATTGAACTAGGTATAGAGATACCGACGATCGAATCTCGGGCAAGTAACATACTGATAGGCAAAGGGAATAGTTTATGTGATTGATTGAATCCTTAGAATCGTGGTTCGACCCATAAAGATATTCTTAGAATATCTAGGAGCCAATATGGACATCCAGGTCCCGCTATTGGTTATTGGTCGGAGAGTGTCTCGGTCATGTCAGGATATTTCTCGAACTCGAGGGTGTGTAGTGCTACGGCAACAGACAACAGCGCCAGAAATTGGCACGTTGACCGAGACTTGGCTTGCGTTGGTTTTTCCCTTGAAGAGGAAAGGGTGATGCAGCACAGGAGCAGTAAGTATTTCCCTCAGTTTGAGAAGCAAGGTATCAATCCAATAGGAGAATCGCGTCAAGTCCAGAGTACCTGCAAACACAAAAGAGCTTGCACCCAACGCTATAAAGGGGTTGTCAATCCCTTCAAGATTGATTGCAATGTGAGATCTGAAGGCGGAAAGTGCAACGTAGTAAAAGTGTAAGGCTGAAAATATGATGTGAAGTAGACCCGGGGGCCATAATGTTCACTAGAGGCTTCTCTCAAAATAACAAACAATACGGTGGGTGAAAAAATTACTGTCGAGCAATTGATAGAACCGCGCAAAGTCATGACGATATCTAAGGCAATGATAATACATATAGGCATCACGTCCGAGACAAGTAGACCGATACTTTCTGCATCTACTACTATTACTCCACACATCGACCGCTATCCAGCATGCATCTAGTGTATTGAGTTCATGACGAATAGAGTAACGCCTTAAGCAAGATGACATGATGTACAGGGATGAACTCAAACCAATGATGAAAACCCCATCTTTTTACCCTTGATGGCAACAACACGATGCGTGCCGCGCTACCCCTTCTGTCACTGGGTGAGGTCACTGCACGGTATGAACCCAAAACTAAGCACTTCTCCATTTGCAAGAATCATAGATCAAGTTGGCCAAACAAAACCCACAACTCGAAGAGAATTACAAGGATATGAAATCATGCATATAAGAGATCATAAGAAACTCAAATAAGATTCATAGATAATCTGATCATATATCCACAATTCATCAGATCTTGACAAACACACCGCAAAGAGGATTACATCGGATAGATCTCCATGAAGATCATGGAGAACTTTGTATTGAAGATCCAAGAGAGAGAAGAAGCCATCTAGCTACTAGCTATGGACCCGTAGGTCTATGGTGAACTACTCACGCATCATCGGAGAGGTCATGGTGTTGATGAAGAAGCCCTCCGTATCTGAATCCCCCCTCCGGCAGGGCACCAGAACGTGCCCCAGATGGGATCTTGCGGAGACAGAAGCTTGCAGTGGCGGAAAAGTGTTTTTGTGGATCTCCTGATTTTTTCGGGGATTTTAGGGAATATATGGGTGAAAGACCTAGGGCAGAGGAGGCCCACAGAGCCCACAAGCCTGGGAGCCGCGGGCCCCTCCTGGTCGCGCCATGAGGGCTTGTGGGCTCCCTGGTGACCCTGTGCCTTGGTTCTCAAGTGTCTCGATCGTCTTCTGTTTCGGAAAAAATCTTTTCGGAAGTTTTATTCCGTTTGGACTCCTTTTAAAATCCTCCTCTAAAAAGGGTCAAAAACATGGAAAAAACCGGAACTGGCACTTGGCACCGAGTTAATAAGTTAGTCCCAAAAAAGATATAAAAGGCATACAAAACATCCATAGTTTGACAAGATAATAGCATGAAACCTTCAAACATTATAGATACGTTGGAGACGTATCAAGCATCCCCAAGCTTAACTCCTGCTCATCCTCGAGCACGGATGTGATAAAGACTGAATTTTTGATGTGGAATGCTACCTAGCATAGTTGTCCTTTGTAACTTCTTTCATGTGACATGAATGTTAAGATCCGTAAGATTCAAAACAATAGTTTGTTATTGACATGAAAACAATAATACTTCAAGCAAACTAGTAAGGTAATCATGAACTTTCGAAATAACAAGGCCAAAGAAAGTTATCCCTACAAAATAATATAGTTTGGCTATGCTCCATCATCCTCACACAACTAATGTAAATCATGCACAACCCCGGTACTGGCCAAGTAATTTTTTTCACACTCTTACTTTATCAAACCTTTTTCAACTATCACGCAATACATGAGCGTGAGCCATGGATATAGCACTATAGGTGGAATGGAGTGTGGTGGTTGTTGTGAGACAAAAAAGGAGGAGATGGTCACATTGACTCGGCGGATCAAAGGGTTATGGAGATGCCCATTAATAGATATCAATGTGAATGAGTAGGTATTGCCATACAAAGGATGCACTAGAGCTATGAGTATGTGAAAGCTCAAAAGGAGAACTAGTGGGTGTGCATCCAACTTACTTGCTCACGAAGACCTAGGGCAATTTGAGGAAGCCCATCATTAGGATATACAAGCCAAGTTATATAATAAATATACCCACTAGTATATGGTGGTGACGAAATGAGAGGCTCTCAATCATGAAGAACATGGTGCTATTATGAAGCACAAGTGTGGAAAAAGATAGTAGCATTGTCCCTTCTCTCTTTTTCTCTTTTTTTTATTATTGTTTGGGCTCTTTGGCCTCTTTTTTCTCTTTTTTTTATTTGGGTACTTTGGCCTCTTTTTTTTATTTTCTCACATGGGACAATGCTCTAATAATGATGACCATCACACTTTTATTTACTCACAGCTCAAAACTTAGAACGATGATGACTCTATAGGAAATGTCTCCGGCAGTGTACCGGGATGTGCAACGATCTAGCTTGACGTATGACGTTGAAACATCTCGCTAGCTATCTTA
This sequence comes from Hordeum vulgare subsp. vulgare, assembly GCF_904849725.1. Lineage (NCBI taxonomy): Eukaryota > Viridiplantae > Streptophyta > Magnoliopsida > Poales > Poaceae > Hordeum > Hordeum vulgare. The sequence continues at coordinate 520,964,206 of NC_058521.1, forward strand.
CGATCATGCAATGGCAATATGAGAGTGACGGCACAAGTCATGAGACGGAACGGTGGGAGTTGCATGGCAATATATCTCGGAATGGCTATGAAAATGCCATAGTAGGTAGGTATGGTGGCTGTTTTGAGGAAGGCATATGGTGGGTTTGTGGACCGGCGAACATTGCGCAGCACTAGAGATGCTAGCAATGGTGGAAGGTGAAAGTGCATCTATACCATGGACTCACATTAGTCTTAGTCATGAAGAACTCACATACTTGTTGCGAAAGTTTTTATTAGTAATCGAAACAAAGTGCTAAACGCATACTCCTAGGGAAGGGTTGGTAGGTGTTAACCATCACGCGATCCCGACCTCAACACAAAGGATGACAATCAATAGATCAATTATGCTCCAACTTCCTAACATAGCGGTTCACCATACGTGCATGTTACGGGAATCACCAACTTCAACACAAGTATTTCTACATTCACAACACCCTACTAACATAACTCTTAATATTACCAAATCCACGTCTCAAAACTAATTGAGAGGAATCAAAACTTCTCTTTCTACTCAATGCACATGAAGATGGAGGTTTTTGTATCCTGTTTGGGTACCTATCACCTTTGGGACTACTTTCATAGAACAAGCCAACTACCAAGTCACCCACAGCCATGCTCTAAAAGATCTAAGTGAAGCACATAGAGCAAAATTATCTAGCTCAAAAGATATAAGTGAAGTAAGATGGGCATTCTCGCAAAATCACGATGAGTGCGTGTCTGTCTCAAAAGGTGTGCAGCAAGGATGATTGTGACACAAGAAAAAGAAAAGACTCCTACGATACAAGACGCTCCAAGCAAAACACATATCATGTGGTGAATAAAAATATAGCTCTAAGTAATGTTATCGATGGATTGAAGACGAAAGAGGGGATGCCTTCCCGGGGCATCCCCAAGCTTAGGCTTTTTGGTGTCCTTGAATTTGGCTTGGGATGCCTTGGGCATCCCCAAGCTTGAGCTCTTTCCACTCTTTATCCCTTTGTCCATGAGAACATGACCCAAAACTTGAAAACTTCACAACACAAAACTTAAACAGAAACTCGTGATATCATTAGCACAAGAAAACAAACTAGCACCTCTTTAGGTACTGTAGAAACCTTGATTTATATTTATATTGGTGTTAGATTACTGTAATCTCACTTTTCCATGGCTAGTACCCCGATACTATCCATAGTTTCATCAAAACAAGCAACCAACTCAACAAAAACAGAATCTGTCAAAAACAGATCAGTCTGTAGCAATCTGTATACTTCGTATACTTCTGGTACCTCAACAATTCTGAAAAATTACGACTGCCTGGGCAAAAGGCATATCAACCATCAGCAAAAATAATCAACTCAAAAGATCTTTCTGAATAAAAATGATAAATAATCTCGTGAGCGAAAAGTTTCTGTCTTATTACAGCAGGATCAAACAACCATCACCAAGACTAGTCATAAAGGTTTTTCTTGGCTCAAACACAAAAATAAACACAAAATACACTATCATAACAGAATTATTATGGTGTGTACGCAACAAAACAGAAAGAAAAAAGATAAATTCATTGGGTTGCCTCCCAACAAGCGCTATTATTTAACGCCCTTAGCTAGGCATAAAGTGATAGAATCACGTATCGTCGTCTTTGGTGCTCAAACCATAAGTAGCCCTCATCATGGATTTATAAGGCAATCTTATTTTCTTTCTAGGAAAGTGTTCCATGCCCTTATTTAAAGGAAATTGAAATCTAATATTCCCTTCCTTCACATCGATGATAGCACCGATAATCCTTAGGAAAGGTCTACCAAGAATGATAGGGCGTGTAGGATTGCAACCAATGTCAAGAACAATGAAATCCACGGGTACATAGTTCCTATTTGCAATAATAAGAACATCATTGATCCTTCCCATGGGTTTCTTGACAGTAGAATCCGCAAGATGCAAATTAATAGAACACTCCTCAATCTCATTAAAACCAAGAACATCACATAAAGACTTTGGAATCAGGGAAACACTAGCACCCAAATCACACAAAGCATTGCATTCATAGTTTTTTATTTTGATTTTGATAGTAGGTTCCCACTCATCATGAAGCTTTCTAGGGATAGAAACTTCCAATTCAAGTTTCTCTTCAAGAGATTTTATCATAGCTTCGACGATATGATCGGTAAAGGCCTTGTTTTGGCTATAAGCATGTGGAGAGTTTAGCACGGATTGCATCAAGGAAAATGCATTCAATCAAGGAGAAATTATCATAATTTAATTCCTTGAAATCCAAAGTAGTAATTTCATTACTACTCAAGGTTTTAATATCTTCTACTCCACTTTCAATGCTTTTAGCATCAAGATAGATGGACTCCGAATCATTGGGCATTTTTCAACCATGGTGGATTCATATCCAGCCCCATCATCATTAGGTTTCACACAAGAAAACAAAGATTCAATGGGAGTCACACCAAGCACTTTAAGATCTTCGTGATTTTTATCACGAGAACACACCTTTTTAAGCCATTCATGTCTGGCATGAATTTGGGCGGTTCTTTCTTTGATCTCACTCATGGAAACACACATAGCTTTCAAAGTTTCATCCATATTGATCTTGGGAGGAGCACATCTAACTTTCAAAGCATGAGTATCACTAGACATTCTATCAACGCTCCTAGCCAAATCGTCAATTTTGAGTAGTTTTTCCTGTATGGGCGCATTGAATTTTTTTTGTGAGTTGATAAACTCTTTGATATTACTCTCTAGATCATAGGGTAATCTATTGTAATTTCCATGAGTATTGTTGTAGGAGTTGCCAAAGTTATTAGAGGGGTTACTAAGAAAAGGCCTAGGAACATAGTTTCCTCTAAAAGGATTGTTGTTGCCAAAATTATTCCTACCAACAAAATTAACGTCCAAGCTAGCATTGCTACTCTCAATCAAGGAAGAAAAGGGCATATCATTAGGATCTAAAGGAGCACTTCTACTAGCAACCAAATTCATTAACTCATCCATCTTAGCACTCAACGAGTTAATTTCTTCTATAGCGTGTACCTTCTTACTAGTAGGTGACCTTTCAGTGTGCCACTCAGATTAGTTCATCATGATATTGCCTAGGAGTTTTGTGGCTTCTCCTAACGTGATTTCCATGAACGTTCCACCTGAGGTGGAGTCCAAGATATTTCTAGAAGTGAAATTCAAGCCAGCGTAAAATATGTGTATAATCATCCAAAGACTCAAGCCATGAGCGGGACAATTTCTAATCATCAATTTCATTCTCTCCCAAGATTGCGCAACATGTTCATGATCAAGTTGCTTAAAATTCATGATATCATTACGGAGAGAGATAATCTTAGCCGACGGAAAATACTTGGATATATAAGCATCTTTGCACTTGTTCCAAGAATCAATACTATTTTTGGGCAAAGACGAAAACCAAGTTTTTGCTCGATCTCACAACGAGAAAGGAAAAAAGCTTCAATTTAATCACATCATTATCCACATCTTTCTTCTTTTGCATATCGCAAAGCTCAATGAAGGTATTAAGATGGGATGCGGCATCTTCACTAGGAAGGCCGGAGAATTGCTCTTTCATAACAAGATTCTGCAAAGCAGCATTGATTTCATATGATTCCGCACTAGTGGCGGGAGCAATCGGAGTACTAATAAAATCATTATTATTAGTATTCGAGAAGTCACAAACTTTGGTGTTTTCAGTCATGGTGACTTCAGCAAGCAAACAAGCACACAAGCGAACAGAAAGCAAGCGATAGAAAAGGGCGAACGAAAAAAGGCAAACGAAGAAAAAGGCAAATATTTTTTGTAAATTTTTGTTTTTCAGAAGTGGGGGAGAGGAATGATACGTCCATTTTGCATCATGCTTTCATGTTGATATTTATCGCTTTATGGACTGTTATTATACTTTGTGGTACCATACTTATGCCTTTTCACTCTTATTTTGCAAGGTTTATTTGAAGAGGGAGAATACCGGCAGCTGGAATTCTGGACTGGAAAAGGAGCAAGTCTGAGTCCTCTATTCTGCACAACTCCAAATACCCTGAAAATCAACATGGAATTTTTTAGGGATATATAAAAAATACTGGGCGAAGGAAGTGCCAGAGGGGAGATGCCAGGGGCCCACAAGCCTGGTAGCCGCGGCCTGCCCCCGTGGCCGCGGCTACAGGGCTTGTTGGCACCTGGTGGCCCACTGGCCCCCCTCTTCTGCTATATGAAGGGTTTCGTCCGGAAAAAAATCAGGGCGGCGCTTTTTCGAGGAGGCGCCGCCGCCACGAGGCGGAACTTGAGTAAAACCAATCTAGAGCTCCGGTAGGACGATCCTGCCGGGGAAACTTCCCTCCCGGAGGGGTAAATCATCGCCATCATCATCACCAACACTCCTCTCGTCGGAAGGGAGTCATCTCCATCAACATCTTCATCAGCACCATCTCCTATCCAAACCCTAGTGTAGCGACCCGACTCAATACGAGTCAAGCCTCTCGTGTTTCCGTACCATCCCAAAATCATGTTGGTATACACTCAGTACATCAATGTATATATCAAGAGTTCAGTCATACAGCTTTATTAATCGAAATCTCATATCGAGTACTTTATTACAATAATGAATTACAATAAAGTGGCTGAAGTCCATCTCATGAGATATCTAACGATGACTAGCGGAAGCATCAGGTAGACGAGTCCATCCGACTCCAGGGCATGTCATTGAGCGTAGATCGTAGCCTCACTCCTGGTCGGAAAAGTACTCTGCAATATGATACGTTGCAGCCGTGTAGGTCAGCATATGGAATATGCCGGCAAGTCATCAAAGAGAGGGGAAAAATAATAACCAACTAACTCTACATGCATATTTGACAGGTGGGGATATAAGTTTTGCATAAAGCCAATTTTCTCCTACAACAAGAGAGGGCTGAAAGCAAAATATTACTACATTGTTTGTTGTTAACGAGATGGTTCCGCCAACCAATTCTCGTACCCGAGTTGTTGTTAATTCCCACATCATTATTAAGTTGTGTCGAGAGTTCAGGGGAAATTTCAATGCCTTCGGCTCAAGTTGTCCATGACCGTGGACACGGCTAATCGATTAGGTTTGGGCACTCTGCAGAGTTTTGCACACGTTCCCCACAAGATTTGATCGCCTCCGAGTACGTCCTCGCACTTCAGGGTGTTTGAAGACCGGATGATCAAAACATGGTCTTTCAACGGGTCCCTCTGAATACCTGTCGGTGCCCATCCAATCCTACCATTCTTCTACATCTGCTGACACCGCCTGTCCAGAGTCGCCGCGTTGTCCAACCAAGCCAGAGCCCATAATGATTTGTGGTTGTGCAGGTAAGCCTTGGGTCTTGAAGCCTCCGTCCGTCTCTTCGAGCCTGGGTGAAGCTTTCCGCAAGATGTCATGGCACGTCTCCAGCATCTCGGGGTCGTCCACTGGTTTCTCCAGGGAGCCCGTCAAACCGTCCTTCACCCAGAGTTGCATTTCTTCACGGGGTCTTGAAAATCTTGTCTTTACCGGTCTTGGTTATTTAATCATCCTCGCATCACTCGTGTTATGCACTCAACCAGAATCCCGTCTACTCAAGCATAGCAATAGGAAATTTGTCGTCCCGGGCCAAGTATCGGGGTTGTTGTGTGCCTACCACATGATACTACAACCTATACTAAAATTTCCAAGTACCTACTCAGCATGCAATTGGGCAAAGAAAGGTGAAACTACCATGCATGGAAAAACATAGGAGATAGTATGATCAAAATGACTTGCCTTGATGATAGTTGTCTTGATGAGCGCTTCTAAGTAACAATCTTCGCACTCCGGGTGATCTACCGATACAAACAAATACACACCATAAGCACTACAATCATCAACAAGTAAAATAACATCACAAGCATAAAGTAGCTATGGCATAAAGTGAAAGAATTCAATTCACCTAACTACGACAGAAATTGATTCTGTTAAAACCCCAAGTAAAAATATTTAAAAAAATTGGAACTTACACTACAATAAGATATAATCACTAGGAAGCAGTAGCAAAAATAATAAAATAAAAATCATTTTTTAAACTCCTGGAATAAGCAAAACAAGGTTTAAACTAAATTTGATCTAATTCAAATTTGAAAATTTCAAACATAGACAAATTATATGTTTTTATAAACTACAGAAATATTGTGATCTACTGGGAAAAGAATCAACCTCATTGGATCTCTAGATCAAAAGTTATGATCAAAACAATTTTGAAACTTTCTCTGTTTTGGAATTTAAACAGAAAAAGAGAAACTAATTTTAACGGACAGGGGGTACACGTGGCAGCCCCTGATTGGTTGCGGGTTCGTTTGCTGCGGGGAAAACTAGCACACGGCCGAAGTATAGCTAAAACGACTCGGCTCCGTTTAAATGACAGAAAAAACCGATCCATTTTTTTTGTAAAACCCGAAGGGGTATGCGCATCTAATCCTATGCGTCTGATTCCAATCCAACGGTCCAAGGGGGGAGAGGAGCCTTACAGAGAGGTTGCCGGCGTGCTCCTTTTCTCCGGTGAGGCCGAGAGGAGGTGGTGGTCGGGGCGGGCTCCGGTGACCCTCCGGCGGTGGCGACGGGTCGGGGATGCGGCGGCGAGTCTCCTCCAGCGATTGGTGGCGGTGGCTAGGCGAGGGAGGCGGCGATGTGAGCTGCGGGTCGCCGGGGTGGCCGGGTGGAGCTCGGCTCCGGCGAGGTGGCGGCGTGGAGCTTGGGCAGGGGCGACGGGGCGGTGGAACGGGGCGAGAGAAGGGTCGGGGGTTGGCTATTTATAGGGGAGAGAGGGTAGACGAGGGGGAAGGGAATCGGGGCGAGAGAAGGAAGGTCCGGCCATGGTGGCCGATCGGGTGAGAGAAGGAAGGAGAGAGGAGAGAGAGAAGGAAAGAGAGGGAGAAGACCGGCTCGGGGTGGGGGTCGGACGCGGGTCCCACTGGGCAGAGAGAGAGGGGGGGAGCGCGAAGGTCGGTCGGTCGGATCCTAAGGGATTCGGTCCGGCTAAGGGGGGAACTGGGCCGGCAGGGTTATAAAGCGCCCAGGGCGCTTTCTAAATAAAAAAAACATTCCCGATTTTTCTATTTTTTCAAAAAAACAGAAAGTAAATCAAAATAAAAGGCAAGTAAATAAAATCCTAAAATAGGGGTATTATATACCAAAATTTTCAGAAAAATATTTTCTACTCGTTTATCATTTTTCCAAGACCAAAATAAAAACTTTTCAAAAATGTTTTTTTCAGAAAAAAACCCTAAGGCTTTATTTTCTTTTTGGCAATTAATTTCTCCATAAAACTTTGTTTTTTCTTGGCTCAAATATTTTCAAAAATACCCCTGATTTGGGAGGGTCATATTCCTCCACTCTTTCTTGCTTGCAAGAATTATTTGTGGGGTATTTCTTGTGGGAAGAAAAAAATAGAAAAGCAAGGAGCAAAAAATTAAAGAATTCAAATGCAAACTTTATTGCAAACAAAATGCATAGATGCTTAGCTATATTTGTAGAACATTCCCAATTAGGAAAATTGGGATGTTACACCTAGTCTATCTCTTGTAACCAATCGCCGTCTCGCGATGCCGATTGGTACTCGTAAGGTTGCTAGTAGTGTTGATTACTCTTTGTAGTTGATGCTAGTTGGTTTACTTGGTGGAAGATTATATGTTCAGATCCATTATGATATTCATTACTTATCTGGTCATGAATATATCCATGCTTTGTGAGTAGTTACTTTTGTTCCTGAGGACATGGGATAAGTCTTGCTATTAATAGTCATGTGAATTTGGTATTCGTTCGGTATTTTGATATGTTGTATGTTGTCTTTTCCTCTAGTGGTGTTATGTGAAGGTCGAGTACATAACACTTCACCATATTTGTACATAGCGGAAGGCATTGGGGAGTAGTAAGTAGATGATGGGTTGCTAGAGTGATAGAAGCTTAAACCCCAGTCTATGCGTTGCTTCGTAAGGGCTGATTTGGATCCACTAGTTTAATGCTATGGTTAGACGTTGTCTTAATTCTTGTTTTGTAGTTGAGGATGCTTGCGAGAGGGGTTAATCATAAGTGGGATGCTGGTCCAAGTAAGGGCAGTACCCAAGCGCCGGTCCACCCACATATCAAACTATCAAAGTAACGAACGCGAACCATGTGAACATGATGACAATTAGCTTGACAGATTTCCCATGTGTCCTCGGGAGCGTTTTACTTCCTATAAGACTTTTTTCAGAATTGTCCCTTTCTACAAAAGGTATTGGGCCACTTTGCTGCATCGTTGCTGTTACTTGTTACTTTTCACCTGCTACGTTTCACCTCACTACACCATCACTTGTTACCGCTACTTTCAGTGCTTGCAGTTATTACCTTGCTGAAAGCCGTTTATCAGAGCCTTCTTCTCCTCGTTGGGTTCGACACTCTTACTTATCGAAAGGACTACGATTGATGCCCTATACATGTGGGTCATCAAGACTCTTTTTTGGCGCCGTTGCCGGGGAGTGAAGCGCCTTTGGTAAGTGGAATTTGGTAAGGAAACATTTATATATTGTGCTGAAATTTATTGTCACTTGTCACTATGGAAACTATTCCTTTGAGGAATTTGTTCGGGGTATCTTCACCACGAACGGAAGCACGAGGAGTTTCTCCTCAACCTAAGCTACCTACTGGAAATATCTTTTATGAAATTCCTTCGGGTATGCTTGAGAAACTGCTAGCTAATCCTTTTACACGAGATGGATCATCACATCCAGACTTGCATCTAATCTATGTAGATGAAGTTTGTGGTTTATTTAAGCTTGCAGGTTTGCCCGAGGATGAGGTAAAGAAGAAAGTATTTTCTTTATCTTTGAAGGATAAGGCGTTGACATGGTATAGGCTATGTGATGGTACTGGATCATGGGACTACAATCGGTTGAAATTGGAATTTCATCAAAAGTTTTATCCTATGCATTTAGTACATCGTGATCGGAATTATATTTATAACTTTTGGCCTTGTGACAGGGAAAGCATAGCTCAATCTTGGCGGAGGCTTAAATCAATGCTATATTCATGCCCCAATCATGAGCTCTAGAGAGAAATTATCACTCAAAACTTTTATGCTCGGCTTTCTCATGAAGATCGTACCATGCTTGACACTTCTTGTACCGGTTCTTTTATGAAGAAGGATATTGACCAAAAGTGGAATTTATTGGAAAGAATCAAACGTAACTCTGAAGATTGGGAGCTTGAAGAAGGTAAGGAGTCAGGTATGAATTTCTAGTTTGATTGCGTTAAATCTTTTGTTGAAACAAACACTTCTAGAGATTTTAGCGCTAAGTATGGACTTGACTCTGAGATAGTAGCTTCTCTATGTGAATCTTTTGCTACTCATATTGATCTTCCTAAAGAGAAGTGGTTTAAGTATCATCCTCCTGTAGAAGTCAACATAGTTAAACCCAATCTAGTTGAAGAGAAAGTCATTGCCTATAATGATCCTATTGTTCCTTGTGCCTACACTGAGAAACCACCTTACCCTGCTAGGAAAAAGGATTATTCTAAAGTTTCAACTGTGTTACGTATGGGTTACATTAGACCACTTGCACCCCGTGAGCAAATTAGAGTTGAACCTAGTATTGCTATTATCAAAGATCTCTTAGCCGAAGACATAGACGGGCATGTTATCAAATTCTGTGAGGATGCCGCTAGAATTGCTAAACCTCACGCGAAAGACAAACACAGACATGTTGTTGGCCTGCCCGTTGTTTCTGTCAAGATAGGAGATCACTGTTATCATGGTTTATGTGATATGGGTGCTAGTGTTAGTGCAATACCCCGGTCCCTATATGATGAAATCAAAGATGAGATTGCACCTGCTGAGTTTGAACCCATTGATGTCACTATTACGCTAGCTAATAGAGACACTATCTGCCCTGTGGGAATTGTGAGAGACGTAGAAGTCCTGTGTGGTAAGATGAAGTATACTACTGATTTCCTCGTCCTTGCTACTGCACAAGATAGCTTTTCTCCCATCATATTTGGTTGACCCTTTCTCAACACTGTCAATGCTCATATTGATTGCGTTCAACAGACTATCACTGTTAGTTTCGAGGGTGTGTCTCATGAATTTAACTTCTCCAAGTTTGGAAGACAACCCCATGAAAAAGAGTCGTCTGGTAGGGATGAAATCATTGCTCTTGCCTCTATTGCCGTACCTCCTACGGATCCTTTAGAGCAATATCTGATTGAGCATGAAAACGATATGCATATGGATGAAAGAGATGAGATAGATAAAATTGTTTTAGAACAATATCCTATTCTTAAGAATAATCTGCCTGTTGAACTGCTTGGGGATCCTCCCCCACCAAAGGGTGATCCTGTGTTCGAGCTAAAACAGTTACCAGATACACTTAAGTATGCCTATCTTGATGAGAAGGAGATATATCCTGTTATTATTGGTGCTCACCTCTCGAATCACGAAGAGAAGAAGTTATTAAAAACTTTGATGAAGCACCGTGCTACTATTGAATATACTCTTGATGATCTTAAGGGTATTAGTCCCACTCTATGTCAGCACAAGATTAAAACCGATCCTGATTCTAAGCCAGTTGCTGATCATCAACGGAGATTAAATCCTAGGATGAAAGAGGTCGTGAGAAAAGAAATATTAAAGCTTCTGGAAGTAGGAATCATTTATCCTGTTGCTCATAGCGATTGGGTAAGTCCAGTGCATTGCGTACCCAAGAAGGGAGGTATCACCGTCGTTCCTAATGATAAGAATGAACTAATCCCATAGAGGATTATTACTGGCTATAGGATGGTGATAGACTTCTGGAAACTGAACAAGGCAACCAGGAAAGACCATTATCCTTTGACGTTTATCGACCAAATGCTAGAAAGGCTATCTAAACACACACACTTCTGCTTTCTAGACGGTTATTCTGGTTTCTCCCAAATACATGTTGCACAATCTGATGAGGAGAAAACCACTTTCACCTGCCCCTTCGGTAGCTTTGCTTATAGATGTATGCCTTTTGGTTTATGCAATGCACCTGCCACCTTTCAAAGATGTATGATGGCCATATTCTCTGACTTTGGTGAAAAGATTGTTGAGGTTTTCATGGATGATTTCTTCGTTTACGGTTCTTCCTTTGACGATTGCCTCAACAACCTTGATCGAGTCTTACACAGATGCAAAGATACCAACCTCGTCTTAAACTAGGAGAAGTGCCACTTCATGGTTAATGAAGGCATCGTCTTAGGACACAAAATCTCTGAGAAAGGCATTGAAGTTGATAAAGCTAAGGTTCATTAAAGACTTCTCTAAGATTTCTAGGCCTCTTACCAACCTCTTGAAGAAGGATGTTCCTTTTGTTTTTGATGAGGATTGTGAGGAAGCTTTCGAAATACTTAAGAGGGCCTTGATAACCGCACCTATTGTTCAACCACCTGATTGGAACTTGCCCTTTGAAATCATGTGCGACACTAGTGATTATGCTGTTGGTGTTGTTCTAGGACAAAGAGTTGACAAGAAGTTGAATGTTATTCACTACGCTAGTAAAACTCTAGACAGTGCCCAAAGAAACTATGCCACTACGGAGAAGGAATATTTAGCCGTCGTGTTTGCATGTGAAAAGTTCAGATCTTATATAGTTGACTCCAAAGTCATTATTCACTCTGATCATGCTGCTATTAAGTACCTTATGGAGAAGAAGGACGCTAAGCCTAGGCTAATCAGATGGGTTCTCCTGCTACAGGAATTTGATTTGCACGTTGTTGACCGAAAAGGTGCTGATAACCATGTGAACATGATGACAATTAGCTTGACAGATTTCCCATGTGTCCTCGGGAGCGTTTTACATCCTATAAGACTTTGTTCAGAATTGTCCCTTGCTACAAAAGGGATTGGGCCACTTTGCTGCATCATTGCTGTTACTTGTTACTTTTCACCTGCTACGTTTCACCTCACTACACCATCACTTGTTACCGCTACTTTCAGTGCTTGCAGTTATTACCTTGCTGAAAAACGTTTATCACAGGCTTCTGCTCCTCGTTGGGTTCGACACTCTTACTTATCGAAAGGACTACGATTGATCCCCTATACTTGTAGGTCATCAAGGAAAACGAGAGGCAAAAAAGTAAATGCAAGAGATGAGTTTGCGGTACTTACTTGGATGAGTTCTTGACTTGATCCTCCCCGGCAACGGCGCCAGAAATTCTTCTGCTACGGCAACAGACAACAACGCCAGAAATTGGCACGTTGACGAAGACTTGGCTTGCGCTGGTTTTTCCCTTGAAGAGGAAAGGGTGATGCAGCACAGGAGCAGTAAGTATTTCCCTCAGTTTGAGAGCCAAGGTATCAATCCAGTAGGAGAATCGCGTCAAGTCCAGAGTACCTGCGCAAACACAAAAGAGCTTGCATCCAACGCTATAAAGGGGTTGTCAATCCCTTCAAGATTGATTGCAAAGTGAGATCTGAAGGCGGAAAGTGCAACGAAGTAAAAGTGTAAGGCTAAAAATATGATGTGAAGTAGACCCGGGGGCCATAGTGTTCACTAGAGGCTTCTCTCAAAATGTTGGGACCCCGATCCTAAGGCATAGGAATCCAGCCTGTAACATTGCGGTCTCACGCACGGTTAACCCCACGGCTGCAGCCTTACCTTAGCCAGGACCGTTTGCGCCTTTTGACTCGCGTATGCAATTGTGTCGCTAGCAATCCAATGACAAAGACCCGGATCGACATGTCTAGTCATAAACCAAAGTGGCAGTTCCGCACAGGGACAAGCATACATGACCCAGCAAAGCAGGTGTCGGTCACCAGCGAATGTAGACGAGTCGTAGCAAGCTACGAGGACTCCATTACATCGCGTGACATTTCCCCAAAGGGGACAGACACAGCAGCTAAGAAGGACACACGTCGGTCAACCAATGTGTCCGGAGCAGTAGTGACCTACCATGGCTCGTTGGATCACAAAGGGGCATTTCGCTGTAAGGAATGCTACTAAAGTCTACGGCTAGGTAATTGAACCCCATACATATCAAGTACGACACACGTACGCATGGCATACCGATATGTATAGATACATCGATGGCATCACAACATAACCATAAACATACAAGCTTTATTTAAAAGGCTCGGAAGAGCCACACACATAATATTACACAGTAGGGGTCTCACGACCCATCATAACAGTCATTCAAGTTACAAGCCAGCGGAAGTAAATAAACTGTCTGAGTACAGACAGATGAAACTAGAAGGCACGTGGCCTGACTATACTACAGACCCACCCTAGGGCCAGATCGTAGCTGGGATACCAGCTACTCGTCGTCGTCGATGTCTAGGAAGAACCCTCCATTAGGGTCATTAACAACCTCTGCAACAAATATTAAGAAAACATGAGTACGGAGGTACTCAGGAAGACTTTAGGATAACTATCTACTCATGCAATGTATCAATAAGGAATTGTGTGGTTTCATGCGAAAAGCCAGTATTTGACTCGTGGCTAGACAACTTGCAATTTTAAATAATTTTGACAACTTGATTTCTCGCACACGAGTCCACACAATACTCCATCGTGGAATCATTCCGTCTCCATTCGGAAATGCCGTCCACAACACTCACGCTTATCCTGACAATTTTATGAGTAGCCATTATAGTTATCTATGGACAACATATGTTTCCAAGTAGTCCATATCCGCGGACGCGGCTATTCGAATAGATCATAACCCTGCAGGGGTGTACTTCGTCACACACGCTCTCGCCACTTATCGCCATGTGCACGTCATGCACCTTGGAAACCTTCAAGCAGAAGCCTAGCGAGGGAGTCGGCCACGACCGTTAACCACACTAATGCTTAGTCCAGGTCTATCGCCTATCTGACGGTAACCCGCGCGGAAGTCCGGCCGAGGTTTCCGCCATGGCCCCAAACGATGTGCGCAGGGTTCCCAAGCCCATCATCCGGGTGCCACTTGGTACACCGTGCCACTGCCTACCGCATCACAGCCCACCTCTCAGGTCAGCGCTATGCACGGCCTCCAGCATGACTATAAACACCAGAAACTACTTGCAACTCCTGGACCGAGTACTAAGCGATTAATAAGTCGAGCGGGGTCATATTTCAGGGCCCAGCATGTGGTAGTATCTCGTCTTGGATTACATACACGGAACTCAGTTCCTAGGGACGGTTCCAATGAAACAACCCGCCATGTACTCCTACATGGCCTTTCACCGGTACCTTTACCAAATCAGGTTCAACACACAACCTTTACTTACTGAACACATTCTCACAATTATGTTCATCTCCCAGATGACAGACCATACACAACTCTAAGCATAGCATGCATAGCAGGATAAGGCACATCATGGCGCAAGCATCTACCAGGTAGGCTAGGTTGCAAGGTTCAGCTATTTACTGTGACAAAGACAGGTCATGCAAAGGAAGTGGGTTCAACTAACATGGCAAAAGCATTTGAGCATTTGATCCTAATGCAATAAGTAAGTGCAGGAGCGAGAACATGGGATTTATCGGGATGATCAAAATGGTTGCTTGCCTTGTTGCTCAGAGGAGGGACAATATCCGTCAGTCGGATATTCAGTGGAATCCGGAGGAGCGGAGCCTACCGAAAGAAATGACAACAATCAATAACAATCGTATGCAACAAGATGATGCATGAGCATGGCATGAGGATGCAAGGTGGTATGCTGATATAGCTAACATTTATTAGGTTTGAAGTTGATTTGAATTAGATTCAGTATCACTTCAAACGAGGTATTCTTGAATACCATTTTAAATGATTCAACCTGATGCTCAGATCAACTTGTTTTTAACATGCATGGAAATGATATGTTAAGTTTCTGGTTGTGATTGAACAATGTTTGATCATAGTATTTGAATTGGAATTCAAATGATTTTCAAATTCCATCTCCATAGCATTTATAAAATTTAACCTATTCATTAATCTACAAGTTTGGTCCAGTACCATTTTCAAACATGTTTTAAAATGACATATTCAGATTCCTTGGATTTTTCTGATACTTTTTCATATATAAATTATTTTCATTGGAGTTACAGATTAATTTCTATGATTTTTAGAAGTTTTGGCATTTTTCTAGAATTCTTTTAAATCAGAAATCCACTTATTGCGTCACCATGGCATCAGCAGGTCCAACTAGCTGTTGAAAGTCAAACCTGACCAGTGGGACCCACTGGTCAGTGACTCTGGTCAGTTTTAGATTAGTTTTAAACTTAATTAGCTAATTAACAGCACTAGATCCACATGTTAGTGACTTATTAGTTTAATTGATTTTATTTTTATTAATCCAAAACATCCAAAGGCTGGCCCCACGCGTTAGTGGCTCAGGCCAGCTGAGATCCACCGGCGGCGAGGTCGTCCTTGCCGGCGGTGAGCCTCCGGAAACCAGTACGGCGGAGGGGCTCGGAAACGGCGCACAAGCGGCCAAACTCTGCGCGGAGTGCACCAGAGGAACGACACGTCTCCCGCAGGTTCATTTTTGCACTTAGCCGGGGCTGATCTGGCCGGAGATGACGTCGGCGACGAGCTTGGCGGTGGCCAAAGCTCGGGCGTCATCGGGGTCATCGAAACAGAGGGAGCTACGCACGGGACTGAGCTCCTACGACATCTACTCGACGGCATGAAGCTGCTGGTGGCCTCAGAAGGACGAGCTGGTCACCGGAGGGCTACCGGCGACGAGCTTCCGCGGCGGATCTCGTCGGGTCTGGTAAAACCAAGGCTAGAGGAGGGGATCGAAGAGGGAAACTTGGGGGAAACTGTGCAAGCTCACGGGGAGTGCAGTGGTGGCGCTAGCTTGCTCGGGGACGGCCTGGAGAGGGAGAACACCGACGATGAACTTCGGTGACCCGAGGAAGAAGACGAGTGCATCTCGTCGTTTCACTGCGTCTCGGCGTCGGGCTCGTGGCTAGGAAGCTTCAGGGAGCTGTGGCGGTTCTATTGCGCGGCTCAGGAGGGAAAAAGGTAGGCTAGAACGACGGCGAGCTCGAGCTCTGCTCGGGCTCCAATGGCGGCAGTGGGGAACGAAGCAGAGGGGGGGAATGAGGAGAGGATGGGCTCGGGCACGCCTCGGGAGGGTTATCCCCTCGCGTGCCAGTGCAAAGCGGCGGACAGGCAGGCGCACAGGTGCATGGCCGCGCCAGAGTACGCGGAGGCCACCTCCTGCTGCCCACTGGCGGGGGAGGAAGACGACATGGAAGAAGCTGGGTCGGGACAGGTGAGCGACAGGTAGTCTCTCCTTCATTTTTTTGTTTTGTTTCTGTTTTGCTAACTATTTTGATTTGCTATTTATTTCTGCTGCAAAATGGTTTATAAAATTATTTTGAACACACCAGAATATTAGTTGGGATATATCCAACCATTCCTGAAGTTTTCAACATTTTTGAAAACTTAAAGTTTTTGAATTCAAATTTAAACTTGAATCCAGTAGCTTTTTGCATTTAAATAAAATGCCAAATGTGTTATGGAAATAGTTTTCTTCACTGCTTATTTGCTTTCATGAATTATCAAAAAAGTTGAACTTTTCTTGGGGCCATTTTGGGTTCATTGATTTGAACAAGTTTAGAATTTCTTTGAATTTGAGAAGTGGCTAGGGTTTTTGAGTTTTGCTTCACCACTTGCTTTGATCTTGTTGCAATTTCCTTTGATGCAATGCAAAGAAGATATGAGCACAATGCTATACTTGATTAGGGTTTCAGGGATATGACAACTCACCCTCACTCAAAAGAATCTCGTCCCGAGATTTAGAAGTCGTCGGGAATAACACGGGGTACTCAAGTCGTAGACAATCCTCTCTTTCCCATGTTGCCTCCTTCTCATTTGATTTGACCATTGAACTTTAAGAAACTTGAGGTTTCGACGTCGAGTGGTGCGCTCAGCTTGATCAAAAATACGCACAGGGTATGCTCGGTATGAAAGGTTATCTTGGAGATCAAGCGTTTCGTGGTCCACTTCACGGATAGGATCCGAAAAGCAACGCCTGAGTTGCGAGACGTGGAAGACATCATGAACCTTGGAAAGATGCGGAGGAAGTTCCAACTGGTAGGCAACTTCTCCTCGTTTGGCAAGAATGCGAAAAGGACCAATGTAACGAGGAGCCAACTTGCCCTTGATACCGAATCAATGAGTACCCTTCAAAGGTGTAACCCGTAGATAAGCCTTCTCGTCAACTTCAAAGGTCACAGCCTTATGATGACGATCATATTGGCTCTTTTGACGAGACTGGGCTGTTTTCATCTTTTCACGAATAATGCGAACCTGCTCTTCTGCATCCTGGATCATATTTGGGCCAAAGAGTTGCCTCTCTCTGGTTTCTGACCAATTAAGAGGTGTTCGACATCTTCGTCCATAGAGAACTTCAAAAGGGGCTTTGCCCAAGCTTGATTGATAACTATTGTTATAAGCAAATTCGGCGAATGGAAGGCACTTCTCCCAATTCATACCGAACGATATAACACAAGCTCGGAGCATATCTTCTAGGATTTGATTCACTCTTTCTACTTGACCACTTGATTGAGGATGGAAAGCAGTGCTAAAAGATAAGTGAGTCCCCATAGCATTCTGAAAACTTTCCCAAAAGCGAGAAGTAAAGATACTCCCACGGTCTGAGTTAATCTCCAGGGGAACACCATGAAGAGACACTATTTGAGAGATATATAACTCTGCTAGCTGGCTAGCTGTTATACTCTCACGAACTGGAAGAAAATGAGCTACTTTGGAGAGACGGTCAATGACCACAAAGATAGCATTATTTCCTTTCTTGGTCTTGGGAAATCCGGTAATGAAATCCATACTGACTTTATCCCATTTCCATTCAGGAATAGCTAAAGGTTGAAGGGTGCCAGCAGGCCTTTGATGTTCTGCCTTAACTCGACGACAAACGTCGCAGTTAGCAACGAACTCAGCAATTTCTCTCTTCATCCTAGTCCACCAGAACCTCTGGCGTAGGTCCTGATACATCTTAGTACTACCGGGATGAATGGTGAGAGGAGAATCATGAGCCTCCTTAAGGATTAACTGCCTTAGATGTGGATTCTTAGGATCCACTAGACGATTTTGGAAGAACACAACACCTTGATCATTCATGGAGAATTCGTTAGCGTTTCCGCTAATGATATTCTCCTTGATCCGTGATATACCCTTATCACGCTTCTGGCCAGTTATAATTTGATCCTTAAGGGTAGGCTTCGCCACCAGGGTAGAAAGGAATCCTTGAGGAACAATATGAAGATTCAACTTCCGAAATTCCTCATAGAGATGTGGTTGACCTTGTTGTAGCATCAAGTTGTTACAATAAGATTTACGACTTAGTGCATCAGCCATAACATTGGCCTTCCCCGGGGTGTAAGTTATCCCTAAGTCGTAATCCAAGATCAACTCAACCCACCGTCTTTGCCTGAGATTCAAATCCGGCTGGGTGAAGATATATTTCAGACTTTCGTGATCAGTGAATATTTCGCAACGATTACCAAGAAGGTAATGTCGCCAGGTTTTAAGTGCATGGACTACAGCTGCAAGCTCAAGATCATGTGTGGGATAATTATCCTCATGTGGACGCAAGTGTCGAGATGCGTATGCAATCACATGACGATCTTGCATGAGAATGCAACCTAATCCTTGTCGCGAGGCGTCGCAATAGATAACAAAGTCCTTAGAAAAATCTGGTGGTAACAACACATGTGCGGAAGTGAGGCATCTTTTCAGTTCCTAAAAACTATGCTCACACTGTGGTGTCCACTCGAACTTTTTATCCTTCTTGAGGAGTTCAGTTAGAGGCTCTGCAACCTTGGAGAAATTCTCGACAAAGCGGCGACAATAGCTCGCTAGACCAAGAAAACTCCTAACTTGCTTAACCGATTTAGGTTGAGTCCAATCAAGGACGGCTTGAACTCTCTCGGGATTGACAGCAATACCCTTACCAGAGATTACGTGACCTAGATAGGTCACTTCTGGTAACCAAAATTCACATTTTGAAAACTTGGCATAAAGGCGATGCTCTCGAAGTTTCATCAATACCGGCCTTAGATGCTCGGCATGTTCTTGTTTGTTCTTCGAGTAGATTAGAATATCATCGAGGTATACCACGATGAATTTATCCAAATACTCCATGAAGATTGAATTCATCAGATGAGAGAAGGTGGCTGGGGCATTGGTTAAACCGAAGGACATGACGGTGTACTCGTATTGGCCATAACGAGTAACAAAAGCCGTTTTTGGAATGTCCCCGTTCTTGATCTTGATTTGATGGTATCCCAACCTCAAATCCATTTTTGAGAAGAATGAGGATCCAGCAAGCTGATCATATAGGTCGTTGATCCTGGGGAGCGGATACTTGTTCTTTATGGTGACCAGATTAACTGGTCGGTAATCTACAACCATCTGATCCGTTCCGTCTTTCTTCTTGACGAAGAGGACGGGGCAAGCCCAGGGAGAAGAGCTAGGACGAATGAAACCTTTATTGAAGGCCTCATCTAGTTGCTTCTTAAGTTCGGCTAGCTCCAGGGGTGCCATCTTCTATGGTCTTCTGGCTATTGGAACAGTTCCCGGAACAAGATCTATCACGAACTCTACATCTCTATCAGGTGAATTCCTGGCAGTTCCTCTGGAAAAACATCCGGAAAGTCATGGACTACCGGAATGTCTTCAAGTTCCGGAAGAGGGTTGGCATTGAGGGAATAGAGTTGGCATTTGGCAACTTGAGTAGAGACATTGACTATCTCACCCGAGGAATGGGTAAGCTGAACATTTCTAGTATGAGTATCAATCTTGGCATAGTGAGCTGACATCCAGTCCATACCCAAGATGATATTAATATCCGAAGATTTAAGGGCTATCAATGAGGCTAGAAAAACTAGCCTGTCTACTAGAATTTCATTGCTATAGGTTATCCTAGAGGTTTGCCACTTACTACCAGGGGTTTGGACAACCAATGGAATTGGCATATCACAGAAAGACATGTTATGCAACTGTGCATAAAATTCTGAAATGAAGGAATGAGAAGACCCAGTGTCAAAAAGAACAGACGTTGGGTGATGATTAACAAGAAGCGTACCCAGTATGACGTCGGGATCCTCTGCAGCTTCTTCTGCTGAGACATAGTTCACACGGCCACGTGCAGGAGTTGGCTTCACATAGTAAGCTTTGCCCGACTTGCCTTGCCCGACGGACTTTCCGGGTTGCTTGGCACCCACATTCTAAGGACACTCACGGGAATAATGCCCTGGTTCTCCACACTTGTAGCATATCACTTGGTTGGCATGTGGTGCAGCATTGCTAGCTGGACCACCATAAGTTTTAGCTGGAGGGTTGGTCTGATTCGTCTGAGGCGCCACATAGGATGGCCTCGGAGTGTATCTTGGCGGCAGAGAACTGTTTGGAACCCACAGCCTGCGTTTTGGAAACGCGGAACCAGATGACGAGCCAAAGTCAAGGGAGTGCTTCTTTGTGGTTTCAAAGTCGGTATGACCAGTCTCGGCAATGATCGCCTTGTTGACCAGGGCTTGGAAGCTTGTACAGTCGTGGAGGCGCAAATCATGATGAAGCTCAGGGCTTAGACCCTTACGGAATCTTGCTTGCTTCTTGGCGTCAGTAGACACCTCCTCTGTTGCATAGCGGGCGAGGTTACCGAACTCGAGGCTATAGGCATCCACGGTCAACTTGCCCTCGGTGAATGCACAGAACTCCTCTCTCTTTCTGTCCATCAGGCCCTCTGGAATATGGTGCAGACGGAAGGCTGCTAAAGTCTGCCCATGTGGCTGCTGGTTCAGCAGGACGCATAGCTTCAAAGTTCTCCCACCACAGATTGGCGGGTCCTTCGAGAAAATACACCGCAAAGGTCACCTTGTCGGCCTCAGAAACATTCGCAGAGTGAATCTTACGTGAAATACTGCACAACCAATCATCAGCGTCGAGGGGATCGATGGAGTGATGGAACTTTGGAGGATTCAGCTTCACAAAGTCAGTGAGGAACACTGCAGCATTGCTAGGCTGACGAGCCGTATTCTGCTCAATACGCTCTAACAGTCAGTTGGTCTCCCTTTTGTTTCTCTCTGCCTCAAGCATCACTTCCGCCAGAGAGGGCGGGTGAGGCAGGTCTTCCTGTGACGCTTGACTACCCTCGCCTTGCTCATGAGCAGGGGCAGAGTTCAACCTGGTGAACACCATCCTGACAAACAAACTCACAGCTTAGACCAATATCATTATCAATACTAGCTATGGATTAAGAATGCACTGAACACATGGAATGCGGAAATGAATATCCGAACAACATGGTAACAAGCAACTGCTATATATACACCATGGTTCATACACACCCTTACATAGTTCAGTACAACCTTAACCGAAGAGAAAACTACTGAAATTATGTAACTACTCATCAGAGGCTTACAAGCTTCCTATACATTATTTATCTAGGCCTCCGGAATTCATTTCACATCACAAGCATACTACACAAGTCACACAGGACTGTGAACGTACAGCTACTACCATACTATCCTTCCACTCACAGCTCAGGCATCCGCATAGAACATCTCATAAAGATTGCCTCCATGGCCTGGAAGCTCAACCTGCGGATCAGGAAATACTCTGGCCTGAGATCCCTGGGATCCGTAAGGACACGGATGGGGCCTTGGTCCCCTGACTGGTGGTAGTAGGGGTCCCCGAAGAGGGGTGACTCCTCCTATAGCGGGCCAGTCAACATGGGCCGGAAGATGGGTTCTAACAGGGTTCAACATCTCCATATCTCAGTACCCTGTCTGGACTACCGGTGCGAGCTGCGTCAAAGCCGTCCACAGACGGGCACGTGTAGCATAAAGCTCCATGCGGAGAGCACGAGCATCCCTGTCTCTGTTCTCTACCATCTCAACAGTGGATTGCAATAGTGGATCCTCCATAGAGGAATCAAAATAGACCCCACTGAGGTATTCCTCTTCACCAGGCTGAGAGGCAGGAACATAGCAGAACTCTGAATTCTGCAGCAGTGCATGTCTCGCCCTCATAATGGTCAGCATTGAATAGGCAGCATCTTGTACTGCCATGTCAACAGTGACTCCCAATCCATAGGACCAATGGATTGGCTCCTCAGCTCCAGGGTAGTCTGGAAATACCCTAACAGTGCAGATATACTAGCTCTGGTTGAAGTCTCGGTACTGTTCCTCCACTGTGTACTCTGGGTACCAGCGGTAACCGCACACTGACATCACCCTGACCAGCATGGTCGTATGACCCGGCACATCAATGCACCTGGTCAGACGAACCACCTGACGAGAAGGACAGCCAGGCATCTGAAAATAGAGAGCAATGCAAAAGCATTAGAGCTCTGAATGCAAAGTTGGGCAGCATAACGGCTGTAAATGCTCAAAAACAATTTTGAGACAACCCAAAAATAGAATAGCGTAACCACTCAACTATCAAGTTCAATTCTCTGATCATCAAACTTACTTCCTTTTTCCTAGGGATAAAAGAAACCCAAATATCTCTCGACCCGTTGTCCTATAATCTACCGATCAGAAACACGAGCCTAGAAGAAGATGAGCAGCCTAGTCCTTAATTCCCGCAGAAAAGACGAGGATGACCAGAATAGAATAACTTGAGAAGGGAACAAGAGTCTTACGTTCCCTTCCACAAACAATTCCCTTATATATAACTAGAGCAATTCTAGACTCAACTTCGACCAGTTTGGCTTAGTAGTCTTACAGTCAGTCAGGCTCTAATACCAACGCTGTCGGGACCCCGATCCTAAGCCATAGGAATCCAGCCTGTAACACATCGCATCTCTTTGCGGTCTCACACACGGTTAACCCCATGGCTGCAGCCTTACCTTAGCCGGGACCGTTTGCGCCTTTTGACTCGCGTATGCAATTGTGTCGCTAGCAATCCAATGACAAAGAACCCGGATCGACCTGTGTAGTCATAAACCAAAGTGGCAGTTCCGCACAGGGACAGGCATACATGACCAAGCAAAGCAGGTGTCGGTCACCAGCGAATGTAGACGAGTCGTAGCAAGCTACGAGGACTCCATTACATCGCGTGACATTTCCCCAAAGGGGACAGACACAACAGCTAAGAAGGACACACGCCGGTCAACCAATGTGTCCGGAGCAGTAGCGAGCTACCATGGCTCGTTGGATTACAAAGGGGCATTTCGCTGTAAGGAATGCTACTAAAGTCTACGGCTAGGTAATCGAACCCCATACATATCAAGTACGACACACGTACGCATGGCATACCGATATGTATAGATACATCGATGGCATCACAACATAACCATAAACATACAAGCTTTATTTAAAAGGCTCGGAAGAGCCACACACATAATATTACACAGTAGGGGTCTCACGACCCATCATAACAGTCATTCAAGTTACAAGCCAGCGGAAGTAAATAAACTGTCTGAGTACAGACAGATGAAACTAGAAGGCACGTGGCCTGACTATACTACAGACCCACCCTAGGGCCAGATCGTAGCAGGGATACCAGCTACTCGTCATCGTCGATGTCTAGGAAGAACCCTCCATTAGGGTCATTAACAACCTCTGCAACAAATATTAAGCAAACATGAGTACGGAGGTACTCAACAAGACTTTAGGATAACTATCTACTCATGCAATGTATCAATAAAGAATTATGGGTTTTCATGCGGAAAGCCAGCATTTGACTCGTGGCTAGACAACTTGCAATTTTAAATAATTTTGACAACTTGATTTCTCGCACATGAGTCCACTAACACCACAACAATACTACATCGTGGAATCATTCCGTCTCCATACGGAAATGCCGTCCACGACACTCACGCTTATCTTGACAATTTTATGAGTAGACATTATAGTTATCTATGAACAACATATGTTTCCAAGTAGTCCATATCCGCGGACGCGGCTATTCGAAAAGATCATAACCCTGTAGGGGTGTACTTCGTCACACACGCTCTCGCCACTTATCGCCATGTGCACGTCATGCACCTCGGCAACCTTCAAGCGGAAGCCCAGCGAGGGAGTCGGCCACGACCGTTGACCACACTAATACTTAGTCCAGGTCTATCGCCTATCTGAGGGTAACCCGCACGGAAGTTCGATCGAGGTTTCCGCCACGGCCCCAAACGATGTGCGCAGGGTTCCCAAGCCCACCATCCGGGTGCCACTTGGTACACCGTGCCACTGCCTACCACATCACAGCCCACCTCTCAGGTCAGCGCTATGCACGGCCTCCAGCATGACTATAAACACCAGAAACTACTTGCAACTCCTGGACCGAGTACTAAGAGATTAATAAGTCGAGCGGGGTCATATTTCAGGGCCCAGCATGTGGTAGTATCTCGTCTTGGATTACATACACGGAACTCAGTTCCTAGGGACGGTTCCAATGAAACAACCCGCCATGTACTCCTACATAGCCTTTCACTGGTACCTTTACCAAATCAGGTTCAACACACAACCTTTACTTACTGAACACATTCTCACAATTCTGTTCATCTCCCAGATGACAGACCATACACAACTCTAAGCATAGCATGCATAGCAGGATAAGGCACATCATGGCTCAAGCATCTACCAGGTAGGCTAGGTTGCAAGGTTGAGCTATTTACTGTGACAAAGACAAGTTGTGCAAAGGAAGTGGGTTCAACTAACGTGGCAAAAGCATTTGAGCATTTGATCCAAATGCAATAAGTAAGTGCAGGAGCGAGAACATGGGATTTATCGGGATGATCAAAATGGTTGCTTGCCTTGTTGCTCAGAGGAGGGACAATATCCGTCAGTCGGATATTCAGTGGAATCTGGAGGAGCGGAGCCTACCGAAAGAAATGACAACAATCAATAACAATCATATGCAACAAGATGATGCATGAGCATGGCATGAGGATACAAGGTGGTATGCTGATATAGCTAACATTTATTAGGTTTGAAGTTGATTTGAATCAGATTCAATATCACTTCAAACGAGGTATTCTCGAATACCATTTTAATTGATTCGACCTGATGCTCAGATGAACTTGTTTTTAACATGCATGGAAATGATATGTTAAGTTGCTGGTTGTGATTGAACAATGTTTGATCATAGTATTTGAAGTGGAATTCAAATGATTTTCAAATTCCATCTCCATAGCATTTATAAAATTTAACCTATTCATTAATCTACAAGTTTGGTCCAGTAACATTTTCAAACATGTTTGAAAATGACATATTCAGATTCCTTGGATTTTTCTGATACTTTTTCATATATAAATTATTTTCATTGGAGTTACAGATTAATTTCTATGATTTTTAGAAGTTTTGGCATTTTTTGGAATTCTTTTAAATCAGAAATCCACTTATTGCGTCACCATGGCATCAGCAGGTCCAACTGGCCCTTGAAAGTCAAACCTGACCAGTGGAACCCACTGGTCAGTGACTCTGGTCAGTTTTAGATTAGTTTTAAACTTAATTAGCTAATTAACAGCACTAGACCCACATGTGAGTGACTTATTAGTTTAATTGATTTTATTTTTATTAATCCAAAACATCCAGAGGCTGGACCCACGCGTCAGTGGCTCAGGCCAGCTGAGATCCACTGGCGACGAGGTCGTCCTCGTCGGCGGTGAGCCTCCAACGACCACCAGTATAGCGGAGGGGCTCGAAAACGGCGCACAGGCGGCCAAACTCTGCACGGAGTGCACCAGAGGAACGACACGTCTCCCGCAGGTTCATTTTTGCACTTAGCCGGGGCTGATCTGGCCGGAGATGACGCCAGCGACGAGCTTGGCGGCGGCCAAAGCTCGGGCGTCATCGGGGTCATCGAAACAGAGGGAGCTACGCACGGGATTGAGCTCCTACGTCATCTACTCGACGGCCTGAAGCTGCTGGTGGCCTCAGAAGGACGAGCTGGTCACCGGAGGGCTACCGGCGACGAGCTTCCGTGGCGGATCTCGTCGGGCTCCGGTGAAATCAAGGCTAGAGGAGGGGATCGAAGGGGGAAACTTGGGGGAAAGCTGCGCAAGCTCACGGGGAGTGCAGTGGTGGCGCTGGCTTGCTCGAGGACGGCCTGGAGAGGGAGAACTCCGGCGATGAACTTCGGTGACCCGAGGAGCTGCGGCGGTTCTATTGCACGGCTCGGGAGGGAAAGAGGTAGGCTAGAACAACGGCGAGCTCGAGCTCTGCTCGGGCTCCAATGGCGGTAGTGGGGAACGAAGCAGAGGGGGAGAATGAGGAGAGGATGGGCTCGGGCACGCCTCGGGAGGGTTATCCCCTCGCGTGCCAGCGCAAAGCGGCGGCCAGGCACGCGCACAAGTGCGTGGCCGCGCTGGAGTACGCGGTGGCCACCTCCTGCTGCCCACTGGCGGGGGAGGAAGACGACAGGGAAGAAGCTGGGCCGGGCCAAGTGAGCGACAGGTAGTCTCTCCTTCAATTTTTTGTTTTGTTTATGTTTTGCTAACTATTTTGATTTGCTATTTATTTCCGCTCCAAAATGGTTTATAAAATTATTTTGAACACACCAGAATATTAGTTGGGATATATCCAACCATTCCTGAAGTTTTCAACATTTTTGAAAACTTAAAGTTTTTGAATTCAAATTTAAACTTGAATCGAGCAGCTTTTTGCATTTAAATAAAATGCCAAATGTGTTATGAAAATAGTTTTCTTCACTGCTTATTTGCTTTCATGAATTATCACAAAAGTTGAAATTTTCTTGGGGCCATTTTGGGTTCATTGATTTGAACAAGGTTAGAATTTCTTTGAATTTGAGAAGTGGCTAGGGTTTTTGAGTTCTGCTTCACCACTTGCTTTGATCTTGTTGCAATTTCCTTTGATGCGATGCAAAGAAGATATGAGCACAATGCTATACTTGATTAGGGTTTCAGGGATGTGACACAAAATAGCAAATACTACGGTGGGTGAACAAATAACTGTTGAGCAATTGATAGAACCGCGCAAAGTCATGACGATATCTAAGGCAATGATCATACATATAGGCATCACGTCCGAGACAAGTAGACCGATACTTTCTGCATCTACTACTATTACTCCACACATCGACCGCTATCCAGCATGCATCTAGTGTATTGAGTTCATGACGAACAGAGTAACGCCTTAAGCAAGATGACATGATGTAGAGGGATAAATTCAAACCAATGATGAAAACCCCATCTTTTTACCCTTGATGGCAACAACACGATGCGCGCCTCGCTACCCCTTCTGTCACTCGGTGAGGTCACCGCACGGTATGAACCCAAAACCAAGCACTTCACCCATTGCAAGAATCATAGAACAAGTTGGCCAAACAAAACCCACAACTCGGAGAGAATTACAAGGATATGAAATCATGCATATAAGAGATTAGAAGAAACTCAAATAAGATTCATAGATAATCTGATCATAAATCCACAATTCATCGGATCTCGAAAAACACACCGCAAAGAGGATTACATCGGATAGATCTCCATGAAGATCATGGAGAACTTTGTATTGAATATCCAAGAGAGAGAAGAAGTCATCTAGCTACTAGCTATGGACCCGTAGGTCTATGGTGAACTACTCACGCATCATCGGAGACGTCATGGTGTTGATGAAGAAGCCCTCCGTATTCGAATCCCCCTCCGGTAGGGCACCAGAACGTGCCCCAGATGGGATCTTGCAGAGACAGAAGCTTGCGACGACGGAAAAGTGTTTTCATGGATCTCCCATTTTTTGGGGGATTTTAGGGAATATATAGGCGAAAGACCTAGGGCAGAGGAGGCCCAGGGAGCCCACAAGCCTAGGAGCCCCCCCCCCCCCCCGACCGCGCCATGAGGGCTTGTGGGGTCCCTGGTGACCCTCTGCCTTGGTTCTCAAGTCTCCCGATCGTCTTTTGTTTCGGAAAAAATCTTTTTGGAAGTTTTATTCCATTTGGACTCCGTTTAAAATCCTCCTCTGAAAAGGGTCAAAAATACAGAAAAAACAGGAACTGGCACTTGGCACTGAGTTAATAAGTTAGTCCCAAAAAAGATATAAAAGGCATACAAAACATCCAAAGTTTTACAAGATAATAGCATGAAACCATCGAAATTTATAGATACGTTGGAGACGTATCATGCACACTTAAGGTTTGGTGACAATTTGGTATTAAGGAGTTATGTGTGGTAGTAACCGAAAGTTGTCCGGAGTCCCAGATGAGATCCCGGACTTCACGAGGAGCTCCAAAGGTAAAGATTTATATATGGGAAGTCATGTTTTGGCTACCGGAGAAGTTTCACGATTTTTCGGTATTGTGCTGGGAAGCTTCTAGAAGGTTCCAGAAACTTACGGAGGAGTCTAGAAGTCCACCAAGGGTTCCACTACGTCCCAAGGGTTTGCATGGGCTGAGGGGAGACATTGTGGCCTTATTGGCCCAAGCTCACAAGTCCCTCAAGGCCCATGAGGTTGGGAAAGGTGGGAACTCCACCTTTGTATGGAAGGGAAGGAAGGGGACTAGGATTCCACCTCCTCCCCCCTTGGTTGCGCCCTAGGGCTTGAAGGGGTTGTTCCCCATGCGCCTCCACCTACATATAGGGAGGAGGGGGCACCCAAAGAGCACACACGAAGCCCTTGGTGCTCCTCTCTCTCCCTAGATCGATTTATCCTCTAGTTTTTTCGATAGTGCTTAGGCAAAGCCCTGTCGGGAAAGCACCACCACCACCACCGTCACGCTGTCGCGCTGCCAGGGAATTCATCTACTACTCCGCTCTCGCTTGCTGGATCGAGGAGGCGGAGACGTCACCGAGATGTACGTGTGTTGAACGCGGAGGTGCCGTCCATTTGGCACTTGATCGGGAGTTCGCGGGACGGATTGTGGTAGGATCGCGAAGACGTTCGACTACATCAACTGCGTTTCTTAACGCTTCCGCTAAGAGATTTACAATGGTTTGTAGATACAATCTCTCCTATCATAGATGTGCATATCCTAAATTGGTCTTGGTGAACGTAGGAATTTTTTTGCTTCACATGCGACGTTCCCCAACAGTGGTATTAGAGCTAGTTCTATGCGTAGATGACATCTTGAGTAGAACACAAAGGAGTTTGTGGGCGTTGATATTCAGATTGCTTCCCTCCTTAGTCTTTTCTTGATTCGGCTGTATTGTGGGATGAAGCGGTCCGGACCAACTTTACTCGTCCTCGTACAAGAGACTGGTTCCATTGACTGACTTACAAGTTGTTGCGTAAAAATGGCTCACGGGTGTTTGTCTCTCCTACTTTAGTTGAATCAGATTCGACAGAGGCGGTCCCTGGAGAAGGTTAAATAGCAAGTTGTGTACTAACTTGTGGTTTTGCGTTGGTAAGAATCATTCTTGCTATATACCCATAGCAGCCAGCTAAAACATGCAATAACAAATTAGAGGACGTCTAAATTGTTTTTGTAGGGTACATTGTTATATGATATGGCCAAAGACATGATGATATATGTTTGATGTATGAGATGATCATGTTCTAATATTTAATATCGACTTGCATGTCGATGTTATGGCAACCGGCAGGAGCCATAGGGTTGTCTTTAATTATTTAGCACTTACTGATGCATTACTTTATCGCCAAAACGATAGCAATAGTAGTACAAGCATAGTTGGCACGACCGCCTCGATGGAAGCACAATGATGAAGATCATGGTGTTGTGTCGGTGACAATGGAGATCATGCCGGTGCTTTGGAGATGGAGATCAAAAGCACAAAACCATGGCCATATCATGTCACTTATGATTTGCATGTGATGTTAATCCTTTTTATGCACCTTCTTTTTCTTAGGACGACGGTAGTATTATAAGGTGATCCCTCACTAAAATTTCAAGAGAACATTGTGTTCTCCCCGAGTGTGCACCATTGTGGAAGTTTGTCATTTTGAGATACCGCGTGACGATCGGGTGTGATAGACTCTACATTCACATACGACGGGTCCAAGACAGTTTTGCACATGCACAACACTCGGGTTAAACTTGACGAGCCTAGCATGTACACACATGGCCTCGGAACACGAGAGACCGAAAGGTCGAACATGAGTCATATAGTAGATACGATCAACATGGAGATGTTCACCATTGAAGCCAACTTATCTCACGTGATGATCGGACTTGGGTTGGTGAATTTGGATCATGTATCACACGAACAACCTGAGGGATGTTGAGTTGAGTGGGAGTTCTTAAGTAATATGATTAATTGAATACATTATCATTAACATAGTCAAAATGTCTTTGCAAAAGTATGTTGTAGATCACTAGCTCGCGATGTAGCTTCCTGTTTTTTATGTTCCTACAAAAAACTAAGTTGAAAATAGTAGCAATTATGCGGTCTGGGTCCGTAAACTTAGTATTGTCCTCATTGCGCACAGAAGGCTTATGTCCTTAATGCACCGCTCGGTGTGCTACCCCCAAGCATAGGTTGTGGATGTTCCGAACATCTGATAAACATGTTTTGATGACTACATGATAGTTCAGTGTGTCATGCTTTACATCTTAGAATTGAGGCTCCAAAATGTTTTGAACGTCACGGAACATATGACATGTTCCAAGACCTGAAATTGAGATTTCAGGCCCGTGCCCGCGTTGAGATGTATGAGATTTCTGACAAGTTCTTTGCCTACAAAGATGAACGAGAATAGCTCAATCGGTGAGCATGTGCTTAGATTGTCTAGGTACTACAATCACTTGAATCAAGTGGGTGTTAATCTTCCACATGAGATAGTGATGGTTCTTCAAAGTCACTTCCACAAAGCTACTGAAGCTTTGTGATGAACTATAGCGTATCAGGGGTGAACAAGATGATCCCTGAGCTATTCGCGATGTTTGACACCGCAAAAGTAGAAATCAAGTAGGAGCATCACGTGTTGATGGTTAGTAAAACCACTAGTTTCGAGAGGGCAAGGGCAAGAAGGGACACTTCATGAATGGAAAACCAGTTGCCGAGACAAAGTGCTTCTATTATGAGGGGAACGGCCACTGAAGAGGAAATGTCCTCGTAACTTGGTAGATAAGAAGGCTGGCAACGTTGACATAAGTATATTGGATATACGTATTATTGATGTGTACCTTACTAGTACTCCTAGTAGCAATGGGTTTTAGGTACCGGTTCAGTTGCTAAGTATTAGTAACTCGAAATTAAAGCTACGAAATAAACAGATACTAGCTAAGGGCAAGGTGATGATATGTGTTGGAAGTGATTCCAAGGTTGATGTGATCAACGTTGCACGCTCCCTCTACCATCGAGATTAGTGTTGAACCTAAATAAATGTTATTTGGTGTTTGCGTTGAGCATGAACATGATTAGATCGTGTTTATTGCAATACGGTTATTCATTTAAGTCAGAGAATAAAAGTTATTCTATTTACATGAATAATACCTTCAATGGTCATGCACCAACGTGAATGGTTCATTGAATATCGATCGTACTCGTAGATATGTTCATAATATTGATACCAAAAGATGCAAAATTAATAATGATAGTACCACATACTTGTGGCACTGCCGCTAATGTCATATTGGTGTAAAACGCATGAAAAAACTCCATGCTGATGGATCTTTTGACTCACTTGATTTTGAATCAGTTGAGACATGCGAACCATGCCTATTGGTGTGAAGCGCATGAAGAAACTCCATGCTGATGGATCTTTGGACTCATTCGATTTTTTTAAGCGCTTGAGACATGCGAACCATGCCTCATGGGCAAGATGACTGAAAGCCTCGTTTGTCAGTAAGATGGAATGAGCAAGTGACTTACTGGAAATAATACATTTTGATGTATGTGTTGGAAATATGCCCTAGAGGCAATGATAAAATAGTTATTATTATATTTCCTATTTCAAGATAATCGTTTATTATCCATGCTATAATTATATTGAATGAAAACGTAAATGCATGTGTGGATATGTAGACAAAACAATGTCCCTAGTAAGCCTCTAGTTGACTAGCCAGATGATCAAGGATGGTTAAGGTTTTCTGACCATATGCAAGTGTTGTCACTTGATGACTGGATCACATCATTAGGAGAATGATGTGATGGACAAGACCCAAACTATAAACGTAGCATGTGATCGTGTCATTTTGTTGCCATTGTTTTCTACGTGTCAAGTATTCATTCCTATGACCATGAGGTCATGTAACTCACTGACACCGGAGGAATACCTTGTGTGTATCAAACGTCGCAACGTTACCGGGTGACTATAAAGGTGCTCTACAGGTATCTCCGAAGGTGTCCGTTGAGTTAGCATGGATCAAGACTGGGATTTGTCACTCCGTGTGACGGAGAGGTATCTCGGGGCCCACTCGGTAATACAACATCACATATAAGCCTTGCAAGCAATGTGACTAAAGTGTTAGTAACAGGATATTCTATTACAGAACGAGTAAAGAGACTTACCGGTAACGAGATTGAAATAGGTATAGGGATACCGACGATCAAATCTCGGGCAAGTCACATACCGAAGGACAAAGGGAATGGTATACGGGATTATATGAATCCTTGGCACAAAGGTTCAACCGATAAGATATCCATAGAATATGTAGGATCCAATATAGACATCCAGGTCCCGTTGTTGGATATTGACCGGGGAGTGTCTCAGGTCATGTCTGCATATTTCTCAAACCTGCAGGGTCTGCACACTTAAGGTTCGGTGACGTTTCGGTATAGTTGAGTTATAGGTGTTGGTGACCGAAGGTTGTTCGGAGTCCCGGATGAGATCACGGATGTCACGAGGGTTTCCGGAATGGTCCGGAAACGAAGATTGATATATAGGATTGTTTCATTTGGCCTCCGGAAATATTTCGGGCATTACCAGCAGTGTACCGGGAGTGACGAATGGGTTCTGGGTTTTTACCGGGAGCGGGCCACCCACTCGGGAGAGAACCCAATAGCCCATGGGTGGCGCACCAGCCCTTGGTGGACTGGTGAGGCCAGCCCAACAGGGCTATGTCATCTAGAAGAAAACTCAAAGGAAAAAAAGGGGAGGTGGGAAGGAAGGAGGGGACTCCTCCTTCCCCAAACCGAATTGGAGTTGGAGTCCCCTTCTCCTCCACTCGGAAGACGCCTTAGGGGCTCTCTTGAGCCCCAAGGCTAGCCCCTCCCCTACTCCTATATATACTAGAGGTTTTAGGGTTTTTGAGACACAACTTTGCCACGTGCAACCCTAAACCTCTACTATGTAGTTCTTCCTCTAAATCGGTTTTCTACGGAGCTTGGGCGGAGCCCTGCAGGAATAGATCATCACCATCACCGGCGCGCCGTCACGCTACCGGAGAACTCATCTACTTTCCCGTCTCTCTTGTTGGATCAAGAAGGCGATGATCGTCATCGAGTTGTACGTGTGTTGAACGCGGAGGTGTCATCCGTTCGGCGCTGGATCGGAATGGATCGTGGGACGACGGTGATTTGAATCACGAAGCTATACCACTACATCAACCGTGTTTGTTAACTCTTCCCGCTTAGCGATCTACAAGGGTATGTGGATCCGATCTCCCTCTTGTAGATGAACATCACCATGATAGGTCTTCGTGTGCGTAGGATTTTTTTTTGTTTCCCATGCAACATTCCCTGATGACCCACAAGTATAGGGGGTCAATCATAGTCCTTTCGATAAGTAAGAGTGTCGAACCCAACGAGCAGCAGAAGGATCTCACAAGTGGTTTTCAGCAAGGAAATATTTGCAAGCACTGACATTGTCGGTAACAAGTGATTGTGTGGTGGGATGATTCGTAGCAAGCAACAAGTAACAAAAGTTGCAACGGTGCAGCAAAGTGGCCCAATCCCTTTTGTAGAAAGGGACAAGCCTGGACAAAGTCTTATCAGAGGAAAAAACGCTCCCGATGACACACGGGAATTTCTGTCATGCTAGTTTCATCATGTTCATATGATTCGCGTTCGTTACTTTGATAGTTTGATATGTGGGTGGACCGGCGCTTGGGTACTGCCCTTACATGGACAAGCATCCCACTTATGATTAACCCCTCTTGCAAGCATCCGCAACTACGAAATAAGAATTAAGATAAAGTCTAACCATAACATTAAACTAGTGGATAAAAAATCAGCCCCTTACGAAGTAACTCATAAACTAGGGTTTAAGCTTTTGTCACTCTAGCAACCCATCATCTACTTACTACTTCCCAATGCCTTCCTCTAGGCCCAAATAATGGTGAAGTGTTATGTAGTGGACGTTCACATAACACCACTAGAGGAAAAACAACATACACCATATCAAAATACCGAACGAATAACAAATTCACATGCCTATTATTAGCATGACTTATCCCATGTCCTCAGGAACAAAAGTAACTACTCACAAAGCATAATCATAATCATGATCAGAGGTGTAATGAGTAGCATCAAGGATCTGAACATAAACTCTTCCACCAAGTAATCCAACTAGCATCAACTACAAAGAGTAATCAACACTACTAGCAACCTTACAAGTACCAATAGGAGTCGCGAGACAGAGATTGGTTACAAGTGATGAACTAGGGTTTGGAGATGAGATGGTGCTGATGAAGATGTTGATGGTGACGAGTCCCCTCCGATGAGAGGAGTGTTGGTGATGACGATGGCGGCGATTTCCCCTTCCGGGAGGGAAGTTTCCTCGGCAGGATCGTCCTGTCGGAGCTCTAGATTGGTTCTGCTCAAGTTCCGCCTCGTGGCGGCGGCGAAACCAAGAAAAAGCTCCCTTCTGATTTTTTTTTTCCGGACGAAACCCTCCATATAGCAAAAGAGGGGGGCCAGTGGGCCAGTGGGCTGCCCACAAGCCCCCATGGCGCGGCCTAGGGGTGGCCGCGCTGTGCAGGCTTGTGGGCACCCCCTGGTGCCCCTTCGGCACTTCTTCGGCCTAGTATTTTTTATATAGTGGGAAAAAATCCTCGTTGATTTTCACGGCGTTTGGAGTTGCGCAGAATAGGTATCTCAACTTTGCTCCACTTTCAGGCCAGAATTCCAGTTGCCGGTATTCTCCCTCTTCATGTAAACCTTGCAAAATAAGAGATAAAATGCATAAGAATAGTACCGTGAAGTGAAATAACAGCCCAAGAAGCCATAAATATCAACATGAAAACATGATGCAAAATGGACGTATCAACTGCCCCAAGCTTAGACCTCGTTTGTCCTCAAGCGAAAGCCTAGCTCAATAAATATGTCCACGTGTTTAGGGAGAGAGGTGTCAACAAAACAAGATACGAACATGCTTGGATCATGATCAAGATCAGAACAGCAATACCAACAAATAATCTCTCATGCTAAAGTGATAATTCCTTCACAAAGTAAAGCATGGATCAAGAACCTTACCGAGAAGTAACAACCGATAGCCTTTAGTCATTGAAGCAATTGCAATTTATCACAACATCTGAAAGAGTCAAACAAGAGCTTGTAAAGCAAATCCACATACTCAACCATTCTTTCGTTCTCTACAATTGCTACAACTCACGTGGTACTCATGAGATCAAAGTTTCAGCTAGACACAGAGAAAGATAGGGGCTTACATATTTGCCTCCCAACTGCTTACCTCAAGGGTAATGTCAACAATAATAATTCATGAATGCCTACCTCCAAGTTGACATACGAATATAGATCACCATGACTCTTTCAAGGGTAAAAAGTAAAGGTACAAGATAGGCCCTTCGCAGAGGGAAGCAGAGGTTGTCATGCGCTTTTGAGGTTTGGATGTGTGTCCTCTTAGTGCGGAGGAACGTCACTTTATATTGCCCCCTGAGATAAACAACTTTATTATGCAGTCTGTCACTTTTATGTCTTCCTCATCACAGGTTCGTATAAAGCTTATTTTCCACACACTAATGGATCATACATATTAGAGAGCAATTTTTATTGCTTGCACCGATGACAACTTACTTGAGGAATCTTATTCAATCCATAGGTAGGTATGGTGGACACTCATGGAAAAACTGGTTTGAAGGTTTATGGATGCACAAGTAGTATCTCTACTTAGTGTGGGAATTTTGGCTAATATGAGGTGGAAGCAATCGTCACATGCTAAGGGATCTCTAATCATATAACATTGTTCAGAGCCAAGCAAACACAATTCATTACGTTGTCTTCCTTGTCCAACATCTACTTCTAGGCATGCAATAGTTTGGTGAGTGTTCACAATCATAGATGGTGTTAGAGATGATATATTTATATGTGAACCTCTCCTTCCTTATCGCTTCCTATTGATTGCAACAATGACCAAGGTCTACGTTTGCCTACCCTCAACAAGTTTCAATCCTCATTCTTTTTATATGTGAAGCCATCACTTCCCATAAGACCATTACATGATCTTTCATCCTTTTGTTCTATTCTCACTCTTTTGATCATGGCAAGAGGCAAAGCCCTTCAACTAAGACACTCTTTATTATATGGCTCACGAGCAAGAATACATCGGGGGTGACACAAGGCAAAACTCAAGACTAAAACACTAAGACTTTTAAACTACTTGAGAAAAAGAAAACTGAAAAGGAAAACTAAAACAAAGGTAAAGGAAAAAGATGTGATGGTGATACGATACCGGGGCAACTCCCCCAAGCTTGGCAAAAGCCAAGGGGATTGCCCATACAAGTGCTCAGTTGTCTTCCTTTGGTGGTGATGGAGGAGTTGTTGCAGAGGTCTTGAGCTTGTCTAATTTCCACTTGAGCATAAAATTCTGCTCTCTCAGATCATCATCTTCCTCCTCAAGCTTCAACACCCTTTGACAAAGTTCCTGCTTACTCTCCTGCAAGAAATGAGAAGGGATAAACAAGTTCTTAGGCTTCTTCCTTGAGTCAGGGAGGCTTGACTTCTTGAACTCCACATGAGTGCGTCCAGCTTGAGGTAGAGGAGCCTCCTCTTCATCGGAACTCGTTTGTTCCTTCCCCTTGGGATCATAGTCCTCTTCCTCATCAGTGGTCCAGTCATATGGATCAAAGTCCCCATAGACCTTGGGGTTAGCAAGGTAATCAGCCACATAGCTCTCCCCCTCTGAATCCTGAGAAGACAACTTGACCTAGATCTGCGGAAGAAAACAGGCTCGAAACGAAAAACAGAGGAAATATGCGTGATGCAGGGGTCAGACCAAACGGAAGTATATATAATAATTTTTTTCATACCAGAAGGAGTACCTGCACGAAAACGGAGCCCGGGAGGCGCGCGAGGTGGCCACAAGCCCTCACGGCATGGCCAGGGGGTGGGCCCGCGCCGTGCAGGCTTGTCGCCTCCTCGCGCACTTTCCGGACTACTTCCAATTTTTGTATTTTTTTCAAATATTCCAAAACGGAGAAAATTTTCTATGGGGAATATTTTGGACTCTCTTTTCTTACCGAATCACATACCTCTTCATTTTCGGAGTCTGAAACAGGCTGATAAATGTCCCTTAGGTATTCTTCCGGAGTTATGGTATTGATGATATTGCTTTCAACATTTATGGGAGTACCTGAGATATAATGCTTGATTCTCTGCCCATTTACCACTCTCGGTCAATTACCTTCCGTGTTGTTGATCTTGATAGCACCGGAACGATATACTTCCTCAACAACATAGGGACCTTCCCATTTAGAGAGAAGCCTGCCTGCAAAGAATCTTAAACGAGAGTTATATAGCAAGACATAATCACCTACGTTGAACTCACGCTTTTGTATCCTCTTATCATGCCACCTCTTAACCTTCTCTTTGAACAGCTTGGCATTCTCATATGCCTGAGTTCTCCACTCATCAAGCGAGTTAATGTCAAATAACCTCTTCTCACCGGCAAGTTTGAAATCAAAGTTGAGCTCTTTGATTGACCAATAAGCTTTATGCTCTAGCTCAAGAGGTCAATGACATGCTTTACCATACACCATTTTGTACGGAGACATGCCCATGGGATTCTTATAGGCAGTTCTATAAGCCCACAGTGCATCACCGAGCTTCTTAGACCAATTCTTTCTAGACCTATTGACAGTCTTTTGCAGAATTAGTTTAATCTCTCTATTGCTTAGCTCTACTTGACCACTGGACTAAGGGTGATAGGGAGATGCAAATCTATGGTTGACATCATACTTAGCAAGCGTTTTACGGAAAGCACCATGAATGAAGTGTGAACCACCGTCGGTCATTAGATATCTAGGGACTCCAAATCTAGGGAAGATAACTTCTTTCAGCATCTTGATAGAGTTGTTGTGATCAGCACTACTAGTGGGGATAGCTTCTACCCACTTAGTGACGTAATCAACAGCAGCTAGGATATGAGTATACCCGTTGGATTTTGGAAAAGGTCCCATATAATCAAAGCCCCAGACATCAAATGGTTCAATGACAAGTGAATAGTTCATAGGCATTTCCTGACGTTTGCTAATATTACCTATTCTTTGACATTCGTCACACGACAAGACAAACTTACGGGCATCCTTGAAGAGAGTGGGCCAATAGAAACCTGATTGCAATACCTTGTGTGCAGTTCTATCTCCCGCATGGTGTCCTCCGTAGGCCTCGGAGTGACACTTCTGTAGGATCTGTCCCTGTTCATGTTCAGGTACACAACGTCTAATAACACCATCTACTCCTTCCTTATAAAGGTGAGGATCATCCCAGAAGTAATGTCTCAAGTCAAAGAAGAATTTATTCTTTTGTTGGTACGTGAAACTAGGTGGTATGTATTTGGCAATGATATAGTTTGCATAATCAGCATACCACGGTGCACTACGTGAAGCATTGATGACATTCAGTTGCTCATCGGGAAAGCTATCATCAATAGGTTGTGGGTCATCAAGAACGTTCTCCAACCTAGACAAGTTATCTGCTACTGGGTTATGAGCACCCTTTCTGTCGACAACGTGCAAATCAAATTCTTGTAGCAAGAGAACCCATCTGATAAGTCTAGGTTTAGCGTCCTTCTTCTCCATGAGGTACTTAATAGCAGCATGATCAGTGTGAATAGTGACTTTGGAATCAACTATGTAAGACCTGAACTTTTCACATGCAAACACTACTGCTAAAAATTCCTTCTCCGTAGTGGCATAGTTTCTTTGGGCACTGTCTAGAGTTTTACTAGCGTAGTGAATAACATTCAACTTCTTATCAACTCTTTGCCCTAGGACAGCACCAACAGCATAATCACTAGCGTCACACATGATCTCAAAAGGCAAGTTCCAATCAGGTGGTTGAACAATAGGTGCAGTTATCAAAGCCCTCTTAAGTATTTCGAAGGCTTCCTCACAATCATCATCAAAAACAAAAGGAATATCCTTTTGTAAGAGATTGGTAAGAGGCCTAGAAATCTTAGAGAAGTCTTTAATGAACCTTATATAGAAACCAGCATGACCAAGGAAACTTCTTATTCCTCTGATATCTGTGGGGTATGGCATTTTCTCGATTGCATCAACCTTAGCCTTATCGACTTCAATACCTCTTTCAGAAATTTTATGTCCTAAGACGATGCCTTCATTAACCATAAAGTGGCACTTCTCCCAATTCAAGACAAGATTGGTGTCCTTACATCTCTGCAAGATTCGATCAAGGTTGCTGAGGCAATCATCAAAGGAAGACCCGTAAACGGAGAAGTCATCCATGAAAACCTCAACAATGTTTTCACAAAAGTCAGAGAATATAGCCGTCATACATCTTTGAAAGGTGGTAGGTGCATTACATAAGCCAAAAGGCATACATCTATAAGAAAAGGTACCGAAAGGGCAGGTGAAAGTGGTTTTCTCCTAATCAGATTGTGCAACTGGTATTTGGGAGAAACCAGAATAACCGTCTAGAAAGCGGAAGTGTGTGTGTGTTTGGATAGTCTTTCTAGCATTTGGTCAATAAAAGGCAGATGGTAATGATCTTTCCTAGTGGCCTTATTCAACTTCCTAAAATCAATCACCATCCTATAGCCAGTAATAATCCTTTGTGGGATCAACTCATCCTTATCATTAGGGACAACGGTGATGCCTCCCTTCTTAGGAACGCAATGCACCGGACTCACCCAATCGCTATGAGCAACAGGATAGGTAATACCCGCTTCCAGGAGCTTTAGTATTTCTTTTCTTACTACTTCTTTCATGTTAGGATTCAATCTCCTTTGATGATCAGCAACTAGTTTGAAATCAGGATCAGTTTTGATCTTGTGCTGGCATAGAGTGGGACTAATGCCCTTAAGATCATCAAGAGTATATCCAATAGCAGCACGGTGCTTCCTCAGAGTTTTTAGTAACTTCTTTTCTTCATGCTCTAAGAGGCTAGCACTAATAATAACAGGATATATCTCTTTTTCATCAAGATAGGCATACTTAAGAGTATCAGGCAACTATTTAAGCTCGAACACAGGATCACCCTTTGGTGGGGGTGGATCCCCAAGCAGTTCAACACGCAAGTTATTCTTAAGGATAGGATATTGTTCTAAGACAACTCTATCTATTTCATCCCTTTCATCCATATGCATATTATTTTCATGCTCAAGCAAGTATTGCTCTAAGGGATCAGTAGGAGGCACGACAATAGAGGCTAAGGCAATAGTTTCATTCCTACTAGGCAACTCCTTTTCATGAGGTTGTCTACCAAACTTAGAGAAACTGAACTCATGTGACACACCTTCAAAGCCAACAGTGACAATTTGCTTCTCACAATCAATATGAGCATTGACGGTATTGAGAAAAGGTCTGCCAAATATGATGGGACAAAAGCTATCTTGAGTGGTAGCAAGAACGAGGAAATCGGCAGGATACTTCGTTTTACCACAGAAGACTTCAACATCCCTAACAATTCCCAGAGGGCAGACAGTATCTCCATTGGCAAGCTGAATACTGACATCTATAGGTTCTATCTCAGCAGGTGCAATCTCATCTTTGACTTCATCATATAAGGATTGAGGTATTGCACTAACACTAGCACCCACGTCACATAACCATGATAACAATGATCTCCTATCTTAACAGAAACCACAGGCATGCCAACAATAGGCCTATGTTTGTCTCTAGCGTGAGGTTTAGCAATTCTAGCAGCATCTTCACAAAAGTGAATATTATGTCCCTCAACTTCTTCACACAGAAGATCTTTGATAATATCAATGCTAGGTTCAACTCTAATTTGCTCAGGGGGTGTAGGTGTTCTAATGTAGCCTCTACGTATCACATTTGAAGCTTTAGAATGATCCTTTATCCTAACAGGGAAAGGTGGTTTCTCAATGTAAGCACTGGGAACAACAGGATCACTATAGGCAATGACTTTCTCTTCAACTGGAGTGGGTTTAACTACATTGACTTCTAAAGGAGGATGATATTTAAACCACTTCTCTTTGGGGAGATCAATATGAGCAGCAAAAGATTCACACAATGAAGCTACTATCTCAGAGTCAAGTCCATACTTAGCGCTAAAATCACTAAAGATATTTGTCTCAACAAAGGATTTAACGCAATCAAACGTGAAATTTATACCTGAATCCTTACCTTCTTCAAGCTCCCAATCTTCAGAGTTGCGTTTAATTCTCTCCAATAAATTCCATTTGAAGTCAATATCTCTCTTCATAAAAGAACCGGTACAAGAAGTGTCAAGCATGGTGCGATCATCATGAAAAAGCCGAGCATAGAAGTTCTGAATGATAATTTCTCTCGAGAGCTCATGATTGGGGCATGAATATAGCATTGATTTAAGCCTCCCCCAAGCCTGAGCGATGCTTTCTCTATCACGAGGCCAAAAATTGTAAATATAATTTCGATCACGATGTACTAAATGCATAGGATAAAACTTTTGATGAAATTCCAATTTCAACCGATTGTAGTCCCATGATCCAGTATCATCACATAACCTATACCATGTCAACGCCTTATCCTTCAAAGATAAAGGAAACACCTTCTTCTTGACCTCATCCTCGGGCACACCTGCAAGCTTAAATAAACCACAAACTTCATCTACATAGATCAGATGCAAGTCTGGATGTGATGTTCCATCTCCTGTAAAAGGATTAGCCAACAGTTTCTCAAGCATACCCTAAGGAAATTCAACGCAAATATTTTCAGTAGGTGCAGCAGGTTGAAGAGCAACCATTCGTGCTTCCGTTCGAGGTGAAGATACCCCGAACAAGCACCTCAAATGATTAGTATCCATAGTGACAAGTAACAAGAAATTTCAGCACACTATAAGAATGTTTCCTTACCAAGTTCCACTTACCAAAGGCGCTTCACTCCCCGGAAACGGTGCCAGAAAAGAGTCTTGATGACCCACAAGTAAAGGGGATCAATCGTAGTCCTTTCGATAAGTAAGAGTGTCGAACCCAACGAGGAGCAGAAGGATCTGACAAGTGGTTTTCAGCAAGGAAATATCTGCAAGCACTGAAATTGTCGGTAACAAGTGATTGTGTGGTGAGATGATTCGTAGCAAGCAACAAGTAACAAAAGTAGCAACGGTGCAGAAAAGTGGCCGAATCCCTTTTGTAGCAAGGGACAAGCCTAGACAAAGTCTTATAGGAGGAAAAACGCTCCCGAGGACACACGGGAATTTCTGTCATGCTAGTTTCATCATGTTCATATGATTCGCGTTCGTTACTTTGATAGTTTGATATGTGGGTGGACTGGCGCTTGGGTACTGCCCTTACTTGGACAAGCATCCCACTTATGATTAACCCCTCTCGCAAGCATCCGCAACTACGAAAGAAGAATTAAGACAAAGTCTAACCATAGCATTAAACTAGTGGATCCAAATCAGCCCCTTACGAAGTAACGCATAAACTAGGGTTTAAGCTTCTGTCACTCTAGCAAACCATCAACTACTTACTACTTCCAAATGCCTTCCTCTAGGCCCAAATTATGGTGAAGTGTTATGTAGTCGACGTTCGCATAACACCACTAGAGGAAAAACAACATACAACATATCAAAATACCGAACGAATACCAAATTCACATGACTATTATTAGCATGACTTATCCCATGTCCTCAGGAACAAAAGTAACTACTCACAAAGCATAATCATAATCATGATCAGAGGTGTAATGAGTAGCATCAAGGATCTGAACATAAACTCTTCCACCAAGTAATCCAACTAGCATCAACTACAAAGAGTAATCAACACTACTAGCAACCTTACAAGTACCAATCAGAGTCGCGAGACGGAGATTGGTTACAAGTGATGAACTAGGGTTTGGAGATGAGATGGTGCTGATGAAGATGTTGATGGTGACGAGTCCCCTCCGATGAGAGGAGTGTTGGTGATGACGATGTCGACGATTTCCCCCTCCGGGAGGGAAGTTTCCCCGGCAGGATCGTCCTGTCGGAGCTCTAGATTGGTTCTGCTC
Organism: Hordeum vulgare subsp. vulgare; assembly: GCF_904849725.1. NCBI lineage: Eukaryota > Viridiplantae > Streptophyta > Magnoliopsida > Poales > Poaceae > Hordeum > Hordeum vulgare. The sequence continues at coordinate 521,007,382 of NC_058521.1, forward strand.
AAGTTCCGCCTCGTGGCGGAGGCGAAACCACGAAAAAGCTCCCCTCTGATTTTTTTTATGGACGAAACCCTCCATATAGCAAAAGAGGGGGGACAGTGGGCTAGTGGGATGCCCACAAGCCCCCATGGCGCGGCCTGGGGGGTGGCCGCGCCGTGCAGGCTTGTGGGCACCCCGTGGTGCCCCTCCGGCACTTCTTCGACCCAGTATTTTTTATATATTGGGGAAAAATCCCCGTTGATTTTCACGGCGTTTGGAGTTGCGCAGAATAGGTATCTCAACTTTGCCCCACTTTTAGGCCAGAATTCCAGTTGCCGGTATTCTCTCTCTTCATGTAAACCTTGCAAAATAAGAGAGAAAAGGCATAAGAATAGTACCGTGAAGTGAAATAACAGCCCAAGAAGCGATAAATATCAACATGAAAACATGATGCAAAATGGACGTATCATTCCCCAACAATATGTAGTCCAATAAATGTTCTAACACAGTGGATATCGTTGTTTTCTAACTTCTACTGGTGATTGGAGTAGATATGAGGATATTTACTTAATGAAATACAAGTCTAAAACGTTTGAAACAAGCAATTTCAGAGTGAAGTTGAGAGTCATCGTAACAAGAAGATAAAGTTTCTACGATCTGATTATAGAGAAGAATATCTGAGTTACGAGTTTGGCATACATTTAAGACAGTGTGGAGATTGTTTCACAACTCACTCCACTTGGAACACCACAGTGTGATGGTGTGTGTGTACATCGTAGCCATGCCCGTCCGTTCGGCACTTCATCAGGAGTTCGCGGGATGGATCGTGAAGATGTTCGACTACATCAACTGTGTTTCTTAACGCTTCTGCTAAGCAATCTACGATGGTATGTAGATACAATCTCTCCTCTCATAGATGTGCATCTCCTAGATTGATCTTGGTGAGCATAGGATTTTTTTTGTTTCCCATGCGACATTCCCCAACACTCAATTGATTGTGAGTTCTTAGGTATGAAACTTAGGCCCTGTCTCGAACCATAATAGATTATGATAATCTGGATTATGAAGATAGATTATATAATTTGGTTTATAAAAATAATCTATGTGGTCATATTTGGAGGCAGATTATATAAACTGTAATTCAGGTTTTACAGTGCATAATGACATGTCTGCTCTTTGTTTTTTTTAAAAGAGGAGTGTGGCGGTGGCAGGAATGTAAATATCTCCAACTTTACAAGGGTAATGGGTCATTAGCAATTCATAATCTGATTTTAGCAGGGGTAAAGTAAATTGTGAGATTTTTATAACCTATCCATCTAATTTTTACAATCTACATCATAATTTGTTCTGTTTGGAGACACACTAGATTATAAAAACTGGATTATATAATCTGAGTGGTTCCAAACAAGGCCTTAGTGATATACACTATATTGAAACTGGTGGCGATCGGTACTGCTAACCTTTTTTCCGAACGATTTGATTTAGCGCATTTATAAGAGCATCTTCAACAGGCGCCCAACCGCCGCGCGCGCTAATAACAGTTTGCAGCGCCGAAATAGCAAAATATAGCACGCCGGAGGTGCGTTGGCTCCAGCACCGCTGTAAAATATTGCGCGCGTGCACCGCTGCAGCAGGCGCTGCAAAAATGCATATCGCGCGCCCAACACAAACAACATACAAGACTACAAACGAGTTTTAGAAGAGCAAACAAATAAAAAATAATCAACAATAAATAGTTTGATTTTTCACAATAGTCAACAATAAATAGTTCGACACTACAACATCAAACGTACAACATCAAACATACAAATCATCATTCCCATTTTGTTGGCCATTCCATGTCCACCACTCCTCGATTAGATCTTTCTAAAGATCATCATGCATTTTGGCACATCGAATGGCATGGAGGCAACAAATCGGGCCACTCTCGCAGCCCGACAACGCACTCACACGGGACGTCCTAAGAGCTCACACTGAGAATAGTCTAAATCTTGGCCACGCTCATTCTTGATGATCATGTTATGCAGGATCACACAAGCGTGCATGATGTACGAAAGCATCTTTTGATCCCAAAATCTACCGGTCCTCTCACAATAGCAAATTGGGCTTGCAAAATCCCAAAAGCTCTCTCCACATCTTTCCTAGCCGCCGCCTGAGCATTGTGGAAATCTAGATTTTTCTTACCTTCTAGTCTTTTCAACGGCTTCACAAATGTTTGCCACTTTGGGTAGATGTCATCCACAAGATAGTATGCATAGTTGTATGTATGGTCGTTTGCTACAAACTCCACCGGTGGCAGTTCACCATTTGCAGTCTTATTCATGAGTGGTTACCGATTAACAACGTTGATGTCATTCAAAGATCCATGCATTCCAAAAAAAGCATGCCAAATCCAAGTCTCTTGATCGGCCACCGCTTCAAGGATTATAGTGACACCCTTTTTTGGCCATGGAATTGCCCATGCCATGCCTTAGGACAGTTCTTCCAACTCAATGCATGCAATCTATTGAGCCAAGCATACCTAGGAACCCACGAGCTTTGTTCATCTCCAATAGCCTTGCTACGTCTTCAGCATTGGAAGATCTCAAATACTCCGGGCCAAACACTTGCATGATTCCGACTGCGAAGCTCTTGGCACACATGATGGCCTGACTCTCACCCATGGCCAAGTGGTCATCAACTAGATCAGCCGGAATATCGTATGCCAACATACGCAAAGCGGATGTCACCTTTTGAAAGGTGCTATGCCCGAGTTCTCCGGCGGCATTCCTCCTGTGCTGAAAAAACGATCATGGCTCGTCAGTTTCTCTGCAATGCGGTTGAACAACTCAGTGCTCTCCTAAACCGGCATCGGAAGTACGACTCGGGGTATACGGGATTATCCACAAAATAGTGCCTCATCAATCTGTTGTCGGCATCGATCTTATCCCTATAATTTTTCTGCCGACCCATAACCGAACCACCGTGCTTCGTTTTTTTTATTGTTGTGCATAGCTAGGATCATTGCAAGGTCCACCTCCTCTTCAATATCAAATTCTTCTTTGGAAGACTCATATGACGAACTCATCTACAATATTGAATTTAAACTAGTCTAATTAAAAAAAAATCAAGTTGAAGCAAGACATACCTTGCAAGCGTTTTGTCGAACACTTTGTGGGCGGCGAGCGGCAGTGGACGGCCGATCGCTCTAGGTCGGTGGAATGGGGCGCGCGAGGGGCGGTGGGGATTAGAGGGAGATAGAGGAAACATAGGCGGCGCGGGCATAGGCCGGGGAAGCGCCGTCGGGTCGCCGAAGCAAATGGGGTGGCCAGGGCAACGACGCTAGCACGTGGATCAAGTGGTGTGTAGACGATGCGCTCGAGTCGTCGTTGTCCAACGCGCGGTAGCGGGCGCACGAAATATGAGGCGTGCTAAGCCATTTCACCCCGCACGTTGAACCGTTTTTGCCTACACGCATTTTTTACGTTTTTATTGAAGCGTTCGAAGCGACTGCGCGCGTGCAATAGCTCCTGTTTTTTCAATGCGGCTATTGGAGTTGCTCTAAGAGCATGGTTAATAGTATAGCCAACTGCTGGCTATAAGCAGTCTTATAGCTCATCTTATAGCTAGCTTGTACAATAGTTAGCTATAAAAGAGTACACTTTTATCATATATGGTCCACATTTCATTCTCACAAAGCACCTAGGAACACGTGCTAGAGCGGACTCTTCGTGAAGAGCCCGCTTCCCTTCTCTCTCCTCTTCTCTCTCATCCAACTCAGCAAAAACATAGTATTTTAATCCTTCCAGCCTGCTGACTGTATCTTGTACAATAGTATAGCTAGCTGTTGGCTATAAGCCATTGTCATGTCATCTATAACCCATCTTATAGCTAACATGTATAATAGTTCATTGCAAAAGTATACTACCTTTTTATTATATGGTCCACCTTTCATACTCACAAAAGGCCTAGGAGCACGTGTTAGAGCTGGCTCTTAGCTAAGAGCCCGCTTACGTTTTCTCTCCTCTTCTCTTTCCTCTAACTAAACAAAAATATATTGGTTTATTCCTTATAGCCAACTGACTCAGCTTTATTGTATTTGCTCTTATTCTACTTTATCTAAAAGACTGCCAAGAACTTGGGAGGGCGTGTTTGGTTCCTTGCATAGCTTCACGCTGCATCGTATGCACCATCCTGGCCGAGTCAAGCCTGGCTAAGCCGATGCAAAAAAGAATTGAGATGTATGTTTGGTTGTGTACATACCGTGGGGCAGGACAATGCAAGAAGTTGTTTGTTAGACTGTATGAGAAACCGGCACATACTTCCCAAAAGCAGGATGGCGACGGATTTATTCGAGGCAAGGAGGCACCAACCCGCCATGGAACTTGAGCCGGCACATACGCGCCTCCCCATCCGATTCAACCCCCTGCAAAGCACATGCCGACAGGCGGCGGAGCATGCATGCCCGGCGACGGGGTCACATCGGACGATGGAGCTCGGACGGGTGGAGAAAGAGGGAGCTCAGATGGCGCGGTTGAGGCGCAAGAGGGAGCTCGGACCGGCGGCGCAAGAGGGAGCTCGGACCGGCGGCGGGAAGAGGGAGCTCCTCCCGGCGGCGGTGCAAGAGGGAGCTCAGACCGGCGGCAGAAGAGGGAGCTCCTCCCGGTAGCGCAAGAGGGAGCTCGGATCGGCGACGGAAGAGGGAGCTCCTCCCGGCGGCGGCGCAAGAGGAAGCTCGGACCGGCGGCGGGAAGAGGGAGCTCCTCCCGGCGGCGGTGCAAGAGGGAGCTTGGACCGGCGGCAGAAGAGGAAGCTCCTCCCGGTAGCGCAAGAGGGAGCTCGGACCGGCGACGGAAGAGGGAGCTCCTCCCGGCGGCGGCGGAAGAGGGAGCTCCTCCCGGCAGCGGCGCAAGAGGGAGCTCGGACCGACGACGGAAGAGCGAGCTCCTCCCGGCGACGGCGGTGGCGTCGATTGGTTGTTGCACATCGATCTGATCTGACAATGACGAAAGGAAAAAAGAGATACGGGAGGCTACGATGGCATTTTTGAAGTAATTCCGTGAAACATCAAGGCCAATCGCACATACCGTTTCGTTTTAAATGGAGGACGTGGGTGCAGGCACGAGCCTGCATGAATGGTACGCCCGATTCCCGCGTTCCTCTTAGCCTGGCTGAGAGGGCTGTTTTTGCATCAGCCGGGCCAGGCCGAGAGGCCCGTGCGGGAAACCAAACAGACTGAATTTTGTATGCCCGATGCGATCCAGGTGTGAGCCACCCATCAAACACGCCCTATACGAACGGCCCCGTCAGGTCCCGGGCATGGAAATCGGGCCACGAGGAAATCGTTTTCTGGGTCAGACTCAGCGTAAATGCAATGCACACCAGCCTGATGTGTGCTGTGTGATGCAATGTTGTCGCCGTACTATCAACCAGTCGATCATAGATACACCCATAAATGTAAGCGTCGGTCAACCGCAACAAGAGAAAAAAGGTGTACGTACGTGTAAGACGAGACATCCACCAGTGGCCATGCCGCGAGTCCTGTGGCGCAGCAGCGTCTCTGGCCTTGTGCCTCGTGGGCGGACGCGCACCTCCCACATTTCCGGGGCGGCCGGGCACGTGCGCGTCGCTCTTGTTCATCAAGACACCTGGGTCCGGAGAAGATCGGGGCGGCCTGCGGCGCTGTCCGATGCGCATCCGACCGTCCAGCGTGGGTCGCCAGGGATTCGCCGATGGCGACGGGCAACTAACTGGCTGATGGGGTAGCCATGGTTTTTCTTTCAACGCATCTCGTCACATGGAAAAATGGCTGTGCACACGACGGGGATGGAGGGACAAATCACAGAATGGTCCCTCCTAATCAAGATTTAGATTTGATTCACCAGTACTACAAGTGGTCGACAGTCGCTAGTCGGCACACACGTAATGGTGACAACAAGGTGGCCCTTGGCCAAACAGTAGTCCATTTGGCGTGGCATAATTATGCTTCGGTGCCCAGGATATGTAGTACTGTGTCTTAACAAATGTTCGGATTTCCATTGTCTCTGGTTTCGTGTTCTTTGGGCAGTAATAATAAACCAAATGCCAGGGAGAGGGAAAAGAGGAATCTTACTGCCAACTGAAGCATTTGAGCAAATAATCTTCAGTTGCAACTGGAGTTTACACTTTACACTGTAGAAGATCAAGCGAGAGCAGCAAATGCCACAAGGAAAGCGATAAAGGCCGAGACAGCTTGTTGCAAGATCAAAAGACACACTTGCCCGACACCAAAACACGTCTCCCCAGCAAGATTTGGAATCCACTGCAGATTCGGAATCTCAAACTCTGTCAAGCTAGTTCATTGCACCACGGAAGAGAATAAAATTCTACTGTAACTTTGGATATTCAGTACCACTCCATGTATATCAAAATGAAACAGAATTACTTGGATATCTTGGGGTTTTAGGTAGCTTACCACATATGCCATGTGGTAAAATGAAACAGAATTACACTACTACTAACCATAGGTATTTCGCACCACCTTTCATAGTACAACAAGCACGAGTCTTTCTACATCTGCCACTGCAATATGAGGCCAGCCAGGCCAGACATAAAACCACATAAGCCGCAGGTAAAACCATCTGGCTACTAATTCTACGCTCACAATAATCATGTTGAGGAGGACCAACTTATTTGTATAGACTACTAGTACATCTACATGAGGGTTTCCTTGGATTCTCATGCAGCTATTTTATATAGCAACAACAAACATCAACATTTTGTGCACGGCTGGGCACATGCATGCTATCTCAACAGCGGCCCTGGATTATTCATGGGCCCTTTGAATCAAAACTATGCTGCCAGCAAGGAAAGAAAACGATCAACCGGCGGGCTGTACTCTGCTCCACCGGCTGTCATCGTCCTTGAGCTGTTGGATATAGCTGTATCGGTTTTCTCTGATGTAAGTTACTCCAGACCATATCCCTCGAACAAGAAGGATGCTTATAAACACCATGCTTCCAAATGTGCACACCACCTGCACAGACAATACGAACAAGTTACTGAAAGAAAAGACTAAAAGTTGAGTTTGCCACAGGCATCAAGGCAACATTTCAGACAAACTGTAAATTCATCGCTGTGATAAATCTCAACTATGGACTTTGCCGTGTCTCCCTGAAACGCAAATTCTGTAAGTCAAAGAGGTAGATTACGTGGAACCATTTAGCATACCCAATAAATGCAGTAAGCGGGTAGCCAGGTACCTTTCAAAAGCTGAATAATTTAATCTTTATTAATATCTCGAAAACAAATGCCCACACGCCAATGAATGCAACTGGTGATTTTTCCTGCCTCTGTTTTAGGCAGCTGCAACCCTAACTGGCGTATTGATTGCACGAATCAACTACCAATTTCTTGGCTAGCAGGTAACCAGAAATATATAAAATATGTATGAATTCAATAGATTATGCTGGCAACCTAACTGCTATCCAGAATTTTAATTCCGGGATACGTGTTGATTCTACAGCCATATTTCTGATTCTGGTTGATTCCGACACCAGTCACTATAAACACAGGCTGGAACTAGCTTACATGCAATACATCCGGTCATGCAGCACTTCAAAATGTTATTGATGTTCATGCCCATATAGTTAACCCTGAAGGGGAGAGATGCACTTTCACAGGTTCAACCAACACCCTGGAGGGTCACCTTGGATTACTGTTTCCCATCCAATAAAATTCCAGTAAATAGAAATAAAAAGTAGAATCCATCCGAGGTGCTAAGGGTGTCATAATGAAATTGGGCATCTTGCAAAATAAAATGCTGAATTGCAGAAACAGGAAAGACTGGTTCAAAATCCATATCCATGCACCATACATAGAATAGACAAGCCAAGAAAGTGACAGTATCATTACACGAGATGAATGGCATAAACCGTAAGGTCGTTTTCATGTCTTCATGGGTACTGTTTAAGTGTGCAAGTGCCAAAGATACTTCTATTTGCATGCCAGGAAAGTTTCCTGCTGGAGACTCGGTAGAATTCTCATCAGGTGGTTACTGAATTAAACTGTGTGTACGTGGTACAGACCATGAACTTAAAAGGCTGATAATTCATGTAAGCTGGGCATTTCAATTCAGGAAGGAAAAGAGCTACCACAGCCAATCAGTTACGAGGGAAGTAGAGATAAAATGAAACAGAACAGGATTATTCGTTAACTAGGTCAACATGCTTGGCTTAACAAGGTTCTCACTTTCCCATCGCAATAAATTAACCTACTCACAGAAATAACGTTGAAACTTTTAACTGCTGCAGATTTTCCAAAAAATTTAATTGCAATTTGCAAGCCTATCTACTAGTCGATTTGTGTGAGCAAGACCCCTCTGATTTAATTCTGTTAACCCACAACTACTTGTAGCAGCCTGTTTAATCGCACACTTAAACATTAAATAAGCAAAACGGTGCTAAGAAAAGTGGGCCAGAGGGGTTAGATCGCACAAACCAAATAATAGACATGCTTAAATAAAGAACTTTGAGGTAGAAACTGTTGGCTGCACAGAATCGAACAGTATAGAGACATAAACTGCAATTTTAAATTTTACTCCCTCCATAAGCTAATATAAGAGCATTTAGAACGCTACTTTAGTAATCTAAATGGTCTTATATTAGTTTACAGAGGGAGTGCATCGCAAACTGAGTGGTGGATCTGTACCATCTACCACAGGGTTACTGATCTGACATGTAACAGCATTAAACCGGCATAAATAGCTATGGTGGCTAAAAGGAAATCAACAACGGGGAAGTTGAAGGATTGTTTACCAATAAGGAAAACACCACGTCTTGCAGAAATATTTTGGCCTCATTTTACCAGTCTATTATACAAAGGTAAGAGTCAAACCTGTGGCAATATATGCACAGAAGTAACATTCTGCCTCTGGCATCCCATGATCCAACCTGACGACCTGAAGAATGCACCTTCCCTTATATCGTGTTTTATGTCATGGGGAATTGATCATCTCTAATTAAGTAATTATCCTTTATATTCTATGGCTTAGTGCCTTTTTTCATGCATATTCGGTGATCTGACATGGAGTCCCCCCTCCCCCCTCTCTTTTGTTTTGGTCACGCTCTGCCACTGCCTGAGTGATTGATGCTTCTCGTTGGGCTAATCCTACTTAATTTCAGGAGCTCTATGTTCCATTTGTACTAAAATCTGGAGCTCTATATCTTGTAAATCTTCCAAGTGAGCAATGCATTCATATATATTCTTGTACTGGACCTATTTTTGGCTTTGAGGCAAACGATACTGATAATAAGGTAGTCGCCATGTCTTGGTGTGACTACCTATCTCTGCGGTCTTATGCACCTATTTAAACATTCACTTTTGAATGATTGCCTGAAAAAACACAAGGGCAAGCCCCTAACCATATTTAGAAAAACATCCATCAACCCGGCAAAGTAACAGTCTCACTTATATCGGGCTAACTGATTCACATACAGCTTCAGCCATGTGACAGCCAGTAAAAATAACAACCACTCATTTTGCTGCCAATCAAATTAGCCACCTATGCCAAAATTTCAGAAACATTAGCTTTTTCCTCGCTGCTTAAGCAGACGGTAACCAAACCGGTACGTGTTTATTCTCCGAACCAACATGCCCTCTAGAAGCACAAACTAATCAGACACGAGGCGTAAAGATCAAGCATCACATTAGCACTGAATCAGCATTTCATTAAAGTAGGAGTATTTTCAAAGCAGACAAGTAAACACTGCCACACCAATAAGCACTAGTTGTCTTCCTCAGTTCTCACTGCCTAAGCAAATAGCAGCAAAGACAGTATACCTATTTGTTCCCTGCACAAACATGCACTTCCGAAGCACAACTAATAACTACTCCCTCCGTAAACAAATATAAGAGCATTTAAAACACTACTTTAATAATCTGAACGCTCTTATATTAGTTTACAGATGGAGTATCACATTATCATACACCAACACAACCATTTGTTGCGCATAGAAACACCGAATAAGAAATAGCATTTGCTCACAAATTTGAAACAAGCCATCAAACAGCCTATATGTGAAGGAATTCCTCACCTCAAGAAGCCCCTTCAGGATCCACAAGAAGGTGAGAACCAGCACGCCATTGACCGAGAACTTCACCTGCACGCGCATAAACACGGGAACACCAGATCACACAAAAATCCGGTGGAGATCCCCATGTTGCTGATCCCGAGCGAACGTAATAGATTCAAGCTGATACAGCAAGCAGCGAAACGGACCAGCTCAGCGGGGACGGAGGGCGGCAGCACGGACCTGGCGGCGCGGCGCGCGCGGCGGGAGGCCTTCCTGAACACCGAGTGCAGGAACCGGGCCAGGAGGTCCAGGCTGCGGTCGTCGTCGTCTTCGTCCGCGTCCTCCTCCTCGTCTCCATCTTCCTCCCTCCCGTCCCGGTAGGAAGCGGCTCCTGACAGGTCGCCGACCCAGGGGCGGGCGTCCGGGACGACAACGACGGCGTCGGGATGGCGGCGGCGGGCGGCGCGTAGGAGGCGAATCGGGGGCGGGGTGCGGAGGTGCCGATTGAAGGGGGGCGGGGACGGCTGAAGGTGGCGATGGTGCCGGATGGCGGGGCCAGGGAGGAGAGGGGGGAGGTGGCAGGCGATGGTCGCCATGGGAGGAGGCTGCTGGTGCTCAGCCTGGCGAGGGAAGCTGCTGGTTTCCCCCTTTACCCTTTTCCTTATCATTTTACACATAAAGAAAATTGATTGGGTTTTCACTGTCTAAACTTTTTTGTAGTGAGGAAAAACTTTATTGAAAACAGTACGTAGCAAATAGCAATGTCCCCAGGGATGGTTACAATATCATGTGACTGCGTAAGCCAAACATGTCTACCTAAAAGCAAGTGTTAAAAGATATTTCGCTAGACTATCTGATTTCATATATTTTACTGTAAACATTTATTGTTTCATAAACTTTGCATCATATGGAACTGCTGAGTATTACCACTATGACACAGATTATCACGGCTAGAGGTTATTATGCTGGTGGCTTCGAGATGTGATGGCCTCAACGTTGATGAATATCTTGGCGGTCTGTTGTTCGAAAATTTTAACAGATTACAATAGGCAACAAAAGATTGACACACGTGTCCAAATGAGCAAGACCTGTTCGCTGAAGGTTTAGGACAACGATTATATTTCTTTGATTGCTGACTCCGGCAGGATATGTATTGGTGAGTCCGAGGAGTATTTTATGATTGATACAGTGGTAACTTGTGAAAGCATCTAAGGTTTTCGGAGTTTGATCTCTAAGCACTTGACCTATGAGCTCATCTTTTCAAATTCATCCCTTTTGATAATACCAGCATACCTATGGACTCAACGCGATATTTGATCACTTGATTATAAAATGGTGAGTCTCGAAGCATGATCCAACACTTGTACTTAGCATTTTAAGGGGTCAATTTCACTTCTCATATTTTACCAAAAGTGAACTTTCCTAAATATACATTGAGCAGACATTAATTCAAGAATTTATATGATCACCAAAATCATCCAAGGGATAAGATGAACCTTTCACCGGTCCATGAAGCTCTTGCTCGCTCCACTCGGCCCGCTCCTCCGCTCGCTCGCTTGGTTTTTCTATGTGCACTTAAGCTTTTCTCCCACTTGCTTTAGTGGTAGCTTGAGAACAACATGCTACCATTTATTTATTTAATATCTTTTGAATTAAAAGATGTTTACGAATTTCTAAAAGGTTACAAATTACCAAATTCATAAATATTTTAAAACATACTCATGCATTTAAAAAATATTCGTGGATCACAAACAATGTTTGTGAATTTGGAAAAGGTTCATATATTTAAAATGTTTATGAACATTAAATATAATCACAAGTTTTATAAATATTTAATATTTTGCTTAATTTTTCACAAATTGAATGTAAAAGTAAATATAACTAAAACAAACAAGAAGTGAAAAAATAAGAAAGGGTAAAACGAGTGAACATTAAAACCTATAAAGAGAAGCATATGATAGAATACTGTTTTAGAAAATACCTTCTAGAACCTTCTTAAAAAACCAAAAAGATGGTCAGCACATTACAACTATATACATACATGTGTTAGTCCTAGTGAGATACATGTAGGGTGCCGGCTCCGGTTGCTTGGGCAGCAGGGCAGGCGGCTCGCCTCGTGCGTGGGCTCGGCGTCGGTGTGGATGCCGAAGCGGTGGTTTCGATCTGTGGCTGTAGGGTGTCGGTTACGGGTTGCTCGGGTGAGGGAGCCGGCGGCTCACTAGATGCGCGGCCCCGAAAATCAGTGTGTTGATGATGCCCTTTTGGGGACGTCTTATAACGGTTTTCACCCGGGTTTTCGTTAATTAACTTGACAACTCTTTTCTGCTTTTTTAATGAATCGGGCCCCAAAGGACCGCGTTTAAAAAAACTCCTAGTGAGCCACACAACCCTTACAATTGGGGCCCACATAGAGGAGCTTACTTTCTCAATGAAACATGTTCAATATGTGTTTTCACAAGAGGCAAGGTCGTGCCTCTCGGAAACGGAAAAAACAACGTGTTTTCTGTTTTTTCTTTCGCGAGAGACACGGTTTTTCTTCCGTGAGAGGCACGGATTTTCTTTCCTGAGAGGCATGCTCGGAAACAAAAAATGCATTTTCTGTTTTTCTTTCTTTAACGAGAGGCACGGTTTTGCTTTCGCGAGAGGCATGGATTTGCTTTTGCGAGAGGCATGACCGTGCCTCTCGAAAACAAAAAAACGTGATTTTTATTTTTTCGTGAGAGGCACGATTTTGCTTTCGCGACACGCACGAGTTTGCTTCTTGAGAACAAAAAAACACAGTTTTTTTTCTTCCGCTAGAGGCAAAAAAAATTATCCGTTTTTTGTCTGTTTTTTCGTGAATACAAGTTCATCAAAACCTATCAACGTGGGATCTAGTTTTAAAGATCTCGACACAAGGTGTCGAGGTACGACATTCTATAGGACCAACGTGTCCCCTTCTACGGTTCTACCACGAGACTCACGGGCGCGAAGAGCATCACCAGCTACGAACACGGGGGTTTAGACAGGTTCGGGCCATCCGAAGGTGTTATACCCTATGTCCACTAAGGTTTTTCGGATGACGAGTATGTCAAATCATGTCGGGATGCTCCCAGGCTATAAATAGCTACCCCCACAACCATTAGCTGGTTGGCTGCTCCGCGAGAAACTGACACTAGTCATTTAGAGCAACCCAAATTCCTCAGTCTTCGAGAGTAAATCATCAGCGAGGAAATACCCCCAAACACCAAACCACAAACCTAAAACCAAGTGATTGAGCATCACTGAAGAATTTGTTCCTGTGTGGAACTGAAGCCTTTTACCTTTGAGGACCGTGCATCCTCCAGACAATGAGGCGTCATGGTCTAGAGCAATCCAGCAGTCAATTGTGGATCGTCGGGTGACCGAATTTGTGAGGGTTTGGAAGTCTGCCCTGAAGACTTACCACGAGTGTTGGGCGAGGACTGTGTGTCCTTAGCTCAAGGAGAATACGGTAGGGACTGTGTGTCCCGGGACTGTGTGTCCTTTAGTTTAAATACCAAGCCGCTCCAAACCAGACGTACGACTGTCACAACAGTTGGAACTGGGTCATCAACAACTGTCTTCACTGTGATACGGGTTCTATTTCTTCAACTCTTTCAATTCCTCAATATTGTATGTTGAAGACTTTTGTTGTCTCTGTTTGAAGAATTTGCTAAAGATTTTCTCTGAATTTCCTCAACCCAAATTCTTCACATCTGTTAATCCTCACCTGCTTACTCTGTGCCTGCGTAGTGTGCAAACTGTTTTCCATAATCCTCATCAAGAAAACTGTTGTTGTAGTCTTTGCACTTCTGATCCTTTGTTGTTTCCGCTACAAGTTATTCATCAATGAGGAATTTCCTCAAAAGGTATTCCCTCAGCGATGAAATTCTAAAAATTGCCTATTCACCCCCCCTCTAGTCGACATAACGCACTTTCAATTGGTATTAGAGCTAGGTACTCCCTTGTTCTGTGTGATTTTGGTTTAACCACCTTGAGTTTTAGTTATGTCGACTACAGGCATGATCAAGGTTACCGCAAGATGTCTTACTTTCGAAGGAAAGGACTTCCCCTACTGGAAGACCAAGATGCAGATGCATCTTCAAGAAACTAACAATGATCTCTGGTATATTGTGGAACATGACATTCCCTCCATTGCTGCTACTGTCTCTGCCGCTGATGTGAAGAAATTCAAGCAACTTGATTCTCAAGCAAAGAATATCATCTGTGACCATCTGAGCAAAGTTCGGTATGGCAGAGTGAGTGCTTTGGGCTCAGCAAAACAAATCTAGGAAAGGCTGTCCAAAGTCAATGAAGGAATATCAACTCAGCGTGACTCTCGTGTTGATGTTCTTCGCAATCTCTGACAATGAAAGCTGCCAAGATACCTTTGATCGCCTCACTGACATCTCAAATGAACTACAAGCACTAGGAGCTCGAGACATTACTGACCATGAAGTGGTGAAGAAACTGCTAAGATCTCTGGATTCATCATTTGATACTTTGGTTCTGATGACTCAAGAAAGATCAGACTATAAGATGCTTGATCCTGCTGATATACTTGAAAGACTCAATACTCATGAATTCCAACAGGAAGAAAAGAGAGATCTATATGGACCAAGTTATTCTAGACCGTGTGCACTGAAGGCCAAAGCAATTTCCTCATCTGAAGAAGAAGACTCGGATTGCAGCATTGGTGATCCTGAAGAACTTGGACATGAGCTTGCAATGCTCGTGAGGAAATTCCACAAGTTTACAAGACATGGCCAGTTTGGTAAATCTTCAAGAAGAGATATGAGGAAATCAGAATCTTCATGTGAGGACTACAAGAAAAGAACCTACCACAAATGCAAGAAATCGGGTCACTATATTGTTGATTGTCCTCGATGGGTGAAGGAATCAAAGAAGAAGAAATACAAGGATGAAAGTTCTGATGACTCGAAGAAAAAGAAGAAATCTTCAAAATCCTCATCCTCAAAGTCCTCATCGCACAAGAAGACTAGTTTCGGAAAGGCTCGGACACTCATTGACAAGGAAATGGATTCTGAGAAAGAATCTGAGGAATGTGATGAAGAGGAAGGATCTGAAGAAGACTTAGAGTGTGGTGTGGCAAGTCTTGCACTGGCTGCCACATTCGTCAGCAAGTCAATCTTCAACCTTGAAGAAAACGACAACGCCATCTACGCTGATGACTATGCTGATGACTTCGCTCCAACCTATTGCTTCATGGCAAAAGGTTCAAAGGTACCGAATGACACTTCCTCCTTTGATTCAAGTGACTGTGAACCCGATGGTTATAAAAAACCCAGTTAAAGTAAACTTGCCAACATTGCAACTAACAACAAACTGCCCTTGAAAAGCTTCAAAAATTGCTAGACAGAAGCGATGACCTGTTGTATGATGAAATTAATCTCACCCAAATCCTCACTGAAGATATGAAAAGTCTTCAGTACAGATTTGATAATCTTCAAGATCGTCATGGCACACTCTTGGCTGATCATGAGAAACTTTCCTATGAATTTCTTCAAAGGAAACTTGATTTTGAGAAGCTGAGGATGTCTCATGATGATCTTCGAATGGAAAATGATTCATTACTTGCTCAACAGATCAGTGCCGCTCAGGTTGAATTCATTCCACCATGTCTCAAATGCATCGAACGTGAAACTGTCAATTCTTCACCAGAGTCATCAAATGCTTCTATTGCTACAAATTCTTCAACTGCTCATGTGGTATCAAATTCCTCACTTGAGGAAACCACAAATGTTACTGGCGAAAATGCAGGACTGAAGGAATTGTATGTGACAGACATGTACAAAAGTCTCAAAGGGCATCAAACCCTTTGCGATGTGCTCAAAAAACAGATATTGAACAGGAACCCGAGGAAAGAAGGAATTGCCTTTGAGAGGAAGTTGAATGCTGATGGATTATACTGGAAACCTGAGCAGTATCCCAAAACATCACGGGTTGCTGCTAAAGGACCTCCTGTTGATCCATCCAATCTAACAGGCTTTGCATGTGAATTATCCTATTCCTCAGATGAGTCATTTGACTCCAACTATAAACTGTTCAAAAATCAATCTGGTGAAGTATTTGCTCGATATGTTGGAACTAACTGTAGGAATGGGCCACCCCTGAGGAAAATCTGGGTCCCCAAAAGTTGCTTGGAAAATCTTCACGCGAATGTCCTCATGACACCACCAGTGAAGAACCAGAACCCCAGATCAAATTCCTCAGGTGTACCAAAGTCTTCAAGAGGATCAAAATCCTCAACTGGTCAAAATTATGCTCGTACTCGTGCTAATGCTTCTGATATGCAGGGAAATTACAAGGGATATGAATATGAGCATTACTCCTCAAATCATTATGCTCATAAATCCTCAAAGAATTTCTCTGCCTATTCATTTGAGTACTCTAACCCCCTTACTGTGAAGAGAAGTGTATTAGCTTCAATGCCCCCTTTCTCATATGGTGCTCGCAGGATGATGAACTCTTTGCCACCCCTTCAGATGTGGGTGGTGAAGAAATTGAACTAATCACTTCTACAGGTCAGGTCTCTAGATGAAAATCATCATCTAAAGAATTTGCTAGAGACGTGAGGAAAATGCTTGATTGGACGCAGGCTAACATTTATGAAATGATAGCATTTCATACATCCTCAAATTTACTGTTTATGATGAAATTCCTATCTGATGAAATTGATATCATATTCTTCAAGTCTGAAGCATATGAGATGGTAAGCTGTACTAATTCATCTGCAGGATGAGAAACCCAAGAGTACTGAGTGGGTTCTTGATAGTGGCTACACACACCACATGACTGGTGATAAAAGCTTGCTGATGAATATGCTACTGACTCCATCACTATCACGCCCAAGATGTGACCCTATCCTCAATTTGGCACAAAGGCCTCGTCAGGGATAGAAGCGCATCTCGTCGTGTCGCAAGAATGGATATCGTTACAAGTACATGTACTGAAAAGAAGAGATATATATTCAAAGTTGTCTTACACTCGCCACAAGCTACATCAGAGTCACATCAGTACATTACATAATCATCAAGAGTAAGAGCAGGGTCCGACTACGGACGAAAAACAAACGACAAAAGAAGAACGACGTCCATCCTTGCTATCCCAGGCTGCCGGCCTGGAACCCATCCTAGATCGAAGAAGAAGAAGAAGAAGAAGCAGCTCCAAATGAACAATCAACGCGCTCGCGTCAAGTAACCTTTACCTGTACCTGCAACTGGTGTTGTAGTAATCTGTGAGCCACAGGGGACTCAGCAATCTCATTTCCAAAGGTATCAAGACTAGCAAAGCTTAATGGGTGAGGCATGGTTACGTGGTGAGGTTGCAGCAGCGGCTAAGCATATATTTGGTGGCTAACTTAAGAGTACAAAAAATAAGAGGGGGAAGATCTACGCATAACGGACGTGAACTACTGATGATCAAATGAATGATCCTGAACACCTACCTACGTCAGGCATAACCCCACCGTGTCCTCGATCGGAGAAGGAACTCACGAAAGAGACAGTCACGGTTACACACACAGTTGGCATGTTTTAATTAAGTTAACTTCAAGTTATCTAGAACCAGTGTTAAACAAAGCTTCCACGTTGCCACATAACCGCGGGCACGGCTTTCCGAAAAGATTTAACCCTACAAGGGTGCTCCAACTAGTCCATCACAAATTACCACAAGCCGCATAGAAATCCTCAATCACGAAGCTCGCGATCTCGTCGGATTCCCTAGTGGAAAACCTCAACTCTGAGTTTACCCAAAGCATCACCGGAATCCCGATGCACAAGATATCTCGTCAAAGGTAAAACTAATCCAGCAAGGCCACCCGGTGTGTCGACGAACCCGATAGGAGCCGCGTATCTCGTTCTCAGGACACACCGTCTATGCAAAGTGGATGGGAACCAAACCTCGAGTTGCCCCGTGGTGGCACCGCCGACTGCTAGGTGGGTGGACCAACACTCATGAGGAGCACTGGCCCGGGGGTTGATTAAATATCCTCGGGTTAATTACTCCCTATGCAGTTCATTAGTGATTAGGCAAATGTGGTACCAAAGTTGGGCCTTGCCAGGCCAGCTTTAATCTAAAACGAATTATCAAGGGGGTCCCCATAACAACCCCGATCGTATTAGGAGCGCTCGTTTATGGAACGTAACACCGGTAGCCTAAAACTAAGGGGGCAAAAGTGGAACAAAACACCAGGCTAGAAAGGCCGAGCCTTCCACCTTTTACCAAGTATATAGGTGCATTAAATTAAATAGCATTAATATGGTGATATGACAAGGAACCCATGTTATCACAT
The DNA here is from genome assembly GCF_904849725.1 of Hordeum vulgare subsp. vulgare. Taxonomy (NCBI): domain Eukaryota; kingdom Viridiplantae; phylum Streptophyta; class Magnoliopsida; order Poales; family Poaceae; genus Hordeum; species Hordeum vulgare. The sequence continues at coordinate 521,025,703 of NC_058521.1, forward strand.
GGAAGCAACTGCACCTGCAACTAGCAACGCTATCAACAGGATTAAGCAAGTAGTAACATAGCCAATCAGTGGTTTGCTAGGTCGAACATGTTGAAGGTAATCATGGCATTGTTGAGAGGCTGATATTTAACAAGTGGTAGGCAGCGAGACATAAATGATAGAAGCGGTAAACTAGCATGGCAATGATAGTAATGGTATCTGGGGAAATGATCATCTTGCCTAAGATCTTGCTTGGAAGAAGAATGCCTCCGTGAAGCAGACGAACCGACGTAGTCGAACGGGTCCTCACAATCCGGCACGTTGCGGAACTCTATCGAGACGAAGCAAACCGGAAACACAAATCAACACACGGAATTCACCACACGAAGCACAACACAAATGATGCATGAGCAGTTGAAAACATGCAAGTCACGGCATGACGGTTCACACAATCAAACACTACACATTAAGTGAAGTTCAATTTGCAACGAGTTGCATATTGACGAAACTTCACATATGAATTATTTAGTTCACTCCCGGTTATTTACACGGCAATATTAATGTTGTCAAACATGCAAGAGGTGAAGCGGAAATCAAACTACCCATCTAGACATTTTAAATGAGGTCGGAAATGACATATAGCACCTCCGAAACGACCTCACATGGTAATTTACAATTCTTTCCAGATCTGAACTAATGCTTTTAATTAGTTGTTAAACAGCAAAACAAATAGGTTCACGTTATTTTACGCGTCAAGGCAAGCAATCTTCACGTAGAGAACATCTCCAACGGAGCTACGGATCAAAAGAATTACAAGCACCGCAAGATATGATGGCATGAATGCAAAATGTGTGCAACGACGGTCACAAACACTTCAAACCATACAGACAGCAAGAGAACATGAAACTACACGAGATTCTAAGCAAGTTTCATGTAGGACACGATCAGATCGGAGCTACGGTTCAACAACTACGAGCAAAACAAGAAATCACTACAATCTGCCAAAATCAGCCACAAAGCATTTTCTATGCCCCACAACTACGGCTACACAACTCTGATATGCTCAAGCAAGGCATGACACGGAAGAGGGCAAGAAGCACTACTACAAACAACTAACAACAACTAGCATGGCATCATGGATCACTAGGGAAAGAAGTCACAAAAAGACATCCCACTCACTATTTCAGACTTAGTGAAAATTACACCTCATGAAAGTGCAGTTTTCGATCTGAAGCAATATTGACAGCAGCAAAACTTATAGCTACAGGACTCCAAATGGCATGAAACTTCACAACAAGCTAGAGAAACCCAAGGGATACAACTTACTCCATTGGACCAACCTCAGAAGAGCTACAGAACTCAAGATAGAAGCAAGACAAGACCGCAACAAAATATAACAGATTCCAGACTTAGAAATATTTCAGCTCCTCCAAATCAGAACTATTTCTAGCAACTTGAGAGCAATCAAAACACACCTAAACATGCATTTCTATTGCAACTAAAAATACCAGGGGCTAGTGTAAACACCCAAGAACAACTCTCTAGTTGACAACTCCTTCCAACGAAGCACGGAATAAATCCTACGAATTAAACAAAAGGGCATCACGGCAAAATATCGCGCGAACTAACTTCCTCAAAAGCTAAAACTAATTGCACAGAAATATACTTGGGATTTTTCTACCCCGGAAACATATAAAATATGTGGGGTTGCAACACAAAATAATGCCGCACATAAATACGAGAAAATAACCTATACGCGGGAAAATAAACTAGCGCAATTCCCCACACGCAAAAATACCAATGACCGCTCGAAATTACATCCAAAAACGATTTCTAAAACATGGGCATTTATTCTACGGCATACGAACAACCCGGACTTGCGCGAAAAATTATTACGGGCACTATTCTAATGGGACAACACGCTAATCTATATATTTAACACGTTAAACTACGTCAAATAAACATGCAAGTTGCACCAACGTATTTTACGCGCATATCTACGCGAAATCCCTATTTAAAAATCTAGCAATTTTTCTGGAATAATAAATCTTTGGAAAAAACCTAAAATATGTTAACGGGCCTAATTCGTTCATGGGCCTAACAGTGGGCGCAGATGCTATTAAACGCATATGACGGGATTAGGGCTGCTCACCCTAGCTGGGCTCGGCCCAGGTTGCAGGGGAGGAAGAGGCAGGCCGGGACGCTGGTTTGACCGAAGCTGGGCCGGCTCGGGAGCTGCGGGGCCGGCTCGTGGCGGATCAGCCCACGACCCACGCGGGGCAAGGCCCAGGCGCAGGAGGCGCTTGTCGTGCTGCTCCCGTCGAGCCCTGCTCCCTCTCGAGCGCTGCAGGGGGCGGCGGCGGCAGGCTCGGCGAGGTCAGGGAGCTCGAGGAGCCTCGCTCCAGTCGGACGGGGGGGGGGGGGCGAGGGAGGCGGGATCCGGCACCGGAGACCGAGGGCGGCCGACGGACTTCGGGCACGGTGCAGGGAGGACCGGGACGGCGGCGAACGGTCTTGGCGGCGAGCGGCGGAGGCCGAGGCCGGCAACGGATCCGGCTGACTCGCGAGGAGCAGGGCTCCAGGCTGCAGCGGGGCGTGAGGGGCGCGGGACTGCGGCCAGGGGCGGCGGCACATGGCGAGCACCGGCGGAAGATGCGGCGCACGAGCAGGAAGAGCTCGGCAGGGAGCTCTCGGGCGTGGCGGCGGCGGTGGTTGGGCCTGCCTGAGCCCGATCTGGGCTCGGCGGGCCCTCGACGGCTGGGGGAGGAGAGAGAGGGCAGGTGGGAGGCTAGGGTTTCGGGTAGGTTGCACGGATTTCGAGGCAGAGGGGGAGTGGCTCTCTAATTAATGGCATGGGGGCTATATATAGACAAGGGGGGGGGCTCGGTTAACCGGAATCGCGTTCCGGATCCAACCGCGGGGTCGGATTCGGACGATTCCGAACGCGGGAACGGGTACGTGGCCGTGTAGGGTGGTATACCGGAGACGAGAGGGAGAACGGGCGGCGCGGCAACGAATTTTAAAATACCGACAGACGTCCGACGGTAGACCGAATACGGTGCCGCTACGGTCGACCGTTCGGGTACCAGACGAACTCCGATCGCGACGAAATTCGACAGGCGGCCTACCTATATATAAATAATACCGCACGACGAATCTCAACCCGATCAGAGGAAGTTTTACGCACACTTTAAAACAGGGTTTCGACGATGCCGCGGGCGCGTGCTTGTGCGGTCGGGCTCAGAACGGACAACGACGCGAACCGGCAACTAACAACGGATGCAAGTTTTGAAAACGGGCGGCAACGGGATGCCGATGCAATGCTGATGATGCGCATGATGCGATGATGATGCGACAAAAATAAAATAGACACACGACGAAAACGGAAAGGAAAGAGAATCTTCTGGGCGTCGGTCTTGGGCTATCACAACTCTCCTACACTACAAGAGGATCTCGCCCCGAGATCCAAGAATGAAAAGGGGAGAGGAAGAGAAAGAACAAGAGGTAAAAACTTAGTCGCTTCTTTGACAAACGAGTGAAACCAACGATCCTTTAAGGTAGCAAAGAGATGAGGAATGATATGAGAAAGAAGCAAGAATTCACGGAAAATTTCGGCAACACTTCGGTAGGAAAATGGGACAAAAAATTCGAAAAGGTAGAAGAAATAGACAATATTCACAACAAACAAGTAAATAGAGCAAGGGAACACCATAATCTTGATAGAACAACAAGATTGACCCAAATGAGCAACATCACAATGTCTCCAGAACAATAGAATAGGAATTAGCTCAAGCGGAAGGAGAGAATGAAGAAAGGAATGACAAATATCATCACGATAGAATTGAAGAGCCTCCGGATAGAAGAATAGATGGAGTAGTTGGAAAACCCACAATGAAAAGAACAAGATAGTAGTGGGCTTATGAAAATCGTCTCAACAAATATGAGGTAACAAACAACCACTAAAAGAACCAAGGATAGATTACGAGAAACAAGATATGAACAATTACTTACACCAAGTGGAAACATTGAGAACTTGGATTAATGAGAAGCACCATAATAGCAACAAATCATAGGAAAAGCTTTAGGTGAAATCCAAACCAATATAGCTCAATGAAGAAATCATGGGTAGAAATATCTCATGATCATAGAATTGGTGGGTTTAATTATCTCATTCTTGAAAGGAAAACTCTTCGAGGCTCCTACACTAACAAGAATGCTATAATACCACCTCAAAGGATAAAGGAAGAACGAATGCACCCGGAAATGCAAGATGAGAAAACTTGAGGTACTCCAAGAGGAATGTTGAAGAACACTTTGAGAAAATCACCTCCTTGAAGAACCAGCATGATGAGCCTCCGTATAAAAAGGATGATGCAAGATATGAAGGATGAAAGCAGAAAGCTGAGAACGAAGAATCTTCTAACATGATGGCCTTCGGAGGAACGAGAATGAAAACAACTCAGAAAAGCACCGGATAGCGAGAAAGAGATTACTCATGATTGGAACAAATAAGATGATGGCACAAAGCTGAAATGATGAATCTGCAAGAGAATGGACCAAGATTGAGAGAAACACTCCTTCGAATTTTCAATGGAGAGAATGATGAGAAGAACATCACCAAGAATACTGAGGCACTCCGGAATAATGAAGAATGAAAGGTTGAGCCAAATATGAGAAATAATTCAAATAGAACTTGAATAAGTAATATGACTGATGGAAACCATTCTTACGTCACATTGAAAAAGAATTAGAGAGCACCGGAAAGATTAGAAGAGACAAATAAGATCCTGGGAAAAACCTGTGGGTTATGGGCCCACTCAAAGAACCACCGTTAGAAAAGATTGCTAGAAAGATTGATATTGCACCGGTATGAAGAGAACTAGATGAGGTTAGCACCTCAAAATAATTACAGAATTGAAAACACGAAACTTCCGAGATATCTTCAACACTCCGGAGGAAAAGCGAGGAAATAAATACCAAGATAGGCTCATAAGAATCACCAACATAGGAAAGAATTACAATGATGAATATGATATAATGAACACAGATAGCTGAATTAAATTCACCGGTAAGGATGGCAAGAATGAATAAAGATGAACACGAAGCTCCTAAGAATCTTCATAACGAATCACCGGGTAAGAGATAAAAGAACAGACAGCGGAAGCACCATGAAAAGAAAACTCTTGGATGAAAATCCAAGCACTGAAGAAAAGGGCGGGAGGGTGGGGAAAAACAAAGAGAACTTGGGACAGATGAGACGAACTCCGGTAAGAATTGAGAGAATGATCTGCAAAATTAGAGAGGATTGAATTCACTGAAGAGAAGCACACCGGTTGAAAAAGAATTAACATGATGACTCCAGTTGACAAAAATGATAAGACAATTGAATGAACAAAAGAATTAGTACTCTCATAAAAAATATGGGAACACCTCTTAGGAAAGATCTGAAATCACCATTTGACATCGAAGCAACTTGAATTACCATATTCAACAAAACAAAGTGATGAGGCTTATGAAACAAGCCAGAACAAACTCATGAGAAAGATTTCGTCCGATATTTTCGTGGAAAGGATCGCACGGGCTCGATTTTACAGTAGCCATCAAGTGCAAGGCAGTGCACCCGACATACGAAGCGTCCCCGAGTCGTAGCAAGCTACAAGGACTCTTTAAGACACAACGTGTACCGCTGTAAGTCGACCGTGAACAAATGAATCCACTGGACAATGAACCCCAACCTAACATCATGCATTTGTTGGAAGAATGTCCTATAAGTAACTACTTGAATTCCCACCTATCAATTCCCGAAATATCTGGTCATGCAATCTGGTACATGGATACAAGGAGTAATATCACACAACTCCTATACTAACCCGTCACTTGTATCACATCCGTCAACACACGACCAGAATCTCGGACCTTCATCTACAACAAACCCTCGTGATCACAACGATACAAAGTATGGCAGTACTCCCGAACAATCTGCACCAGTACTGGGGACATCGGGGTTATCTCGCCACTACTAGTATTGAAGCAATTACGAACATCCTTTGTACTGAGATACTAAGAAATCTGAATGATAACGATGTGCTTGAGAATCCCCTGGAGCTCAACTCCCCGGAAGAAAATCAAGTTAGACAGGAGGCACCAAGACAGAACTCCGTCACATCGGCATCATATAGATTCCAAAAATATCCGCATGATCCTAAATTTTTTTTGAGTGAGAAGAGGAGTAGAATTAAAATATTACGTCAAGATTCCTCACCAGAGCATAGAAGAGGAGAAAAAAGAATCCTACTCTCCGATATATAACTAGACTCAAAGTATTTTCACTAGACTCGACTCGGCCAAGTTCGATCAATCAAGGGGGCTCCTAGGTCGGTACTGGTCTGATACCAACTTGTCACGCCCAAGATGCGACCCTATCCTCAATTTGGCACGAAGGCCTCGTCAGGGATAGAAGCGCATTTCCTCGTGTCGCAAGAATGGATATCGTTACAAGTACATGTACTGAAAAGAGGAGATATATATTCAGAGTTGGCTTACACTCGCCACAAGCTACATCAGAGTCACATCATTACATTACATAATCATCAAGAGTAAGAGCAGGCTCCGACAACGGACGAAAAACAAAAGACAAAAGAAGAACGACGTCCATCCTTGCTATCCCAGGCTGCCGGCCTGGAACCCATCCTAGATCGATGAAGAAGAAGAAGAAGAAGAAGAAGCTCCAAATGAACAATCAACGCGCTCGCGTCAAGTAACCTTTACCTGTACCTGCAACTGGTGTTGTAGTAATCTGTGAGCCACAGGGGACTCAGCAATCTCATTTCCAAAGGTATCAAGACTAGCAAAGCTTAATGGGAGAGGCATGGTTACGTGGTGAGGTTGCAGCAGCGGCTAAGCATATATTTGGTGGCTAACTTACGAGTACAAAAAATAAGAGGGGGAAGATCTACGCATAACGGACGTGAACTACTGATGATCAAATGAATGATCCTGAACACCTACCTACGTCAGGCATAACCCCACCGTGTCCTCGATCGGAGAAGGAACTCACGAAAGAGACAGTCACGGTTACGCACACAGTTGGCATGTTTTAATTAAGTTAACTTCAAGTTATCTAGAACCAGTGTTAAACAAAGCTTCCACGTTGCCACATAACCGCGGGCACGGCTTTCCGAAAAGATTTAACCCTACAAGGGTGCTCCAACTAGTCCATCACAAATTACCACAAGCCGCATAGAAATCCTCAATCACGAAGCTCGCGATCTCGTCGGATTCCCTAGTGGAAAATCTCAACTCTGAGTTTACCCAAAGCATCACCGGAATCCCGATGCACAAGATATCTCGTCAAAGGTAAAACTAATCCAGCAAGGCCACCCGGTGTGTCGACGAACCCGATAGGAGCCGCGTATCTCGTTCTCAGGACACACCGTCTATGCAAAGTGGATGGGAACCAAACCTCGAGTTGCCCCGTGGTGGCACCGCCGACTGCTAGGTGGGTGGACCAACACTCATGAGGAGCACTGGCCCGGGGGTTGATTAAATATCCTCGGGTTAATTACTCCCTATGCAGTTCATTAGTGATTAGGCAAATGTGGTACCAAAGTTGGGCCTTGCCAGGCCAGCTTTAATCTAAAACGAATTATCAAGGGGGTCCCCATAACAACCCCGATCGTATTAGGAGCGCTCGTTTATGGAACATAACACCGGTAGCCTAAAACTAAGGGGGCAAAAGTGGAACAAAACACCAGGCTAGAAAGGCCGAGCCTTCCACCTTTTACCAAGTATATAGGTGCATTAAATTAAATAGCATTAATATGGTGATATGACAAGGAACCCATGTTATCACATGGAAGCAACTGCACCTGCAACTAGCAACGCTATCAACAGGATTAAGCAAGTAGTAACATAGCCAATCAGTGGTTTGCTAGGTCGAACATGTTGAAGGTAATCATGGCATTGTTGAGAGGCTGATATTTAACAAGTGGTAGGCAGCGAGACATAAATGATAGAAGCGGTAAACTAGCATGGCAATGATAGTAATGGTATCTGGGGAAATGATCATCTTGCCTAAGATCTTGCTTGGAAGAAGAATGCCTCCGTGAAGCAGACGAACCGACGTAGTCGAACGGGTCCTCACAATCCGGCACGTTGCGGAACTCTATCGAGACGAAGCAAACCGGAAACACAAATCAACACACGGAATTCACCACACGAAGCACAACACAAATGATGCATGAGCAGTTGAAAACATGCAAGTCACGGCATGACGGTTCACACAATCAAACACTACACATTAAGTGAAGTTCAATTTGCAACGAGTTGCATATTGACGAAACTTCACATATGAATTATTTAGTTCACTCCCGGTTATTTACACGGCAATATTAATGTTGTCAAACATGCAAGAGGTGAAGCGGAAATCAAACTACCCATCTAGACATTTTAAATGAGGTCGGAAATGACATATAGCACCTCCGAAACGACCTCACATGGTAATTTACAATTCTTTCCAGATCTGAACTAATGCTTTTAATTAGTTGTTAAACAGCAAAACAAATAGGTTCACGTTATTTTACGCGTCAAGGCAAGCAATCTTCACGTAGAGAACATCTCCAACGGAGCTACGGATCAAAAGAATTACAAGCACCGCAAGATATGATGGCATGAATGCAAAATGTGTGCAACGACGGTCACAAACACTTCAAACCATACAGACAGCAAGAGAACATGAAACTACACGAGATTCTAAGCAAGTTTCATGTAGGACACGATCAGATCGGAGCTACGGTTCAACAACTACGAGCAAAACAAGAAATCACTACAATCTGCCAAAATCAGCCACAAAGCATTTTCTATGCCCCACAACTACGGCTACACAACTCTGATATGCTCAAGCAAGGCATGACACGAAAGAGGGCAAGAAGCACTACTACAAACAACTAACAACAACTAGCATGGCATCATGGATCACTAGGGAAAGAAGTCACAAAAAGACATCCCACTCACTATTTCAGACTTAGTGAAAATTACACCTCATGAAAGTGCAGTTTTCGATCTGAAGCAATATTGACAGCAGCAAAACTTATAGCTACAGGACTCCAAATGGCATGAAACTTCACAACAAGCTAGAGAAACCCAAGGGATACAACTTACTCCATTGGACCAACCTCAGAAGAGCTACAGAACTCAAGATAGAAGCAAGACAAGACCGCAACAAAATATAACAGATTCCAGACTTAGAAATATTTCAGCTCCTCCAAATCAGAACTATTTCTAGCAACTTGAGAGCAATCAAAACACACCTAAACATGCATTTCTATTGCAACTAAAAATACCAGGGGCTAGTGTAAACACCCAAGAACAACTCTCTAGTTGACAACTCCTTCCAACGAAGCACGGAATAAATCCTACGAATTAAACAAAAGGGCATCACGGCAAAATATCGCGCGAACTAACTTCCTCAAAAGCTAAAACTAATTGCACAGAAATATACTTGGGATTTTTCTACCCCGGAAACATATAAAATATGTGGGGTTGCAACACAAAATAATGCCGCACATAAATACGAGAAAATAACCTATACGCGGGAAAATAAACTAGCGCAATTCCCCACACGCAAAAATACCACTGACCGCTCGAAATTACATGCAAAAACGATTCCTAAAACATGGGCATTTATTCTACGGCATACGAACAACCCGGACTTGCGCGAAAAATTATTACGGGCACTATTCTAATGGGACAACACGCTAATCTATATATTTGACACGTTAAACTACGTCAAATAAACATGCAAGTTGCACCAACGTATTTTACGCGCATATCTACGCGAAATCCCTATTTAAAACGTTCCGATCCGATGCACGGTTTAGAAACTACACGCGTTTTAAAATCTAGCAATTTTTCTGGAATAATAAATCTTTGAAAAAAACCTAAAATATGTTAACGGGCCTAATTCGTTCATGGGTCTAACAGTGGGCGCAGACTTATAGGTTAAGTAACTAATGTGTTTATAAGTGTACACAGACTATATAAGTCGTTGAGGAGTTTGAGTTATACGATGAATATCGACCCCTAAAAATGTATATCTTAGGCTGAAGAAATGGGTCTTATGCTGAAGATTTAGATCGTGAAGAAATTGCGATGAAATTGATATTCCTCATGAAGATACTGAAGATGAGGAATTTGGTGTGTCGTGAAGAAAAACAATCTGAAGACTTTGAAGCGTGAAGATTTATTCTTTATGTTTCATTTTCTTCACTCTTGAGTCATAGGAACACTGTACTGTTAAAGGGGGTCGAGGTAATACTACGAAATGAATTTCCTCATGATTCTCAACCCAATCCTAATCCTACAAAATCCTCAAGTGAGGAATATGAGAGTCATGAGGACTCTCAGAGTTGAGGGTCCCGACCGTTGTCGCGATTCGCGTCACATCACCGATCTTATCCACACCAACGGTCATAATATTTAAGGGCATTTATGTCAAATCATGTCGGGATGCTCCCAGGCTATAAATAGCCGCCCCCACAACCATTAGCTGGTTGGCTGCTCCGCGAGAAACTGACACTTGTAATTTAGAGCAACCCAAATTCCTCATAGTCTTCGAGAGTAAATCATCAGTGAGTAAGTACCCCCAAACACCAAACCACAAACCTAAAACCAAGTGATTGGGCATCACTGAAGAATTTGTTCCTGTGTGGAACTGAAGCCTTTTACCTTTGAGGACTCTGCATCCTCTAGACGGTTAGGCGTCATGGTCTAGAGCAATCCAGCAGTCAATTGTGGATCGCCGGGTGACCGAGTTTGTGAGGGTTTGGAAGTCTGCCCTGAAGACTTACCACGAGTGTTGGGCGAGGACTGTGTGACCCTAGCTCAAGGAGAATACGGTAGGGACCGTGTGTCCTTTGGTTTCAATACGAAGCTGCTCCAAACCAGACGTACGACTGTCACAACAGTTGGAACTGAGTCATCAACAACTGTCTTCACTGTGATACGGGTTCTATTTCTTCAACTCTTTCAATTCCTCAATATTGTATGTTGAAGACTTTCGTTGTCTCTGTTTGAAGAATTTGCTTGAGATTTTCTCTGAATTCCCTCAACCCAAATTCTTCACATCTATTAATCCTCACCTGCTTACTCTGTGCTTGCGTACTGTGCAAACCGTTTTCCATAATCCTCATCGAGAAAACTGTTGTTGTAGTCTTTGCACTTCTGATCCTTTGCTGTTTCCGCTGCAAGTTATTCATCAGTGAGGAATTTCCTCAAAAGGAATTTCCTCAGTGATGAAATTCTAAAAATCGCCTATTCACCCCCCTCTAGTCGATACAACGCACTTTCAAAAAGCATAAAAATAAAATTGGGTTGCCTCCCAACAAGCACTATTGTTTAATGCCCCTAGCTAGGCATGATGATTTCAATGATGCTCGCATAAAAATTAGTAATTGATATATGCAAAAGAGCATCATGAATAGCATCAAAAACACATTTAAGTCTAACCCACTTATTATGCATAGGGATTTTGTGAGCAAACAATTTATGGGAACAAGAATCAACTAGCATAGGAAGGCAAAACAAGCATAACTTCAAAACTTTAAACACATAGAGAGGAAACTTGATATTATTGCAATCCCTACAAGCATATGTTCCTCCCTCATAATAAATTTCAGTAGCATCATGAAGGAATTCAAAAATATGACTATCATATAAAAGTTTCTCTTCATGGTCCACATGCATGCAAAGTTGACACTCTTCCAAAATAGTGGGATTATCATTAACTAAAGTCATGACCTCTCAAAACCCACTTCTATAAAAAATGCATAAGATTGAACACTCTCCAAAATAGTGGGATCAATAATGCCTAAAGTTGACACTCTTCCAAACCCACTTTCAATATCATAATCATCAAGAGTATTAAATAAATTATCAAGATCATAAGAATCATTATCACCCCAAATCATGATCATTACAATGAGTAGTGGACATGACAAGATTATCATCCCCAAGCTTGTAGTTTTGCATATCATTAACATAATTGACGTTAATAGAATTTATAACAATATCATTGCAATCATGCTTTTCATTCAAGGAAACATTGTGAATCACTTCATCACAATTTCCTGATTCACGAATCTCAAGCAAAACTTCATGGAGATAATCAAGTACACTCAATTCACTAGCAATTGGTTCATCATGATTGGATCTTTTGAAAAGATTAGAAAGTGGATGAGGATCCATATCAATAGATTTTTAGCAAGAAAAGATGCAAGCAAATAGAAGGCACATGGTAACACAAGTAGACAAAAAGAGATCCGATGAGAAAAAGGTGAATAAAATGGCACATTGGTGAAGTGGGGGAGAGGAAAACGAGAGGCAAATATTGTAAATGCAAGAGATGAGTTTGTGATGGGTACTTGGTAGGCTTGATCTTGCGATGTATCCTCCCTGGCAACGGCGCCAGAACTCCTTCTTGCTACTTCTTGAACTTATGTTGGTTTTCCCTTGAAGAGGAAAGGGTGATGCAACAAAGTAGATAAGTATTTCCCTCAATTTGTTGAGAACCAAGGTATCAATCCAGTAGGAGGAACAAGCAAGTCCCCAATATTAGCACCTACACAAACAATCAAACACTTGCACCCAATACTAAAAAGGGGTTGTCAATCGCTTCACAGTTATTTGCAAGGATGAGATCTGGTAGAGATAGTAAAAGATTGCTAGACCTAAAAGTAAAACAAAAGTTAATAAATGGTAGCAATATATTTTTGGTATTTTTGGTTTATAGATATGAAAGTATAATATGGAAAATAGACCCCGGGGCCATAGGTTTCAATAGAGGCTTCTCTCATGAAGGAAAATAATACGGTGGGTGAACAAATTACTGTCGAGCAATTGATAGAAAAGCGAATAATTATGAAGATATCTAAGGCAATGATTATGCATATAGGCATCACGTCCGTGTCAAGTAGACCGAAACGATTCTGCATCTACTACTATTACTCCACACATCGGCCGACTCCTTCCTGCATCTAGAGTATTAAGTTCATGAAGAACAGAGTAACATTAGGTAAGATGACATGATGTAGAGGGATAAACTCAAGCAATATGATGAAAACCCCATATTTTTATCCTCGATGGAAACAATGCAATACGTTCCTCGCTACCCATACTTTTTCACTGGGTGAGGAAAATGCAAGATTGAACCCAAAACTAAGCACTTCTCCCATTGCAAGAATTACCAAACTTGTTGGCCAAACCAAACTAATAACTCGAAGAGACTTGCTAAGATATGAAATCAAGCATATAAGAATTCAGAGAAGATTCAAATAATATCCATAGATAATCTGAACATAAACCCACAATTCATCGGATCTCGATAGACACATCGCAAAAGAATATTACATCGGATAGATCTCCATGAAGATCATGAAGAACATGGTATTGAAGAACAAAGAGAGAGAAGAAGCCATCTAGATATAGCTACTATCTATGTACTCGTAGGTCTATGGTGAACTAATCATGCATCATCGGAGGGGCAATGAAGTTGATGCAGATGCCCTTCGTGATCGATTCCCTCTCCGGCAGATTACTGGAAAAGGCTCCCATATTGGATGTCACGGGAACAGAGGCTCCTGGCGGTGAATAAGTATTTTTTTGGTCTCCTTCTGGTATTGGGGGAATATTTGGGAGTTTATAGGACGAAGAATAGGGTTAGGAGACCTGTAGGGGGCCCACAAGCCAGGGGCACCCCCCTAGGGCACACCATGCAGGCTTGTCTTCTCCCGGTAGGTCTCTTGCCCCCTTCTCCAAGTCTGGCAGGTTTCTTCTGGTCCAAGAAAAAGCATTCTACATATTTTATTGTGTTTGGACGCCATTAGATATTCCTTATGTGCAATACTCAAAAACATAGAAAAAACAAAAACTGGCACTAGGCTCTAGATTAATAGGTTAGTCCGAAAATAATATAAAATAGCATATTAATGCATATAAAACATCCAAAACAGATAATATAATAGCATGGAACAATAAAAAATTATAGATAGTTCGAGATGTATCAAGGACTGTCTCTCAATAAATATTTTCACATGTGAGTATTTTATTCAAGGGCTATTTACTTTTGTGCCCCACTCCACTTAGTTTTGCTCTTTTTCCCTACTCGCTTAGCTTTCCTTGTTTTTGCCCAAGTTCACTCTATCCACTCTCGCCTGTGACCAAACGGGGCGTTTCTGTCTGGTCAACCTCCTTTGACCGTTACGTCGCCTCACTAGTGGGGTTGGCCCGGGGCACCTCATCATGCTCACGAGTGGGGCTCGGCTGGGGCCGACCTGGGGCCTCACTTTGAAGCGGGCCCACGTAGGAACGACTCGTCTCCCTGCTGGCCCATAGGGCAGTGACAGCGGCGACGCTTCGGCTACGTTGATCGGTCCCATTTAAATATACGTGGGACGACTCGTCTCTCGCTGGCTCACTGGGCAGCGACAGCGGCGACGCATCGTCTACTTTGATCGGTCCCATTTAAGGGTCGCTCGCCCACACGACAGCCACAACGGCGACACATCGGCTGCTTTGACGGGTCCTGTCCCATCGCCCCACTCGCCCGTCCCATGACCACATTAAATAGGACCCGTCCCATCGCCACCTTCTTCCCCACTCGTCCCACTCGTCCACCCCACTCCCCTCGCAACCAAACCCTAGACTAATGGCCAAGCGCAACCTCGCCACCCGCGACGGCGACGGAGGTCCACCGATCCCTAACCGGCGTCGGACGGTGAAGAAGGACTTTGCGTGCCACCTTTGGGAGCACAACGAGCCGGTGCCATGCCGAAACGTCATGCTCCCGGAGCGGTGGAACCTTAGCGACAGCCGGGTGCCTGTGCCGTAGGTTCCTGCAGATGGCATGGAACGGCGGCGCGAGATTAGGCGTCATCGCACGATCCTGCCGTTCGATCTCAAGTTGGACCCGGGGTTTGCGCCCAGCAACGACCTCTGGGATCGCTGGTTCATCCCCGACGTCATGCCCGAGGGGCGTCGGCGGATGTACTTCGCGTTCGTCGGGCCGACACAGCCTCCACGCCTCCATCGGCGGAAGGACATGCGGCTCCACTGTTGCTAGAGGTGGCGGATCCACCAGCAAAAGAGGAGGCATCTCCACTGCCGATGGAGTTGGTGGATCCATCGGCAGAGGAACAGGCGGCTCCACTGCCGCTGGAGCAGGCGCCGCCGGTGCAGGAGGTGGTGTCACCCGCATGCGACAGTGACGAGGAGTAGGCGATGGCGACGGAGCAGGTGGCAAGGCGGCGAAGGCCGCGGTGGTGAAACTAGTATAGGGTTTGCCTTTTTGTTTATATATATATTCGTATGTTGTTTATTTTGTTTTTAATCGAACTTTAGCTGAATCGAAACGAAATTAGTTGAATGTGTATGTTGTTTAGCCTTATACTAGTTGAAATCATCTACTCGTGTACACATACCAACGACAACGCTTGTAGATGAAGGGCACCATGCTGCCTGTAACGAGCGAAGACAAAGGCCATGAGGACTAAAACCGAAGCGGCAAGCGAACTGGCAAAAAAACCCCGTTTTTTACTTTTATTATTTTTTCTTGACCAACTACTGTAGGAAATCACCCCACATCCTTTTCTTTTATTCCAACATAAAGGAAGTTTATGTACATGAGAGGATTAGAATATACAACAGGGGTAGAGGTGGGTGCAGACATACAAACCTCAGGGAGGTAGGAAGGAGATCCACTTAAGGAGATCTTCCTTAAATCTAGCCTTAGTCCTATAGGCTAAAAGAGAAATATCATGAGTGAAGCTGGACTTCCATTTATTGAATCTGGGACGCTCATTGTTGAAAATCCTTGCATTTCTGACTGTCCAACTATTCCAGCAGGCAGTGAACACTACTTCAGAGAAGAAAGGATGCTGAAAATCTTTCCTGGCTGCGAATGAAGTGTCCCATATGGAAGTACCATGCCAGGTTATCTGAAGATAGTTCCAAACCCTGGTGCTGAATAGGCAGTTGAAGAAGAGATGATCCCTATCCTCTTTGACCCTTGCATGACATAGAACACATAGGTTTGAATCAGAAACTTTCCAGTGGCGTCTCTCAAGCATACTGTGGGTGTTCAGGCTGTCCATAATGAGCATCCAGGCAAACATTTTGATCTTCATGGTGCAACAACTCTTCCAAATACAACTTAGGAGAGGGTTGGGTATAATGGGTTGATGGACATGAAGGTAGTACTTCTGAGCAGAGTAAACCTTACCGTCACTACTCCAAACCCAGACATCTTTGCTTAACTGTTCTCTATTAAGGTTTTGGAGCAAGCAGGTGACCGTTTCTAACTCCTGGAAGGCCCTGTCAGAAAGTGGCAAGTGAAACATGTTGGTCATGCTATTTGTATCAAATGCTTGGAAAACCTCCTCAACAGTGCAGAATGTATCAATAGAAAAAGAGAATAGTCGTTGGAACCGATGAGCTAGGGGCAGGGTTGAGTCGCCTAGTGCCCAGGAATCAGACCAAGAGAGGAAAGTATCTCCTATGTTTGGTTGTACATAGGTGACAACTCTGAAATTGTCCATCCTCTTGCAGATATCCTTCCACCAGAATGATCCACAAAGGGAGGTACCCTATGGAACTGTGTTGTGGTAGTAAGTGTTCCATATTAAATCAACCCAGGGCACTTCTGCTTTATTCAAGAACTTATCTACATGCTTAAGAAGCAGAGCCTCATTCTGGACAGACAGATTCATAATCCCCAAACCACCTTTCATTTTTGGTCTGCACACCAAGTCCGAGGCCGCAAGAGAAGGTGCATGGTCATGGCCATTTTTTCGCCAGAGACATTGTCTTTGTATCCTTTCCAACTGATTAATGATCCCTGGTGGTATGTCGAGACTACATAGGAAAAAATGGGACAGAGGGCAAAGCTGAGTTGAGATATTGCAAACAACCACCCTAAGCCAAGAAGGAGGAGCTAGCAGTCAGTCTCCTTTCCATATTATCCACCAACGACATTAGATCAATAATCCTTGGTTTGGTTGTCCCAATAGGCAAACCAAGATAGGTGAAAGGCAGTGATCCTACCTTACACCCAATAGAGGCAGCTAGCCTTTGAAGTTCTGCTTGATCAATATTGATAGGCAACAGAGCAGCCTTGTGATAATTCACTTGAAGACCAGTGGATTGGGAGAAAAACATAAGCATCTTTTTTAACTCCGGTAGCTGGGACTCCTCAGCAGGCAAAATGATAAGAGTGTCATCTGCATATTGGACTATTGGAAAGTCTTTATCATGGCAAGGTATTGGCAGCTGAATGAGCCCATTTTCTAACAACTGATTTACCATGGTTTGAAGAAAGTCAGCAACAATGGCAAAAAGGAGAGGGGACATGGGATCTCCCTGCCTGACACCCTTCTTGCACATGATTTTTCTACCAGGAACTCCATTAAGAAGAACAGAGGAAGAGCCAGAAGAGAGTAGATGCTGTACCCATAATATCCAGCTCTCATTAAAACCCTTGTGCCTAAGAATCTAAAATATAAATTCATGTTCCACAGAGTCAAAAGCCTTTTCAAAATCAAGTTTGAGGATGACAATGGTTTTTTTTTTGAGTGGTGACACTGATGGAGGTATTCCAATGTCCATCCAACACAGTCTTGGATGGTTCTGGACTTGATGAAACCATACTGGTTCTTATGGATGCATTTCATGATCTGCAACTGCAGTCTATTGGCAACCATTTTGGAAAGGAATTTAAGTCCCATTCCAGTGAGGGAGATGGGCCTAAAATCACCTACTTGTTCATGAGAACTCTTTTTGGGCACGAAGGTAATGTATGAGGAGTTCATATTTTCCAGTTTTGCAATCCCTGCATGGAAATCATTTGCAAGCTCATAAAAGTCAGGACAGATGATATGCCAACATTTTTTTAAGAAAAGTCCATTGAAACCATCTGGACCTGGAGCCTTATCAATGGGCATTTCTTTGACAGTCTTATCCATCTCCTCTTTGGTAAAAGGCAAAGCAAGAACATCTAGCCCTTCTACCCTATGTATGAGAGACTGAAGGTTGAAAGCCAGGTTAATTCCTTGAGAGGAGCCCATCCTGTCCTTGAAGGATGACCAAAAACAGCCACAATTTTCTCATGATCAGATATAACATATCCATCCTCCAATTTAAGTGATGAAATGGAGTTTCTTCTATATCTTTCAGTTGCCATGGCATGGAAAAACTTGGTGTTCTCCTCCCCCACCTTGAAGAATCTGATAGTAGCTCTCTTTTTCCAGTAAAGGAATTGCAAATGCAGAACGTATTCTAGGTGAAGCTGCACAATCACTCTGAAGTTGGCTTTAGATCTGAACAGGGGTCTGAGCTCTTCAAGATTATCCAGACAGAGCACCACCTTATTGCACTTATCAATGAGTGCTTTCATCTGAGAGAGGCTAGTTTGCCATCTCTTCAGAGCCTGCCTTAGGGGTTTAAACTTATCCATGATGATGGCAGTGATGTGACTTCTCCTGGAAGGAATCTTCCAAGAATTCTGGACACAGTCAAGGAATCCATCCATCTCCACCCAATAGTTTTCAAAACGAAACATGTTACATTTGGGAATGGAAGTGTTTACTGTCACAACATAGGGTACATGATCAGATGCAAATTTTGCTAAAGGAAGAACCCGTGTCAATGGACAGGAGGATATCCAATTGGCAGAAGTGAAAAATCAGTCTAATTGTTCCAGCAGTGGTGAATCTTGCATATTTGACCAAGTGAAGGACCTTCCCTTGAGTGGTAGTTCTAACAGACCTAGATGGCCAATAATTTCATTAAAGATAAACATATCATTCACATCAGCACTAGGAAGATTTCTATTAGAGGGTGAGCGAATAAAGTTGAAATCTCCAAGAAGCAGCCAATTATCATTGACAGGGATATTTAGCTTATACATCCAACTGACAAACTGATCTCTAGCGTCTCCTTGGCAAGGACCATAAACATTGACCAGAGTCGAAGTTACAGAAATATGATTTGAGATGAATGACACAACTAAACCAAAGGGTTGAGATTGAATCAAGGTGCCAGTTAAAATGGAGGAATTCTAGAGGGTGATCAATCAACCAGAGGCACCACGCGATGGACTATAAGCAAATTGATCAAATCTTTTGGGGCAAAAACTTCTAATGCTCCGAAAATCAATATGTTGCATTTTTGTTTCCTGGAGGCAAACAACCGAAGCCAAGCTTTCATCTATTTTGTTACAAACTGCCCTTTGCCATGAGTCTGAATTTAATCCACGCACATTCCAGCAAAGAACTCGCCAACTTCTTGTAGATCGACTATCCATAGCAACAAGATTTAATAACAAAAGCGCAGTTACATAATAACTGACACAACCATAGTTCAAAGAGCTGTGAGACACAACAAGCAGTATCATGATAAAGGAAACAACAGATAAAGTGTAGGGACATAAACACTTGTCTAATCATCATTGGGTGGAGGCTTGGAAACAGCAAGATCTTCCATAAGTCGATCCGTAGTGAGCTTCTCAGGAGCGATACCAAGGCTTTGGCCAACAGCTTGGATCACCCGAATTGGGGTTGCCGGTGGGACGGACTCCTCCTGCGATGATGGCGGAGCTGCCTGAACCTCTGGTACTTCCATGGGTTTAGCACACGACTTTCTCTTCTTGGGCACGTGCATCGGGAGATCCTGCAAAACATGCTTGAAGCCATCGCACTTGACGGATCCTCTGGTGCATCTGCGGACAGATGAGTCCACAATAGGAGTGGCCTTCTTGCATGACACCTTCTTCGTAGCTACTGGAGATTCAAAGGAGAAAAGATCCCCTGATGGTGCAAAGATGTTGTCAGTTGGTGGCGTTACCTCAGAGCTGGGGGTATGAGTGTAGTCGCTATAAACAATGCTGGGCTCCCCGCGGTCTTCATCAGATGCAATTGATCAGGAGCGCTTCGGGAGCACAATAGGCATAGCCGCTGGCATCTGGAGGTGACGAGGGACATGCAGTGAACTGAACACCCCCATGAGTGCTTCAAAAGACCTTGCCCATGAAACAACAAGCGGCAACGGAGGACCATAAGCAACACGGGCTGCTCCAATCATCAGGTTGACTGGCCTAAAAATGGGTTGCTGATAAGGAACAATTGCGAGCGGATTGAACTCCTTAGGAGCGTCATCGACAACATCATCAACATTGGGAGGGGCATGATCAGCAACTGCAACATTGGCAGGGACATCATCAGCAGCTTCAACATTATCTGGCTGGGGATCCACGACCACAATTTCCTGGACTGAATCAGAGGACGTTGGTTGGTCTATGACCATGGACTCTTGATCCTGCTCAGGCGCGGCAGGTTCGACATCAGGAGCTTCAGCGTGCCAACCCCAACCGCCCTCTTCCGGTTGAACTGGAGGCTCTGGCATTGGAGTGGTGGCGGCACATCGTTCCACCCTAGAGTAGGGTAAGGTGGCAGAGAAAAGAGCAGATTATCTTGCTCAAGCTGGCCTGGCATCGGGTGGGGGTTGCCATTGAGGGGCATGCAGTCTTCATCATTGGGCATCTGCTCTGCAAAGGCCGCACCCGGGATGAACAATGGCACACACCAAGAAACCCTTGCTCCAACCCAAGCAGCATATTCGGAGAACTTAACACTCCGAGGAACCAAAAAATCGTCTGTGAACGATGCAAAGATGATGGAGCGGACAAGATATGGATCATCACTAACCCAATGGTGGAATTCCCCAAACATGTTCACCGTAGCACGAAGATCATCAGTGTTAGGGAAATTGAGCGGCACGCCAAAAAACATCAGGCATCCCTGACGAAACCCAGCAGCGCCATGAAAACATGCGCCCTCATTGTGCCGCATGAATATAACAAAAGAGTCGTTCCCCAAGTCCTAAGGAACCAACTGAACAACAACATAACTCTCTCCAGCATCTCTAAGCTCAAATAAACCTACCCCCGCAATCCAAGGCTGTGCAGAGCGGACATGGAAACCCCGGTTGTGCAGAAGATCAACAACCTCCTATCGTACCTGACCAAGGTTGGCGGGCGGGGCAGGCATCACCTCAGCGATGACGAATTGTTCATGTCTGCGGGCAACGGGTATCGCCGGAGTGATGAACGACCTTGGCAGGCGGTTGGGGCCGCCATCGATGATGTGATGGCCCGGAGGCACATACCGCTCAGGGTCCAGCTCGAAGTTGGCCATGTTAGGGAGCATAACTGGAGGAGGTGGTGTGAATGGAGGTGGCTCAGATGGAGTCCTGGGAGATGATGAGTGTGATGAGACAGGGGTGAACTGTTTGGCAGGCTGTGCGGTTTCCCCAAGATCAGAAGAGGTTCCCGAGAAATCAGCGACAGGGGAGATGGTGGGGCTCTTACATTTCCAAGTAAGACAATTATCACGCATAAAAGAAGAACAGTTAGATTTTGTATGGCCCACCAACCGCAGGAAGAGCATATCGGCGAAGTCGTGCAGTTGGGAGCTAGGTGCCTAGGATTCAAACAGATTGTGCAAGAAAATATCTCCTGAACCATGCCATTAATTAAATCGTCAAAGAGCTGAGGGGCCTCTTGCGAGGACGGAATATCCGACCCGTTTGAAGATGAACCTACTGCTGGCCCATGAGTTGGAAACTTATCAGAGGAAGGCCCACTGATTAAACCATCGGACAACGCTAGTTTGAAAGAACCAGAAATCCTGCCCAAAGGGGAGGGAGAAACAGTATCTGCACCAAGAGAGGAAGAAATCCCGTTCATTCCGCTGATATGATTTTGAATGCCGGACAAAGCGGAAGGTGACACTGGCTGAGAAACCATCCCGAAAGTAATGTGAGGTGTCGCCGTCGTCCACCGGAGTTCTGCCAGCGATGGTGCACTGATAATAACGCGCTCTTGCTGAGGAATAGAATAGCGAGCATTCTGAAGTGTCGTAAGTTCATCTTGGGTGATAGGACACCTGTAACCTTTGCAAACCTCATATTGTTGGAGAGCTGCGAAAGATAGTTTCTTGCGTGTAGATGATCCAGATTTAAAAGAGGACTTGAGATGTCTGGAATGCATTGCCATCGGACCTAATGCTGCCCTCCTCTTAGACGGGCTAACTAAGATCCATTCAACTACACACTGTTTTCTCCATAGGGTAAATTCACGACGCCAATTCGGACCACAATTGCCCCAAAGATGAAAGAAGCATTTAAAACTGGAGCATTTATAAGATCGCAAGGCCAGAATATGAAAACCAACTTGCTTGCAAGAAACCGTGAACGAGAAAACCGAGTCCTTGACTTGTGTGACTACAAGATCAATGGCCGAACCCCCAATCACTACAGGAATCTGAGAGTTTGCCGTCTGCCATGGCTGGCGGCAAAGGGGGGAACCACAGACGGCAAAAAAATATCCGGTGAAGAGGTTCTTTGCCGTATGCTTTTGTAAGGCGGACGGAAAAGAGTTTTTGCCATGAGGGGGCAGACGGCAAATTAAATGGGACGACAGATCCACCAGCGGTCCCGTTAAGTGTTAACGGCAGGCCTCCCCTCTTTGTCGTCTGCCCTCCCCCCTTTGCTATGAGGGGGCTGACGGCAAAGGGGGCACCCAGCCCCTCTCTCTCCCCTCTTTGCCTTGTGCCCTCCCCCCTTTGCCATGAGGGGGTTGACGGCAAAGGGGGGACCCAGCCCCTCTCTCTCCCCTCTTTGCCGTCTGCTCTCCCCCCTTTGCCTTGAGGGGGCTGACGACAAAGGGGGGGCCAGCCCCTCTCTCTCCCCTCTTTGTCGTCTGCCCTCCCCCCTTTGCCATGAGGGGGCTGACGGCAAAGGGGGGACCCAACCCCTCTCTCTCCCCTCTTTGCCGTCTGCCCTCCCCCTTTGCCATGAGGGTGCTGACGGCAAAGGGGGGCCAGCCCCTCTCTCCCCTCTTTGCCGTCTGCCCTCCCCCTTTTCCATGAGGGGGCAGACGGCAAAGGCTGAAAACAACCCCCTTTTATTTTATTTCTTATTATATACAACATTTTTCACAGTAATCAGGATATATATATATATATTTGACAAAAATAAATTTGTTTCCATTCTCATAACCATATTAAAATAACTTTCATCGATAATACATACATATTATGCAAGTTGCATCCGTACCAAACCATATATTACACCAGTTTCATCCATGCATACAAAGTTTCATATATATCCATATACTACAATAGTTTCAATACAAGCTTCCGTGAAGCCATGGTACAAGAAATCATATTCAAGCATTCCATCAATATAATCCAAGCTTCCCGTGAAGTGAATGTAATCAGCAAAATGACAAATAAGAAAGTTAGAAGAAGAATACTAGATGAAGAAGTATATATAGGTTATTTCGGAGAGAACTTAGCTAAGTATAGGCCATTTAATAGCTAAGTTAGGTGCAATAGGTCATCTTGGAGCTACATAGCCTTATTATGTCATTTAGGAGAGAACTTAGCTAAGTATAGGTCATTCTAGACCTAACTTGGATAAAATATGTCATTTTGTAGCCAACTATGATTATTAATCCATTTTGACCTTATTATGTCATTTTGGAACTAAATTAGTCATTTTAATGAGCTAACCAAGGTTCTTATGATGTTTTACCTAACTATGCTAATTATGTCATTTTGGAGGATAATTAGCTAAGTATGTCTTTGTTGGGGAAAATAACCTACGTAGAAGAAGAAAGAGAAGAAGCAAGAAGAGAAGAAGAAGGAGAAGAAGAAGAAGAAGAAGAAGGAGGAGGAGAAGGAGGAGGAGAAGGAGAAGGAAGAGGAGAAGAAGAAGAAGGAGGAGGAGGAGAAGGAAGAGGAGAAGAAGAAGAAAAGAAGAAGGACAAGAAGAAGGAGAAGAAGGAGGAGAAGAAGGAGAAGGAGCTTCTCTCCTCCTCCTCCTTCTCCTTCTTCTTCCTCCTTCACCTTCTCCTTCTTCTTCCCTTCTTCTTCTCTTCTTCTTCTTCTTCCTTCTTTTCATTTTTCCTCTTTCTTCTCCTCTTGTCCCCTTCTTCGGGCTAAATTAGCTAATTATGCCTTTTTGGAGTTAATTATGTCATTTTGAGGATAATTAGGTAAGTATAGGTCATGTTTTATTAAATAGACCATTTTGGAGCTAAGTAAGCTAATTATGTCATTTAGGTGGAAGCCTAGGTAACTATAGGTCATTTCGGAGCTAACTTGGGTAAAATAGGTCATTCCGGAGCAAACTATGCTTATTAAGCCATTTTGGATCTAGCTAAGCTAATTATAGGCCATTTAATACCTAAGTTAGGGGAATAGGTCATCTTGGAGCTACGTAAGCCTTATTATGTCATTTAGGAGAGAACTTAGCTAACTATAGGTCATTTTTTATTAAATAGGTCATTTTGGAGCTAACTAAGCTAATTATGTCATTTAGGTGGAAGCCTAGCTAACTATAGGTCGTTTCGGAGCTAACTTGGGTTAAATATGTCATTTAGGAGCTAACTATGCTTATTAAGCCATATTGGAGCTAAATTGGCTAATTATATCATTTAGGTGGAAGCCAAGCTAAGTATATAATATTCATGAGCTAACCAAGGTTCTTATGCCATTTTGAGCTTATTATTTCATTTTTAGCTAAATTGGTAATTTTAATGAGCTAACCAATGTTCTTATGATGTTTTCACCTAACTAAGCTAATTAAGTCATTTTGCAGGATAATTATCCAATTTAGTCTTTGTTGGATGAGTCTAAGCTACGTAGAACAAGAGAAAGAGAAGAAGAAAGAAGAGAAGAAGAAGTAAAAGAAGAAGGAGGAGGAGGAGGAGAAGGAGAAGGAGGAGGAGAAGAAGAAGAAAAGAAGAAGGGCAAGAAGAAGGAGGATAATAAGGAGAAGGAGGAGAGAAGCTCCTTCTCCTTCTTCTCCTTCTTCTTCCTCCTTCTCCTTCTCCTTCTTCTTCTCTTCTTCTTCTCTTCTTCTTCTTCTTCCTTCTTTTCATTTTTCCTCTCTCTTCTCCTCTTGCCCCCTTCTTCGGGCTAAATTAGCTAAGAATACCTTTTTGGAGCTAATTATGTCATTTCGAGGATAATTAGCTAAGTATAGGTCATGTTTTATTAAATAGACCATTTTGGAGCTAACTAAGCTAATTATGTGATTTAGGTGGAAGCCTAGCTAACTATAGGTCATTTCAGAGCTAACTTGGGTAAAATATGTCATTCCCGAGCAAACTATGCTTATTAAGCCATTTTGGATCTAGCTAAGCTAATTATAGGCCATTTAATACCTAAGTTAGTGGGAATAGGTCATCTTGGAGCTAAGTTAGCCTTATTATGTCATTTAGGAGAGAACTTAGCTAACTATAGGTCATTTTTTATTAAATATGTCATTTTGGAGGTAACTAAGCTAATTATGTCATTTAGGTGGAAGCCTAGCTAACTATATGTCGTTTTGAGCTAACTTGAGTTAAATATGTCATTTTGGAGGATAATTAGCTAAGTATATGTAATTTTTATTAAATAGACCATTTTGGAGCTAACTAAGCTAATTATGTCATTTAGGTGGAAGCCAAGCTAACTATATGTCGTTTTGGAGCTAACTTGGGTTAAATATGTCATTTTGGAGCTAACTATGCTTATTAAGCCATATTGGAGCTAAATTGGCTAATTATATCATTTAGGTGGAAGCCAAGCTAAGTATATAATATTCATGAGCTAACCAAGGTTCTTATGCCGTTTTGAGCTTATTATTTCATTTTTGAGCTAAATTGGTCATTTTAATGAGCTAACCAAGGTTCTTATGATGTTTGCACCTAACTAAGCTAATTAAGTCATTTTGTAGGATAATTATCCAATTTAGTCTTTGTTGGATGAGTCTAAGCTACGTAGAAGAAGAGAAATAGAAGAAGCAAGAAGAGAAGAAGAAGGAGAAGTAAAATAAGAAGGATGGGGAGGAGAAGGAGGAGGAGAAGGAGAAGGAAGAGGAGAAGAAGAAGAAAAGAAGAAGGACAAGAAGAAGGAGAAGAAGGAGGAGAAGAAGGAGAAGGAGCTTCTCTCCTCCTTCTCCTTCTTCTTCCTCCTTCTCCTTCTCCTTTTCCTTCTCCTTCTTCTTCTCTTCTCCTTCTTCTTCCTTCTTTTCATTTTTCCTCTTTCTTCTCCTCTTGCCCCTTCTTCGGGCTAAATTAGCTAATTATGCCTTTTTGGAGCTAATTATGTCATTTTGGAGGATAATTAGCTAAGTATATGTCATTTTTATTAAATAGACCATTTTGGAGCTAACTAAGCTAATTATGTCATTTAGGTGGAAGCCTAGCTAACTATAGGTCATTTCGGAGCTAACTTGGGTAAAATAGGTCATCCGAAGCAAACTATGCTTATTAAGCCATTTTGGATCTAGCTAAGCTAATTATAGGCCATTTAATACCTAAGTTAGGGGGAATAGGTCATCTTGGAGCTACCTAAGCCTTATTATGTCATTTTGGAGGATAATTAGCTAAGTATATGTCATTTTTATTAAATAGACCATTTTGGAGCTAACTAAGCTAATTATGTCATTTAGGTGGAAGCCAAGCTAACTATATGTCGTTTTGGAGCTAACTTGGGTTAAATATGTCATTTTGGAGCTAACTATGCTTATTAAGCCATATTTGAGCTAAATTGGCTAATTATATCATTTAGGTGGAAGCCAAGCTAAGTATATAATATTCATGAGCTAACCATGGTTCTTATGCCATTTTGAGCTTATTATTTCATGTCTTGTCTTTTCCGAACTTATGGTGAGGATCCAGGAATTGTCTATGCATGTCGAAGCAAGAAAACTTGCGACCAGCGTGCAACCAACAGAACTGAAGAGCTGCCTTGGATGTGGTGCACGGGAACCTTCCATGCACACACGAGCCAACGAATAGCGCAAACGCCGGATAATCATGCGTGGAGTACATGTACCACACATGCATTTTGAAATTTGTTTTGGTAGCCGCGTCATAGGTCTTGATCCCATTATCCCAGGCTTCTTGCAACTCATCCTTAAGCGGCTGCATGTACACATTCATATTCTTCCCCGGATAGTTGGGCCATGGAATTATCAACGTCAGGAAAATGTTCTTTCTTTTCATAATCTCTTCGGGTGGCAAATTGAGTGGAATGACAAATACAGGCCAACAACTGTATTATGCTGCCGTCATACACTACAAGGAATATGCTAATACACGACGCCATTTTTTCGTCGCTACATCCTCACGGTTTTCAATTTACGACGATCTCACGACGAAATACCAAGCATCGAAAACGGAGCGTCAGAAATGAACAACAGCGATGTTTTGATCAAAATCGTCGTAACTTTTACGACGATTCCTGGGTTGTCGTAACCTTTACGACAATCCTAAATCGTCGTTGGCAATCAAACTCAGTCCTACGTGGCAAAATTACGACGAAATCAAAACGTCAGGGTTGAAATCAACCCAACCCATTTCAATTGATCACATGGGCTGGTTTTATTTTTTTGGCCTTTTCTTATTGGGCTTCTTTTTGGGCCTTGGCTATTTACAACCATTTTAGTATTTTTTTTAGAATTTTTTTTATCATTCTAATTTGGGCCCTGGCCTTTTCATGCCCAAATACATTTGATCCAGTTTCAGTTTTGACCTTTTTTCATTTTTAAATTCAGCAACTTTTTGTTTCAAAACTTGGTTTCATTTCTATTTGTTGGGTATTTTCAACCAAATTATTATTCCAATATTAAATCCAACATTATTTCATATTCAAATCAAGAAAACTCCAAGTTGAATTAAAATCATCCATCATATAACATCACATAATACATCTCCCAGGTTTGCACAATCAAAATACACACTTTTTACACCAACACCAGCATGGCTGATAAACTAGTAAACTAACACTACTATAAACAAAGTTTCACTTGCTTCCAGCATAAGGCTGGAAGCAAATCAAAAGGAGCACTTGCTTCTATGGTTCGGTTGGTTGTACTCGCGTCCAGACATGGAAGGATGTTGCTGATAGCAGTCTTTGCGATGGTCTGCTCATTCGTCCATTGCGTGGCATGTATCCTTTGAAGCACCGCAACAACAACAAAAAGCTTTTGGACTTACAGAAGCAACTTGGTTAAGTTTTTTGCGGACATTCTACAGCAGATCGGACAGGGTACCTTCCCACTTGTTGAATTCCAGCTCTTTTTTGTTCAGAATCTTGTCAGCAATCTGAAATAAATAGAGAACACAATTACAATATTTATCAATCGAGGAGCAGGTAACTCTCGCTCACACCACAAGCACAGATTATAGTCTCCGATGATGCCAGCCTGATTTGCTTTGGATAAGCAAAGATAAGGATTCATGCTCCACAACGAAATGGCCAGCAATAGAATGAATGTACAAGTATTTGAATAGCAGAAGAACGAGATGAAACAGACTGCATACAGTAAGTCAGTAATAACATACGGATCTGACTACAGGTGGGTTGATCCGGCTACTGAAGCAATTTCAGCGCTGGGTGGACTATTAGATTGCACATCTTCAAATAAGATTCCATCTACCTTTAAGGAGTTAATTAAATTCGCACCAAGCAAGCCTGCACGCGAGACTTTGCAGGACAAGAGGAAGCCAACAATGTTGCTCAGCAGGCTGGGATATTCATCTCTGGCCAGAAAAGCAACACACACACACACACCATGGAGGGGACGGGGGCAGGTGAGACAGAAGGACATGTCAATTAAATAAACGTGTCAGCATCACTCCTTACTCAGGTGCACACATACATGTCAGTCAAATAAATTTGCATCTTAATAGCACTGAGTGATGACGATATACACACTAAAAGAACTACAGTAAGCGAGTAAGGGAAAAAGACTTGGTATTTTTCTTTCGAATCTCATGGCAAGCTATACTAGACGCTAATGATCACTCGACTCCAAGAAATCCAACATCGGACTAATTGATCCACAGACAAGGGAGTCCGGTCCAATTTATTCTAAAATTAGTAGTTCATTTATAACGTTCCGATAAGACCGAGAGCTGTAATCATCGCTAAATAAAAAGGTAAGGTTCAACTAAGCTTAGTGATGTCATATTTGCGAGACGAAACTGCTCTGTGTACTAGCATTAGATGGAAATCTACAGTATGCATACCATTGTTGTTTGCGAAAAAGGTAACAAAGAAAGAAGCAGGCTAGCTCTCCACCTCTAAATGCATTACACGAGTTGTGGGATATAAAAACCTGCTAGTAGTCATTCATCCACACCAGCAAGATTATTATTACATTTAAACATGAATGACAGATCATGGAGCTGGCTGGGAAATTCATCACCTAATAATCCTGAAAATCAGAAAAGATAAATCAAATCTGGTCCATTGTTTTTGTTTCAAGAGTTATGTGTTGGTTTTATAATTTGGAACTGCCAAAACCCACATCCTCTCCAAAGACATAACAACTGTCAAAATGGAACTCATCTTCAGTTCACTTGATTGTGTGCATAACTAAGTCAAATGGATTGGTGAGCTGGGAATGTTCAGATTAGCATATATAAGTCATTGCTTTCTCATACACTAGCTTACAAAATGATAAGCATATATAACTGAACACATATATTTATTTTTTCTCTAATTTTAAGAGCGTGTATTCTACTAGGAACACTAGCATACTGACATGGTGTACATCGAAAATTAATGTTGATAGCCGAACATATTATTTACAGTGAAAAGAAATGTCAAACATATACCTGCACCTATGAAACAGAAACACAGTACATAGGAAAAGCTCAGAGATTCAGTGGATAAATAACATGGACTTGGAAAAAGTTCAGAGATTCATAAATTGTAAGGACAACAAGCAAGCAAATCTGAGGACAGAACTTGGCTGCCTATGGGGGTGTACGCATAGTTCATGCTATATTCAGAAATTCAGTGTATGCAAGAGCACACATTTGAGATCAGAAATACATCCATTTGTGCTACAATGAAAGAAGAGTAGAAAAAAGGAGAAATGTGAGGACATAAATTCCCTGTCGATGGGGTCTGCTGACTCATTGTAGGCTAGCGCGATGGAGGAGCGGCGAAAGAAGAGGGCGACGCCGCTGCCAATGAGCACGGCAAGGGAGGTGGCGGCGGTTCTGGAGAAATTAGAAGTGACCACCACCCAGCGGATCTGCTCCATGGTCGTGCACTTGAGCATCAACCTGCACCACCACATATGCTGGTTCTGCTCCATGGTCGTGCACTTGAGCATCAACCTGCACCACCCAGCGGCACCACGACCACCAACGCCGGCGGCTTCGATCTAGAGCAGCGGATGCACTTAATTAAAATTAGGAAGATCATATAGATTAAATTAGCACATCTCAGATTTCTTCAACAAGCATAATCACTCAAATGTTTTTATTATTATTCTTACACCTCAAATAGTACATGAATACAAGTGGGTTAAGATTCTTGGGTAAAAGCAAATATAGGGAGACCAGACTATGCTAAGCTATACAACCATGCCACACCAAACTTAGACCAACACAAAAATATCTATTGGTCAACGAGGACAACATGACATATTTGAGACACACATTTGACCACTACATTCACGTGCACTATCTATATTAATAGTCAACTGACACACGGTTAGTCTATGTATGGGCTGCAACTACTGACCAATAGAAAGACTCCACAAAGGGCTACACAGTACAATAGGGATGGGCAGCCATACCAGCCAAGCAAGATGGATATCAGATATTAGAAGGAGAGGAAGCAGAGTAAGCACTGTCCAGGTTTCATCGTCTCCCCCTTGCTCCCAAATAGTCAGACCAACATCTTGTCTTCCTCCGAGTGTCTTCATCTCTCTATCTGCAATCAACAAAGATCCAAAAGAAATAAGTGAATCTGGTACCTGAGCAACCATCACTAGATCGAAAGGGGACAGACTGGAGCAATAAAATTAGCCTACTCGAGGGAGTGAAATCTGAACGTAGGAGCAGCAAGAGTAGGACCAGCAAAGAGTACAAAAGAAGAAAGGAGACTTCTTCTTCCTCTACCATTTCTTTAGTAATCACACAAAGAAGTCAACCGAGATGCACATACAAAAGCCCCTAGTCATTCATAGGTGCTTACAAATCACCGTAGGAACATCTAACTCTGTTCTTGGAAGCAACAATATAAAAAAGATAGGGTATACATCCTTCAATAAGGAAATAAAATAAAACGAATCAGGTTATTTATACAGCAACAATACACCAAGATTATGCACAGGGGTGAACGTTTTCAGTACACACACATGCACATGAGACTAAATTAATTTACTAAATCAGAAACTTGAGCGTCAGAAAATTTGGGAAAGGTAGGGAGACACCACTAATCTGCACATATGCTGGATCTACTCATGGCCGCGCACTTGATCTGGAGCAGCAGATGCACAGCCCCACCTAGGGTTTGACCTGCAAGCCAAAAGAACACACACAAAGGGGTTACAGAGTTTGGGACTGAAATCCATGGAGGAAAATGTCGATTGAATCTTAAACCTGAACTAGTGAATGTCATAAAAGAAAAAGGAAGTTCAGAACAGAGCCACCACGACTGGATCTTGCGGGCACACTTGCCTTGTTGCCGAGGCTGAGCACGTCGCCGAGCGCGTAGAGCCGGAACTGGATGCGGTGGCCGTGGGAGTCCGGGCCGGGGCCGCGCCAGCCGGGCTGCTTCCAGTCGTTGACCCCCTCCTGGAGGCTGCCTTCGCCGCCGGTGTTGGCGTTGTGTTGGGGCATAGTTTATGCCTAAGTAATTTTGGTGATTGATGACAGTACCGTACAGGACTAATCGTGTGTGTTAAGGTTTCAGATAACACACGTCAACGGCACAAGACGACACGTCTCCTCATACATGGAACGGAAGCACGGCGCTCTCTACGATTCTCTTTATTTGAGTCATAGGAAAGCCGTACTATTAAGAGGGGATCCGTAGTGGAAAGGTTTGGGTGGAATCTATCTTTGCACGCGCACACTTCACATTCTCCCTTTCCTTCATCTTTGGAGCGCCCCCCGCCACTTTGTTTCTCGCATCTTTGCCAAATGGTCCCCAGCGGTAGTACCGCTGGCTCTAGCGGTAGTACCGCTGGATTGCTAGCGGTAGTACCGCTGCAGCCAGCGGTAGTACCGCTAGCTGGCGGTAGTACCGCCCCTGGTCAGCGGTAGTACCGCTCCAGGAGCTTTGTTCCACCTGCCTAGCGGTAGTTCGTGGACGGACCTTTTTGCGAAGACTTTCTTGGCGGTAGTAATGCTTTTGCACTACCAAGGGGCCAGCGGTAGTACCGCTGGAGTGCCAGCGGTAGTACCGCTGCTTCCAGCGGTAGTACCGCAAGGCGGCGGTAGTATCGCCCCTGTTCAACGGTAGTACCGCTGCAGCCAGCGGTAGTACCGCCGGAGCTCGGGCAGAGAGTGGGAAAACGGTCTGATTTTCCCCCCACTATATAAAGGGTTCTTCTAGCTGATGAACCCTATCTCTTACCTCTCTAAGCTCCATTGTTGCGCCCCAAGCTCAAAAGTGCCTGATCTCTCTCCCTAGCCAATCAAACTTGTTGATTCTTTAGGGATTGGTTGAGAAGGCCTAGATCCACACTTCCACCAAGAGAAAAGTTGATTCCCCCACCAATCCCTTGCGGATCTTGTTACTCTTGGGTGTTTGAGCATCCTAGATGGTTGAGGTCACCTCGAAGCCATATTCCATTGTGGTGAAGCTTCGTGGTCTAGTTGGGAGCCTCCAAGCTTTGTGTGGAGTTGCCCCAACCTTGTTTGTAAAGGTTCGGTCGCTGCCTTCAAGGGCACCTATAGTGGAATCACGGTACCTTGCATCGTGCGAGGGCGTGAGGAGAATACGGTGGCCTTAGTGGCTTTTTGGGGAGCATTGTGCCTCCACACCGCTCCAACGGAGACGTACTTCCTGTCAAAGGGAAGGAACTTCGGTAACAGATCCTCGTCTCCATCGGTTCCACTTGTGGTTATCTCTATCCTATACTTTATATTTGCATATGCTTGTGACTATATCTTACTTGTCTTAATAACTCTCGTTGTTAGCTTCTTTAGGGTTCACCTCATTGTCGTATTATTTGTGAACCCGTATGTTGTTTACCTTAACTTGCTAAGATTATTCAAAAAGTGGTCGTTGTCTATTCGCCTCCCTCTAGCCAACCATATCGATCCTTTCAATTGGTATCAGAGCCACGTCTCTTTATTAAGGGTTTAACCACCCGAAGAGTATGGAAGGCGAAGAGGGAATTAATCATGGGCAACCCGAGGCCATGGACTTGACTTCGGTCACAAGGGACGACTTGAATACGGCTATGGCCGCTCTCAAGACGTCCTTGACGAACGAGGCCAAGACCATGCTTAAAGAGTTAATTGAGGGATTTAAAAGTTCACCCGAACCGGCTATAGTGGTTAAACCCACCGTTTCTGATTCGGAGGCCAACTCCTCTAAGGAAGCGGCTAAAGGTATGCAACCTCCCTCGTCTCACGAGAAGGATGGGACTGGAAGATATGCCTCAGTTCCACCCCCCATGGTCTATGGAGGATCCGTTCCCGCACCACGTCTTAATCCTGTTGGTCCTCCTCCTAAGCTTGTGAAAGGTGACTTTGCTAACTGGGTATTTTCTATTAAGTCTCATTTGAATCACAGCTCAACAAATTTGTGGAGAATCATTGAGCAAGGATATTATCCCCATGATCCAAGCAACCTCACTCCGAGAGAAGATGCAGACAATCAATACAATCACTCTGCTTTGTTTATTCTCCAATCTGCAGTGCCACCGGAAGATCTTCCTCACTTGCATCCCTTCACTTTGGCCAAGGATTGTTGGGAGCATATTATGGTGTTGTACAAGGGAAGCTCAAGCATTCAACGATCCAACTATGAAGTGATACTTGATAAGGCCGATGAGTTTGTGATGAAGGAAGACGAGGACCCTCGTGATCTCTATCGGAGGGTGACTGCTATTGCTGTGGCACTCAAGGATCATGGGAGCAAGGATGTGGATGACACATGGGTCAAACGCAAGTTCCTTAAAGCCATCATGCCTTTCAACAAAGCTATGTCATCAGTCATTCGTCAGCGGCCAGACTTTCACTCCTTGTCTTCCAGTGAGGTGTTGGATGAATTTATTGCAATGTCAATCATGAACGAAACAGCCGACAATGCACTTGCTCGTGTTCGATCAAAGACAACTTCACCCAACCATGCGTTGAAAGAAAAAGCAATGCTTGAAGAAGAAGAAGAAGATGATGAAGAGGAGGGCTGCCCTGAGGACACAAAGTATGCCTATCATGAGCACATGGCTCTTGCATCAAGGCAGTTCTGGGGCAACAAGAGGAACTCAAGACCCACTTTCACCAAGAACAACTCAAGTGGATTCAAACCCAAACAACGAGTAAGGACATGCTATAACTATGGTAACATGAGTCACTTCGTGGCCGAATGTCCCTATGAGAAAAGGGAAGACAACGGAGGCAAGCTCATTCGCAAAGACAAAACCAAATCATTTCCAATCAAGAACAACTTTGTGAAGAAACCTCACCCAAAAGGGATGGTGGCCCTTGAAGAGTATCCTTCAGATGATGATGATGATGATGATAAGTGGCAACGGCAACTGCTTCTATTGCCACTACCTCTCCCCAGAAGGTGTCTCTCTTCAACGCCCCCAACGAGAACCACATCACCAAGTGCCTCATGGCAAAAGGTATCAATCAGGTAACTCCCATCATTAAGACCAACATTGCTTATGCTCCTTCATTGTTAAATTGTGTTGACGATAGTGATGTTGGGGAACTTAATGAGCATGATCTTGATAAGTTTCTGTGCACTATTAAGGGAGAACCCAAGAAGCACTTTGTTGCTCTCTTGGAACAACTGGGTGAGGCCACTGATCTCATTGAGTCTCATGAGGAGACCATCTCTGAGCTTCAGGGACATAGTCGTGACTATGCCGATGAAATTTCCGAATTATGTAGTGCTCTAGAAGAGGAGCACACTCTTCGTTTGGCTCTTGAGGAGTCATATAACGATGACTGCGCTAAAATGCAAAAGAAACTAGATCATGATGTTGTTCTTACTCGTATGCTTAAATCTGAAAAGTATGCTCTTGAGGTTGGCCATGACAGACTCAAAAAGGAGTTTGACATACTTGACAAGGCCCACAAAGCCTTGAAAGGTGCTCATTTCTCTCTAAAAGAGTCTCATGATCAACTCCAAGCAAAGCTTACCAAGGAGATCTCTACTTGTCCTCCCTTTGTGTTAATTGATAATGCTTGTGCAACTAACCCCCGTTGTGAGCATGTACATCTTGTGGAGGAAAATGCCAAGTTAAAGGAGAAACTTGAGAAGGGTCTTGTGGCATGCATACAAGGTGAGAAGAGTCTGAACGATCTCTTGAGCACTCAAAAGGGTGTTGTAGGAAAGGAAGGACTTGGACTTACCTCCAAGTCAAAAGGTAAAAGGAAGAACAAGAACAAACGATCTCTCACCCTCATGGACATCTTTGTCAAAGAGGGTGAGGGGACTCAGAAGGTGAACAGGAACAAGGTGGACTATGGGAACCCCAAGAAGGGCAAAACCGTTCCTACTAACACAACCGGCAAACTCAATTCTTCTTATGTTTTGTGTTGTGCTAGTGATGGGCATGTTTATGCCAGATTTGTTGGTTCCTACGATGAGGATATTGAATGGGCTATCTGGGTTCCTAAGACCCTTGTCTCTAACATGAAAGGACCCATTAAAAAATGGGTACCTAAAACCAAACCTTGATCTATTGCAGGAGTTTGCTTCCGGTGGGGTGTCATGGTTGCTCGATAGTGGAGCAACAAATCATATGACCGGAAGCAAGGACTTAGTGGTGGATGTGCGTCCTTCTCCATCTATGCCCACCCATGTCCAATTTGCCGATGCATCCTCTTCAAAGGTATTGGGATTTGGTAAGGTGGTTGTCTCTCAAGATTTATCTATTGAGAAGGTCATGCTTGTCGAGTCACTTGCCTACAATTTACTTTCGGTTCGTCAACTTGCAATTATGGGTTTCTCCACATTCTTTAATATTGACACTGTGGTCCTCCTAAGGAGCAAGACTCTTAAAGTAGCCTATGTTGGACATGTCGAGAATGGTCTTTATGTGGTGAACTTCTCAAAGCGACCCACTAAGACTGCGACATGTTTAATGGCTAAAGTTGACGTGGGCTGGCTTTGGCATCGTCGTTTAGCTCATGTCAATATGAGATCTTTGCAAAGTCTCCTGACAGGGGACCATGTTCGAGGACTAACAAATGTGAGCTTTGCTAAAGATCGTGTTTGCAGTGCCTGCATTGAAGGAAAGATTCATGAAACTGCTCATCGTCAAACGACTCTTATCTACACTAAGAGGCCATTGGAACTTCTCCATATGAATCTGTTTGGTCCTCCATCATTTGATAGTCTTGGAGGCAGAAAGTATTGCCTAGTGATTGTTGATGACTACTCAAGATATACCTGGGTATACTTCTTTAAAAAGAAGAGTGAGACTCAGCCAACGGTCATCAACTTTGCTAATGAAGCGCAACGTCAACATGAAGCAAAGATCTTGATGATTAGGAGTGACAACGGCACAGAGTTCAAGAACTACACCTTAGATGAGTTTCTAGGTGATGAGGGAATAAAGCACCAATATTCTGCACCATATACCCCTCAGCAAAACGGTGTGGCAGAAAGGAAGAACCGGACCTTGATAGACGCTGCAAGGACAATGATGGCAGAATTCAAATCTCCATATAACTTCTGGGCAGAGGCCATCAACACAGCATGTCATGCATCCAATCGGCTCTACATCCGCAAAGGCTTGAACAAGACTCCGTATGAGATTTTAACTGGAAACAAACCCAATCTCAAGTACTTCCGGGTATTCGGTTGTAAGTGTTTCATTCTCAAGAAAGGAGCACGGCTAGCTAAATTTGATTCTAGAACACATGAGGGTATCTTTGTTGGTTATGCTACAAACTCTCATGCTTACCGTGTCCTCAACAAGTCCACCAGACTAATTCAGGAGACGTGTAACGTAGAGTTTGATGAAAATAATGGCTCCCAAGTGGAGCAAAGTGGTCTTTGTGATGTAGGTGATGAAATTCCTCCCCAAGCCATAAGAAGAATGGGGATTGGTCAAATACTCCCCATTGAGGAACCCCTTGTGGCCGAAGGAGAAGGACAATGCTCTACTCAAGTGGAGCCATCACCCCCGCAAGCCCCACACGCTTCCGATGAACAAAGAGAAGACTCTCATCAAGTTGAACAAGCTCAAGGTCAAGATCAATTGCCCAACAATGGTGATGTGTCCCATGATATTCAAGCACTACCCCAAGACTCCGAACCGGCTCATGATCAACATCAAGTGCAACCCCGAGATTCAGACCAAGTAGAAGCACAAGATCAAGATCAAGAGCAACCACTAATACAAGAACAAGATGATCAGGAGACTATCTCACAATTCCCGTCTGGAGCTCCAACAACCGGCTCAAGACGCAAGGGCAAGCAAAAGAAACAAGTCGATGCTCCCCCATTATCTAATGAAGAACTCTTGGAGCGTCGAGCAGCCAAGAATGCGAACAAGCTGAGAGTTAAGTCATATCTTATGAAGAATGTACTTGGCAGTTTAAAAAGGGGAGTATCCACCCGTCAACAGCTTTGGAATTATTGTGAGCATCACGCGTTTGTCTCGTATTGTGAACCTCAACAGGTACATGAAGCGCTCGATGATGAGGATTGGCTTATGGCCATGCACGAAGAACTTAACAACTTCGAGCGCAACCAAGTCTAGGATTTAGTGCCTCGGCCAATGGAGGAACATAATGTCATCGGGACCAAATGGATATTCAAGAACAAGCAAGATGCCAATGGAATTGTGATTCGAAACGAGGCAAGATTGGTGGCTCAAGGCTACTCCCAAGTCGAGGGTATCGACTACGGTGAAACCTTTGCCCCTGTTACTCGTCTAGAATCTATTCGCATGTTACTTGCATTTGCTTCTCATCATAACTTCAAATTTCAGCAAATGGATGTGAAAAGTGCTTTTCTTAATGGTCCTTTGAATGAGTTGGTCTATGTCAAACAACCCCCGGGATTCGAACATCCCAAGCTCCCCAATCATGTGTACAAACTTAATAAGGCACTCTATGGCCTTAAACAAGCCCCACGCGCGTGGTATGAGTATCTTACTGAGTTGTTACAAGATCGTGGATTTGAAATTGGGAAGATAGATCCCACTCTTTTTACTAAGAGGGTTAAAGGGGATTTGTTCATATGCCAACTATATGTTGATGATATTATCTTTGGCTCTCCTAACATTTCATTCAATGAAGAATTTGTTGCACTAATGACTGAGAAGTTTGAGATTTCCATGATGGGAGAGTTGAAGTTCTTCCTCGGGTTCGAGATTAGACAAGGTCTAGAAGGGACATTCATCAAACAAGCCAAGTACACTCAAGACGTGCTCAAACGGTTCGAGCTCGAAGATGTCAAACCGGTCAAGTTCCCCATGCCAACAAGATGCAAGCTTGACAGTGATCCCAATGGTAAAGCAGTGGATCAAAAGGTATACCGCTCTATGATTGGATCCCTCCTTTACCTTTGTGCATCTAGACCGTATATTATGTTGAGTGTAGGTATATGTGCACGGTTTCAATCCGCACCAAAAGAAAGTCATTACATGGCTGTTAAGCGAATCTTTTGATATGTGGCTCATACCCCAAACTTTGGCCTCTGGTATCCCAAAGGAGCAAACTTCAATCTAGTTGGCTATTCTGACTCAGATTGGGCAGGAGATTGTGTGGAGAGGAAGTCAACGTCTGGAGGATGCCAATTCCTTGGTCGCTCTTTGGTAAGTTGGTCTTCAAAGAAGCAGAATTGCGTCTCCTTATCATCCACCGAAGCTGAGTATGTGGCAGCTGCAAGTTGTTGTGCACAATTGCTATGGATGAGGCAGACTTTAAAGGATTATGGTGTCACTTGTGACAAAGTGTCTCTTCTATGTGACAATCAAAGCGCTATCAAGTTTTTGCTCAACCCAGTGCAACATAGCAAAACCAAACATATTGATATTCGTCATCACTTCATTCATGAACATATCAAGCTAGGTGATATTGAGGTTCACTTCATCAACACTGAAGAGCAACTTGCAGATATTTTCACTAAGCCTCTAGATGAAGCAAGGTTCCGGGAGTTAAGGCATGAGCTAAATATCATTGATTCAAGTAATGTGGATTGAAACTAGGCATATTGCACCTCACTTTGCATTCCATCTTGGTCTAGATGTAGGCATGGACATAGGGGGAGTGTTGTTCTCTCAATGAACTTTCCCTCCCCCATTATGCATAAATCAATCTAGTCTTTCACTTTAGCCATTGTCAAATGGCACTTGTGCTTCAAAGACGAGCATTGGTCATGAACCCAAGGATAATTCTTCGCGGTGTCATACCATTGTCTCAAACATAGGTGGCCTCGGCCATCGCCCCTCCATCCTTTCTTGCGTATAGAAGAAAGGATATACAATGACAAGTCAGTACATTTTCCTAGATGCTATCTATTTTTACTCTCTTGTCATGTGCCCAAGTTCATATCTTTTCCTTAGCCGCATTGCGACATTTACAGCGGTACTACCGCCAGGGTAGCGGTACTACCGCCAGGACCCCAGCGCCGCTAGGGATAGCGGTACTACCGCCAGGATTCCCATCTAAGATGACCGGCTAGGAAATTTTTAGGGCTGCCTCAAGGGGGAGCGGTACTACCGCCAGGACCCCAGCGGTACTACCGCTGCATCTGGCGGTACTACCGCTAGGTCCTCAGCGGTACTACCGCTGGCCCGTACCCCTTGGGCTATATAAAGGAGGGGGAGCCCGTTTTTCTCAACCTGTTTCTTCTTCCTCGCGGCTCCTCCCTCCCCTAGCCCGAAAACTCCCTATTTGGATCTCGTTTCGTGGAGCTCCTTCTCCCCGTTGGTTTGGAAGGGTTGCTCCACCTCTCCTTCCTCCTCCAAGAGCCATGAATCCCGGTAAAGCTCCTCCCTTCTTCTATTTGGTTGATATTCTCGTTCTAGAGATAGGAGCATTGGGGATTGAAGCCATATCTTTGATCTTATGGCTAGTTCTTGGGTGGCATGAAGGAGATATTTCAGGGGAGTATAGGTCCAATGGATTGTTGTTGATTATGTTGCCATGCCCTAGGATTTACTTGTTTTAGATCTAGCACTTGAACTTTGTTTGGATTAGATCTAAAACTTGCTCTCTCTTGCCTAGGCATGTACTTATTTCGTGTTACTAGTGTTCCTCATGTAAAGTAGGGCTGGGGTGGAGTTCTTCGTGTTCATATACAGCCCATGCCCTCGTAACGATTTTTATCTGTCATATCTGAAAAGTCAAACGCCAGCGGTACTACCGCCAGGGGTAGCGGTACTACCGCTAGGCCCCAGCGGTACTACCGCCAGGGGTGGCGGTACTACCGCCAGGAGCATTCACTGTGTCTTCTTTTTATGAGCTTACCAATGCATGTTTATTTCTTGTGTGTTTTCAAGATTCGTTGCCTTGACTCTTTTTGTCTCCGCTTTTCACTGTGTGTTCTGTGTCACAGGTGGCTCTCGCCGTTCGAACCCCCCACGTGACACGCAGTCCAAGCAATATCGCAACCAAGAGGCTCCCGAGGGGTCTGCCACCTCAAGTCTGCAACCCAAAAAGCAGTCCTTCAAGAAGGTCGCGCACAAGGAGAAGAGGGTCAATGTTCGGACAATGTCCCCCAAGGACTTTCTGCAGTTTCGCACTCAGAACCACTATCTCAACGAGAGGGCTGTGATCAAGGATGTTGACCATGTCTGGGCAAGGGATCAGTGCAGTTCTACCGTGATGTTGTCGCGCATTTCAAGAAAAACTATGTCTCTGTTCAGTGGATTGACCTAGCTCATCTTCAGCGGAACCTGGACTATTTCGGTGATGCCCTCTCTTTGATTGACAAACTGGGCATCAAGGACATCATCACTTACAAGACATATTTTGATCCCACTGCTGTTGCTTAGTTCTATGTCACGGTCCACTTCTCTCCTGATGCTGAGCGCTCTATGGTGTGGATGACTGGGACTCAGAAGATGACCGGTACGTGGCGTGAGTTCATGCAATTCCTCAACATTGACTTCTAGGGAGCTGATACTCCACTTGGGCTGCGTCCTCATGCTGCAGCCCCCAC
This sequence comes from Hordeum vulgare subsp. vulgare, assembly GCF_904849725.1. Taxonomy (NCBI): domain Eukaryota; kingdom Viridiplantae; phylum Streptophyta; class Magnoliopsida; order Poales; family Poaceae; genus Hordeum; species Hordeum vulgare. The sequence continues at coordinate 521,066,895 of NC_058521.1, forward strand.
CGATAGGGCCCCCGCAAAGGACAGATTGCAGAAGCTCTATGTGAGGAAGTGTGTGCTCCCCAAGCATCTGGACATCATGCACCGGATCCTTCGCAACACCCTCTTCCCTCGCATTGGTAACTTCGATGAGGTTCATGGTTCCTTGGCTGAGATGCTGCTGCTTTGTGAGGAGGCTATGTCTCAGGAGTCTGGCCCTCTGGATATTTCTGATGTGATGTTCACGGAGCTCTGGAACTGCATCATCATGCGTAAGGTTCCCATCTACGGGCCCTATCTGTTCGCATATATTCGCCATAAGTGGCAAGAGGCTTTTCCGGAGGAGGTGCTCTACGCTCAGTCAGACTACATTGTGCACGACCCGATCAAGCTTCGCGTCAAGGACAAATGGGCCAACCCATCCACTTCCTCTCAGCACATGGATACTGACACTTAAAATGCTGCTGACAGAGGAACCGCCTCTCAGTCCCGCTCCTCTGCCATGCCATCTTGGGCCATCAAACTGCAGGACAAGATGAAGACTCTATTCTGTATGTAGGCTAAGGATCAGTACCAGACGCACGTGGCTCAGAAGGAGAGCCGCTAGAGGCATAAGCGTGTTCTCAGGACTCTTGATGTGGACATCTCCAGTGGCTCAGAGGACGACATCACTCCAGAGGCTACTTAGATGCAGGCTCAAGGATACCAGTGGTCTGGCGATGAGGCGGAAGAGGAGGAGCAGGCCGATCAGGAGGGGACCGATGAGTCTGGCGATGCTGAGGATGAGGAGTAGCTACCTGTGGCATTAGGTGTGCCCCCTTTTTGGTGTCGTGTGCCAAAGGGGGAGAGAGTCTAGGAGCTGGATTTGCTTTCATATTCGAACTTTGTGTTGCTTTGCTTTATTTCGTGTGGTTTGCTTCGAACTTGGTTTGCTTCTAGTTTGCTATCTTTTGTGAGACATGAACTTATGTGTGATTTATTTCCATCATATGCTGTGAGTCATATGCCCCGTATTGTCATATATCTCTATCTTTTTGTTCTCATATTATTCTTTGTGCAAATCCGGTATTGTCATCAATCCACCAAAAAGGGGGAGATTGTTGGGGCATAGTTTATGCCTAAGTAACTTTGGTGATTGATGACACTACCATACAGGACTAACCGTGTGTGTTAAGGTTTCAGATAACACACGTCAACGGCACAAGACGACACGTCTCCTCATACATGGAACAGAAGCACGACGCTCTCTACGATTCTCTTTATTTGAGTCATAGGAAAGCCGTACTATTAAGAGGGGATCCGTAGTGGAAAGGTTTGGGTGGAATCTATCTTTGCACGCGCACACTTCACATTCTCCCTTTCCTTCATCTTTGGAGCGGCCCCCGCCACTTTGTTTCTCGCATCTTTGCAAAATGGTCCCCAACGGTAGTACCGCTAGCTCTAGCGGTAGTACCGCTGGATTGCTAGCGGTAGTACCGCTGCAGCTAGCGGTAGTACCGCTAGCTGGCGGTAGTACCGCCCCTGGTCAGTGGTAGTACCGCTCCAGGAGCTTTGTTCCACCTGCCTAGCGGTAGTTCGTGGACGGACCTTTTTGCGAAGACTTTCTTGGCGGTAGTAGTGCTTTTGCACTACCAAGGGGCCAGCGGTAGTACTGCTGGTGTCCGCGGTAGTACCGCTGGAGTCCCAGCGGTAGTACCGCTGCATCCAGCGGTAGTACCGCCCCTGTTCAGCGGTAGTACCGCTGGAGTGCCAGCGGTAGTACCGCTAGAGCTCGGGCAGAGAGTGGGAAAACGGTCTGATTTCCCCCCCACTATATAAAGGGTTCTTCTAGCTGAGGAACCCTATCTCTTACCTCTCTAAGCTCCATTGTTGCGCCCCAAGCTCAAAAGTGCCCGATCTCTCTCCCTAGCCAATCAAACTTGTTGATACTTTAGGGATTGGTTGAGAAGGCCTAGATCCACACTTCCACCAAGAGAAAAGTTGATTCCCCCACCAATCCCTTGCGGATCTTGTTACTCTTGGGTGTTTGAGCATCCTAAACGGTTGAGGTCACCTCGAAGCCATATTCCATTGTGGTGAAGCTTTGTGGTCTAGTTGGGAGCCTCCAAGCTTTGTGTGGAGTTGCCCCATCTTTGTTTGTAAAGGTTCGGTCGCCGCCTTTAAGGGCACCTATAGTGGAATCATGGTACCTTGCATCGTGCGAGGGCGTGAGGAGAATACGGTGGCCTTAGTGGTTTTTTGGGAGCATTGTGCCTCCACACCGCTCCAACGGAGACGTACTTCCTGTCAAAGGGAAGGAACTTCGGTAACACATCCTCGTCTCCATCGGTTCCACTTGTGGTTATCTCTATCCTATACTTTGTATTTGCATATGCTTGTGACTATATCTTACTTGTCTTAATAACTCTCGTTGTTAGCTTCTTTAGGGTTCACCTCATTGTCGTATTATTTGTGAACCCGTATGTTGTTTACCTTAACTTGCTAAGATTATTCAAAAAGTGGTCGTTGTCTATTCACCCCCCCTCTAGCCAACCATATCGATCCTTTCACGTTGCCGCCGGCGCCCGAGAACCCCTCGGGCAGCCCCTTCTCCTCAGGCGATTTGTTGGCCACCACCCAGTGCATCCACGGAACCCGCTCGTCCGCGTCGATGTCCTGCACCACCAGCGCCAGCGACCGCGTGCCGCCGGGCACCCCGTACCACTCTAGCGGTGGCGAGATGTCCTTCTTGGCGCCTTGCCCCTCCAGCGTGTACTGCCGCGGCAGCCTCCCGTCGTGCGCCGACACCGACAGGCACACCAGCCTCAGGGTCTCCTGTGCCATCTCGGTCTGCCTGACTCCCTCCCTCTGCTTGTCGCTGCTGATTGTTGCTCGTGCGATGAGTTTGCTGGATTGTTCAAGGGAAGTGGGGATGGGGAGGAGGTGGCGGTGGCGAGGAGATGGGGACGAGGGAGGACTGGATCGGGAGGGGGGCTGGGACGGGGTGGAGGTGGCGGCGGCGAGGAGATGGGGACAAGGGAGGAAGGGTGCGATGGGGGCAGGGATGTGAGCTAGGGTTTGGGTTACGGGTGGGGTTATCTTTTTTACTTTTCTATAGATACATGGATGGATGGATGTGAGATGGTGAGGTAGATGGATGGATGGATGGGTGCCATGTCATCAATCCATGCGAAGAGTTCTAATTGGTTCGAAATATCAGTGACTTAAAATAGTTTTTAAGTACTAAAAATAAAGGAATTTTTTGAAGCATCTATCAAAAATATTTTGGAAAAGGGCATCACACAAATTTTCACTAGAGTTAGACCATATTTTATGGATGAGGACCAATTTGTATGCATTTCTCATCTTTCTAGCTATTTTTAACAATTTTTCGAGTGGAAAAAAGTTTTTTTTAAGAACCTACCAAATATTTGTTGCAAAATTGGACTCCATCAATTTTCTAAAATACTAGTACATATTTAATATACAATTGACCAAATGGTTGGATGTCAAAAACTTTTATCCACCTCTCGTGAAAAAAACAATTCTCCTAATACAAGTGGAAGCGGGTTAAATTTGAACTACAACTGCCTCATAGTTTGCTAATTTTTTTTCAAAAAACATTTCTAGATATAAAAATATCTATTTCTTCATAGATACTCCAAAATATTTGCAAAAATCAAGCCCTAGCTACGAACGGTCATACCCGCCATGTTGACCGCATTTTGAAATGGCCATGAAAAACTCAAAACAAAATCAAAAAATAGAAAAACTTTGTATTGTGTCATTATATGTGACAAATTATCAGGAAAAATAATAAACTTGTAATACAACAATTATTTTTAAAAAGTGTTCTTAGAAATGGGATATCATGTGTGAAGAGTAATGGCTTTCAAGCCAAATGATTAATCTTATGGCCACATTCATGACATAGTTTGTTGAAATGATATAATTTTATGCACAAGGGTGCATATTGGAATGGCAAACAATGTTGATTAAAGAAGGTTTCATTTTCCTTGTATGTAAAAATCATTTTCCATTTTTCAAGTGTCCAAAATGAGTTTATTTGTGAAGGACCTACCATATATTTGTTTCAAAATTGGACCAAATCATTTTTCTAAAATACTAGGCCATATTTAATGTACAATTGACAAAATGGTTGGGTGTTAAAAAGCTTTTATGCACCTCTCGTGAAAAAGGCAAATTTATGTCGATTGAGCTGAAAGCGGGTTAAATTTGAATTGCAGCTGCATTATAGTTTGCTCTTTATTTTTCCCAAAAATCATTTATAGGTAAATAAGTATCTATTTAATCATAAATACATGGTGTGGTGGCTTGACGTCGAGGTTTGGATGGTGTGGTGGCTTGACGTCGAGGTAAATAAGTATCTATTTCCATCAACTATAAAGCAATATATAATGTAGTTGCTTCATAAAATGAAAATATTACCAAAAACAAAGATTGGATGATGAGCTCACATGGAATGTTAGATGGGGCTAAACTTTTGTGGAGAGCTATGTTTTCGACACATAGAATATGTGGAAAAAATTCAACTCATCAGGATATACCTATCTAGTACTTCCTTCACAAAGCTGTTAGCTGAACACAAACTTTGGAAATTTGCTGAGAAATATTTACTAGGAAAATGGTTCCGAAAGTTTTCATGAGGCAATGATTTGGATAGGAAAGAGTGCTAAAAAATATGAGGGTAATCAAAGAAATAGAAATAACACTTCCTTCACAAAGTGCTATTCTAAACACAATAGGAAAATGAATATTGCTGAATTATTTTTGAACTATGGATGGAAGGGTTTTCACATATTTGACGAATATATGATCCAAAGTATTTATGAGAATTTTTAAAGAATTTTTGGAATGACAGAATAGTAGGTTTCTTCACAAACTAGGCGGGTTTGACGCGTGACATAGAATGGACCCACGAGTGACATGTCAACATAGTTAGAACATGTTACGACATTTTTATAATCGTCGTAAAAGTTATGACGATCTCATCTTATGCGATTACGACGTTTTTGACTCACATCGTCGTAATTTATATTTAGATTTGATCCCCTCAAACGGTTTACGACAATCTTGGATGAAATCGTCATAGATTTATGACGAATTCATCAACGACGTCTTAAAAAACGTCATGTATGAGAATATTTCTTGTAGTGATACCATACACATTGAACCCATCCGTGCTGATGGCAACTCTAGGTTGCCTTGGATCTTCCGATTTATCCTTATGTAATGCATCGAAGTGCCTCCACGCAAAATCATTTGAAGTGTGTACCAGCATCTTGTTCCCATCCACATCTAGTTCGGTTCTTTTGCCCAATTTGTGCCATGTCATCTGTCTGTCCGTCTCTTCGACCATGAAAAGACGTTGAAGTCTTGGTATGATTGGAAGATACCGAAGAACACTAATGGGGATTTTGGTATGATTCTTCTCACCCATACCGTTGTCTACCACAATATACCTGGAAGAATTGCAAATGGGGCAATAGTTCAAGGCCGCATACTCAAGCCTAAATAAGGCACATCCATTCTCACAGGCATGTATCTTCTCATAGGGCATCTTAAGTACACGGAGGATTTTCTCTGACTGGTACAGGTTTGCAGGCAGTACATGGCCTTTGGGTAGAAAGCGTCCAAATATCGTCATCATCACGTCGTAGCATTCTCTGCCTAGGTTGAATTGAACCTTCAGAGCCATTACTTGCGCGATGGCATCCAGCTGACAAAGCTTAGTCTGCTCGTGGAGAGGACGTTTTGAAGACTCCAAGATTTCATAGAAGGCCTTTGCAGATTCCTCCATCTCATCGTCTGAATCCCAAGCATCATCAAAGTCTTGCACCATGTCTTCAATCCCGGTACCATGCTCGTCGGTGCAACGACGAATCACCTCAGCTCTGGCACGTTGGTCAGACTCACCATGAAAAGTCCACACCGTATAATTAGGCGTAAAACCCCACTTCTGCATGTGTTTACCCATTTCAAACTCTGTCTACTTTTTCCAGTTGTCGCAGTTGGGACAGGGCACCATGTTTTTTGCTCCATTTGCAAATGCGGCTCTCACAAACCCCCTGGTTTTTGTTAACCATTCATGGGTCATGTCTGTCTGACTAGGGTGACCAGTGTACATCCAAGCACGATCACTCATGTTGCATATCTACCTATGGGCGCACAAGAAATAAATATATAATTCATCATCTATATTCATACGCTAATCAAGTTTGTCAGTTTTATTACGTCCATGCAACCTACACGCTAATAGGCAAAGATAGGTCCTAATCCCACCCGAGTATGTGTAGATTGGGTTCGTTTTCCCATGCTCTGCTCCAGATGCGATGCAGAATTTCGGCAGCACCTCCCCGCTGTTCTCCTGATACACGTCTCGGCAATAAGCAGAGAGGATGTGTACTCGGAGAACAACAGGGAGGCACTGACGAAATTCTGCATCGGATCCAGAGCACAACATACGGGAAAACGAACCCAATCTACACATACTCATGTTGTCCATGGATAATGTTGGAGAATTCGAAAGGATGGCGGTTATAAATATGCAAAGAAATGCATATTTATAGATGCCCCCCTTTCGAACGGGAGACGCATACTGGTCACGCATACTCATGATTGAAGAAACCTATACCTAGCAAGTTTCATCGGCACGAAGACCGGGATAGAGCAAATTAAGGGGGTAGGAGGAGAAGTCATTTGTGCTCACCAACAAACGTAGGGGAGGAGCTCGTCCAACGCACGTGGAGTTCGTCAAACAACTGCACATTGAAATTCACACGATCAACACAAATATGATGTTTTTATAATTAACATAACTATGTGACCTAACTCATAACTATGTGGGCCAGTGTCGTTGGGGGTCGAGGGTCACTGGCGTCGGGGGTTGGGGTCTTTTCGGTCAACAAGAGGCCGAAGAGGTGTCGGGGCTCGGGGGTTGGGGGTCAGTGGCATCGGGGGTCGGGGTAGGGGGTCGGGGGTCGAGGGTGAGTGGCGTCAGGGGTCGGGGGTCGAGGGTCAGTGGTGTCGGGCGTCGTGGGTTGGGGGTCGAGGGTCAGTGGCGTCTGGAGTCGAGGGTCAATGGAGTCGGGCGTTGGGGGTCCTAATAAACTAACTATCTAATTTAACATAAAAAATAGAAAAAAAAACTAAACCTAGCACTAAACTACATATTCTTCTTCTATTTTTTCTACCTTTTCTACCTAAGAAACTAACTATCTAATTTAACATAAAAAACAGAAAAAACTAAACCTAGCACTAAACTAACTATCTAAGTTTCTTTCTATTTAGAGCAAATTATTCAGATAAAACCTAAGAACACTAACCTAATCTTATCTAAACTACATACATAATTTAATGTATCAATTAAACAACAACAAAAAAGAAGAAACATGAACAAAAAAAATAGAAAAACACTAACCGGAGATGCGGGTGCCGGTGTCGCCGGCACAGGGGGGGTGTGGCGACCGGGAGGGAGGTGGGAGGGGGGCGGCGGCCGGGAGGGTGGTGGGAGGGGGCAAGAGGGAGGTGGGAGGGAGGTGGGAGGGGGAGGCGGCCGAGAGGGAGGTGGGAGAGGGGCGGCGGCCGGGAGGGAGGTGGGAGGGGCGGCGGCGGCCGGGAGGGAGGTGGGAGGGGGGCGGCGGTCGGGAGGGAGGTGGGATGGGGGCGGCTGGGAGGGAGGTGGGAGGGGCGGCGGCGGCCGGGAGGGAGGTGGTAGGGGGTTGCGGCTGCCGGGAGGGAGGTGGGAGGGGGGCAGCGGTCGGGAGGGAGGTGGGAGGGGGCGGCGGCCGGGAGGGCGGCGGCGCGGGTGGCTGGGGAGGGGAGCTACGGCGGCGGGTCGCTGGGGAGGGCGGCGGCGCGCGCGAGAGAGAGAGGTTAGGGGAGGCTGTCGTGGGTGGGAGCCGTTAGGGAGGGTCGTGGGGGTGGGGGTGAGCCGTTAGGGAGGGTCGTGGGGGTGGGGGTGAGCCATTAGGGGCATGTCCCCTTTGCCGTCTGCAAGGGGAGGGTTGCGAACGGCAAAGGGGCGGGGTGGGTGGGGGTGGGGTTTCGGGCGTGGGGGGATGCTTTGTCGTCCGTCCGTCCTTTGTTGTCCGCATAGGGCTCCTTTGCCGTTCGCCAGCAGACAGCAAAGAGGTGGCCGACGGCAAATAAACCCTGTGCCATCAGCCACCACTTTGCCGTCAGGATTGTGCGAGCTGACGGCAAAGAGTACCTTTGCCATGCGTCAACAGACAGCAAAGGCAAGGCCGACGGCAAAATTATAAATACCAGTAGTGCATGGCACACTCAAGTACTGCAGCTACAGAATCCTCGGATAAACAGAAAACATGTCGGCTAAAAGAGACCACCATGATGAAGGTCGACGATGATCCATGGGGTGCACAGAAAAACCAGAGTGACGGAACACATCATCCGCAAAATCCGCACTAGGTTTAAAATCCAGATCCAACATGGAGCCACCCATGCAGGCCATGATAAAGAACACGTAGAGGAACGTGGGAGTTCACCTGAGATGATGAGCGGGAAAAGAGAGATGCATGCTGGCTAGAAATCTAGATCGCCAAGGAGACGCCGGTGTAGGAGGTGGGCGGTGGGAGTTGCCATTCCACTCCTATTGTCCATTTTTTGTTTTTGAAATACTTTTATTATTTTGGTGCTAGGGTATGATCGAACGGCTTAGTTCGGCGCTAGGGTATGATGGAACAACTATAGTTCGGCGCTAGGGTATGATCGAACAACTATAGTTCGACGCTAGGGTTAGCGGGGTTTCGAGACGGTCAACGGGGTTTTCTGAGGTTTGACCAACATTGAAATGGGCATAACTAATTAAAAAAAATCGAATAATACAATGTCTTCACACATTGTTCTCTTATGTGATATATTAACCATTAAAAATAATAAACTTGGTCTACAGACATTTTCAAAAAAGAACCTTCACACAAATGAGCTACCACAAACGAAGTTGTTCAGAGTTCAAGGAAGTGAGGAAGGGTTTAGGATGTTCCAAAAATGTAAAAATATCAAACATTTCACCAAGCGCTTCATATTGGGGTGAATATCCATAGCGAGATGACCATGGCACATGGACGTTCGTGCCAGAATGCGCTTAGAGCGCGCCGAGAGTGCAGACATCAATTGTTCGACAGAAGTACCACTACAGATAGGGTATTACAAATTCAATGTTCACACTCTTCTCTTGCTCCTTGTGTTAGATGATGGGGCCATGACCTTGCTCCTGGTGTTCTTTGCTGGAACAGTCATTGGTTGCACAACCTTCTTGGTTTGTTTGTTCCTTGTTGGGTTCTTGGCTGTGACAAGGGTGATCTCAGGAACAGAAGTATCTGGCATAGGTGTCGCTCCTCGGTTACTTCCGGTAGCCGAAGCTACAAAATCATGTTCTTGGTGTTGAAATGGTCTCTGTCAGGAAAAGAAGTATCATCTCCAAATCCAACACAAGCTACCGATACAAATTCTTCTCCTTCTTGGTCATGAACAGAAGCTTCTCCTTCTGTTGATGTCATAAATACATGTCTGTTCCTCTTATTACTCCTTGGTTGCCAATGTTGTTTGGTTTTACCCTTCTTACTTATCCTAGAGCTAGCATTCGAGACAGAAGTGCAACAAAGATTTCAAAATGTGGAAAATAAAAGAACTAGTGCACAAAACAATCAAAGACACACATACCTAGGTGAAACCGCGGCGGCTGATGCTTTTGCCGCTTTTAGTGCTGCTGTGGTGGTCGCGGTGGCGGCAACCTGATATGCGTCGTTATCTCCAAAACCCACGGGCACTGCATTGTTGCATAACCTACCTATATGGCCCAGTTCTCCACATCTACTATACTTTTGCTTCTTAACGGTTCCACCCTCGACAACACCTCTAAATCTGTTAACCCTTAGCCTGCCAGGTGGTCTAGTCAGAACTCGAGGGCATAGCTTGAATCCTAGATCGACCTTGTCCCATTGGTCTTTTCCCAACGAAGCAGGCACGTTATCCTCATATGTTTTCCGAAACTTGTCAAGAGAGAAATATTCACACATATATGTTCAGGAAATACACAGTATGTATGCATGGCTTGCGAGTGATCTGCGGTCGTATACAACTACATGTCCTTTCTCTCAAATTCACTCGGTACCTCCAACACCCTCCTTGCTCGCTATCCTATGTCATCTCAGCCTCAACTTCCGATCATCTAAGATAACTCATATTACCCTGATAATGCCTACCTTTCAAAAGCAAATCCTTGATCAGGGATGGAATGATGAGATGTCGAGCATATGAAATATGCCCAATTTTATTTCACAATACCATCTTCTGCATTATCATTTGCCTTATCTTGTCAAATATTTCCCACACAAAAAGAGCTTTCAATCCCTTAATCTTTGCGTTGAAACTTTCAGCGAGGTTACTTGTCACATAGTCCATCTTGCATGTGTGACCAAATTTGCTTCTTGTCCACAACTTGTCGTGATGTGTTTCCAAGTATGTCTGCATCGAGGGATTTTCAGCGTACATCGACCTCAAGTTGTGGCTATGCTTTTTATGGTTGCATGTGTAAGATGCTGGCCACAGGTTGTCATCAAAAACTTCCCCCCTGAATTTCTTCATGAAATTACCAGCAAGGTGTCGCATACATTCCCTATGCTTTGCTTCAAGGAACACTTGTTCTACTGCAGTCTCCAAACCCTTGCAAGCATTTGTGTGTATAGACAATCCTTCTTGGCACCCTATGACATTGCACAGATTCCCCAAGAACCACCTCCAAGTTTCCTCTGACTCCACCTCCACCACACCAAAAGCAACAAGAAAAAGCCAGTTGTGTGCATCAACTCCACAAGCAGCTACTAGCTGTCCGTTCCATCTTCCATTCAGGGTAGTTGCATCCATAGCCAAATAGGGCCTCCAACCTCTTAGAGACCCCTCATGGCAAGCCTTGAAAGATACAAATTCCCTCCTGAAGCATGTTCTCTCAAGCATCTTCCCTTTTTCCCTTGGTAACTCACATTGTGATGATCGATCTCTACCACACTGCCTGGACTTGCCTTCTCCACCTTAGCTTTGTATGTGTATAACAACTCAAAACTTCCCTCCCATTCAGTACGGTTAATGTTCTGAAGAGCAACCATTCTAGTAGTCCATAACCTCATGTAAGGTAGTTTCTCCTCAAAGCCATAAATCTCTCATATTTTTTTACGAAGGGCAGTTTCTCCAATGGATGGATCCTTTCTTAGCCATGGTCCCATTACCTTTGTGAGCCAATTTTTGGTTGCTAATTTTGATTTACGCGTCTCCACCTTAGCTGGACAAGTGTGTGGATTGTTGTTGTACCTTATCATAAATACAATGAAAATTATATGTTAGACAATGATATTGAGATCAAACAAACATGTAACAAAAAATTAGGACACTAAGATTAACCAATTACCTGAATAGTCTTCTTCCCACACATACTAGTGGCATGCAACTTCCAACTACACCTAGGATCTGGGAAGTGCACTGTCAACTTTCATTTCTCATTCTTCTGAGTGCCATAAACATTATTGCTCTGAATGCAACACATTCTAAGTGCATTCCGAAGTTCAGCCATATTTTTGTATACTACACCTGCATTAAGCTTAGGATTAACTCTGTCCCATTCAATCTCTGGCATGTCTTCGTCTTCGTACTCCTCTTCAATCAAAATGTCATTGTTCTATTCCTCCTCTTCAGAATTAGTATCTACAAATAGAATGAGGGACAATTTGCTCGGATGATCCACATGTTCAGGGAAAACATCTCATCTTCATCATCGTTGCGAGGCACGGCCTCATCGGCCAACACATCCTCGTCTACACTGGTTGCAGTGGTCTGACTTGCACGATGAGTAGGTTTAGATGGATTGGGCCTACGAGGTGTGGGTGGAAGCTCAGAATTATCAGACTTCAATTTCTCAATAGCCGCCCCCTTTCCCTTTGGAAATAGTTTTATTTTAAGAACCACTCTCACTTCCATTCTACCAAAGCGGCTGTTCATGTTCTAAGGAAACATACAGCCTATCTGCTCATCATTTTGTAGTGGGAAAAATTGCTCCTCAAGCATTTCCCAGTATTTCACCTGAACCAAATCACCTTCGTACCAAGCATAGTTAATACACACTGCACCGAACAAATCTTTGAACGTACAACTCGTCTCTACCACTAACGAATACCAAAACCCCTTGGACAGTTCATTCGAACCCATAACAGAAGTTTCCATTCTGACGCCAAACGGTAAGCAGTCTATTTGTTCATCCTATTTAACGAAAATCAACGCACTATTGTCAATTCTCCCCGTATTTACTAGCTAAATCACACAAATGAGATATTCAATACTTACCTCTTTGGAATCCAATTGCTATCGGCTCCTGGAACGACCCAGTCCTCGCCGCGATCAATGGCGGAAGAAACACTCGCCATTCATGCGTCATCGCAGCTCATGTCAACCTGTTGAAGCTCCCCTCAAGTGGAAGTAATAGGGAGTGGCAGGAGGGGCATGACGGTGAGTGGTTGTTGCGGCGGTCAGATCGGGATTAGGCATGGGGTGGATTCAAAATGGGGTGCAGCGAGTGGTTGTTGCGGCGGTCAGATTGGAATCAGTGTGTTGATGATGCCCTTTTGGGGACGTCTGATAACGGTTTTCACCCGGGTTTTCGTTAATTAACCTGGCAACTCTTTTCTGCTTTTTTAATGAATCGGGCCCCAAAGGACCGCGTTTAAAAAAAACTCCTAGTGAGCCACACAACCCTTACAATTGGGGCCCACATAGAGGAGCTTACTTTCTCAATGAAACATGTTCAATATGTGTTTTCACAAGAGGCACAGTCGTGCCTCTCGGAAACGGAAAAAACAACGTGTTTTCTGTTTTTTCTTTCGCGAGAGACACGGTTTTTATTCCGTGAGAGGCACGGATTTTCTTTCCTGAGAGGCATGCTCGGAAACAAAAAATGCATTTTCTGTTTTTCTTTCTTTCACAAGAGGCACGGTTTTGCTTTCGCGAGAGGCAAGGATTTGCTTTTGCAAGAGGCACGACCGTGCCTCTCGAAAACAAAAAAACGTGATTTTTATTTTTTCGTGAGAGGCACGATTTTGCTTTCGCGACACGCACGAGTTTTCTTCTTGAGAACAAAAAAACACAGTTTTTTTCTTTCGTTAGAGGCAAAAAAAATTATCCGTTTTTTGTCTGTTTTTTCGTGAATACAAGTTCATCAAAACCTATCAACGTGGGATCTAGTTTTAAAGATCTCGACACAAGGTGTCGAGGTACGACGTTCTATAGGACCAATGTGTCCCCTTCTACGGTTCTACCGCGAGACTCACGGGCGCGAAGAGCATCACCAGCTACGAACACGGGGGTTTAGACAGGTTCGGGCCATCCGGAGGTGTTATACCCTATGTCCACTAAGGTTTTTCGGATGACGAGTATGTCAAATCATGTCGGGATGCTCCCAGGCTATAAATAGCTGCCCCCACAACCATTAGCTGGTTGGCTCCTCTACGAGAAACTGACACTTGTCATTCAGAGCAACCCAAATTCCTTAGTCTTCGAGAGTAAATCATCAGCGAGGAAATACCCCCAAACACCAAACCACAAACCTAAAACCAAGTGATTGAGCATCACTGAAGAATTTGTTCCTGTGTGGAACTGAATCCTTTTAACTTTGAGGACCGTGCATCCTCCAGACAATTAGGCGTCATGGTCCAGAGAAATCCAGCAGTCAATTGTGGATCGTCGGGTGACCGAATTTGTGAGGGTTTGGAAGTCTGCCCTGAAGACTTACCACGAGTGTTGGGCGAGGACTGTGTGTCCTTAGATCAAGGAGAATATGGTAGGGACTGTGTGTCCCGGGACTGTGTGTCCTTTAGATTAAATACCATGCCGCTCCAAACCAGACGTACGACTGTCACAACAGTTGGAACTGGGTCATCAACAAATGCCTTCACTGTGATACGGGTTATATTTCTTCAATTCTTTCAATTCCTCAATATTGTATGTTGAAGACTTTTGTTGTCTCTGTTTGAAGAATTTGCTAAAGATTTTCTTTGAATTTCCTCAACCCAAATTCTTCACATCTGTTAATCCTCACCTGCTTACTCTGTGCCTGCGTAGTGTGCAAACTGTTTTCCATAATCCTCATCAAGAAAACTGTTGTTGTAGTCTTTGCACTTCTGATCCTTTGTTGTTTCCGCTGCAAGTTATTCATCAATGAGGAATTTCCTCAAAAGGTATTCCCTCAGTGATGAAATTCTAAAAATTGCCTATTCACCCCCCTCTAGTCGATATAACGCACTTTCAATTGGTATTAGAGCTAGGTACTCCCTTGTTCTGTGTGATTTTGGTTTAACCACCTTGAGTTTTAGTTATGTCGACTGCAGGCATGATCAAGGTTACCGCAAGATGTCCTACTTTCGAAGGAAAGGACTTCCCCTACTGGAAGACCAAGATGCAGATGCATCTTCAAGAAACTGACAATGATCTCTGGCATATTGTGGAACGTGGCATTCCCTCTATTGCTGCTACTGTCTCTGCCGCTGATGTGAAGAAATTCAAGCAACTTGATTCTCAAGCAAAGAGTATCATCTGTGACCATCTGAGCAAAGTTTGGTATGGCAGAGTGAGTGCTTTGGGCTCAGCAAAACAAATCTTGGAAAGGCTGTCCAAAGTCAATGAAGGAATATCAACTCAGCGTGACTCTCGTGTTGATGTTCTTCGCAATCTCTGACAATGAAAGCTGCCAAGATACCTTTGATCGCCTCACTGACATCTCAATTGAACTACAAGCACTAGGAGCTCGAGACATTAGTGACCATGAAGTGGTGAAGAAACTGCTAAGATCTCTGGATTCATTATTTGATACTTTGGTTCTGATGACTCAAGAAAGATCAGACTATAAGATGCTTGATTCTGCTGATATACTTGAAAGACTCAATACTCTTGAATTCCAACAGGAAGAAAAGAGAGATCTATATGGACCAAGTTATTCTAAACCGCGTGCACTGAAGGCCAAAGCAATTTCCTCATCTGAAGAAGAAGACTCGGATTGCAGCATTGGTGATCCTGAAGAACTTGGACATGAGCTTGCAATGCTCCTGAGGAAATTCCACAAGTTTACAAGACATGGCCAGTTTGGTAAATCTTCAAGAAGAGATATGAGGAAATCAGAATCTTCATCTGAGAACTACAAGAAAAGAACCTACCACAAATGCAAGAAATCAGGTCACTATATTGTTGATTGTCCTCGATGGGTGAAGGAATCAAAGAAGAAGAAATACAAGGATGAAAGTTCTGATGACTCGAAGAAAAAGAAGAAATCTTCAAAATCCTCATCCTCAAAGTCCTCATCGCACAAGAAGACTAGTTTCGGAAAGGCTCGGGCACTCATTGGCAAGGAAATGGATTCTGAGGAAGAATCTAAGGAATGTGATGAAGAGGAAGGATCTGAAGAAGACTCGGAGTCTGGTGTGGCAAGTCTTGCACTGGCTGCCACATTCGTCAGCAAGTCAATCTTCAACCTTGAAGAAAACGACAACGCCATCTACACTGATGCCTATGCTGATGACTTCGCTCCAACCTATTGCTTCATGGCAAAAGGTTCAAAGGTACCGAATGACACTTCCTCCTTTGATTCAAGTGACTGTGAACCTGATGATTATAAAAAACCCAGTTAAAGTAAACTTGCCAACATTGCAACTAAACAACAAACTGCCCTTGAAAAGATTCAAAAATTGCTAGACAGAAGCGATGACCTGTTGAATGATGAAATTAATCTCACCCAAATCCTCACTGAAGATATGAAAAGTCTTCAGTACAGATTTGATAATCTTCAAGATCGTCATGGCACACTCTTGGCTGATCATGAGAAACTTTCCTATGAATTTCTTCAAAGGAAACTTGATTTTGAGAAGCTGAGGATGTCTCATGATGATCTTCGAATGGAAAATGATTCATTACTTGCTCAATAGATCAGTGCCGCTCAGGTTGAATTCATTCCACCATGTCTCAAATGCATCGAACGTGAAACTGTCAATTCTTCACCAGAGTCATCAAATGCTTCTATTGCTACAAATTCTTCAACTGCTCATGTGGTATCAAATTCCTCACTTGAGGAAACCACAAATGTTACTGGCAAAAATGCATGACTGAAGGAATTGTATGTGACAGACATGTACAAAAGTCTCAAAGGGCATCAAACCCTTTGCGATGGGCTCAAAAAACAGATATTGAACAGGAACCCGAGGAAAGAAGGAATTGCCTTTGAGAGAAAGTTGAATGATGATGGATTATACTGGAAACCTGAGCAGTATCCCAAAACATCATGGGTTGCTGCTAAAGGACCTCCTGTTGATCCATCCAATCTAACGGGCTTTGCATGTGAATTATCATATTCCTCAGATGAGTCATTTGACTCCAACTATAAACTGTTCAAAAATCAATCTGGTGAAGTATTTGCTCGATATGTTGGAACTAACTGCAGGAATGGGCCACCCCTGAGGAAAATCTGGATCCCCAAAAGTTGCTTGGAAAATCTTCACGCGAATGTCCTCATGACACCACTAGTGAAGAACCAGAACCCCACATCAAATTCCTCAGGTGTACCAAAGTCTTCAAGAGGATCAAAATCCTCAACTGGTCAAAATTATGCTCGTACTCATGCTAATGCTTCTGATATGCAGGGAAATTACAAGGGATATGAATATGAGCATTACTCCTCAAATCATTATGCTCATAAATCCTCAAAGAATTTCTGTGCCTATTCATTAGAGTACTCTAACCCCCTTACTGTGAAGAGAAGTGTATTAGCTTCAATGCCCCCTTTCTCATATGGTGCTCGCAGGATGATGAACTCTTTGCCACCCCTTCAGATGTGGGTGGTGAAGAAATTGAACTAATCACTTCTACAGGTCAGGTCTCCAGATGAAAATCATCATCTAAAGAATTTGCTGGAGACGTGAGGAAAATGCTTGATTGGACGCAGGCTAACATTGATGAAACGATAGCATTTCATACATCCTCAAATTTACTGTTTATGATGAAATTCCTATCTGATGAAATTGATATCATATTCTTCATATGAGATGGTAAGCTGTACTAATTCATCTGCAGGATGACAAACCCAAGAGTACTGAGTGGGTTCCTGATAGTGGCTACACACACCACATGACTGGTGATAAAAGCTTGCTAATGAATATGCTACTGACTCCATCACCTCTGAAGCAAATCACCTATGCAGACAAAGGTAAAAGCAAGGTATTGGGACTTGGCAAAGAGGCTATTTCCAAGGACAGGCACATGGACAAAGTGATGCTTGTCGAATCCCTTGTGTTTAACCTCACGTCAGTCTCAATGCTTTGTAATCTTGATATGGTTGTTATCTTTGGAAAATATAGATGTGTAGTCATCATGGAATCTGACAGATCCAAAGTCTTTAAAAGTGTTAGAAGAGGAAATTTGTACATTGTTGATTTTTCTACAGGTCCTCAACTAGCCACATGCTTACTAGCAAAAACCTCAGAAGGCTGGCTATGGCATCGAAGACTTGGTCATGCAGGCACGAGGAACTTGCACACGTTGGCGAAGAAGAAGCATGTCATTGGCATCGAATCAGTCAAATTCCTCAAGGAGCACCTCTGCGGTGCTTGTGAGTCTGGAAAAATGACCAGATCCAAACACCCCTCGAAGACTATCATGACTACTACTCGTCCATTTGAATTGCTTCACATGGATCTATTTGGACCTATTCATTATGCCACTCTAACAAATGCAACATATTTATACGGCTTTGTCATAGTTGATGATTATTCCAGATATACTTGGGTGCATATCATTCTGTATAAAACTGAAGTGCAGGAAGTCTTCAAACGATTTTCCTCAAGGGCCTCGACGAACTTCGGCGTCAAGATCAAACACATGAGGAGTTATAATGGGACAAAATTCAAAAACACTCGTCTTGATGCTTATCTTGATGAACTTGGTATTACTCACGAATTATCTGCTCCTTATACTCCTCAATAGAATGGTGTCATTGAAAGAAAGAACAGTACTCTGTTTGAAATGGCACGAACTATGCTTGAAGAATATCAGACTCCTCGTCGTTTCTGGCCTGAAGCAATCAACACTGCTTGCCACATCATCAACCGGGTATATCTTCACAAATTCCTCAAGAAAACCTCGTATGAACTACTCACTAAAAAGAAACCCAATGTAAGTTATTTCAAAGTCTCCGGTGCAAAATGCTGGATTAGAGATCCTCACCATAGCTCAAAATTTGCACCTAAAGCACATGAGGGTTTTATGCTTGGTTACGGAAAGGACTCGCACACCTATAGTCTTCAACTCCTATTACAACAAGGTTTTTGAAACTGTAGATGTGCGGTTCGATGAAACTAATGGCTCGCAAAGTGAGCAATTGCCTCCTGATCGAGATAAATTATCTCCTAACAAAGCAATCAAGTTCAAAGCTACTGAAGACATTGTTCCTACTAAGGAAATTGTTGAAGAAATCATCCCCAGCAGTGATGAAATTCAAGAAGATGCTCCTAGGGAAATTGCTCCAGAACAAATTCCTCAGTCCAGACAAAATCCTCAACCAGATCATCTGAGGATTGCAAATGAAGTAGAACTTGACAAAATCCTCGATGACATCAACGCGCCAGGTCCTCTCACTCGCTCAAAAGCTTCACACTTAGTTAACTTTTGTGGGCATTCTTCTTTTGTGTCTATCACAGAACCTTCAAAAGTTGTTGAGGCTTTCATGGAACCTGAGTGGATTCAAGCCATGCAAGATGAACTTCTTCAATTCAAGCTGAATGACGTGTGGGAGCTCGTCAAACGACCAGATCCTCGCAAGCACAATATCATCGGCACCAAGTGGATTTTCCGAAACAAGCAAGATGAGGATGGTCAAGTGGTGAGGAATAAGGCACGACTTGTAGCCCAAGGCTACACATAGGTTGACGGAATTGATTTCGATGAAACTTTTGCACCTGTTGCTAGACATGAAGCTATTCGAATTCTACTTGCTTATGCTAATCATCATAACATTACTTTATATCAAATGGATGTGAAAAGTGCATTCCTCAATGGTAAGCTTGAGAAAGAAGTATATGTTGCTCAGCCCCCAGGTTTTGAGGATCCGAAGAATCCAGACAAAGTCTTCAGACTCAAAAAGGCACTCTATGGCCTCAAGCAAGCCCCTTGGGCGTGGTATGACACATTGAAGGAATTCCTCATGAAGAAATGCTTCAAACCTGGTTCACTCGATCCAACTCTTTTCACAAAATCCTATGACAATGAACAATTTGTGTGCCAAATATATGTCGATGACATCATATTTGGTTGTATTGACAAACGTTACAGTGATGAATTTGCTTACATGATGAGTGAAGAATATCAGATGTCTATGATGGGGGAGCTGAAATTCTTCTTAGGACTTCAAATTCGTCAACAACGCAATGACATCTTCATATCACAGGAGAAATACCTCAAGGATGTTCTGAGGAAATTCGACATGCATGAATGGAAAGGCGCCAAGACACCCATGCCTACCAATGGCCACCTCTGCACTGACGAAAATGGTAAAGATTTCGATCAACACGTATATCGCTCAATGATTGGCTCTTTATTGTATCTATGTGCATGTAGGCAAGATATAATGCTTAGTGTTTGCATGTGTGCTCCTTTTCAAGCAAAACCGAAGGAATCACACCATAAGGCTGTGAAGCATATTCTTCGATACTTAGCTCACACACCAACACTAGGATTATGGTACCCCAAGGGCTCAAATCTTCATCTCGTGGGATATTCTGATTCTGATTACGCTGGTGACCGTGTGGATCGGAAGTCAACTTCTGGCACTTGTCATTTCCTCGGAAGATCATTAGTCTACTGGTCCTCAAAGAAGGAGAACTGTGTTTCTCTCTCCACTACCGAAGCTGAGTAGATTGCTGCTGGATCATGCTGTGCTCAATTGCTATGGATGAAGCAAACCCTGAAAGATTACGACATCAATATGAATAATGTGCCTCTCTACTGCGACAATGAGAGTGCAATCGAGATTGCATACAACCTAGTACAACACTCGAAGACTAAGCACATCCAGATTCGTCATCATTTTCTTCGGGACCATGTCCTCAAGGGCAATATCATCATCGACCATGTGAAGACTGACGATCAACTAGCATATATTTTTACTAAGCCCTTGGATGAGAAAAGGTTTTGCAAGTTGAGGTGTGAGCTAAATATCTTAGAGTCTTCAAATGTTTTGTGAAAAGATGCACACATCCTAACACTTATGCAAAATTGATGACTTAGATGTGCAACACACGAAGAATTGATTTTCTTCAATAAATGAAGAATATCACTCTTAGTGTGAGGAAATTAATGAAGAATTTGGTTCTCAGGGCCCTACGACAATTGTACGCGGCGCCTGAAATCATCATTGATATTCATCAAGCTGACGCTTTGTCACAAAATCTTCAAAACACTTGATGATTTTCATTTGCCTATATATATATATATATATATATATATATATATATATATATATATATATATATATATAGACTGTGATTTCAAAGTCCTCAACAACATTTACTTATAGCCATTTCTTCAATTTGATATTTCATCTAAGTGAATGTGATTGGACCCTACTCCCCTCTATGCTATACTCACCTAGTCTATTCAATTTTTCATATGCGTTCTACTTGAAACTTGTTCAAAATCCTTACTGTGTCCTTGTCAGCTGAGGATTTTGCAACGAAATCCTCAAATCTTCAAAAATGAATTTTATATTGTTACACAGTAACTGAACCCTTCTTCCCACGATCATATAAGCACGATCACCACCGCTTTAATCTCACGCTCCAAGCGTCGTGCGGAGACGAACATGCAAGGGCAGTTCGGTCCTAAAGATACACTCGAACAATTTTCCACCTAAGCTATAAATAGGTCCTTACCCCCTCAGTTAAAACCCTTCGACCTCTCTTCATCTCTCCGTTCGAGCTCAAACCTAGCGCTACCGCTAGCAATATCGTCACTGGTGAGGAACAACTTCACTGCCTCGCCCCCGCCTTTGCCGAACTCAGGCCGGAAGCGGAACATCTTCCTCCGCCGCTGTCGTAGATGTCTTCTGCCGCCAAGTTAGGGCGCAACTGACTTGAACCGAAGAGCTTCTCACTGTTACTGCCTCTGTTCTTCGTGTTCGTCACACACGGTAATTAAAATCTTATTTTACTGCCCCTTTTGATCTACTATTTCACCTTAGATTCGAGAAATGTGTTTTTCCTCAGTGTCTGTCAGCTTCGCACACTCGATTACTCAAACACTTGATGAATTTCACTAAGCCACTAAAATTCTTCATGTGATTCCTCAATTGTGTAAATTCTCGAATCTGCATAACTCTGGATCCCAAGATCAGAATGCTTAGTCAAATTCCTCAATGCACTGGTCAAATTCCTCAACTTCTAAAATTTCAATTCTTCAAATCTGAGAATGCATTTGACCTCTTCAAATTCATCGCACCCATACTCTGTTCACACGTACAAAATGTCAGTTGATGAATCTCTAGGTTCTCATCAACTTAACTCATTTGCAGCGTTCCTTGAAGAAACTTTGCCAGGGTCATCAGAATCTTCAAGAGTGCAAATTCCTCAGCAAAAGCATGAGTTGAAGAAAATGGAAGATGACAGAAAGCAAAAGGGTGGAAAGAAACTTGAAGAGAACACTGCAGTTGATATCCCTGAGGACATATACGCTGATTATTGCACGCCAGATGAGGAAATATATGGCAAAGAACCCATGCCATAGCGCAAAATAAGGCTTCAGAAAATAGAGCGCAGGTAGACTAAGGAGTGGAAGGAATATCGCTATGTCACTCCAAAGTATGCGAAGAAATTCACCCTCAAGCCACCTTGCAAGAGGCCTCCTCTTGGTAATAAACAGGTTGCACATCCCTCAAGCGTCAAAACAGTTGAGGATTACCTGGAGGAGAAAGACAAACACTTGTCTAAACTGCAGAGGAAAGCAGAAGGTGCAATGAAGAAATTCAATGAGGAATCTGCTGCCACTGCAGCCACCTCTTCTGCTGCTGAACCTTCTGGTACAACTATTCCTCAAATGAAGGTTGTGCCAAAGAAACCAAAGGCATCAGCGCCTAAAAAGCAATTGCTTCAGAAGGCTGCACCAGCACCAAAACCTTAAACAACACCACTGGCCTCAAAGCCTGAACAAAAAGCAGATAGTCAAACATTAGCCTGCTCATTCTAGCTCCTGTGTGCCATATGCCACGAGCTCTGCGACAAAGTCTTCACCAACACTTTTGAAGACTAAAATGACTGCTGGAAGAGGCATCAGGCCCAGCCCAGGCAAAGTCATCAACATCCCTTCTGCATCAGAAGGGAGTAAGGAATACGATGACGAAACTCTTCAAGCTATAATAAAAAACAAGCAGGAACGAGTTGCACAAGCCTCAGTCAGCTCTATTCCTCTTGCCATGGCCCCCAAGGTTCTGCTGGATTTCATCAATGTCTCGTATGAAGACCCAAACACTCCCATTGATGATTTGAAGCTTCCTCCTGGTCTCAGCCACATGGTTGCCACATTCATCAATGAGGCTAAATGGAAAGAGCAGCAAGCCAAGCAAGTAAAGGCTGCAAAACTGAAGAAGGAGAAATTCCTCAGGCAGAATCTTCTCAATCTAACGCCTGAAGCTCTTGTGTCCACACAGGCTGAACTGAAGACTTTGACTGATAGGTACACGAACCTATCTGATTGTCAAAGTCTCAAGGTGAATTTCATCAAATTTGCAATTGATGCAATTGATGAATACGACAAGAAGGCTGCTCCTCCTGTGAAACAAAAGTTTCCCGAGACCAGCTATTCGGTTCAGCTGACCGAAGAAGATGAAGCTGGTGAACCTGTTTTTGAGGAAATGCCTCAAGATACTCCAGCTGATAAATCTGCTCCAGCTGATGAAAATGAACCAGCTGAAGAAAATGCTTCAGTTGAGGAAACTGCTAGGACTAAAACTACACCAGCTTCTGAAGAAAGAATTCCTTCACCTCAACCCTCAAAGGTGAAGAAGATGGTTCCGTCTGCATCAGTCGTGAAGAAGACCAAGGCTGCTAAAAAGGAAGCAAAGAAACGAAAAGCTTCAATGACCTCAAAACCATCAGAGGCCAAGCGCCCAAAGGTCACTCCGACAGTGTCTTCAACTGCCCAAGTGGATGCTACGCCTCTGAATGTAACTCCATCCTATGCACTTGTTCCCTTTGGAATTGACTATGTCATTCCTGAAGAAGATGAGGAAATGAAAGATGCTGAATGCGAAGAAATCATGGACGAGGAAATACAAATTGATGATATTCCTCAGTCCTCCATTCCTCAAAAGACAGCTGATGATATTGATTGCACCACTCCAGTTTTCTGTGATGACTTCTGGGAAGATACAACCCAAGTCCCTCCTACTCCTGCTGCAACAGAAATCCTCACAGGGTCTGATGGAAAGACCGCCTGCGACGAATCTGCTCAAGGTTCGACTGCATTAGCTGAAGATTTTGCCTCCTCCAGCAAGAAAATTCCTCAAGCTGAGGAAAATCCTCAACCTAAGTAAAAATGGAGAAATGGAGAAAATTCTCCTGCACCAAACACCGAAACTGCTATTGTTGTGGTCACCCCAGAAACAAAAATGATAATAGCTCCTATTCAAGAACAACAGCATAATCTCCAACCTAGGCAAAATCAACCTTTGTCAAGGAGGCCAAAGGTTCAAAAAGAAGCTTTTTATGAAGAACGGATGTACTTCACACGCGCAAATCCATATGATAAGCTTCGCATGAGGCATCGCAAATTCTGGACGAGGACTCAACTCAACTACTATGCCTCTCTGCTCTGCGTAAGGAACAAAATATTTCAGCACAAGCATATTCCTCACGTTGACATGGAAGAAATTCCTTGCTTCGTCCCAGTCCTCAATGTTCTTCACGAAGCAGGACTGCTGACTCTCTGCAGTGACATAGGTGACTGGAACAGCGACATCATTCTTCCGTTTTACGCTATTTTGCATATCTCTGGAGACCCGAAGGATGTCAACACTTGGGTGCTGGACTGGATGACTCAGCACACACATTACAAAGCACCTGCCACTGAATTGCTTCGTGCGCTTCCTGTCTCAATTCCCTCAGAAAATGCAGTGCTAATGTATGATGAACGGGAGTTGCCCAACAGACTGATGGAAGTCCTCATGAAGCCTTTGGCCAAGGATCAACCTCCAAGAACTACCTTTCTGGTTCAAGACTTGAAGTATGAACCACGAACCATCTATAGGATCTTGTGCAATGTCATCGCTCCAATCAAAGGCCATGATGATGAAGAAGAAGTCGTAGGCATCATGAAGAATATCCTCTTCAACATAATCCATGGCATACCAATAAACCTTCATACTTCTTCCTGAGGACTTTGGCTGATAATGCTATGTCTCCCTTCGACATGAAGATTTATGCTCCTTGGATCATGAGATTCATTAGAAGCAGGTCAGGCATCAACTACCTTGCTGATTTTCCTAACCACATAGGGTATTTGCCGCCTGTCAGACTCATCAAAAATACATTTGAGCCAGTTGAAGGCAAAGGAAAATCTGTCATTGATGAAGGAAAAAGGCCCCTTGATGGCCACTTCCGTGAAGCAGAGTCATATTCTTCATCTGATGACACTGCTACCCAAGATACACCAAGCCCTGTTGCCCCAAGAGTGATGAATAACAGAGAGCTACTCCTCAGTCATCATCAGACGGTCGATCGAAATCACAAATGGGTAAAACCTCAATTCAGTGCCATTGTGAAAACCCTCAACGAGACTCAGAATGCACTGAAGGAAAATCACTATTATCTTCATGAGGTGTTTGATCGTACCTGAGCCACCTTGGCTCATCTGAAGACTCAAGAAGAACTTGATGAACTAGAGTTTACTCAGGACTTTGACTGGTCGTGGCCTCCCAAGAAGAAATTCAAGCCAATTCCAGTTCCTGACCTTGAGGATAGTTCTTTTTCTTCATTCCGCACTGCAAAATCTGATGAAGAACCAAAAGACACTGCTAGTGGATCAAGGAAGAAGCCCGTCGCCAAGAATACTCATGCCTCTTCATCAGCCAAGAAGTGAAAGTCTTCATGGGGCGTTAGTCCTCAGTTTTGTCCCTTTTGTCACTTGATGACAAAGGGGGAGAAATCTGAGTTAGTCTTCACGCGGGATATATTTTGGGTCTTATGAACTTTATTAAGTTACAAACTCTTGGTTCTTCTGAAGTGTTTTATGTAATGAGTTGTAACTTAAGCCGGTGGTACTCTGACGCTTTTGAACGTTTTTCTTCGCATGCTTATTCCTCAAAATATTAATGCACGCATGCTGAAATTCGTCAGATACCATTTGTCATCATGCATTCTCAAATTCCTCATTTTTATATGTCAAATGTATGCATGATTTACAAGACACATGAGGAGATCTCCATGATATAAATCATCAATGTGCATCTGCTGTGAAAAGCAATTTCCTCGAAATATGCACATCTTCAGTGGGATCTCTCAGTATCTTGATTTCAAATTCCTCAAACTGAGTATTTACACTTCATATTTATATCCCCGTTGAAAACTTAACCTAATTGTCATCAACCACCAAAAAGGGGGAGATTGTAAGTGCATCTAGAGCCCTTAGTTATTTTGGTGGTTTGAAGACTTATAGGTTAAGTAACTAATGTGTTTATAAATGTACACAGACTCTATAAGTCGTTGAGGAGTTTGAGTTATACGATGAATATCGACCCCTAAAAATGTATATCTTAGGCTGAAGAAATGGGTCTTATGCTGAAGATTTAGATCGCGAAGAAATTGCGATGAATTGATATTCCTCATGAAGATACTGAAGATGAGGAATTCGGTGTGTCGTGAAGAAAAACAATCTGAAGGCTTTGAAGCGTGAAGATTTATTCTTTATGTTTCATTTTCTTCACTCTTGAGTCATAGGAACACTGTACTGTTAAAGGGGGTCGAGGTAATACTACGAAATGAATTTCCTCATGCTGCTCAACCCAATCCTAATCCTACAAAATCCTCAAGTGAGGAATATGAGAGTCATCAGGACTCTCACAGTTGAGGGTCCCGACCGTTGTCACGATTCGCGTCACATCACCGATCTTATCCACACCAACGGTCATAATATTTAAGGGCATTTATGTCAAATCATGTCGGGATGCTCCCAGGCTATAAATAGCCGCCCCCACAACCATTAGCTGGTTGGCTGCTCCGCGAGAAATTGGCACTTGTCATTTAGAGCAAGCCAAATTCCTCATAGTCTTCGAGAGTAAATCATCAGTGAGTAAATACCCCCAAACACCAAACCACAAACCTAAAACCAAGTGATTGGGCATCACTGAAGAATTTGTTCCTGTGTGGAACCGAAGCCTTTTACCTTTGAGGACTCTGCATCCTCTAGACGGTTAGGCGTCATGGTCTAGAGCAATCCAGCAGTCAATTGTGGATCACCGGGTGACCGAGTTTGTGAGGGTTTGGAAGTCTGCCCTGAAGACTTACCACGAGTGTTGGGCGAGGACTGTGTGACCCTAGCTCAAGGAGAATACGGTAGGGACTGTGTGTCCTTTGGTTTCAATACCAAGCTGCTCCAAACCAGACGTACGACTGTCACAACAGTTGGAACTGGGTCATCAACAATTGTCTTCACTGTGATACGGGTTCTATTTCTTCAACTCTTTCAATTCCTTAATATTGTATGTTGAAGACTTTCGGTGTCTCTGTTTGAAGAATTTGCTTAAGATTTTCTCTGAATTCCCTCAACCCAAATTCTTCACATCTATTAATCCTCACCTGCTTACTCTGTGCCTGCGTACTGTGCAAACCGTTTTCCATAATCCTCATCGAGAAAACTGTTGTTGTAGTCTTTGCACTTCTGATCCTTTGTTGTTTCCGCTGCAAGTTATTCATCAGTGAGGAATTTCCTCAAAAGGAATTTCCTCAGCGATTAAATTCTAAAAATCGCCTATTCACCCCCCCTCTAGTCGATATAATGAATTTCAAAAAGCATAAAAATAAAATTGGGTTGCCTCCCAACAAGCACTATTGTTTAATGCCCCTAGCTAGGCATGATGGTTTCAATGATGCTCGCATAAAAAGTAGTAATTGATATATGCAAAAGTGCATCATGAATAGCATCAAAAATACATTTAAGTCTAACCCACTTATTATGCATAGGGATTTTGTGAGCAAACAATTTATGGGAACAAGAATCAACTAGCATAGGAAGGCAAAACAAGCATGACTTCAAAACTTTAAACACATAGAGAGGAAACGTGATATTATTGCAATCCCTACAAGCATATGTTCCTCCCTCATAATAAATTTCAGTAGCATCATGAAGGAATTCAAAAATATGACACTCTATAAAAAATTGACACTCTTCCAAAATAGTGGGATTATCATTAACTAAAGTCATGACCTCTCAAAACCCACTTCTATAAAAAATGCATAAGATTGAACACTCTCCAAAATAGTGGGATCAATAATGCCTAAAGTTGACACTCTTCCAAACCCACTTTCAATATCATCATCATCAAGAGTATTAAATAAATTATCAAGATCATAAGAATCATTATCACCCCAAATCATGATCATTACAATGACTAGTGGACATGACAAGATTATCATCCCCAAGCTTGTAGTTTTGCATATCATTAACATAATTGACATTAATAGAATTTATAACAATATCATTGCAATCATGCTTTTCATTCAAGGAAACATTGTGAATCACTTCATCACAATTTCCTGATTCACGAATCTCAAGCAAAACTTCATGGAGATAATCAAGTACACTCAATTCACTAGCAATTGGTTCATCATAATTGGATCTTTTGAAAAGATTAGAAAGTGGATGAGGATCCATATCAATAGATTTTTAGGAAGAAAAGATGCAAGCAAATAGAAGGCACATGGTAACACAAGTAGATAAAAAGAGATCCGTTGAGAAAAAGGTGAATAAAACGGCACATTGGTGAAGTGGGGGAGAGGAAAACGAGAGGCAAATATTGTAAATGCAAGAGATGAGTTTGTGATGGGTACTTGGTAGGCTTGATCTTGCGATGTATGCTCCGTGGCAACGGCGCCAGAAATCCTTCTTGCTACTTCTTGAACTGACGTTGGTTTTCCCTTGAAGAGGAAAGGGTGATGCAACAAAGTAGATAAGTATTTCCCTCAATTTGTTGAGAACCAAGGTATCAATCCAGTAGGAGGAACAAGCAAGTCCCCAATATTAGCACCTACACAAACAATCAAACACTTGCACCCAATACTAAAAAGGGGTTGTCAATCGCTTCACAGTTATTTGCAAGGATGAGATCTGATAGAGATAGATAAAAGATTGCTAGACCTAAAAGTAAAACAAAAGTTAATAAATGGTAGCAATATATTTTTGGTATTTTTGGTTTATAGATATGAAAGTATAATATGGAAAATAGACCCCAGGGCCATAGGTTTCAATAGAGGCTTCTCTCATGAAGGAAAATAATACGGTGGGTGAACAAATTACTGTCGAGCAATTGATAGAAATGCGAATAATTATGAAGATATCTAAGGCAATGATTATGCATATAGGCATCACGTCCGTGCCAAGTAGACCGAAACAATTCTGGATCTACTACTATTACTCCACACATCGACCGACTCCTTCCTGCATCTAGAGTATTAAGTTCATGAAGAACAGAGTAACATTAGGTAAGATGACATGATGTAGAGGGATAAACTCAAGCAATATGAGGAAAACCCCATATTTTTATCCTCGATGGAAACAATGCAATACGTTCCTCGCTACCCATACTTTTTCACTGGGTGAGGACAATGCAAGATTGAACCCAAAACTAAGCACTTCTCCCATTGCAAGAATTACCAAACTTGTTGGCCAATCCAAACTAATAACTCGAAGAGACTTGCTAAGATATGAAATCAAGCATATAAGAATTCAGAGAAGATTCAAATAATATTCATAGATAATCTGAACATAAACCCACAATTCATCGGATCTCGACAGACACACCGCAAAAGAATATTACATCGGATAGATCTCCATGAAGATCATGAAGAACATGGTATTGAAGAACAAAGAGAGAGAACAAGCCATCTAGATATAGCTACTATCTATGTACTCGTAGGTCTATGGTGAACTAATCACGCATCATCGGAGGGGCAATGAAGTTGATGTAGATGCCCTTCGTGATCGATTCCCTCTCCGGCAGATTACTGGAAAAGGCTCCCATATTGGATCTCACGGGAATAGAGGCTCCTGGCGGTGAATAAGTATTTTTTTGGTCTCCTTCTGGTATTGGGGGAATATTTGGGAGTTTATAGGACGAAGAATAGGGCTAGGAGACCAGTAGGGGGCCCACAAGCCAGGGGCACCCCCTAGGGCACACCATGCAGGCTTGTCTTCTCCCGGTAGGTCTCTTGCCCCCTTCTCCAAGTCTGGCAGGTTTCTTCTGGTCCAAGAAAAAGCATTCCACATATTTTATTGTGTTTGGACTCCATTAGATATTCCTTATGTGCAATACTCAAAAACATAGAAAAAACAAAAACTGGCACTAGGCTCTAGATTAATAGGTTAGTCCGAAAAATAATATAAAATAGCATATTAATGCATATAAAACATCCAAAACAGATAATATGATAGCATGGAACAATAAAAAATTATAGATAGTTCGAGATGTATCAAGGACTGTCTCTCAATAAATATTTTCACATGTGAGTATTTTATTCAAGGGCTATTTAGTTTTGTGCCCCACTCCACTTAGTTTTGCTCTTTTTCCCTACTCGCTTAGCTTTCCTCGTTTTTGCCCAAGTTCGCTCTATCCACTCTCGCATGTGACCAAACGGGGCGTTTCTGTTTGGTCAACCTCCTTTCACCGTTATGTCGCCTCACTACTGGGGTTGGCCCGGGGCACCTCATCGCGCTCACGAGTGGGGCTCGGCTGGGGCCGACCTGGGGCCTCACTTTGAAGCGGGGCCACGTAGGAACGACTCGTCTCCCTGCTGGCCCATAGGGCAGTGACAGCGACGACGCTTGGGCTACTTTGATCGGTCCCATTTAAATATACGTGGGACAACTCGTGTCCCGCTGGCTCACTGGGCAGCGACAGCGGCGACGCATCGTCTACTTTGATCGGTCCCATTTAAGGGTCGCTCGCCCACACGACAGCGAAAGCGGCGACGCATTGGCTGCTTTGACGGGTCCTGTCCCATTGCCCCACTCGCCCGTCCCATGACCACATTAAATAGGACCCATCCCATCGCCACCTTCGTCCCCACTCGTCCCACTCGTCGATCCCACGCCCCGCGCAACCAAACCCTAGACTAATGGCCAAGCGCAACCTCGCCACCCGCGACGGCGTCGGACGGTGAACAAGGACTTCACGCGCCACCTTTGGGAGCACAACGAGCCGGTGCCATGGCGAAACGTCATGCTCCCGGAGCGGTGGAACCTCAGCGACAGTCGGGTGCCTGTGCCGTAGGTTCCTGCAGATGGCATCGAACGGCGGCGCGAGATTAGGCGGCATCGCATGATCCTGCCGTTCGATCTCAAGTTGGACCCGGGGTTTGCGCCCACCAACGACCTTTGGGATCGCAGGTTCACCCCCGACGTCATGCCCGAGGGGCGTCGGCGGATGTACTTCGCGTTCGTCGGGCCGACACAGCCTCCACGCCTCCATCGGCGGAAGGACATGCGGCTCCACTATCGCTAGAGGTGGCGGATCCACCAGCAAAAGAGGAGGCATCTCCACTGCCGCTGGAGCTGGTGGATCCATCGGCAGAGGAACAGGCGGCTCCACTGCTGCTGGAGCACGCGCCGCCTGCGCAGGAGGTGGTGTCACCCGCATGCGACAGTGACAAGGAGTAGGCGATGGGACGGAGCAGGCGGCAAGGCGGCGAAGGCCGCGGTGGTGAAACTAGTATAGGGTTTGCCTATTTGTTTATATATATATATTCGTATGTTGTTTATTTTGTTTTTAATCGAACTTTAGCTGAATCGAAACGAAATTAGTTGAATGTGTATGTTGTTTAGCCTTATACTAGTTGAAATCATCTACTCGTGTACACATACCAACGACAACGCTTGTAGATGAAGGGCACCATGCTGCCTGTAACGAGCGAAGACAAAGGCCATGAGGACTAAAACCGAAGCGGCCAGCGAACTGGCAAAAAAACCCCGTTTTTTACTTTTACTATTTTTTCTTGACCAACTACTGTAGGGAATCACCCCACATCCTTTTCTTTTATTCCAACATAAAGGAAGTTTATGTACATGAGAGGATTAAAATATACAACAGGGGTAGAGGTGGGTGCAGACATACAAACCTCAGGGAGGTAGGAAGGAGATCCACTTAAGGAGATCTTCCTTAAATCTAGCCTTAGTCCTATAGGCTAAAAGAGAAATATCATGAATGAAGCTGGACTTCCATTTATTGAATCTGGGATGCTCATTGTTGAAAATCCTTGCATTTCTGACTGTCCAACTATTCCAGCAGGCAGTGAACAATACTTCAGAGAAGAAAGGATGCTGAAAATCTTTCCTGGCTGCGAATGAAGTGTCTCATATGGAAGTACCATGCCACGTTATCTCAAGATAGTTCCAAACCCTGGTGCTGAATAGGCAGTTGAAGAAGAGATGATCCCTATCCTCTTTGACCCTTGCATGACATAGAACACATAGGTTTGAATCAGAAACTTTCCAGTGGCGTCTCTCAAGCATAACGTGGGTGTTCAGCCTGTCCATAATGAGCATCGAGGCAAACATTTTGATCTTCATGGTGCAACAATTTTCCAAATACAACTTAGGAGAGGGTTGGGTATAATGGGTTTATGGACATGAAGGTAGTACTTCTGAGCAGAGTAAACCTTACTGTCACTACTCCAAACCCAGACATCTTTTCTTAACTGTTCTCTATTAAGGTTTTGGAGCAAGAGGTGACCGTTTCCAACTCCTGGAAGGCCTTGTCAGAAAGTGGCAAGTGAAACATGTTGGTCATGCTATTTGTATCAAATGCTTGGAAAACCTCCTCAACAGTGCAGAATGTATCAATAGAAAAAGAGAACAGTCGTTGGAACCGATGAGCTAGGGGCAAGGTTGAGTCGCCTAGTGCCCAGGAATTAGACCAAGAGAGGAAAGTATCTCCTATGTTTGGTTGTACATAGGTGACATCTCTGAAATTGTCCATTCTCTTGCAGATATCCTTCCACCAGAATGATCCACAAAGGGAGGTACCCTATGGAACTATGTTGTGGTAGTAAGTGTTCCATATTAAATCAACCCAGGGCACTTCTGCTTTATTCAAGAACTAATCTACATGCTTAAGAAGCAGAGCCTCATTCTGGACAGACAGATTCATAATCCCCAAACCACCTTTCATTTTTGGTCTGCACACCAAGTCCGAGGCCGCAAGAGAAGGTGCATGGTCATGGCCATTTTTTCGCCAGAGACATTGTCTTTGTATCCTTTCCAACTGATTAATGATCCCTGGTGGTATGTCGAGACTACATAGGAAAAAATGGGAACAGAGGGCAAAGCTGAGTTGAGATATTGCAAACGACCACCCTAAGCCAAGAAGGAGGAGCTAGCAGTCAGTCTCCTTTCCATATTATCCACCAACGGCATTAGATCAATAATCCTTGGTTTGGTTGTCCCAATAGGCAAACCAAGATAGGTGAAAGGCAGTGATCCTACCTTACACTCAATAGAGGTAGCTAGCCTTTGAAGTTCTGCTTGATCAATATTGATAGGCAACAGAGCAGCCTTGTGATAATTCACTTGAAGACCAGTGGATTGGGAGAAAAGCATAAGCATCTCTTTTAACTCCAGTAGCTGGGACTCCTCAGCAGGCAAAATGATAAGAGTGTCGTCTGCATATTGGACTATTGGATAGTCTTTATCATGGCAAGGTATTGGCAGCTGAATGAGCCCATTTTCTAACAACTGATTTACCATGGTTTGAAGAAAGTCAGCAGCAATGGCAAAAAGGACAGGGGATATGGGATCTCCCCGCCTGACACCCTTCTTGCACATGAATTTTCTACCAGGAACTCCATTAAGAAGAACAGAGGAAGAGCCAGAAGAGAGTAGCTGTTGTACCCATAATATCCACCTCTCATTAAAACCCTTGTGCCTAAGAATCTGAAATATAAATTCATGTTCCACAGAGTCAAAAGCCTTTTCAAAATCAAGTTTGAGGATGACAATGGTTTTTTTTTTGAGTGGTGACACTGATGGAGGTATTCCAATGTCCATCCAACACAGTCTTGGATGGTTCTGGACTTGATGAAACCATACTGGTTCTTATGGATGCATTTCATGATCTGCAACTACAGTCTATTGGCAACCATTTTGGAAAGGAATTTAAGTCCCATTCCAGTGAGGGAGATGGGCCTAAAATCACCTACTTGTTCAGGAGAACTCTTTTTGGGCACAAAGGTAATGTACGAGGAGTTCATATTTTCCAGTTTTGCAATCCCTGCATGGAAATCATTTGCAAGCTCATAAAAGTCAGGACAGATGATATGCCAACATTTTTTTAAGAAAAGTCCATTGAAACCATCTGGACCTGGAGCCTTATCAATGGGCATTTCTTTGACAGTCTTATCCATCTCCTCTTTGGTAAAAGGCAAAGCAAGAACATCTAGCCCTTCTACCCTATGTATGAGAGACTGAAGGTTGAAAGCCAGGTTAATTCCTTGAGAGGAGCCCATCCTGTCCTTGAAGGATGACCAAAAACAGCCAGCAATTTTCTCATGATTAGATATACCATATCCATCCTCCAATTTAAGTGATGAAATGGAGTTTCTTCTATATCTTTCAGTTGCCATGGCATGGAAAACTTGGTGTTCTCCTCCCCCACCTTGAAGAATCTGATAGTAGCTCTCTTTTTCCAGTAAAGGAATTGCAAATGCAGAAGGTATTCTAGGTGAAGCTACACAATCACTCTGAAGTTGGCTTCAGATCTGAACAG
The DNA here is from genome assembly GCF_904849725.1 of Hordeum vulgare subsp. vulgare. NCBI lineage: Eukaryota > Viridiplantae > Streptophyta > Magnoliopsida > Poales > Poaceae > Hordeum > Hordeum vulgare. The sequence goes on from NC_058521.1 coordinate 521,100,931, forward strand.
GGGTCTGAGCTCTTCAAGATTATCCAGACAGAGCACCACCTTATTGCACTTATCAATGAGTGCTTTGATCTGAGAGAGGCTAGTCTGCCATCTCTTCAGAGCCTGCCTTAGGGGTTTAAACTTATCCATGATGATGGCAGTGATGTGACTTCTCCTGGAAGGAATCTTCCAAGAATTCTGGACACAATCAAGGAATCCATCCATCTCCACCCAATAGTTTTCAAAACGAAACATGTTACATTTGGGAATGGAAGTGTTTACTGTCACAACATAGGGGACATGATCAGATGTAAATTTTGCTAAAGGAAGAACCTGTGTCAATGGATAGGAGGATATCTAATTGGCAGAAGTGAAAAATCAGTCTAATTGTTCCAGCAGTGGTGAATCTTGCATATTTGACCAAGTGAAGGACCTTCCCTTGAGTGGTAGTTCTAACAGACCTAGATGGCCAATAATTTCATTAAAGATAAACATATCATTCACATCAGCACTAGGAAGATTTCTATTAGAGGGTGAGCGAATAAAGTTGAAATCTCCAAGAAGCAGCCAATTATCATTGACAGGGATATTTAGCTTATACATCCAGCTGACAAACTGATCTCTAGCGTCTCCTTGGCAAGGACCATAAACATTGACCAGAGTCCAAGTTACAGAAATATGATTTGAGATGAATGACACAACTAAACCAAAGGGTTGAGATTGAATCAAGGTGCCAGTTAAAATGGAGGAATTCTAGAGGGTGATCAATCAACCAGAGGCACCACGCGATGGACTATAAGCAAATTGATCAAATCTTTTGGGGCAAAAACTTCTAATGCTCCGAAAATCAATATGTTGCATTTTTGTTTCCTGGAGGCCAACAACCGAAGCCAAGATTTCATCTATTTTGTTACGAACTGCCCTTTGCCATGAGTCTGAATTTAATCCACGCACATTCGAGCAAAGAACTCGCTAACTTCTTGTAGATCGACTATCCATAGCAACAAGATTTAATAACAAAAGCGCAGTTACATAATAACTGACACAACCATAGTTCAAAGAGCTGTGAGACACAACAAGCAGTATCATGATAAAGGAAACAATAGATAAAGCGTAGGGACATAAACACTTGTCTAATCATCATTGGGTGGAGGCTTGGAAACAACATGATCTTCCATAAGTCGATCCGTAGTGAGCTTCTCAGGAGCGATACCAAGGCTTTGGCCAATAGCTTGGATCACCCGAACTGGGGTTGCCGGTGGGACGGACTCCTCCTGCGATGATGGCGGAGCTGCCTGAACCTCTGGTACTTCCATGGGTTTAGCACGCGACTTTCTCTTCTAGGGCACGTGCATCGGGAGATCCTGCAAAACATGCTTGAAGCCATCGCGCTTGATGGATCCTCTGGTGCATCTGCGGACAAATGAGTCCACAGTAGGAGTGGCCTTCTTGCGTGACACCTTCTTCGTAGCTACTGGAGATTCAAAGGAGAAAAGATCCCCTAATGGTGTAAAGATGTTGTCAGTTGGTGGCGTTACCTCAGAGTTGGGGGTATGAGTGTAGTCGCTATAAACAATGCTGGGCTCCCCACGATCTTCATCAAATGCAATTGATCGGGAGCGCTTCAGGAGCACAATAGGCATAGCCGCTGGCATCTGGAGGTGACGAGGGACATGCAGTGAACTGAACACTCCCATGAGTGCTTCAAAAGACCTTGCCCATGAAACAACAGGCGACAACAGAGGACCATAAGCAACACGGGCTGCTCCAATCATCAGGTTGACTGGCCTAAAAATGGGTTGCTGATAAGGAACAATTGCCAGCGGATTGAACTCCTTAGGAGCGTCATCGACAGCATCATCAACATTGGGAGGGGCATGATCAGCAACTGCAACATTGGCAGGGACATCATCAGCAACTTCAACATTATCTGGCTGGGGATCCACGACCACAATTTCCTGGACTAAATCAGAGGATGTTGGTTGGTCTATGACCATGGACTCTTGATCCTGCTCAGGCGCGGGAGGTTCGGCATCAGGAGCTTCAGCGTGCCAACCCCAACCGCCCTATTCCGGTTGAACTGGAGGCTCTGGCATTGGGGTGGTGGCGGCACATCGTTCCACCCTAGAGCAGGATAAGGTGGCAGAGAAAAGAGCAGATTATCTTGCTCAAGCTGGCCTGGCATCGGGTGGGGGTTGCCATTGAGGGGCATGCGGTCTTCATCATTGGGCATCTGCTCTGCAAAGGCCGCACCCGGGATGAACAATGGCACACACCAAGAAACCCTTGCTCCACCCCAAGCAGCATATTCGGAGAACTTAACACTCCAAGGAACCAAAAAATCATCTGTGAACGATGCAAAGATGATGGAGCGGACAAGATATGGATCATCACTGACCCAATGGTGGAATTCCCCAAACATGTTCACCGCAGCACGAGGATCATCAGTGTTAGGGAAATTGAGCGGCACGCCAAAAAACATCAGGCATCCCTGACGAAACCCAGCAGCGCCATGAAAACATGCGCCCTCATTGTGCTGCATGAATATAACAAAATAGTCGTTCCCCAAGTCCCGAGGAACCAACTGAACAACAACATAACTCTCTCCAGCATCTCTAAGCTCAAACAAACCTACCCCCGCAATCCAAGGCTGTGCAGAGCGGACATGGAAACCCCGGTTGTGCAGAAGATCAACAACCTCCTATCATACCTGACCAACGAGGTTGGCGGGCGGGGCAGGCATCACCTCAGCGATGATGAATTGTTCATGTCTGCGGGCAATGGGTATCGCCGGAGTGATGAACGACCTTGGCAGGCGGTTGGGGCCGCCATCGATGATGTGATGGCCTGGAGGCACATACCGCTCAGGGTCCAGCTCGAAGTTGGCCATGTTAGGGAGCATAACTGGAGGAGGTGGTGTCAATGGCGGTGGCTCAGATGGAGTCCTGGGAGATGATGAGTGTGATGAGACAGGGGTGAACTGTTCGGCAGGCTGTGCGGTTTCCCCAAGATCAGAAGAGGTTCCCGAGAAATCAGCGACAGGGGAGGTGGTGGGGCTCTTACATTTCCAAGTAAGACAATTATCACGCATAAAAGAAGAACAGTTAGATTTTGTATGGCCCACCCTGCCACAGGAAGAGCATATCGGCGAAGTCGTGCAGTTGGGAGCTAGGTGCCCAGGATTCAAACAGATTGTGCAAGAAAATAACTCCTGAACCATGCCATTAATTAAATCGTCAAAGAGCTGACGGGCCTCTTGCGAGGACGGAATATCCGACCCGTTTGAAGATGAACCTACTGCTGGCCCATGAGTTGGAAACTTATCAGAGGAAGGCCCACTGACTAAACCATCGGACAACGCCAGTTTGAAAGAACCAGAAATCCCGCCCAAAGGGGAGGGAGAAACAGTATCTGCACCAAGAGAGGAAGAAATCCCGTTCATTCCGCTGATATGATTTTGAATGCCAGACAAAGCGGAAGGTGACACTGGCTGAGAAACCATCCCGAAAGTAATGTGAGGTGTCGCCGTCGTCCACCGGAGTTCTGCCAGCGATGGTGCACTGATAATAACGCGCTCTTGCTGAGGAATAGAATAGCGAGCATTCTGAAGTGTCGTAAGTTCATCTTGGGTGATAGGACACCTGTAACCTTTGCAAACCTCGTATTGTTGAAGAGCTGCGAAAGATATTTTCTTGCGTGTAGATGATCCAGATTTAAAAGAGGACTTGAGATGTCTGGAATGCATTGCCATCGGACCTAATGCTGCCCTCCTCTTAGACGGGCTAACTAAGATCCATTCAACATCACACTGTTTTCTCCATAGGGTAAATTCACGACGCCAATTCGGACCACAATTGCCCCACAATCACACCGGAGTTCTCCATAGCATTTAAAACTGGAGCATTTATAAGATTGCAAGGCCAGAATATGAAAACCAACTTGCTTGCAAGAAACCCTGAACGAGAAAACCGAGTCCTTGACTTGTGTGACTACAAGATCAATGGCCGAACCCCCAATCACTACAGGAATCTGAGAATTTGCCGTCTGCCATGGCTGACGGCAAAGGGGGGAACCACAGACGGCAAAAAAATATCTGGTGAAGAGGTTCTTTGCCGTATGCTTTTGTAAGGCGGACGGTAAAGAATTTTTGCCATGAGGGGGCAGACGGCAAATTAAATGGGACGACAAATCCACCAACGGTCCCGTTAAGTGTTAATGGTTGGCCTCCCCTCTTTGTCGTCTGCCCTCCCCCCTTTGCTATGAGGGGGCTGACGGCAAAGGGGGCACCCAGCCCCTCTCTCTCCCCTCTTTGCCTTGTGCCCTCCCCCCTTTGCCATGAGGGGGCTGACGGCAAAGGGGGGACCCAGCCCCTCTCTCTCCCCTCTTTGTCGTCTCCTCTCCCCCCTTTGCCTTGAGGGGGCTGACGACAAAGGGGGGGGCCAGCCCCTCTCTCTCCCCTCTTTGTCGTCTGCCCTCCCCCCTTTGCCATGAGGGGGCTGACGGCAAAGGGGGGACCCAGCCCCTCTCTCTCCCCTCTTTGCCGTCTGCCCTCCCCCTTTGCCATGAGGGGGCTGACGGCAAAGGGGGGCCCAGCCCCTCTCTCTCCCCCTCTTTGTCGTCTGCCCTCCCCCCTTTTCCATGAGGGGGCAGACGGCAAAGGCTGAAAACAACCCCCTTTTATTTTATTTTTTATTATATACAACAATTTTCACAGTAATCAGGATATATATATATATATATATATATATTTGACAAAAATAAATTTGTTTCCATTCTCATAACCATATTAAAATAACTTTCATCCATAATACATACATATTATGCAAGTTGCATCCGTACCAAACCATATATTACACCAGTTTCATCCATGCATACAAAGTTTCATATATATCCATATACTACAATAGTTTCAATACAAGCTTCCGTGAAGCCATGGTACAAGAAATCATATTCAAGCATTCCATCAATATAATCCAAGCTTCCCGTGAAGTGAATGTAATCAGCAAAATGACAAATAAGAAAGTTAGAAGAAGAATACTAGATGAAGAAGTATATATAGGTTATTTCGGAGAGAACTTAGCTAAGTATAGGCCATTTAATAGCTAAGTTAGGTGCAATAGGTCATCTTGGAGCTACATAGCCTTATTATGTCATTTAGGAGAGAACTTAGCTAAGTATAGGTCATTCTAGACCTAACTTGGATAAAATATGTCATTTTGTAGCCAACTATGATTATTAATCCATTTTGACCTTATTATGTCATTTTGGAACTAAATTAGTCATTTTAATGAGCTAACCAAGGTTCTTATGATGTTTTTACCTAACTATGCTAATTATGTCATTTTGGAGGATAATTAGCTAAGTATGTCTTTGTTGGGGAAAATAACCTACGTAGAAGAAGAAAGAGAAGAAGCAAGAAGAGAAGAAGAAGGAGAAGAAAAAGAAGAAGAAGAAGAAGGAGGAGGAGGAGGAGGAGAAGGAGGAGGAGAAGGAGAAGGAAGAGGAGAAGAAGAAGAAGGAGGAGGAGGAGAAGGAAGAGGAGAAGAAGAAGAAAAGAAGAAGGACAAGAAGAAGGAGAAGAAGGAGGAGAAGAAGGAGAAGGAGCTTCTCTCCTCCTCCTTCTTCTCCTTCTTCTTCCTCCTTCTCCTTCACCTTCTTCTTCCCTTCTTCTTCTCTTCTTCTTTTCATTTTTCCTCTTTCTTCCCTCTTGTCCCTTCTTCGGGCTAAATTAGCTAATTATGCCTTTTTGGAGTTAATTATGTCATTTTGAGGATAATTAGGTAAGTATAGGTCATGTTTTATTAAATAGACCATTTTGGAGCTAAGTAAGCTAATTATGTCATTTAGGTCGAAGCCTAGCTAACTATAGGTCATTTCGGAACTAACTTGGGTAAAATAGGTCATTCCGGAGCAAACTATGCTTATTAAGCCATTTTGGATCTAGCTAAGCTAATTATAGGCCATTTAATACCTAAGTTAGGGGGAATAGGTCATCTTGGAGCTACGTAAGCCTTATTATGTCATTTAGGAGAGAACTTAGCTAACTATAGGTCATTTTTTTATTATATAGGTCATTTTGGAGCTAACTAAGCTAATTATGTCATTTAGGTGGAAGCCTAGCTAACTATAGGTCGTTTCGGAGCTAACATGGGTTAAATATGTCATTTTGGAGCTAACTATGCTTATTAAGCCATATTGGAGCTAAATTGGCTAATTATATCATTTAGGTGGAAGCCAAGCTAAGTATATAATATTCATGAGCTAACCAAGGTTCTTATGCCATTTTGAGCTTATTATTTCATTTTTTTAGCTAAATTGGTCATTTTAATGAGCTAACCAAGGTTCTTATGATGTTTTCACCTAACTAAGCTAATTAAGTCATTTTGTAGGATAATTATCCAATTTAGTCTTTGTTGGATGAGTCTAAGCTACGTAGAACAAGAGAAAGAGAAGAAGAAAGAAGAGAAGAAGAAGTAAAAGAAGAAGGAGGAGGAGGAGGAGGAGGAGAAGGAGAAGGAGGAGGAGAAGAAGAAGAAAAGAAGAAGGGCAAGAAGAAGGAGAATAAGGAGAAGGAGCTTCTCTCCTCCTTCTCCTCCTTCTCCTTCTTCTTCCTCCTTCTCCTTCTTCTTCTCTTCTTCTTCTCTTCTTCTTCTTCTTCTTTCTTTTCATTTTTCCTCTGTCTTCTCCTCTTGCCCCCTTCTTCGGGCTAAATTAGCTAAGAATACCTTTTTGGAGCTAATTATGTCATTTTGAGGATAATTAGCTAAGTATAGGTCATGTTTTATTAAATAGACCATTTTGGAGCTAACTAAGCTAATTATGTGATTTAGGTGGAAGCCTACCTAACTATAGGTCATTTCGGAGCTAACTTGGGTAAAATATGTCATTCCGGAGCAAACTATGCTTATTAAGCCATTTTGGATCTAGCTAAGCTAATTATAGGCCATTTAATACCTAAGTTAGTGGGAATAGGTCATCTTGGAGCTAAGTTAGCCTTATTATGTCATTTAGGAGAGAACTTAGCTAACTATAGGTCATTTTTTTTATTAAATAGGTCATTTTCGAGCTAACTAAGCTAATTATGTCATTTAGGTGGAATCCTAGCTAACTATATGTCGTTTTGAGCTAACTTGAGTTAAATATGTCATTTTGGAGGATAATTAGCTAAGTATATGTCATTTTTATTAAATAGACCATTTTGGAGCTAACTAAGCTAATTATGTCATTTAGGTGGAAGCCAAGCTAACTATATGTCGTTTTGGAGCTAACTTGGGTTAAATATGTCATTTTGGAGCTAATTATGCTTATTAAGCCATATTTGAGCTAAATTGGCTAATTATATCATTTAGGTGGAAGCCAAGCTAAGTATATAATATTCATGAGCTAACCAAGGTTCTTATGCCGTTTTGAGCTTATTATTTCATTTTTTAGCTAAATTGGTCATTTTAATGAGCTAACCAAGGTTCTTATGATGTTTGCACTTAACTAAGCTAATTAAGTCATTTTGTAGAATAATTATCCAATTTAGTCTTTGTTGGATGAGTCTAAGCTACGTAGAAGAAGAGAAAGAGAAGAAGCAAGAAGAGAAGAAGAAGGAGAAGTAAAAGAAGAAGGATGAGGAGGAGAAGGAGGAGGAGAAGGAGAAGGAAGAGGAGAAGAAGAAGAAAAGAATAAGGACAAGAAGAAGGAGAAGAAGGAGGAGAAGAAGGAGAAGGAGATTCTCTCCTCCTTCTCCTTCTTCTTCCTCCTTCTCCTTCTCCTTCTCCTTCTCCTTCTCCTTCTCCTTCTCTTCTCCTTCTTCCTCCTTCTTTTCATTATTCCTCTTTCTTCTCCTCTTGCCCCTTCTTCGGGCTAAATTAGATAATTATGCCTTTTTGGAGCTAATTATGTCATTTTGGAGGATAATTAGCTAAGTATATGTCATTTTTATTAAATAGACCATTTTGGAGCTAACTAAGCTAATTATGTCATTTAGGTGGAAGCCTAGCTAACTATAGGTCATTTCGGAGCTAACTTGGGTAAAATAGGTCATCCGGAGCAAACTATGCTTATTAAGCCATTTTGGATCTAGCTAAGCTAATTATAGGCCATTTAATACCTAAGTTAGGGGGAATAGGTCATCTTGGAGCTACCTAAGCCTTATTATGTCATTTTGGAGGATAATTAGCTAAGTATATGTCATTTTTATTAAATAGACCATTTTGGAGCTAACTAAGCTAATTATGTCATTTAGGTGGAAGCCAAGCTAACTATATGTCGTTTTGGAGCTAACTTGGGTTAAATATGTCATTTTGGAGCTAACTATGCTTATTAAGCCATATTTGAGCTAAATTGGCTAATTATATCATTTAGGTGGAAGCCAAGCTAAGTATATAATATTCATGAGCTAACCATGGTTCTTATGCCATTTTGAGCTTATTATTTCATATCTTGTCTTTTCTGAACTTATGGTGAGGATCCAGGAATTGTCTATGCATGTCGAAGCAAGAAAAATTGCGACCAGTGTGCAACCAACAGAATTGAAGAGCTGCCTTGCATGTGGTGCACGGGAACCTTCCATGCACACACCAGCCAACGAATAGCGCAAACGCCGGATAATCATGCGTGGAGTACATGTACCACACCTACATTTTGAAATTTGTTTTGGTAGCCGCGTCGTAGGTCTTGATCCCATTATCCCAGGATTCTTGCAACTCATCCTTAAGCGGCTGCATGTACACATAAATATTCTTCCCCGGATAGTTGGCCCATGGAATTATCAACGTGAGGAAAATGTTCTTTCTTTTCATAATCTCTCCGGGTGGCAAATTGAGTGAAATGACAAATACAGGCCAACAACTGTATTGTGCTGCCGTCATACCATACACATTGAACCCATCCGTGCTGATGGCAACTCTAGGTTGCCTTGGATCTTCTGATTTATCCTTATGTAATGCATCGAAGTGCCTCCACGCAAAATCATTTGAAGTGTGTACCAGCATCTTGTTCCCATCCACATCTAGTTCGGTTCTTCTGCCCAATTTGTGCCATGTCATCTGTCTGTCCATCTCTTCGACCATGAAAAGACGTTCAAGTCTTGGTATGATTGGCAGATACCGAAGAACACTAAACGGGATTTTGGTATGATTCTTCTCACCCATACAGTTGTCTACCACAATATACCTGGAAGAATTGCAAATGGGGCAATAGTTCAAGGCCGCATACTCAAGCCTAAATAAGGCACATCCATTCTCACAGGCATGTATCTTCTCATAGGGCATCTCAAGTACACGGAGGATTTTCTCTGACTGGTACAGGTTTGCAGGCAGTACATGGCCTTTGGGTAGAAAGCGTCCAAATAACGTCATCATCGCGTCGTAGCATTCTCTGCCTAGGTTGAATTGAGCCTTCAGAGCCATTACTTGTGCGATGGCATCCAGCTGACAAAGCTCAGTCTGCTCGTGGAGAGGACGTTTTGAAGACTCCAAGATTTCATAGAAGGCCTTTGCAGATTCCTCCATCTCATCGTCCGAATCCCGAGCATCATCAAAGTCTTGCACCATGTCTTCAATCCCGGTACCATGCTCGTCGGTGCAACGACGAATCACCTCAGCTCTGGCACGTTGGTCAGACTCACCATGAAAAGTCCACACCGTATAATTGGCGTAAAACCCCACTTCTGCAGGTGTTTACCCATTTCAAACTCTGTCTGCTTTTTCCAGTTGTCGGAGTTGGGACAGGGGCACCATGTTTTTTGCTGGCCATTTGCAAATGCGGCTCTCACAAACCCCCTGGTTTTTGTTAACCATTCATGGGTCATGTCTTTCTGACTAGGGTGACCAGTGTACATCCAAGCACGATCACTCATGTTGCATAGCTACCTATGGGCGCACAAGACATAAATATATAATTCATCATCTATATTCATACGCTAATCAAGTTTGTCAGTTTTATTACGTCCATGCAACCTACACGCTAATAGGTAAAGATAGGTCCTAATCCCACCCGAGTATGTGTAGATTGGGTTCGTTTTCCCATGCTCTGCTCCAGATGCGATGCAGAATTTCGGCAGCACCTCCCCGCTGTTCTCCTGATACATGTCTCAGCAATAAGCAGAGAGGATGTGTACTCGGAGAACAACAGGGAGGCACTAACGAAATTCTGCATCGGATCCAGAGCACAACATACGGCAAAACGAACCCAATCTACACATACTCATGTTGTCCATGGATAATGTTGGAGAATTCGAAAGGATGGCGGTTATAGATATGCAAAGAAATGCATATTTATAGATGTCCCCCTTTCGAACGGGAGACGCATACTGGTCACGCTTTCGAATGGGAGACGCATACTGGTCACGCATACTCATGATTGAAGAAACCTATAGCTAGCAAATTTCATCGGCACGAAGACCGGGACAGAGCAAATTAAGGGGGTAGGAGGAGAAGTCATTTGTGCTCACCAACAAACGTAGGGGCGGAGCTCGTCCAATGCACGTGGAGTTCGTCGAACAACTGCACATTGAAATTCACACGATCAACACAAATATGATGTTTTTATAATTAACATAACTATGTGACCTAACTCATAACTATGTGGGCCAGTGTCGTTGGGGGTCGAGGGTCACTGGCGTCGGGGGTTGGGGTCTTTTTGGTCAACAAGAGGCCGAAGAGGTGTCGGGGCTCGGGGGTTGGGGGTCAGTGGCGTCGGGGGTCGGGGTAGGGGGTCGGGGGTCGAGGGTGAGTGGCGTCAGGGGTCGGGGTCGAGGGTCAATGGTGTCGGGCGTCGGGGGTCGGGGGTCGAGGTTCAGTGGCGTCTGGAGTCGAGGGTCAATGGCGTTGGGCGTTGGGGGTCCTAATAAACTAACTATCTAATTTAACATAAAAACAGAAAAAAAAAACTAAACCTAGCACTAAACTACATATTCTTCTTCTATTTTTTCTACTTTTTCTACCTAAGAAACTAACTATCTAATTTAACATAAAAAACAGAAAAAACTAAACCTAGCACTAAACTAACTATCTAAGTTTCTTTCTATTTAGAGCAAATTATTCGGATAAAACCTAAGAACACTAACCTAATCTTATCTACACTACATACATAATTTAATGTATCAATTAAACAGCAAAAAAAGAAGAAACATGAACAAAAAAAAATAGAAAAACACTAACCGGAGATGCCGGTGCCGGTGTCGCCGGCACAGGGGAGGTGTGGCTGGTGCGGCGACCGGGAGGGAGGTGGGAGGGGGGCGGCGGCCGGGAGGGTGGTGGGAGGGGGCAGGAGGGAGGTGGGAGGGAGGTGGAAGGGGGGAGGCGGCCGAGAGGGAGGTGGGAGAGGGGCGGCGGCCGGGAGGGAGGTGGAAGGGGGCGGCGGTGGCCGGGAGGGAGGTGGTAGGGGGGGGGGCGGTCAGGAGGGAGGTGGGAGGGGGGCGGCGGTTGGGAGGGAGGTGGGAGGGGGCGGCGGCCGGTAGGGCGGCGGCGCGGGTGGCTAGGGAGGGGAGCTACGGCGGCGGTGGGTCGCTGGGGAGGGCGGCGGCGCGCGCGCGAGAGAGAGGTTAGGGGAGGCTGTCGTGGGTGGGAGCCGTTAGGGAGGGTCGTGGGGGTGGGGGTGAGCCGTTAGGGAGGGTCGTGGGGGTGGGGGTGAGCCATTAGGGGCATGTCCCCTTTGCCGTCTGCAAGGGGAGGGTTGCGAACGACAAAGGGGCGGGGTGGGTGGGGGTGGGGTTTCGGGCGTGGGGGGATGCTTTGCCGTCCGTCCGTCCTTTGCCGTCCGCATAGGGCTCCTTTGCTGTCTGCCAGCAGACGGCAAAGAGGTGGCCGACGGCAAATAAACCCTGTGCCATCAGCCACCTCTTTGCCGTCAGCATTGCGCGAGCTGACGGCAAAGAGTACCTTTGCCATGCGTCAGCAGACAGCAAAGGCAAGGCCGACGGCAAAATTATAAATTCCAGTAGTGAATGGCACACTCAAGTGCTGCAGCTACAGAATCCTCGGGTAAACAGAAAACATGTCGGCTAAAAGAGACCACCATGATGAAAGGTCGACGATGATCCATGGGGTGCACAGAAAAACCAGAGTGACGGAACACATCATCCGCAAAAGCCGCACCAGGTTTAAAATCCAGATCCAACATGGAGCCACCCATGCAGGCCATGATAAAGAACACGTAGAGGAACATGGGAGTTCACCTGAGATGATGAGCGGGAAAAGAGAGATGCACGCTGGCTAGAAATCTAGATCGCCATGGAGACGCCGGTGTAGGTGGTCGGCGGTGGGAGTTGCCATTCCACTCCTATTGTCCATTTTTTCTTTTTGAAATACTTTTATTATTTTGGTGCTAGGGTATGATCGAACGGCTTAGTTCGGCGCTAGGGTATGATGGAACAACTATAGTTCGGCGCTAGGGTATGATCGAACAACTATAGTTCGACGCTAGGGTTAGCGGGGTTTCGAGGCGGTCAACGGGTTTTTCTGAGGTTTGACCAACATTCAAATGAGCATAACTAATTATAAAAAAATCGAAAAATACAATGTCTTCACACATTGTTCTCTTATGTGATATATTAACCATTAAAAATAATAAACTTGGTCTACGGACATTTTCATAAAATAACCTTCACACAAATGAGCTACCACGAACGAAATTGTTCAGAGTTCTAGGAAGTGAGGAAGGGTTTAGGATGTTCCAAAAATGTAAAAATATCAAACATTTCACCAAGCGCTTCATATTGGGGTGAATATCCATACCGAGATGACCATGGCACATGCCCGTTCGTGCCAGAATGCGCTTAGAGCACGCCGAGAGTGCAGACATCAATTGTTCGACAGAAGTACCACTACTGATAGGGTATTACAAATTCAATGTTCACACTCTTCTCTTGCTCCTTGTGTTATATGATGGGGCCATGACCTTGCTCCTGGTGTTCTTTGCTGGAACACTCATTGGTTGCACAACCTTCTTGGTTTGTTTGTTCCTTGTTGGGTTCTTGGCTGTGACAAGGGTGATCTCAGGAACAGAAGTATCTGGCATAGGTGTCGCTCCTCGGTTACTTCCGGTAGCCGAAGCTACAAAATCATGTTCTCGGTGTTGAAATGGTCTCTGTCAGGAAAAGAAGTATCATCTCCAAATCCAACACAAGCTGCCGATACAAATTCTTCTCCTTCTTGGTCATGAACAGAAGCTTCTCCTTCTGTTGATGTCATAAATACATGTCTGTTCCTTTTATTACTCCTTGGTTGCCAATGTTGTTTGGTTTTACCCTTCTTACTTATCCTAGAGCTAGCATTCGAGACAGAAGTGCAACAAAGATTTCAAAATGTGGAAAATAAAAGAACTAGTGCACAAAACAATCAAATGCACACATACCTAGCTGAAACCGCGGCGGCTAATGCTTTTGCCGCTTTTAGTGCTGTTGTGGTGGTCGCGGTGGCGGCAACCTGATATGCGTCGTTATCTCCAAAACCCACGGGCACTGCATTGCTGCATAACCTACCTATATGGCCCAGTTCTCCACATCTACTATACTTTTGCTTCTTAACGGTTCCACCCTCGACAACACCTCTAAATCTGTTAACCCTTAGCCTGCCAGGTGGTCTAGTCAGAACTCGAGGGCATAGCTTGAATCCTGGATAGACCTTGTCCCATTGGTCTTTTCCCAACAAAGCAAGCACGTTATCCTCATATGTTTTCCGAAACTTGTCAAGAGAGAAATATTCACACATATATGGATCAACTTTTCCCTGCCCACCTCCGATAATGTTCACGAAATACACAGTATGTATGCATGGCTTGCGAGTGATCTGCGATCGTATATAACTACATGTCCTTTCTCTCAAATTCACTCGGTACCTCCAACACCCTCCTTGCCCGCTATCCTATGTCATCTCATCCTCAACTTCCGGTCATCTAAGATAACTCATATTGCCCTGATAATGCCTACCTTTCAAAAGCAAATCCTTGATCAGGGATGGAATGATGAGATGTCGAGCATATGAAATATGCCCAATTTTATTTCACAATACCATCTTCTGCATTATCATTTGCCTTATCTTGTCAAATATTTCCCACACAAAAAGAGCTTTCAATCCCTTAATCTTTGCGTTGAAACTTTCAGTGAGGTTACTTGTCACATAGTCCATCTTGCATGTGTGACCAAATTTGCTTCTTGTCCACAACTTGTCGTGATGTGTTTCCAAGTATGTCTGCATCAAGGGATTTTCAGCGTACATCGACCTCAAGTTGTGGCTATGCTTTTTATGGTTGCATGTGTACGATGCTGGCCACAGGTTGTCATCAAAAACTTCCCCCCTGAATTTCTTCATGAAACTACCAGCAAGGTGTCGCATACATTCCCTATGCTTTGCTTCAAGGAACACTTGTTCTACTGCAGTCTCCAAACCCTTGCAAGCATTTGTGTGTATAGACAATCCTTCTCGGCACCCTATGACATTGCACAGATTCCCCAAGAACCACCTCCAAGTTTCCTCTGACTCCACCTCCACCACACCAAAAGCAACAGGAAAAAGCCAGTTGTGTGCATCAACTCCACAAGCAGCTACTAGCTGTCCTTTCCATCTTCCATTCAGCGTAGTTGCATCCATAGCCAAATAGGGCCTCCAACCTCTTAGAGACCCCTCATGGCAAGCCTTGAAAGATACAAATTCCCTCCTGAAGCATGTTCTCTCGAGCATCTTCCCTTTTTCCCTTGGTAACTCATTGTGATGATCGATCTCTACCACACTGCCTGGACTTGCCTTCTCCACCTCAGCTTTGTATGTGTATAACAACTCAAAACTTCCCTCCCATTCAGTACCGTTAATGTTCTGAAGAGCAACCATTCTAGCAGTCCATAACCTCATGTAAGGTAGTTTCTCCTCAAAGCCGTAAATCTCTGATATTTTTTTACCAAGGGCAATTTCTCCAATGGATGGATCCTTTCTTAGCCATGGCGTCATTACCTCTGTGAGCCAATTTTTGGTTGCTAATTTTGATTTACACGTCTCCACCTTAGCTGGACAAGTGTGTGGATTGTTGTTGTACCTTATGAGAAATACAATGAAAATTATATGTTAGACAATGATATTGAGATCAAGCACACATGTAACAAAAAATTAGGACACTAAGATTAACCAATTACCTGAATAGTCTTCTTCCCACACATACTAGTGGCATGCAACTTCCAACTACACCTAGGATCTGGGAAGTGCACCGTCAGCTTTCATTTCTCATTCTTCTGAGTGCCATAAACATTATTGCTCTGAATGCAACACATTCTAAGTGCATTCTGAAGTTCAGCCATATTTTTGTATACTGCACCTGCATTAAGATTAGGATTAACTCTATCCCATTCAATCTTTGGCATGTCTTCGTCTTCGTACTCCTCTTCAATCAAAATGTCATTGTTCTATTCCTCCTCTTCAGAATCAGTATCTACAAATAGAATGAGGGACAATTTGCTCGGATGATCCACATGTTCAGGGAAAACATCTCATCTTCATCATCGTTGCGAGGCACGGCCTCATCGGGCAACACATCCTCGTCTACACTGGTTGCAGTGGTATGACTTGCGCGATGAGTAGGTTTAGATGGATTGGGCCTACGAGGTGTGGGTGGAAGCTCAGAATTATCAGACTTCAATTTCGCAACAGCCGCCCCCTTTCCCTTTGGAAATACTTATATTTTAAGAACCACTCTCACTTCCATTCTACCAAAGAGGTTGTTCATGTTCTAAGGAAACATACAGCCTATCTGCTCGTCATTTTGTAGTGGGACAAATTGCTCCTCAAGCATTTCCCAGTATTTCACCTGAACCGAATCACCTTCGTACCAAGCATAGTTAATACACACTGCACCCAACAAATCTTTGAACGTACAACTCGTCTCTACCACTAACGAATACCAAAACCCCTTGGACGGTTCATTCGAACCCATAACAGAAGTTTCCATTCTGACCGCCAAATGGTAAGCAGTCTATTTGTTCATCCTATTTAACGAAAATCAACGCACTATTGTCAATTCTCCCCGTATTTACTAGCTAAATCACACAAATGAGAGATTCAATACTTACCTCTGTGGAATCCAATTGCTATCGGCTCCCGGAACGACCCAGTCCTCGCCGCGATCAATGGCGGAAGAAACACTCGCCATTCATGCGTCATCGCAGCTCATGTCAACCTGTTGAAGCTCCCCTCAAGTGGAAGTAATAGGGAGTGGCAGGAGGGGCATGGCGGTGAGTGGTTGTTGCGGCGGTCAGATCGGGATTAGGCATGGGGTGGATTCAAAATGGGGTGCAGCGAGTGGCTATTGCGGCGGTCAGATTGGGATTAGGCATGGGGTGGATTCAAAATGGGTTGGGTACGCTTCAAAATGAGGCCCCGGGTCGGCCCCACCTGAGCCCCACTCATGAGCGCGATGAGGTGCCCCAAGCCGACCCCACTAGTTATGCCAAGTAATGGTCAAAGGAGGTGGACCCGACAAAAACGTCCGCTTGGCCGCCTACGAGAGTGGGATAGAGCAAAGTAGGGCAAAACGAGGAAAGTTAAGCGAGTGGGGCACAAACAAGCAAAATTAAGGGAAGCGGTGCACATAAGTAAATAGCCCTTTATTCAAACAGAAAACTAAATAAAAAATGCACTCCAAGAATAGCACACATCATGTGGACAAATAAGAACTTAGGATCAACATAGGGTAACCGATAGTTGTTGACGAAGAGAGGTGGGATGTGTAGCATCCCGAAGCTTAGATGCTTGGGACTTCTTGTAATATTTACTTGGGGTGCCTTGGGAATCCCCAACCTTGAGCTTTTATATTTCATTCAATCCTCTCATATCCCGGTTTCACCTAAGTCTCAAAAACTTCATCCACACAAAACTTGAAAAGAACTCGTGAGATAGGTTAGTTCACATAAAAGTAAATCAACACTTCATGTACTGCCAAGACAAGTTGCATAATAATTTTAAAACATTAGGTAATGTATACTTTCATTTACACAATTTATATCTATCAATATAAGCCAAGAAAACTCTAGGATAAGTAGATAACAAAACTATGACAACAATCTACCCAAACAGAACAATGTGTAGCAATATATCAAAATAGTGTATTTATGTAACTTCAAAAATTATGAAACATTAGGACATGATAAGTAATTTGTATGAAGACCCTGTGTAAAAATATCAGAAACTTTCCACTTTCCAATAATATCTGGTAATTCAAATACTACAACAATTCTTTTTTGTTTTTGTACAGAACACATCACACATGCAATTCAAGCATTGTAAAGGCAATTCTTGGAACTTTTTATTGAACAAAGAGATTATAGATGACATCTAATAGATAACAAAAAAAATGACGCTCCAAGCAAAACACATATCATGTGACGAATAAAATATTGCTCCAAGTAAGATATACCGATAATGTTGGAGACGTAAGACGGGATGCCTTCCGGGGAATCCCCAAGCTTGTACGCTTGAGTCTTCCTTGGAAATTACCTTGGGGGTGCCTTGGGCATCCCAAAGCTTAGGTTCTTTCTGCTCCTTATTCTCCTCATATTGGTATCTCACCCAAAACTTGAAAACTTCAATCACACAAAACTTAACGGAACTTCATGAGATGCGTTAGTATGATAAATAGAAATCATTCACTTAGGTAATGCCAAGACAAGATTTATAATTGTTCTCACGTGATACCTACTGTATTCTATCATTTCCATAATTTATATCACCAAATATAATCTGTGGAAACAATAAAACAAGCAAACTATGCATGCAAAATAGAATATGTGAAAAACAAAAAAGTCTGTAAAGATCTGCACAAATACCATACTTCCATGTCTCTACAAATTCTGAAAAATTAGGAAAACACAAAGAATTTTCATACCAAAAATGTGTAAGACTTCCAGAATTTTTTGATACTCCAGTAAAATCAGAGAAATTCTGCATTGGACGTAAAAGTTTCTGTTTTTGCACAAAATCAAACAAACAAGTATTCACACTATCCCAAAGGATTTACTTGGCACTTTATTGAATAAAAGATATAAAAATGATTAACACAGTAGCTTAATCGTGTGAACACAGAAAAACATAAAGTAAAAGTGTTGAGTTGTCTCCCAACAAGCGCTTTTCTTTGATGCCTTTTAGCTAGGCATGCTGATTTCAATGATGCTCGTATGAAAAGTAGTAATTGAAGCATGCAAGAGAGCATCATGAAGCACATGATCAACACATTTAAGTCTAACCCACTTCCTATGCATAGGTATTTTGTGAGCAAACAATTTATGGGAGCAAGAATCAACTATTATAGGAAGGCAAAACAAGCATGACTTTGAAACTTTGAGCACATAGGGAGGAAACTTGATATTATTGAAATTCCTACAAGCATATGTTCCTCCCAAATAATAATTTTTAGTAGCATCACGAAGGAATTAAATAATATAACTATCACATAAAGCATTCTTTTCATGATCCACAAGCATAGAATTTTCCTTACTCTCCACATAAGCAAAATTCTTCTCATTCATAGTAGTGGGAGCAAACTCAAAAAAATTACTTTCATGAGATACTTGATTGATATAATTCAGGTGAAAATTAAAATCATGATGAAAAGTTTCATGGTTATCCTTATTATTTATAGCATAAATGTCATCACAATAATCATCATATATAGGAGGCATGATTTCATCATAATAAATTTTCTCATCAAAACTTGGGGGACTAAACATAGCATCTTCATCAAACATAGCATCCCCAAGCATGTGGCTTTACATATCATTAGTATAATGGATATTCAGAGAATTCATACCAACAATATTGCTATCATGATCAATTCAAGGATTTCACATTAAGAATTTTCATGAAAGACATTATAGAGACGAAGCAAATGAGGCAACCTAAACTACTGAAAAACAAGAAACTAAAAGATTTAATTGCAAGATCTAAAGATATACCTTGAAGCACTCACCTCCCCAGCAGTGGCGCCAGAATAGAGCTTGATGTCTGCTACACAACTTTATTCTTGTAGACTATGTTGGGCCTCCAAGCGCAGAGTTTTGTAGGACAGTAGCAATTTTCCCTCAAGTGGATGACCTAAGGTTGATCAATCCATGGGACGTGTAGGATGAAGATGGCCTCTCTCAAACAACCCTGAAATAAAATACAAAAAATATCTTGTGTCCCCAACACACCCAATACAAAGGCAAATTGTATAGGTGCACTAGTTCGGCGAAGAGATGATGATACACGTGTAGAATGGATAGTAGATATAGGATTTTTAATCTGAAAATATAAAAACAATAAGGTAGCAAGTTTAAACAACGAGCAAAACGTTGTGTAAATGCTTGGTAATAAGGCCTATTGTTCGTACTTTCACTAGTGCAATCTATCCACAATGCTAACATAGTAGAATCATATGATCATCCCTCAACGTGCAACAAAGAATCACTGCAAAGTTCCTATCTATGGGAGAACAAGAAGATGAAATAGGTGTAGGTAGTAGAACCACCTCAAAGTTATTCTTTGTGATCAATATTTTGAGCCATTCCTATAAGTGTCACAAACAGCCCTAGAGTTCGTACTAAAAAACACCAATGATACATATCAATCAACCCTAATGTCACCTAGATACTCCAATGTCACCTCAAGTATCCGTGGGTAAATTATATGACTTGCATAAAAAATTCATATTCTTCATATTCAATCCAACACAAAGAACTTCAAGGAGCACCCAAGATTTCTATCAGAGAACATAGTATGAAAACATGCAATCAACCCCTATGCATAGATCCCCAAGGTTTCTAGAATCCGCAAGTTGATGCCATAACATATATCGAGTGAACCACTTGAATACCCCAATGTCACTACGGGTATCCCCATGCGAGACATACATCAAGTGTTCTCAAACCTGAATATGCAATCCAACATAATGAGGTATTAAAGTGAAAGATTCAATTCATCACAACAATAGCAAGGGACAAACACCATATGATCCAACTATATTAACAAAGTCCATCATACATCAAGATCGTGACATCTCAAGAACACGAGAGATAGATAGATAGATAGATAGATAGATATATATATATATATATATATATATTAAACACATAGCTACTCGTACAAAACCTGGCCCCAAGGGTGAACTACTCCCTCCTTGTCATGGCCTCCTCCGAGATGATGAAGATGGACACCAGATATGATTTCACCTCTCCTGTAGGGTACTGGAACATCTCTAGATTAGTTTTTTCGTTGATACAGAGAGTTGCGACGGTGAAGCGGAAGTTCTCTTTTTATTTATAGAGTTTCTAGTATCTATAGGATTTTTCAGCATTGGAATCACACCAAACGGAGCCACGTGGGCCCTACAACCCATCACGTCATGGCCTAGGGGGTCGCGACTTGTTAGCTTGTGGCCCACTGATGGCCCCCCTCCGGTGGTTGTTCGCTCCAATATTGCTTATTTTCTCCAGAAAAATATATAAAAGTTTTGGATGATTCGAGGGCTTTTATTTTCTGCACAAATAACAACACCACGGTAATTCTACTGAGAAGAGCGTTAGCCGGGTTAGTTCTAAATAAATCATATAAAGTGCATCAAAACTATATAAAAGTGTTGTAAACATAGTCAAACATGGCATGAATACTTCATAAATTATCGATACGTTGGAGACGTATCAAGCCCTCGCTCTTGGCTTTCTTGCCAACGTTGAGGTTGTCGGTACCTTCGACAGCCAAGAATTTTTTGCCCTTGCACTCGTGGTTTGACTTCTCGCCATTCTTCTTGGAGGTGGACGCATCCTCGTCGCCAGAGTCAACCTTCACGCTAGCGTCCTTTTCGGGGAGTATCCTCCCTTCCTTAGCGCGCGCACACTTATTAGCCAAAGTGTACAACTCAGCGATATCACGAACCATGTTGATGCTCATATCCTCACACATCCGCGTGTTGTGCACGTTCGTGTGGAATGCGACAATCACTGCGGCAAGATGGATGTCGGGGATGTTGTGCTGCACATGGCTGAACCTTTGTATATACTTGCGGAGGGATTCACCTTCTCTCTAGGGGGTCACATGTAGATCGTTGGGCTGCCCCGGAAGTTTGTGGCCTCCGTGGTATGCACCAACAAATTGGTTGCATAGGTCCGCCCAAGAGGAAATGGACCCTTTCAGCAAGTTCATCACCCAGCTTCTCACATTGGGCTTGAGCACCAATGGGTAGTAGTTGGCAAACACTTTCTCATTGTGTTTTCCGACAGCCTCCACTTCAATGGTGTAAATGCCGACGAACTCTTACGGGCTGATCTTTCCATCGTACTTGTCCGGTAGGTTAGGCTTGAAGGTCTTGATGGAGGGTCAGTAAACTTGTCGTAGCTCGCCGATGAACGCCGGGCATCCTATCTCGTAAGGTAAGTTGCGGGTACCCCGGGTGCAGGCTCGTTGACAATTGGATTGGCACGACTATTTGACTGGTGACGTGTTTCTCGCCGCCTTTCGACGATGGTGTGAGCATCATCCTTCTGCCTCTCCTTCAAGACTTGGCGCTGATCCCGTTGCTGTTGTGGGTTTGATAACGTGAAAGACATCTTGTCTGGCATGTCAGCTAGGCGAGCTTGTTGCCATTGCACCCGTGGTGGTGATTTCACCGTAGGTGTCCTGCCAGGAATCACGCCCAACACTTGGTCTCGCGGGCTTTGTATGGTGCGTTTGTTAGGGCCCTGCTGCCTCAAGCTTGTCGCGGTTACTGAAGCTCACGTGGCTTTGGATGGTGGCCCTCTAGTCTTCCATCTTTTTGGCATGGGAGGGAAGTCCAGCAAGAGCTGGGCTTGTGCCAGAGCTTCCTCCTTGGTCTTGGGAATGGTGTGGCACGAGGCGTGGGTCATGATCTCACTTCTTGCAGAGCCAGAAAGAGCACTATCTTGCTCTGACGTGTGCTGATGGTGCTCACCAGGAGGTCGAAGATGGGTTTCACCATGCGCATCCTGAGAATGATGCACCTGGTCTTGTCCACGGCTGCGTGGGATCAAGGTTGTTTCCCGGGAGCTGGTCCAAGTTGTCTTGGGAAGGACACGACTGAGGCACCGCCGCCGCCGCCTCTACTGCAGCAGCTGTTGCAACATTATCCCCAAACATCACGGGTGTGTCCTTAGGCATCCTAACAACAGGGTCTGGGTCGCGGCTCGGGGAACTCCAAGTGGTGTTGTGC
This sequence comes from Hordeum vulgare subsp. vulgare, assembly GCF_904849725.1. Taxonomy (NCBI): domain Eukaryota; kingdom Viridiplantae; phylum Streptophyta; class Magnoliopsida; order Poales; family Poaceae; genus Hordeum; species Hordeum vulgare. The sequence continues at coordinate 521,123,080 of NC_058521.1, forward strand.
TACTCTCACCAGGACAGTGAGTGTGGTTCGTGCCCGCATTGCCGTCGACTGTGGCTGCCTACAAGGGCATCTTGGACGTGGATGGGGTGACCGCCAACATGCCATTGGCCTTCTTAGGAGCCATGGGCGTCGATGAAGAAGATGATGACAATGCGCATAAGATGGTGAAGATTTACGCACACAAGCCCCCGTCGTAGCGAACCAAAGATGTCGAGGTACGACAATCTATGCGACAAGCGTGGCCCGTGATACATCTCTGATGTATCAATAATTTATGAAGTATTCATGTCATATTTGCCTATGTTTACAATATTTTTATATGATTTTGATTCACCGTATATGACTTATTTAGAGCTAACCCGGACTGACGTTGTTCTCAGCAGAATTACCATGGTGTTATTTTTGTGTAGAAAATAAATGTTCTCGGATGTTGGAGAACGCTGCATGGAAACAAAAACATTTCTACGCACACGCAAGACCTATCCATGGTGATGATCATCCACGAGAGGGGAGATCGGATGCACATACCCCTTGTAGATCGCTAAGCAGAAGCGTATATAACATAGTTGATGTAGTCGAACATCTTAGCAATCCAAATCGCAGCCCGTCTCGCGATCTCATCATGATCCCATCCCGATCTAGTGTCGAACGGATGACACCTCCGCGTTCAGCACACGTATAACTCGATGACGATCCCTGCCTTCTTGATCCAGCAAGAGGGGCGGAGAGGTAGATGAGTTATCCAACACGACGACGTGGTGGTGGTGGTGGTGGTGGACAATCCAGCAGGGCTTCGCCAAGTGCCGCGGAACTAATCTAGAGGAGAAAACCATCTAGAGAGAGAGGGCAGCACGTGGCTAATTAGGGTTAGGCTGCCTTTAATTCCTCTAGTATATATAGGAGGGAGGAGGGGAGGAGGTAGCCTCAAACCCTCAAGGTTTGGCCGAAATTGGAGGTGGAGGAGTCCTACTCCAATCCTAATAGGAGTAGGATTCCTCCTCTCCACTTGGAAACCCTTTCCACCTTTTCCACCTTTGGGTTTTCGCACACCTAGCCGCATGGGCCTTAGTGGGTGGTTCGGCCAGCCCACTAGGGGCTGGTTTGACTCCTCCCACAGCCCATGAGGTCCTTTGGGTCGAGACACCCCTCCCGATGGCCCCCGGTACCCTCCCGGCACTCCCGGTACACTACCGAAGTACTTGAAACTTTTTCGGTGACCAAAACAGGACTTCCTATATGTCAATCTTTACCTACGGACCATTCCGAAGCTCCGCGTGACATCCAGGATCTCATCCGGGACTCCCAACAACCTTCGGCCACCAACATACGCAACTCAATACTACTGAAACGTCACCGAACCTTAAGTGTGCAGACCATGTGGGTTCGAGAACTATGTAGACATGACTAAGACACTCTCCGGTCAATATCCAATAGCGGGACCTGGATGCCCATATTGTATCCTACATATTCTACAAAGATCCTTATCGGTTGAACCTCTATGTCAAGGATTTAGTTAAGTCCCGTACGATGTTCCCTTTGTCCATCGGTATGTTACTTGCCCGAGATTCGATCGTCGATATCTCCACACCTAGTTCAGTCTCGTTACCAGCAAGTCTCTTTACTCGTTCTGTAATACAAGATCCCGTAACTCACTCCTTAGTCACATTGCTTGCAAGGCTTGTTGTGATGTTGTATTACCTAGTGGTCCCCTAGATACCTCTCCATCACACGGAGTGACAAATCCCAGTCTTGATCCATACCAACCCAACAAACACCTTTAGAGATACCTGTAGAGCACCTTTATAGTCACCTAGTGACGTTGCGATGTTTGATACACACAAGGTATTCCTCCGGTGTCCGGGAGTTGCATGATCTCATGCTCATAGGAACAGATACTTTGACATGCAGAAAACAATAGCAATAAACTGACACGATCATATCCTACGTTCATAGTTTGGGTCTTGTCCATCACATCATTCTCCTAATGATGGGATCCCGTTATCAAACAACAACACTTGTTTATGTCCAGGAAACCTTGACCATCTTTGATCAACGAGCTAGTCAACTAGAGGTTAACTAGGGACAGTATGTTGTCTATATATCCACGACTGTATTTGAGTTTCCAATCAATACAATTCTAGCATGGATAATAAACAATTATAATGAACAAGGAAATATAATAATAACCAATATATTATTGCCTCTAGGGCATATTTCCAACATCGGAATCATCCAAAACTTTTTTATGATTTTTTCTAGATAAAATAAGAAATACCGGAGCGAAGAACCACCAGAGGGGAGCCACCTATGGGCCACAAGGCAACATGGTGCATCCACCCCCTAGGCGCGCCCTGTTAGCTTGTGGGCTACACGTGGCTCCGGCTCACGTGATTCCAATCCTACAATATCTTATAAATCCAGAAACCCTTGAAATTTAGCCTAGAACTTCCACTCCGCCGCCGCAAGCCTCTGTACCAAAGAAAACTCATCCGGGGCCTTGTTTTGACGCTCTGCTGGAGGGGGCAATCATCACCGGAGGTCATCTTCATCATCCCGACGGTGTTCATGACGAGGAGGGAGTAGTTCACCCTCAAGGCTGAGGGTATGTATGAGTAGCTATGTGTTTGATCTCTCTCTCTCTTGTGTTCTTGAGATGTCACGATCTTGGTGTATCATGGTGTTAGGGCATATTTCTTCCTAAGTGGTTTTGGTGATTGATGACAATGCTTGTGCGGACTAATTGTGTGCATATATCATTTCAGATAATTCATGACTAGGCACAAGACGATTCGGTACCCCTCGGAGTCTTTCAAAGACGATTGCTTTCTACATTTCTCTTTGCTGGATTTGAGTCATAGGAAAGTCGTACTATTAGCAGGGGTCCGCTTCGGAAAGGTTTGGGTGGAATCAACACGTACACATTTCTATTGCACCATCTTTCCCTTGCTTCAATGGAGCTCCAACATGTTTTTCCCTGTATGTGCAAAAGGGCCAGCGGTAGTACCGTCCTCTAGGCGGTAGTAGTTTCTAACTACCGCTCTCTGGGCGGTAGTAGTTTTTACTACCGCTCCGTGGACCTTTTGCGCATCCTTTTGCCTCAGCAGTGGTAGCCGCGGTAGTAATTTCTTACTACCGTGGTTGGTGAACTACCGTGCGATAGTACCGCTCCTAGCAGCGGTAGTACCACTCTGCTAGTGTTGTGAGTGGGGGGTAACGGTTGGATTGTTCCCCCCACTATATAAAGGGGTCTTCTTCCCTGAGAAGCTTACCTCTTACCTCCCGAAGCTTCATTGTTGCTCCAAAGCTCATTCTTGCCCGATCTCTCTCCCTAGCTAATCAAACTTGTTGATTTCCTAGGGATTGGTTGAGAAGGCCCTAATCTACACTTCCACCAAGAGATATTTGATCCCCCCACTAATCATGTGCGGATCTTGTTACTCTTGGGTGTTTGACCACCCTAGACGGTTGAGGTAACCTCGAAGCCACATTCCATTGTGGTGAAGCTTCGTGGTCTTGTTGTGAGCCTCTAAGCTTTGTGTGGAGACAGCCCCAACCTTGTTCGTAAAGGTCCGGTCGCCGCCTTCAAGGGCACCAATAGTGAAATCACGTCATCTCGCACTGTGTGAGGGCGTGAGGAGAATATGGTGGCCCCGGTGGCTTCTTGGGGAGCATTGTGCCTCCACACCGCTCCAATGGAGACGTACTTCCTGTCAAAGGGAAGGAACTTCGGTAACACATCCTCGTCTCCACCGGTTACACTTGCGGTTGTCTCTTACCTTTACTTTGTACTTAGTATTATTGTGTTGTATTCCTTGCTTGAACTTGTTGTCCTTTTTATTAGCATCATATAGGTTTCTCACCTAGTTGTTCATCTAGAGAACCTTTTGTTGCTAACCCTAATTTGTTAAGAAGAGCTAAAAATTGGTAGTTGCTTATTCACCCCCTCTAGTCAACCATGTCGATCCTTTCAATTGGTATCAGAGCCACGTCTCTTTATTAAGGATTTCACCACCTGAGGTGTATGGTTGACTATGGTGTGGTTCAGCACGAAGTGCCCAAGGCCTTGGAGTTGAGTACGATCACACGGGACAACTTGAATGAGTCTATGGCCTCACTCAAGACGTCCATGACGATCGAAGTCAAGTCCATGCTTAAAGAATTACTTGAGGGGATGAAGAATTCTCCCGACCCGTTGCTTGTGGTTAAACCCACCACATCGGAGTTGGAGGCCAATTCCGATAAGGAAACGACTAAAGGTACTTGAACTTCTTCCGCTCTTGACAAGAATGGGACGGGAACCTATGCCTCGGTTTCTCCTCCCTCGGTCTATGGAGGACCGGTCCCTACACCACATATTAATAACCTTGGTCCTCCTCCTAAACTTGTTAAAGGTGATTTCGCTAATTGGGTCTTTTGCATCAAGTCTCGTTGAATCACATGTCAACAAATCTTTGGAGAATCATTGAACAAGGCTTCTACCCACATGATCCAAAGAACCTCACTCCAAGAGAAGAGGCGGACAATCAATACAACCATTCCGCTTTATTCATCCTTCAATCAGCGGTTCCTCCCGAAGATCTATCTCACTTGCACCCCTTCACCCGTGCAAAGGATTATTGGGAGCACATCATGGTGTAATACAAGGGGAGCTTGAGCATTCAACGGTCCAACTTTGAAGTGGTTCTAGATGAGGCCGATGAGTTTGTGATGCTAGAAGATGAGGACCCCCGTGATCTCTACCGGAGGGTGACTGCTCTTTCCTTTGCTCTTCAGGATCATGGGAGAAAGGATACGGATGACACTTGTATCAAGTGCAAGTTTCTCAAGGCCATCATGCCATTCAACAAAGCCATGTCATCCTTCATTCGTCAAAGGCCGGATTTCCACACCTTGACCTCAAGCGAAGTGTTGGATGAGTTCATTGCCATGAATATCATGAACAAGACCGCCGACAATGCTCTTTCTCGTGTCCGGTCGAAGAGAGCCTCACCCAACCTTGCCTTGAGAGCCAAGGTCATCGCTGATGAAGAATAAGAAGAGGAAGAAGATGGTTGCCCCAAAGACACAAAGTATGCTTATCACGAGCACATGGCTCTTGCATCAAGGCAATTTTGGGGCAACAAGAGAAACTCAAGTCCCAACTTCTCCAAGAACAACTCAAGTGGTCCCAAGAACAAGAAACGAGTATGGACATGCTACAAATGCGGCAATGTGAGTCACTTTGTGGCAGATTGTCCTTATGAGAAGAGGGAAGACAACGGGGGCAAGCTCATTCGCAAGGACAAAGCCAAGTCTTTCCCAAGAAAGAACATATTCACCAAGAAGACTCCCCTAAGGTGGTTGGTGGCCCATGAATAGTACACCTCCGATGATGACGAACATGATACAGGACATGAGGGGATGGCAACGGCTACCGTGGCCATTGCCACTCCCCCCAAGGTGTATCTCTTCGACGCCACCAATGAGAACCGCAGCCTCATGGCCAAATGTATCAATAAGGTAACCCCAACATCAAGACCACTATCACTACCTCTCCTTCATTGTTAGACAGTGCTGATGATAGTGAAGTAGTGGAGCTTGATGAGAATGAGTTTGAAAAATTCCTGTTGATCTTTTGGAACAACTTGATGAGGCCAATGATATCATTGAGACTCATGAGGAGAGTATCTCCAAGTTGATGGGACATAGTCATGATTACACCGATGAGATAGCGGAACTATCCATTGCTCTAAAAGAAGAGTGTGGTCTTCGTTTGGTTCTTGAGGAGTCACACAATGTTGATCATGCTAAATTGCAAAAAGATCTTGAGCATGCTCTTGTTCTCACCCGTGTGCTTAAATCCGAGAAAGTTCCACTCGGGATTGGCCATGATAGACTCAAGGAATAATTTGACACACTTGACAAGGCCCACAAGGTCTTGAAAGGTGTTCATTCCTCTCTTAAGGAGTCTCATGATCAACTCCAAGTAAAACTAACCAAGGAGATTTCTACTTGTCCTCCTTTTGTTCTAATTGATAATACTTGTGCTACAAACCCTTGTTGTGAGCATGTGCATCTTGTAGAGGAGAATGCTAAGTTTAAAGAACAACTCAAAAATGGCCTTGTGTCATGCATCCAAGGCGAGAAGAACCTAAATGACCTTTTGAGTAATCAAAAGGAAGTTGTAGGAAAGAAGGGACTTGGATTTGCACCCAAGTCTAATAAGAAAAATAAGAACAAGACCAAGCTATCTTTCCCTCTCAAGGACATTTTTGTCAAAGAGGATGAGAGTACTCATAAGAGGATGAAGAACAATGAAGGGGTGATAAAGCCAAGAAGGGCAAAACCACCTCTACCAACAAAGCCTGCGACTTTAACCCCTCTTATGTTTTATGTCGTGCTAGTGATGGGCATGTTTATGCTAAATTTGTTGGTTCTTATTATGAGTACATTGAATGGGCTATTTGGGTTCCTAAGACCCTTGTTTCTAACATCAAAGGACCCATTCAAGAATGGTTACCTAAATCCAAGCATTGATCTCTTGTAGGAGTTTGCTTCCAGTGGAGTGTCATGGTTGCTCGACAGTGGAGCCACAAATCATATGACCAGGAGCAAGGACTTGGTGGTGGATGTGCATCCAATTCCATCTATGTCCACCCATGTCCAATTTGCTGATGCTTCAACATCTAAGGTAATGGGATTTGGCAAGGTGGTCATCTCTCAAGATTTATCTATAGAGAAGGTCATGCTTGTTGAGTCCCTTGCATACAATTTGCTTTCCATTCGTCAGTTTGCAATTATGGGCTTTGCCACATTCTTTAATCTTGATACCTTGGCCCTTTTGTGGATCAATACTCTTAAAGTAGACTTTGTTGGACGCGTCGAGAATGGTCTCTATGTGGTGAACTTTTCGGAGCGACCTACTAAGATCACGACTTGTCTAATGGCTAAAGTTGATGTGGGTTGGCTTTGGCATCACCGGCTAGCTCATGTCAATATGAGATCTTTGCAAAGTCTCCTCAAAGGGGACCATGTTCGTGGGCTAACAAATGTGAGTTTTTCCACAGACCGTGCTTATGGTACTTGTATTGAAGGAAAGCTTCATGAAACAGCTCATCGTCCCACAACTATCATCTACTCGAAAAGGCCTTTGGAGCTCCTTCACATGTATATCTTTAGTCCTCCATCTTTTGATAGTCTTGGGGGAAGAAAGTATTGCTTGGTGATTGTGGATGACTACTCAATATACACTTGGGTATACTTCTTCAAGAGGAAGAGTGTGACTCAACAAACCGTCATCGACTTTGCTAATGAAGCTCAACGTCAACATGAAGCAAAGATATTGATGATTAGAAGTGACAACGGCACCGAGTTCAAGAACTACACCTTGAATGAGTTCCTTAGTGACGAGGGGATCAAGCACCAATATTCAGAACCCTATACCCCTCAACAAAATGGTGTGGCAGAGAGGAAGAACCGAACGTTGATGGACGCGACAAGAACCATGATGGCGGAATTCAAATCTCCGTACAACTTTTGGGCTGAAGCCATTAACACCACATGTCATGCATCCAATTGGCTCTACCTACGCAAAGGCTTGAACAAGACTCCATATGAGATTCTTACCGGGAACAAGCCCAACCTCAAGTACTTCCGGGTGTTCGGCTGTAAGTGTTTCATACTCAAGAAAGGTCTTCATTTGCCTAAATTTGAAGCTAGAGAACATGAGGGCATATTTGTTGGTTATGATACAAACTCTCATGCTTACCGTGTTCTCAACAAGTCCACCGAACTCATTGAGGAGCCGTGTAACGTAGAGTTTGATGAAAATAATGGCTCCCGAGTGGAACAAAGTGGTATTTGTGATGTAGGTGATGAAGTTCCTCCTCGAGCGATAAGAAGAATGGGGATTGGTCAAATACTCCCCATTGAGGAACCCCTTGTGGCCGAAGGAGAAGGACAATGCTCTACTCAAGTGGATCCATCACCCTCGCTAGACCCACACGCTTCCGAAGTACAAAGTGAAGGCCCTCAACCCGATGAACAAGATCAAGGACAAGATCAACCTCATGAACATGGTGTTGCACCGAATGATGTCCAAGATCATGCTCAATACTTCGAGTTTGCTCAAGATCAAGTGCAACCACAAGATCAAGGGCAAACTAGTGAGCAAGCTCAAGACGGTGCTCAAAATGATCAAGAAGACGCTCCTCAATTACCTAGTAAGGAACTCTTGGAGCGCCACGCCGCCAAGATAGCTAACAAGCTCCAGGTTCGACAACATATTTTCAAGAATGTGCTTGGAAGCTTCAATAAGGGGGTAACTACTCGTCAACAATTATCAAACTTTTGATTGCATCACGCGCTTGTTTCGTGTGTTGAACCCCAAAAGGTACATGAAGCGGTTGATGATAAGGATTGGCTTGAAGCCATGCATGATTAACTTAAAACTTTCAGCGCAATCAAGTTTGGGAATTAGTGCCAAGGCCAACGGAGGAACATAATGTCATTGGAACCAAATGGATCTTCAAGAACAAGCCAGATGAAAATGGTGTTGTTGTTCGAAGCAAGGCAAGACTGGTGGCTCAAGGCTACTCCCAAGTCGAGGCTATCGACTACAATGAAACCTTTGCCCCTGTTGCTCGTCTTGAATCTACTCGCATGCTACTTGAATTTTCTTCACATCATGATTTCAAATTGCAAAAAAAGGATGTGAAGAGTGCATTTCTTAATCGTCCCTTAAATGAGTTGGTATATGTCAAACAACCCTCGGGATTCGAGGATCCCAAGCTCCCCACTCATGTATACAAACGCAAGAAGGCGCTTGATACGTCTCCAACGTATCTATAATTTTTTATGGTTTCATGTTATTATCTTGTCAAACTTTGGATGTTTTGTATGCCTTTTATATATTCTTTGGGACTAACTTATTAACTCAGTGCCAACTGCCAGTTCCTATTTTTTTCCATGTTTTTGACCCCTTTCAGAGGAGAATTTTAAACGGAGTCCAAACGGAACGAAACTGCCAATAAGATTTTTTTCTGAAACAGAAAAAGATTGGGAAGCCAAAGAATCACGGCAGGGGGGCTGCAGGGACCCCACGAGCCCCCTAGCCGCGGCCAGGGGGCCCCGCGCCTCCCAGGCTTGTGGGATCCCTGGGCCACCTCTGCCCAAGGTCTTTCGCCTAAATATTCCCTAAAATCCCAGAAAAAATCAGGAGATCATCGAAAGTACTTTTCCGCCGCCGCAAGTTTTTGTCTCCGCAAGATCCCATCTGGGGCACGTTCTGGTGCCCTGTCGGAGGGGGGATTCGCATACGGAGGGCTTCTTCATCAACACCATGACCACTCCGATGATGCGTGAGTAGTTCACCATAGACCTACGGGTCCATAGCTAGTAGCTAGATGGCTGCTTCTCTCTCTTGGATCTTCAATACAAATTCTCCATGATCTTCATGGAGATCTATCCGATGTAATGTTATTTTGCAGTGTGTTTGTCGAGATCCGATGAATTGTGGATTTATGATCAGATTATCTATGAATCTTATTTGAGTTTCTTCTGATCTCTCTTATGCATGATTTCATATCCTTGTAATTCTCTTCGAGTTGTGGGTTTTGTTTGGCCAACTATATCTATGATTCTTTCAATGGGAGAAGTGCTTGGTTTTGGGTTCATACCGTGCGGTGACCTCACCTAGTGACAGAAGGGGTAGCGAGGCACGCATCGTGTTGTTGCCATCAAGGGTAAAAAGATGGGGTTTTCATCATTGGTTTGAAATTATCCCTCTACATCATGTCATCTTGCTTAAGGCGTTACTCTGTTCGTCATGAACTCAATACACTAGATGCATGCTGGATAGCGGTTGATGTGTGGAGTAATAGTAGTAGATGCAGAAAGTATCGGTCTACTTGTCTCGGACGTGATGCCGATATGTATGATCATTGCCTTAGATATCGTCATGACTTTGCGCGGTTCTATCAATTGCTCGACAGTAATTTGTTCACCCACCGTGATATTTGCTATTTTGAGAGAAGCCTCTAGTGAACACTATGGCCCCCGGGTCTACTCCACACCATATTTTCAGCCTTACACTTTTACTTCGTTGCACTTTCCGCCTTCAGATCTCACTTTGCAATCAATCTTGAAGGGATTGACAACCCCTTTATAGCGTTGGGTGCAAGCTCTTTTGTGTTTGTGCATGTACTCTGGACTTGACGAGATTCTCCTACTGGATTGATACCTTGGTTCTCAAACTGAGGGAAATACTTACTGCTCCTGTGTTGCATCACCCTTTCCTCTTCAAGGGAAAAACCAACGCAAGCAAGTCTCCGTCAACGTGTCAATTTATGGCGCTGTTGTTTGAGAAGTAGGAGAAGGATTTCTGACGCCGTTGCCAGGGAGGATCAAGTCAAGAACTCATCCAAGTAAGTGTAGCAAACTCATCTCTTGCATTTACTTTGTTTGCCAGTTGCCTCTCATTTTCCTCTCCCCCACTTCACAAATTTGCTCTTTGCCCGCTCGTCTACCTGCGAAAACCCGCATGGCCCAACCAAGAGATTTTGATGCTCACTATGCAAGGTTGGAAGAGATTGAAACTAGTGTTAAAGGCTTCATGTCTACACAGTTTGAATACAACAGTTACTTTATAGAGAACTGAAGGAGCAATATTCTTTTCTGGCTTTTATGAGTAGAGAAGTTGATGATATGGCCAAAGAATTCCTTGCGCTAAATTCTCAGTTTGCTCGTCTTGAGAAGTTGGTAGGCCAGATTTCTGATAAGCAGGCTACCTTAGTCAATAAAATGGTTGCTAAACCTGAAACTCGTGATAAGAATCACGAAGATCTTAAAGTGCTTGGTATGACTCCCATTGAATCTTTTTTTCTTGTGTCAAACCTAATGATGATGGGGCTGGATATAAATCCACTTTGGTTGAAAAACGCCCCAATGATTCGGAGTCCATCTATCTTGATGCTAAAAGCATTGAAAGTGGAGTAGAAGATATTAAAACTTTGAGTAGTAATGAAATTACTACCTTGGATTTCAAGGAATTCAATTATGATAGTTGCTCCTTGATTGAATGCATTTCCTTGATGCAATTCATGCTAAACTCTCCACACGCTTATAGCCAAAACAAGGCCTTTACCGATCATATCGTCGAAGCTATGATAAAATCCCTTGAAGAGAAACTTGAATTGGAAGTCTCTATCCCTAGAAAGCTTCATGATGAGTGGGAACCTACTATCAAAGTCAAAATCAAAAACTATGAATGCAATGCTTTGTGTGATTTGGGTGCTAGTGTTTCCGCGATTCCGAAGTCTTTATGTGATGTTCTGGGTTTTAATGAGATTGATGAGTGTTCTCTTAATTTGCATCTTGCGGATTCTACTGTCAAGAAACCCATGGGAAGGATCAATGATGTTCTTATTATTGCAAATAAGAACTATGTACCCATGGATTTCATTGTGCTTGACATTGATTGCAATCCTACATGCCCTATTATTCTTGGTAGACCTTTCCTTAGGACTATCGGTGCTATTATCGATTTGAAGGAAGGGAATATTAGATTTCAATTTCCTTTAAAGAAGGGTATGGAGCACTTTCCTAGAAAGAAAATAAGATTGCCTTATGAATCCATGATGAGGGCTACTTATGGTTTGAGCACCAAAGACGACGATAGGTGATTCTATCGCCTTATGCCTAGCTAAGGGCGTTAAACAATAGCGCTTGTTGGGAGGCAACCCAATGAATTTATTTCTTTTTCTTTCTGTTTTGTTGCGACCACGCCATCATAATTATGTTACGATTGTGCTTTTTGTGTTTGAGCCAAGCAAAACCTTTATGATTAGTCTTGGTAATGGTTGTTTGATCCTGCTGGAAAAAGACAGAAACTTGTTGCTCACGAGATGATTTTTCATTTTTATTAAGAAAGAGCTTTTGAGTTGATTCTTTTTTTGACATATTCTGTTTTTGTTGAGTTGGTTGCTTGTTTTGATGAAACTATGGTTAGTATCGGGGGGTACTAGCCATGGAAAAGTGAGAATACAGTAGCCCAACACCAATATAAATAGAAATCAAGATTGCTACAGTACATAAAGTGGTAGTAGTTTGTTTTCTTGTGCTAATGTTATCACGAGTTTCTGTTTAAGTTTTGTGTTGTGAAGTTTTCAAGTTTTGGGTGATGTTCTCATGGACAAAGAGATAAGGAGTGGAAGGAGCTCAAGCTTGGGGATGCCCAAGGTATCCCAAGACAAATTCAATGACACCAAAAAGCCTAAGCTTGGGGATGCCCCGGGAAGGCATCCCCTCTTTCGTCTTCAATCCATCGGTAACATTACTTGGAGCTATATTTTTATTCACCACATGATATGTGTTTTGCTTGGAGCGTCTTGTATCTTAGGAGTCTTTTATTTTTGCTATGTCACAATCATCCTTGCTGCACACCCTTAGAGAGAGACATGCACTCATCATGATTTTGCTAGAATGCTCATAGTGCTTCACTTATATCTTTTGAGCTAGATAATTTTGCTCTGTGTGCTTCACTTAGATCTTTTAGAGCACGGCGGTGCGTGACTTGGTAGTTGGATTATGCTATGAAAGTAGTCCCAAAGGTGATAGGTACCCAAAGAGGATACAAAAACCTCCATCTTCATGTGCATTGAGTAGAAAGAGAAGTCTTGATTCCTCTCAATTAGTTTTGAGACGTGGATTTGGTAATATTAAGAGCTATGTTAGTAGGGTGTTGTGAATCTAGAAATACTTGTTTTGAAGTTAGTGATTCCCATAGCATGCACGTATGGTGAACCGCTATGTTAGGAAGTCGGAGCATAATTGATCTATTGATTGTCATCCTTTGTGTTGAGGTCGGGATCGCGCGATGGTTAACACCTACCAACCCTTATCCTAGGAGTATGCGTTTAGCACTTTGTTTCGATTACTAATAAAAACTTTCGCAACAAGTATGTGAGTTCTTCATGACTAATGTGAGTCCATGGTATAGATGCACTTTCACCTACCACCATTGCTAACCTCTCTTGTGCCGCGTAATTCTCGCCGGTACATAAACCCACCATATGCCTTCCTCAAAACAGCCACCATACCTACCTACTATGGCATTTTCATAGCCATTCCGAAATATATTGACATGCAACTCCCACCGTTCCGTCTCATGACTTGTGCCGTCACTCTCATATTGCCATTGCATGATCGTAAGATAGCTAGCGAGATGTTTCAATGTCATACGCCAAGCTAGATCGTTGCACATCCCGGTACACTACCGGAGGCATTTCCTATAGAGTCATCATCGTTCTAAGCTTTGAGTTGTGAGTAAATAAAAGTGTGATGATCATCATTATTAGAGCATTGTCCCGTGTGAGGAAATAAAAATAAAAGAGGCCAAAGAGCCCAAACAAAAAAAACATATGGAAAGAGGCCAAAGAGCCCAATTAAAAAAAATAAGAGAGAAAAATAGAGAAGGGACAATGCTACTATGTTTTTCCGCACTTGTGCTTCATTATAGCACCATGTTCTTCATGATTGAGAGCCTCTCGTTGCGTCACCACCATATGCTAGTGGGAATCTTTATTATATAACTTGACTTGTATATTCCAATGATGGGCTTGCTCAAAATTGCCTTATGTCTTCGTGAGCAAGCAAGTTGGATGCACACCCACTAGTTCTCCTTTTGAGCTTTCACATACTTATAGCTCTAGTGCATCCTTTGTATGGCAATCCCTACTCAGTCACAATGATATCTATTAATGGGCATCTCCATAGCCCTTTGATACACCGAGTCAATGTGACCATCTCCTCCTTTTTGTCTCACAACCACCACCACACTCTATTCCACCTATAGTGCTATATCCATGGCTCACGCTCATGTATTGCGTGATAGTTATAAAAAGTTTGAGAAAGTAAGAGTGCGAAAACAATTACTTGGCCAATACCGGGGTTGTGCATGATTTACATTAGTTGTGTGAGGATGATGGAGCATCGCCAGACTATATGATTTTGTAGGGATAACTTTCCTTGGCCTTGTTATTTCGAAAGTTCATGATTACCTTGCTAGTTTGCTTGAAGTATTATTGTTTTCATGTCAATAACAAACTATTGTTTTGAATCTTACGGATCTGAACATTCATGTCACACGAAAGAAGTTGCAAAGGACAACTATGCTAGGTAGCATTCCACATCAAAAATTCAGTATTTATCACTTCCCTACTCAAGGACGAGCAGGAGTTAAGCTTGGGGATGCTTGATACGTCTCCAACGTATCTATAATTTTTGATGGTTTCATGCTATTATCTTGTCAAACTTTGGATGTTTTGTATGCCTTTTATATATTTTTGGGGACTAACTTATTAACTCAGTGCCAAGTGCCAGTTCCTGTTTTTTCCATGTTTTTTACCCTATTCATAGGAGAATTTCAAACGGAGTCCAAACGGAACGAAACTGCCAAAAATATTTTTTCCGAAACAGAAAAAGATTGGGAAGCCTGAGAATCAGGGCAGGGGGCCTGCAGGGACCCCACAAGCCCCCTAGCCGCGGCCAAGGGGTGTCGCGCCTCCCAGTCTTGTGGGCTCCCTGGGCCACCTCTGCCCTAGGTCTTTCGCCTATATATTCCCTAAAATCCCAGAAAAAATCAGGAGATCATCGAAAGTACTTTTCCGCCGCCGCAAGCTTCTGTCTCCGCAAGATCCCATATGGGGCACGTTCTGGTGCCCTGCCGGAGGGGGGGTTCGGATATGGAGGGCTTCTTCATCAACACCATGACCTCACCGGTGATGCGTGAGTAGTTCACCATAGACCTACGGGTCCATAGCTAGTAGCTAGATGGCTTCTTCTCTCTCTTGGATCTTCAATACAAAGTTCTCCATGATCTTCATGGAGATATATCCGATGTAATCTTCTTTTGCGGTGTGTTTGTCGAGATCCGATGAATTGTGGATTTATGATCAAATTCTCTATGAATCTTATTTGGGTTTGTTTTGATCTCTCTAATGCATGATTTCATATCCTTGTAATTCTCTTCGAGTTGTGGGTCTTGTTTGGCCAACTAGATCTATGATTCTTGCAATGGGAGAAGTGCTTGGTTTTGGATTCATACCGTGCGGTGACCTCACCCAGTGACAGAAGGGGTAGCGAGGCACACATCGTGTTGTTGCCATCAAGGGTAAAAAGATGGGGTTTTCATCATTGGTTTGAGATTATCCCTCTACATCATGTCATCTTGCTTAAGGCGTTACTCTGTTCGTCATGAACTTAATACACTAGATGCATGCTGGATAGTAGTCGATGTGTGGAGTAATAGTAGTAGATGCAGAAAGTATCAGTCTACTTGTCTCAGACGTGATGCCTATATGTATGATCATTGCCTTAGATATCGTCATGATTTTGCGCGGTTCTATCAATTGCTCGATAGTAATTTGTTCACCCACCGTAATATTTGCTATTTTGAGAGAAGCCTCTAGTGAACACTATGGCCCCCGGGTCTACTCCACACCATATTTTCAGCCTTACACTTTTACTTCGTTGCACTTTCCGCCTTCAGATCTCACTTTGCTATCAATCTTGAACGGATTGACAACCCCTTTATAGTGTTGGGTGCAAGCTCTTTTGTATTTGCGCAGGTATTGTGGACTTGACGAGATTCTCCTACTGGATTGATACCTTGGTTCTCAAACTGAGGGAAATACTTATTGCTCATGTGTTGCATCACCCTTTCCTCTTCAAGGGAAAAACCAACGCAAGCAAGTCTCCGTCAACGTGTCAATTTCTGGCGCTATTGTTTGAGAAGTAGCAGCGCTCTACGGCCTTAAACAAGCCCCACGTGTGTGGTATGAGTACCTTACCGAGTTGTTGCAAGATAGTGGGTTTGAGATTGGGAAAATTGATCCCACCCTTTTTACCAAAAAGGTCAAAGGGGATTTGTTCATATGCCAACTATATGTTGATGATATTATTTTTGGTTCTCCTAACGAATCTTTCAATGAAGAGTTTGTTGCACTAACGACCGGCAAGTTTGTCTATGATGGGAGAGTTTAAGTTCTTTATCGGGTTTGAAATCAAACGAGGAAGAGAAGGAACATTCATAAAACAATCCAAGTACACTCAAGACATGCTCAAGAGGTTCGAGCTCGAGGACGTCAAGCCGGTCAAATTTCCCATGCCAACCAATTGCAAGCTTGACAATGATCCCAATGGTAAAGTAGTGGATCAAAAGGTATACCGCTCCATGATTGGATCCTTGCTTTGCCTTTGTGCATCTAGACCAGATATCATGTTGAGTGTGGGAATTTGTGCACGGTTTCAATCCGCACCAAAGGAAAGCCACTATGCGGCAGTCAAACGAATCTTTCGATATTTGGCTCATACCCTAAACTTTGGCTTATGGTACCCCAAATGAGCAAGCTTTAGTCTAGTAGGTTACTCTGACTCAGATTGGGCTGGAGACTGTGTCGAAAGGAAGTCAACTTCTCGAGGATGCCAATTCCTTGGTCTCTCTTTGGTAAGTTGGTCTTCGAAGAAGCAAAATTTTGTGTCACTTTCTTCCACCGAGGCTGAGTATGTAGCTGCCGCAAGTTATTGTGCTCAATTATTATGGATGAGGCAAACTTTAAAGGATTACGGTGTCACTTGTGACAAAGTGCCTCTTCTATGTGACAATGAAAGTGCCATCAAGATATCTCTCAATCCGGTGCAACATAGCAAGACCAAGCACATTGATATTCGTCATCATTTCATTCGAGATCATACCAAGCAAGGAGATATTGAGGTCCTCTTCATCAACACTCAAGAGCAACTTGCAGATATGTTCACCAAACCTCTAGATGAAGCAAGGTTTCGCAAGTTAAGGCATGATCTAAATATCATTGATTCAAGCAATGTGGATTGAAACTAGGCACACCACACCTCACTCATCATTATATTTTGCTTTAGGTGTAGGCATGGGCATAGGGGGAGTAGTGTTCTCTCATGAACTTTCCCTCCCCCATTATGCATAAATTGATCACGTCTTTCATATTATCCATTGTTGATGGCACTTGTGCTTCAAGGAAGAGCTTTGGTCATGAACCAAAGGATAATTCTTCACGGTGTCAAACCATTTCCCTCACTTCGTCAGAAGATTCGGTTCAATGTTCGTGTTCCGTGCTCATTCCACTTTTCATATCTTCCCTTGGGTTTTTCCTGCACATTTTCTCTTGTTCTGGCATAGTTCAAAGTGTATCTTTTTAAGAGGGCACGATACTACCGCTCCAGGAACGGCAGTAAAATTTTACTGCCGCTGGACAAGCGGTACTACCGCTCAACTAACGTAGTAAAATTTTACTACCGCTGCCCAAGCGGTACTACTGCGATGACCATGGTACTACCGCGCCACCAGGGCCACTGGGGGTTATATTAGGGCAGGGGCAGTTCTTTCTCCCCCCATACCCATTCATCTCGTGGCTCTCTCTATTTCTCTCTCTCTTCTCAAGAAACGGCGCCAGAGGGACTCGCCGGATCTCCTTCTCCGGCCACTCTCCTCTCATTTTGTTTGTTGGGATCGTCTCCCTCCTCTCCCTTGTTCCATGGACCTCGGTATTACCCCTCATTCCCTTCTCTTTGCTTCATTCTTGTTGAATCTAGGGTTAGGGGCATATGTGTTAGTTAATTGTTTCATGCACAATCTTTTCATGCAAGGATGGTTGGAGAGTACCCATGTGGTAGAAATTTTACTGAGTAGGTTACAACATGTGGGTTTGGGTCTCCGATAATACCGGATCTGAAGTTTTCCATGTCAGATCTGGCACTTTTCGCCCGTGCGGTACTATCGGTCCTCCTAGAGCGGTACTACCGCAGTGGAGCGGTACTACCGCTATCAGAGTGGTAGTAATTTTTTACTACCGCTTGATCAGCGGTACTACCGTTGTCAGGGCGCTACTAACGCTGTCAGGGCGGTAGTAAATTTTTACTACCGCTTGACCAGCGGTACTACCACTGTTCCCTTAATACACATGATATGTCCTCCTAGTTCTCCTTTCTCTGGGATTTTCTGGTTTTCTTTGGTCTTTGCCTTGACTTCTTTTGTCGTTTTCTTGTGTTTGCATTGTGTGTCATAGGTGGTGGCTCAAGGCGCTCGTACCCTCCTCGGGATGCGAGTTCCAAGCACCCTCGCACTTCAGATACACCTGAGGGGTCCAAGGCTCCGAAGCGCAATTTCAAGCGGCCCGCTCACAAGGACAAGGAAAACATTGTCGATTGGGATGCTATGCCACAAGGTGAGTTTCAGGTTCGCCAGAAGATCAACCCCTATGACTACGATAGGATTTAGCTCCCCGGATGTGAACTATTCTAGACTAAGCAGCATGCTCTCATTTATGAAGATGTGATCAAGAGCAAGAAGAATATCTATGTGCCGGTTCAGTGGATAGACATGGAACATCTCAAATAGGACCCGATGTACTTTGGTGAACCACTGACCATGGTGGAACAACTTGGGATTGCGGAGCTCATCACATTTCACCTTGACTTTGATCCTGATATAGTGGTTCAGTTCTTTGTTAGAGTCCACTTCCACTCGGATGAGGAGCACACTATGACTTGGATGACCAATGGGGAGAGGTTGTCTCCTACTTGGAATGAGTTTATGGATTTTCTGAACGTCCGTGATGAGGGGCTTGAGCACCCGGTTGGTTTGCGTCCCCACGCTAAGCCATCTGCTACAGCTAAGGAGAAGTTGCTGCCCTACTTTATTGAGAAGGTGTCCCCATCTGGTGAGGTCTCTCACGTGTTGAACCCATTCCTTGATGTCATGTTATGGCCCACAAGTGTAGGGGATCTATCTTGTCCTTTCGATAAGTAAGAGTGTCGAACCCAACGAGGAGCAGAAGGATCTGACAAGTGGTTTTCAGCAAGGTAATCTCTGCAAACACTGAAATTGTCGGTAACAGATAGTTGTGTGATAAGGTGATTTGAAGCAAGTAGCAAGTAACAATAGTAACAACGGTGCAGCAAAGTGGCCCAATCCCTTTTGTAGCAAGGGACAAGCCTGGACAAACTCTTATAGGAGGTAAAGCGCTCCCGAGGACACATGGGAATTTCTATCAAGCTAGTTTTCATCATGTTCATATGATTCGCGTTCGCTACTTTGATAGTTTGATATGTGGGTGGACCGGTGCTTGGGTGCTGCCCTTACTTGTACAAGCGTCCCACTTATGATTAACCCCTCTCGCAAGCATCCGCAACTATGAAAGAAGAATTAAGACAAAGTCTAACCATAGCATTAAACTAGTGGATCCAAATTAGTCCCTTACGAAGCTACGCACAAACTAGGGTTTAAGCTTCTGTCACTCTAGCAACCCATCATCTACTTACTACTTCCCAATGCCTTCTTCTAGGCCCAAATAATGGTGAAGTGTTATGTAGTCGACGTTCACATAAGACCACTAGAGGAAAAACAACATACAACGCATCAAAATATCGAACGAATACCAAATTCACATGACTACTTATAGCATGACTTATCTCATGTCCTCAGGAACAAAAGTAACTACTCACAAAGCATAATTATGTTCATGACCAGAGAGGTATTGAATAGCATCAAGGATCTGAACATATAATCTTCCACCGAGTAATCCAACTAGCATCAACTACAAAGAGTAATTAACACTACTAGCAACCTTACAAGTACCAATCGGAGTTGCGAGAAGGAGATTGGTTACAAGATATGAACTAGGGTTTGGAGATGAGATCGTGCTGATGAAGATGTTGATGGTGATGAGTCCCCTCCGATGAGAGTAGTGTTGGTGATGACGATGGCGATGATTTCCCCTCCGGGAGGGAAGTTTCCCCGGCAGGACGACCCTGCCGAAGCTCTAGATTGGTTCTGCTCAAGTTCCGCCTCGTGGCGGCGGCGATTCCTCCCTAAAGCCTCCTCTTGATTTTTTCTGGAACGAAACCCTCCTTATAGCAACAGGGGCGCCAGAGGGCCAACAGGGAGCCCACAAGCCCCCTAGGCGCGGCCAGGGGGTAGGTCGCGCCTAGCAGGCTTGTGGCCTAATGGTGGCTCCCCTCTGGTTCTTCTTCGGCCCAGTATTTTTTATAAATTCCAAAATAATTCCTCGTTGATTTTCACGGCTTTTGGAGTTGCGTATAATAGGTATCTCAAACTTGCTCCCTTTTCAGGCCAGAATTCCAGCTGTCGGCATTCTCCCTCTTCATGTAAACCTTGCAAAATAACAGAGAAAAGGCATAAGTATTGTACCGTGAAGTGTACTAACAGCCCATAAAGCGATAATATCAACATAAAAGCATGATGCAAAATGGACGTATCAACTCCCCCAAGCTTAGACTTCGCTTGTCCTCAAGCGGAAACCGAGATCAATAAATAGGCCCACATGTTTGGAGATAGAGGTGTCGACAAAACAAAATACGTACATGCAGGCATCATGATCATAGTTAGAACAGCAATATCATCATATCATCTCTTATGCTAAAGTGATAATTCCTTCACAAAGTAAAGTATGGATCAAGAACCTTATTGAGAATTAACAACGAATAGCCTCTAGTCATTGAAGCAATTGCAATTTATCATAACATCGGAAAGAGTCAAATAAGAGCTTGTAAAGCAAATCCACATACTCAATCATCCTTTTGTCTTCTACAATTGCTACAACTCACGTGGTACTCATGAGATCAAAGTTTCAGTCAGAAACAGAGAAAGATAGGGGCTTATAGTTTCACCTCCCAACTATTTACCTCAAGGGTAATGTCAACAATAATAATTCATGAGTACTTACTTCCAAGTTGTCATATGAATATAGATCTTTCCCAAGCATATGACGTTAGGCAAGAAAAAGGCGAAATAAGGGATTGGTGTAGATCACCATGACTCTTTCAAGGGCAAAAAAGTAAAGGTACAAGATAGGCCCTTCATAGAGGGAAGCAGAGGTTGTCATGCGCTTTTGAGGTTTGGATGTATGTCCTCTTAGTGTGAATGAACGTCACTTTATATTGCCTCCTGTGATAAAGAACTTTATTATGCAGTCTGCCGCTTTTATGTCTTCCTCATCACAGGTTCATACAAAGCTTATTTTCCACACATTAATAGATCATACATATTTAGGGAGCAATTTTTATTGCTTGCACCGATGATAACTTACTTGAGGGATCTTATTCAATCCATAGGTAGGTATGGTGGACTCTCATGGCAAAACTGGGTTGAAGGGTTATGGATGCACAAGTAGTATCTCTACTTGGTGCGGAAGTTTTGGCTGATATGGGGTGGAAGCAATCGTCACATGCTAAGGGATCTCTAGTCATATAATCATTGTTCGGAACCAAGCAAACATAATTCATTATGTTGTTTTCCTTGTCCAACTTCTACTTCTAAGCATGCAATAGTTTAGTGAGTGTTCACAATCATAGATGGTGCCCAAGATGATATATTTATATGTGAACCTCTCTTTCCTTATTACTTCCTATTAATTGCAACAATGACCAAGGTCTACGTTTGTCCACCCGCAACAAGTTTCAATCAACATTCTTTTTATATGTGAAGCCATCACTTTCCATAAGATCATTACATGATCTTTCATGCTTTTGTTCTTTCATCATTCTTTTCTTTCAGATCATGGCATGAAGCAAGGCCCTTAACTAAAACACTCTTTATTATATGACTCACGAACTCGAATACATCGGGGGTGACACAAAGCAAAACTCAAGCCTAAAACACTAAAAACTTTATTCTACTAGGGAAAGATAAAACCAAAAAGGATCGAACTAAACAAAAGGTAAAGGCAAAAGATGTGATGGTGATACAATGCCGGGGCAACTCCCCCAAGCTTGGCATAAGCTAAGGGGGTTGCCCATACCCATGCTTAGTTGTCTTCCTTTGGAGGTGATGGTGGTGGAGTTGTTGGAGAGTTCTTGAACTTGTTTAATTTCTTCTTGAGCACAAAGTTCTGCTCCTTTAGATCGTTGATTTCCTCTCCAAGCCTCAACACCCTTTGGCATAATTCTTACTTACTCTCCTGCAAAAGACAAGAAGAGGTAAACAAAATCTTAGGCTTCTTCCTTGAGTTAGGAAGGCTCGACTTCTTGAACTCCACGTGTGTGCTTCCAGATTGAGGTAGAGGAGCTTCCTCTTCATCGGAACTTGTTCCTTCCTTCCCCTTGGGATCATAATCTTCTTCCTCATCAGTGGTCCAACCATAATGATCCAAGTCCCCATAGATCTTGGGGTTAGAAAGGTAATCTGCCACATAGCTCTCCCCCTCTGAATCTTGAGAAGACATCTTTGCCCTAAATCTGCGGCAGAAACAGGCTCGAAACGAAAACAGAGGAAAATTGCGTGATATGAGGGTCACACCTTTCGGGAGAATATATAATGATTTTTTCCCGACCAGAAGGAGTACTCCGCAAGAAAACGGAGTCCGGGAGGCACACGAGGTGGCCACAAGCCCCCCAGGAGCGGCCAGGGGGTGGCTCGTGCCTGGCACGCTTGTCGCCTCCTCGTGCGCTTTCTGGACTACTTTAAATTTTTCTAAATTTTTAAAAATTGCAAAACGGAGAAAAATTCCTACTGGAAAAGTTTTGGAGTCGGTTTACTTACCGAATCACATACCTCTTCGTTTTCGAAGTCTGAAACAGGCTGATAAATATCCCTTATGTACTCCTCCGGAGTTATGGTATTGATAATATTGCTTTCAACATTTATGGGAGTACCTGAGATATAATGCTTGATCCTTTGCCCATTTACCACTCTCGGAAAATTACCTTCCGTGTTGTTGATCTTGATGGCACTAGAACGATATACTTCCTCAACAATGTAAGAACCTTCCCATTTAGAGAGAAGCTTGCCTGCAAAAAAATCTTAAACGAGAATTATATAGCAAGACATAATCACCTACATTGAACTCACGTTTTTGTATCCTTTTATCATGCCACCTCTTAACCTTTTCTTTGAACAACTTGGCATTTTCATATGCCTGAGTTCTCCATTCATCAAGCGAGCTAATATCAAATAACCTCTTCTCACCAGCAAGTTTGAAATCAAAGTTGAGCTCTTTGATTGTCCAATAAGCCTTATGCTATAGCTCAAGAGGTAAATGACATGCTTTACCGTAAGCCATTTTGTACGGAGACATGCCCATGGGATTCTTATAAGCAGTTCAATAAGCCCACGGTGCATCATCAAGCTTCTTAGACCAATTCTTTCTAGACCTATTAACAGTCTTTTGCAGAATTAGTTTAATCTCTCTATTACTTAGCTCTACTTGACCACTGGACTGAGGATGATAGGGAGATGCAACTCTATGATTGACATCGTACTTAGCAAGCGTTTTACGGAAAGCACCATGAATAAAATGTGAACCACCATCAGTCATTGGATATCTAGGGACTCCAAATCTAGGGAAAATAACTTCTTTAAACATCCTGATAGAGGTGTTGTGATCAGCACTACTAGTTGGGATAGCTTCTACCCACTTAGTAACGTAATCAACAGCAACTAGGATATGAGTATACCCGTTGGATTTTGGAAACGGTCCCATATAATCAAAACCCTAAACATCAAATGGTTCAATCACAAGTGAATAATTCATAGGCATTTCCTGACGTTTACTGATATTACCTATTCTTTGACATTCGTCACAAGACAAGACAAACTTACGGGCATCCTTGAAGAGAGTGGGCCAATAGAAACCTGATTGCGATACCTTGTGTGTAGTTATATCTCCCGCATGGTGCCCTCCGTAAGCCTCGGAGTGACACTTATTTAGGATTTGTCCCTGTTCATGTTCAGGTACACAACGTCTAATACCACCATCTACTCCTTCCTTATAAAGGTGAGGATCATCCCAAAAGTAATATCTCAAATCAAAGAAGAATTTCTTCTTTTGCTGGTATGTGAAACTAGGTGGTATATATTTGGCAACGATATAATTCGCATAATCAGCATACCACGGTGTACTACGTGAAGCATTGATGACATTCAATTGCTCATCAGGAAAGCTATCATCAATAGGTTGTGGGTCATCAAGAACATTCTCCAACCTAGACAAGTTATCTGCCACGGGGTTCTCAGCACCCTTCATATCAATAACATGCAAATCAAATTCTTGTAGCAAGAGAACCCATCTAATAAGTCTAGGTTTAGCATCTTTCTTTTCCATGAGATACTTAATAGCAGCGTGATCAGTGTGAATAGTGACTTTGGAATCAACAATGTAAGACCTGAACTTTTCACATGCAAACACGACTGCTAAAAATTCCTTTTCAGTAGTAGCATAGTTTCTTTGGGCACTGTCTAGAGCTTTACTAGCATAGTGAATAACATTCAATTTCTTATCAACTCTTTGTCCTAGGACAGCGCCAACAGCATAATCACTAGCATCACACATGATTTCAAAAGGTAAGTTCCAATCAGGTGGTTGAACAATAGGCGCAGTTATCAAAGCCTTTTTAAGTATTTCGAAGACTTCCTCACAATCATCGTCAAAAACAAAAGGAATATCCTTTTGCAAGAGATTGGTAAGAGGCCTAGAAATCTTAGAGAAGTCTTTAATGAACCTTCAATAGAAACCGGCATGACCAAGGAAACTTCTTATACCTTTGATATCTGTAGGGCATGGCATTTTCTCGATCGCATCAACCTTAGCCTTATCGACTTCAATACCTCTTTCAAAAAATTTATGTCCTAAGACGATGCCTTCATTAACCATAAAGTGGCACTTCTCCCAATTCAAGACAAGATTGGTATCTTTACATCTCTGCGAAACTCGATCAAGGTTGTTGAGGCAATCATCAAAAGAAGACCCGTAAACGGAGAAGTCATCCATGAAAACCTCAACAATCTTTTCACAAAAGTCAGAGAATATAGCCATCATACATCTTTGAAAGGTAGCAGGTGCATTACATAAGCCAAAAGGCATACGTCTGTAAGCAAAGGTACCAAAAGGGCAGGTGAAAGTGGTTTTCTCCTGATCAGATTGTGCAACAGGTATTTGGGAGAAACCAGAATAACCATCTAGAAAGCAGAAGTGTGTGTGTTTAGACAGTCTTTCTAGCATTTGGTCGATAAAAGGCAAAGGGTAATGATCTTTCCTAGTGGCTTTATTCAATTTCCTAAAATCGATCACCATACTATAGCCAGTAATAATCCTCTGTGGGATCAATTTATCCTTATCATTAGGGACAACGGTAATACCTCCCTTCTTAGGGACGCAATGCACCGGACTTACCCAATCACTATGAGCAACATGATAGATAATACCTGCTTCCAGGAGCTTTAGTATTTCCTTTCTTACTACCTCTTTCATCTTAGGATTTATTCTCCGTTGATGATCGGCAACTGGTTTGAAATCAGGATCGGTTTTAATTTTGTGCTGGCATAGAGTGGGACTAATGCCCTTAAGATCATCAAGAGTATATCCAATAGCAGCACGGTGCTTCCTCAGAGTTTTTAATAACTTCTTTTCTTCATGCTTTGAAAGGCTAGCACTAATTATAACAGGATATATCTCTTTTTCATCAAGATAAGCATACTTAAGAGTATCAGGCAACTGTTTAAGCTCGAACACAGGATCACCCTTTGGTGGGGGTGGATCTCCAAGCAGTTCAATAGGAAAATTATTCTTAAGGATAGGATGTTGTTCAAAGATAACTCTATCTATCTCATTCCTTTCATCCATATGCATATCATTTTCATGTTTAAGCAAGTATTGCTCTAAAGGATCAGTAGGAGGCACAACAATAGAAGCTAGGGCAATAATTCCGTCCTTACTAGGCAACTCTTTTTCATGGGGTTGTCTACCAAACTTTGAGAAATTGAACTCATGTGACACACCTTCAAAGCCAACAGTGACAGTTTGCTTCTCACAGTCAATATGAGCATTGACAGTATTGAGGAAAGGTCTGCCAAATATGATGGGACAAAAGCTATCTTGTGTGGTAGCAAGAACGAGAAAATCAGCAGGATACTTCGTTTTACCACACAAGACTTCAACATCCCTAACAATTCCCAAAGGGCAGATAGTATCTCTATTGGCAAGCTGAATAGTGACATCAATAGGTTCCATCTCAATAGGTGCAATCTCGTCTTCAATTTCATCATATAAGGATTGAGGTATTGCACTAACACTAGCACCCACGTCACATAAACCATGATAACAATGATCTCCTATATTAACAGAGACAACATGTGTCCCAACAACAGGCCTATGTTTGTCTCTGGCATGAGGTTTAGCAATTCTAGCAGCCTCTTCACAGAAGTGAATATTGTGTCCCTCAACATCATCGAACAGGATATCTTTGATAATAGCAATGCTAGGTTCAACTCTAATTTTCTCAGGGGGTGTAGGTGTTATAATGTAGCCCCTACGTATCATAGTTGAAGCTTTAGAATGATCCTTTATCCTAATAGGGAAAGGTGGTTTCTCAATGTAAGCACCGGGAACAATAGGATCATTATAAGCGATGACTTTCTCTTCAACAGGATTGGGTTTAACTACATTGACTTCTAAGGGAGGATGATATTTAAACCACGTCTCTTTAGGGAGATCAATATGAGCATCAAATAATTCACACAATGAAGCTACTATCTCAGAGTCAAGTCCATATTTAGCGCTAAAATCACAAAAAAGTATTTGTTTCAACAAAGGATTTAACGCAATCGAACTTAAGATTCATACCTGACTCCTTACCTTCATCAAACTCCCAATCTTCAGAGTTGCATTTAATTCTTTCCAATAAATTCCATTTGAAGTCAATATCTCTCTTCATAAAAGAACTGGTACAAGAAGTGCCAAGCATGGTGCAATTATCATGAGAAAGCCGAGCATAGAAGTTCTGAATGATAATTTATCTCGAGAGCTCATGGTTGGGGCATGAATATAACATTTATTTAAGCCTCCCCCAAGCTTGAGTGATGCTTTCTCTGTCACGAGGACAAAAATTATAAATATAATACCGATCACGATGTACTAGATGCATAAGATAAAACTTTGATGAAATTCCAATTTCAACCGGTTGTAGTTCCATGATCCAGTATCATCACATAGCCTATACCATGTCAATGCTTTATCCCTCAAAGATAAGGGAAATACCTTCTTCTTGACCTCTTCCTCGGGCAAACCTACAAGCTTAAATAAACCACAAACTTCATCTACATAGATTAGATGCAAGTCGGGATGCGATGTTCCATCTATTGTAAAAGGATTAGCCAGCAGTTTCTCAAGCATACCCGAAGGAAATTCATAGCAAATATTTTCAGTACATGCAGCAGGTTGAGGAGAAACTCCTTGTGCTTCTGTTCGAGGAGAAGATACCCCGAACAAGTTCCTCAAAGGATTAGTTTCCATAGTGACAAGTGACAATAAATTTCAGCACACTATATAAATGTTTCCTTACCAAATTCCACTTACCAAAGGCGCTTCACTCCCCGGCAACGGCGCCAGAAAAGAGTCTTGATGACCCACAAGTGTAGGGATCTATCATGGTTCTTTTGATAAGTAAGAGTGCCGAACCCAACGAGGAGCAGAAGGATCTGACAAGTGGTTTTCAACAAGGTAATCTCTGCAAGCACTGAAATTGTCGGTAACAAATAGTTGTGTGATAAGGTGATTTGAAGCAAGTAGCAAGTAACAATAGTAACAACGATGCAGCAAAGTGGCCCAATCCCTTTTGTAGCAAGGTGAAAGCCTGGACAAACTCTTATAGGAGGTAAAGCGCTCCCGAGGACACATGGGAATTTCTGTCAAGCTAGTTTTCATCATGTTCATATGATTCGCGTTCGCTACTTTGATAGTTTGATATGTGGGTGGACTGCTGCTTGGGTGCTGCCCTTACTTGGACAAGCATCCCACTTATGATTAACCCCTCTCGCAAGCATCTGCAACTACGAAAGAAGAATTAAGACAAAGTCTAACCATAGCATTAAACTAGTGGATCCAAATGAGTCCCTTATGAAGCAACACATAAACTAGGGTTTAAGCTTCTGTCACTCTAGCAACCCATCATCTACTTACTACTTCCCAATGCCTTACTCTAGGCCCAAATAATGGTGAAGTGTTATGTAGTCGACGTTCAGATAACACCAATAGAGGAAAAACAACATACAACGCATCAAAATATCGAACGAATACCAAATTCACATGACTACTTATAGCATGACTTATCCCATGTCGTCGGGAACAAAAGTAACTACTCACAAAGCATAATTATGTTCATGACCAGATAGGTATTGAATAGCATCAAGGATCTGAACATATAATCTTCCACGGAGTAATCCAACTAGCATCAACTACAAAGAGTAATTAACACTACTAGCAACCTTACAAGTACCAATCAGAGTCGCGAGACGGAGATTGGTTACAAGAGATGAATTAGGGTTTGGAGATGAGATGGTTCTGATGAAGATGTTGATGGTGATGAGTCCCCTCCAATGAGAGGAGTGTTGGTGATGACGATGGCGACGATTTCCCCCTCCGGGAGGGAAGTTTCCCCGGCAAGACGACCCTGTCGGAGCTCTAGATTGGTTCTGCTCAAGTTCCGCCTCGTGGCGGCGGCGATTCCTCCCAAAAGCCTCCTCTTGATTTTTTTCTGGAACGAAACCCTCCTTATAGCAAAAGAGGGGAGCCAGAGGGCCAAGAGGGAGCCCACAAGCCCCCTAGGCGCGGCCAAGGGGGTTGGCCGCGCCTAGCAGGCTTGTGGCCTCGTGGTGGCTCCCCTCTGTTACTTCTTCGGCCCAGTATTTTTTATAAATTCCAAAATAATTCCTCGTTGATTTTCACGGCTTTTGGAGTTGCGCAGAATAGGTATCTCAAACTTGCTCCTTTTCAGGCCAGAATTCCAGCTGCCGGCATTCTCCCTCTTCATGTAAACCTTGCAAAATAAGAGAGAAAAGGCATAAGTATTGTACCGTGAAGTGTAATAACATCCCATAAAGCGATAAATATCAACATAAAAGCATGATGCAAAATGGACGTATCATCATGCATCGTATCTTTCGCAACATTATTTTTCCGTGCGTTGGCAACAAGGACCATGAGAATTCATACCTGGTGGATATGCTTTTGATGTGTCAGAAAGGGCGGACTCGTCCCTCTGGACCACTTGATGTGTCTCACGTCATGTGGAGTGAGCTTCAGTCGGATTTGTTCACCGTAAGGTCCCCATCTATGGCCCTTATCTATTTTAGCTAATCCGGAAGAAGTGGGCGGAGGCCTTCCAGCTATTGAGTTCCAAGCTCCTGGGTGGATACACCATGAACCTATTAAGTTGCGACAGAAGAACAAGTGTCACAACACCACCACTACACCTGTTGCTACCACTGTGGATACTGATGAGGACGAGGTTGCGGCTGAGGATGAGGGCATTCCACAGTCACATGGGACTTCCTCTGTCGAGCCATCTTGGGTCAAGAAGCTCAAGGACCGGATGAAGACCTTGTTTTGCGTGCAGGCCAGTACATGACTCATGTTGCTCAGAAGGAGAGCCGTCAGTGTGACAAGCTGATTATGAGGAAGCTTGACGTGCACATCTCCAGTGGGTCTGAGCAAGACATCACTACTGAAGATGCTTGGATGAAAAATAAGTATCTTCAGTGGGTTGCGTCTAACAAGGAGTCTGATGAGGAGACAGAAGACGAGACTGATGAGGAGTATGTTGAGGAGTCCGATGGCTGAGTCCTCTTCATTTCGAGCTACCACATGTGTCGTAGGTTTCCTCTCTGCCTTTTTGGTGTCCCAATGCCAAAGGGGGGAGAGTGTAGGATTTGCGAGTTTCCTTGTTTTCTATGTTGCTTTTTTCGTTGAACTTTGCTTTGTGTGTGAGACCAGGAGACGTCGTACTTTATCATATGGTGTGAGACATATGCTATCACTCCTCTATCTTTATTGTCTCATTATTATCCAGTATGTTAGTAACTTGTAGTCTAATCATTATGTGCCCTTATCTTCATGCTCACATGCTATGCCTTGCCTCCATGCTTAGTGTTTATTCAGTTTGTTGCAAGGAATGCCTCATCTATAAAATCTAGGGGGAGTGCTTTTCCTTGGTTCTGTGCTTGACAAACCATGTCCTTTCTCTAAAGTATGCACACGTCCAGGGGGAGCCTGTCTCTAGTTTGTAGATTTTGGGTTTGCATATGTTATTTTTATATCCTTTAGTGCAAATCATATATTGTCATCAATCCACCAAAAAGGGGGAGATTGTTAGGGCGTATTTCTCCCTAAGTGGTTTTGGTGATTGATTACAATGCATGTGCGGACTAATCGTGTGCATTGAGCATTTCAGTTAATTCATGACTAGGCACAAGACGATTCGGTGCCCCTCGGAGTCTCTCAAAGACGATTGCTTTATATGTTTCTCTTTGGTGGATTTGAGTCATAGGAAAGTCGTACCATTAAGAGGGGGTCTGCTTCGGAAAGGTTTGGGTGGAATCAACACATACACATTTCTATTGCACCACCTTTCCCTTGCTTAAATGGAGCTCCAACATGTTTTTCCCTGTATGTGCAAAAGGGCCATCGGTAGTACCGCTAGTGCCAGCGGTACTACCGCAGGCACAGCGGTAGTGCCGCCCTGTGGGCGGTAGTAGTTTTTTACTACCACTCTCTGGGCAGTAGTGTTGGGGAACGTTTGCATGGGAAACAAAAAATTTCCTACGCACACGAAGACCTATCATGGTGATGTCCATCTACGAGAGGAGATTTGGATCTACGTACCCTTGTAGACCGCACAGCAGGAAGCGTATAAGGAACACGGTTGATGTAGTGGAACGTCCTCACATCCCTCGATCCGCCCCGCGAACCGTCCCACGAACCATCCCGCGATCCGTCCCACGATCCGCTCCGATCTAGTGCCGAACGGACGGCACCTCCGCGTTCAGCACACGTACAACTCGATGGCGATCTCCACCTTCTTGATTCAGCAAGAGGGGGCGGAGAGATAGACGAGTTCTCCAGCACGGCGGCGTGGTGGAGGTGGTGGTGGTGCTATTCCAGCAGGGCTTCGCCTAAGCATCGCTGAAACTAGAGGAGGAATAGATCTAGAGAGAGAGGGTAGCACGTGGCTGTTTTTCTATGTCTCAACAACCCTCAATACCTCTAGTATATATAGGAGGGAGGGACAGGAGGAGGTAGCCTCAAACTCTCAATGTTTGGCCAAAATTGGAGGTGGAGGAGTCCTACTCCAATCCTACTTGGAGTAGGATTCCACCTTCCCACTTGGAAACTCTTTCCACCTTGTGTTTTTTCCTTCTCAAACTTATGTGCCTTAGTGGGAACTTATTCCAGCCCACTAGGGGCTGGTTTATCTCTTTCCATAGCCCATGAGACCCCTTGGGTCGTGACACCCCTCCCGATGGTCCCCGGCACCCCTCCCGGCACTCCCGGTACACTACCGATGAGCCCGAAACTTTTTCGATGACCAAAACAAGACTTCCTATATATCAATATTTACCTCCGGACCATTCCGGAGCTCCTCGTGACGTCCTAGATCTCATCCGAGACTCCGAAAAACTTTCGGTTACCAACACCTATAACTCAACTATACCGAAACATCATCCAACCTTAAGTGTGCAGACCCTGCGGGTTCGAGAACTATGTAGACATGCCCCGAGGTACTCCTTGATCAATATCCAATAGCGGGACCTGGATGCCCATATTGGATCCTACATAGTCTCCGAAGATCTTATCGGTTGAGCCTCAGTGTCAAGGATTCATATAATCCCGTATGCCATTCCCTTTGTCCTTCGGTATGTTACTTGCCCGAGATTTGATCGTCGGTATCCGCATACCTATTTCAACCTCATTACCGGCAAGTCTCTTTACTCATTCCGTAATACAAGATCCCATGACTTACACTTAGTCACATTGCTTGCAAGGCTTGTGTGTGATATTGTATTACCGAGTGGGCCCCGAGATACCTCTCCGTCACACGGAGTGACAAATCCCACTCTTGATCCATACTAACTCAACGGAAACCTTCGGAGATACCTGTAGAGCACCTTTATAGTCACCCAGTTACGTTGTGACGTTTGATGCACACAAGGTATTCCTCCGGTGCTAGTGAGTTATATGATCTCATGGTCATAGGAACAAATACTTGACACGCAGAAAACAATAGCAATAAAACGACACGATCAATATGCTACGTTCATAGTTTGGATCTTGTCCATCACACGATTCTCCTAATGATGTGATCCTGTTATCAAGTGACAACACTTGTCTATGGTTAGGAAACCTTGACCATCTTCAATCAACGAGCTAGTCAACTAGAGGCTTACTAGGGACAGTGTTTTGTCTATGTATCCATACATCTATTTGAGTTTCCAATCAATATAATTATAGCATGGATAATAAACGATTATCACGAACAAAGATATATAATAATAACCAATTTATTATTGCCTCTAGGGCATATTTCCAACAGTCTCCCACTTGCACTAGAGTCAATAATCTAGTTCACATATAGTTCTAGGGTTTGATCACGCCTTTCTCGTGAGAGAGGTTTTAGTCAACGGTTCTGAATCTTTCAGATCCTTGTGTGCTTTACAATTTTTTATGTCATCTTATAGATGCTGCTACTATGTGCTATTCGGAAATACTCCAAATATCTACTCTACTATATGAATCTGTTTTACTACTCATAGTTATTTGATTAGTGTCAAAGCTTGCATCGACGTAACCCTTTAGGACGAACTCTTTAACCACCTCCATAATCGAGAAAAAAAATCCTTAGTCCATTAGTTACTCAGGATAACTTTGACCGTTGTTTAGTGATTCAATCCTGTATCACTCTCTGTACCTCTTAACAGACTTGTGGCAAGGCACACATTAGGTGCGGTACACAACTTGGCATACTTTAGAGCCTATGGCTAAGGCATAGGGGACGATCTTCATTCTTTTTCTTTCTTCTGCCGTGGTCGGGCTTTTGAGTCTTACTCATATTCACACCTTACAACACAGCCAAGAACTCCTTCTTTGCCGATCTATTTTGAACTCCTTCAGAAACTTGTCAAGGCATGCATTTCATTTGGAAGTTCTGTTAAGTGTTTTGATCTATCTCTATAGATCTTGATGCTCAATGTTCAAATAGCTATATACAAGTCTTCCTTTGAAAAACTCCTTTCAAACAACCTTTTATGCTTCAGAAAAATTCTACATTACTTCCGATCAACAATATGTCAACCACATATACTTATCAGAAATTCCATAGTGCTCCCACTCACTTCTTTGGAAATACAAATTTCTCATAAACCTTGTACAAACCTAAAAGCTTTGATCATCTCATCAAAGCGTATATTCCAACTCCGAGATGCTTGCACCGGTCCATAGAAGAATCGCTGGAGCTTGCATACTTGTTAGCATCCTTAGGATCGAGAAAATCTTCTGGTTGTATCACATACAACCTTTCCTCAAGGAAACCGTCGAGGAAACAATGTTTTGACATCCTATGTGCAATACTTCATAAATAATGCAACAACTACTAACATAATTCCAACAGACTTTTAGCATCGCTACGAGTGAGAAAGTCTCATCATAGTCAACTCTTTGAACTTGTCGGAAACATCTTTGCGACAAATCAAGCTTTTCTTAATGGTGACTTTTCACCATCATCGTCTGTCTTTATTTTAAAGATCCATATTTACTTAATAGTACTACGACCATCAAGTAGTTCTTCCAAAGCCTACACTTTGTTTTCTTTCATGGATCCTCTCTCGGATTTCATGGCCTCCAGCCATTTGTCGGAATCCGGGCCCACCATCGCTTCTCCATATCTCATAGGTTCATTGTTGTTCAACAACATGACCTCCAAGACAGGGTTACCGTACCACTCTGTAGTAGTACGAGACCTTGTCAACCTACGAGGTTTGTAGTAACTTGATCTGAAG
The DNA here is from genome assembly GCF_904849725.1 of Hordeum vulgare subsp. vulgare. Lineage (NCBI taxonomy): Eukaryota > Viridiplantae > Streptophyta > Magnoliopsida > Poales > Poaceae > Hordeum > Hordeum vulgare. The sequence goes on from NC_058521.1 coordinate 521,156,933, forward strand.
CTCAATGATCACCATCATCAGTTTCCACTTCAATTGGTGTAGGCGCCACAGGAACATCTTCGTGCGCCATGCTACACACTGGTTGAAGTGATGGTTCACTAACCTCATCAAGTTCCACCACCCTCCCACTCAATTCTTTCGAGAGAAACCTTTCCTCGAGAAAGGACCCGTTTCTAGAAACAAACACTTTGCTTCCGGATCTGAGATAGGAGATGTATCCAACTGTCTTGGATATCCTATGAAGATGCTTTTATCCGCTTTGGGTTCGAGCTTATCAGACTGAAACTTTTTCACATAAGCGTTGCAGCCCCAAACTTTCAAGAAACGACAGCTTGGGTTTCTCCAAACCATAGTCTATACTGTGTCATCTCAATAGAAATACGTGGTGCCCTATTTAAAGTGAATGTGGTTGTCTCTAATGCATAACCCATAACTAATAGTGGTGATTCAATAAGAGACATCATAGTATGCACCACATCAAATAAGGCGCGACTATGACGTTCGGACACACCATCACACTATGGTGTTCTAGGTGGCATAAATTGTGAAAACAATTTCCACATTGTCTTAACTGTGTACAAAAAACTCGTAACTCAGATATTCATCTCTATGATCATATCGTAGACAATTTATCCTTTTGTCACGACGATCTTCACTCTGAAATAGCTTTGAACTTTTCAATATTTCAGACTTGTGATTCATCAAGTAAATATTCCTGTATCTACTCAAATCGTCAGTGAAGTAAGAACATAACGATATCCACTGCGTGCCTCAGCACTCATTGGACTGTACACATAAAAAATGTATCACTCCCAACAAGTTACTCTCTTGTTCCATGTGGTATGTTTTGCATGTCTCAAGTGATTCAAAATCAAGCGAGTCCAAACGATCCATCTGCATGGAGTTTCTTCATGCGTTAATACCAACAGGTATGGTTTGCATGTCTCAAACGTTTCAAAAATGAGTGAGTACAAAGATCCATCAGCATGGAGCTTCATTATGCATTTTATACCAACATGACTCAGGTGGCAGTGCCACAACTAAGTGGTGCTATCATTATTACTTTGTATCTTTTGGCACCAATGTTATGAACATGTGTAACACTACGATCGAGATTAAATAAACCATTGAAGGTAATTATTCAAGCAAATAGAATAACTATTATTATCTTTAAATGAATAATCATTTTGCAATAAACAAGATCCAATCATGTTCATGCTCAACGCAAACACCAAATAACAATTATTTAGGTTTAACACCAATCCCGATGATAGAGGGAGCGTGCGATGTTTTGATCACATCAACCTCGGAAACACTTCCAACACTTATCTTCACCTCGCCTTTAGCTAGTCTCCGTTTATTCTGTAGCTTTTACTTTGAGTTACTAATCACTTAGCAATCGAACCGGTATCTAATACCCTTGTGCTACTAGGAGTACTAGTAAAGTACACATCAATGTCATGTATATCAAATATACATCTGTCGACTTTGCCAGCCTTCTTATCTACCATGTATCTAGGGTAGCTCTGCCTAAGTGACCGTTCCCCTCATAACAGAAACACTCAGTCTCGGGTTTGGGTTTAATCTTGGGTGTCTTCATTAGAGCAGCAATTGGTTTGTCGTTTCATGAAGTATCCCTTCTAGCCCTTGCCCTTCTTGAAACTAGTGGTTTTACTAACCATCAACAATTGATGCTCCTTCTTGATTTCTACTTTCGCAGTGTCAAACATTGTGAATCGCTCAAGGATCATCATATCCTTGATATGTTCATAGTTCATCATGAAGCTCTAGCAGCTTGGTGGCAGTGACTTTGGAGAACCATCACTGTCTCATCTGGAAGATTAACTCCCACTTGATTCAAGCGATTGTTGCACTTAGACGATCTGAGCACATGCTCAACGATTGAGCTTTTGTCCTTTACTTTGTAGTCAAAGAATCTTGTCGGAGGTCTCATACCTCTCAACAAGGGCACGAGCATGAAATCTCAATTTCATCTCCTAGAACATCTCTTATGTTCCCTGGCGTTTCAAAACGTCTTCGGCGCCTTGCTTCTAAGCTATTAAGTATTATGCACTGAACTATCACATAGTCATCAAAAATGTGTATGTCAGATGTTTGCAACATCCACAGACGACGCTCGAGGCGCAGCACACCGAGTAGTGCATTAAGGACATAAGCCTTCTACGCAGCAATGAGGACAATCCTCAGTTTTACGGACTCAGTCCGCAAAGTTGCTACTATCAACTTTCAACTAAATTTTCTCTAGGAACATATAAAAAACAGAAGAGCTATAGCGCAAGCTACATCGTAATTTGCAAAGACTATTAGACTATGTTCATGATAATTAGTTCAATTAATCATATTACTTAAGAATTCCCACTCAAAAAGTACATCTCTCTAGTCATTTGAGTGGTGCATGATCCAAATCCACTAACTCAAGTCCGATCATCACGTGAGTTGAGAATAGTTTTAGTGGTAAGCATCTCTATGCTAATCATACCAACTATACAATTCATGCTCGACCTTTCGGTCTCATGTGTTCCGAGGCCATGTCTGCACATGCTAGGCTCGTCAAGCTTAACCCGAGTGTTCCGCGTGTGCAACTGTTTTGCACCCGTTGTATGTGAACGTTGAGTCTATCACACCCGGTCATCACGTGGTGTCTCGAAATGAAGAACTATAGCAATGGTGCACAGTCGGGGAGAACACAATTTCGCCTTGAAATTTTAGTGAGAGATCACCTCATAATGCTACCGTCGTTCTAAGCAAAATAAGGTGCATAAAAGGATTAACATCACATGCAATTCATAAGTGACATGATATGGCCATCATCATGTGCTTCTTGATCTCCATCACCAAAGCACCGGCACGATCTTCTTGTCACCGGCGCCACACCATGATCTTCATCATCATGATCTCCATCAACTTGTCGCCATCGAGGTTGTCGTCCTACTTATGCTATTAATACTAAAGCTACGTCCTAGCAATATAGTAAACGCATCTGCAAACACAAATGTTAGTTTAAAGACAACCCTATGGCTCCTGCCAGTTGTCGTACCATCGACGTGCAAGTCGATATTAACTATTACAACATGATCATCTCATACATCCAATATATCACATCACGTCATTGGCCATATCATATCACAAGCATACCATGCAAAAACAAGTTAGACGTCCTCTAATTTGTTGTTGCATCTTTTACGTGGCTGCTATGGTATCTAGTATGATCGCATCTTACTTAAGCAAAGACCACAACGGAGATGTGCAAATTATTATTTAACCTCTCCAAGGACCGCCTCGGTCAAAACCAATTCAACTAAAATTGAAGAAACTGACACCCGCCAGTCATCTTTATGCAACGAGGTTGCATCTCAATCGATGAAACCAGTCTTTCGTAAGCGTACGAATAATGTCGGTCCGGGCCGCTTCAATCCAACAATACCACCGAATCGAGAAACGCCTAAGGAGGGCAGCAAATCGAATATCACCGTCCAAAAAACCCTTTGTGTTCTACTCGAGATAACATCTACGCATGAACCTAGCTCATGATGCCACTCTTGGGGAACGTTTGCATGGGAAACAAAAAATTTCCTACGCACACGAAGACCTATCATGGTGATGTCCATCTACGAGAGGAGATTTGGATCTACGTACCCTTGTAGATCGCACAGCAGGAAACGTTTAAGAAATGCGGTTGATGTAGGGGAATGTCCTCACGTCCCTCGGTCCGCCCCGCGAACCGTCCCGCGATCCGTCCCACGATCCGCTCCGATCTAGTGCCGAACGGACGGCACCTCCGAGTTCAACACACGTACAGCTCGATGACGATCTCCACCTTCTTGATCCAGCAAGAGGAGGCGGAGAGGTAGATGACTTCTCCAACACAGTGGCGTGGTTGTGGTGGTGGTGGTGCTATTCCAGCAGGGCTTCGCCTAAGCATCGCTGAAACTAGAGGAGAAATAGATCTAGAGAGAGAGGGCAACACGTGGTTGCTTTTCTATGTCTCAATAACCCTCAATACCTCTAGTATATATAGGAGGGAGGGAGGGGAGGAGGCAGCCTCAAACCCTCAAGGTTTGGCCGAAATTGGAGGTGGAGGAGTCCTACTCCAATCCTACTTGGAGTAGGATTCCACCTTCTCACTTGGAAACTCTTTCCACCTTGTGTTTTTTCCTTCTCAAACCTTATGGGCCTTAGTGGGAACTTATTCCAGCCCAATAGGGGCTGGTTTATCTCTTCCCATAGCCCATGATACCCCTTGGGGCGTGACACCCCTCCCGATGGTCCCCGGCACCCCTCCCGGCACTTCCGGTACACTACCGATGAGCCCGAAACTTTTCCGATGACCAAAACAAGACTTCCTATATATCAATCTTTACCTACACACCATTCCGGAGCTCCTCGTGATGTCCTCGACCTCATCCGGGACTCCGAACAAATTTCGGTTACCAACACCTATAACTCAACTATATTGAAACATCATCAAACCTTAAGTGTGCAGACCCTGCGGGTTCGAGAACTATGTAGACATGCCCCGAGGTACTCCTCGGTCAATATCCAATAGTGGGACCTGGATGCCTATATTGGATCCTACATATTCTCCGAAGATCTTATCAGTTGAACCTCAGTGTCAAGGATTCATATAATCTTGTATGTCATTCCCTTTGTCCTTCGGTATGTTACTTGCCCAATATTTGATTGTCGGTATCCGCATACCTATTTCAACCTCGTTACCAGCAAGTCTCTTTACTTGTTCCATAATACAAGATCCCGTGATTTACACTTAGTCACATTGCTTGCAAGGCTTGTGTGTGGTGTTATATTACCGAGTGGGCCCCGAGATACCTCTCCGTCACACGGAGTGACAAATCCCAGTCTGGATCCATACTAACTCAACGGACACCTTCGGATATACCTGTAGAGCACCTTTATAGTCACCCAGTTACGTTGTGACGTTTTATGCACACAAGGTATTCCTCCAGTGCTAGTGAGTTATCTGATTTCATGGTCATAGGAACAAATACTTGACACGCAGAAAACAATAGCAATAAAACAACACGATCAATATGCTAAGTTCATAGTTTGGGTCTTGTCCATCATATGATTCTCCTAATGATGTGATCCCGTTATCAAGTGACAACACTTGTTTATGGTTAGGAAACCTTGACTATCTTCGATCAACGAGCTAGTCAACTAGAGGCTTACTAGGGACAGTGTTTTGTCTATGTATCCACACATGTATTTGAGTTTCCAATCAATACAATTATAGCGTGGATAATAAACGATTATCACGAACAAAGAAATATAATAATAACCAATTTATTATTGCCTCTAGGGCATATTTCCAACAAGTAGTAGTTTTTTACTACCGCTCCGTCAGACTTTTTGCGCATCCTTTTGCCTCAACACTCATAGGGGTGGTAGTAATTTCTTACTACCGTTGTTGGTGAACTACCATGCGGTAGTACTGCTCCTAGCAACGGTAGTACCGCTCTGCTAGTGTTGTGAGTGGGTGGGTATTGGTTGGATTGTTCCCCTGCTATATAAAGGGGTCTTCTTCCCTGAGAAGGTTACCTCTTACCACCTGAAGCTCCATTGTTGCTCCAAAGCTCATTCTTGCCCGATCTCTCTCCCTAGCCAATCAAACTTGTTGATTTCTTAGAAATTGGTTGAGAAGGCTATGATCTACACTTCCACCAGGAGATATTTGATTCCCCCCCCCCCACTAATCCTTTGCGGATCTTGTTACTCTTGGGTGTCTGAGCACCCTAGACGGTTGAGGTCACCTCGGGGCCACATTATATTGTGGTGAAGCTTCGTGGTCTTGTTGGGAGCCTCCAAGCTTTGTGTGGAGATAGTCCCAACCGAAAGGACATGGATGTCGCCTAGAGGGGGGTGAATAGGCGCTTTAAAAAATTACGATTTAGGCTTGAAAAAATGCAGAATAAAACTAACGTTTAATTTGTCAAGCACAAGACCTACAAACAACTAGGCTCACCTATGTGCACCAACAACTTATGCTAAGCAAGATAAACAACTAAGTGATAGCAAGATATATGACAATAAACAATATGGCTATCACGAAGTAAAGTGCATAAGTAAAGGGTTCGGGCAAGAGATAACCGAGGCACGCGGAGATGATGATGTATCCCGAAGTTCACACCCTTGCGGATGCTAATCTCCGTTGGAGCGGTGTGGAGGCACAATGCTCCCCCAAGATGCCACTAAGGCCACCGTAATCTCCTCACGCCCTCGCACAATGCAAGATGTCGTGATTCCACTAAGGGACCCTTGAGGGCGGTCACCAAACCCGTACAAATGGCAACCCTTGGGGCGGTTACCGGTACCCGTACAAATTGCTCGAGGCAATCTCCACAATCCAATTGGAGACCCCAACGCTTACCCGGAGCTTTACACCACAATGACTGAGCTCCAAGACACCACCAAGCTTCTAGGACGCCAAAGCATCCACGAAGAACAATCTCTAGGGTACTAAGTACCAAAGGGTAATAAGCTTCTCAACTTCCCACTTCCACGTATCACCGTGGAGAACTCAAACCGATGCAACTAATGTAATGGCAAGAACACACGAAGTGGTCAAGTTCCTCACACTCAAATCCCTCCAAAACAACAAAAGCTATGGAGAAATATGAGAGGAAGAACAAGGAGCTCACAAAGAACTCCAAGATCTAGATCCAAGGGGTTTCCCTCACATAGAGGAGAAAGTGATTGGTGGAGATGTGGATCTAGATCTCCTCTCTCTTTTCCCTCAAGAACAAGCAAGAATCATTGGAGGGGTTGAGAGTTAGCAAGCTCTAAGAATGTCAACAATGGAGATAGAACATGAGCTCAACAGATGGATCAGAGCAAGGGGGAAGAAGACCCCCTTTATATAGTGGGGGAAAAAATCAGACCGTTACCCCCACTTACAGCCCGAGCCGAGCGGTACTACCGCTGGCTCCAGCGGTACTACCGCTGACCCTCCGGCGGTACTACCGCTGGCTGCAGCGGTACTACCGCTGAGCCCATGGTAGCGCAAAGATACTACCGGGCCAACCACCGCCAAGAAAGTCTTCGCAAAAATGTCTGATGCAGTACAACCGCAAAGATGACGGTACTAAAAGCTTGGAGCGGTACTACCGCTGGCCAGGGGCGGTACTACCACTGGGACAACGGTACTACCGCCAGCTCTAGCGGTACTACTGCTAGGGCCAGCGGTACTACCGCCAGCTCTAGCGGTACTACCGCTAGGTCCAGCGGTACTACCGCCACCTCTAGCGGTACTACCGCTCGCCACTGAAACAGCCATAACTTTCGCATACGAGCTCCGAATCGAGCAAACCCAAGCTTGTTGGATTCAGGACGACAAGCTTGTTGCATGGAAATCTTAAGACCATGCAGATATGAAAATGCCAATGATATAGAGATGTGAGTCCTCTATGAATGAAGAACCGGCAAAAACACCAACATCGAAAACATCATAGTAGATGCATATGGACTCCGTTTTCGATGAACTCGAGCTTGTCACGAAGATGACCATAAGCTCTAAAACTCACAAAGAGAAACACCAAACAAGAACCAAGAAGTATGATGCAAGGATGCAAATGGTTTGAGCTCTCAACGAACGATACGATCAAGCTACTCACTTGAGAACCCCCCTTGATAGTACAACAATCTATCCTAAACAGAAAACCTATCAAGGGCAAACCTATACCTTGCACCTCGTCCTCTTGAGCTAGATGATGATGATCTTGGCTTCCTCAAGATGGACCACCTTTCTTGATTGCGTTGGCTTGATGAAGACTAGTTGATTGCTCCCCCATACTCACTATGGGTGAGCCACTCTTCAGCATATCTTCACAAGCCCATTGCCACCACAATGGACGGCAAGCTTCAAGCATGATATCTTCGTGTTGATCCACTTGAACTTGCACATCGCAATCTTGATGATGATCACAACTTGACATCATACTTCATGGGTTGTATGAGATCTTCCCTTTGACGCAAGCCCATGGAAACACACCTAACCCCCACATAGAACTCTCACGAAGACCATGGGTTAGTACACAAACACGTAATGGACAATGCTTACCATACCATGGGATCACTTGATCCCTCTCGGTACATCTTGTACGCTTTGTGTGTTGATCATCTTGATTTACTCTTTGTCTGAGATTTTGATCAACCATGTGTCTCTATGACCATACTTTGGATAATACCTTGAATACCATCTTGGTCATCATATAAACTCCTTGAACCCAACAGATGGACTTCAAGAAGTGCCTATGGACAAATCCTATAAATATAACTTAAGGCAACCATTAGTCCATAGGAACTGTCATCAATTACCAAAACCACATATGGAGATATATGCTCTAACACCAACCTTGTTTGTAAAGGTCTGATCGTCGCCTTCAAGGGCACCAATAGTGGAATCACGACATCTCGCATTGTGTGAGGGCGTGAGGAGAATAGGGTGGCCGTAGTGGCTTCTTGGGGAGCATTTGCCTCCACACCGCTCCAACGGAGACGTACTTCATGTCAAAGGGAAGGAACTTGGGTAACACATCCTCGTCTCCACCAGTTCCACTTGTCGTTATCTCTTACCTTTACTTTGTACTTAGTATTGTTGTGGTGTATTCCTTGCTTGCACTTGTTGTCCTTATTGTTAGCATCATATAGGTTGCTCACCTAGTTGTTCATCTAGAGAACCTTTTGTTGCTAACCCTAATTTGTTAACAAGAGATAAAAATTGGTAGTTGCCTATTCACTCCCCCCCTCTAGTCAACCATATCGATCCTTTCACATGGGCTTTGTTAATATAGTTGGATCATACGGTGTTTGTCCCTTGCTATCTTGGTGTGATGAATTGAATCTTTCCCTTTGAGATTTTGTTATGTCGGACTGAATATTGGATTTGAGATCACTTGATGTATGTCTTGCATGTGGATACCCGTGGTGACAATGGGGTGTTCTATTGATTCACTTAATATATGTTTTGGTACGGAACTTGCGGATTCCCGTTGTAACAATGGGGTTATCTATGCATAGGGGTTGATACACGTTCTTGTCCTACCATCTCCAATAGATATCTTGGGGTACTCTTTGAAGTTCTTTGTGTTGGATTGAATATTATGAATCATAAATTGTTTGATGCATGTCGAATAATTAACCCACGGATACTTGTGGTGACATTGGAGTACCTAGGTGACATTAGGGTTGATTGATGTGTATCATAGATGTTATTCCAGTACAAATTCTAAGGTTGTTTGTGACACTATAGGAATAGCCCAATAGATTGATCGGAAAGGGTAACTTTGGGGTGGTACTACTACCTACAATAATTTCATATTATGTTCTTCGCTAGATATGAACTTTGGAGTGATTCTTTGTTACACGTTGAGGGATGATCATATGATTCTATTATGTTAGTAGTGTTGAGAGATTGTACTAGTGAAAATATGAACCCTATGCCTTATTTCCAAGCATTTATATAATGTTTTGCTTATTGTTTTTCTATTTTCTACCTTGTTGTTTTTATATTTTCAGATTACAATAACCTATATCTATTATCCATATTGCACTTGTATCACCATCTCTTCGCCGAACTAGTGCACCTATACAATTTGCTATTGTATTGGGTGTGTCAGGGACACAAGAGATTTCTTGTATTTAATTTCAGGGTTGTTTGAGAGAGACCATCTTCATCCTACACCTTCCACTGACTAATAAACCTTAGGTCATCCACTTGAGGGAAATTTGTTGTTGTCCTACAAAACTGTGCACTTGGAGGCCCAACAACATCTACATGAATAAAGTTGCATAATAGACATCAACCCCTTCTTTTGCTCTACCACGAGACTCACGGGCGCGAAGAGCATCGCCAGCTACGAACGCGGGGGGTTTAGACAGGTTTGGGCCACCCGGAGGTGTAATACCCTACGTCTTGTGAGGTTTTTGGATGATGAGTATGTCCAAGTTACAAGGAGCACAACAACCTGGCAAGATGCTCTAGAGTGTCAGCTATGCGTGCAAATGGATAGGGTTTCGACCCTCAAAAAGGTAACCTTGGACCTCCTTTTATAGTCTCAAAGGGTTACCACAGTGGTTAAAAGGGTAAATACACAAGGGTGTATAGTAATCGTAACAGTGGTTAAACTACTGCCACGCTACATTGGAAGCTACCTAGCCCCGACGGATTAGGACACACGCATTAAATGCGTCGTGAGATGTCGCACCGACGTCTCTTCCCGGCAAGGATCATCTCTCCTTCTGTACCGTTCGTCCAACTACCTCTTATTATCATGCCACGCCATTAGAACGGGTGCCAATAAAGTTGTTGTAAATCTCTCAAGCTGCCACGTGCCCCGACAAGGTCTACCTAACTGCCTGCCCACGCGACACCTTTTTTATGGCGACAATCAGCCTAATGAGGTGAGCGGTGGAGAGGTAGTGGTGTCCTTGTCGGATGCAATGATTGTTAGGTCTCTTTCACTGGCAAGGTGCCCACGCGACACCTTTTTGATGGCGACAATCAGCCTAATGAGGTGAGCGGTGGAGAGGTAGTGGTGTCCTTGTCGGATGCAATGATTGTTAGGTCTCTTTCACTGGCAAGGTGGCTTGCCGGTGGTTTGACCTTGTTGTATGGCGTTGTGTTGGGTGCAACACTTCCTGGCAAGACTTGCCGGACAGGAGGCTGATGTCGTCTGTACACAAGTCAGGGTACTAAGGTATCCGTTCTTTAGTACACCGACACAAGGAATTCAACGATGAAAACGATTCGAGATTTGGACGCACGGTTTAAGAGATTAAACATTTTGAAAATACAGATCTACGAAATAAAGGGAAAACTCCGAGGCTGCAATAAGTGGCATACATGCAATGTGTCACTTGTTGCAATTTGGGAAGGTGCGAATGATATGTGAAAGAAGTACTCCTCAATTAGTGATTTCGCGTTTGTACATGTGTGTAGAACCTTGACAAAAATGCTTTAGTTGACCGGCCTAGTAAGGCAATCGCACAACGGAGTGCATAGGCAGAAATATGCTACATCTTGCATTAAGCGAGATATAACATTAATTTTGAAATAAGGCCATGCATGACTATTGTTGGGTTGTCCTGCCGCCACACCTCAATCACAACCTGGCCTATCAACACCTCATCGAGTGAAGGAGAGTGCTCCATTTTGAGGGGATATATTAACTTAGTAGCTGCTAACGTGCGCTTCGCAGCACCATTGTTCAATCATGGGATTAACTCTTTTATACCTAGTACGTTATTATGATAATTTCTTTCCTTTGGATTTTATCTATGTTGGCTTGTGTTTTAATTATGTGATAGAGGTGTTTTTCTGTTTGTAAATCATGTTGTATTGCTATTGGAGAAAATGTTTGCTCCGTGAGGAGAGTGAAGTTGTGTTGGTGTGTGGTTGTGTCGTCTTACATGTTTCGGCATTGGTGTCACTCCACGTTGAAGCCATGAAATTGCCACGACAACGCTCACGAGGCCAGTCCACAAAAACTCTCACTCGCTCAGCTTGACTCCTTGCTTCTCTCACTGGCCCACTGCTAGCTCAGTAAGCAAATTGGCTATCTTTTTTGTTGAAAAAGTTAGTTTAATTAAAAGACATTCATGAATTTAAAACCATGAATTTAAAAAAATGTCAGAAATTTAAAATGTATTCATGATTTCAAAAAATGTTTACAAATTAAATAACTTTAAAATAAAAAAAACTTCTTTTAAAATGATTTTGAACATAATAAATATACACGAATTTATTAAATATTATTGAATCTGAAAAAAGTGAATTTAATTATTATTTTGGGTTTTTCAAATGTTCACAAATTTCAATAAATGCTCATGAAATAAAATGTGAAAGAAAAGAGAAGTAGAAATAAAACTAAACAGTACACGACCTTACATGCAGGGCTCTCAACGTCCCCACAATCCCCGAAACACCAAAACATTTCTATGGTGTATACAAATTATACTAATTCAGCGATAATTAGTATGGATCGGAGGGGGTAATGGATTGTGATGGTATTACTTGACTAGGATCACACGAATGATGATGTCTAAAAAAATATTGCACGAATGTCATCACCCGAATTGCTCTTAAGATTACTTCTATAGTTTACGCCGGAACACACGCAGTCATTTTAAACATAATGCCTTGTATCAAATCCGCTTGGGGACTCCTCTCCCGCGTCGCCCTCCTCTGGCGGTTCGAGGGAAAACTCTAAGTCCGCCGCCGCCTTCCTCTCACTCCCATCCCTCCCCTTGCCGCTGCCTGAGGGGCTCGCCGGTGAAGTCCGGCCAGCTTCGGGGACGGCGGCGGCAAGGCATTCTTCTGCCGGTGCGACGGCTTACCGAGGCATGACCTCGTTCGTTAGGTGGCGGCCGGATCTCGGGCTGGTTTCAGCCAAGACCGACGTGGTGGCGGGGATGTTGGCCGTCGACGCGTGGAGTGTTCATGAAGGCTTGGTGCGGCGACCTTGCTCGAGATGCTGAAGCGATGGGCCAAGGTTACGGTGGTGGTTGCTGCATGCCGGCTAGATCCGAGCCCATCCGGGGCGGAGGAGGACGCGCAAATTGCGACGCGTACTGGTGGAGGTTGGAGGCAACACTCCTTTGTCCCGCTTTCAGTGGGTGAGCTGCGGCGGCTGCGGGCGGGGCCGGCTAGATCAGGGCCCTTCTTGGCCCGTGGCTGGTGCGAGAGGTGGTGCAGACCGCGACATGTGGGGCGCATTTCGATGCTTCGTCGTGCTCCGGCCTGGACGTGAGGAGGGGCAGCTCCAGATCAGCTAGTGGGTGCGTCCGCGGAGCTTTCCCAGACGTAGGTATGCAATTTCTTCGGACGGAAGTCCTGCTCTTGGCGAGTGATGACAACGCCCATGGGTGGTGTTTCCTTGTTGAAGGCCTCACCGAGGAGACCTTGCACCTCTCTTGTCTTCGAGTTCGGTCTCCGGGTGAAAACCCAGATTTGCCTTGTTGGATCGGCGATGACGGCGTCCTTCACGTCGTTTCTTTGTTGGGAGCATCGCTATGGAGATTTGACCTCCTGATGGGAGCACATGGTCTATGGTAAGGTGTCCAGTCCGGAGTTGACAGTGGCAGGATGATGATAGGGTCTGTGGTGGCGCTCCGTTGGGGCCTGGCTGTTGGCCGACGGTGTTTGGGTATTGGAGCACTCTTGAATGCAATCAACGTCAAGCAAGTCATGTTGGTTGTCCTCTTGCTACCGGAGTGGCATATGTCTGCTCCTTTATGGATATGTCTTCTTTCTCTGATGTCGACGAGGCGGTTCAACATGCTTGTGGCAGCCATGATCGATGCGACAGCTTGGTGCACTTGTGTGATGTTGCAGCGAAGTCGATGTCGTCAGGCCGTGAGCGCGGTTGGTGATGTACGATGACGTTGCTTGTATCGTTGATGTTTCTTCTGTTTGTTTGGTTTCTTGGCGCTTTTGTATGCCATGTAGTGCTTTAGACCTAGTTTAGCTAGACGTGGTGTGTCTTTTTTACAGATTTTTGCTCGATTTTTTTTAATGAACGGAGCATTGGAGCACTCTTGAATGCAATCAGCGTCAATCAAGTCATGTTGGTTGTCCTTTTGCTACCGGAGCGGCATATGTCTGCTCCTTTATGGATATGTCTTCTTTCTCTGATGTCGACGAGGCGGTTCAACATGCTTGTGGCAGCCATGATCGATGCGACAGCTTGGTGCACTTGTGTGATGTTGCAGCGAAGTCGAAATCATCAGGCCGTGAGCGCGGTTGGTGATGTACGATGACGTTGCTTGTATCGTTGATGTTTCTTCTGTTTGTTTGGTTTCTTGGCGCTTTTGTATGACATGTAGTGCTTTAGACCTAGCTTAGCTAGGTGTGGTGTGTCTTTTTTACAGATTTTTGCTCAATTTTTTTTAATAAACCGAGCAATTTCAGTCATCGATTTCTTCTTCTGCAATGAAATCTTAGCAGCTCTTCTGCTAACTTTAAATAAAAAATGAGCAGAATAACCAGTACTAATATGCACAAACCAGTGTAGATCAACTCATCAAGCCCAATTATTATTACCACTAATTCCAGTCCACACCGGCAGAGACAGCACATCACAACGGACCACAAAGCTTTTCGTCCGTTTGCTTAGTCAAACTGTACAAAAGTCACGCACGCACACACACACACGAGAATCCTCCCCAACGACAGCAGTTAAACTCGCCAAAGCCCGAGGAGATCTGCGCAGCCTTTGCACATGGTTTCAACCGCCTCAGCGGCTACTCCACCTTCATCGAGTCTGCAACCCAAAAGAAGATTCGTCAGCCAGCCGACTCGACGGCCAGCAGTCAAACACAGCCGCACAAGAAACGCAACGGACAACCCTTACCGGAGTTCTCCAAGCTGCTGGTGCCGGCGTCAGCCGGGAAAGCAACCGGACCAATGCCGCGAAGCTCCTCGTCCCAAACGATGCTCCTCTGTCAAAGGGGAAAGCTATCATCAGTCTCTCGGCTACCGTTTTGCTCGTGGGTGTTACAATTGGATGCAGACCTGGGGGAACGCAGGCAGCTGAGCCGTCCTCGCCATATGATGAACACTTGCCGGGTCCGGGATGATGATCCCGTTCCCGTATAGCTCTGGACGCGAGAGGCCCGGCTGCGACGCCCTGAACATGCTGCCGTTAGGATGAACGTTGCCCAATCGCTGGCCGTATCCCGGAAACGCAGAGCGCGCGTCCTGCGGGCAAAGGATCTGCGAGGAATGAAGTGATTTTAACAGTGTATAAACACATGTGTCTTCTTCGTTGTTCAGACTCGATTGATCTTACATCTTGGAGGTCGAGGTCGCAGTTCAGCTCGGGGCTGACTGCAGAGAGCTTCATTGAGAGGAACTGCAGAAACCAGAATGGAAACAGGCACCTGAAGCTTTCAGCCATTGCTGGCCAGGAGCAAGTGATCTTTGAGGAATCTGTTGTTTCAGTATACTTACCTCGACCTGCCGCTGCAGAGACTGCACATAGTTTATGATCTCGTCGAGCATCATTGCCTTGCCTGTAATCTGCGTTGCCATAGGCAACCACATCGGTTAGAGTAAGCAAATCCATAACCATATTACAGTGAGCAAATTTCTGAAAAATTTACGGCCGAAGAGCAAATTTCCACTTGTTGATGACGCTGATACCTTGTTGCAACCTGGGACGAGGTCTTGCAGATGCTTCATCCTCTCATTGATCTTCTCCCTCCGAAACTGCGTTTCAGACGGACAAGATACTACTGTGAGCAAGAATGTCACAAAGTGCAGCGCTGTGAATTACGTTGATCGAGAGGCTAGTCACCCTTTCTGCAAGGCTGTGGTTGTTGGTCGCCTGGCCGCGCTTTGCCCGGATATGCACGTAGTCCTCTCTGTTGCTAGCAGCATCGCCTTCCTTCTCACCGGCGCGCTCCATGCTGGCCTCTCTCCGAGACATGGCCCCAGTTTCCTCCTGCGGTGATACATACACGACGATGAGATGAGATGAGATGCAGTCCAAAATGACGAGACTAGCAAGAACAGGGACAGAAAGAGGCTCCATAATTTCATTACTTGCGAATGCATTGTCGAACTGCCCTCGCCCGAGCCCTTCCGTTTACCTCCCTTCAAACCCTTCTCCATGCTCATATTTCTACTCAGCTCGGTACCACTACCACCTGGAGAGAGTTGGGAAACAGGGAAATGCCAGCAGTGAGAAGAACCTTCACATATGAATGAACAAGTACCTTCGCCATGCTTCAGCATGAGAAGTGAGGAGAATATTTTTTTACCAGCAGTATGGTTATAGAACTGAACTCCATCTTGCATCCCTGCATTGTGCATAGGAAAAAGGACGTGCTCGTCGAAGTCCATGGCATGGTCTAGCAAAGCAAGCGGGTTGGCGGCTCCGGACGCGAAGCTCCGCTCGCCGTTGCTTCCAGGGGCAGTGCAGGGAGGGGAATACATCTGCCAAGAAAAACAATGATCACTCCTATGACCTCGACCATCTTGCCAACAACATCCCACAAACACACAAAGCCATCAACCAAACCTTGTGCTTGATTTGATTGATACCTGATCAGATCTCAGTGTGATGTTGCACCCATTCTAAATTGCGAGGTTTGGCCAGTGGTAGTGGTGAAGGGGCTTGCTTTACTTAAAGGCTGGAGAATGCGGAGGAGCAGATCGGGGTGGAGCTGGCAGTCAATATCTTGCAAGGCTCAACAAGGAACAACTAACTCTTGCAGCCTTACATAAAGATTGCCCTCCAAAGTGAAAAAGTTAAGTGAGGCTAATGCAACGGACAGACGCAAGGGCAAACATGGAGACCACAGTAGTACATGGAATAGAATTGTCGGTACTGCTATGCTAACAACCGTGTACCAGCTGGATCACATCCGGAGATCAGAATATATAAAGGGTTCTGAATTCAGATCAGCTGGAGATTTACAGTTGGTGGTACTGCGGAAATCGAAAACCGGCCCAAGGATCAGATGCTACTGTCATCCACGTACTCTATGGGCCAGCCCGGAATAAGGTTAATGGCGCTAATCAATAAATGAGCCAGATCTATCTATGTTTAAACCCTACCAAAAATTGAACCTATGCCCCACCTTCACCAAGATTTCTGAGAATCCCATACAAGTTTTCAGTTTATGGCCTTTTCTTATCTTTTGCACAAAGTTCAGTTTATGTCATGGACCTGTGGAGCTATTTTAGAATAACTCCACTGGGAGACTTATGATAATAGTACCTTTTTTTAAACACAAATGAAATCATGTTAGTCCCGCCGACCACAAACATGAGATACATTATTATATGTGCAGTCATTGTTTTAAAACTTTCATCACCAGCATTAGATTTTGCATTACCAAGATGCCCAGACTGATTCAAGTCTTCTTTTCTCCCATCACAATCTATACTGGTCTATACACAAATCATGTGTTCGATATGAAAACTCCGGAAGTGCGTTCATCGGGGCGGATGCAAACTATGCGAGTGTATAGCTGACACTGAAAAAACTAGCTACCACAGAATCAGATCCAGACAACAGGAAAGAGAGCAACATCTCCTGCATGTTCTCGAACAGAAATACAAACTATGGAAGAAATTTAGGGTCTGTGATCGAGTGCCAAAAAGCCAGAAAATTAGCCGGTTGTTACTAGTGGAAAAGGGGAGGCTTCCTCATCACCATATACAGTGAGTACTGAGCATTGCCCCTACCCCCATCCGAATTTGATGTGGGAACAATGAATGATATGAAGAGAAACGCTGGATTTACACCAGCTGCAGGACCCTTGAGACTCAGCTGTCACCAGTGCAGAACAACCTTAAGAAGAACGGCAATCCAAATTGAGAAGCCGGAATCAGCCAAGGTGCCAGGACAAGGGGCCCCGAGGCGTTAAAAGTTCCACCCTTTCATTGAGCGTGTAGATCGAGGGGGATATCATGAGTCAAAAACACTAGGAGGATGCAGCCCCGAAATCGTCCAGGGAGAGGAGAAAGCTGATGCCACTTATTAGTACTGGGCTAATAATGCTCTCGTACTGTAATTTCTCGAGAGCGATAAACAAATCCCCACGTACTGTTGAAACACGCAGCGGACACTCATGGGAGCAGGAAGAAAACATTCGACCGAAATGTACTCACGTTGAAAAAAACACGGTTGGCACTCATGGAAGGAGGGGAAAATGATGCAAGCAGCTCACCCCCCCCCCCCCCCCCCCTCCCGAGAAAGTATTCTAGTAGTACCAAAATGTGCCGCTGGTATTCCAAAAAGCTGAAACGCAAGACTATTTGCCAGCGGAGAGGATGCCACAGCAGCATACGCAGAGCATCAATGGAGGTGAAGAAACGTTGTTGTTACCAGCAAGGAGGTGAGAGCCGCTGCTGCGGCGGCGGCTTCCGCTGCTCCTCCTCTTCTTTTGATCGCTAGCGAGCGCTGCCTGCGGTCACTCTCACGGTCTCACCAGCCTATGGTATAGTGAACAGTGTTCACCATGCGGTGGTAGTAGTAGTGTCGGCGTGCGGACATGTGGCCGGCTAGGAGGGAAGATAATAAAAGGAGAGAAGGGGCGCCACCACCAACTGTTTCTTCACTTCACAGCGCCCTTGTTTTACGACGTTCCGCTGCAGTATAAGCAATAGTAGAAGTAGTGCCCTTTTCTTTCTCTACAAGGCCAGTTGCATAATCAGCAGAATTTGGTTAGCCCCCCGCATTCTGTGAAAGGGGGCCCCTCCCCAACGAGCACTATACACGTACGATGCAACAATGGTATGGAGCACCGGCAAAGCTGAAAGGGGGTGGTGTCCAGGTGTCCATGTATACTAGCTTGCAAGCACCTCCCTTGAAGTCATCTTGGAATCAATCTGGTGTGTGTGTGTGTGTTCATTGGCTGCCACCTTTCTACTGCTGCTGTTGTTTGGGTTGTTGGGCGGCAACAGCAGATGTGTGGACTGGGTGGCCGTGGAATAATACAGTCAAAAAGTTGAAGGCCTGCGGGCGCAGGGCAGGGCATCCTGGCAGGGGCGTGTATTTGGCAGCGAATTGGATTCTTGTTCTCACTCTCCGGAATCCTGTAGAGGCTCGCTGTCGCTTGTGCGGTACACATCCAGCTTTCATGCCACTCTTCTTCCCAAGATAACTCATGATGGATACGGAAAACTAATCGGACGCGGATGCGGATTTTTCTTTGAATCGTGCAGCCAAACACAGACAAAGAAAATGACAGCACTTCAGGTTTTTTGTGCCAGTTTCAGCAACGCATTCGTGAGAACCAAAGGGTTAGGTTAGGATTTAGCACTGGAACAAATTTAACTTGTGCAGTCCCCCAGTCCCAGGCACAGAAGATATCACAGCAACAAAAAAGTAGAGTCCTGGCAGTAAAACACCGCAATGCCTTGCCCCAGCTGGTTTTGTAAACTATTTCTTCCCATGACCTCCCTCCCCCCACATTCTTTTCAGTGCACCAAACCACAAGCAAAGAGAGCAGAAAGATGGAGCCTTTCTCGGGCACCGGGACTGATCCGTACGGCTGTCATTTGAGTACTACGACCAGCAACGGTGGTTTACAGGCCCAGTGCCAAAAGGGTAGTAGGAGTAAATCTCATGACAGATATTTCATGGTTTAAAAATGTTACCATCAAGATGAACCAGGCCAATCGTCAACACAACATGTGTGGGCAAAGCCGGGAAGATGCACGCCTACACCAGAAAGGTTATCTTTCTCCCCCCCTGTGGTCAATGAAAAGCTCGCTTAGAAAACCAGAGCAATCTTTGGTCCCTGCGATGCGGGAGGAGCAACAGCTCCATGCTTCACTCGATCCATCATAGGCCACGGGAAAAGAAGATAGATTACCGAGATGCTTTACAGGTCTAAGCAAATGATGATTGGCGCACATCAAGCATCAGAGTTTCATATGACTTGCACAAAATAACCATCCAACTTTCGACTGCTGGTGGAACTCAGGAAATACCTCAAAAATTCAGACAAATGAACACTCTACTGGGTGAGCTCAAGTGGAGGTTCTCACCCTGTTCATGGCTCAAGGTAACTGTTTGGATTCCACAACCTGTAATACCGTCAACCAAGACAAAAAAAAGCTCTTGCTATTCATATCATCACCGGCTTAAGGCCCTCTATGCATTTTCGCTTCCATATATCATCCTCAAGAAATTAAACCACTCAAATATGCCTTGCATCTGTGGTGTATATAGGAATGCAGGCAGACGGCGTCTACGACCATCCTCGACGGCCAAAAATGAACTAATGACCTATTGCTTTAATAATTGTGCTGTTCTAATTATGCTCTTGCAGAACTAATGACCTATTGCTTTAATAATTGTGTTGTCTTAATTATGCTCTTGCGGACGTATGCATACGCCGTCTGCCTGCATCCGCCTCCCTTATTATAACTGATGATCAGCTGGCTCATCTGGAAGCATTTTATCAGATTCAATTCAGTGAAATGATATGATAGCTAACTCTACTCCAAACTATTAAGCTCCAAATTCTAAAATACTTCAGGTGATAGAATCATGCAGAAAGGCATCACAGAACCAAACATTACTTGTAGTTCCACAAAGACAAATGAAGAGCAGTTGGATAAAAAAAAACAGGTCATATACTCCAGTTCTCCCCAACTACAATTATTAGGTACAGAGGAAGTAGTTTGTATAAAAAAAATGGTAACAAACAATAATTCACTGTGAAAAGGGAAGCTAGAAAAGTGATACAATTACAATCAACTGGTTGATCATATTAACAAATACTCCCTCCGTTTCCATAATGTAGTGCGTGTATTTTTTTTTGAAAAGACAAACTTTTGACCAAGTTTTTAGAGATAACTATTTATATCTACAATATCACATATATAAAGTATGAAAGTTCATCTTATAATGAATCTAATGATATAAGTTTAGCATTCTAGATGTAAATGTCTTTCTCCCCATACTTGGTGAAAGTTTGTGATGCTTGACTTTTCAAATAATCTATATGCACTACATTATGGAACAGAGGGAGTAATATGTTGAATGAGTAGCAACTTCTCGGTTGTCATGAAAAACCTCTGAAAGCCATGACATTAGGTACACTTAGTGATATCAAATGAAAAACAAAGCTAAAAGCCAACCTGCAGTACACTTGGTGATCAGTTCATCTGTTCATTTCGAGCTAAAAGGCCTATATAATTTTTTTCTCCTCTATATATCATTGTCCAGAAATTAAACTACTCTACTATATGTGTGTTCTATCTACAGTATAGCTGATTAGCTGGCGCATTTGGAAGCATTTTACCAGAAGCAATTCACAGAAATTGTATCACTCAAAGTGATAGTAACTTTCTAAAATCACTCAAAGTGATAGAATCATGGAGAAGGGCATCACGGAACCAGATATTACAGTTAATTTCATAAAGACAATTAAAGACCACTTCGTTAGATGAAAAAACAGGTCATATATTCAATACAAAGCTATGGTAACTACGTATAGTTCACTGGAAAACAAAGCAGCTTGATATAAGTGATAGAATTACAATCAACTGGTTGATCCTAGTATATGTGTAATGAATTGCAATTTATTGGTTGCCGGGAACAATCTTTGAAAGCCATGATATTTACACTTAGGCCTTGTTTGGTACTAGTGTTTTTGAGGAGATTGGTGGGGATAATCCCCCAAGGGATTGGGTGAAACCCCAACCTTCACCCAATCCCTTCAAATCCCCATTTATCCCCAATACACTAGGTAGGGGTAGTGTATTGGGTATTGAGAAAAATGCACTATAATTTGGGGATTTGAGGGGAAATGTGGGGATAAAACATGTCAAATACACTAGAACCAAATGGTGTTATGGGATGTGTGGGGATTGAGGGGTTTGACCGGGATAATCCCACAAATTCCCTAAAATACACTAGTACCAAACAAGGCCTTAGTGATATTAAATGAAAGAACAGAGGTAAAAGCCAACAGTATTAAATCTTCCATCTGTTCATATATTAAATGAAAGAACAGAGGTGAGCCTAATAATAGTCCTCTGCTGAAATGTACCTGACACCATTGCCTCATACATGAACAGTAGTGCTATTGACTTGTAGAATACGGGCTAAAAAGAGGATAACTTAACATCAATATATATTTCATGTTGCAACTCAAAATGCCACCAATAAGTCAGCATACGCAACTTCCAAGTGTTTAAAACAAACGTGATAAGAGGGATGGCACCCGCCAGGTTTGGCACTTTGGGTACGAGTGGAGCCTCCTCATACCCTTCCCTGTTAAGCCTAACCATCGCTTGTAACCATACCTGCCAACAGGTACAATTTTTTCCCATACCCACCACCCGACAGGGTGAATGGTACCCGCGGTTAAAAATAGCCATGTCTGCAACACATGAACTTGAGGCCTTGAGCTAGTCATGGTCATAAACAACAAAACACACTTATAACAACAAAACATACTGAGGCAACATATTCTCACCATAAACAGAACATATTCTCATAACAACACACATCATAACCAACACCACATCATAACAACAAAACATACTTATAAAAAAACAACACACCATAAACAGCAACATATTCCCATAAACAGCAGAATTTACTCGAAACAACAACACATAGCCATACATTTTAAGTTCACAAACTCATGATAAAGTTAGAGATACTTTGTACATACATCAAGTCACGAAATAAGCATCACAATAATTGTTACAAGTTCAAATACTGAGGCCCACTTGTCATAAGGGTACATGAGTATGGGCTGTACGATCCCATACCCGCTCTAGCCGATGGGTTTAAGATTTCCCTATTTTATATACCTATGGGTAATTTTTGTCCCATACCCTTACCCTAATAGGGTTTTTATCCACCAGGTATGAGGGTAATGGGTACCCATTGCCATCCCTCCGTTCTTGCTAAGTAATAAGAAAGCCACCAGTAAGCTTCATGTATTTCACAACTTCTTAAATGGAGGCCCCTAGAGTATAATCGGTGCAACAAACCCAAATTGCAAGTACCATGCCTTGAACCTGGGTGGGTGGGAAGGCATCAGCCCTTTTCCACCACTAGTCTATGCCTTAATCTGTCTAAATGCCACTTATGCTCATAGTTATGGTAACAATAGACTCATTCTATATCTGCTAAAATAATAAACATAACCTGAGTCCTTTTCAAAATTTGTTAATGAAAATAATCAGTTCTGGGATAAAAGTACTACTCCCTCAGATCCATATTAATTGTCACTGATTTAGTACAACTTTGTACTAAATCAGCAACAATTAATATGGGTCGGAGGGAGTAACAAAATTACTTATTAAGCTGCCAGATGAAAGCTGATACCAAAACATGTATATAGAGCAAAGTTAAGCTCTCGGTACCCTGAGCCCAAAGCTATTTATTACACATCCGACCATGACATTGGCTAGATCAATAGTCCGAGAAGAGAGCAGAGGTACTTTGATATCATAGCAAGGAATAACTGGAAATTACGATAGCACATATTATCTAAGATACAGACAAAAAAGTTTATGATGATAAGGGCAGTGCACATATGCATAAGCGTGCAACTTATAAACATGTACAAGACAGCCTATGAATGGAATACTTAAGATACCAGTGAAACCTTAAATCAAGGAAAACCTTGGCGATGACCCTCAAAATTGCAGTTGGGCGAGATGTTCCTCCGCTGATTTCCAAAACTACGCCCAAGGATATTGTGATTTATAAAGGGCAGACGGTCCGTATCACCACCAATTACGGGGAAATTAAGTGGGCTACGTGTACCAATCCCCCAACCATAGCCCGAAAACCTTGGGCTGGGTGGCCTCTTGTGACGCCTCATACTGTTGTCCACCTTCCAAGCTGCCACAAACCTCTGCTTCCAATTTCCGCTCCATCCAGAACCCTTGCTAGAAGGGCTGAACTCCAATTCACACCTCCTCTTCCAAAGATCACCATCTGCTGCAAGATCCTGCAATTCCTTGCATGCGCACTGAACCCTTGCAAGATTGACCCCAGGAACAAACTCCAAGACTTTAGCCTTCAGATCATCTGGCAATGCCATCAAGCACGGCGGCAAGCGCAACCCGTTCAGTTGACACAAAGATATCATCAGCGGAAGACATAGCTCGTCCTTCAGCACCCTCCAAAGCTCAAGAATCTCCTTCTCCTCTGTTGCACCCACTTCATTGCTATCCAGATATAGCAGCGGCGCCAGCTTTGGTAACTCCAAGCACAATCTGCGCACTTCTGAGTGTGCCCCGGGCACACACCCATATATCATGACATAATTCGGCATCAATGAGCAGTTCAAAACCACAGTCTTCCCCTCTTCAGCCACGGGTAGCATGGCGACAAGCTCCGGCAGGGTGTATTTTACGGTCAGTGTTGCCGCAGCACCCGAGGCCCAGTCCTTCAACAATCCCAGGCGAGACCCCGTCGGATTCGCCGCGAGGAAGCCAGCATCGACCAGAGCTGCCTGCAGGGCCACAGCCAGGCGATGGATAACGGTGCCATTTGCGCCCCCCGCATTCTCCGCCTCCATCTCCCGCTTGAGAATCCCAATGACGAGGCTCGACAGGCTCTTGGACGCGTGGACGGCCTCCGTCATCACCACATCGGGCGGATCAGATGCCACGGGCACACTAGGCTCCACGAGTAGGGCTCCCGGCAGCGATGAAGAGGCAGGTTGTATGTGTAGATTTTGCGGCAGCGACGAAGAGACAGGCTGTATGTGTAGATTTTGCGGCGGTGACGATGATCCACCAGCCTCCCCATGAGATTTGGAACCGGAAGCAACTTGCCCGATCGAGGGACTAGGGTTGCGGGGAAGGGTTTGAGGAGGCGGAGGCTGCGGTAATAATTCCGCGGTGAGCGTGAAATAGAGGAGGTCACCGGATGCGAGGCCGAGGGCGGTGAGGGTGGCCGAGGGGTCGGGTGAACGGAGCTCCTGCGAGCGGTTGAGGGAGAGGCGGACGGACTCGGCGGGGACGGGCTGCGCCGCGGAGAGCTTGGCGGCGAGGAAGGACCGCACGTCGGAGAGCACGGCCGTGTCCGGCAGCTGCACGCGGTGCGTCTCAGTGACGCCGCCGCGCGCGTCCATGGATCGCAACCTAAGCTTCATGGTCGTCGTCTCTTGGGGAATTTTGCAGTTCTGGATCAGCACCACACGCGAGGGGTATTCACTATTCAGGATTGGGAAGGGGGATGCGCATGTGTTTTTGTATTTTGTTTTTGAGAGAGAGAGAGATAGCGCATGCGGCCAGATTTAACGGGCTAACATGGGCCGGCCTGCCGGATTGGGGGAAACCTCTATGTGGTTGTGAAACAAGGACAACCACAGTTCAACGAACATAAGATATTGGTCATTAAATTAGAGTCTGAGCTTTTTTATAAGAGCAAAGGATCCGTGATGGCTTCGTCTAGCTAACCAACAATATTAGCATGTGAGTTTTCAGGGACTTGCACTACAATGCCATATCATGACATCACCGATGAATCACTTGCCAGCTTCGAGCACACCCTTGAAGACTTGATGGTGCTAGCAGTGGCGGAGCTAGCATCAAGCAACGCCTAGGGCTTAGCTAGCTTAAGTGAACCATTTAGATGATTTTGTATACTTTACAAGAAGAAATTACAAGACAAGTTGTTACTAGGCCTAGGGCTATCTCCGTCATTGGGTGCTAGCAAGATGCTTCTTCACACTCGGAGGGATGAAACATATGATGAAACTTGAGGAGTAGTGCAACTCCTTTGGATTCGGAAACCATGGAGTTCTCGACAGCAAGGGAGTGCCCACTGTTATGGCGTCCGGAACATGGGACCCCATCTTCATCAAGGATGAGTATGATTTCACCGACAAGAAGGTATCGAGCATCCAAAACCGTGTCATTCATTATTTCATGACTTTCATAGGGAACACTATGTTTGGTAGGCAGCACCTAGGGGGCATGTCTATTTATGACATGTGTATGCTTCACGCAACACTTCACCCCAATTCAGTCCCCAAGGAAAATTTGGGAATTTTCTTATTCTCCAATTAGAGGCCTTGTGACTCACCTAGCTGAGCACTTTGCCCTATACTTGGAGGGAGTTGAGTGTGTTAGGGGACCACTGTGCTCAGCTGTAAGGTTATGACAAGTTATAAGTTTGGTGGGCCTTTTGAAGGGAAACATTGTTACAAATGTCCCTTGTCCACTTCTAGCATCGTGTTCATGCGCTTTCCTCTACCGCAAGCTTTTTGTGCCCCCACGCTAGATGTGGGTCCTCTCTATTGAGAAGCTCAAAAAATTTAGACACACAACAGGGTTGGGTAATTTATGCCCATACCGAACCAACACCTGAGTGGGACGACGCAGCTGAGGGCATTGTCCCCGGTTGGGATGTTTGGGGAAATGCACCCAAGTACACTCACCAGCAGCACCATAGGCACGAGGTTTACTATGTGCCTAGGGTAGAGTTTTTCACTATAATAACAGGTTGGAGGGATCTTTACGGACCACCATGAGACTAACATCAACATCCACCTGCTTAGCACGAACATGTAGTCATTTATCTTTCTGGCAGTCGCACCTTGGCACAGGTGGACAATCCTCTAATGAACCATCTCACATGCAGTGGCCTCACACTCCACCATGTGCCCACGATAATGAGGACATGGAATAAAGAGTAGGCCAGGAGCCTAAACTTTGGGAGATCATTCCGTAGTTATTCATGCATGCATGCATATTTCATTTTTCCTCGTTTGTTTATTTTATTTTGTTGGTCATCATGTTTATTTTCAATTTTGTATAATAAATTTCTAGAGAGAACTTCGCTCTTGATTTGTTGGAATTTTCTCAGTTTGTGTCTTTCTTTGGTCGAGCCTGTAGTTTGTTCACCTAACAAGTTGGAAATGAAGAAAGTAAAGTGGAGAATTGATTGAGGGAAAGAAGCAAACCAACACGAGAAGGTATAATATATGAATACTCACTCCTCTTGCAACTTTATTTAAGAAAGTATTTTCATTTGGCTGGTCGCACTTGAGCTTCGTTCCCCTCGCTAGTTGAATATTACTTCGAATTTTTCTAGCAAGGCCTTGTTGTAAATCTTGATTTTGTTCTAAAAAGAAAAACTATAAAAAGAAACTTAGGGGCTCGGATTTTTGAAGAGAACTAGCACTCAAGCAATTCAACTCTATAGTACTGAATTTGATTGTCTCGATGGTGTTTATTGATAGAGTTATTTAGAGGAATACATGTTCAAGTGATTGAGGTTATGCCAAAACCTTCCCGCGATACTAAAATCATGGAGATCCACCTTCTCGATGGCTTCATGTTTTGTTGATATATGTTGAGATCATTCACATAAATGTGACTCCATCGTCAATTTGGAGATTGAGTGGTAAATGACCGACCTTCTCCAAAGAGGTGTGTATGTGGTAAATAAGAACACTGATCATTGAGCCCCAAAGAGAACCATTTTGACCCATAGTGGACAGAATTAAGCCAAAGCGGAACCCCAATGCACCTATCAAGTTTTGGCATAACCCCATCACCGAAGACTGAAGTTCCAAAGACTAATGATTGAGAGAAGTATTTAAGAGTCGTGACTAGGTGGTACTTGTGGGTGTTAATGAGATGTTTGAGTACTATGTTCTCTTCTCTACCAAAACCCCTTGCTCATATTTGTTTTATGAGAACTACAAATAAAAATCCATTCTATTAGGATAATTAGAATTATCTTTGCTAGACTAGCACTTGGTTATATATGAAAAAGTTGGCATGCGAAATTATAACAAGTGATATGAGACTATACATGGCTAGGCAACGAGCTTAAGTGTAGCTATTCAAACGAAAATATTACCTTAACTAAGATCGCATGATTTGAGAGAATGGGTATATCATATCTTCACGAGTGGGTAAAACTTCTTTCTACTCATGTCAAACTCCCTTTTCATTCTCTTGTTTTTTTGTTGCTCAATGGCGAGCAAGTCTTAAGCTTATGGTAGTTGATAGCTCGAGAATTTATGGTTATTTGCAAGGGGTTTTACTTGGTTTTCATCGGATTCAACACTTCTCGGTTATTCTAAAACTAATCCTTCAAGAGAGAAGAAAATATGTTTTCCCATTGTTTGGCAGGAAATATTATATATGGAAGGAAACCAAGGAGAATGACTGCAAATCAAGTCAAATGGAGCAATTTCCATATTGGAGGGCAAGCCACCAGGCAAAACAGAGTGAAAGACGACCTTCCATAGGAGCGCACCAGCTCGTAGTCGTATGAGGTGCCCAGTGCTCCACCTTGTCAATACAGGACACCTTGACAACCCACAAGTATAGGGGATCACGATTGTCTTCACTGGTAGTATTTCACCCTAATTTATTGATTCAACACAAGGGGGGCAAAGAATATTTATTGACAATAACAATTGAGTTGTCAATTCAATCTCATGTGGGATATCTCTCTACAACAAAGATTTAGTAGCACAACAAATGATATTAGTAATGGTAGTAATGATATCAGCAATTTTGGTAACAGTAGTGACAGTAGCAATTGAGTAGCAGGTGTGGCAGTAGGAGCAACAATAGTAACTTAGCAATATTCACTATATGTAGAGCATAGGCACATGGATTAGTGACGGATAATGATTTAGATGACATTGTTCATATAACAGTTACACACTAGGGCAACACAGAACTAGTGCCAATTCATCAATATAATGTAGGCATGTATTCCGTATATAGTCATACGTGCCTGCGATAAGAACTTGCATGGCATCTTTTGTCCTACCCTCCCGTGGCAGTGGGGTCCTATTGGAAACTAAGGGATATTAAGGTCTCCTTTTAATAAAGAACCAGGACAAAGCATTAACACGTAGTGAATACATTAACTCCTCAAACTACGACAATCACCAGAAATAATCCCAATTATTGTCACCTTAGGGTATGCGGATCAAGAAACGTAATAGGTAACTACAACTTGCAAGATAGGATCAAAACCACTCTCATATTCATGAAAACATAATAGGTTCAGATCTGAAATCATGGCACTCGGGCCTAATGACCCACAAGTATAGGGGGTCAATCGTAGTCCTTTCGATAAGTAATAGTGTCAAATCCAACAAGGAGTAGGAGGAAATGACAAGCAGTTTTCAGCAAGGTAATTTCTGCAAGCACTGAAATAGTGGTAGCAAGTTGTTTGATAACAAGATAATTGTAACAAGTGAAAAGTAGCAATAGTAACAATAGGTCCATCAAGGTATCCCAATCCTTTTGTGGCAAAGAACGCGCCAAAATAATTTCTTGTAATAGGCAAAACGTTCTTGAGGGCACGCGGGAATTTCAACTAGTCGCTTTCGTCATGTTGGGTTAATTCGCGTTCGATATTTTAATAATTTAATATGTGGGTGGACCGGTTCTTGGGTGTTTGTTCTTACTTGAACAAACCTCCCACTTATGATTAACCCTCCCGCAAGCATCCACAACTACCAAAAAAGTATTAAGAATAAATTCTAACCATAGCATTAAACATAGGGATCCAAATCAGCCCCTTACGAAGTAGTGCATAGATTGGGCTTTAAGTTTCTGTCACTCTCGCAACCCACCCTCTAATTACTACTCCACAATGCATTCCCTTAGGCCCAAAATATGGTGAAGTGTTAGGTAGTCGACGTACACATAACACCACTAAGGGAATCACAACATTCATATCATCAAAATATCGAACGAATATCAACTTCACATGACTACTTGCAACATGATTTATCCTGTGGCCTCAAGAACAAAAGTAACCACTCACAATTGATAAACATGTTCATGATCCGAGAGGTATTGAATAGCATAATGGATCTAAACATATAATCTTCCACCAAGTAAACCATAAAGCATCAACTACAAGATGTAATTGACACTACTAGACACACCCCAGGTACCAATCTGAGGTTCTGGTATAAGATTGAATACAAGAGATGAACTAGGGTTTTGATAGGAGATGGTGCTGTGTAG
Source organism: Hordeum vulgare subsp. vulgare (assembly GCF_904849725.1). NCBI lineage: Eukaryota > Viridiplantae > Streptophyta > Magnoliopsida > Poales > Poaceae > Hordeum > Hordeum vulgare. The sequence continues at coordinate 521,186,421 of NC_058521.1, forward strand.
CGACCCGACTCAAGACGAGTCAAGCCTCTGGTGTTTCCGTACCATTCCAAGATCATGCTGGTACACACACAGTACATAATGTATATATTCAAGAGTGCAATCACACAACTTTATTAATCGAAAATCTCATAAAGAGTACTTTATTACAATAAAGGATTACAATAAAGTGGCTGAAGGCCAACTCATGAGATATCTAACGAAGACTAGCGGAAGCATCAGGTAGACGAGTCCATCCGACTCCAAGGGCATGTTGCTGAGCGTAGATCGTAGCCTCACTCCTGGTCGGAAAAGTACTCTGCAACATGATACGTTGCAGCCGTGTAGGTCAGCATATTGAATATGCCGGCAAGTCATCAAAGAGAGGAGTAAAATAATAATCAACTATCTCTACATGCATATTTGGCCGGTGGGGCTAAGTTTTGCATAAAGCCAGTTTTATTCTACAACAAGAGGGGCTAAAAGCAAAATATTACTACAAAGGTTGGTTGTTAACGAGATGGTTCCGCCAACCAATTCTCGTACCCAAATAGTTGTTAACACCCACATCATTATTAAGTTGTGTCGAGAGTTCAGGGGGAATTCAATGCCTTCGGCTCAAGTTGTCCATGACCGTGGACACGGCTAATCGATTAGGTTGGGCACTCTGCAGAGTTTTGCACACGTTCCCCACAAGATTTGATCGCCTCCGGGTTTGTCCTCGCACTTCAGGGTGTTTGAAGACCGGATGATCAAAACATGGTCTTTCAACGGGTCCCTCTGAATCCCTGTCGGTGCCCATCCATTCCTACCGTTCGTCTACATCTGCTAGCACCGCCTGTCCAGAGTCGCCGCGTTGTCCAACCAAGCCAGAGCCCATAATGACTTGTGGCTGTGCAGGTAAGCCTTGAGTCTTGAAGTCTCCGTCCGTCTCTTTGAGCCTGGGTGAAGCTTTCTGCAGGATGACATGGCCTCTCCAGCATCCCGGGCATCCAATGGGTTCTCCAGGGAGCCGATCAACCGTCCTTCACCCAGAGTTGCATTGCATCCGAGGTCTTGAAAATCTTGTCTTAGCCGGTCTTGATTATTATATCAACCTCACATCACTCGTGGTATACACTCAACCGATAACCCGTCTACTCAAGCATAGCATTAAGAAATTGTCGTCCCGGGGCCAAGTATCGGGGTTGTTGTGTGCCTACCACATGATACTACAACTTATGCTAAAGTTTCCAAGCACCTAGGCAACATGCAAATTGGGCAAAGAAAGGTGATCTACCATGCATCGAAAACATAGGAAAATAACATGATCAAAATGACTTGCCTTGATGATAGTTGTCTTGCTCGAGCGCTTCTAAGTAACATGCTTCGCACTCCAGATGATCTACCGATACAAACACAAAGCACACCATAAGCACTTCAATCATGCCACAAGTAAAAATAACATCACATGTAGGGATTTGCAAAAGCCTAAGCAAAAGAATTCAACGCGCGCCGGTATGGCAGAAACTTGTTTCTGTTGAAAACACAAGTAAAAATACTTAAAAAAAATTGAAACTTCTACCACAGTAATATTTTATCACTAGGAAGCAGTAGCAAAAAGAATCAACTCAAAATCATTTTTCAAACTCCTGGAATAGGCAAAACAAGGTTTAAACTAAATCTGATCTAACTTATATTTGAAAATTTCAAACATAGACAAATTATATGTTTTTAAAAACTACAGGAAATTTGTGAGCTACTGGAAAAAGAATCAATTTCATTGGACTTCGGGATAGAAAGTTGTGGCCAAAACAAAATAGAAAGTTTCTATTTTTGCTAACAGGCAGAAAAAAGTAAAACTAACCTAGCTAACTCATGGGGTACACGTGGCAAGCTACTGTTGGCTGGGAGGGGTGTTTGTTGCAGCGTTTTGAGCAAACGGCCTAGGCTTAACAAGCTCGCTGGTTAAATCATAAGTGGAACTAAAACCGTTGGTTTTCTCATATAGACCGAAGAGTTATCCCTAGATCTAATCTACACCCTATAGCTAAGATCCAACGGTTATAAAACAAAAAAGGAGAAATAACAGAGGGGGAGAAGAACTACCGTGACTGGGGCAGTAGCTCCGGCGGGGTCACGTCGCCGACGAGGGGGAGGGGAGCTCCGGGGCGGTGGAGACGTCGGGGAGGCGGCGGCGGGGGTCCTCCTCCGAGGGGAGGCGACGATGGAGCGAAGGGGGCGCTGGGGTGGCGCTCCCAGGGGCGGCTGACGGTGGCAGTAGCTCGGCTACCGGCGAGCGGTGGTGCAGCGGCTAGGGGCGGCGGCTCGGCGAGGAAAAGGTGGGAACGGGGTCGGCCGGGGGTGCTGGGTATTTATAGGCCATGGGAGGGGGTAGAAAGGAAGGGGAGGGAGAACTCGGGGAAGGAATCCCGAGATTTCCTGGTGCAGCTCGTGGTCGGGCAGAAGAAAGGAAGGGGGAGGAAGGAGAAGGCCGACGGGGGGAGGGAGGCTCGGTCGGGTGGGGGCCACAGGCAGTGAGAGGGGGAGAGGAGGGAAGGGGTCGGTCGCCCTACATCAAAGGGATTTGATCCCTGGGCAGTGGGGTCTCGGCCCGTGGACTATCATGCGCTCGGGGCGATTGCTAAAGAAAAAAAAATACTTTCCTAATTCTAGCTTTTTCCAAGACAGAAAATCAAAAGCTAATAAAAAGGAAATAAATCAAAATATTAATATAGGGTATTATATACCAAAAAACTCAGAAAAATATCCTCTACCCGAATAACATTTTTTTAAAGCAAAAATAAAAACTTAAAAAAATGTTTTTTCAGAAATTCCCAAATTGGCTTTATTTCTTTTTGCAATTATTTTTGCAAAAGAACTTTGGGTTTTCTTGGCACAAATATTTCAGAAATTTGCCCGCGTTTTGGAGGGTCATTTTCCTCCGCTCTCTCTCTTGCGTGCAAGAGAGTATTTTCTCCGGGCTTTATCGCAAGGTTGCTTACTAAACTTGGAGAAATGAAACTCATGAGGCGTACCACCAAAATTAACACTGACAGTTTCCTTTTTGCAATCTATTTGAGCATTGACTGTGTTCAAGAAGGGTCTACCAAATATTATGGGACAAAAATTATCTTGTGGTGATCCAAGTACCAGAAAATCAGTAGGGTATTTTACTTTCCCACATAAGAATTCAACATCTCTAACAATCCAAATAGGTGTCTCTATTAGCAAGTGTAGTAGTAACATCAATGTCTTCTATCTCAGCGGGTGTTATCTCATGCATAATTTCTTGATATAAGGTAAAAGGGATAGCAGTAATACTAGCACCCATATCACATAAACCATGATAGAAATTATCTCCTATTTTGACTAAAACAACACGCATGCCAACAACAGGTCTATTCTTGTCTTTAGTACCAGGTTTGGCAATTCTAGCAGCTTCATTACACAAGTAAATAACATGACCATCAATGTTGTCTACCAAGAGATCTTTAACCATAGCGGTACTAGGTTCTACCTTGATTTCCTCAGAGGGTTTGGTTGTTCTAACATAACTTTTATTATTCACAGTTGAATCTTTAGCATGTTCCTTTATCCTAACAGGGAAAGTGGTTTCTCAATGTAAGTAGTAGGCACAACTGGGTCAACATTGCAAATAATAGTTTCATGTTCTACTTTAATTGGTGCTTCAATTTTTTCATTTAATAGGTGGATGATGTTTGAACCACTTCTCTCTAGGGAGATCAACATGAGCAGTAAAGGTTTCACAAAATGAGGCTACTATCTCGGAGTCAAGTCCATACTAAGTGCTAAAATCATTTAAAACATCACTATTCATAAAAGATTTAGCACAATCAAACTTGGGTTTTATACCTGACTCTTTACCTTCTCGAGATCCCTATCTTCAGAGTTGTGTATAATTCTTTCCAAAAGATCCCACCTGAATTCAATAGTCTTCTTCATAAAAGAACTAGAGCAAGAAGTATCGAGCATGGTTTGATCATTACGAGAAAGCCGAGCATAAAAATTCTGAACAATAATTTCTCTCGAGAGCTCATGATTGGGACATGATTAATAACATTTACTTCAGCCTCCCCCGAACTAGAGCGATATTTTATCCTTCACGAGGCCAAATATTATAGATAAAATTCCGTTCACGATGAATAAGACGCATAGGATAATTTTTTTGGTGAAACTCCAATTGCAATCGATTCCAGTTCCAAGATCATGTATCATCACTTAACCTATACTATGTCAACGCCTTTCCCCCCAAATATAAAGGGAAAACCTTCTTCATTACTTCATCTCCGGATAAACCTGCAAACTTAAATAATCCACAAACTTCATCCACATAGATTAGGTGCAAATCGGGATGTTTTGTTCCATCTCTTGCATAAGGATTAGCTAGCAGTTTCTCTATCATACCCGAAGGAATTTCATAATAAACATTTTCAGTAGGTGTAGTAGGTTGAGGGACAACTCTTGGTGTTTCTGTTCAAGGTGAAGATACGCCGAACAAGCCCCTCAAAGGATTACTTTACATAGTGACAAGTAACAGTAAATTTCATCATGTAGTATAAATTTTCCCTTACCAAATTCCTCTTACCAAAGGCGCTTCACTCCCCGGCAACGGCGCCAGAAACGAGTCTTGATGACCCACAAGTATAGGGGGTCAATCATAGTCCTTTTGATAAGTAAGAGTGTCGAGCCCAATGAAGGAAATGACAAGCGGTTTTCACCAAGGTAATTTATGCAAACACTGAAATATTGGTAACAAGTTGTTGGATAGCAAGATAATTGTAACAAGTGACAAGTAGAAATAGTAACAATAGGTCCATCAAGGTAGCGCAATACTTTTGTGGCAAAGGACGGGCCAAAATAATTTCTTATAATAGGCAAAGCGTTCTTGAGGGCACGCGGGAATTTCAGCTAGTCGCTTTCGTCATGTTGGGTTAATTCGCGTTCGGTATTTTGATAATTTGGTATGTGGGTGGACCGGTGCTTGGGTGCTGTTCTTACTTGAACAAACCTCTACTTATGATTAACTCTCCTGCAAGCATACGCAACCATGAGAAAAGTATTAAGAATAAATTCTAACCATAGCAGTCAACATAGGGATCCAAATAAGACCCTTACGAAGTAGTGCATAGACCGGGGTTTAAGTTTCTATCACTCTCGCAACCCACCCTATAATTACTACTCCACAATGCATTCCCAAAATATGGTGAAGTGTTATGTTTTCGACGTTCACATAACACCACTAAGGGAATCACAACATTCATATCATCAAAATATTGAAAGAATATCAACTTCACATGACTACTTGCAACATTGTTTATCCCGTGGCCTCAAGAACAAAAGTAACTACTCACATGTGATAAACATGTTCATGATCACAGAGATATTGAATAGCATAGTGGATCTGAACATATAATTTTCCACTAAGTAAACCATAAAGCATCAACTAGAAGATGTAATTAACACTATTTGACACACCCGAGGTACCAATCCAAGGTTTCAGTACAAGATTGAATAGAAGAGATGAACTAGGGTTTTGATAGGAGATTGTGCTGGTGAAGATGTTGATGAAGATTGGCATCCCCAAGACGAGAGGGTTGTTGGTGATGAGGATGGCCATGGCTTCCTCCTCCGAAAGGAAAGTTCCTGCAGCAGAATCGCTCCATCGGAGGGAAAAAGTGCTCCTGCCCAGGTTCCGCCTCGAGACGGTGGTGCTTCATCCGGAAAGTATTAGGTCGAAGGAGAATATATACTAGAAGATGGGCGCCAGATGTGGGCTAGGTGGCCCACTAGACATCAGGCCGCACTAGGGGTCCCTGGCGCTCACTGGTATCTAGTGGCCGCCTGGTGACCCCCTCCAGCACTTCTTCGTTCCAGTATTTTTTATATATTCTAATAAATCCCTGTAAATTTCCAGCTCAATTGGAGATATGGAGAATAGGTATCTCTGGCGTAGCTTTTTTAGTTCCAAAATTCCATGTGCCGGTATTCTCCCACTTGATGTAATCCTTGCATATTATGAGGGGAAAGGCATTAGAATTACTCCACCAAGTGGTTAAAAGCATATAAACACTATAAATAATAGTAATAAAACATGATGCAAAATGGACGTATCAGGGCCCTAGTGAGAATCATTAAGCATAGCAAAGTCATAGTAACATCAATCTCAAAACATACTCGACACTAGGGATCAAGCCCTATCAAACTTAAATCAATTACATGATAAATATCATACAATCCTACCAATGTCCAACAAGCCTACAAAGGAATTACTCACTTCCGATAGTGAGCATCATGGCGGTGTTGATGAAGAAGGGTTGGTGATGACGACGGCGACGAATCCCCCTCTCCGAAGCCCCAAACGGACTCCAGATCAGCCCTCCGGAGGAAGAATAGGATGTGGCGACGACTTTGTCTCGTGAAACGCAATGATAACTTCTTTCCAATTTTTTCCCCGAAGATGTGACTTTATAGGACTGGAATTAGGGTCGAAGGAGACACATGGGACCCACAAGACATCAGGGCGTGACCAGTGGGATCTCTATTTGATTGTGGCCCCCTGGCAGCGTTTGTCCGACATGTCTTTGCTCCATAAATCCTTATAAATACCAGAAATAGTTCACAAAAAGTTTCGTCCGATTCCGAGAACTTTTATTTCCGCACAAAAATAACACCATGGTAGTTGTGCTGAAAACAGCGTGAGTCCGGGTTAGTTTCACTCAAATCATGCAAGTTAGAGGCCAAAACCAGAGAAAAAGTGTGTGGAAAAGTAAATACATTGGAGACGTATCAACTCCCCCAAGCTTAACTCATTGCTTGTCCTCAAGCAATTCAATTGATAAACTGAAAGTGATAAAGAAAACTTTTACAAACTCTTTTGTTCTCGTCGTTATATATATGCTTACCAAGTGTTCAAGTTTTTAGCATAAATCATAAATAGACACATCCATGATAATAATTTAAGCATCATATCCAATCATGGCAATACATAACCTACTAGAAAGCAATAATAAGATATCTCGCATGCCAACAATTTGCCAAAACAATCACAATATAATATGGTGGCATGGTATCTCGCTAGCCCTTTCTGAGACCGCAAAACATAAATGCAGAGCACCTCTGAGATTCAAGCAGTGATTAAATATTATAATTCAAAATAGAAAAGATCCTAGTTATACTCATATCCAACATTGGCTAGACTCCATGCATAAAAATGACAATAGTGCTCTCTATTCTATTGTTGTAAGTAAGAGGGTGATCTCAACATAAAAGTAAATAGATAGGCCCTTCGTAGAGGGAAGCATTGATTTGTAGAATTACTAGAGCTCAAGTTTTTAAAGCAGGATTGAAAATATAATTTTGAGTGGTGTTCTTTATTGTCAACATCACGACAAAGGTTTTCAGTATCTTCCATGCTAAAATCATCATTGATGGTTCCCAAACAGAATTGTAAAGTTTTTACTCCTATCCACCATCCATACACAACCATGGCTAGCCGAATTCGTGGGTGCCCTCCAACATATCAACTGCCCCAAGGAGTTTTGTTTTAATTTATTTTTTATTAAGCATGACTAGGCATCCTTGTTATCAACCTCTCTCATGCAATTATGGTGAATAAACGCCCGTCGTGAGAGTAACTTACTTAGCATGGAATATATCGATTGCCCAGTCGCTCCATGAGCGGTACGAGTGCACAAAACATATGTTTGTTTGAATATTTAGAGGTGTCACATGCAAATTTACTTGGAAGGGTAGGGTAATACCGCATATAGGTAGGTATGGTGGACTCATGTGGAATAACTTTGTTTTAAGGATATTGGATGCACAAGCAGCATTCCTGCTTAGTACAGGTGGAGGCTAGCAAAAGATTGGGAAGCGACCAACTAGAGAGCAACAACGGTCATGAACATGCATTGAAAATAATCAAGTTTGGACAAAGCATGCGTAGGATATAAACACTATGAATTTAAATATCATGAAGTTTGCATTGGTTTTGAATCAACTACATGTTTGCACATGGGCCAAGTCAAACCACTTAAATTACTCAGAGGAAAATACCATATTTCCATATCACATCATAAACATTTTAATGCATGTTGACACACATGGTAAATGATTATCAAGTTCTCGCTATTTAAGCATGACACGAAAAGCTATGATCTCTAATTGTCATCACAAACATGTTCACTCATGATATACTGAATCAAGATTGAACGAGCCAACATATTTACAAAAATGAAAAACAAGAAGTGTTCATACCCATTTCCTTTGCCACTATCACCTCATCAAATATCTTCATTATTGCCTATCACTTGCATGACCGAATGATGTGGTAATAATAAAAGCGCAGTGGTGTCGTGGGCTAAGCTGAAATCTACATGGTACTTTTAAACAAGGGGGGGAGACATGGTAATATTGGCTCTTCGTTAGATCAACAACAAAGCATATGAGAGCCACCCATCATTTTCATCGTGGTCTTCCCTTTTCATGACTCAACAAAAAGGAAATGAAATTTAGAGAAACATACTATTTTTTTGGAATTTTTGTTTTTCTTAAGCAAGCAAAATAAACTAACGGAAAACAAGAACGAGAAAAACTATTTACACGGGAAAGCTCCCGACAAGCAAAAGGAAATATTTTGGGTTTTCTTTTAATGCTACAACTAATTGTAAGGGAAAGAGAAACCGAAAAGAAGCTATAAATAATTTTGGAGTTTCTAGAGTTTTTCAAACATACAAGAAGAAAGTGAAAAATAAAGCTAAAATGGATATACAATGAAAGAGGATGAACACCGACAACTTATATGAAATGTGTGAACATGAATGTAATGTGGGTGAGAAATACGTACTCCCCCGAGCTTAGGCTTTTGCATAGCTTGGTAATCACCACTCGTAGTAACCATGAGGTCCAGGAATGTGCTCCTATGGTGGTACCTGAGCGTCCAAATCCTGGGCCTCCGCCTCCGTAGCAGCTAACTCGTTATGGTATGCAATTATGTCCTCTAGTATGATGGTGTACCCGTTCCTGGCATGGAAGTTAAACAAAGAGGGTGCAGGTAACACAATAATATCACGAATAATCTTGTTGTATACTAAGTTATAGTGATTAGTGAATGCCGTGTGGTATATCAGTTGCATGAGTGAAATGATGTTCTATCATAGATTGGTGGTTAAGATAAATCTGGGGCAACAAATAATCAGTGGGGCGTATAGCCACTTCAAAATACTTAGCCAGGCATGTGTCATAAATACCACCATGAATCTTGCCTTTTCTTCGATTAAGATGCAAGCGACACGCGACAATAGCTCCTAGGTTGTGGGTATTATCAGCATAAAGTGTGCAGCGCAAAATAGATGGAGTTGGGGAACTCAGACCACCACCCTGCTCCATAGTAGTTATGAATTTTCCTATAAACAGAGCGAAATAATGCACAAAAGGAAAATGCAAACTCGTGTGCCTCGCGTTTGATACATCCCTAGTTTCCCCCATGGTTAAGGTGAGGAGCAAACCCACAAATTCCTCAAGCTTAGGCTCGCGTATCCTCGAGTCAGAGGGAAGCAAGCATATTTCACAAAACCTATCAAGAGGCAATTCATAGTATGTTGCATATAAGTCAAAATGTACCGAGGGAGCATGGTGCGTGTTTATGAAATAGAAGTTTTGAATGAAGGAATTAGTGAGGAGGTAGTACTGATCACACTTATCTGTGAGGAAGTTGGTCAGCTCGACATTTGCAATGAATTGCATGAATTCTTCATAAAAACCAACTTCACTCAGCAAGGGTATATGTGTCTATTCACAATGCCTAAGACATGAGTTGTCATTCAATAATGGGATCACATCATTAGGAGAATGATGTGATGTACAAGACCCAAATTATAACGTAGCATATGATCATGTCAGTTTACTGCTATTATTTTCTGCATGTCAAGTATTTGTTCCTATGACCATGAGATCAAGGAACTCCCGAACACCGGAGGAATTCCTTGTGTGTATCAAACGTCACAACATAACTGGGTGAATATAAAGGTGCTCCATAGGTATCTCCAAGGGTGTATGTTGGGTTGGCGTGAATCGAGACAGGGATTTGTCACTCCTTATGACAGAGAGGTATCTTTGGGCCCACTCAATGATACAACATCACAATGATCTTGCAAGCAATGTGACTAAGGAGTTAGCCACGGGATCTTGTATTACGGAACGAGTAAAGAAACTTGCCGGTAACGAGATTGAACTAGGTATGGAGATAGCGACGATCGAATATCAGGCAAGTAACATATCGATGGACAAAGGGAACAGTATACGGGATTGATTGAGTCCTTGACATCGAGGTTCGACCGATAAATATCTTCGTAGAATATGTAGGAGTCAATATGGGCATTCAGGTCCCGCTATTGGTTATTGACCGGAGAGTATCTTGGTCATGTCTGCATAGTCCTCAAACCCACATGGCCTACACACTTAAGGTTCAGTGACAATATAAGGATAACTGAGTCATTGTGTTGGTGATCAAAGGTTGTTCGGAGTCCTGGATGAGATCCCGGATGTGATCAGGAACTACGGAATGGTCCGGAGGTGAAGATTAATATATAGGATGAAGTTCATCGGAGTCTAGAAGTCTTCCGGGGTGCAACGAGGGAATGATGCAGTGCCAGAAGGGGTTTCGGGAGGCCCCAACAATTGTTGGGGGGCACATGGGCCAAAGAGAGGGAGCACTTCAGCCCACAAGGGGGGCGGGCATAGCGCCTCACGCGTGCTCTCTTCGGCCGAAGGGGAGGAGGCCTCCTCCTAGGGCATCGCCAGCCCAACTTGGGTGCCAAGGCACCCGAATGGAGGGCCCACCAACCCTAGCCGCCGAACCCTAGGAGAAACCCTAGGGTGCCCTCTCCTCTCCCTTCCCCCTATATATAGAGAGGTAGAGAGAGCGAAGCCACACGACAACTTGCCACGACGCTGCTCCTCCTCTCCCTCGTAGTTTCTCTCCTCCAAATACCACACGGGGAAGCCGTGCTCAGCTGTCACCACCAACACCTCACCACGCCATCGTGTTGTTGGAGGACTCGAGCTGCTACTTCATCGTTGCTCGCTGGATCGAGGAGGTGAAGCGTCACCAAGTTGCACGTGTACTGAACACGGAGGTGCCGTCCGTTCGACACTTGATCGGGAGTTCGCGGGACGGTTCGTGATTGGATCGCAAAGACATACCACTACATCAATCACATTCTTGAACGCTTCCGCTTAGCGATCTAAAAGGGCATGTAGATTCAATCTCTCCTCTCGTAGATGGACATCACCATGGATAGATCTCATTTGTGCGTAGGAAATTTTTTGTTTCCCATGCAACGTTACCCAACACAAGCAGCTCATCACTAGAAGACGGTGGCTCAAATATGTCCAAGGCAAGAGACACGAGAAGTTTTCCTAACCTAGGAAGAAAGATAAGGTAGATTTGTAATAGGACATGGGTGCTTATTCGACGCGGACTTCGTTGTAGGCTTGGGGATTATACCTATATATAAAGGGGAACTCACAAGCTAGAAAGACCAAGTAAGAAACCCTCGAGAGCTAGGTTAGCAATTCCTCACCCTTGTAATCGAGATTCCCATCAATACAAACACAAAGCAGGACGTAGACTTTTACCTCCATCGGAGGGGCCCAACCTGGGTAAATCCGCCTCTTGTTTCCCAATCAACCCCTTCGAGTCGCCACACCACGATGATGGCTCACCACTATGTTCGTTCACGAGGACATTTGCCATGACAAAACCACGATAGTTGGTGCCCACCGTGGGGTGAGTGCAAGGTGGAGTTGAGTTTTCGGAGGGAGCTCTTCCGGGATTCGAGAGCTACGTGGCGGGTCAGATGACCAAAATTCATCGCGGCAAGATCTACATCGACTATTCAGACCGGGGTCCTGATGCCGACTCAATCGAGTACGCGTACCGGGTTCCCTTTGGCAATATTCACATCTTCATCGGTAAGACCAACGAAATAGAGCTCGAGCCGGATAACAACTCCAACCTCGTCGAGTCGGCTCGTCGTAGGTTGAGCAGGATTGACCGAGGCCATGTCAGAACGAAGGACGTTAAGTTGCCTTATCACCATGGTGATACGGATGCTGAAAGCCAAAGTGACAACAAGCGGAAGCATTTTGAATCTAGGTTAGAATCTATGGCTGCTACCAACACTCGCTGTGAAACCCATTGACGGAACAGTCGGCCTAAGGACCAACAGAGGAACAGGATGCCCGATTTCGAGGCCACACTGAAAGTGCACTGCCCTAAGCATGTCACTAAGGAGAATCCAACCAAACATGCATGGGAGGATTGTTATATCATGCAGGAATTCCAGAGGAAGACTCTCGAGAGACATGCCAAGACGCGTTGGAGTTAGGATTCCCCTAACGGGTCACATGGAGATTTTTGGACAGTCAAGCAGTGGTCAGTATCACGTCTTCACCACTAACGCTTGCAAGCGATATTCAAAGGTTAAAAGGAGGGATATTAGCATGGCCGAGCTGGCAGTTCCAGAGTACCTCCGCTGGTCTGAGCAGCAAATCACTTGGAGTCGTCAGGATCACCCACCCTCGGTTGACAATCCTGGGGAGCTGGCTTTAGTGGTAGAACCTCAAGTCGACGGTTATAACCTCTCAAGGGTCCTCATAGATGGAGTAAGTAGAATCAACATCCTATATTACGACACCTTTCAGTGGATGAATCTTCCCGACAACAGTTTGGAAACTTCGACCACCGTTTTCCATCATGTCGTGCCTGGAAAGTCAGCATATCCGGTTTGGTGAATCAAGCTTGACGTAGTCTTTGGGGATGAACACAATTACAGGGTCAAGCCTTTAACTTTCAAAGTCATGAAAATACAAAGCACTTATCATGCCCTCTTCGGAAGACCTGCTTATGCACGCTTCATGGCCCGTCCCTGCTATGTTTACATCAAGCTCAATATGCCAGGTACCAATGGTCCTATCACGGTGAAGGGAGAAAGAATGACAGCTCAAGAGTGTGAAGAAGGGGACGCAACCTATGCAGAGTCAGCTTGCACTACCGAAGAGCTAAAGTTTTATAAAGCCTACATTGACCCAGCCGATATGAGTCCTCTCAAGAAGCCAACCGTAGAGTCCGAGGAGCCTCTCAAGTTTAAGCCGATCGAAGATACCAAGCATGTCGACTTTGTCCCAGGCGACTCATCCAAGCAGTTCACTATCAGGACCGGCTTGGATCCTAAATAGTAAAGCACGCTCATCGAGTTCATCCATGAGAATCGGGACATCTTTGCATGAAAACCTTCTGACATGCCGGGAGTACCGAGAGAACTCGCTGAGCACCACCTTAATGTGGATCCGAAGATGAAACCATGAAAGCACAATTGCTCCCTACGGTGGTTTTGGTAATTATTCACAACATATGCATCATTGGACTAATGAATTTATTCAAGTACATTTCAGAAAAGTTCAAAGATGCTTTGGCTACAGGATTGTGTGGAGATGCCCCTTTGGTGCAAGGAAGGAATGGGATTGGCTAAATATTCAAGCAAGAAGACTCTTCATTTTACACTTTGTGAGAATTCACTTTGAGTCTATAGGAAAGCCAATACTATTAAAAGGGGATGAGGTATTATGATGAATTGGTTGCTCAAGTGCTTAGAGATAGCCACCGAAAATACTCAGCCACTTTCCCACAGAATATATCTGTCCCAAGCCAAATATGCAAAATCGGTGCCACCAACATTTCCCACTCGACTATACCAGTTTTACACTTAGACATATCCTATACCAAACCCACCATCTCGGTACAACCAACATTCCTATCGGTGCCACCGAGATTGGGTGACCAAAATTCTGTTGAGGTAACAGCAAGTTTCGGAATTTCCGAGTTTGAAGTGTGTCTCACCGAGTTTGGGAACCAGTCTTGGTCATCGTATCGGTACCATCGAGATTCCTATACCGGTCTCATGGAGAATTCAAAGTTGCCACATTTAGTGCAACTTGGTACCACCGAGATTAATATTTTAGTGTCACCGAGTTGGGCAATAATATTGTAACGGTTGGATTTTGGTTCATGCCTATATATACCCCTCCACCTGCCTCTCATTCATAGAGGCAACACTCAGAACACACTTACACTTGCCAGATCCATTTTTCTGAGAGAGCCACCTACTCATGTGTTGAGATCAAGAGATTCCATTCCAACAATTTGAACCTTGATTTCTAGCCTCCCCAAGTTGCTTTCCACAAGATCAATCTCTCCTACCCCTGCCAAATCTGAGAGAGAGTGACTGAGTGTTGAGGAGACTATCTTTTCAAGCACAAGAGCAAGGAGTTCATTGTTCTACCACATCTATTACCTTTTGGAGGGTGGTGCCTCCTAGATTGGTTAGGTGTCACTTGGAAGCCTCCTACTTTGTGTTGTGGAGTTGAACCAAGATGTTTGTAAGGGCAAGGAGATCGCCTACTTTGTGAAGATCTACCATGATGAGGCTAGTCCTGTGTTGACGGAAGTCGTGGTGGAATAGACAATGCCGCTTCTTCGTGGACCCCTTGTGGGTGGAGCCTTCCGTGGACTCCCGTAGCCGTTACCCTCCATGGGTTGACGTCTCCACTAACATGGACGTACGACAGCGCCACCTATCGGAACCATGCCAAAAATCGCCGTGTCAACCTTTGCGTTTGATCTCCCTACCTTACCCTCTATTTACACTTGCATGTTTTACTTTCCACTGCAAAACTCTTAGATATGCATGTGTGGGGTGTACTTGACTAGTCATAATTGCTAAAACTGGCCCACACTAATGTTGGGGAACGTCGCATAGGAATAAAAAAATTCCCTACGCGCACGAAGACCTATCATGGTGATGTCCATCTACGAGAGGGGATGTTCGATCTACGTACCCTTGTAGACCGCAGAGCAGAAGCGTTAGTGAACGCGGTTGATGTAGTGGAACGTCCTCACGTCCCTCGATCCGCCCCGCGAACCGTCCCTCGATCAGTTCCACGATCTAGTGCCGAAACGGACGGCACCTCCGCGTTCAGCACACGTACAGCTCGACGATGATCTCGGCCTTCTTGATCCAGCAAGAGAGACGGAGAGGTAGATGAGTTCTCCGGCAGCGTGGCGGCGCTCCGGAGGTTGGTGGTGATCTAATCTCAGCAGGGCTCCGCTCGAGCTCCGCAGAAACACGATCTAGAGGTAAAACCGTGGAGATATGTGGTCGGGCTGCCGTGGCGTAGTTGTCCCAAATCAGCCCTAAAACCTCCGTATATATAGGGGGAAGAGGGGGAGCCTTGCCTTGGGGCTCAAGAGGCCCCAAGGGGTCGGCCGAGCCAAGGGCTTCCAAACCGAATCCAACTTGGTTTGGAAGGTGGAGTCCTTCCCTTTCCCACCTCCTCCTTTTTTTCTTTTCTCTTTGATTTTCTTCCTATGGCGCATAGGGCCTTCTTGGGCTGTCCCACCAGCCCACTAAGGGCTGGTGCGCCACCCCCAAGGCCTATGGGCTTCCCTGAGGTGGGTTGCCCCCCCCGGTGAACACCCGGAACCCATTCATCATTCCCGGTACATTCCCGGTAACTCCGAAAACCTTCCGGTAATCAAATGAGGTCATCCTATATATCAATCTTCGTTTCCGGACCATTCCGGAAACCCTCGTGACATCCGTGATCTCATCCGGGACTTCGAAGAACATTCGGTAACCAACCATATAACTCAAATACGCATATAACAACGTCGAACCTTAAGTGTGCAGACCCTGCGGGTTCGAGAACTATGTAGACATGACCCGAGCGACTCCTCGGTCAATATACAATAGCGGGACCTGGATGCCCATATTGGATCCTACATATTCTACGAAGATCTTATCATTTGAACCTCAGTGCCAAGGATTCATGTAATCCCGTATGTCATTCCCTTTGTCCTTCGGTATGTTACTTGCCCGAGATTCGATCGTCAGTATCCGCATACCTATTTCAATCTCGTTTACCGGCAAGTCTCTTTACTCGTTCCGTAATACAAGATCCCGCAACTTACACTAAGTCACATTGCTTCCAAGGCTTGTGTGTGATGTTGTATTACCGAGTGGGCCCCGAGATACCTCTCCGTCACACGGAGTGACAAATCCCAGTCTCGATCCATACTAACTCAACTAACACCTTCGGAGATACCTGTAGAGCATCTTTATAGTCACCCAGTTACGTTGCGACGTTTGATACACACAAAGCATTCCTCCGGTGTCAGTGAGTTATATGATCTCATGGTCATAGGAACAAATACTTGACACGCAGAAAACAGTAGCAACAAAATGACACGATCAACATGCTACGTCTATTAGTTTGGGTCTAGTCCATCACATGATTCTCCTAATGATGTGATCCTGTTATCAAGTAACAACACTTGCCTATGGCCAGGAAATCTTGGCCATCTTTGATCAACGAGCTAGTCAACCAGAGGCTTACTAGGGACAATGTTTTGTCTATGTATCCACACAAGTACTGTGTTTCCAATCAATACAATTATAGCATGGATAATAAACGATTATCATGAACAAAGAAATATAATAATAACTAATTTATTATTGCCTCTAGGGCATATTTCCAACAACTAAAAATTGGGAAAAGGCTAAGTTTTTATCTTTTCAAGTAGTCTAATCACCCCCCTCTAGACATACTTTCGATCCTACAAACCAGTGTGCTAATACCTCTGCCGTTTTAACGAAGAGAGATGTAAGGCCAGTGGGGAAGAAGTATCCCGTCTCTTGGCCGCTGGGTTCATCACCGAAGTATTTCATCCTGAATGGTTAGCTAACCCAGTGCTCGTTCTAAAGAAATATAATAATAACTAATTTATTATTGCCTCTAGGGCATATTTCCAACAGTCTCCCACTTGCACTAGAGTCAATAATCTAGTTCACATCACCATGTGATTCCAACGAATCCAACACCCATATAGTTATGGGGTCTGATCACGTCTTGCTCGTGAAAGAGGTTTTAGTCAACGATTCTGGAACTTTCATATCCGTGCGATCTTTACAAATCTTTATGTCATCTTATAGATGCTGCTACTACGTGCTATTCGGAAATGCTCCAAATATCTACTCTACTATACGAATCCGCTTCACTACTCATAGTTATTCGGATTACTGTCAAAGCTTGCATCGACGTAACCCTTTACGACGAACTCTTTAACCACCTCCATAATCAAGAAAAATTCCTTAGTCTATTTAGTTACCAAGGATAACTTTGACCGCTGATCAGTGATTCAATCTTGGATCATTCTGTGTACCTCTTAACAAACTTGCTGCAATGCACACATCAGGTGCGGTACTCAGCATGGCATACTTCAGATTCTACGGCCAAGGCATAGAAGACGACCTTCGTCTATTCTCTTTATTCTGCCGGGGTCGGGTTTTGAGTCTTACTCAAATTCACACCTCACAACGCAACCAAGAACTCCTTCTTTGCTGATCTATTTTGAACTCCTTCAAAAACTTGTCAAGGCATGCATCTTGTTGAAACTTCCATTAAGCGCTTTCGATCTATCTCCATAGATCTTTGATGCTCAACCTTCAAGTAGCGCAATCCAGGTACTCCTTTGAAAACTCCTTTCAAACAACCTTGTATGCTTTACAGAAATTCTAAATTACTTCTGATCCACAATATGTCAACCACATATACTTATCAGAAATTCTATAGTGCTCCCAATCACTTCTTTGGAAATACAAGTTTCTCATAAACCTTGTACAAACCCAAAATCTTTGATCATCTCATCAAAGTGTATATTCCAACTCCGAGATGCTTGCACCAGTCCATTGAAGGATCGCTGGAGCTTGCATACTTGCTAGTATCTTTAGGATCGACCAAACCTCCTGGTTGTATCACATACAATGTTTGCTCAAGGAAACCGTCGAGGAAACAATGTTTTGACACCCTATGTGCAATATTTCATAAATAATGCAGCAACTACTAACATAATTCTAACAGACTTTTAGCATCGCTACGAGTGAGAAAGTCTCATCATAGTCAACTGTTTGATCTTGTCGGAAACATCTTTGCGACAAGTCGAGCTTTTCTTCATAGTGACTTATCACCATCATCGTCTGTCTTCCTTTTAAAGATCCATCTTTACTCAATAGTCCTATGACCATCAAGTAGTTCTTCCAAAGTCTACACTTTGTTTTCATACATGGATCCTCTCTCGGATTTCATGGCTTCCAGCCATTTGTCGGAATCCGGGCCCACCATTGCTTTCTTCATAACTCGTAGGTTCACTGTTGCTCAACAACATGAATTCCAAGACAGGGTTACTGTACCACTCTACAGTAGTGCATGACCTTGTCAACCTACGAGGCTTGTAGTAACTTGATCCTATGCTCAATGATCACCATCATCAGCTTCCACTTCAATTGGTGTAGGCGCCACAGGAACAACTTCCTGCGCCCTGCTACACACTGGTTGAAGTGATGGTTCAATAACCTCATCAAGTTCTACCACCCTCCCACTCAATTCTTTCGAGAGAAACCTTTCCTCGAGAAAGGATCCGTTTCTAGAAACAAACACTTTGCTTTCGGATCTGAGATAGGAGATGTACCCAACTGTTTTGGATATCCTATGAAGATGCATTTATCCGCTTTGGGTTCGAGCTTATCAGACTGAAACTTTTTCACATAAGTGTCGAAGCCCCAAACTTTCAAGAAACGACAGTTTAGATTTCGCTAAACCTCAGTCTATACTGTGTCATCTCAACGGAAATACGCGGTGCCCTATTTAAAGTGAATGCGGTTGTCTCTAATGCATAACCCATAAACGATAGTGGTAATTCGATAAGAGACATCATAGCATGCACCATACCAAATAGTGTGTGGCTATGACGTTCAGACACATCATCACACTATGATGTTCTAGGTGGCATGAACCGCGAAACAATTTCCACAGTGTCTTAACTGCGTACCAAAACTCGTAACTCAGATATTCATTTCTATGATCATATCGTAGATAGTTTATTCTCTTGTTACGACGAACTTCACTCCGAAACAGAATTGAACTTTTCAATATTTCAGACTTGTGATTCATTAAGCAAATACTCTAGAGTCTACTCAAATCGTCATTGAAGTAAGAACATGATGATATCCACTGCGTGCCTCAGCACCCATTGGACTGCATACATCAAAATGTATCACTTCCAACAAGTTATTATCTTATTTCATCTCAATGAAAACAAGGCCTTGCTCATGTGGTGTGATTTGCATGTCACTAGTGATTCAAAATCAAGTGAGTATAAAGATCCATCAGCATGGAGCCTCTTCATGCAATTTATACCAACATGACTCAAGTGGCAGTGCCACAAGTAAGTGGTACTATCATCATTACCTCGTATCTTTTGGCACCAATATCATGAACATGTGTAACACTACGATCGAGATTCAATAAACCATTGAAGGTGATTATTCAAGAAAATAGAGTAACCATTATTCTCTTTAAATGAATAATTGTATTGCAATAAACACGATCCAATCATGTTCATGCTTAACGCAAGCACAAAATAACAATTATTTAGGTTTAACACCAATCCCGATGGTAGAGGGAGCGTGCGACGTTTGATCATATCAACCTTGGAAACACTTCCAACACGTATCGTTACCTCGCCTTTAGCTAGTCTCCGTTTATGTCGTAGCTTTCATTTCGTGTTACTAATCACTTAGCAACCGAACTGGTATCCAATACCCTCATGCTACTAGGAGTACTAGTAAAGTACACATCAACATCATGTATATCAAATATACTTCTTTCGACTTTTGCCAGCCTTCTTATCTACCAAGTATCTAGAGTTGCTCCACCTCAGTGACTGTTCCCCTCATTACAGAAGCACTTAGTCTCGGGTTTGGGTTTAATCTTGGGTCTCTTCATTAGTGCAGCAACTGTTTTGCCGTTTCACGAAGTATCCCTTCTAGCCCTTGCCTTTCTTGAAACTTAGTGGTTTTACAAACCATCAACTATTGATGCTCCTTCTTGATTTCTACTTTCGCAGTGTCAAACATCATGAATCGCTCAAGGATCATTGTATCTATCCTTGATATGTTATAGTTCATCACGAAGCTCTCACAGCTTGGTGGCAGTGACTTTGGAGAACCATCACTATCTCATCTGGAAGATTAACTCCCACTTGATTCAAGTGATTGTCGTACTCAGACAATCTGAGCACGCGCTCAATGATTGAGCTTTTCTCCTTTACTTTGTGGACAAAGAATCTTGTCGGAGGTCTCGTACCTCTCAACAAGGGCACGAGCATGAAATCACAATTTCATCTCTTTAGAACATCACTTATGTCCCGTGACGTTTCAAAACGTCTTCGGTGCCTTGCTTCTAAGCCATTAAGTATTTTGCACTGAACTATCGTGTAGTCATCAGAAACGTGTATGTCGGATGTTCACAACATCCACAGACGATGCTCGAGGTGCAGCACACCGAGTGGTGCATTAAGGACATAAGCCTTCTGCGCAGCAACGAGGACAATCCTCTTCAAAGTTTGCTACTATCAACTTTCAACTAAATTTTCTCTAGGAACATATAAAAACAGTAGAGCTATAGCGCAAGCTACATCGTAATTTGCAAATACCATTAGACTATGTTCATGACAATTAGTTCAATTAATCATATTACTTAAGAACTCCCACTCAAAAAGTACATCTCTCTAGTCATTTGAGTGGTACATGATCCAAATCCACTATCTCAAGTCCGATCATCACGTGAGTCGAGAATAGTTTCAGTTGTAAGCATATCTATGCTAATCATATCAACTATACGATTCATGCTCGACCTTTCGGTCTCATGTGTTTCGAGGCCATGTCTGCACATGCTAGGCTCGTCAAGCTTAACCCGAGTGTTCTGCGTGTGCAACTGTTTTGCACCCGTTGTATGTGAACGTTGAGTCTATCACACGTGGTGTCTCGAAACGAAGAACTGTCGCAACGGTACACAGTCGGGGAGAACACAATTTCGTCTTGAAATTTTAGTGAGAGATCACCTCATAATGCTACCGTCATTCTAAGCAAGATAAGGTGCAAAAATGATTAACATCACATGCAATTCATAAGTGACATGATATGGCCATCATCATGCGCTTCTTGATCTCCATCACCAAAGCACCGGCACGATCTTCTTGTCACCGGCGTCACACCATGATCTCCATCATCATGATCTCCATCAACATGTCGCCATCGGGGTTGTCGTGCTACTCATGCTATTACTACTAAAGTTACGTCCTAGCAATATAGTAAACACATCTGCAAGCACAAACGTTAGTTTAAAGACAACCCTATGGCTCCTGCCGGTTGCCGTACCATCGACGTGCAAGTCGATATTAACTATTACGACATGGCCATCTCAAAGATCCAATATATCACATCACATCGTTGGCCATATCACATCACAAGCATACCCAGCAAAAACAAGTTAAACGTCCTCTAATTTTGTTGTTGCATGTTTTACGTGGTGACCATGGGTATCTAGTAGGATCGCATCTTACTTACGTAAACACCATAATGGAGATATATGAATTGCTATTTAACCTCATCCAAGGACCTCCTCGGTCAATTCTGATTCAACTATAGTTGGAGAAACTGACACCCGCCAGTCATCTTTGAGCAACGGAGTTACTCGTAGCGATGAAACCAGTCTCTCGTAAGCGTACGAGTAATGTCGGTCCGAGCCGCTTCGATCCAACAATACCGCATAATCAAGAAAAGACTAAGGAGGGCAGAAAAACGCACATCACCGCCCACAAACACTTTTGTGTTCTACTCGAGAAGACATCTACGCATGAACCTAGCTCATGATGCCACTATTGGGGAACGTCGCATGGGAATCGAAAATTTCCCTACGCGCACGAAGACCTATCATGGTGATGTCCATCTACGAGAGAGGATTAGATCTACGTACCCTTGTAGACCGCACAGCAGAAGTGTTAGTGAACGCGGTTGATGTAGTGGAACGTCCTCACGTCCCTCGATCCGCCCCGCGAACCGTCCCGCGATCAGTCCCACGATCTAGTGCCGAAACGGACGGCACCTCCGCGTTCAGCACACGTACAGCTCGACGATGATCTCGGCCTTCTTGATCCAGCAAGAGAGATGGAGAGTTAGATGAGTTCTCCGGCAGCGTGACGGCGCTCCGGAGGTTGGTGGTGATCTAATCTCAGCAGGGCTCCGCCCGAGCTCCGCAGAAACACGATCTAGAGGTAAAACCGTGGAGATATGTGGTCGGGCTGCCGTGGCGTAGTTGTCCCAAATCAGCCCTAAAACCTCCGTATATATAGGGGGAAGAGGGGGAGCCTTGACTTGGGGCTCAAGAGGCCCCAAGGGGTCGGCCGAGCCAAGGGGGGAAGGTCTCCCCTTCCAAACCGAATCCAACTTGGTTTTGAAGGTGGAGTCCTTCTTCTCTTTCCCACCTCCTCTTTTTTTTTCTCTTTGATTTTCTTCCTATGGCGCATAGGGCCTTCTTGGGCTATCCCACCAGCCCACTAAGGGCTGGTGCGCCACCCCCAAGGCCTATGGGCTTCCCCGAGGTGGGTTGCCCCCCCGGTGAACACCCGGAACCCATTCGTCATTCCCGGTACATTCCCGATAACTCCGAAAACCTTCCGGTAATCAAATGAGGTCATCCTATATATCAATCTTCATTTCCGGACCATTACGGAAGCCCTCGTGACGTCCGTGATCTATTCGGGACTCCGAACAACATTCGGTAACCAACCATATAACTCAAATACGCATATAACAATGTCGAATCTTAAGTGTGCAGACCCTACGGGTTCGAGAACTATGTAGACATGACCCGAGCGACTCCTCGGTCAATATCCAATAGCGGGACCTGGATGCCCATATTGGATCCTACATATTCTATGAAGATCTTATCGTTTGAACCTCAGTGCCAAGGATTCATGTAATCCCGTATGTCATTCCCTTTGTCCTTCGGTATGTTACTTGCCCGAGATTCGATCGTCAGTATCCGCATACCTATTTCAATCTCGTTTACCGGCAAGTCTCTTTACTCGTTCCGTAATACAAGATCCCGCAACTTACACTAAGTCACATTGCTTGCAAGGCTTGTGTGTGATGTTGTATTACCGAGTGGGCCCCGAGATACCTCTCCGTCACACGGAGTGACAAATCCCTGTCTTGATCCATACTAACTCAACTAACACCTTCAGAGATACTTGTAGAGCATCTTTATAGTCACCCAGTTATGTTGCGACGTTTGATACACACAAAGCATTCCTCCGGTGTCAGTGAGTTATATGATCTCATGGTCATAGGAACAAATACTTGACACGTAGAAAACAGTAGCAACAAAATGACACGATCAACATGCTACGTCTATTAGTTTGGGTCTAGTCCATCACATGATTCTCCTAATGATGTGATCCCGTTATCAAGTAACAACACTTGCCTATGGCCAGGAAACCTTGGCCATCTTTGATCAACGAGCTAGTCAACTAGAGGCTTACTAGGGACAGTGTTTTGTCTATGTATCCACACAAGTACTGTGTTTCCAATCAATACAATTATAGCATGGATAATAAATGATTATCATGAACAAAGAAATATAATAATAACTAATTTATTATTGCCTCTAGGGCATATTTCCAACAACTAAAAATTGGGAAAAGGCTAAGTTTTTATCTTTTCAAGTAGTCTAATCACCCCCCTCTAGACATACTTTCGATCCTACAAACCAGTGTGCCAATACCTCTGCCGTTTTAACGAAGAGAGATGTAAGGCCATTGGGGAAGAAGTATCCCGTCTCTTGGCCGCTGGGTTCATCACTGAAGTATTTCATCCTGAACGGTTAGCTAACCCAGTGCTCGTTCTAAAGAAAAATGGCACCTGGCGCATGTGCGTTGACTACACGGACCTAAAAAAAGCTTGCCCTAAAGATCCTTTTGCCCTCCCACACATCGATCAGATCATTGATTCTACGGTGAGTTGCCAACGATTATGCTTTTTAGATGAATATTCAGGTTATCATCAGATCAAAATGGCCAAGGAGGATCAGGAGAAGACATCTTTCATAACCCACTTCGGCCCCTTCTGCTATGTTTCTATGCCATTTGGACTAAAAAGCACATGGGCAACTTACCGGCGATGTGTACAAAATTGCCTTCACCCATAGATTGGGCGCAACATTCACGCCTATGTTGATGACATCGTGGTGAAGTCTAAGAAGAAAGAAACACTTCTAGATGATCTTAAAGAAACGTTTGACAACCTTTGAGTATACGAGATGAAGTTGAACTTGACAAAGTGTGTGTTCGGGGTCCCTGCTGGCAAGCTACTAGGTTTCTTAGTTTCAGAAAGAGGCATCGAGGCCAATCCAGAAAAGATCAAGGCGGTAACTTCACTTGGTAAGCTAGCTAACATAAATCAAGTTCAATGCCTTGCAGGATGTATCGCAGCTTTGAGCCGATTTATAAGCCGCCTGGAGGAGAAAGCGATACCTCTATATCAGTTGCTGAGGAAAATGGACAATTTTGTGTGAACTGATGCAGCGAACAAAGCCTTTGAATCACTCAAGAAGCAGCAAGCCGAGCCACCGATTCTAGCCGCCCCGGCTGACAAAGAGCCTATGCTCCTGTACATTGCTGCCAACTCTAAGGCAGTAAGCGTTGCAGACGTTGTTGAACAGAAGGAGGAAGGAAAGGAATATCCAATCCAACGGTCGGTTTATTTCACTAGTGAGGTTTTAACCCTGTCCAAGAAATGATAGCCGCATTAGCAGAAGCACGTCTTCTGGGTCTTTATGGTGAGCCAGAAATTGAAACACTACTTCCAGGGACACCCAATCATAGTAGTTTGTTCAACACCTCTTGGTGACATAATACAAAATCGAGAAGCAACTGGACGGATTGTTAAGTGGGCAATCGAACTTGGTCCACATCAGGTGAAGTACATGCCTCAGACATCTATCAAATCCCAGGCATTGGTAGATTTCATCAACGACTGGGTGGAGTTGCAAATACGAGAAGACAAGCCGTACAGTACATATTGGACCCTACAGTTCGATCGGTCCACACAGTTGGAAGGATGTGGGGCTGGGGCCGTGTTAACTTCTCCATGAGGTGACAAGTTCTACTATGTTTTACGGCTCATGTTTCTGTGTACCAATAACGCGGCTGAATACGAGGTTGTGTCACATGGGCAAAGGATGGCTAAGGAAATGAGCCTTAGCCGGGTAAGATGTGTGGGTGACTCATATTTAGTAGCACATCAGGTTTCAGGGACCTGGGATTCCAAAGATCCTTTAATGGTGGCTTACCGACAAGCTGTTACTAAGGTGGTGGGTTATTTTCATGGATTGCAAGTCAACCATATAGACCGCCGGCTTAACAAAGCAACACACACATTCTCATGGCTTGGGTCTCAGCGAAAGCCAGTTCCCCCAATGTTTTTCTGGATGTTCTTCACAATCCCTTAGTAAAATTACCGTATGAAAAGGACTTAGCAATTCCAGATCCAGAGTCACAACTGGTGGCGTCTCGCCATGCGACCCCAAAATGGACGGTGATATACTTGACATATCTCACTAGAGGAGAACTCCCATCCGAGGAGGTTGAGGCTCGCCAAATAGTTCATCGATCTAAATCTAGGACTATTATTAAAGGCGAGCTATGTCGGCGGAGCACTACTGGTGTGTTCCAAAGACGCGTATCTCCCGAAGAGGGGCAAGAAATTCTAAGTGAAATCCGCGCTCGTAATTGTGGGCACCACGCCGGCTCAAGATCTTTGGTAGCAAAACCTTTTTGACATGGTTTCTATTGGTTGACGAGTCATGCAGATGCGAAAGATCTTGTACGCAAATGCGATGGGTGACAGAAATTCATGTGACAAGCTCACGTACAAGCTCAAGAATTGCGCACGATCCCAATCACGTGGCCATTCACAGTCTGGGGCCTTGATATGGTTGGACAATTCAAAATGTCGCCAGATAAAAAGACCCACCTCCTAGTGGCGGTTGATAAGTTCACAAAGTGGGTTGAGGCAGAACCTATCAGTAACTGCAGCATAGAAACAACGGTGAAATTTTTGAAGAAGCTAATCTGTCGATTTGGCTATCCCTGCAGTATTATCACCGATAATGGTACCACTTTATCAAAAGGGGCTATGGAACAGTTCTGCTAGAAGGAGAACATTCGGCTTGATTTGGCAGTTGTGGTGCACTGCTACCTCTTGAGCTTGCGTTGGTTTTTTCCCTTGAAGAGGAAAGGGTGATGCAGCACAGTAGCAGTAAGTATTTCCCTCAGTTTGAGAACCAAGGTATCAATCCAGTAGGAGTATCAAGATGAAGCACCGATGTACCTGCGCAAAAACAGCAAACTTGCACACAACGCTACAAAGGGGTTGTCAATCCCTTCACGACTGATTGCAAGGTGAGATCTGAAGGCGGAAAGTGCAACAAAGTAAAAGTGTAGGGCTGAAAATATGATGTGAAGTAGACCCGGGGGCCATAGTGTTCACTAGAGGCTTCTCTCAAGATAGCAAATATTACGGTGGGTGAACGAATTACTGTCGAGCAATTGATAGAACCGCACAAAGTCATGACGATATCTAAGGAAATGATCATACATATAGGCATCACGTCCGACACAAGTAGTCCGATACTTTATGCATCTACTACTATTACTCCACACATAGACCGCTATCCAGCATGCATCTAGTGTATTGAGTTCATGACAAACAGAGTAACGCCTTAAGCAAGATGACATGATGTAGAGGGATAAATTCATGCAATAGATATAAACCCCTTATTTTTACCCTTGATGGCAACAACACGATGCGTGCCTTGCTATCCCTTCTGTCACCGGGTGAGGTCACCGCACGGTATGAACCCAAAACCAACCACTTCTCCCATTGCAAGAATCATAGATCAAGTTGGCTAAGCAAAACCCACAACTCGAAGAGAATTATAAGGATATGAAATCATGCATATAAGAGATCAGAAGAAACTCAAATAAGATTCATAGATAATCTGATCATAAATCCACAATTCATCGGATCTCGACAAACACACCGCAAAAGAAGATTACATCGGATAGATCTCCATGAAGACCATGGAGAAATTTCTATTGAAGATCCAAGAGAGAGAAGAAGCCATCTAGCTACTAACTATGGTGTTGGAATTATGCCCTAGAGGCAATAATAAATATGGTTATTATTATAATTCCTGTATCAACATAATAGTTTATTATCCATGCTATAATTGTATTGAATGAAGACTCATTTACATGTGTGGATACATAGGCAAAACACCGTCCCTAGCATGCCTCTAGTTGGCTAGCCAGTTGATCAATGATAGTCAGTGTCTTCTGATTATGAACAAGGTGTTGTTGCTTGATAACTGGATCACGTCATTGGGAGAATCACGTGATGGACTAGACCCAAACTAATAGACGTAGCATGGTGATCGTGTCATTTTGTTGCTACTGTTTTCTGCGTGTCAAGTATTTATTCCTATGACCATGAGATCATATAACTCACTGACACCGGAGGAATGCTTTGTGTGTATCAAACGTCGCAACGTAACTGGGTGACTATAAAGATGCTCTACAGGTATCTCTGAAGGTGTTAGTTGAGTTAGTATGGATCAAGACTGGGATTTGTCACTCCGTGTGACGGAGAGGTATCTCGGGGCCCACTCGGTAATACAACATCACACACAAGCCTTGCAAGCAATGTAACTTAGTGTAAGTTGCGGGATCTTGTATTACGGAACGAGTAAAGAGACTTGCCGGTAAACGAGATTGAAATAGGTATGCGGATACTGACGATCGAATCTCGGGCAAGTAACATACCGAAGGACAAAGGGAATGACATACGGGATTATACGAATCCTTGGCACTGAGGTTCAAACGATAAGATCTTCGTAGAATATGTAGGATCCAATATGGGAATCTAGGTCGCGCTATTGGATATTGACCGAGGAGTCTCTCGAGTCATGTCTACATAGTTCTCGAACCCGCAGGGTCTGCACACTTAAGGTTCGACGTTGTTTTATGCGTATATGAGTTATATGGTTGGTTACCGAATGTTGTTCGGAGTCCCGGATGAGATCACGGACGTCACGAGGGTTTCCGGAATGGTCCGGAAACGAAGATTGATATATAGGATGACCTCATTTGATTACGGGAAGGTTTTCGGAATTACCGGGAATGTACCGGGATTGACGAATGGGTTCCGGGAGTTCACCGGGGGGGGGGGGGCAACCCACCCCGGGGAAGCCCATAGGCCTTGGGGGAGACACACCAGCCCTTAGTGGGCTGGTGGGACAGCCCACAAGTGCCCTATGTGCCAAGGAGAAGAAAATCAAGAGAGAAAGAAAAAAAAAGGAGGAGGTGGGAAGGAAGGGGGACTCCCTCCCACCAAACCTAGTCCAACTCGGTTTGGGGGGGGGAGAGTCCTCCCCCTTGGACTAGGCCGACCCCCTTGGGGCTCCTTGAGCCCCAAGGCAAGGCCCCCTCCCTCACACCTATATATACAGAGGTTTTAGGGCTGATTTGAGACGACTTTTCCACGGCAGCCCGACCACATACCTCCACGGTTTTTCCTCTAGATCGCGTTTCTGCGGAGCTCGGGCAGAGCCCTGCTGAGACAAGGTCATCACCAACGTCCGGAGCGCCGTCACGCTGCCGGAGAACTCTTCTACCTCTCCGTCTCTCTTGCTGGATCAAGAAGGCCGAGATCATCGTCGAGCTGTTCGCGTGCTGAACGCGGAGGTGCCGTCCGTTCGGTACTAGATCGTGGGACTGATCGCGAGATTGTTCGCGGGGCGGATCGAGGGACGTGAGGACGTTCCACTTCATCAACCGCGTTCTCTAACGCTTCTGCTGTACGGTCTACAGGGGTACGTAGATCATTCATCCCCTGTCGTAGATGGACATCACCATGATAGGTCTTCGTGCGCGTAGGAAAATTTTTGTTTCCCATGCGACGTTCCCCAACAGTGGCATCATGAGCTAGGGTCATGCGTAGATGTCTTCTCGAGTAGAACACAAAAGTTTTTGTGGGCGGTGATGTGCGTTTTGCTGCCCTCCTTAGTCTTTTCTTGATTCCGCGGTATTGTTGGATTGAAGCGGCTTGGACCGACATTACTCGTACGCTTACGAGAGACTGGTTTCATCGTTACGAGTAACCCCCTTTGCTCAAAGATGACTGGCAAGTGACGGTTTCTCCAACTTTAGTTGAATCGGATTTGACCGAGGAGGTCCTTGGATGAGGTTAAATAGCAACTCATATATCTCCGTTGTGCTGTTTGCGTAAGTAAGATGCGATCCTACTAGATGCCCTTGGTCACCACGTAAAACATGCAACAACAAAATTAGAGGACGTCTAACTTGTTTTTGCAGGGTATGCTTGTGATGTGATATGGCCAACGATGTGATGTGATATATTGGATGTATGAGATGATCATGTTGTAATAGAAATATCGACTTGCACGTCGATGGTACGGCAACCGGCAGGAGCCATAGGGTTGTCTTTATACTAACGTTTGTGCTTGCAGATGCGTTTACTATTTTGCTAGGATGTAGCTTTAGTAGTAATAGCATAAGTAGCACGACAACCCCGATGGCAACACATTGATGGATGATCATGGTGTGGCGCCGGTGACAAGAAGATCGTGCCGGTGCTTTGGTGATGGAGATCAAGAAGCACGTGATGATGGCCATATCATGTCACTTATGAATTGCATGTGATGTTAATCCTTTTATGCACCTTATTTTGCTTAGAACGACGGTAGCATTATGAGGTGATCTCTCACTAAAATTTCAAGACGAAATTGTGTTCTCCCCGACTGTGCACCGTTGCTACAGTTCGTCGTTTCGAGACACCACGTGATGATCGGGTGTGATAGACTCAACGTTCACATACAACGGGTGCAAAACAGTTGCGCACGCGGAACACTCGGGTTAAGCTTGACGAGCCTAGCATGTGCAGACATGGCCTCGGAACACATGAGACCGAAAGGTCGATCGTGAATCATATAGTTGATATGATTAGCATAGGGATGCTTACCACTGAAACTATACCCAACTCACGTGATGATCGGACTTGGGATAGTGTAAGTGGATCATGAACCACTCAAATGACTAGAGAGATGTACTTTTTGAGTGGGAGTTTAGCATATAATTTGATTAAGTTGAACTCTAATTATCTTGAACATAGTCTAAGTCCACTTTGAATATATTTGTGTTGTAGATCATGGCTCACACGACAGTCATCCTGAATTTTAATACGTTCCTAGAGAAAGCTAAGTTGAAAGATGATGGAAGCAACTTTGTAGACTGGGCTCGTAATCTTAAGCTAATCTTACAAGATGGGAAGAAGGATTATGTCCTTAATGCTGCGCTAGGAGATGAACCACCCGCTACGGCTGATCAGGATGTTAAGAACGCTTGGTTAGCACGTAAGGAGGACTACTCAATAGTTCAATGTGCAGTCTTGTATGGCTTAGAACCGGGACTTCAACGTCGCTTTGAGCGTCATGGAGCATTTGAGATGTTCCAGGAGTTGGAGTTTATCTTTCAGAAGAATGCCCGGATCGAGAGGTATGATACCTCCGATAAATTCTATGCTTGCAAGATGGAGGAAAACTCGTCTGTCAGTGAACATGTGCTCAAAATATCTGGGTACTCAAACCGTCTAGCTGAACTGGGGATTGAACTCCCGCAAGAAGCTATCACTGACAGAATCCTTCAATCACTGCCGCCAAGCTACAAAGGCTTTGTGTTGAACTACAACATGCAAGGGATTAACAAGTCTCCCGGCGAGTTGTTCGCGATGTTGAAAGTCGCAGAGTCCGAACTCCGTAAAGAGCATCAAGTGTTGATGGTGAATAAGACCACTAGTTTCAAGAGAAACGACAAAGGCAAGAAGGGCAATTCGAAGAAGAGCGGCAAGCCTGTTGCCAATCCGTCGAAGAAACCCAAAGCTGGACCTAAGCCTGAAACAGAGTGTTTCTATTGCAAGGGTATGGGTCACTGGAAGCGCAATTGCCCCAAGCATCTGGCAGATAAGAAGGCGGGCAAAGAAAAATCAGGTATATTTGATATACATG
Source organism: Hordeum vulgare subsp. vulgare (assembly GCF_904849725.1). Lineage (NCBI taxonomy): Eukaryota > Viridiplantae > Streptophyta > Magnoliopsida > Poales > Poaceae > Hordeum > Hordeum vulgare. Next base: position 521,217,501 of record NC_058521.1, read on the forward strand.
TTATTGATGTGTACTTAACCGGCTCTCGTAGTAGTGCCTGGGTATTCGATACCGGTTCTGTTGCTCATATTTGCAACTCGAAGCAGGAACTGCGGAATAGACGAAGGCTGGCGAAAGACGAAGTGACGATGCGCGTAGGAAATGGTTCCAATGTTGATGCAATCGCCGTCGGCACAGTGTCACTTCAGCTACCATCGGGATTAGTGATGAACTTAAATCATTGTTATTTAGTGCCTGCGTTGAGCATGAACATTATATCTGGATCTTGTTTATTGCGAGACGGTTACTCTTTTAAGTCTGAGAATAATGGTTGTTCTATTTCTATGAGTAACATCTTTTATGGTCATGCACCGAATGTGAGAGGATTGTTCATATTGAATCTTGATAGCGATACGCATATACATAACATTGAGACCAAAAGAGTTAGAGTAAACAATGATAGCGCCATATTTTTGTGGCACTGCCGCTTGGGTCATATTGGTGTAAAGCGCATGAAGAAACTCCATGCTGATGGACTTTTGGAGTCACTTGACTTTGATTCACTTGACACGTGCGAACCATGCCTCATGGGTAAGATGACTAAGACTCCGTTCTCCAGAACAATGGAGCGTGCAAGTGATTTATTGGAAATCATACATACCGATGTGTGTGGTCCAATGAGCGTGGAGGCACGCGGCGGATATCGTTATTTTCTCACCTTCACTGACGATTTAAGTAGATATGGTTATGTCTACTTGATGAAGCACAAGTCTGAAACATTTGAAAAGTTCAAGCAATTTCAGAGTGAAGTGGAAAATCATCGTAACAAGAAGATCAAGTTCCTACGTTCTGATCGTGGGGGTGAATATCTGAGTTTCGAGTTTGGTGCTCACTTAAGACAATGTGGAATTGTTTCACAGTTAACACCGCCTGGAACACCACAGCGTAATGGTGTGTCCGAACGTCGTAATCGTACTTTGTTAGAGATGGTGCGATCTATGATGTCTCTTACTGATTTGCCGTTATCATTTTGGGGTTATGCATTAGAAGCAGCTGCATTCACTTTAAATAGGGCACCATCAAAATCCGTTGAGACGACACCATACGAACTGTGGTATGGCAAGAGGCCAAACTTGTCGTTTCTTAGTTTGGGGATGTGATGCTTATGTCAAAAAGCTTCAGCCTGAAAAGCTAGAACCCAAAGCGGAAAAATGCGTCTTCATAGGTTACCCAAAAGAGACAGTTGGGTACACCTTCTATCTCAAATTCGAGGGCAAAGTGTTTGTTGCTAAGAACGGAGCTTTTCTCGAGAAAGAGTTTCTCTCGAGAGAATTGAGTGGGAGGAAGATAGAACTTGACGAGGTTGTCGAACCTCTCATCCCTCTGGATGGTGGCGCAGGGCAAGGGGAAACCTCTGTCATTGCGACGCCGGTTGAGGAGGAAGTTAATGATGATGATCATGAAACTCCAGTTCAAGTTTCCGTTGAACCACGCAGGTCGACGAGATCACGTGCTGCTCCAGAGTGGTACGGTAATCCCGTCTTATCAATCATGTTGTTAGACAACAGTGAACCTGCAAGTTATGAAGAAGCAATGGTGGGCCCAGATTCCAACAAATGGCTAGAAGCCGTGAAATCCGAGATAGGATCCATGTATGAGAACAAAGTGTGGACTTTGGAGATACTACCTGAGGGCCGCAAGGCTATTCAGAATAAATGGATCTTTAAGAAGAAGACGGACGCTGACGGTAATGTGACCGTTTATAAAGCTCGACTTGTGGCAAAGGGTTTTTCACAAGTTCCAGGAGTTGACTACGATGAGACTTTCTCACCCGTGGCGATGCTTAAGTCCGTCAGAATCATGTTAGCAATAGCTGCATTTTTCGATTATGAAATCTGGCAGATGGATGTCAAAATGGCGTTCCTTAACGGTTTCCTTAAGGAAGAGTTGTATATGATGCAACCCGAAGGTTTTGTCGATCCTAAGAATGCTAACAAGGTGTGCAAGCTCCAGCGATCCATTTATGGACTGGTGCAAGCATCTCGGAGTTGGAACAAATGCTTTGATGAGGTGATCAAGGCATTTGGGTTTATACAAGTGGTTGGAGAATCTTGTATTTACAAGAAAGTGAGTGGGAGCTCTGTGGCGTTTCTAATATTATATGTGGATGACATATTACTGATTGGAAACAACGTAGAGCTTTTGGAGAGCATAAAAGGTTACTTGAATAAAAGTTTCTCTATGAAGGACCTAGGAGAAGCTGCTTACGTTCTAGGCATTAAGATCTATAGGGATAGATCAAAATGCCTGATAGGACTTTCACAAAGCACATACCTTGATAAAGTTTTGAAGAGGTTCAAAATGGAACAGTCCAAGAAAGGGTTCTTGCCAGTTTTACAAGGTACGAGATTGAGTAAGACTCAGTGCCCAGCAACTGATGAAGATAGAGAGCATATGCGCTCCGTCCCCTATGCTTCGGCCATAGGTTCTATCATGTATGCGATGCTGTGCACTAGACCGGATGTTAGCCTGGCCATAAGTATGGCAGGTAGGTTCTAGAGTAATCCAGGAGTGGATCACTGGACAGCGGTCAAGAATATCCTGAAGTACCTGAAAAGGACTAAGGAGATGTTTCTCGTATATGGAGGTGACGAAGAGCTCGCCGTAAAGGGTTACGTCGATGCAAGCTTTGACACAGATCCGGACGACTCTAAGTCGCAAACCGGATACATATTTATTCTTAATGGGGGTGCAGTAAGCTGGTGCAGTTCCAAGCAAAGCGTCGTAGCAGATTCTACATGTAAAGTGGAGTACATGGCTGCCTCGGAGGCGGCTAAGGACGGTGTCTGGATGAAGCAGTTCATGACGGATCTTGGAGTGGTGCCAAGTGCACTGGATCCAATAACCTTGTCCTGTGACAACACGGGTGCCATTGCCTTAGCAAAGGAACCACGGTTTCACAGGAGGCCAGACACATCAAACGACGCTTCAACCTCATCCGCGACTACGTCGAGGAAGAGGACGTAAATATATGCAAAGTGCACACGGATCTGAATGTAGCAGACCCGCTGACTAAACCTCTTCCACGGCCAAAACATGATCGACACCAGAACTGTATGGGTGTTAGATTTATTACAATGTAATTCACATGGTGATGTGAGGACTGGATTATTGACTCTAGTGCAAGTGGGAGACTGCTGGAATTATGTCCTAGAGGCAATAATAAATATGGTTATTATTATAATTCCTGTATCAAGATAATAGTTTATTATCCATGCTATAATTGTATTGAATGAAGACTCATTTACATGTGTGGATACATAGACAAAACACCGTCCCTAGCATGCCTCTAGTTGGCTAGCCAGTTGATCAATGATAGTCAGTGTCTTCTGATTATGAACAAGGTGTTGTTGCTTGATAACTGGATCACGTCATTGGGAGAATCACGTGATGGACTAGACCCAAACTAATAGACGTAGCATGTTGATCGTGTCATTTTGTTGCTACTGTTTTCTGCGTGTCAAGTATTTATTCCTATGACCATGAGATCATATAACTCACTGACACCGGAGGAATGCTTTGTGTGTATCAAACGTTGCAACGTAACTGGGTGACTATAAAGATGCTCTACAGGTATCTCCGAAGGTGTTAGTTGAGTTAGTATGGATCAAGACTGGGATTTGTCACTCCGTGTGACGGAGAGGTATCTCGGGGCCCACTCGGTAATACAACATCACACACAAGCCTTGCAAGCAATGTAACTTAGTGTAAGTTGCGGGATCTTGTATTACGAAACGAGTAAATAGACTTGCCAGTAAACGAGATTGAAATAGGTATGCGGATACTGACGATCGAATCTCGGGCAAGTAACATACCGAAGGACAAAGGGAATGACATACGGGATTATACGAATCCTTGGCAATGAGGTTCAAACGATAAGATCTTCGTAGAATATGTAGGATCCAATATGGGCATCCAGGTCCCGCTATTGGATATTGACCAAGGAGTCTCTCGGGTCATGTCTACATAGTTCTCGAACCCCCAGGGTCTGCACACTTAAGGTTCGACGTTGTTTTATGCGTATATGAGTTATATGGTTGGTTACCGAATGTTGTTCGGAGTCCCGGATGAGATCACGGACGTCACGAGGGTTTCCGGAATGGTCCGGAAACGAAGATTGATATATAGGATGACCTCATTTGATTACGGGAAGGTTTTCGGAATTACCGGGAATGTACCGGGAATGACGAATGGGTTCCGGGAGTTCACCGGGGGGGGGGGGGCAACCCACCCCGGGGAAGCCCATAGGCCTTGGGGGGGACACACCAGCCCTTAGTGGGCTGGTGGGACAGCCCACAAGTTCCCTATGCGCCAAGGAGAAGAAAATCAAGAGAGAAAGAAAAAAAAGGAGGAGGTGGGAAGGAAGGGGGGACTCCCTCCCACCAAACCTAGTCCAACTCGGTTTGGGGGAGGAGAGTCCTCCCCCTTGGACTCGGCCGACCCCCTTGGGGCTCCTTGAGCCCCAAGGCAAGGTCCCCTCCCTCCCACCTATATATACGGAGGTTTTAGGGCTGATTTGAGACGACTATTCCACGGCAGCCCGACCACATACCTCCACGGTTTTTCCTCTAGATCGCGTTTCTGCGGAGCTCGGGCGGAGCCCTGCTGAGACAAGGTCATCACCAACCTCCGGAGCGCCGTCACGCTGCCGGAGAACTCTTCTACCTCTCCGTCTCTCTTGCTGGATCAAGAAGGCCGAGATCATCGTCGAGCTGTACGTGTGCTGAACGCGGAGGTGCCGTCCGTTCGGTACTAGATCGTGGGACTGATCGCGGGATTGTTCGCGGGGCGGATCGAGGGACGTGAGGACGTTCCACTACATCAACCGCGTTCTCTAACGCTTCTGCTGTGCGATCTACAAGGGTATGTAGATCATTCATCCCCTCTCGTAGATGGACATCACCATGATAGGTCTTCGTGCGCGTAGGAATTTTTTTGTTTCCCATGCGACGTTCCCCAACATATGGACCCCGAAGGTCTATGGTGAACTACTCACGCATCATCGGAGAGGCAATGGTATTGATGAAGAAGCCCTCCATATTCGAATCCCCCTCCGGCAGGGCACCAGAACGTGCCCTAGATGGGATCTTGCGGAGACAGAAGCTTGCGGCGGAGGAAAAGTATTTTCGTGGATCTCTCCCGTGATTTTGGATTTTTCGGGGATTTATAGGCGGAAGAAGTAGGGCAGAGGAGCCACAGGGGGCCCACAAGCCTGCTAGTCGCGCCCTCAGTCCGCGGCTAGGGGGCTTGTGGCCTCCCCTGGCGCCCTCTGCCTTGGTTCAAAAGCTCCATGTGTATCTTCTGTTCCGAAAAAAAATCTTTTCGGAGGTTTTATTCCGTTTGGACTCTGTTTAATATTCTCCTCTGAAAAGGGTCAAAAACACAGAAAAACAGGAATTGGTACTTGGCACTGAGTTAATAAGTTAGTCCCAAAAAATATATAAAAGGCATACAAAACATTCAAAGTTCGACAAGATAATAGCATGGAACCATAAAAAATTATAGATACGTTGGAGACGTATCAAGCATCCCCAAGCTTAACTCCTGCTCGTCCTCGAGTAGGGAAGTGATAAAGACTGGATTTTTGATGTGGAATGCTACCTAGGATATTTGTCCTTTGTAACTTCTTTCATGTGACATGAATGTTCAGATCCGTAAGATTCAAAACAATAGTTTGCTATTTACATGAAAACAATAATACTTCAAGCAAACTAGCAAGGTAGTCATGAACTTTCGAAATAACAAGGCCAAAGAAAATTATCCCTACAAAATCATATAGTCTGGCTATGCTCCATCATCCCCACACAACTAATTTAAATCATGCACAACCCCGGTGTTGGCCAAGTAATTGTTTTCGCACTCTTACTTTCTCAAACCCTTTTCAACTCTCACGCAATACATGAGCGTGAGCCATGGATATAGAACTATAGGTGGAATAGAGTGTGGTGGCGGTTGTGAGACAAAAAGGAGGAGATGGTCACATCGACTCGGCGTATCAAAGGGCTATGGATATGCCCATCAATAGATATCAATGTGAAAAGTAGGGATTACCATGCAATGGATGCACTTCGAGCTATAAGTATGTGAAAGCTCAAAAGGAGAACTAGTGGATGTGCATCCAACTTGCTTTCTCACGAAGACCTAGGGCAATTTTGAGGAAGCCCATCATTGGAATATACAAGCCAAGTTATATAATGAAGATTCCCACTAGCATATGGCGGTGACAAAACAATAGACTCTCAATCATGAAGAACATGGTGCTATTATGAAGCACAAGTGTGGAAAAGATAGTAGCATTGTCCCTTCTCTCTTTTTATCTCTCTTTATTTTATTTTATTTTTGTTTGGGCTCTTTGGCCTCTTTCCATATCTCTTTCTCTCCCTTTTTTTCTGGGCAACTTTGGCTTCTTTTTTTATTTCCTCACATGGGACAATGCTCTAATAATGATGAACATCACACTTTAATTTACTCACAGCTCAATGCTTAGAATGATGAGGATTCTATAGGAAATGCCTCCGGTAGTGTACCGGGATGTGCAACGATCTAGCTTGGCGTATGACGTTGAAACATCTAGCTAGCTATCTTACGATCATGCAATGGCAATATGAAAGTGACGGCACATGTCATGAGACGGAACGGTGGGAGTTGCATGGCAATATATCTTGGAATGGCTATGAAAATGCCATAATAGGTAGGTATGGTGTCTGTTTTGAGGAAGGTATATGGTGGGTTTGTGTACCGGCGAAAGTTGCGCGGCACTAGAGAGGCTAGCAATGGTGGAAAGTGAAAGTGCATCTATACCATGGACTCACATTAGTCATGAAGAACTCACATACTTATTGCGAAAGTTTTTATTAGTAATCGAAACAAAGTGCTAAACGCATACTCCTAGGGGAAGGGTTGGTAGGTGTTAACCATCGCGCGATCCCGACCACAACACAAAGGATGACAATCAATAAATCAATTATGCTCCGACTTCCTAACATAGCGGTTCACCATACGTGCATGTTACGGGAATCACTAACTTCAACACAAGTATTTCTAGATTCACAACACCCTACTAACATAACTCTTAATATTACCAAATCCATGTCTCAAAACTAATTGAGAGGGATCAAACTTCTCTTTCTAATCAATGCACATGAAGATGGAAGTTTTATTGTATCCTCTTTGGATGCCTATCACCTTTGGGACTACTTTCATAGCAAAAGCCAACTACCAAGTTACTTAGAGAGAGCACTCTCAAAAAGATATAAGTGAAGATCGAGAGTTCTTGTTTCTCCAAAATATGACACCGCCGTGCTCTGAAAGATCTAAGTGAAGCACTTAGAGCAAAGTTATCTAGCTCAAAAGATATAAGTGAAGCACAAGTGAGCTAAATTGCCTAACTCAAAAGATATAAGCGAAGCTCAATGAGTATTCTAGCAAATTCATGATGAGGTATATATCTCTCAAAAGGTGTGCAGCAAGGATGATTGTGACACAACAAAAAGAAAAGACTCCTATAATACACGACGTTCCAAGAAAATCACATATCATGTGGTGAATAAAATATAGCTCCAAGTAATGTTACCGATGGATTGAAGACGAAAGAGGGGATGCCTTCTTGGGGCATCCCCAAGCTTAGGCTTTTTGGTGTCCTTGAATTTGGCTTGGGATGACTTGGGAATCCCCAAGCTTGAGCTCTTTCCACTTTTTATCCCATTGTCCATGAAAACATCACCCAAAACTTGAAAACTTCATAACACAAAACTTAAACAGAAACTTGTGATAACATTAGCACAAGAAAACAAACTACCACCTCTTGAGGTACTGTAGAAAACTTGATTTCTATTTATATTAGTGTTAGATTACTGTATTCTCACTTTTCCATTACTAGTACCCCCCGATACTATCCATAGTTTCATCAAAATAAGCAATCAACACAACAAAAACAGAATCTGTCAAAAACAGACCAGTCTGTAGCAATCTGTATACTTCGTACAGTTCTAGTATCTCAAAAATTCTGAACAATTACGATAGTTTGGGAAATTGGCATATAAACCAGCAGAAAAAGAATCAACTCAAAAGATCTTTCTGGATAAAAATGAAAAATAATTTCGTGAGCAAAAAGTTTTTGTCTTTTTTCCAGCATGATCAAACAACAATCACCAAACTAGTCATAAAGGTTTTACTTGGCTCAAACACAAAAAGAAACACAAAATACACAATCATAACAGAGTTATGGTGGTGTGGACGCAACAAAACAGAAAGCAAAAAACAAAGATAAATTCATTGGGTTACCTCCCAACAAGCGCTATTGTTTAACACCCTTAGCTAGGCATAAGGTGATAGAATCACGTATCGTCGTCTTTGGTACTCAAACCATAAGTAGCCCTCATCATGGATTCATAAGGCAATCTTATTTTTTATGGTCTCCAACGTATCTATAATTTTTTTATGGTTCCATGCTATTATCTTGTCAAACTTTGGATGTTTTACATGCCTTTTATATAATTTTTGGGACTAACTTATTAACTTAGTGCGAAGTGCCAGTTCCTGTTTTTCCCATGTTTTTGACCCTTTTGAGAGGAGAATATTAAACGGAGTCCAAACGGAATAAAACCTTCGATTTTTTTTTTCCGGAACAGAAGATACACAGGGAGCTTGAGAACCAAGGCAGAGGCCACCAGGGGAGGCCACAAGCCCCCTAGGCGTGGCCAGGGGGGCCCGCACCTAGCAGGCTTGTGGGCCCCCTCTGGCTCGTCTGCCCTACTTCTTCCGCCTATAAATCCCCGAAAAATCCAAAACCACGAGAGAGATCCACGAAAATACTTTTGCGCCGCCACAAGCTTCTGTCTTTGCAAGATCCCATCTGGGGCACGTTCTGGTGCCCTGCCGGAGGGGGGATTCAGATACGGAGGGCTTCTTCATCAACACCATTGCCTCTCCGATGATGCGTGAGTAGTTCACCATAGACCTTTGGGTCTGTAGCTAGTAGCTATATGGCTTATTCTCTCTCTTGGATCTTCAATACAAAGTTCTCCATGATCTTCATGGAGATCTATTCGATGTAATCTTCTTTTTCGGTGTGTTTGTCGAGATCCGATGAATTGTGGATTTATGATCAGATTATCTATGAATCTTATTTGAGTTTCTTCCGATCTCTTATATGCATGATTTCATATCCTTGTAATTCTCTTCGAGTTGTGGGTTTTGTTTGGCCAACTTGATCTATGATTCTTGCAATGGGAGAAGTGCTTGGTTTTGGGTTCATACCGTGTGGTGACCTCACCTAGTGACAGAAGGGGTAGCGAGGCACGCATCATGTTGTTTCCATCAAGGGTAAAAAGATGGGGTTTATATCTATTGCATGAATTTATCCCTCTACATCATGTCATCTTGCTTAAGGCGTTACTATGTTCCTCATGAACTCTATACACTAGATGCATGCTGGATAGCGGTTGATGTGTGGAGTAATAGTAGTAGATGCAGAAAGTATCGGTCTACTTGTCTCGGACGTGATGCCTATATGTATGATCATTGCCTTAAGATATCATCATGACTTTGCGCGGTTCTATCAATTGCTCGATAGTAATTCGTTCACCCACCGTATTATTTGCTATTTTGAGAGAAGCCTCTAGTGAACACTATGGCCCCCGGGTCTACTTCACATCATATTTTCAGCCCTACACTTTTACTTTGTTGCACTTTCCGCCTTCAGATCTCACCTTGCAATCAATCGTGAAGGGATTGACAACCCCTTTTGTAGCGTTGGGTGCAAGTTTGCTGTTTTTGCGCACGTACATCGGTGCTTCATCTTGATACTCCTACTGGATTGATACCTTGGTTATCAAACTGAGGGAAATACTTACTGCTACTGTGCTGCATCACCCTTTCCTCTTCAAGGGAAAAAACCAACGCAAGCTCAAGAGGTAGCAAGAAGAATTTCTAGCGCCGTTGCCGGGGAGGATCAAGTCAAGAATAGTCTCCCTTCAACGTGCCAATTTCTGGCGCCGTTGCCGGGGAGCATCAAGTGTAGCGTATCCAAGTAAGTGTTGCAAACTCAGCTCTTGCATTTACCTTTTGTGCCTTTTGCCTCTCGTTTTCCTCTCCCCCACTTCTGGAAAACAAAAATTTACAAAAATATTTGCCTTTTTCATTTGCCTTTCCTTTGCTTGTGTGCTATGTGCCTTCAATATGCTTGCATCTTCGCTTGCTGAAAATCTATTGATATGGATCCTCATCCACTTGCTAATCTCTTTAAGAGATCCAATTATGTTGAACCAATTGCTAGTGAGTTGAGTGCACTTGACTATCTTTATGGAGTTTTGCTTGAGATGCGTGAATCTGAAAATCATGATGAAGAAATTAATGAAGTGATTCACGAGGGCTCCTTGAATGAAAAGCATGATTGCAATGGTTTCACTATGAATTCTATTAATGGCAATCATGCTAAAAATATGCAAAACCCTAAGCTTGGGGATGCTAGTTTTGCTATGTCCACTACTTGTTGTAATGATCATGATTGGGGTAGTGATTTTTCTTTTGATGTTGAAAATTTGTTTAAGCCTCATGATGAATATGATATTTTCAATAATATTGAAAGTGGGCCTGGAGAAGTCATGACTTTAGCTGATGATAATCCCACTATTTTTGAAGAGCGTCAACTTTGCATGCATGTGGATCATGAAAAGAATATCCTTTGTGATAGCTATATCGTTGAATTTGATTATGATCCCACATGTAATTGCTATGAGAGAGGAAAATATTGTGGTAGAAACTTTCATGTTACCAAATTACCTCTCGTTATGTTGAGATTGGTACTGTCTCTTTCTTCTTCCTTGCATATGGTAACTATTGGTTGTCTTGACAGTTTGTTTTCCTATAAAATGCCTATGCATAGGAAGTATGTTAGACTTACATATGTTTGTCACATGTTTCATGATGCTCTCTTCGTGTCCGATTGCTATATTTTATGAGAGCATCATTGAATTATCAATGCCTAGCTAAGGGTTTTAAACGATAGCGCTTGTTGGGAGGCAACCCAATGAATTTATATTTGCTTTTTGATTTCTGTTTTGTTGTGTCCACACCATCATAACTCTGATATGATTGTGTCTTTTGTGTTTCTTTTTGTGTTTGAGCCAAGTAAAACCTTTATGACTAGTTTGGTGATGATTGTTTGATCCTGCTGGAAAAAGAAAGAAACTTTTCGCTCTCGGAATTATTTTTCATTTTTATCTAGAAAGAGCTTTTGAGTTGATTCTTTTTGCTTATGGTTGATATGCCAATTTCCCAAACTGTCACAAGTTTTTAGAATTTTTGAGATACCAGAAGTATACGAAGTATATAGATTGCTACAGACTGGTCTGTTTTTGGCAGATTCTGTTTTTGTTGTGTTGATTGCTTATTTTGATGAAACTATGGATAGTATCGGGGGGGGGGGGGGTACTAGTCATGGAAAAGTGAGAATACAGTAATCTAACACCAATATAAATAGAAATCTAGTTTTCTACAGTATCTCAAGAGGTGGTAGTTTGTTTTCTTGTGCTAATGATATCACGAGTTTCTGTTTAAGTTTTGTGTTGTGAAGTTTTCAAGTTTTGGGTGATGTTCTCATGGACAAAGGGATAAAGAGTGGAAAGAGCTCAACCTTGGGGATTCCCAATGCATCCCAAGCCAAATTCAAGGACACCAAAAAGCCTAAGCTTGGGGATGCCCCGGGAAGGCATCCCCTCTTACGTCTTCAATCCATCGGTAACATTACTTGGAGCTATATTTTTATTCACCGCATGATATGTGTTTTGCTTGGAGCATCATGTATTATAGGAGTGTTTTCTTTTTGTTGTGTCACAATCATACTTGATGCACACCTTTTGAGAGAGACATGCACTCATCGTGAATTTGCTAGAATACTCATTGAGCTTTGCTTATATCTTTTGAGTTAGGAAATTTAGCTCACATGTGCTTCACTTATATCTTTTGAGCTAGATAACTTTGCTATAGTGCTTCACTTATATCTTTTAGAGCACGTCGGTGTCATATTTTGGAGAAATAATAACTCTCGATCTTCACTTATACCTTTTTGAGAGTGCTCTCTCTGAGTAACTTGGTAGTTGGCTTATGCTATGAAAGTAGTCCCAAAGGTGATAGGCACCCAAAGAGGATACAATAAAACTTCCATATGCATGTGCATTGATTAGAAAGAGAAGTTTGATTCCTCTCAATTAGTTTTGAGACATGGATTTGGTAATATTAGAGTCATGTTAGTAGGGTGTTGTGAATCTAGAAATACTTGTGTTGAAGTTAGTGATTCCCGTAACATGCACGTATGGTGAACCACTATGTTAGGAAGTCGGAGCATAATTGATTTATTGATTGTCATCCTTTGTGTTGCGGTCGGGATCGTGCGATGGTTAACACCTACCAACCCTTCCCCTAGGAGTATGTGTTTAGCACTTTGTTTAGGTTACTAACAAAAACTTTCGCAATAAGTATGTGAGTTCTTCATGACTAATGTGAGTCCATGGTATAGATGCACTTTCACCTTCCACCATTGCTAGCCTCTCTAGTGCCGTGCAACTTTCGCCAGTACACAAAACCACCATAGATCTTCCTCAAAACAGCCACCATACCTACCTACTATGGCATTTTCATAGCCATTCCAAGATATATTGCCATGCAACTCCCACCGTTCCGTCTCATGACATGTGCCGTCACTTTCATATTGCCATTGCATGATCGTAAGATAGCTAGCGAGATGTTCCAACGTCATACACTAAGCTAGATTGGTGCACATCCCGGTACACTGCCGGAGGCATTTCCTATAGAGTCATCATTGTTCTAAGCTTTGAGGTGTGAGTAAATTAAAGTGTGATGATCATCATTATTAGAGCATTGTCCCATGTGAGAAAATAAAAAAAGAGAGACCAAAGTTGCCCAAAAAAATAGGGAAAGAGGCCAAAGTGCCCAAACAAAAAAAAGAGAGAAAAAGAGAGAAGGGACAATGCTACTATCTTTTCCACACTTGTGCTTCATAATAGCACCATGTTCTTCATGATTGAGAGTCTCTTGTTTTGTCACCACCATATGCTAGTGGGTATCTTCATTATATAACTTGGCTTGTATATTCCAATAATGGGCTTCCTCAAAATTGCCCTAGGTCTTCGTGAGAAAGCAAGTTGGATGCACACCCTTTAGTTCTCCTTTTGAGCTTTCACATACTTATAGCTCTAAGTGCATCCATTGCATGGTAATTGCTAAACTTTCACATTGATATCTATTGATGGCCATCTCCATAGCCCTTTGATACGCCGAGTCGATGTGACCATCTCCTCCTTTTTGTCTCACAACGTCCACCACACTCTATTCCACCTATAGTGCTATATCCATGGCTCACGCTCATGTATTGTGTGAGAGTTGAAAAAGGTTTGAGAAAGTAAGAGTGCGAAAAAAATTACTTGGCCAATACTGGGGTTGTGCATGATTTAAATTAGTTGTGTGGGGATGATGGAGCATAGCCAAACTATATGATTTTGTAGGGATAATTTTCTTTGGCCTTGTTATTTCGAAAGTTCATGATTACCTTGATAGTTTGCTTGAAGTATTATTGTTTTCATGTCAATAGAAAACTATTGTTTTGAATCTTACGGATCTGAACATTCATGTCACATGAAAGAAGTTACAAAGGACAAATATGCTAGGTAGCATTCCACATAAAAAATTCAGTCTTTATCACTTCCCTACTCGAGGACGAGCATGAGTTAAGCTTGGGGATGCTTGATACGTCTCCAACGTATCTATAATTTTTGATGGTTCCATGCTATTCTCTTGTCAAACTTTGGATGTTTTGTATGTCTTTTATATCTTTTTTGGGACTAACTTATTAACTTACTGGCAAGTGCGAGTTCCTGTTTTTTTCCGTGTTTTTGACCCTTTTCAGAGGAGAATATTAAACGGAGTACAAACGGAATAAGACGTCCGAAAAGATTTTTTCCAAAACAGAAGATACGCAGGGAGCTTGAGAACCAAGGTAGAGGCCACCAGGGGAGGCCACAAGCCCCCTAGGCGCGGCCAAGGGGCGTGCCTAGAAGGCTTGTGGGCCCCCTGTGGCTCGTTTGCCCTACTTCTTCCGCCTATAAATCCCCGAAAAATCCAAAACCACGAGAGAGACCCATGAAAATACTTTTCCGCCTCCTCAAGCTTCTGTCTCCGGAAGATCCCGTCTGGGGCATGTTCTGGTGCCCCGCCGGAGGGGGGATTCAGATACGGAGGGCTTCTTCATCAACACCATTGCCTCTCCGATGATGTGTGACTAGTTCACCATAGACCTTCGGGTCCATAGCTAGTTGCTAGATGGCTTCTTCTTTCTCTTAGATCTTCAATACAAAGTTCTTCATGATCTTCATGGAGATCTATCTGATGTAATCTTCTTTTTTGGTGTGTTTGTCGAGATCCGATGAATTGTGGATTTATGATCAGATTATCTGTGAATCTTATTTGAGTTCCTTCTGATCTCTTATATGCATGATTTCACATTCTTGTAATTCTCTTCGAGTTGTGGGTTTTGTTTGGCCAACTTGATCTATGATTCTTGCAATGGGAGAAGTGCTTGGTTTTGGGTTCATACCGTGCGGTGACCTCACCCAGTGACAGAAGGGGTAGCGAGGCATGCATCGTGTTGTTGCCATCAAGGGTAAAAAGATGGGGTTTATATCTACTGCATGAATTTATCCCTCTAGATCATGTCATCTTGCTTAAGGCGTTACTCTGTTTGTCATGAACTCAATACACTAGATGCATGCTGGATAGCGGTCGATGTGTGGAGTAATAGTAGTAGATGTAGAAAGTATCGGTCTACTTGTCTCGGACGTGATGCCTATATGTATGATCATTGCCTTAGATATCGTCATGACTTTGTGTGGTTCTATCAATTGCTCGACAGTAATTCGTTCACCCACCGTAATATTTGCTATCTTGAGAGAAGCCTCTAGTGAACACTATGCCCCTCGGGTCTACTTCACATCATATTTTCAGCCCTACACTTTTACTTTGTTGCACTTTCCGCCTTCAGATCTCACCTTGCAATCAAGAGTGAAGGGATTGACAACCCCTTTGTAGCGTTGGGTGCATGTTTGCTGTTTTTGCGCGGGTACATCGGTGCTTCATCTTGATACTCCTACTGGATTGATACATTGGTTCTCAAACTGAGGGAAATACTTACTGCTACTGTGCTGCATCACCCTTTCCTCTTCAAGGGAAAAAACCAACGCAAGCTCAAGAGGTAGCAGGTTTCCCCAAGTAATTTCTTCACAACTTTATTTGTATCGTCTTCTGTTAAAACTGTTTTTGCTATACCTTTGAGGGTCATCTTCACGAACGAAGTACTTGCACATGAGAGAACTCTGGTGACTCAGTGGAACGATCATCCAAGATACACAGCAACGGGTAAAATCTACTCCGGTCAGACCCTGATGTTTGAGAGCTGCCAATTTTTGGAAGACAATGGCAAACTTATCATGCTCCTCCTGAGAAATCTATCCAGGAAGCTCGAAATGCACTAGAAGGTGACTTGGTCTATATCCCAGCAGGGGATTTTCATTCTGTGGAGCATTGTTTTTACAGTAGAACCAAGTCTTGTTCCACCCTTTAGGATGGCTCGGCAAAGTAGCGGAAGGGAAAACACTGTTTCTATGTCTTTGAATCGAGATTCCACCCAATTCCTGGCTAAGACCGTCTGTGCACTCAGTCTGGCGGTTCAGATAGAAAAGTGGAACGATGGGTTCCATCTATAAATATACCTCACACAAGACTTGGAATTGGCAAAGATTTGACATGGAGTTAGGTGCCAAGTCCTGTGGATGAAGGTGGAGAGCATAAAGTACATCTCGGAAGAATCTTGACCCAGGAGGACAGAAGCCCCTAAAAAAATGATCCACAAAAACCACAACCTTCCCTTCATTATGGTTCGGCCTTGTCTCTCCCTAAGGAGCCCGCCATCTGAGTATTTATTTAGGGGACAATAAACCTTGACCTACATATTCCTGAAGCAGATCTTCTGAAACTTGCGAAGGCAGCCAATTACAAGTGGAAGTCTTCGACATAATGACCTTCCTAGACATCAGTAGCAAGGTTACAAACAGTCATCCATGTTATGAGCAAAAATTGAACAACACAAATGGAGGAAACACTATAAGGTAAAGCCGGAATCCACAAGAAAGACAACTGATTCATATGGCGGGTTAAAAGATTATCTAAAAAGTAAACCTTGGAGGCGCCTCACTAGTGGTTAAGAGTTTTTTCCTTTACAAAATTGTATGGAATATAAGGCAAACATGTTTCACCAAACTTTGCGACAACCATGGATCTAGAAAAGATTTGGAAAAGGAAAATTATTAAACCTAAGAACATGACAGGGGCAGTCAGTCTATATCACGAATGTTTTGGGAGAAACTAAAACATACTGCCACGAAGAAGAAGTTATTCATGCCTACTATCCTTTTGTGGTGGAAATGAAGGGTTCATAACATGGTGAAATAGGAGTGCCAATGAACAGAAATAAGGATCCCTCGAGGTCTCCAATGAACTCCACGAGTAATTTAGACGAGGGATTTACAAAAAACATAGAGTGACATGCCTCGCCGATCAATGAAGGTGTCGAAACAACCCGAATGAAACCAGGAAGCAACAAAGAATCGTAGCAATGGCGGATGGCTGTTAAAAGAAAAACGATGGCAATGGTGCGGCTGGATGCTCGGGCTAGAGGAAGAATACGGGGCAAGAGGGTAAAAGTGAAAAAGAAAGGCTTTCACCCATTTTATAATACCCAAAGGGATAGCTGCAAGCCACGTGGATAGAGAGGACGTAGTAAAAACATTAACTAGATGACGCCTCGATTTCTGGGATAAAGGTGCACGCAGGACCAGTTATGATGATGATGCGATGGCATTAACTCTGGCAAGTGATGTCAAGAAACGAAGGGCTAAAAGTTACAAGCCGACAGTCTGAGAGATTGTGACAAAGGCAAAACATAGCCGGCTCATTGTTTCTTGGTCAAAATAGCTTGGTATGAACAAATCTCAAGTCAACCTGGGATCTAATGTCGGGGATATAACCTCAAGATTTAACCCGCCTTATGGAGGCGGTTCAAGACACTAAGACAACATAAGAAGATGGGCCGGGGAATTTAGTCAACAAGCGGCCAAGCATCCCATCACCAGAAGACGGTGGCTCAAAGATGTGCAAGGCAAGAAATGCCAGAAGTTTTCCTAACCTAGGGAGAAAGATAAGGTAGATTTGTAATAGGACACAAGTGCTTATTCGACCCAGACTTCGTTGCAGGTCTGGGGCTTCTACCTATATATAAAGGGGAACTCACAAGACACAAAGATTAAGTAAGAAACCCTCAAGAGCTACGTTAGTGATTTCGCACCCTTTTAATCGAGATTCCCATCAATACAAACATAAAGCAAGACGTAGGCTTTTACCTCCATCAGAGGGGACGAACCTGGGTAAATCCACCTCTCGTTTCCCATTCAACCCCTTCGAGTTGTCACACCGCGATGATGGCCTCACCACTAAGTCCATTCACGAGGACATCTGCCATGAAAAAACCACGACAGTGGGGGAAAGGATAAGATCCTTGCTAAATATTAAAGCTTTAAATAAGAATAAAATCGCGGTCATACCTTCAAGGGAGGGTGATCGGCATCTAAGATGACGTCTTCTTCCTCAGCCGACCATTCCTGTTGAGGTTTGAACAAAACCCTTCACAATTTCTCGTAGGTAGTGTGGTAGAACTGGTGCATGGTGTCGGGCTCGCCGAGCTGGTAGGACCACATTGGAGTGTCCCCATGTTGGCAGGGAAGGACTCGGCAGCGGAGTATGACCTGAATCACATTGGTCAGCTCGATATTCGCCTCCACCATCTGCGTGATGTCCTTCTGTAGTGACTTAACCTCCGAGGCTGATCCCCAATCAAGACCTTTTCTAACCCATGAGGTTAGCCTCTTGGGGGGTCCGGATCTGAAATCAGCAGGCATCGACGAGTTTGTTTCCCAAGGTTTGGTGATATAAAATCACTCTTTTTGCCAGGATTTGATGGTATCAATAAAAGTATCCTCCGGCCACTCGACCCGGGGGAGTTTGCTGATCACGGCCCATCCGTAGTCAGTCTGTTTTCCACTGACCGTCTTCAGCTTAACAATTAAAGTCTTGAGCCATAGACCTAAGTGGGGTGGAACCCGCATGAAGGCCTCACAAATGGTGATGAAAGCTGAGATGTGCATAAATGAGTTCGGGCGAAGATCGTGAAAATCTAACTCATATAAGAACATCAGGCCCCTGACGAAAGGGTGGAGGAGGAAGCCTAGTCCTTGGATGAAGTGGGGAGGAACACCACCCTCTCGCCTGGCTTTGGTGTGGGCACCACCTGGCCTTCCTCCAGTGCACGGTGGGTAATGTTGGGCGAGAGATAACCGGCGTGCTTCAACTCCGAGATATCCTTATCGGAGACACATGAGACCTCCCACTTGCCTTGAGAGCCTGAGCCAGCCATGGCTGAGCTTAGGGAATGGCGGCTGGGAGAGAATGAAAAATGAAATGGACCTGGGTGCTTGGAGCTGGAATGAAAGGCGAGGTCGAGTCTGGAATGCCTGTGGTGGCTTTGAGGATCTTTTTTCCCTTTTATGGGGAGGGGGGCGTAAGACCAAGGATTCCCATTTATTGCGCTGCAGGCCCGGCCACTTCCCGAAAAGACTGTGATGTTGAACGTGCGCGAACCTAGGACATTATTCGTATCCCTTTAAACACGGGGCACAGTCTTCTCATTGATAAGACATGCCCATGGG
Organism: Hordeum vulgare subsp. vulgare; assembly: GCF_904849725.1. Classification (NCBI taxonomy): domain Eukaryota; kingdom Viridiplantae; phylum Streptophyta; class Magnoliopsida; order Poales; family Poaceae; genus Hordeum; species Hordeum vulgare. Next base: position 521,236,370 of record NC_058521.1, read on the forward strand.
AAAGTGGCCCCGAACCACGAATCGAGTTTTGTCATAACTCGCTATTGCGGCCTTTCGTTAGAAAGGCTGCCATATGAGGAACTGTTCACACTTGGGCTTTTTAGCCTTCAAATTAAGCAATGCCTGTTATAAAGGCACGACATCGCCAAACGACCAAGTCAAAACCAGTCGAACATGAAGGGATATCGCCTTGTAAGCTGATTACTCTGGATACGAGGAGCTACCGAACACCATATACATCAGTGTTAGAGGCCTGTTCGGCGGCTACTGAGGGAGTCCGGGACTAAGGGGTCCTCGGACGGTCACTCATCTCTTACAGGCTGACCTAATGGGCTGTGTTGTTGAAGACCAGATTGCGTGATGACCTCATGTTCAAGAAGGAAAGCTCCAAAGAATGGCTTTTCTTCCAAGTTAAAGAAGTCTAGGTTGGCGCATCTGTCCCCAGCAGGAGGTCGTTTGTATGTAACCCTAGGAGCCCCTGGTGTCTATATAAGCCAGAGGGTTTCATCCGTATAGGCAAGTTGACTCATTTAGGGTTTTAGCTCATACAATCTCGAGGTAGATCAACTCTGTAATCTTCATACACATCAATATAATCAAGCAAGACGTAGGGTTTTACCTCCTCAAGAGGGCCCGAACCTGGGTAAACATTGTCTCCTTCATCCCCTATAACACATCGATCCAAGGTCCACAGATCGGGACCCCCTACCCGAGATCCGCCGATTTTGACACCGATAAGGAGCAGTTCCATAACCTTAGGGTGTTACTCCTACTAAACAAACAAATCAAACAGTATATTCAAGATAAAAGGTAACTGGTATTACCCTCACACTCACACACTTGATGTACACTATGAAATGCATTCTCTCCACGCCTAACCTTTCCATTGCAGAAAACATCATTACTTTCCATTTTATTTATGTTCTTTGATTTCAAGTATTATTAATCTCGGTGCTGCAAACCCATCTTATTGAGTACTATGATTTATTTGCCTCTAGTGACACTAACAATGTTTCCACGGTCACAAGCATTTACTTCACACAAAAACTAAGACAACTTGTGTGTGTGTGACAGAAACACTACCTTTAAATACTTTCCTCTGCTCTTCATTGGGATGATTACTAATTGTGATACCTACATGAAAGTGCTACACCATGATGTTTATCTTGTTGGCCATCACGCATGAGTCGGCGAGAGCAGATCGGTCCGGTATGGTGATGCGTATACTGTGAGGGAGTTCTGGATTAAGGGGTCCTCGGGCAGTCGGGTTATCCCTTATGGGCCGAGCATATGGGCTGCATCACTAAAGACCGAATCATCTGACCACTTTATGATCAAGATGGAAAGCTACAAAGACTAGGCGTGCACTCCAAGTCAAGAGGGCCAGTTCGGCCCATCTATCCTCGGCTAAGGTCGGTAACATGTAACCCTCGGAACACTGGTGTCTATATAAACCAGAGGTTCTTATGCATATATGCAAATTGTCTCATCTAGGGTTTAGCTCATACAATCTCGAGGTAGATCGACTCTGTAATCATCGTTCCACATCAATATAATCAAGCAGAACGTAGGGTTTTACCTCCTCAAGAGGGCCTGAACCTGGGTAAATATTGTCTCCCTTTCTCTCCTGCAACCTATCAATCCAAGGTCTACTCTTGGGGACCCCCTACCCAAGATCTGCCAGTTTTAACACCGACATTGGTACTTCCATTGAGAGTTCCACCGTTGGATCACTGGAAGGATCGATGGCTCGCCTGGTTATCAATGATTGAATTAGCAACGGGGCCATCTTCACTACCGGACAGGTCCTCACGCTCGGCAGCGTCACGTCGCGCGAGGACTCAACTGGCCTTCCTGACCACATCGTAGGTTCCGTCCCTCGTCGGCAAATAAGATTTGGAGATTTCGAATTCTCCATCGACTCCCGGGGCAATCTGTTCCCTGCTGAAATCACGACCTTGACCGACGAAACTCAAAATCCCAAAGCCTTAACCCCGGGTCTCTTGTTCGGCCATGGCCTCAGTCCCCTCTTTGTCTAAGAGTCAACCTTGAGCTCGGACCCGTCCACTATGCTCGGACAACAGCGAATGGCCATTGTCAAACTCTCATCTCTTGCAGAAGTGATGTCTACTACGCAACCTTCTCCTTGTAGACGTTGTTGGGCCTCCAAGCATAGAGGTTTGTAGGACAGTAGCAATTTTCCCTCAAATGGGTGACCTAAGGTTTATCAATCCGCAGGAGGTGTAGGATGAAGATGGTCTCTCTCAAGCAACCCCGCAACCAAATAACAAAGAGTCTCTTGTGTCCCCAACACACCCAATACAATGGTAGGTTGTATAGGTGCACTAGTTCGGCGAAGAGATGGTGAAACAAGTGCAATAAGGATGGTAGATAGAGGTTTTTGTAATCTGAAATTACAAAAACAGCAAGGTAACTAGTAACAAAAGTGAGCACGAACGGTATTGCAATGCATGGAAACAAGGCCTAGGGTTCATACTTTCACTAGTGAAGTTCTCTCAACAATAACAACATAATTGGATCATATAACTAGCCCTCAACATGCAGCAAAGATTCACTCCAAAGTCACTAATAGCGGAGAACAAATGAAGAGATTATTGTCGGGTACGAAACCACCACAAAGTTATTCTTTATGATCGATCTATTCAAGAGTCCGTAGTAAAATAGCACGAAGCTATTCTTTCCGTTCAATCTTTCATAGAGTTCGTACTAGAATAACACCTTAAGATACTTATCAACCAAGACCCTAATGTCACCTAGATACTCCATTGTCACCTCAAGTATCCGTGGGTATGATTATACGATATTCATCACACAATCTCAGAGTCATCTATTCAACCAACACATAGAACTTCAAAGAGTGCCCCAAAGTTTCTACCAGAGAGTCAAAACGTGTGCCAACCCCTGTGCATAGGTTCCCAATGTCACGAACCCGCAAGTTGATCACCAAAACATACATCAAGTACTCACATGAATCCATGTGTGCCAACCCATATGCATAGGTTCCCAATGCCACGAACCCACAAGTTGATCACAACAGATAGACACGTGCAAGACATACATCAAGTGTTCTCAAAGACTCAACCCGATAAGATAACTCCAAAGGGGAAACTCAATTCATTACAAGAAGGGAGAGGGGGGAAGAACATCATAAGATCCAACTATAGTAGCAAAGCCCACGGTACATCGAGATCAAGACATCTCAAGAACACGAGAGAGAGAGAGAGATCAAACACATAGCTACTGGTACATACCCTCAGCCCCGGGGGAGAACTACTCCCTCCTCGTCATGGAGATCGCCGGGATGATGAAGATGGCCACCGGAGATGGATTCCCCCTCCGGCAAGGTGTCGGAACGGGCTCCAGATTGGTTTTTGGTGGCTACACAGGCTTGCGGCGGCGGAACTCCCGATCTAGGTTTCTTTCTGGAGGTTTCTGGATTTATAGGACCAAATGGCGGTGGAGTTGCGTCAAGTGGGCCCCTGAGGGGCCCACGAGCTTGGTTGGTGCGGCCTGGGGGGGGGGGGGCGCCACAGGGCTTGTGGATTCCTCGGGACCCCTCTCCCGTATCTTTTTCTTCCGGTATTTTTGATATTTTCCATAAAAAATCATCGCGAAAGAACTATTCCGTTTGGACTCCACCTGAAAAAGGGTAAAAAACACGGAAAGAACAGGAACTGGCACTTGGCACTGAATTAATAGGTTAGTCCCAAAAAATATAAAATGCATATAAAACATCCAAAGTTTGACAAGATAACAAGACGAAACCATCAAAAATTATATATACGTTGGAGACGTACCAAGCATCCCCAAGCTTAACTCGTGCTCGTCCTCGAGTAGGGAAGTGATAAAGAATGAATTTTTGATGCTTTCATGCTACCTAGCATATATGTCCTTTGTAACTCATCTTATGTGACATGAATGTTCAGATCCGTTAGATTCAAAACAATAGTTTGCTATTGATGAGGAGACAATAATACTTCAAGCAAACTAGCAAGGTAATCATGAACTTTCAAAATAACAAGGCCAAAAGAATGTTATCCCTACAAAATCATATACTCTGGCTATGCTCTATCATCCTTGCACAACGAATTTAAATCATGCACAACCTTGGTATTGGCCAAGTAATTGTTTTCACACCTTTATTTTCTCAAACTTTTTCGACTCTCACGCAATACATGAGCGTGAGCCATGGTTTTAGCACTATAAGTGGTGTGGAGTGTGGTGGAGGTTGCAAGGCAAACAAGGAGAAGATCGTCACATTGACTAGGCATATCAATGAGCTATGGAGATGCTCATCAATAGATATCAACGTGAATGAGTAGGGATTGCCATACAAATTATGCACTAGAGCTAAGAGTATGTGAAAGCTCTTAAAGAAAACTAGTGGGTGTGCATCCAACTTGCTTGCTCACGAAGACCTAAGGCAATTTTGAGGAAGCCTATCATTGGAATATACAAGCCAAGTTATATAATGAAAATTTCCCACTAGCTATATGGTGGTGACAAAACGAGAGATTCTCAATCATGAAGATCATGGTGCTTAATAAGCACAAGTGTGGAAGGGTGGTAGCATTGTCCCTTCTCTCCTTTTCTCCTTTTTTGTGGGCTCTTTGGCCTCTCTTTTTTTGGTGGGCATCTTTGGCCTCTTTTATTTCCTCACATGGGACAATGCTCCATCAATGATGATCATCACACTTACAACTCAAAACTTAGAACAATGATGACTCTATATGAAATGCCTTCGGTAGTGTACCGTGACAATGATCTAGCATGGCATAAACATCTATGAGAACATCACGCTAGCTATTTTATGATCATGAAATGGCAATGTAGAAGTGGTGGCACATGTCATGGTGGTAGTCGTATGGCAATATATCTCGGAATAGCTTTGAAAAACCATAGTAGGTAGGTATGGTGGCTGTTTTGAGGGAGGCTATATGGTGGGTTTTGTGCACTGGCGAAAGTTGCACGGCACTAAAGAAGATAGTGATGGTGAAAGGTGAAAGTGCATCTAAACCATGGTCTCAACATTAGTCATGAAGAACTCATATACTTGTTGCAAAAGTTTTAGCAGTAATGGAAACAAAGCATTCAACGCATACTCCTAGGGGAAGGGTTGGTAGGTATAAACCATCGCGCGATCCCGACAGCCACACAAAGGATGACAATCAATAGACTAATCATGCTCAGACTTCATCTCATAGCGGTTCACCATACGTGCATGCTACGGGAATCACTTACTTCAACACAAGTATTTCTAGATCCACAACACCATACTAATATAACTTCAATATTACCACAACCACAACTCAAAACTAATTGAGATGAATCAAACTTCTCTTACTATTCAATGCACATGAAGGTGGAAGTTTTCATATCCCTTTGGATAATTACCCCTTTTGAGACTACTATCAAAGCATAGATCAACTACCAAGCCACGCACCGCTGTGCTCTAAAATATATAAGTGAAGCACATAGAGCAAAAGCAACTAGCTCAAAAGATATAAGTGAAGCACATGTGAGCTGAATTGTCTAACCAAAGGATATAAGTGAAGCTCGACAAAATCACAGTGAGTGCATGTCTCTCTCTCTAGGTGTGCAGCAAGGAAGATTGTGACACAACAAAAATAAAAGACTCCTACGATACAAGACGCTCCAAGCAAAACACATATCATGTGGTGAATAAAAATATAGCTCCAAGTAACATTACCGATGGATTGAAGACGAAAGAGGGGATGCCTTTCCGGGGCATCCCCAAGCTTAGGATTTTTCGGCATCCTTGAATCAACTTGGGGTGCCTTGGGCATCCCCAATCTTGAGCTCTTTCCACTCTTTATCTCTTTGTCCATAAGAACTTCACCCAGAACTTGAAAACTTCACAACACAAAACTTAAACAGAAACTCGTGATATCATTAGTATAAGAAAGCAAATCACCACTTCCTTAGGTACCGTAGAAAACTTAAATTATACTTATGTTTGTGTTGGGTTGCTGTATTTTCACTTTTCCATGGCTAGTACCCTCCGATACTATCCATAGTTTCATCAAAATAAGCAACCAACTCAACAAAAACAGAATGTGTTAACAGCATACCAGTCTGTAGCAATATGTATACTTCATATACTTCTGGTACTTCAAAAAATCTAAACAATCACGACAGTCTAAAGAAATTGCATAGAAATCATCAGCAAAAAGAATCAACTCAAAATCTCTTAAAGAATAAAAATGAAAATTCTTTTCGTGAGCAGAAAGTTTCTGTCTTTTTCCAGCATGATCAAGCAATCATCACCAAGACTAATCATAACGGTTTTGCTTGGCACAAACACAAAAAGAAACACAAAAGACACAATCATAACATAATTATGATGGTGTGAAGAAAAAAAACAGGAAGCAAAAATCAAAGAAAAATTTATTCATTGGGTTGCCTCCCAACAAGCGCTATCGTTTAACGCCCTTAGCTAGGCATTGATTTCAATGATGCTGACATAAAAGGTAATGATTGAAACACAACGAGAGCATCATGGAGCAAATGGCTAGCACATTTAAGTCTAACCCACTTCCTATGCATAGGGATTTTGTGATCGAAGAATTTATTGGAGCAAGAATCAACTAGCATAGGAAGGCAAAAGAAGCATAGCTTCAAAAATTTCAACATATGGAGAGGAAGCTTGATACTATTGCAATAAGTAGAAGCATATGATACTCTCTCATAGAAATTTTCATTAGCATCATGAATGAATTCAACAATATAACCAGCACCTAAGGCTTTCTTTCATGATCTACAAGCATAGGAATTTTACTACTCTCCACATAAGGAAATCTATTCTCAAGAATGGTAGTGGGAGTATCGTAAAAGACTTGAGCACTACAAATTGTGTCCACAATGAAAAAGCAAGGTTTAGCAAAGGGGTTCTCGAGAGTATGACAAGTTTTATCATCTCTCTTCTTCAAAGCATAAGTATCCTCACAATAATCATCATAGATAGGGGGCATGCTTTCATCAAAATAATTTTGATCATTCAAAGTGGAGGAACTAAAAAGATCATCTTCATCAAATATAGCATCCCCAAGCTTGTGGCTTTGCATATCATTAGCATCATGGGTATTCAAAGAATTTGTGCTAACAACATTGCAATCATGCTCATCATTCACATATTCTATGCCAAGCATTCTATGTAATTCTTCTTTAAGCACTTGAGCACAATTTTCCTTCCCATCATGCTCACGAAAGACATTGAAAAGATGGAGCATATGAGGCATCCTCAATTCCTTTTTTGCAGTTTTCTAGCGAAAGAACAAGAAACAAAAAGATTCGATTTCAAGATCTAAAGATAAACCTTCAAGTGCTAACCTCCCCGGCAACGGCGCCAGAAAAGAGCTTGCTGTCTACTACGCAACCTTCTCCTTGTAGACGTTGTTGGGCCTCCAAGCGTAGAGGTTTGTAGGATAGTAGCAATTTTCCCTCAAGTGGGTGACCTAAGGTTTATCAATCCGCGGGAGGCGTAGGATGAAGATGGTCTCTCTCAAGCAACCCTGCAACCAAATAACAAAGAGTCTCTTGTGTCCCGAACACACCCAATACAATGGCCGGTTGTATAGGTGCACTAGTTTGGCGAAGAGATGGTGAAACAAGTGCAATAAGGATGGTAGATAGAGGTTTTTGTAATCTGAAATTACAAAAACAGCAAGGTAACTAGTAACAAAAATTAGCACGAATGGTATTGCAATGCGTGGAAACAAGGCCTATGGTTCATACTTTCACTAGTGAAGTTCTATCAACAATAATAACATAATTGGATCATATAACTAGTCCTCAACATGCAAGAAAGATTCAATCCAAAGTGACTAATAGCGGAGAACAAACGAAGAGATTATTGTCGGGTACGAAACCACCACAAAGTTATTCTTTCTGATCGATCTATTCAAGAGTCCGTAGTAAAATAGCACGAAGCTATTCTTTCCGTTCAATCTTTCATAGAGTTCGTACTAGGATAACACCTTAAGATACTTATCAAACAAGACCCTAATGTCACCTAGATACTCCATTGTCACCTCAAGTATCCGTGGGTATGATTATACGATATGCATCACACAATCTCAGAATCATCTATTCAACCAACACATAGAACTTCGAAGAGTGCCCCAAAGTTTCTACCAGAGAGTCAAAACGTGTGCCAACCCCTGTGCATAGGTTCCCAATGTCACGAACCCGCAAGTTGATCACCAAAACATACATCAAGTACTCACATGAATCCACGTGTGCCAACCCATATGCATAGGTTCCCAATGTCACGAACACGCAAGTTGATCACAGCAGATAGACACGTGCAAGACATACATCAAGTGTTCTCAAAGACTCAATCCGATAAGATAACTCCAAAGGGGAAACTCAATTCGTTACAAGAAGAGAGAGGGGGAAGAACATCATAAGATCCAACTATAGTAGCAAAGCCCACGGTACATCGAGATCAAGACATCTCAAGAACATGAGAGAGAGAGATCAAACACATAGCTACTGGTACATACCCTCAGCCCCGAGGGAGAACTACTCCCTTCTCATCATGGAGATCGCCGAGATGATGAAGATGGCCACCGGAGATGGATTCCCCCTCCGGCAGGGTGCCGAAACAGGCTCCAGATTGGTTTTTGGTGGCTACAGAGCTTGCGGCGGCGGAACTCCCGATCTACGTTTCTTTCTGGTGGTTTCTGGATTTATAGGACCAGATGGCGGTGGATTTGCGTCAAGTGGGCCCCTGAGGGGCCCACAAGCTTGGTTGGTGTGGCATGGGGGGGGGGGGGGGGGGCGCCGACAGGGCTTGTGGCTTCCTCGGGACCCCTCTCCGGTATCTTTTTCTTTCGGTATTTTTGATATTTTCCATTAAAAATCATCGCAAAAGAATTATTCCGTTTGGACTCCGCGTGAAAAAGGGTAAAAAACATGGAAAGAACAGGAACTGGCACTTGGCAATGAATTAATAGGCTAGTCCCAAAAAATAAATAAAAGGCATATAAATCATCCAAAGTTTGACAAGATAACAGCATGAAACCATCAAAAATTATAGATATGTTGGAGACGTATTAGGAAGCCACGGAGGTCAACTCAAAAAATATCGAAAAGATTGATCAGGACGGCCTCTCAATGTTGAAAGAGACGCTCGACCAGATCCAATCGCTTCAAATCTCATGTAACTGGAGCCCGACCTGTGCAAAGATCGTCTCCGAGGTGGATTATGAGGACTTTTACAGCCGACCCTGATGTCTACTACGCAACCTTCTTCTTGTGGACTTTGTTGGGCCTCCAAGTGCAGAGGTTTGTATGACAGTAGCAATTTTCCCTCAAGTGGGTGATCTAAGGTTTATCAATCCGTGGGAGGCGTAGGATGAAGATGGTCTCTCTCAAGCAATCGTGCAACCGGATAACAAAGAGTCTCTTGTGTCCCCAACACACCCAGTACAATGGTAAATTGTATAGGTGCACTAGTTCGGCGAAGAGATGGTGATACAAGTGCAATATGGATAGCAGATATAGGTTTTTGTAATCTGAAATTATAAAAACAGCAAGGTAATTAATAATAAAAGTGAGCACGAATGGTATTGCAATGCATGGAAACAAGGCCTAGGGTTCATACTTTCACTAGTGAATTTCTCTCAACAGTGATAACATAATTGGATCATATAACTAGCCCTCAACATGCAACAAGGAGTCACTCCAAAGTCACTAATAGCAGAGAACAAATGAAGAGATTATTGTCGGGTACGAAACCACCACAAAGTTATTCTTTCTGATCGATCTATTCAAGAGTTCGTACTAGAATAACACCTTAAGACACACATCAACCAAGACCCTAATGTCACCTAGATACTCCATTGTCACCTCAAGTATCCGTGGGCATGATTATACGATATGCATCACACTATCTCAGAATCATCTATTCAACCAACACATAGAACTTCAAAGAGGGCCCCAAAATTTCTATCGGAGAGTCAAAACGTGTGCCAACCCATATGCATATGTTCCCGATGTCACGAAACCCCCAAGTTGATCACCAAAACATACATCAAGTACTTACATGAATATCCCATTGTCACCACAGTTAGACACGTGCAAGACATACATCAAGTGTTCTTAAAGACTCAATCCGATAAGATAACTTCAAAGGGGAAACTCAATTCATTACAAGAAGGGAGAGGGGGAAGAACATCATAGGATCCAACTATAGTAGAAAAGCCCGCGATACATCGAGATCATGACATCTCAAGAACACGAGAGAGAGAGATCAAACACATAGCTACTGGTACATACCCTCAGCCCCGAGGGTGGACTACTTCCTCCTCGTCATGGAGATCGCCGGGATGATGAAGATGGCCACCGGAGATAGATTCCCCCCTCCGGCAGGGTGCCGGAACGGGCTCCCGATTAGTTTTTGGTGGCTACAGAGGGTTGCGGCGGTGGAACTCCCAATCTAGGTTTGTTTCTGGAGGTTTCTGTATTTATAAGACCATATGGCATCAAGAACAAGTCAGGGGGACCTACGAGGGAGTCACGATCCCCCCAGGCGCGCCCAGGGGGGGTGGGCGTGCCTCCCTTGGCTCGTGGCTTCCTCGGGATTCCCCTCTGGTATCTTTTTCTTCTGGTATTTTCGATATTTTCCATAGAAAATCACGGCGAAAGTTTTATTCCGTTTGGACTCCGTTTGATATTCCTATCTGAAAAATGTCAAAAACAAGGAAAAAACATGAACTAGCAGTGGGATCTAGGTCAATAGGTTAGTCCCAAAAAATAATATAAAATAACATATTCATGCATATAAAACATCCAAAGATGATAATTTAATGGCATGGAACGATCAAAAATTATATATATGTTGGAGACGTATCAAGCATCCCAAGCTTAATTCCTGCTCGTCCTCGAGTAGGTAAATGATACAAACTGAATTTTTGATGTGGAATGCTACCTAACATATATTGTGGCATGAATATTCAGATCCATATGATTCAAGACAAAAAGTTTGATGTTGACATAAGAACAATAATACTTTAAGCATACTAACAAAGCAATCATGTCTTCTCAAAATAACATGGCCAAAGAGAGTTATCCCTACAATATCATACAGTGTGGCTATGCTCCATCTTCCCCACACAACGTATTTAAATCATGCACAACCCCGATATTAGTCAAGCAATTGTTTTCACACTTTTAATTTCTCAAACCTTTTCAACTCTCACGCAATACATGAGCGTGAGCCATGGACATAGCACTATAGGTGGAATAGAATATGGTGGTGGTTGTGAGGCAAAAAGGAGGAGATGGTCACATCAACTAGGCGTATCGACGGACTATGGAGATGCCCATCAATAGATATCAATGTGAGTGAGTAGGGATTGCCATGCAAGAGATGCACAAGAGTTATAAGTTTATGAAAGCTCAAAAAGAAACTAAGTGGGTGTGCATCCAACTCGCTTGCTCACGAAGACCTAGGGCAATTGAGGATGCCCATCATTGGAATATACAAGCCAAGTTCTATAATGAAAATTCCCACTAGTATATGAAAGTGAAAATATATGAGACTCTCTATCATGAAGATCATGGTGCTACTTTGAAGCACAAGTGTGGTAAAGGATAGTAGCATTGTCCCTTCTCTCTTTTTCTCTTTTTTCTGTTTGGGCTCTTTGGCCTCTTTTTTTTCATTTTTTTCATTGAATTGTTTTGGTGGGCTCTTTGGCCTCTTTTATTTCCTTTTTATTTTAAGTCCGGAGTCTCATCCTAATTTGTGAGGGAATCATAGCTTCCGTCCTTTCCTCACATGGGACAATGCTCTAATAATGATGATCATCAAACTTTTATTTACTTACAACTCGATACTTAGAACAAAGATATGACTCTATATGAATGCCTCCGGCAGTGTACCGGGATGTGCAATGACTCATGAGTGACATGTATGAAAGGTAACGGTGGCTTTGCCACAAATACGATGTCAACTACATGATCATGCAAAGCAATATGACAATGATGATGCGTGTCATAATAAACGGACGGTGGAAATTGCATGGCAATATATCTCGGAATGGCTATGGAAATGCCATGATGGGTAGGTATGGTGGCTGTTTTGAGGAAGGATATATGGTGGGTGTATGCACCGGCGAAAGTTGCGCGGTACTAGAGAGTCTAGCAATGGTGGAAGGGTGAGACTACGTATAATCCATGGACTCAACATTAGTCATAAAGAACTCACATACTTATTAGTTTTATTAGTCATTGAAACAAAGTGCTAGATGCATGCTCCTAGGGGAAGGGTTGGTAGGAGTTAACCATCGCGCGATCCCGACCAACACACAAAGGATGGCAATCAATAAAAACGTCATGCTCCGACTTCCTAACATAGCGGTTCACTACACGTGCATGCTACGGGAATCACAAACTCTAGCACAAGTATTTCGACCAATCCACAATTACTCACTAGCATGACTCTAATATCACCATCTTTATATCTCAAAACTATATGCAAAGAATCAAACTTCTCATAGTATTCGATGCACTCTATATGAAAGTTTTTATTATATCCCTCTTGGATGTCCATCATATTAGGACTAGATTCATAACCTAAGCAAATTACCATGTTTTTTAAGACTCTCAAAATGATATAAGTGAAGCATGAGAGTAGAAGAAAAACTACTCCAAAAGATATAAGTGAAAATCAATGAGTAGTTGAATAATTATTGGCTATGTGAAGACTCTCCGATCTAAGAATTTCAGATCCTAAGTACCTTATTCAAAAAAAATAAAATGACACTCCAAAGATAGCACGAATCATGTGAAGAAGCAAAAACTTAGGTTCAACCGATACTAACCGATAATTGTTGAAGAAGAAAGGTGGGATGCCAACCGGGGCATCCCCAAGATTAGGTGCTTGAGACTTCTTGAAATATGTATTGGGGATGACATGGGCATCCCCAATCTTGATCTTTCGTGTCTCCTTAATTCCTCTCATATGATGGTCTCCAAAATCTTAAAAACTTCATCCACACAAAACTCAACAAAAACTCGTGAGATAGGTTAGTATAAATCAATGCAAAAATTTATCATCCTCTACTGTAGTAAATCACTAAAATTATTATTTGACATTGCATACTAAATGCCTCTGCATATTTAAAACTCCTATCCTCAAATAGGATCATTAAACAAGCAAACATATGCAAACAATGCAAACATAACAGCAATCTGCCTAAACAGAACAGTCTGAGAATGCAGCAAGATCCATACTTAATTAACTCCAAAATATCTGAAAACATTCCATGATGTAGATAATTCATAAGATCATACTGTGTCCAAATTTCAAGTTATACTAACATACAGAAAATTCTAGGGAATTTTTGCACTGCAAGCAAACTTTCTGTTTTGGAAGAGCAACTCCTATACTTGCAAATTAAGCATGGTAAAGGCTATCCTTGACATTTTTATTGAACTAAATGATGCAAAACATTAATATAAATAACATAAGTAATAATAAAAGAAAATGATGCTCCAAGAAAACACATATCATGTGGTGAATAAAAATATAGCCCCAAGTAAAGTTACCGATGGATTGAAGACGAAAGAGGGGATGCCTTTTCGGGGCATCCCCAAGCTTAGGATCGTTGGTGTCCTTGAATATGGCTTTGGGGTTCCTTGGGCATCCCCAATCTTAGGCACTTGCCACTCCTTGTTCCATAGTCCATCGAAACTCTATCCAAAACTTGAAAACTTCACAACACAAAACTTAACGGAACTTCGTGAGATGGGTTAGTATGATAACGAGCAAATCAATCACTTGGGTACTGTCAAAACAAGACTCATAATTATTTTCACACAATGCCTACTGTATCTTACTATTTCCACAATTTATATTACTCAATGTAATCTATGGAAACACCAAAACAAGCAAACTATGCATTGAAAACAGAATTTGTCAAAAACAGAACAGTCTGCAATGATGTGAATGATAACCATACTTCTGCACTTCCAAAAATTCTGAAAGAATTATGACAATTAAGGAAATTTTTATATAAATCAGAATAAAATGAATCAACCTAAAATGACTCTCTGGATAGAAATTAGAAACGATTTCGCGAGCGCAAAGTTTCTGTCTTTTTCAGCATGATCAAACAACTATCACCCAAACTAATCATAAAAGCTGTAAAACATGATTAATACAGTAGATTAATCATGTGAACACACAAAAACAGTAAGGATACATATTGGGTTGTCTCCCAACAAGCACTTTTCTTTAATGCCTTTCAAGCTAGGCATGATGATTTCAATGATGCTCACGTAAAAGATAAGGATTGAAACATAATGGAAGCATCATGGAGCATATGACTAGCACATTTAAGTCTAACACACTTCCTATGCATAGGGATTTTGTGATCAAACAATTTATTGGAGCAAGAATCAACTAGCATAGGAAGATAAAACAAGCATGACTTCAAAAGTTTCAACACATGGAGAGGAAGCTTGATATTATTCCAATATGTAGAAGCATATGATCCTCTCTCATAATAATTCTCAGTAGCATCATGAATGAATTCAACATATTACCAACACATAAAGCATTATTTTCATGATCTACAAGCATAGAAATTTTACTACTCTCCACATAAGGAAATTTATTCTCATCAATAGTAGTGGGAGTATCGTAAAAGAGTTGAACACTACGAATTGTTTCCACATTAAAAGAGTAATGTTCAGTAAGAGGGTACTCATAATTGTGACAAGTTTTATTATCATTCTTATTTATAGTATAAGTATCATCACAATAATCATGATAGATAGGGGGCATGCTTTCATCATAATAATTTTGATCATTCAAAGTGGGGGAACTAAAAAGATCATCTTCATCAAACATAGCATCCCAAAGCTTGTGGCTTTGCATATCATTAGCATCATGGGTATTCAAAGAATTCATCCTAACAACATTGCAATCATGCTCATCATTCACATATTTTATGCCAAACATTCTATGTAATTCTTCTTTTAGCACATGAGCACAATTTTCTTTTCCATCATTTTCACGAAAGACATTAAAAAAATGAAGCATATGAGGCAACCTTAATTCCATTTTTTGTGGTTTTCTATTAATAAACTAAACTAGTGATAAAACAAGAAACTAAAAGATTCAATTGCAAGATCTAAAGATATACCTTCAAGCGCTAACCTCCCCGTCAACGACGCCAGAAAAGAGCTTGATGTCTACTATGCAACCTTCTCCTTGTAGACTTTGTTGGGCCTCCAAGTGCAGAGGTTTGTAGGATAGTAGCAATTTCCCTCAGGTGGGTGACCTAAGGTTTATCAATCCATGAGAGGCGTAGGATGAAGATGGCCTCTCTCAAGCAACCCTACAACCAAATAACAAAGAGTATCTTGTGTCCCCAACACACCCAATACAATGGTAAATTGTATTGGTGCACTAGTTCGGCGAAGAGATGGTGATACAAGTGCAATATGGATAGTAGATATAGGTTTTTGTAATCTGAAATTATAAAAACAGTAAGGTAATTAATAATAAAAGTGAGCACGAATGGTATTGCAATGCGTGGAAACAAGGCCTAGGGTTCATACTTTCACTAGTGAAGTTCTCTCAACAATGATAACATAATTGGATCATATAACTAGCCCTCAACATGCAACAAAGAGTCTCTCCAAAGTCACTAATAGCGGAGAACAAACGAAGAGATTATTGTCGGGTACGAAACCACCACAAAGTTATTCTTTCTGATCGATCTATTCAAGAGTTCGTACTAGAATAACACCTTAAGACACACATCAACCAAGACCCTAATGTCACCTAGATACTCCATTGTCACCTCAAGTATCCGTGGGCATGATTATACGATATGCATCACACAATCTCAGAATCATCTATTCAACCAACACATATAACTTCAAAGAGGGCCCAAAAGTTTCTACCGGAGAGTCAAAACGTTTGCCAACCCATATGCATAGGTTCCCGATGTCACGAAACCCACAAGTTGATCACCAAAACATACATCAAGTACTCACATGAATATCCCATTGTCATCACAGATAGACACGTGCAAGACATACATCAAGTGTTCTTAAAGACTCAATCCGATAAGATAACTTCAAAGGGGAAACTCAATTCATTACAAGAAGGGAGAGGGGGAAGAACATCATATGATCCAACTATAGTAGCAAAGCCCGTGGTACATCGAGATCATGACATCTCAAGAACACCAGAGAGAGAGAGAGAGATCAAACACATAGCTAGTGGTACATACCCTCAGCCCCGAGGGTGGACTACTCCGTCCTCATCATGGAGATCGCCGGGATGATGAAGATGGCCATCGGAGATGGATTCCCCCTCCGGCAGGGTGCTGGAACATGCTCCCGATTAGTTTTTGGTGGCTACACAGGCTTGCGGCGGCGGAACTCCCGATCTAGGTTTATTACTGGAGGTTTCTGTATTTATAAGACCAGATGGCATCGAGAACAAGTCACGGGGACCCACGAGGGAGTCACGAGCCCCCGAGGCGTGCCCAGGGGGGTGGGCGCGCCTCCATGGCTCGTGGCTTCCTCGGGACTCCCCTCTGGTATCTTTTTCTTCTGGTATTTTTGATATTTTCCATAAAAAATCACGGCGAAAGTTTTATTCCGTTTGGACTCCGTTTGATATTCCTATCTGAAAAAGGTCAAAAACAAGGGGAAAACAGGAACATGCACTGGGCTCTAGGTCAATAGGTTAGTCCCAAAAATAATATAAAATAGCATATTCATGCATATAAAACATCCAAAGTTGATAATATAATGGCATGGAACAATCAAAAATTATAGATACGTTGGAGACGTATCACACCCACAACCCACTTGGTTGCCACCGTCGATGACTTAACTGACGCATTGGACTACGCTTCCGAAGAGCTCGAGGACATGGACGACGAGGCCTATTACCCCACCCCCATAAATACCAGGCGATGGACCGCCATATCCACCTACGACGTTTACATGGTAGACACGCCCCGTGAAATGGGCGACGTCACACCCAAGCAAAACAACGATAAGGCCGCAAAGGAGCCCTCAAAGCGCCGAAAGCCGCGTAAGCATGCCAAAGCAAATAAGGGAAGGGGCTCCACACAAGCTACAAGGGAGAACATAACCCCAAAGAACCACGACAACCCAGAAGCTCCCGAGCAACAACCAGAAGAACCATACAACACCGATCCCGATGATTTCAATAATTCGGACGATGACGACTACCTCCCCCCAATCGACGATGAAGACGGCTTCGAGTCCGAAGACCTCGTAATCCCCAAGGACCCTGAAGTCCAGGAGTAGTTCCGGCAACAGCTTATAGCTATGGCTCAGAGCCTAAAAGCGAAGCAACAACAACTCAAGGCCAAATATGACACCACTAACAGCAGGTGGACAAAAATCCTGGCCGCCGAAGAAGGATAAGGCACCGAGTGGCCGGATCAAAAGAAAAGCTACCAGCGCCGGCGCGTGGTACCTTAGTTCGACGATCAGGCTTTAGAGCACGCATCCCCCCAGGCGCACGGACTATGACAAACCCGACCGATGAGCAGGTCGTGACAGATTCATGTACAAATCTAGGAGGTACTCCCCCACTCGATGGGACGAAGAACCACCTCAGGCCGCTTACAAAAACAAAGGTTGGGAACTGTACCGGGCTGAACCTGGAGCCGATCTCCGACACATCATAGCCCGGATCAGAGGAGTCGCTCACCCATTGTGTTTCACAGATGAGGTCATGCAGCACCAATTCCCGGAAGGGTTCAAACCTGTGAAACATAGAACAATAGGACAGGACGACAGACTCCGCTGTATGGATAGAAGATTTCCTTATCCACATCCATATGACTAGGCGAGATGACCTCTATGCCATAAACTACTTACCCATAAAGCTCAAAGGACCGATACGACACTCAGTAAACAGCCTACCCGAAGACTCCATTGGGAGCTGGGAAGAGCTCAAGGAGGCTTTCTTGTCTAACTTTCAGGGAACCTATGTCGGCCACTGGATTTATCCGACGTGAGCAACATCGTTCAAAATGCGGGTGAATCAGCCAAAGAATTCTGGAACCATTTCCTCACCAAGAAGAATCAAATCGTGGAATGTCTAGACGCCGAGGAAATAGCCTCTTTTAGGCATAACATCTCGGACGAATGGCTGGCCCGACATATCGGACAGGACATGCCGAGAACAATGTCCGCTCTTACTTCCCTCATGAACCGCTTTTGCACGAGCGAAGATAATTGGCTAGCTCGGCGCAGCCACAATGTAGACGACCTCGGAACCTCTGAAGTTCAGGAAGGAAACGACAAGCCAAGGAAAAACAAGAACAAACGCCGCCACCATAATGGTGATGCGGACGACACAACCGTAAATGTCGGATTCCACAACTCGAAACCTGGACAGGGGAAGAAACCCTTTAAGGGAATAGGGACGGACCAAATCCATGGGATAAAATCATGGAATGACCCTGCCAGATCCATGGCACCCAAGACAAGCCCGCCACCCACACCAATCGTAACTGTTGAGTGTTCAAACGGGTCAGCAAGCTGGTTGCCGATGAATAGAACAGGGGCCCACGAAGTGAAGACGACGAGGAGCCCCGCGGTCCAAACACTGGGGGGCCAAAAACAGTTCCCTAATAAGGTCAAAACTGTGAATATGATCTATGCCACTCATATACCAAAAAAGGAGAGGAACCGAGCCCTTCGAGAGGTATACGTCGTAGAGCCCGTATCCCCGAAATATAATCCATGGTCGGCCTGCCCGATCACATTCGACCACAGGGATCATCCGACCAGCATCCCTCATGGAGGGTCGGCCGCCCTTGTTCTAGATCCCATTGTAGATGGGTACCACCTCACTAGAGTCCTTATGGATGGAGGATGTAGCCTTAATATGATTTACTTATATACGGTGAAAAAGATGGGCATAGACCCATCAAGAATCAAACCAAGTTGCACTACCTTTAAAGGAGTGATTCCACGCGTCGAAGCCCGCTGCTCTGGTACGGTAACACTGGAGGTTGTGTTCGGCTCGCCCAAGAACTCCCGCAGTGAAGACTTGATCTTTGACAATGTACCCTTTCGTAGCGGATACCACGCACTGCTCGGTCGCACAACTTTCGCCCGCTTCAATGTTGTGCCCCACTATGCCTATATGGAGCTTAAAATGCCCGGACCCAAGGGAGTTACCACCGTCAATGGAAACAGAGAGCGCTCTCTCCGAACCGAGGAACTCACAGCCGCCCTGGCAGCTGAATGCCAACACGACAATGAAACATCAAGCCACAGGCCGGCAACCAAGGCGAGGCAAGCAGGAAAGCGAGCCCGCGCTCAATCAGATCTGCCGGAGACATCTTCGTCTCAGAGTAAATAGGGACACTCTCCCATGGCACAACCCGAGCACCTCCAATGTATGTCCCACGTAGACACAATTTCATTCTTAAAACTCCATGGGCAGCCATGGGAGCCAACCACCAAGGATCATGTGTTCGACTCGACCGAGCCATGGTCCAAATGTCTCTATGGAAAAAGCGGGGTATCATGAAGAATTCCCCAAAGTGTCCAGCTCCTATGCGTCATCAGCAGCTTCTCAAGAACCTCTATTCAAGGTCTGCCTGCTGACAACAACTTCCTCTAAACGATAGTACCCCCACCTCTAAAAGAGTAATAGAAATAGTGCAGCCGAAAACAGAGCGGACATCAAGCCACCCAAGGAAGGCCACATGGAAATATTTGCTCTAAAAATATGTATCTCAAGAAACAATAGTTACCTCTAACAATTGTCTTAGTGCTACGAGTTATAAAAATTCCTTGCACACATTTTTATAGACTTTCTTTTAGAGTATCTTTGTACGCATGTGTTGCATACTCATCGGCGCTGACAAGTCAAACTTATTTTACACATGCTAAGTGTGATCGGCCATTAGACCGGGGGCTTGGATGATAATACGGCCCCGAGCAGTACATCGCGACTACTTTTTAAGTGCCCGATTTCTCGGGGTTTGCATTATATGCATCAGTTCCAAATTATGTCTTGGGTCTATAGTTGGGTTGCCCCACTCCTCTGCTTACCTCCTTACGTTCCGCTAGTTCGGCTAAGGGGTAAAGGGAGAACCACTGCGATTTTATTACCAGCTAGTCTGGCTAAAAATATCTCAGTGGAGAAAGTCGAAAACCGACCGTCATTATAGGCGAGAACTGGTGTGCAACCCAAGCTCAAATACAAAAACAATTGGAGGTTATCCCGTGTTATACAGGAGGTTCGCACCTTTACGGACCCTGTGGTAGCTATTTCGATATTCGGTTTATCCATTACCACAAAAAGCAGGGGTCTTCCGATCATGCCCCTGAATTAAAACTCCTAAGGCTAAGTGAAAGTGATAAAGCCGCATAGTCTCATTGCCTCGTTTTATCCGCACACTACTGCCTTCGGGCACTGACACATTGGTTAAGGGTAATAGTACGGATGTTGAAACACTGCAAGTAGTCTGTATCTGGGGGCTGAAGCCGACGAGTGGTAACTTTCAGATTAAACGGCCAAAAGTCAGGAGTCAAAATAATACAAAAGTGCATCTCATTCAAGACTAGCGTCATTAAAATAAATTGTTCGGAAGCACACGACAATACATTCACTCAAAGAGTACATCTTTTGAGCATTGAGCTTATATAACCCGAGCACCCTCTGTCGCTGAGGGGAAATACGGCTTGGGACGTATGTGCTCCTTCTCGGCACATGGAGGGGCAGTTGCCATCGTAAAGGCTCCACCCCCGGAAAATGCACCATGGTCCTCGCAAAGGACATCCGAGCTCCTTCTATGCAGATGCTATCCCACACACAACAGTGCCAGAAATTGACACGTTAACAGAGGCTGGGCTTGCGTTGTTTTTTTCCCTTGAAGAGGAAAGGGTGATGCAACACAGGAGTAGTAAGTATTTCCCTCAGTTTGAGAACCAAGGTATCGATCCAGAAGGAGGGACTCGTCAAGTACAGAGTACCTGCGCAAACACAAACAAGCTTGCACCCAACGCTTCAAAGGGGTTGTCAATCCCTTCAAGATTGTTTGCAAAGTGAGATCTGAAGGCGGAAAGTGCAACGAAGTAAAAAGTGTAAGGCTGAAAATATGGTGTGGATTAGACCCTGGGGGCCATAGTGTTCACTATAAGCTTCTCTCAAAATAGCAAGTGTTACGGTGGGTGAACAAATTACTCCCGAGCAATTGATAGAACCGCGCAAAGTCATGACGATATCTAAGGCAATGATCATACATATAGGCATCACGTCTGAGACAAGTAGACCGATACTTTCTGCATCTACTACAATTACTCCACACATCGACCACTATCCAGCATGCATCCAGTGTATTGAGTTCATGACGAACAGAGTAACGCTTTAAGCAAGATGACATGATGTAGATGGATAATCTCAAACCAATGATGAAAACCCCATCTTTTTACCCTTGATTTCAACAACATGATGCATGCCTCGCTACCCCTTCTATCACTGGGTGAGGTCACCGCACGGTATGAACCCAAAACCAAGCACTTCTCCCATTGCAAGAATCATAGATCTAGTTGGCCAGACAAAACCCACAACTCGAAGAGAATTACAAGGATATGAAATCATGCATAAGAGAGATCAGAAGAAACTCAAATAAGATTCATAGATAATCTGATCATAAATCCACAATTCATCGGATCTCGACAAACACACCGCAAAAGAAGATTACATCAGATAGATCTCCATGAAGATCATGGAGAACTTTGTATTGAAGATCCAAGAGAGAGAAGAAGCCATCTAGTTACTAACTATGGACCCGTAGGTCTATGGTGAACTACTCACGCATCATCGGAGAGGTCATGGTGTTGATGGAGAAGCCCTCCGTGTCCGAATCCCCCTCCGGCAGGGCACCAGAACGTGCCCCAGATGGGATCTTGCGGAGACAGAAGCTTGCGGCGGCGGAAAAGTATTTTCGATGATCTCCTGATTTTTTCTGGAATTTATGGGAATATATAGGCGAAAGACCTAGGGAAAAGGGCGTCCAGGGGGCCCACAAGCCTGGATGGCGCGGCCTCCCCCCTGGCCGTGGGGTGGGGGCTTGTGAGGCCCCTGAGGCTCCCCTGCCTTGGCTCCCAAGCTTCCCGATCTTCATCCGTTCCAGAAAAAATCTTTTCGGGGATTTTCTTCTGTTTGGACTCCATTTCAAAATCTCCTCTGAAAGGGGTCAAAAACATGAAAAAACAGGAACTGACACTTGGCACTGAGTTAATAAGTTAGTCCCAAAAAATATATAAAAGGCATGCAAAACATCCAAAGTTTGACAAGATAATAGCATGAAACCATCAAAAATTATAGATACGTTGGAGACGTATTAGCAGACGAAGCGATTCAGGACCTCGATACGGGGCACAGCTGATGACGAGTTGATGGATATACTTCTCGCCCCTCGTTGGTTACCCCAAGTGGAAGGTTGAGATGTAGTCAGCAACAGATTTCCCTTACACGGGGATTGTATAGTTTATTGAACCAGGAGGACTCCGAGGATCAACAAGTAGGTGTCCGCTGCTCTGGCGCTAGCAGAATACATGGACCTGGACACACAACAAATAACTTTGCTCCCAACGAGTTCACAAAGGTTGTCAATCTCTCCGGCCTTGTAGTTTGCAAAGGATCAAAACACAAGCGGGAATAGCGATAGTGATTGCAACGGAAAAGGAAATAAAACAGTAAATGGTGGAGGTGTAAACAATGGTGGTAATGTGCACCAGAGTCACATGATGTTCACTAGTGATGTCTCTCTCGCAA
Organism: Hordeum vulgare subsp. vulgare; assembly: GCF_904849725.1. Classification (NCBI taxonomy): domain Eukaryota; kingdom Viridiplantae; phylum Streptophyta; class Magnoliopsida; order Poales; family Poaceae; genus Hordeum; species Hordeum vulgare. Next base: position 521,259,222 of record NC_058521.1, read on the forward strand.
AAGACGATAAACAACTATGTTGGGTAAATAAAATACAGCTGTGCAATTGACAGAGTTATAAACGCACCGCAATGCTAATCATGCTACAAGATAGTTAGAGGCTCAAAAGTAATGGGCACTATGCCAAGACAAGTAGACAATTTATCCATCAGCATCTACTCTCTAATCATCCACCTTGAGATATCTATCGAGAACATCTCGCTGGTATCAAGTTGCGAGCCCCAACCAAAGTGTAAACTCAAAGCAACGGACAACTGCAATAACAAACTTTGCTTAAGGTAAACAATCCTTGCAACCGTGGTCACAAGCACCGTTGTTTTCTCCCTAGTGGCAACAACACATCCCCTAGTCTCATGTTTTTGTCATTCAAGCTAGACATCAGGGGGCATGAACCCACAATCATGCATAACGCTCCCTCTTGGAGTTACAATCTACTACTCAGCCAAAGCAATAAAAAGCAACGGAGAACATGCATGAATTACTCAAGAATATAATATAAAAGGAGAACCAAATATATAACTCATCACAATCTGAACATAATCTCAAAATCCATCGGATCCCAGCAAACTCAGCATAACAACAACAGGTAAATTACATAGATGCCTTGATCATGTAGGGCAGCTCACAAGGGCTAATCATTGAAGCACAAGATTGGAGAGAAGACATCACATAGCTACTGGTCATGGACTCATGGTCCAAGGAGGACTACTCACGACACGTCCGGAAAGCGTCCATGATGGTGGAGAAGCTCCCGGAGGTCAATCCTCCCTCCGACAGGGTGCCGGGAAGAGGTCTTCTGGCACTCCCGATCTCGAAAGCGTTGCGATGGCGGAACGGTGGAGAAATTCGCAATTTTGGATATATCTTTAGGGCTTTTCGTCCGAGAGGTAAACATAGGCCAAAGGAGGGCGCCATGGGGTGGACCCTCCACCTAGGTGTCCTGGTGGTGTGGCCAGGAGGGGGTCGTGCAGGGTGGCCACCTCGGCAGGACCTAGCTCCCCTCTGGCCCACCTTTGGTGCTTCGTGAATCTTCCGTCATGCTAATTTTTATATATTTTCTCGGGATTTTTGGGGCTCTGAAAATTGGCGTAAAGTCCCTGCTATTAAAAGACATCAGCAGACAGAAACTGGCACTGGGTGCACCGAGTTAGTAGGTTATTCCAAATATGTGTAAAAAGGTATGAAAGTGTAGCAAAACATATAACAATGTCACCCAAAAGAGCATGGAACAAACAAAAAATATAGATATGTTTGGGACGTATCAACATCCCCAAGCTTAATTCTTGCTCGTCCTTGAGTAGGTAAATGATAACACAAATAATTTCTATGGTGACATGCTAACACACATATAAGAACTTCAAAGTTAAGCAAGTAAGATATGCAATTCAAGTCAAGACAATAACAAGAAAGAGTCTATATTTAGTATTGATATCAAAGTAAGAACATAAAGGTGCAAGAGCTCTCACTGTCCATGACTCGAATGTCTCCAAATGGTGTTTGCGTGCAAGAAGTGGGAGATGGGTTTAGAGCATAAAAATATTATATAGTTTAATTGAGAACTCAATCTACTAAAACTTCACACTTGGTCTCCTTCGAAATCTTATTTTGACTCATCCCCAGATCACTAGTCAGGCACAAGTCAAAAATGATCCTCTCCCTTTTGACTTTGAGCACTCATGTAATGGATGAGCGCAAGCAAGATATGTTGGCACTTAGGATGGCAAAGATAATAATGATGGGGAAGGAATACAAAAAAGGTGTGAAAGACTCACATCAATGAGGACAACCATATGTGAGAGAAAGCCAAATGGTAGATATGATGTGAGGAGTAGGGATTGCCGTGCAACGGATGCACATATGAGCTAAGGTAAGCTATCCAATGGAACTAGTGGGAGTGCATCCAACTTGATTGCTCATGAAGACCTAGAGATCATTTGAGGAGGCTCATCATTGGAATATACAAGCCAAATTATATAGTGTAAGGGTCCCCACATAGTGATGCATGAATGATAATCTCTATGGAGTACAAATATAACAATGGAGTACGAGTGTGGATCTTTCAAAAGGAATAGTAGTGTTGCCCCCTTCTCTCTTTTTATTTCTTTTTTTTGTGTGGCCTCTTTGGCTCTTTCTATTTATCTCTCATTTGTCCTCTTTGGGATCTTTTCATGTGTCCTCTTTTGGGATCTATTAATTTGTCCTCTTTCGGATCTTTTCCTCACTTAAGGGCAACACTCCATGTTTTACAAGAATAAAAAGAAGATCTTCACACTTTATAAGAAGTACTTAACATAAAGACAAATGAAAACTATCATGATGTTATGCAAATGTATGCCTCTGCCAGTGTAGCAGGATATGCAATGATACTAGCGCGTCATGTAGCAATAATAAGGGCAAGGCCCAACTAGCATGCGGCTCCTCGATCAAGCAAAAGCATGTATGACATGAAGATCAAGTCATGAGATGGTGGATGTTGCATGGCAATGTATCTCGGAAAGGCTATGGAAGTGCCTTAATAGGTAGGTATGGTGGCTGTTTTGAGAAAGGATATAATGAGGCTTATGATGACAGAGCTTATCATGCCAAGGGTTTGGATGCACCGGCGAAGTTTGCACCAAGTCTCAAGATGAGAAAGGGTAATGAACGGTACCGAAGAGGCTAGAAAAATATGGATGGTGGAAGTGCCAACAATTGAATACTCGCATTAGTCCGAAGAACTCATGCACTTATTATCGGTAACTCTATATCTAGACAGGATATTCACAAAGATACAAGCACCCTGAGGAGGAGTGTTTGGGGGTTTGGTTATCCTTGCGCATCCTCGACCCATGGTGATGTGAGGGTACTCTATATATTCCAACCCCTCCAGAGGTTAGAGATCCATCTAGTAGCTAGAGTTCTCAACTATTTTTTAGTTTTTGAAAATACACACGGATTTCCCAAAATACGACACCTATCACTAATAGGCTCAAGCTCTTGACACCAATAGTCCAAACATTACTCAAATCAATACCTCAAAACTATTGCAACTTACTACTATACTTAAATAGCAACCTCAGTTACCTACTCATGCAAGACACACAACTCAGTGCAACAAGCCAACTCTCTAAACAAGATAAGCATGATAACTCAAGAGAGTTCCAAAAGCAACCTAAATAAAAGCTCTTAAAAAGATAAAGCATGAAAACCAAGAGCTAAGCATGATAGGAGCTATAAAGAGATAAAGAACACACAAAAAAGATAAGCATGAAAACCTATGTTGTGTTCTAGGGTGGAGTGGAGCATGTTTCTCTCCCAAACAAAGAAGGCTAGGTTCCAACTTATTACGAACAGCAAGCAAAACTAAAACAAACTAAAAAGTAAAGATCGGGACGCTCCAAGCATAGCACCTAACATATGAGGTGATAAAAATATAGCATGGAGAAGGACGATTTGATGATTGTTGATGGAGAAGGGGATGCATGGGGGCATACCCAAGCTTAGACGCTTGAGTCTCCTTGAATATTTCTTGGGGGTCCATGGGGGCATCCCCAAGCTTGAGGGCTTGACACTCGTGGATCTTCTTTCATCATCTTCCATCGCATACTTGAAAACTCCCTTCATATGAAACTCATCATAAGTTGATTAGAGTGGTTAGTGCCCTTAATAGAATATTTTTTCTATACTGGAAATAAAGATTTTCAAGAAGCGATACTGTTTCTCAAGATTGCCAAAAGGTTTTTGCAAAGAAAAAGAAAGCTTAAGATTTGCAAAACAATGAAAACACAAAACAGGCAGAATCTGGGAAAAACAGAACAACATGTAGTAAATAATTCTTTCGGGGCACTACTGTAACTCAAATCAAAAAACTCAGGGAAGACGCCAGAAATAAAATTATATATAGCATACTGTCAAAAAAATTCAGATAAAAAATATGATCTGGTGATCTTTGGCGAATTGTTTCGTCAAGCATACAGAATCTGTTTCTGGACAGCATGTCACGACTTTTGAACTTTCTTGCAATCAGAGGCTAAAACTTGGCACAAAGCTTGAAAATAAAGATACAATGATGTTGCTACAGTAGTAACAAGCATCAAGACCACTAAAACTTAAAGTAAAAACAAATTGGGTTGCCTCCCAACAAGCGCTTTCTTTTATGCCGTTGAGCTAGGCATGATGCAAAAAGAAGGATCAAAATTCACCAAAGTCATTGGAATCATCAAAACCTTCAAACAGATCCTCAACAAGTTCATCCTTATTTTTCCTAGGGAATGGGTAAGCACCTTTCGCTTTCCCACGTAAGCGTATGTGTCCTTTACCTATATCAATGAAGCCTTTCATGGCTCGGAGGAAGTCCCTTCCAAGCACTATGTTTCCTTGGTTTGGCTTCATGATGAAGAAATCAACCATTGCATTCATTTTAGAGAATGTAACCTGGACATCTTTTATCTTTCCCTGGATCTCAGAAATATCCCCATTAGCATGTTCATGATAAGATAAAAAATTGCCCATGTTTAAAAGGCTTAGAGAATCATAAACAACTTTTGGCATTGCAGGAACCATGGATCCAATATCACAATAAGCAAGGAAGTCTTGGTTAGAGATGCTAATTCTAACAAAAGGCTCCCAGTCATCATCTTTTTTCAAAATCTTTTTCTTATCAACCATGGGTTTCTCTCTTTCTCTTAAGTCTAGAGCATCTATTCTTCTTTCAATGGTAGCAAGTCTATCTATAATAGTGTCAAATCCACGATCATAAACAAGGTAATTAGATAGACCATGTATAATATCAAGAGCTCTAGCCTCATCACACTCTAAAAAATCTCGTTCAACTATAACATGAAGAGAGTGTTTACACCATATAAAACGACCATGATAAAAATTTCTAAGCACAATTTTGATAGGCATCCAAGGCATAATTCTTTTATGTGCTTCAGAAATTCTATCCCAATCCTTCTTCATATTTTCCCCATTCATTTGATGGAAATCTATGACCTCATATTTCCACAAAGCGTCAAACCCTAACTTGCTGGACAAAGCAGAAAGGACAACTAAAAGCAAATCAACTATTTTTTTGTGGTTTTTGGTACAAGACTCTAAAGCAAAAACTAGAAAGAAAACTAACAAGACTAAAAAGCAAAGGTAAAAGATAGTATGCAACTCCCCTATCTTGAAGATTGGAGTCCCCGACAAGGGCGGCAGAAATTTGCTTGATAACGAGTTGATGGATATACTTCTCGCCCCCCGTTGGTTACCCCAAGTGGAAGGTTGAGATGTAGTCAGCAGCAGATTACCCTTACACAGGGACTGTAAGGTTTATCGAAAGAGGAGGACTCCGAGGATCAACAAGTAGGTGTTCGCTGCTCTGGCGCTAGCGGAAGACGTGGACCTGCACACACAACAAATAACTTTGCTCCCAACAAGTTCAGAGAGGTTGTCAATCTCTCCGGCGTTGTAGTTTGCAAAGGATCAAAACACAAGCGGGAATAGCGATAGTAATTGCAATGGAAAAGGAAATAAAAACAGTAAATGGTGGAGGTGTAAACAATGGTGGTAATATGGACGAGAGTCACATGATGTTCACTAGTGATGTCTCTCTCCCAAAAGACGATAAACAACTATGCTGGGTAAACAAATTACAACTAGGCAATTGATAGAGTTATAAACACACTGCAATGCTAATCATGCTACAACATAGTTAGAGGCTCAATAGTAATGGGCAGTACGCGAAGACAAGTAGACCGTTTAGCCATCAACATCTACTCTCTAATCATCCACCTTGAGATATCTATCCAGAACATCTCGCTGGTATTAAGTTGTGAGCCCCACCCAAAGTGTAAACTCAAAGCAACGGACAACAGCATTAACGAACTTTGTGTAAGGTAAACTATCCTTGCAACCGTGGTCACAAGCACCGTTGTTTTTTCCCTGGTGGCAATAGCACATCCCGTAGTCTCATGTTTCTGTCATTCGCTAGACATCAGGGGGCATGAACCCACAATCATGCATAACGCTCCCTCTTGGAGTTACAATCTACTACTCGACCAAAGCAATAAAAAGTAACGGAGAACATGCATGAATTACTCAAGAACATAATATAAAAGGAGAACTAAATATATAACTCATCACAATCTGATCATATTCTCATAATCCATCGGATCCCAGCAAACTCAGCATAGCAACAACAGGTAAATTACATAGATGCCTTGATCATGTAGGGAAGCTCACAAGGGCTAAGCATTGAAGTACAAGATTGGAGAGGAGACATCACATAGCTACTGGTCACGGACTCATGGTCCAAGGAGGACTACTCACGACATGTCCGGGAAGCGTCCATGGTGGTGGAGAAGCTCCCGGAGGTCAATCCTCCCTCCGGCAGGGTGCCGGGAAGAGGTCTTCTGGCACTCCCAATCTCGGAAGCGCTGCGGCGGGGGAACGGTGGAGAAATTCGCGATTCTGGATATATCTTTAGGGTTTTCCGTCCGATGGGTAAATATAGGCCAAAGGAGGGCGCTAGGGGGTGGACCCTCCACCGAGGTGGCCTGGTGGCGCGGTCAGGAGGGGGGCCTTGCAGGGTGGCCGCCTGGGCAAGGCCTGGCTCCCCTCTGGCCCACCTTTGGTGCTTCGTGAAGCTTCTGTCATGATGATTTTTATATATTTTTCTCAGGATTTTTGGGGCTCTGAGAATTGGGGTAAAGTCCCTACAATTAAAAGACATCAGCAGACAGAAACTGGCACTGGGTGCACTGAGTTAGTAGGTTAGTCCAAATATGTGTAAAAAGGTATGAAAGTGTAGCAAAACATATAACAATGTCACCCACAAGAGCATGGAACAAACACAAATTATAGATACGTTTGGGACGTATCAACGACATCGACCAACTTGTGCACCAAGCCGAAGTAGTTGTTCGAAGAGGCTCGGTAGGCCACAACTGGACACAGGGATCCTTCACGGCCGGCTCTGCCATCCTATGAAGCTCCATGAGCTGTTTCTTATGATAGCTCAGACTGGGGTTAGGCTCAAGAGTCTGAAACTTAGCCCAGAAAAGTCTCCGCTCAACATCCCCGTCATGGGCCGTGAAGTGCTTGGTCGCTTGTGCCACACTCCACGGGAGGTCCGTGAAGGTGCCTGAGGAACGCCATATCCGCGTAAGAAAGGCATATGTGTTTCCACCAAAGGCACATTGCAATAAGTATGGCTTACCATTTGCCATCAACTTGGCCCGGCACACCTCTTCCTCAAAGAACCTCCGGTCCACCCGCTCCGATTTGAGGTCGGTGGACAGCTTGGAGAGCTCAGTCATTTGCTCCCAGGATTATTGCTCCAAGGCTTCACACTTAGAGCTAGCCTCTTGCAACTCCTATTGAATCGCTCGCACCCTCGCCTCCTGCTTGCTGCTATCAAACTTGAGGGAGCTCAGCTCGGAGGCTACCTGTTTGGCTGCCACCTTGTGAGTAGCGGCCTCCTGCTTGGCCTTCTCCAATTCGGCCTTGAGCTTTTCGAACTCTCAGTCCTGGGCTGCTGACCAAATCAATATCACGGGGTCAGATATTAAAGCCATGACGGTCCTTCTATACTAAGGGCAATAAGAATTCTTACAACACCTATTAAAACTTACCCGCTTTTCATCGAGCCAGTCATTTACACAACTGAGCTCTTCGTCGGAAACCTTGAGTTTCTGGTTTAGCTCGACAATCTCCAGGGTGTTGGCATCAGTAGTGGAGGATGAGGCGTGCAAGTCAAAATTGTGAATTAAAAGGACTCCGAGTTATCAAAACACGAGACACTTGGTCGGAATTACTCCAGCAAGCCGTTATAATTGAAAAGTCTCCGGATTATTTTTTATGCCTAGGAGTTAGTTTGAGCCACGGATAAGCTTGTCAAACTTACCCATGGCTCGGGGTTTGTTATACCTATAAAGGCATATAAACCTTGTAAATAAACTTAAAAAATTACATGGCTTACCTTAAAGCCCGCTAGCAAGCCATTAAAGGCTTTGCTCAGTCTACAGTTAATGGACTGAATACTCTGTAGAACCACACGCATAAGGGTGCGACGTTCATCAGCGATGGATGAGCCGGCCAAGGCATCCTCCATCATGGTTGGCCACCCAGTCGCAACCTGCTGTGTTATGGGGGGGTGCTGGAGGCGGCACCAAAGACACCGAATATCAGAGCTCCCTGAAGCTTTCTTTGGGCAAAGCTTGGAGGGAGATTGGTTCCCCTCTCCGCTTGTGGGAAGGGAACCAACCTCCTGGGTCCCGGTGAGCGAGGCGTGGACCTCGGCCAGGACCTCTCATTCTTCGGTGGCCGGTGTATCAACGTCAGGCAGGACCTCCCGGTCTTCGGAGGCTGGTGTATCATCTTCGGCAGGGACCTCCCGGTCCTCGACGTTCAATGCACCCACCTTGGCCATCACCACCTCGTCTCTCTCCAGCGGGGCCTGATGGGACATCACCTCGGTCGCCTCATTCGAGGCCTGGGGAGGGGTAGTGCAGGACGCATTCCCGCTCTCCGCCACTTCGGCGGTAGGGAACCCCCCTCCGAGACCTGGTCCATTGGAAGGCCACACATAGGGTTGCGACAAGAATAGCTCGTTTCTCATTATTAACAAAAACCTAGTGTAATTACACTAAATAAAGGATTGGATTCCATACCTTTGGGTCTAGAGCTTGATCCTAGGGGTTCTGCGAGGAACCGTCTCAAAAGCTCCGAGCTCGTCATCGGAATCTGGGCCAGCGTCAAGCAGGGTGACCTTGCTTTTGCAAGGTCTCTTCGGGGCCTGATGAGGTAGCCCCTCCTCATCCCCCTCTGTTGCCTTCCTCTTCCTCGTTTGGAGAGAGTCCTTATCTTCCTCATATTCTGCCTCCTTCCCCTCGTGGGTGGAGGAGGCATGGGTGTCACCGGACTTGGTATCCGAAGGACCCCTCGAACGGAGACCCCCACAGGTCTCCTTCTTCTTATTATCTGGCACCGTTTATGGCGCCACTACCAGCATCAAGTTCAATAATGTTGATCAGGGTTCCTCGGGAAGGGGAGCTGGGCCGTCTATGTTTACGGCTTTGGCTAGCCAATCCCACAGGGATGGTAGGATAAATAGTAAGACCCTCGATGAAATGGGAACTTTAAGTAGGTATAAGAGCTCGGACATACTTCCAAAGGGGCGGGGGGTCTTGGCATCCAAGCCAGTATCTTCACCCTCGGCCGACCACTCCAGCCGAGGCTTGAGCAGTACACACCAGAGGTTCTCATGAGTGGTGCAGTAGAACTCGTGCACCACCCAAGGGTCGCTGGGCTTGTAGGCCCACATAGGATTATTCCGACGCTAGCAGGGAAGGATGCGACTATGGAGCATGACCTGGACCACGTCGGTCAGCTTGATGACGATCTGCCTGATACACTTATACAACAACTTCACAACTCGAGCCGAGCCCCAGTCTAGGACTTGTCTAACCCACCAGTTTAGCCTCACGGGGGTACATATCTGAATGCATCGGGCACTGCCCAACTGATTTCTCGTGGCTCCATGATGTAGAACCACTCCTTTTGCCAGCCCTTGATGGCTTCAATCAAGGTGCCCTTTGGCCACGCCACGCGACAAAGCTTGCTTATCACGGCCCCACCATAGTCAGTGTATTGACTACTGACTGACTTTGGCTTAACACTGAAAGTTTTAAGCCAAAGACCGAAGTGTGGATGAACCTGCACGAAGGCCTCGCAAACAATGATGAAGGTGGAGATATGCATGACAGAATTTGGGGGAAGATCATGGAAGTCTAACTCGTAGTAGAACATCAAGTCCCTAACAAAGGGGTGGAGTGAGGAGCCCAGTCCCCAGATGAAGTGGGGGACGAACACCACCTGCTCACCAGTGTAGGTACCACCTGGCCCTTCTGTTGGGGAACGTTGCATGGGAAACAAAAAAATTCCTACGCACATGAAAACCTATCATGGTGATGTTCATCTACGAGACGGAGATCGGATCCACATACCCTTGTAGATCGCTAAGCGGGAAGCATTAAGAAATGCGGTTGATGTAGCAGAACAACTTCGTGATTCAAATCACCGTCGTCCCATGATCCGTCCCTATCTAGCAGTGAACGGACGGCACCTCCGCGTTCCGCACCAGTACAGCTCGATGACGATCTCCGCCTTCTTGATCCAGCAAGAGAGACGGGGAAGTAGATGAGTTCTCTGGTGATGGTGATGATCAATTCCTGTAGGGCTCCGCCCGAGCTCCGCAGAAAACCGATCTAGAGGAAGAACTACGAAGTAGAGGTTTAGGGTTGCACGTGGCAAAGTTGTGTCTCAAAAACCCTAAAACCCGTAGTATATATAGGAGGAGGGGAGGGGCAAGCCTTGGGGCTCAAGGGAGACCCTAGGGTGTCAGCCGAAGTGGGAGAGGAGGGACTCCAACTCCAATTCGGTTTGGGGAAGGAGGAGTCCCTTCCTTCCTCCCCACCTCCCTTTTTTTCTCCTTGATTTTTTCCCTTAGCCGAAATAGTCCACTTGGGCTGGCCTCACCAGCCCACTAAGGGATGGTGCTCCACCCATGGGCTATTAGGTTCAATCCCGGGTGGGTGGGCCCCTCCCGGTAAAAACCCGGAACCCATTCGTCACTCCCGGTACACTGCCGGTAATGCCCGAAATCAGGCCAAATGAAACAATCCTATATATCAGTCTTCGTTTCCGGACCATTCCGGAAACCCTCGTGACATCCGTGATATCATCCAGGACTCCAAACAAACCTTCGGTCACCAACACCTATAACTCAACTATACCGAAACGTCACTGAACCTTAAGTGTGCAGACCCTGCGTGTTCGAGAACTATGCAGACATGACCTCAGACACTCCCCGGTCAGTATCCAACAACGAGACCTGGATGTCCATATTGGATCCTACATATTCTACGAAGATCTTATCAGTTGAACCTCTGTGCCAAGGATTCATATAATCCCGTATACCATTCCCTTTGTCCTTCGGTATGTTACTTGCCCGAGATCTGATCATTGGTATCCCTATACCTATCTCAATCTCGTTACGGGTAAGTCTTTTTACTCGTTCCGTAATACAAGATACCGTGACTAACACTTTAGTCACATTGCTTGCAAGGCTTGTATGTGATGTTGTATTACCTAGTGGGCCCCGAGATACTTCTCCGTCACATGGAGTGAAAAATCCCAGTCTTTATCCATGCTAACTGAACGGACACCTTCGGAGATACCTGTAGAGCACCTTTATAGTCACCCAGTAACATTGCGACGGTTGATACACATAAGGTATTCCTCCGGTGTCAGTGAGTTACATGAACTCATGGTCATAGGAATGAATACTTGACACGCAGAAAACAATAGCAACAAAATGACACGATCACATGCTATGTTCATAGTTTGGGTCTTGTCCATCACATCATTCTCCCAATGATGTGATCCAGTCATCAAGTGACAACACTTGCATATGGTCAGAAAACCTTAACCATCCTTGATCAACTGGCTAGTCACTTAGAGGCTTACTAGGGACATTGTTTTGTCTATATATGCACACATGCATTTATGTTTTCATTCAATACAATTATAACATGGATAATAAATGATTATCTTGAAACAGGAAATATAATAATAACTATTTTATCATTACCTCTAGGGCATATTTCCAACAGTCTCCCACTTGCACTAGAGTCAATAATCTAGTCTCACATCGCTATGCGATTTACATTGGAATGAATCTAACACCCATACAGTTCTGGTGTTGGTCATGCTTCTTTCGTGGAAGAGGTTTAGTCAGCGGATCTGCAACATTCAGATCCACGTGCACTTTGCAAATATTTACGTCCTCTCCTTCGACATAGTCACGGATGAGGTTGAAGCGTCATTTTATGTGTCTGGTCTTCTTGTGAAACCTTGGTTCCTTTGCTAGAGCAATGTCACAAGTGTTGTCACAGAACAGAGTTATTGGATTTAGTGCACTCGACACAACTCCAAGATCCGTCATGAACTGCTTCATCCAGACACACTCCAAAATACGTATCCGGTTTGAGACTTAGAGTCATCCGGATCAGTGTCAAAGCTTGCATCGACGTAACCCTTTACGACGAGCTCTTCGTCACCTCCATAAACGAGAAACATTTCCTTAGTCCTTTTCAGGTACTTTAGAATATTCTTGACCACCGCCCAGTATTCCACTCCTAGATCACTTTGAAACCTGCGTGCCATACCACAGCTCATATGGTGTCGTCTCAACGTATTTTGATGGTGCCCTATTTAAAGTGAATGCAGCTGTCTCTAATGCATAACCCCAAAACGATAATGGCAAATTGGTAAGAGACATCATAGATCGCATCATATCTAACAAAGTACGATTACGACGTTTGGACACACCATTACGTTGTGGTGTTCCAGGCGGTGTCAACTGTGAAACGATTCCACATTGTCTTAAGTGAGCACCAAACTCGAAACTCAAATATTCGCCCCCTCGATCAGATCTTAGGAACTTGATCTTCTTGTTACGAGGATTTTCAACTTCACTCTGAAATTGCTTGAACTTTTTGAACGTTTTAGACTTGTGCTTCATCAAGTAGATGTATCCATACCTACTCAAATCATCAGTGAAGGTGAGAAAATAACGATATCCGCCGCGCGCCTCCACACTCATTGGACCGCACACATCGATATGTATGATCTCCAACAAGTCACTTGCACGCTCCATTGTTCCAGAGAACGGAGTCTTAGTCATCTTGCCCATGAGGCATGGTTCGCACGTGTCAAGTGATTCGAAATCAAGTGACTCCAAAAGTCCATCAGCATGGAGTTTCTTCATGCGCTTTACACCAATATGACCTATGCGGCAGTGCCACAAAAAGGTGGCGCTATCATTGTTAACTCTACATCTTTTGGTCTTAATGTTATGGATATGTGTGTTATCACAATCAAGATTCAATATGAACAAACCCCTCACATTGGGTGCATGACCATAAAAGATATTACTCATAAAAATAGAGCAACCATTATTCTCTGACTTAAATGAGTAACCGTCTCGCAATAAACAAGATCCAGATATAATGTTCATGCTTAATGCAAGCACTAAATAACAATTATTAAAGTTCATAACTAATCCTGATGGTAACTAAAGTGAGACTGTGTCGACGGTGATTGCATCAACCTTGGAACCATTTCCCACGCGCAACGCCACTTCATCCTTCGCCAGCCTTCGTTTATTCCGTACTTCCTTCTTCGAGTTGCAGATATGAGCAACAGAACCGATATCAAATACCCGGGCACTACTACGAGAATTGGTTAGGTACACATCAATAACATGTATATCACATATACCTGGTTTGGCGTTGGCCGCCTTCTTATCCGCCAAATACTTGGGGCAGTTGCGCTTCCAGTGACCCATCCCCTTGCAATAATAGCACTCAGTTTCCAGCTTAGGTCCAACCTAGAGTTTCTACGTCGGAGGAGCAACAGCTTTGCCTCTCTTCTTGGAGTTACCCTTCTTGCCTTTGCCGCTTTTCTTGAAACCAGTGGTCTTATTCACCATCAACCCTTGATGTTCTTTCCGGAGTTCTGACTCTACAACTTTCAGCATCGCGAATAACTCGCCGGGTGACTTATTCATCCCTTGCATGTTATAGTTCAACACAAAGCTCTTGTAGCTAGGTGGCAGCGATTGAAGAATTCTGTTAGTGATAGCCTCTTGTGGGAGTTCAATCCCCAACTCAGCTAGACGGTTTGAGTACCCACATTTTGAGCACATGTTCACTGACAAACAAATTCTCCTCCATTTTGCAAGCATAGAATTTATCGTAGGTCTCATACCTCTCGATCCAGGCATTCTTCTGAAAGATAAACTTCAACTCCTGGAACATCTCATATGCTCCATGATGTTCGAAGCGTCGTTGAAGTCCCGGTTCTAAGCCATACAAGACTGCGCATTGAACTACTGAGTAGTCATCCTTACGTGCTTGCCAAGCATTCAAAACATCTTGATCAGACGTAGCAGGTGGTTCATCTCCTAGCGCTGCATCAAGGACATAATTATTTTTCCTAGCTTGTAGGATTAGGCTTAGATTACAAGCCCAATATACAAAGTTGCTACCATCATCTTTCAGCTTAGCTTTCTCTACGAATGTATTGAAATTCAGGGTTGCTACTGCGTGAGCCATTGATCTACAACATAAAATATTGCAAAGTGGACTTAGACTATGTTCAAGACAATTAGAGTTTAGCTAATATAATTACTAATAAACTCCCACTCAAATAGACATCCCTCTAGTTACTTGAGTGTGGCATGATCCAAATTCACTAACTCAAGTCCGATCATCACGTGAGTTGAGTGTAGTTTCAGTGGTAAACATCTCTATGTTAATCATATCAACTATACGATTCATGCTCGACCTTTCAGTCTCTTGTGTTCCGAGGCCATGTATGCACATGCTAGGCTCATCAAGTTTAACCCGAGTGTTCCGCGTGTGCAGCTGTTTTGCACCCGTTGTATGTGAACGTTGAGTCTATCACACCAGATCATCACGTGGTGTCTTGAAATGACAAACTGTCGTAACGGTGCACAGTCGGGGAGAACACAATTTTATCTTGAAATTTTAGTGAGGGGTTACCTTATAATGCTACCATCGTTCTAAGCAAGATAAGGTGCACAAAAGGATTAACATCACATGCAATTCATAAGTGACATGATATGGTCATGATCTTGTGCTTCTTGATATCCATCACCAAAGCACCGGCATGATCTTCATCTTCACCGGCGCCACACCATGATCTCCATCATCGTGCCGCCCTAGAGCTTGTTGTGCTATCTATGCTATTACTACTAAAGCTACAACCTAGCAATATAGTAAACGCATCTGCAAACACAAACGTTAGTTTAAAGACAACCCTATGGCTCCTGTCGGTTGCCGTAGCATCGACGTGCAAGTCAATATTTAACTATTACAACATGATCATCTCATACATCCAATATATCACATCATGTCTTTGGCCATATCACATCACATGCATACCCTGCAAAAACAAGTTAGACGTCCTCTAATTTGTTGTTGCATGTTTTACGTGGCTGCTATGGGTATCTAGTATGATCGCATCTTACTTACGCAAAACCACAACGGAGATGTGAAAATTGCTATTTAACCACTCTCCAAGGACCTCCTCGGTCAAATCCAATTCAACTAAAGTTGAAGAAACAGGCACCCGCCAGTCATCTTTATGCAACATGTTGCATGTTAGTCGATGAAACGTACGAGTAATGTTGGTCCGGACCGCTTCAATCCAACAATACCACCGAATTGAGAAAAGACTAAGGAGGGCAGCAAATCGAACATCAACACCCACAAAAACTTTTGTTTTCTACTCGAGATTACATCTACGCATGAACCTAGCTCATGATGCCAATGTTGGGGAATGTTGCATGGGAAACAAAAAATCTTCCTACGCACACGAAGACCTATCATGGTTATGTTCATCTACGAGAGGGAGATCGGATCCACATACACATGTAGATCACTAAGCGTGAAGCATTAAGAAACACGGTTGATGTAGCGGAACAACTTCATGATTCAAATCACCGTCGTCCCACGATCCGTCCCGATCTAGCACCGAACGGACGGTACCTCCGCGTTGAGCACACGTACAGCTCCATGACAATCTCCGCCTTCTTGATCCAGCAAGAGATACGAGGAAGTAGATGAGTTCTCCGGCAGCGTGACAGTGAGCCGGTGATGGTGATGATCTATTCCTGCAGGGCTCCGCCCAAGCTCCGCAGAAAACCGATCTAGAGGAAGAACTATGAAGTAGAGGTTTAGGGTTGCACGTGGCAAAGTTGTCTCTCAAAAACCCTAAAACCTATAGTATATATAGGAGGAGGGGAGGGGCTAGCCTTGGGGCTCAAGGGAGCCCCTAGGGCTTCAGCCGAAGTGGGATAGGAGGGAATCCAACTCCAATTCGGTTTGGGGAAGGAGGAGTCCCTTCCTTCCTTCCCACCTCCCTTTTTTTCTCCTTGATTTTTTCCCTTTGCCGAAATAGTCCACTTGGGCTGGCCTCACCAGCCCACTAAGGGCTCGTGCGCCACCCATGGGCTATTAGGTTCACTCCCGGGTGGGTGGGCCCCTCCCGGTAAAAACCCAGAACCCATTCGTCATTCCCGGTACACTGCCGGTAATGCCCAAAATCTTTCCGGAGGCCAAATGAGATAATCCTATATATCAATCTTTGTTTCCGTACCATTCCGGAAACCCTCGTGAAGTCCGCGATCTCATCCGGACTCCGAACAAACCTTAGGTCACCAACACCTATAACTCAACTATACCAAAACATCATCGAACCTTAAGTGTGCAGACCCTGCGGGTTCGAGAACTACGCAGACATGACCTGAGACACTCCCCGGTCAATATCCAACAGCGGGACTTGGATGTCCATATTGGATCCTACATATTCTATGAAGATCTTATCGGTTGAACCTCTGTGCCAAGGATTCATATAATCCCGTATACCATTCCCTTTGTCCTTCGGTATGTTACTTGCCTGAGATTTGATCGTCGGTATCCCTATACCTATTTCAATCTCGTTACCGGCAAGTCTCTTTACTTGTTCCGTAATACAAGATCCCGTGACTAACACTTTAGCCACATTGATTGCAAGGCTTGTATGTGATGTTGTATTACCGAGTGGGCCCCGAGATACCTCTCCGTCACATGGAGTGAAAAATCACAGTCTTTATCCATGCTAACTGAACGGACACCTTCGAAGATACCTGTAGAGCATCTTTATAGTCACCCAGTAATGTTGCGACGGTTGGTACACACAAGGTATTCTCCGGTCTCAGTGAGTTACATGAACTCATGGTCATAGGAATGAATACTTGACATGCAGAAAAAAATAGCAACAAAACGACACGATCGCATGCTATGTTCATAGTTTGGGCCTTGTCCATCACATCATTCTCCCAATGATGTGATCCAGTCATCAAGTGACAACACTTGCATATGGTCCGAAAACCTTAACCATCCTTGATCAACTAGCTAGTCAACTATAGGCTTACTAGGGACATTGTTTTGTCTATATATCCACACATGCATTTATGTTTTCATTCAATACAATTATAGCATGGATAATAAACGATTATCTTGAAATAGGAAATCTAATAATAACTATTTTATCATTTCCTCTAGGGCATATTTCCAACACCTTCTTTGGTGCTCGGTGGGCGATGTGGGCCGCAAGGTAGCCGCATCACTTTAGCTCCTGGATGTCCCCGTCGGAGACACTTGAGATCTTGCACTTGCCTTGGGAGCCCGAGTCGGCCATTGCTGAGCTTGGGAAAGGGGGCGGCTGGAAAGGGTGGGAGATGAAATGGATCTGGGTGCTCAAACTTGGAAGAAAGGGGAGTCGAGTTTGGAATGCATGTGGTGGGTTTTCGATTTTTTTCCTTTTTACGGGAGGTCGTAAAACCAAGGGTTTCCGCTTACTGCGCTGCTGGCTCCACCACTTCCCAAAATGACCGCATTGTTAAGCGTGTGTGAGCTGGCCCGGGTCATTATTCGAATCCCCTTGAATGTGGAACACAATCTCCTTATTGATAGGACGTGCCCAAGGGAAAGTGGCCTCAAGCTGTGGTTTGAATTTTTTCATGATTGATTATCGCGACTTTTCGTCAGAAGGGTTGCAAGATAGGGGACCGTTCACCTTTGGAGTTTTAAGCCTTTAGATTCAATGACGCTTGTTTTAAGAACGTGACGTCACCGGAGCGATTAAAGTGATGACAACCGAACATAAGAGGAACTCGTCGTGTAAGCCGATTATTCTAAGTGTCAGCTGCCGAAGACCATACACATCACGTTGGAGGCTAGTTCGGGGGATACTAAGGGATTTCTGGATTAAGGGGTCCTCGGGTCATCGGGTTATCCCTTATGGGGCGACCATACGTGTTGCATCATTGAACACGGGATTATCTGACAACTTTATGATCAATATGGAAAGCTCCAAAGACTAGGCTTGCACTCCAAGTCAAGAGGGTCAGTTTGGCCCATCTATCCCCGGCTAAGGTCGGTAACATGTAACCCTGGTGTCTACATAAACCAGAGGTTCTTATGCATATTGGCAAGTTGTCTCATCTAGGGTTTAGCTCATACGATCTCGAGGTAGATCGACTCTGTAATCATCATTCCACATCAATATAATCAAGCGGGACGTAGGGTTTTACCTCTTCAAGAGGGCCCGAACCTGGGTAAATATTGTCTCCCTTTCTCTCGTGCAACCCATCGATCCAAGGTCTACTGTTCACGACCCCCTACCCGAGATCTACCGGTTTTGACACTGACATATTGTAGAAAATCCAGTCTCATTGTGGCACGGAAGGCCTCCACTGTGGCTAGCAACAGAAGGAAGAATTGGTGACCCAGAAGGTGAGTATAAATAGTATGCTTGTAGAGTAGGGACGCTTTTTCGAGTGAAAATTGGGAGCATTATGCTTGTTTCGTTCATGTACAACATAAAAAAGCACTTTTTACAAATATGTTGTATATCATGAAAGTTATTATAAAGACATAAACATTATAAATTTAAAATTTGATTATCAACTAAGGTCTTGATACAACATATGTATGTGATTAGTTAAGAAAACAATGATTATAGTATACATGTAATTGAACATAAACAACTACTATTGAAGAATAAAGTGGTATCGGTGAGAGGACGAGGTTATGCTCCTACCCTAACATGAGGTACCATAGGGGCACAAATCTCCCTAATTCTAACTAAACTAGTTATTTGATATGATTTGAATAAACTTTAAGTGTTTGTCGGATACATATATTGATTGTCATTTTGATGTTTCTTTTAAGCCCCCCCCCCTTTAATTTAGGTTTTGCCATGGGCCCTAGAAGTCTTAGGACAAGTCGTTGTTAGGGCATATTTATGCCTAAGTGATTTTGGTGATTGATGACAGTACCTCAGTGGACTAATCGTGTGCATTGAGCATTTCAGATAATACTTGACAAAGGCACAAGACGATTCGGCACCCCTCCGTGGAATAGAAACACGGTATCTTGTACGATTTTCCTTGGTGGTTTTGAGTCGTAGGAACGCCGTACTATTAAGAGTGGATCCGTGTCGGAAAGGTTTGGGTGGAATCAATCTCGCACGCAAACATTTTATCTCCATCTCTTTTCCCTTGCAACTATGGAGCTTGTTCCCCCTCTGTTCTTTCTCTCTATCTTGCAAAAAGGCCTCTGGCGGTAGTACCGCTGGAGGTGAGCGGTAGTACCGCTCTAGTCCTAGCAGTAGTACCGCTGGAGCTCGCGGTAGTACCACTGGCGCTGGCGGTAGTACCGCCCCTCGCCAGCGGTAGTACCGCTCCAAGACTGTAGTACCGCCTTCCTTGCAGTTGTACTGCGTCAGACTTTTTGCGAAGACTTTCTTGGCGGTGGTAGGCCCGGTAGTAGCCCTTGTGCTACCATGCGCGCAGCGGTAGTACCGCTTTGGTCCTAGCGATAGTACCGCTGGAGCTCGCAGTAGTACGGCTGGAGGGGCAGCAGTAGTATCACTGGAGCTGGCGGTAGTACCGCTGGAGCTAGCGGTAGTACCGCTGGAGGGGAAGCGGTAGTACCACTGCTGCCAGCAATAGTACCGCCCTGCTCGTGCTGTGAGTGAGGGTAATGGTTGGATTTGTTCCCTCACTATATAAAGGGTTATTCCACTTCAAGAACCCTACCTTTGACCCTCCAAGATTCCATATTTGCTCCCTAAGCTCATAAGTGCCCGATCTCTCTCCCTAGCCAATCAAACTTGTTGATTTTCTAGGGATTGGTGGAGAAGGCCTAGATCTACACTTCCACCAAGAGAAATTTGATTCCCCCACTAATCCCTTGCGAATCTTGTTACTCCTGGGTGTTTGAGCACCCTAGACTGTTGAGGTCACCTCGGAGCCACATTCCATTGTGGTGAAGCTCCATGGTCTTTTTGGGAGCCTCCAAGCTTTGTGTGGAGTTAGCCCCAACCTTGGTTGTAAAGGTTCGGTCACCGCCTTCAAGAGCACCTATAGTGGAATCACGACACCTTGCATTGTGTGAGGGCGTGAGGAGAATACGGAGGCCCTAGTGGCTTATTGGTGAGCATTGTGCCTCCACACCGCTCCAATGGAGATGTACTTCCTGTCAAAGGGAAGGAACTTTGGTAACACATCCTCGTCTTCGTCGGTTCCACTTATGGTTATCTCTAACCTTTACATTGTGTATGTTATTGTTGTAGATTATTTCTTACTTGCCTTAGCGATTATAGTTGGTAGCATCATACAGGTTGCTCACCTAGTTTTCATATTAGAGAGCCTTTATGTTGCTAACCCTAACTTGTTAAGAATTGTTAAAAAGTGGTAGTTGCCTATTCACCCCCCCTCTAGTCAACCATATCGATCCTTTCAATTGGTATCAAAGCCACGTCTCTTTATTAAGGGTTTCACTGCCCGAAGAGTATGGATGAGGATAAGGGAGGAACCCATGGACAATTCGAGGCCATGGCCTTGACTTCGATCACCAGGGACGACTTGAATGCTGTTATGGCCAACCTGAGGACGTCCTTGATGAACGAAGTCAAGACCATGCTTAAAGAGTTAATTGAGGGAATTAAAAGTTTTCCCGAACCGGGGTTGGTGGCTAAACCCGTCAACACAGATTCAGAGGCCAATTCCTCCAAGGAAGCGGCTAAAGGTATGCAACCTTCTTCCCCTCACGATATTAATGGGACTCGAACCTATACCTCAGTTCCACCTCCCATGGTCTATGGAGGGCCGGTTCATACTCCGCGTATTAATCCTGTAGGTCCTCCTCCTAAGCTTGTTAAGGGTGATTTTGCTAACTGGGTATTTTCCATTAAGTCTCATTTGAATCACAGCTCAACAAATTTATGGAGAATCATTGAGCAAGGCTACTATCCACGTGACCCAAGCAACCTCACTCCAAGAGAAGAAGCGGACAATCAATATAATCACTCCGCATTATTTATTCTCCAGTCTGCAGTGCCTCCTGAAGATCTTCCTCACTTGCGCCCCTTCACTCTGGCCAAGGATTGTTGGGAGCACATTATGGTGTTGTACAAGGGAATCTCAAGCATTCAATGATCCAACTATGAAGTGGTGCCTGAGGAGGCCTATGAGTTTGTGATGAAGGAAGATGAGGACCCTCGTGATCTCTATCGAAGGGTGACTGCTATTGCTGTTGCTCTCAAGGATCATGGGAGCAAGGATGTGGATGACACATGGATCAAGCGCAAGTTTCTCAAGGCCATCATGCCATTCAGCAAAGCCATGTCATCTGTCATTCGCCAACGACCAGATTTCCACTCCTTGTCCTCGAGTGAGGTGTTGGATGAATTCATTGCAATGTCAATCATGAACAAGACCGCTGATAATGCACTTGCTCTCGTTCGGTCAAAGACAGCTTCACCCAACCTTGATTTAAAAGCAAAGTCTGCTTCTGAAGAAGAAGAGGATGAGGAAGAGGAGAGCTGCCCTGAAGACACTAAGCATGCTTATCACGAGCACATGGCTCTTGCGTCAAGGAAATTCTGGGGCAACAAAAGAAACTCAAGGCCCAACTTCTCCAAGAGTAACTCAAGTGGGTTCAAAATCAAGCAACGTGTGAGGGCATGCTATAACTGTGGCAATGTGAGTCACTTCGTGGAAGAATGTCCCTATGAGAAGAGGGAAGACAACGGGGGCAAGCTCATTCGCAAAGACAAAGCCAAGTCTTTCCCAAACAAGAACAACTTTGTCAAGAAACCCCATCCAAAGGGTATGGTGGCACTTGAAGAGTACCCCTCCAATGATGACGACGATGACGATATGGTGGCAACTGCGACTGTAGCCATTGCCACCCCTTCGCCCAAGATGTCTCTCTTCAACGCCCCCAACAAAAACCGCATCACCAAGTAGGCCAAAGGTATCGATCAGGTAACACCCAGCATTAAGACCGCCATCACTACTACTCCTTCATTGTTAAATTGTGTTGATAATAGTGATGTTGTGGAACTTAATGAGCATGATTTTGACAAATTTCTGTGTAAAATCAAAGGAGAATCCAAGAAGCACTTTGTTGCTCTTTTGGAACAACTGGGTGAGGCTAATGACCTCATCGAGTCTCATGAGGAGACTATCTCCGAGCTGCAAGGACATAGTTGTGACTATGCCGATGAGATTGCTGAATTATCTATTGCACTAGAAAAAGAGTGCAGTCTTTGTTTGGCTCTTGAGGAGTCACACAACAATGATTGCGCTAAATTGCAAAAGGAGCTAGATCACGCTATTGTTCTTACTCGTGTGTTTAAGTCTGAAAAGGCTGCACTTGGGGTTGGCCATGACAGACTCAAAGCAAAGTTTGATACACTTGACAAGTATCACAAGGTCTTGAAAGGTGCTCATTTCTCCCTGAAAGAGTCTCATGATCAACTCCAAGCAAATCTTACCAAGGAGATCTCTACTTGTCCTCCTTTCGTTATAATTGATAATGCTAGTACAACTAACCCTTGTTGTGAGCATGTACATCTTGTGGAGGAAAATGCCAAGTTGAAGGATCAACTTGAGAAGGGCCTTGTGTCATGCATCCAAGGCGAGAAGAACCTAAACGACCTTTTGAGCAATCAAAAGGGTGTTGTAGGAAAGGAGGGACTTAGACTTACATCCAAGTCGAAAAGGAAAAGGAAGAACACGAACAAGCGATCCCCTACCCTCATGGACATCTTTGTCAAAGAGGGCGAAGGGACTCACAAGGAGAACAGGAACAAGGTGGAGAATGGTAGCATCAAGAAGGGCAAAACCATTCCTACTAACACAGTCGACAAACTCAATCCATCCTATGTTTTATGTCGTGCTAGTGATGGGCATGTATATGCCAGATTTGATGGTTCTTACCATGAGTCCATTGAATGGGCTATTTGGCTTCCTAAGACCCTTGTCTCTAACATTAAAGGACCCATTCAAAAATGGGTACCTAAAACCAAGCCTTTATCTATTGTAGGAGTTTGCTTCCGGTGGGGTGTCATGGCTGCTCGATAGTGGAGCGACAAATCATATGCCGGGAAGCAAGGACTTAGTGGTGGATGTGCATCCTTCCCCATTTATGTCCACCCATGTCCAATTCGCTGATGCATCAACGTCCAAGGTATTGGGATTTGGTAAGGTGTTCATCTCTCAAGAGTTATCTATTGAGAAGGTCATGCTTGTTGAGTCCCTTGCTTACAATTTACTTTCGGTTCGTCAACTTGCATTTATGGGCTTTGCCACATTCTTTAATCTTGATACCGTGGTCCTTTTGTGGAGCAAGACTCTTAAAGTAGCCTATGTTGGATATGTCGAAAATGGTCTCTATGTGGTGAAAAGATTTTCACAGTGACCCACTAAGACTGCAACTTGTCTAATGGCTAAAGTTGATGTGGGCTGGCTTTGGCATCGCCGACTAGCTCATGTCAATATGATATCTTTGCTAAGTCTCCTCAAAGGGGACTTATACTTCTCCAACGTATCTATAATTTTTGATGGTTTCAGCTATTATCTTGTCAAACTTTGGATGTTTTGCATGCCTTTTATTTATTTTCTGGGACTAACTTTTAACTCAGTGCCAAGTGCCAGTTCCTGTTTTTTTCATGTTTTTGACCCCTTTCATAGGAGATTTTGAAACGGAGTCCAAACGGAAGAAAATCCCCGAAAAGATTTTTTCTGGAACGGAAGAAGATCGGAGAGCTTGGGGGCCAAGCCAGAAGAGCCCCAAGGGCCCCACAAGCCCCCACCCTGCGGCCAGGGGGCGCGCCATGCAGGCTTGTGGGCCCCTGGAGGTCCCCTGACCTAGATCTTGCGCCTATAAATTCCCAAATATTCCCAAAAAATCTGGGGAGCATCGTAATCACTTTTCCACCGCCGCAAGCTTCTGTCTCCGCAAGATCCCATCTGGGCACGTCCTGGTGGCCCGCCGGAGGGGGGATTCGGACACGGAAGGCTTCTCCATCAACACCATGACCTCTCTGATGATGCGTGACTAGTTCACCATAGACCTACGTGTCCTTAGCTAGTAACTAGATGGCTTCTTCTCTCTCTTGGATCTTCAATACAAAGTTCTCCATGATCTTCATGGAGATCTATCCGATGTAATCTTCTTTTGCGGCTTGTTTGTCGAGATCCAATGAATTGTGGATTTATGATCAGATTATCTATGAATCTTATTTGAGTTTCTTTTGATCTCTCTTATGCATGATTTCATATCCTTGTAATTCTCTTCGAGTTGTGGGTTTTGTTTGGCCAACTAGATCTATGATTCTTGCATTGGGAGAAATGCTTGGTTTTGGGTTCATACCGTGCGGTGACCTCACCCGGTGACAGAAGGGGTAGCGAGGCACGTATCGTTTTGTTGCCATCAAGGGTAAAAAGATGGGGTTTTCATCATTGGTTTGAGATTATCCCTCTACATCATGTCATCTTGCTTAAAGCGTTACTCTATTCGTCATGAACTCAATAAACTAGATGCATGCTAGATAGCGGTCGATGTGTGGAGTAATAGTAGTAGATGCAGAAAGTATCGGTCTACTTGTCTCGGACGTGATGCCTATATGCTAGATCATTGCCTTAGATATCGTCATGACTTTGCGCGGTTCTATCAATTGCTCGACAGTAATTTGTTCACCCACCGTAATACTTGCTATTTTGAGAGAAGCCTCTAGTGAACACTATGCCCCCCAGGGTCTACTCCACACCATATTTTCAGCCTTACACTTTTTACTTCCTTGCACTTTCCGCCTTCAGATCTCACTTTGCAAACAATCTTGAAGGGATTGACAACCCCTTTGAAGCGTTGGGTGCAAGCTTGTTTGTGTTTGCGTAGGTACTCTGAACTTGACGAGACCCTCCTTTTGGATCGATACCGTGGTTCTCAAACTGAGGGAAATACT
This sequence comes from Hordeum vulgare subsp. vulgare, assembly GCF_904849725.1. NCBI lineage: Eukaryota > Viridiplantae > Streptophyta > Magnoliopsida > Poales > Poaceae > Hordeum > Hordeum vulgare. Next base: position 521,284,137 of record NC_058521.1, read on the forward strand.
TACTGCTACTGTGCTGCATCACCCTTTCCTCGTCAAGGGAAAAACCAACGCAAGCCCAATCTTCGTCAACGTGTCAATTTCTGGCGCTGTTGTTTGAGAAGTAGCAGAAGGATTTATGGCGTCGTTGCCGGGGAGGAAGATCAAGTCAAGAACTCATCCAAGTAGGTGTCGCAAACTCATCTCTTGAATTTACTTTGTTTGCCAGTTGACTCTCGTTTTCCTCTCCCCCACTTCACCAATTTGCCTTTTTCGTTCGCCTTTTCGTTCGCCCTTTTTCTCGCCCGCTTTTTGTTTGCTCGTGTGCTTGCTTGCTTGCTGAAGTCACCATGAACGAAAACACCAAACTTTGTGACTTCTCGAATACTAATAATAATGATTTTATTAGTACTCTGATTGCTCCCGCCACTAGTGCGGAGTCATACGAAATCAATGTCGCTTTGTTGAATCTTGTTATGAAAGAGCAATTCTCTAGCCTTCCTATTGAATATGCCACATCCCATGTCAGTACATTCATTGAGCTTTGTGATATGCAAAATAAAATAGATTTGGATAATGACGTGATTAAATTGAAGCCTTTTCCTTTCTCGTTGCTAGATCGCGCAAAAACTTGTTTTTCTTCTTTTCCCAAAAATAGTATCGATTCTTGGGATAAGTGCAAAGATGCTTATATATCCAAGTATTTTCCGCCGGCTAAGATCATCTCTTTCCGTAATTATATCATGAATGTCAAGCAACTTGATCATGAGCATGTTGCACAAGCTTGGGAGAGAATGAAATTAATGATTAGAAATTGTCCCGCTCATGGCTTGTGCCTTTGGATGATTATTCAAATCTTTTACGCTGGCTTGAATTTCGCTTCTAGAAATATCTTGGACTCCGCCTCAGGTGGAACGTTCATGGAAATCACGTTAGGAGAAGCCACAAAGCTCTTAGACAACATCATGACAAACTACTCTCAGTGGCACACTGAAAGGTGACCTTATGAATCCATGACGAGGGCCACTTATGGTTTGAGCACCAAAGACGACGATACGTGATTCTATCGCTACTATGCCTAGCTAAGGGCGTTAAACAATAGCGCTTGTTGGGAGGCAACCCAACGAATTTATCTTTTTTCTTTCTGTTTTGTTGCTTCCACACTTTCATAATTCTGTTGTGATTGTGTTTTTTTGTGTTTGAGCCAAGCAAAACCTTTATGATCGGTCTTGGTAATGGTTGTTTGATCCTGCTGGAAAAAGACAGAAACTTTTCGCTCACGAGATAATTTTTAATTTTTATTCAGAAAGAGATTTTGAGTTGATTCTTTTTTCTGCTGATTGATATGCTTTTTTCCTAGACCTTCGTAATTTTTCAGATGTTTTGGGGTACAGAAGTATACGAACTATACAGATTGCTACAGACTGGTCTGTTTTTGACAGATTCTATTTTTATTGAGTTGGTTGCTTGTTTTGATGAAACTATGGTTAGTATCGTGGGTACTAGCCAAGGAAAAGTGAGAATACAGTAGCCCATCATCAATATAGATGGAATTCAAGTTTGCTACAGTACCAAAAGAAGTGGTAGTTTGTTTTCTTGTACTAATGTTATCACAAGTTTCTGTTTAAGTTTTGTGTTGTGAAGTCTTCAAGTTCTGGGTGACGTTCTCATGGACAAAGAGGTAAGGAGTGGAAAGAGCTCAAGATTGGGGATGCCCAAGGCACCCCAAGCCAAATTCAAGGACACCAAAAATCCTAAGCTTGGGGATGCCCCGGGAAGGCATCCCCTCTTTCGTCTTCAATCCATCGGTAACATTACTTGGAGCTATATTTTTATTCACCACATGATATGTGTTTTGCTTGGAGCATCTTGTATCTTAGGAGTCTTTTATTTTTGTTGTGTAACAATCATCCTTGTTTCACACCTTTTTGAGAGAGAGAGACATGCACTCATCATGATTTTGCTAGAATGCTCATTGTGCTTCACTTATATCTTTTGAGCTAGATACTTTTGCTCTTGTTCTTCACTTATATCTTTTGAGCTAGATACTTTTGCTCTTGTGCTTCACTTATATCTTTGGAGCTAGATAATTTTGCTCTTGTGCTTCACTTATATCTTTAGAGCACAGCGGTGCGTGATTTGGTAGTTGGCTTATGCTATGAAAGTAGTCCCATGTGCTAGGTACCCAAAGAGGATGCAAAAACCTCCATCTTCATGTGCATTGAGTAGAAAGAAAAGTTTCGATTCCTCTCAATTGGTTTTGAGACGTGGATTAATATTAAGAGTTATGTTAGTAGGGTGTTGTGAATCTTGAGATACTTGTGTTGGAGTTAGTGATTCCCGTAGCATGCACGTAAGGTGAACCGCTATGCTAGGAAGTCGGAGCATAATTGATCTATTGATTGTCATCCTTTGTGTTGAGGTCGGGATCGCACGATGGGTTACACCTACCAACCCTCCCCCTCGGAGTATGCGTTTAGCACTTTGTTTCGATTACTAATAAAAACTTTTTCAACAAGTATGTGAGTTCTTTATGACTAATGTTGAGTCCATGGTATAGATGCACTTTCACCTTCCACCATTTATATCCTCTCTAGCGCCGCGCAATTCTCGCCGGTGCACAAACCCACCAAATTCCTTCCCCAAAACAGCCACCATACCTACCTACTATGGCATTTTCATAGCCATTCCAAGATATATTGCCATGCAACTCCCACCGTTCCGTCTCATGACTTGTGCCGTCACTCTCATATTGCCATTGCATGATCATACTAGATCGTTGCACATCCCGGTACACTATGGGAGGCATTTCCTATGGAGTCATCATCATTGTGATCTTTGAGCTTTGAGTAACTAAAAATTGTGATGATCATCATTATTAGAGCATTGTCCCATGTGAGGAAAATAAAGAGGCCAAAGAGCCCAAAAACAAAAAAAAAGAAAAGAAAAGAAGAGGCCTAAGAGCCCAAATAAAAAAATGAGAGAAAAAGAGAGAAGGGACAATGCTACTATCTTTGTCCACACTTGTGCTTCATGTTAGCACCATGTTCTTCATGACTGAGAGCTTCTTGCTTTGTCACTACCATATGCTAGTGGGAATCTTCGTTTTATAACTTGGCTTGTATATTCCAATGATGGGCTTCCTCAATATTGCCCTAGGTCTTCGTGAGCAAGCAAGTTAGATGCACACACACTACTTTTCCTCTTGAGCTTTCACATACTTATAACTCTAGTGCATCTCTTGTATGGCAATCCCTACTCATTCACATTGATATCTATTAATGGGCATCTCTATAGCCTATTGATACGCCGAGTCAATGTGACCATCTCCTCCTTTTTGTCTCACAACCACCACCACACTCTATTCCACCTGTAGTGCTATATCCATGGCTCGCGCTCATGTATTGCGTGATAGTTATAAAAAGTTTGAGAAAGTAAGAGTGCGAAAACAATTACTTGGCCAATTCCGGGGTTGTGCATGATTTACATTACTTGTGTGAGGATGATGGAGCATAGCCAGACTATATGATTTTGTAGGTATAACTTTCTTTGGCCTTGTTATTTTGAAAGTTCATAATTACTTTGCTAGTTTGCTTGAAGTATTATTGTTTTCATGGCAATAGCAAACTATTGTTTTGAATCATACGGATCTGAATATTCATGCCATGTGAAATAAGTTGCAAAGGACAACGAATTCTCTCGTCGTGGGCCTTGAACCTTCCGACGAGATCCTCGACCGTGAGAGTGTTCAGGTCAAGACATTGCTCGATCGATGTGACGATTTGGATGTAGCGTGCCGGCGCGGCGCGCAAAAATCGTCGGACGATCGCAACTTCTTCTAGAGTTGAACCATAGCCGCGTATGCCGTTGACGAGGGTCTTGAGACGGGAGGCAAACTGATCAACCGTCTCGCTTTCCTCCATCTTCAGGCACTCGTAGCTTCTCATGAGGGACTGAAGGTGTGCTTCCTTGACACGGTCATGACCCTGGTGCAGGATCTTGATGGTCTCCCATGCCTCCTTCGCCGTTTTCTTTCCGACGAGGTGTTGCAGCACATCCTTTGGCATGGCGGAGTAGATCGCCGTTAACGCCTGACGATCCGTCCGGTACTTTGCCGCGCCCTTCGCGTACTCGGCGCCGCCGGGATCGACAGCTTCCCAGAATTCCGCTCCCTCCATCGCGACCTCCATGTTCATCGCCCATAGTGCGTAGTCCTCTCGATCCAGCCGGGGGAATTGCGACCCCCCAACCATCGGCATCGGTGCTCTAGCTCCCGCCACAACGATCTCCTTGCCCGGGTTTGACATGATCCTTCGATTGCTTTCCGAAGATCACGCCAATAAACCAAGCTCTAGATACCAATTGTTGGCCCAAACCAGATGCCGAGTACTTTCCGGCGACGGTAACCAGGGACGATGACGAAAACAAACCGGACTATCGGTTCCTGGAGGAGACGTGCACGTACGCGTAACCTAAGCAGGCAGGCTAGCAGGTGGATGGTTTCTCATGCACACGTACGTAGCAACCTGGCTGCTGCCTTGATCGATCGGAACTAGCGTCGCCGAGACACACACGCGAGAGAACACGAGGATATGATGGCTACGGGAGCGTGTCGCTCCCGACTATTTCTGTGTATTGCTTTGATCTGATCCAATATTACAGGGGTACTTGTACGTATATATAGTAGCTAACCAAGACAACTACTAATCCTATACCTACACGGTGACGGTTCCAAGTCCAAGCCGGACTAGGACTCGTGGTTAATTCCAACAATCACCCCCCTAAACATGATGTCCTCACTTCACAGCTTGGACGCCGATCCTTCTCCGCATCTCTGTAAACTTCTGTCGTCCCAAAGACTTGGTCAGGATATCTGCAAGCTGGTCGTCGGTGCAAACGTAGTTGACTTCAATCTTGCCTTCTTCCACGCACTGTCGTATGTAGTGATACCTTATATCTATGTGCTTACTCCTGTCATGATGCACTGGATTCTTACACAGGGCAATCGCAGACTTGTTGTCAACATTGAGCACCACTCTTTCAGGTTCTTTATCTGTGAGGTCACCGAGTAGCCTTTCTAGCCACACACCTTGACCCGCTGCGGTTGCAGCTGCTATATACTCTGCTTCGCAGGACGATAATGCGACCACCTTCTGCTTTTGTGATAGCCAAGTTACTATGCTCCTGCCCAAGAAATATGCCAGACCCGAAGTACTTTTACGGTCATCCACATCTCCTGCCAGGTCGCTATCACTGTAGCCAAGTAGCTCCACCATCTCCTTCTTTTTCTCTCTCAAATAGACACAACCGAAGTTTGTTGTCCCTTTGATGTACCTGAGTATATGTTTGACAGCTGCCCAATGTTCAGTCGTGGGTGCTTCCATGAAGCGACTCACTATGCCAACGGAATAGGCCAAGTCCGGTCGTGTATTCACAAGATACCTTAGGCTTCCGACCACACTTCTATAATCCGTTGCATCAACCGCAGGGGCTTCACTCCTTTTGCTAAGTTTAAGCCGAGGCTCCATTGGAGCATAAGTTGGTTTGCAATCCTCCATGCTACAACTGTCAAGTATCTTCTTTGCATATGCCTCTTGACATATTGTGATCCCGTTCGGCTTTTGTTGTACCTCGATCCCGAGGTAGTATGTCAAGAGCCCTAGATCACTCATCTTGAATAGCTCCTTCATTTGTAGCTTGAATCTTGCAATCTCCTCTTCGTCTGCTCCAGTTATCAAGAGATCATCAACATAGATGCCCACTAAGAGACGATCCTTGCCTTTACCTCGCTTGTACATAGCATGCTCGAGTGGACTTTTCTCAAAACCAAGAGAAATCAATGTACGGTCAAGCTTGATGTTCCATGCCCGAGGAGCTTGATGTAGCCCGTACAATGCCTTGTGTAGCTTCAACACCTTGTGTTCTTCTCCTTCTTTGATGTACCCCGGTGGTTGCTTCACGTATACTTCTTCTTCCAACTCCCCGTTCAAAAATGCGGATTTTACATCCATGTGATGTAGCCTCCAAGATTCTTGAGCCGCGAGAGCTATAACTAGCCTCACCGATTCCATCCTTGTGACTGGAGCGAACACTTCCTCGAAGTCCACACCTTGCTCTTGCACGAATCCTTTAGCTACGAGCCGAGCTTTATGCTTGACCAAGTTTCCTTCAGCATCCTTCTTGACTTTGTACACCCACTTGAGCCCTATGGATTTGTGACCGTTGGGAAGATCAGCGAGCTCCCATACTTTGTTGTCTCGTATTGATCCCAACTCTTCATCCATAGCACGACGCCAACACTCCTCAGTATTTGCTTCTTCAAATTTCGTCGGTTCCTCGACGCTAAGCAAACATTGTCGTCCTCTTCTTATAACTTTGACAGGATTAATAGTACGAAGTGCTTCCTCCGGATATAAATCCATCACTGGTCGAAGACGAACTGGTGTCGGCGGACGTTCCCTTGTCTCCTGTTCTGTCGAAGACGAGGAATTTTCATCTTGTGGAGTTGCCAAACTCCTGTTTTCTGGCGATTCAGGTTCTCTTCCAGGCGCAGCTCCCAGGCTGCTCCCCTGTGGTACGCAGTCACTTGATCGAGCGCTTCGAGCATTGCTTGGTGTGTTGCACGAGCCATCGCATGCATCGTCTGCCGCGTCCTGCTGCGTGCCTTCGCGCGCCTCTATCTCTGCTTTATCTGGCACGTTCGGCTGTGCTCCGTTGTCCAGAGAATCACTCAGCGTCGTTGTAGTCTCCGGTTGATTATCGGCATGCTCGTATTCGTTGTAAACAACGTGAAAGATTTCATCAGAGATCGGGTATACCGGCTCGGTAGAGTTCCAATTCCATGACCTTGCTTCTTCAAAGACCACGTCACGAGTCACAACCACCTTATTGGTAGAGGGGTTGCACGCACGGTACGCCTTCGAGCCTGCTTCATAGCCAACCAATATCATTGGAGTACTCCGATCCGCCAACTTACTTGTATGCCCGGCCACCGTCTTCACATGCGCCACACACCCGAAAGTACGAAGATGATCAACCGCGGGCTTATGTCCGTACCATGCTTCGTACGGCGTCATCCCAACCACACTCTTGGTTGGAGCCCGGTTCAACAAATAAACGGCCGTATTGACCGCCTCACCCCAAAACTTGCCCGGGACCCCTTTGCTCTTCATCATGCTCCGTGCCATCGCCACCACGGTTTGATTCCTCCGTTCCACAACACCGTTTTGCTGCGGTGAATATGGCGCCGTAAGATACCGCTTGATCCCATGTGCTTCGCAAAATTCTGTGAATTCACGAGACTTGAACTCACCCCCCCGATCGGTACGGAGGGCCTTCAGCTTGGCTTCGGATTCTACCTCGGCCGCCATCTTTACTTTCCTGAAGGCTTGCAAAGCTTGGTCCTTTGTCTTCAACAACACAATCCACATGTATCTGCTGAAGTCGTCGACGATGAGTAAGAAGTATTTGTTCCCAGCTGGGGTAGCCGGTGTAATGGGTCCGCACAAGTCTCCATGGACCAACTCAAGAGCTTTACTTGCTCTAAAGTTTCCCTCTCTCGGGAACGAGGCCCGCCTTTGTTTCCCAACAAGGCAACCGTCGCACACTTGCTCAACATGATCAATGCACGGTAGGCCACGTACCATCTCCTTTTGTCCAAGTTGCCGAAGAGCCTGGAAATTTAGATGACCGTAGCGCGCGTGCCACTTCCATGCCGAGTCCTCCATGCTTGACAAGAGACATACTGGATCCACACGATCCAAGTTGAGGACGTAGAGTCTGTTTGGCGACCTCTGCACCTTCATGATCAGCATCCTCTGACGGTCATACCCCCATAGATAGCCATCTTCGAGCACAATCTTGCAACCACGCTCCTCGAGCTGGCCAAGACTTATGATGTTGCTCTTTAGCTTGGGAATATAGTACACATCTGTGAGTACCTTGTGACCGCCATTCTTCAGCTCAAACAGGACAGTACCTCGCCCTGTGATGTCAACGGTCCGCCCGTCACCGAACCGAACCGTGCCTCCAACCGAGAGATTTAGCTCAGAAAACTGGTCCTTGTCACCGGTCATGTGGTTGCTTGCTCCCGTGTCGAGGTACCACACGTGCCTCGCCGTGTTCACCCTCTTCTTGTCATGAAGGTAAACCTTCTCTTCGTCGAGCATGACAACCTCGGTAGCCGGTGCCTTCGGAGCTGGACCATCCTCGTCCATAAGCTCGCATACTTCGACCATGAGCATCATATCGCTATCATCGCCTCCCTTGGCCATGAGAGCTTTTTCCTTCGGTGGACTCTTGCAATCAGACTTGAAGTGACCGAGGATTCCACAATTGTGACACCTTACTTTTTTTATGTCAAATTTTCTCCTTGGCTTTCTATCCTTTTCTTCCTGTCCAGCGAGGTCCTTTTTCGCCGGGCTTTGCTTCTCCTTTGCTTTACTACCGCTTGTGGATCCACCTTGCTTTCCTTTCGACAGGGCCATCCATTGCGCCATTGTAAGCATGAGATGCTCACTCTCCTTCGAATCGCCGAAGCTGAGACGAATTCTCTCGTCGTGGGCCTTGAACCTTCCGACGAGATCCTCGACCGTGAGAGTGTTCAGGTCAAGACATTGCTCGATCGATGTGACGATTTGGATGTAGCGTGCCGGCGCGGCGCGCAAAAATCGTCGGACGATCGCAACTTCTTCTAGAGTTGAACCATAGCCGCGTATGCCGTTGACGAGGGTCTTGAGACGGGAGGCAAACTGATCAACCGTCTCGCTTTCCTCCATCTTCAGGCACTCGTAGCTTCTCATGAGGGACTGAAGGTGTGCTTCCTTGACACGGTCATGACCCTGGTGCAGGATCTTGATGGTCTCCCATGCCTCCTTCGCCGTTTTCTTTCCGACGAGGTGTTGCAGCACATCCTTTGGCATGGCGGAGTAGATCGCCGTTAACGCCTGACGATCCGTCCGGTACTTTGCCGCGCCCTTCGCGTACTCGGCGCCGCCGGGATCGACAGCTTCCCAGAATTCCGCTCCCTCCATCGCGACCTCCATGTTCATCGCCCATAGTGCGTAGTCCTCTCGATCCAGCCGGGGGAATTGCGACCCCCCAACCATCGGCATCGGTGCTCTAGCTCCCGCCACAACGATCTCCTTGCCCGGGTTTGACATGATCCTTCGATTGCTTTCCGAAGATCACGCCAATAAACCAAGCTCTAGATACCAATTGTTGGCCCAAACCAGACGCCGAGTACTTTCCGGCGACGGTAACCAGGGACGATGACGAAAACAAACCGGACTATCGGTTCCTGGAGGAGACGTGCACGTACGCGTAACCTAAGCAGGCAGGCTAGCAGGTGGATGGTTTCTCATGCACACGTACGTAGCAACCTGGCTGCTGCCTTGATCGATCGGAACTAGCGTCGCCGAGACACACACGCGAGAGAACACGAGGATATGATGGCTACGGGAGCGTGTCGCTCCCGACTATTTCTGTGTATTGCTTTGATCTGATCCAATATTACAGGGGTACTTGTACGTATATATAGTAGCTAACCAAGACAACTACTAATCCTATACCTACACGGTGACGGTTCCAAGTCCAAGCCGGACTAGGACTCGTGGTTAATTCCAACAGCATGTTTGTCGAGATCTGATGAATTGTGGATTTATGATCAGATTATCTATGAATCTTATTTGAGTTTCTTCTGATCTCTCTTATGCATGATTTCATATCCTTGTAATTCTCTTCGAGTTGTGGGTTTTGTTTGGCCAACTAGATCTATGATTCTTGCAATGGGAGAAGTGCTTGGTTTTGGGTTCATACCGTGCGGTGACCTCACCCAGTGATAGAAGGGGTAGTGAGGCACGTATGGTGTTGTTGCCATCAAGGGTAAAAAGATGGGGTTTTCATCATTGGTTTGAGATTATCCCTCTACATCATGTCATCTTTCTTAAAGTGTTACTCTATTCGTCATAAACTCAATACACTAGATGCATGCTTGATAGCGGTCGATGTGTGGAGTAATAGTAGTAGATGCAGAAAGTATCGGTCTACTTGTCTCGAACGTGATGCCCATATGCTAGATCACTGCCTTAGATATCGTCATGACTTTGCGCGGTTCTATCAATTGCTCGACAGTAATTTGTTCACCCACCCTAATACTTGCTATTTTGAGAAAGCCTCTAGTGAACACTATGGCCCCCAGGGTCTACTCCACACCATATTTTTAGCCTTACACTTTTTACTTCGTTGCACTTTCCGCCTTCAGATCTCACTTTGCAAACAATCTTGAAGGGATTGACAACCCCTTTGAAGCGTTGGGTGCAAGCTTGTTTGTGTTTGCGCAGGTACTCTGGACTTGACGAGACCCTCCTTCTAGATCGATACCTTGGTTCTCAAACTGAGGGAAATACTTACTGCTCCTGTGCTGCATCACCCTTTCCTCTTCAAGGGAAAAACCAACGCAAGACCAATCTCCGTCAACGTGTCAATTTCTGGCGCTGTTGTTTGAGAAGTAGCAGGAACCATGTTCATGGACTAACAAATGTGAGTTTTGCCAGAGATCGTGCTTGCAGTGCCTGTATGAAACTGCTCATCGTCCAACGACTCTCATTTACACTAAGAGGCCGTTGGATCTCCTTCATATGGATCTCTTCGGTCCCCCATCATTTGATAGTCTTGCGGGCAGAAAGTACTGCTTGGTGATTGTTGATGATTACTCAAGATACACCTGGGTATATTTCTTCAAGAGTAAGAGTGAGACTCAACAAACTGTCATCAACTTTGCTAATGAAGGTCAACGTCAACATGAAGCAAAGATTCTGATGATTAGAAGTGACAACAACACCGAGTTCAAGAACTACAACCTGGATGAGTTTCTTAGTGATGAGGGAATCAAATATCAATATTCAGCACCATACACCCCTCAACAAAATGGTGTGGCGGAAAGGAAGAACCGGACGTTGATGGACGCGGCAAGAACAATGACGGCGGAATTCAAATCTCCGTATAACTTTTGGGCCGAAGCCATCAATACAGCATGTCACACATCCAATAGGCTCTATATCCGCAAAGGCTTTAACAAGACCCCATATGAGATCCTCACCGGAAACAAACCCAATCTCAAGTTATCCCAAGTTATTCTTCACAAAGTTCTGTTTTTCTCATGTCCAAAAACAAGTTGTCTCTTATCCCAACTGGGCTCAATTATTGGGGATTTCAAAATATGCGAGGATTCCCAAGTGGTATAGATAAAATTGAATCATTTTTTATTATTTTTATGGTGATAGAGCAACTATATTATCAAATGGTCTTGAACATTATAATTCAATTGCACCAACATGGAGAGATTGAGATCGAGTGGACGTATCGACAAAAACTCTCTACCACTCATTTGAATAGACATATCTAGTCACGAGGAACTCTCACTAGTAGAAAAAGGCTCATTTGTCCCGGTTCCACATGCCCATTAGCACCGGTTCCGGAACCGGGACTAAAGGCCCAAACCTTTAGTCCCGGTTGGCTTACCAACCGGGCCCAAAGGAGCTCCCCATGGCCGCTGCGGGGAGCCTAGGTAGGAGGAACTTTAGTCCCGGTTGGTCACACCAACCGGGACCAAATGGCATCCACGCGTCAGCATCTGGCCGGAGCTGGGTTTTTTTAATGGGGGGGTGGGGGGTTTTGGAGGGTTAATGTGGGGACCCCGACTGGTAAGTCGAGATCGCCGTGCCCAGTGATCCCAAGGATCAATGCTCACTGAACATAGATACTGCATAATAGAGTCTTACATCCAAATACCGAATATTACATCAAATGACCGAAGGGTCAGGTTCACAAACAGGGCCTAAGGCCAAATAAAACGGGTACAACGGGTAGTGGAAACTCATAAGGGCTAAGCGGGTGCCCATGCCATCAAGCCTACACCGACAGGCATTCTGACATGGAAGCGTCCTAGATCGCAGTCCGTCTCCAAAGATGTACTCATCGCCAAATTCCGGTCCTTCCTTGTCTGGTCAATAATATAACCAGTGGCAAGCCAATGAGTACTTTAAATGTACTCGCAAACAGCCCATGATATGAATAGGGAAAATGAAGGATGACAATATCATGCATTTCTAGTATAACTCATCTGGGTGGTATGATCATGAATATGCATCAAGTTAAAGAATTACTCTTGAAGAACAGGTTACAGATATCAACATATCTGCTAAGGGCTAAACCAACCGGGTTCACCCTATATGCCAAGTCACCGAACTTGGTCATATTATCATTATGTTAACACCTTTTTAACACCACAAGCACACTCACTCACACTTGGTTTACGCGGAAACGCTGGACGTAGTTTAAGGAGGATTACCCAACTGTCCTTGACCGTGGACACGGCTATTCGAATAGTTTGACACTCTGCAGAGGTAGTACGCTGGACCCACGAGATCCGGGAAACTTTCGTGTCATCCACGACTCGCGGTATATCACATATACCCGAGGTAAGTACCCGATCTTTATCTTTCCCCTAACGATACTAGACAAAGAGGTCCACTCGATTGGTACCCAGCCCACATATTGTACGTCTTACGAGCATCGACTCTGGACAGTATCAACCATGCGGGGACCAACGGTGTGCCTGGAACTCATAATAATGGCATAGTCGTCCTACCTGGCACGACCCCATCACGAGAGCGACGACAATCACTCCCGCCACTAGTAATGTGGCTCTTTGCTAGCACCGACCAGAGTAATCAACAAAGCCCCGTCCCATAAAGGGGTATCATGGTCATACTGGTAAGGTTGGGACGGTCGACACATCATAAATCTAATCCCATTTCCGAAACGATACTCACACAAAACACCGGTGCATCACTTCACCAAATGTGACCACCAACTCATCATCACCCTCGGGCATTAGTGGCACCCGACGGGGTTTTCATAAACTCTTTATTTAACTCATCATCATGCTCATGATAATATGCTTCTATCTTGTCAACATGGTATTAGCATGACCCTCAAGGGGTAGGGTCAAGCTCAATGCAATGGTCCTTTAGTTCTACTAGTCAGCATGACAGTAGCATGATCCTCATAGATGGTAGGGTCAAGCTCATCATGCTTGTGCTCCGAGGAGCCATATGTATAACATCACCATCATGCAAGTGCTTCGAAGAAGCCTTCGGTACCATCACATCAATGATGAACCGGCATTGTGATCACATGCAACGGAAAAGTACTTGCTATTCTAGCATGCATCAATTTATATGCTCAAGTCATGGTCGAAGGGTTGCTTGCCTTGGTTAGCCAAGTATCCGGGGTCTTCGAGGTCTTCCGCTCCGAATCCTTCGTCACTCGGTAATTCTATCGTCGAGAATAGAATAAATAAGAATAGCTCACACAAAAATAGATCACAAACCACTTTTAAAAATGTTGCAAAACTTGGTTAAATTCAGGTTGTTATTTTGAGAAGTGTCTTCTCTTAGTTTTTACTAGCTAAGCATTTTTAATAATTACAAAACAGAGGCAAACTATTGCTTTTAATGACTTTATATTATTATAAAACAGATTCTATTTTTTAAAAAATATCAACAATGGCAGAAACAAATACTACTCATTTTTAGAAAAATATCACTGGAAGAATTATATTTTTCCACTGGGTAGTTATTTTTACAAAAATCATTTTAGTCTCAGGTTTAAAAATAAAAGAAAAAGGCCAAAGCCTGGCCTGGGAAGCAGGCCGACCCAGCCAGCCAGCAGGCTGCCAGGCGCGCGCGCGCCAGGTTTGAACCTGACGTGCGGGCCCCTAGGGTCAGCGGTTGTGGCTGCGCGCGGGGTAGCTCCAGGACGCCGACAGGTGGAGCCCACGTGTAGGGTTCTTCCCCTACCTCCGGCCAGGGAGGAGGAGACGAACTCCGGCGAGGCTACCGTCGTCCATGGGCCTACCTAAGGGCAGGAATGGGTTCAGCATGCCTCTGCCTACGTGCAGGTGGTCGGGACAACGCCGGAGAGGCTTGGAGTCGCCGGCGAAGAGGTGGCCGTGGCGGAGGGGTTTCAGGATGTGGTTGAACTAGTAGCTAGGGGCACGGAAAAGCTCGGGGCTATTGGGGGAAACGTTCCTGGTGTCGAGGGGAGTGCTCTGGTGGGTCGAGTGTCACAGGAGCCGGCGTGTAGACGGAGATAGACCGAAGCTCCGAGGAGGACGACCTCGGTCGATCTCGAGCACCGGGGCTCTGCGAGCACGATTGGGTGGCTAGGGGGAGCTAGTGGTCGTGCAGAGGCAGCTGGAGGGGTGCTGAGGTGCCGAGAGGCCTATTTATAGGCTCGCGACGGTGAGCCGAACTCGGTGCGCCGGTGACTGACACGTCTCAAACGCATCTATAAATTTTGATGGTTTCACGCTGTTATCTTGTCTTCTTTGGTTATTTTATGTACCTTTTATATCTTTTTTGGGACTAACTTATTGATTCAGTGCCAAGTGCCAGTTCCTGTTTTTTCCGTGTTTTTGACTCTTTTCAGATCTGATTTTGGAACGGAGTCCAAACGGAAGAAAAACCCCGAAATGATTTTTTCCCAAACGGAAGAAGACCACGGGGCTTTTGGGCCAAGCCAGGTGGGCTCCAGGGAGCCCACAAGCCCCCACTCCGCCACCAGGAGGGAGGCGGAGGTGGGCAGGCTTGTGGCCTCCCTGGTCGCCCCCTGACCTAGGTCTTTGGCCTATAAATTCCCAAATATTCCGCAAAAAATCAGGGGAGCCTCGAAAATACTTTTCCGCCGCCGCAAGGTTCCGTTTCCGTGAGATCTCATCTGGAGACCCTTCCCGGCACCCTGCCAGAGGGGACTTTGGAGTTGGAGGGCTTCTTCATCATCATCATCGCCCCTCCAATGACTCGTGAGTAGTTCACGTCAGACCTACGGGTCCGTAGTTAGTAGCTAGATGGCTTCTCCTCTCTCTTGTATCTTCAATACAAAGTTCTCCACGATCTTCATGGAGATCTATCTGATGTAATCTTCTTTGGCGGTGTGTTTGTCGAGATCCGATGAATTGTGGATTTGTGATCAGATTATCTATGATATATATTTGAGTCTTTGCTAATTTGTTATATGCATGATTTGATATCCTTGTAAGTCTCTCCGAGTCTTGGGTTTTGTTTGGCCAACTAGATCTATGATTCTTGCTATGGGAGAAGTGCTTGGTTTTGGGTTCTACCATGTGGTGACCTTTCCTAGTGACAGTAGGGGCAGGAAGGCACACATCAAGTAGTTGCCATCAAGGGTAAAAAGATGGGTTTTTATCATTGGTTTGATATTATCCCTCTACATCATGTCATCTTACTTAAGGCGTTACTCTGTTCTTATGGACTTAATACACTAGATGCATGCTGGATAGCGATCAACGTGTGGAGTAATAGTTTTAGATGCAGAAAGTATCGGTCTACTTGTTTCGGACGTGATGCCTATAGAAACAATCATTGCATAGATATCGTCACGACTTTGCGCGGTTCTATCAGTTGCTCGATAGTAATTTGTTCACCCCCCGTCTACTTGCTTTCATGAGAGAAGCCACTAGTAAACACTACGACCCCCGGGTCTATTCACATCCATCGTTTACGCCTCCGCTTTTACTTTGCTTTGTTACTTTGTTGCTTTCAGTTCTCACTTGGCAAACAATCTATAAGGGATTGACAACCCCTTCATAGCGTTGGGAGCAAGTTTTTGTATTTGTGCAGGATCTCGAGATACTCCTCCACTGGAATGATACCTTGGTTCTCAAACTGAGGGAAGTACTTACCACCGCTATGCTACATCACCCTTTCCGCTTCGAGGGAACTCCAACGCAAGGCTCCAAGGCCACGGGGGACATCCTTTGCATACTTGCCTAGGAAGTCCCTTAAGGCGTAGCCGCAGCTGAAGGATTCCTGGTGTCGTTGCTGAGGAGTATCAAGCAACACTCCTATTTCTGGCGCCGTTGGAAGGTCTTCTATTGCAGTAGCAGAAGTATTTCTGGTGCCGTTTCCGGGGAGGAGAAATCAAGATCTATCCAAGTAGGTCTCACAAACTCTTCTCTTGTATTTACTTGTGTTGCCAGTTGCCTCTCGTTTTCCTCTCCCCCACTTCACGTTTGCCGTTTTCTCCTTTGCCTTTTTCATTCACCCTTTTCTCTCGCTTGCTTTCTGTTCGCTTCTGTGCCTTGTGCCCTCAATATGCTTGCATCTTCGCTTGTTGAAAACCTAGTGATATGGATCCTCATCCACTTGCTAGTCTCTTTAAGAGACCCACTCGTGTGGAATAAATTGCTAGTGAGTTGAGGGCAATTGACTATTTCTTTATAGTTTTGCGTAAGATGCGTGAATCTGAAAATTGTGAGGAAGAAATTCATCAAGTGATTCACGAGGGCTCCTTGGATGAAACCATGATTGCAATAATTTCCCTATAAATCCTATTAGTGACAATCATGCTAAAAATATGCAAAACCCTAAGATTGGGGATGCTAGTTTTTCTTTGTCCACTACTTGTTGCAATAATCATGATTGGGGTGATGATCTTTCTTATGATCTTGAAAATTTGTTCAAACGTCATGATGAATATGAAATCTGCAACAATACTGAAAGTGGGATTGGAGAAGTCATGACTTTATTTGATGATAATCCCACTATTTTTCAAGAGCGTCAACTTTGCATGCATGTGGATCATGAAAAGAATATCCTATGGGATAGCTATATTGTTGAATTTGAATGTGATCCCACATGTAATTTCTATGAGAGAGGAAAATATTTTGGTAGAAACTTTCATGTTACCAAATTACCTCTCGTTATGTTGAGATTGCTATTTTCTCTTTCTTCTTCCTTGCATATGGCAACTATTAGTTGTCTTGACAATTTGTTTTCCTACAAAATGCCTATGCATAGGAAGTATGTTAGACTTAGATGTGATTTTCACATGCTTTAGCATGCTCTCATTGTGCTTCAATTCTTGTCTTTTGTGTGAGCAGCATTGAATGCCTAGCTAAGGGCGTTAAACAAAAGCGCTTGTTGGGAGGCAACCCAACGAATCTATCCTTTTTCTTTCTGTTTTGTGTTTTCCATACTTTCATAATTCTGTTATGATTGTGTTTTTTGTGTTTCTTTTTGCGTTTGTGCTAAGCAAAACCGTTATGATTAGTCTTGGGGATGATCGTTTGGTCATGCTGGAAAAGACAGAAACTTTCTGCTCACGAAAAGAATTTGCATTTTTTTTCTGTAAGAGCTTTTGAGTTGATTCTTCTTTCTGCTGATTGCTACGATAATTATTCAGACTGTCGTAATTTTTCAGAATTTTTGAAGTACCAGAGGTATACGAAACATACAGATTTCTACAGACTGGTCTGCTATTAACAGATTCTGTTTTTGTTGTGTTGGTTGCTTATTTTGATAAAACTATGGATAGTATCGTTGGGTATTAGCCATGGAAGATTGAAAGTACAGTAACCCAACATCAGCACAAGTATAATTTAAGTTTGCTACAGTACCTAAGGAAGTGGTGATTTGCTTTCTTGTACTAATGTTATCACGAGTTTCTGTTTAAGTTTGGTGTTGTGAAGTTTTCAAGTTTTGGGTGAAGTTCTTATGGACAAAGAGATAAAGAGTGGCAAGAGCTCAAGCTTGGGGATTCCCAAGGCACCCCAAGAGATTCAAGGATGTCGTAAAAGCCTAAGCTTGGGGATGCCCTGGGAAGGCATCCCCTCTCTCGTCTTCAATCCATCGGTAACGTTACTTGGGGCTATATTTTTATTCACCACATGTTATGTGTTTTTGCTTGGAGCGTCTTGTATCGTAGGAGTCTTTTATTTTTGTTGTGTCACAATCATCCTTGCTGCACACCTAGAGAGAGATACATGCACACACCGTGATTTTGTCGAGATTCACTTATATCTTTTGCTAGACAATTCAGCTCACATGTGCTTCACTTATATCTTTTGAGCTAGATACTTTTACTCTATGTGCTTCACTTATATCTTTTAGAGCGCAGAGGTGCGTGGCTTGGTAGTTGATCTATGCTTTGAAAGTAGTCTCAAAAGGGGTAGTTATCCAAAGGGATACGAAAACTTCCACCTTCATGTGCATTGAATAGTTAGAGAAGTTTGATTCATCTCAATTAGTTTTGAGTTGTGGTTATGGTAATATTGAAGTCATGCTAGTAAGGTGTTGTGGATCTAGAAATAGTTGTGTTGAAGTTAGTGATTCCCGTAGCATGCACGTATGGTGAACCTCTATGTGATGAAATTTGAGCATGATTAGTATATTGATTGTCATCCTTTGCGTGGCGGTCGGGATCGCGTGATGGTTTATACCTACCAACCCTTCCCCTAGGAGTATGCGTTGAATGCTTTGTTTCGATTACTAATAAAACTTTTGCAACAAGTATATGAGTTCTTCATGACTAATGTTGAGTCCATGGTTTAGATGCACTTTCACCTTCCACCATCACTATCTTCTTAGTGTTGTGCAACTTTCGCCGGTGCACAAAACCCACCATTAGCCTCCCTCAAAACAGCCACCATACCTACCTATTATGGCTTTTTCAAAGTCATTCCGAGATATATTGCCATGCAACTACCACCATGATATGTGCCACCACGTCTACATTGCCAATGCATGATCGTAAGATAGCTAGCATGATGTTTCCATTGATGTCTATGCCATGCTAGATCATTGCCACGGTACACTACCGAAGGCATTCCATATAGAGTCATAGTTGCTCTAAGTTTTGAGTTCAAAGTGTGATGATCATCATTAATGGAGCATTGTCCCATGTGAGGAAATAAAAGAGGCCAAAGAAGCGCATAAAAAAAGAGGCCAAAGAAGCCCACCAAAAAAAGAGGCCAAAGAGCCCACCAAATAAAAAACAAATGAGAGAAAAAGAGAGAAGGGACAATGCTACCACTTTTTCCACACTTGTGCTTATTAAAGCACCATGATCTTCATGATTGAGAGTCTCTCATTTTGTCACCACCATATAGCTAGTGGGAAATTTTCATTATATAACTTGGCTTGTATATTCCAATGATAGGCTTCCTCAAAATTGCCTTAGGTCTTCGTGAGCAAGCAAGTTGGATGCACACCCACTAGTTCTCTTTAAGAGCTTTAACTTACTCGTAGCTCTAGTGCATCATTTGTATGGCAATCCCTACTCATTCACATTGATATCTATTGATGAGGATCTCCACAGCTCATTGATATGCCTAGTTAATGTGACTATCTTCTCCTTTTTTGTCTTGCAACCTCCACTACATTCCACACCATCTATAGTGCTATAACCATGGCTCACGCTCATGTATTGCGTGAGAGTTGAAAATGTTTGAGAAAGTAAAGGTGTGAAACAATTACTTGGCCAATACCGGGGTTGTGCATGATTTAAATTCGTTGTGCAATGATGATAGAGCATAGCTAGACTATATGCTTTTGTATGGATAACTTTCTTTTGGCCTTGTTATTTTGAAAGTTCATGATTACTTTGCTAGTTTGCTTGAATTATTATTGTGTCCACGTCAATAGCAAACTATTGTTTTGAATCTAATGGATCTGAACATTCATGTCACATAAGAGGAATTACAAAGGACACCTATGCTAGGTAGCATGAAAGCATCAAAAATTCATTCTTATCACTTCCCTACTCGAGGACGAGCAGGAGTTAAGCTTGGGGATGCTTGATACGTCTCAAACGTATCTATAATTTTTGATGGTTTCACGCTGTTATCTTGTCTTCTTTGGTTGTTTTATGTACCTTTTATATCTTTTTTGGGACTAACTTATTGATTAAGTGCCAAGTGCTAGTTCCTGTTTTTTCCGTGTTTTTGACTCTTTTCAGATCTGATTTGGAACGGAGTCCAAACGGAAGAAAAACCCCGAAATGATTTTTTCCCGAACGGAAGAAGACCAAGGGGCTTTTGGGCCAAGCCAGGTGGGCTCCAGGGAGCCCACAAGCCCCCACTCCGCCACCAGGGGGAGGCGGCGGTGGGCAGGCTTGTGGCCTCCCTGGCCGCCCCCTGACCTAGGTCTTTGGCCTATAAATTCCCAAATATTCCGCAAAAAATCAGGGGAGCCTCGAAAATACTTTTCCATCGCCGCAAGCTTCCGTTTCCGCGAGATCTCATCTGGAGACCCTTCCCGGCACCCTGCCGGAGGGGACTTTGGAGTTGGAGGGCTTCTTCATCATCATCATCGCCCCTCCAATGACTCGTGAGTAGTTCAATTAAGACCTACGGGTCCGTAGTTAGTAGCTAGATGGCTTCTTCTCTCTCTTGGATTTTCAATACAAAGTTCCCGATGATCTTCATGGAGATCTATCCGATGTAATCTTCTTTGGCGGTGTGTTTGTCGAGATCCGATGAATTTTGGATTTGTAATCAGGTTATCTATGATATATATTTGAGTCTTTGCTGATTTGTTATATGCATGATTTGATATCCTTGTAAGTCTCTTCGAGTCTTGGGTTTTGTTTGGCCAACTAGATCTATGATTCTTGCAATGGGAGAAGTGCTTGGTTTGGGGTTCTACCATGTGGTGACCTTTCCCAGTGACAGTAGGGGTAGCAAGGCACACATCAAGTAGTTGCCATCAAGGGTAAAAAGATGGGGGTTTTATCATTGGTTTGAGATTATCCCTCTATATCATGTCATCTTGCTTAAGGCGTTACTCTGTTCTTATGGACTTAATACACTAGATGCATGCTGGATAGCGGTCGACGTGTGGAGTAATAGTAGTAGATGCAGAAAGTATCGGTCTACTTGTTTCGGACGTGACGCCTACACAAACAATCATTGCATAGATATCGTCACGACTTTGCGCGGTTCTATCAATTGCTCGACAGTAATTTGTTCACCCCCCGTCTACTTGCTTTCATGAGAGATGCCACTAGTAAACACTACGGCCCCCGGGTCTATTCACATCCATCGTTTACACCTCCGCTTTTACTTTGCTTTGTTACTTTGTTGCTTTCAGTTCTCACTTTGCAAACAATCTATAAGGGATTGACAACCCCTTCATAGCGTTGGGAGCAAGTTTTTGTGTTTGTGCAGGATCTTGAGATACCACTCCACTGGATTGATACCTTGGTTCTCAAACTGAGGGAAGTACTTACCACCGCTACGCTAGATCACCCTTTCCGCTTCGAGGGAACACAACCGCAAGGCTCCAAGGCCACGGGGGAAATCCTTTGCATACTTGCTTAGGAAGTACCTTAAGGTGTAGCCGCAGCTGAAGGATTCCTGGTGCCGTTGCTGAGGAGTATCAAGGAACACTCCTATTTCTGGCGCCGTTGGAAGGTCTTTTGTTGCAGTAGCAGTGACTCACCGCGGCGCGCGTGCGTGCATAGTCAGGAGCTGGCTGCGAAACCAAGGTTTCCGGACGTGGTTTAGGATGCTCTGAAGCATCGGCCGCAGAGGGAGAAGGCGTGGGGTCGAGCTGCAGCGTCCGTGCATGCTCGGCCGAGTCAGGTACGCGCGGGCACGCGTCTCCCGAGCTCTAGCGCGGGGGAGGAGGGTCCCTGGCGGCTGCTTTACACTAAGGAGTTGTCGGGGAGGTCTTGGACACTTCGGGGGAGGTTGGAACCGGCCGGGAGCGTCGTCCCCTTCTCGGTTGCTCCCTGTAGCGCGTCCAGAGCGCAGTTTTGGCATGCCACGGCATGTTGGCGCGCTCTGGGGCACTTCAGACGTGTCCCTCATGTCCTGGTGTTGCTGGGAGTGTATTTAGCCGTTGTGTGCTAGTGAGAGCACTGGCTGGTCAAGGGGGACATGTTTCACTAGTGTTGTCAGCCCTGATCTGTGGCACAAATTGGAGTTCTTGTCACTTGTGCTTTGAACTGGGGAGGGGCCGGTTGACTGGGTGTTTAGGTTGGTCTGGGGCACTAATACACCAAGTTTGAGGCTCTGACATTGGGTAAAACGGTGGCTAGGTGGATTTTTACCTTGCTGTCAGAAGGTGTTTGACAGTGGTTTGGGGTGCTTCCACTCCACCACTGGAACTGCGATTTAAAAGGTTTGGTCTTGGGGTTAAAGTAGGGGTTTCCACCAATTTTGAGCTCCATTGAACAAGTTTAGCTTTGTAAACTTGAAAAAGCATCAAAGTGGCCAGATCTGTCCTCTCCAAAGGGAGTGTGACTAAACAGAGGCTAGCAAATCTCATTTTTGGTGTGGAGTCCTCATTTGAGGTGCCAAACACCCCTGCAAAGTTTCAGCCCCATTGGACAAACCTTGCTATGTAGAGTTATTCCAACTCTATTCCGGACAGAGATGGTTTCACGCTCATTTGGTGACCTTCCCCACCCTGGATCAAGGTGAGATTTTATGTGGGCACCAAATATGGCTTGGGGAGGCTCCTGTAATTTAAAAGGATTTTATTGAGAATATTTCCTTTGGAAATATCTCAAAAGGTTAAAACAAACAGGAATGGTTTTTAGGGTTTTAGTCAAATAATTATAATATAAAATAGTGCTGAAAATCTTATATATGGAAAATATATGTCCTTATGAGTTCCCATGATTTTGCTCAGAATTTTCTAAGGCAGAGAAGCATTTTTCCTTGTGGGAATATCATTCCTGGCCTTAGAAACAGACATGCATTTAAAATAGAAAAATAATGTTTTAAATCCTTAAATAATTTTTATGGCAAATAATAATAGTATTTGAGTTCGGATCACCAACTTTGGTTGGGAGTGCGACTAGGCATCATAAGCTAGTAGTGTAACCCAAACAAGGTAGAGATGATCTGATGCCAAAGAAAAGAGTTTTGGAAGTTCATTTTTAAAAATAAATAAATTTTCCATGGGGTTGGATCAACAAGAAAACAAGCATACATTCATACATGGCATTCATAGCATTCACAACATCATTAGAAAAAGTTTTAACAAGCCCTGATTTTTGCAACTTAAAACATTGGTGGTGAGAAATAGGGTGTGACACACCTATCCCTCTTACAAGAATCTCGTCCCCGAGATTCCTAAGCTAGGCGTTAAATAGCTCTGGAAATTCTGCTCGGAGATAGTCTTCACGTTCCCATGTTGCTTCTGCTTCGGTATGGTTGCTCCACTGAACCTTGAAATACTTGATGGTGCGGCTTCTGTTGCAACGCTCTCTTCATCCAGAATGCGAATCGGCTTCTTGCGATAGTAAGGTCCGGTTGAAGGTCAACAGCTGGGTGGTCAATGTCCTTGCAATGATCGGAACGGTTCGGCACTTGTAAGCACTTCTGGAGTTGTGACACGTGGAACACGTTGTGCACACCCGAAAGTTCTGGGGGTAGCTCCAACTGATAAGCCAATTCCCCGCGCCTTGCCGAGATCTTGAAGGGTCCAATAAACCTTGGGGCTAGCTTCCCCTTGACGTGGAAACGCTTGGTTCCCTTGAGAGGCATAACGCGCGGGTACACCTGGTCTCCGGGAATGAACTCCACATCCTTGCGGTGGGAGTCCGCATAGCTCTTCTGTCGTGACTTAGCTGCCTTCAGGTTTTCTTGGACAAGTTGTACCTTTCTCTCCGCTTCCTGCAGCGCTTCTGGCCCAAAAACTAGTCCTTCACCGGTTTCAGACCAATTGAGTGGGGTGCGGCACTTTCGCCCATATAGCACCTCCAATGGAGCGATTTGAAGACTGGACTGGTAGCTGTTGTTGTATGAGAACTCAGCAAACGGCAGACAGTCTTCCTGTTGGAATTATGCCCTAGAGGCAATAATAAATATAGTTATTATTATAATTCATGTATCAAGATAATCGTTTATTATCCATGCTATAATTGTATTGAATGAAGACTCATTTACATGTGTGGATACATAGACAAAACACTGTCCCTAGCAAGCCTCTAGTTGGCTAGCCAGTTGATCAAAGATAGTCAGTGTCTTCTGATTATGAACAAGGTGTCGTTGCTTGATAACTGGATCACGTCATTAGGAGAATCACGTGATGGACTATACCCAAACTAATAGACGTAGCATGTTGATCGTGTCATTTTGTTGCTACTGTTTTTCTGCGTGTCAAGTATTTGTTCCTATGGCCATGAGATCATATAACTCACTAACACCGGAGGAATACTTTGTGTGTATCAAACGTCGCAACGTAACTGGGTGACTATAAAGATGCTCTACAGGTATCTCCGAAGGTGTTCGTTGAGTTAGTATGGATCAAGACTGGGATTTGTCACTCCGTGTGACGGAGAGGTATCTCGGGGCCCACTCGGTAATACAACATCACACACAAGCCTTGCAAGCAATGTGACTTAGTGTAAGTTGCGGGATCTTGTATTACGGAACGAGTAAAGAGACTTGCCGGTAAACGAGATTGAAATAGGTATGAGGATACTGACGATCGAATCTCGGGCAAGTAACATACCGAAGGACAAAGGGAATGACATACGGGATTATATGAATCCTTGGCACTGAGGTTCAAATGATAAGATCTTCGTAGAATATGTAGGATCCAATATGGGCATCCAGGTCCCGCTATTGGATATTGACCGAGGAGTCTCTCGGGTCATGTCTACATAGTTCTCGAACCCGCAGGGTTTGCACACTTAAGGTTCGACGTTGTTTTATGCGTATTTGAGTTATATGGTTGGTTACCGAATGTTGTTCGAAGTCCCGGGTGAGATCACGGACGTCACGAGGGTTTACGGAATGGTCCGGAAACGAAGATTGATATATAGGATGACCTCATTTGATTACCGGAAGGTTTTCGGAGTTACCGGGAATGTATCGGGAATGACGAATGGGTTCCGGGAGTTCACCGGGGGGGGCAACCCACCCCGGGGAAGCCCATAGGCCTTGGGGGTGGCACACCAGCCCTTAGTGGGCTGGTGGGACAGCCCAAGAAGGCCCTATGCGCCATAGGAAGAAAATCAAAGAGAAAAGAAAAAAAAGGAGGAGGTGGGAAATGGAAGAAGGACTCCACCTTCCAAACCAAGTTGAATTCGGTTTGGAAGGGGAGACCTTCCGCCCTTGGCTCGGCCGAAACCCTTAGGGGTCCTTGGACTCCAAGGCAAGGCTCCTCCTCTTCCCCCTATATATACGGAGGTTTTAGGGCTGATTTGAGACGACTTTTCCACGGCAGCCCGACCACATACCTCCACGGTTTTTCCTCTAGATCGCGTTTCTGCGGAGCTCGGGCGGAGCTCGGGCGGAGCCCTGCTGTGATAAGATCATCACCAACCTCCGGAGCGCCGTCACGCTGCCGGAGAACTCTTCTACCTCTCCGTCTCTCTTGCTGGATCAAGAAGGCCGAGATCATCGTCGAGCTGTACGTGTGCTGAGCGCGGAGGTGTCGTCCGTTCGGCACTAGATCGTGGGACTGATCACGGGACGGTTCGTGGGGCGGATCGAGGGACGTGAGGACGTTCCACTACATCAACCGCGTTCACTAACGCTTCTGCTGTATGGTCTACAAGGGTACGTAGATCACACATCCCCTCTCGTAGATGGACATCACCATGATAGGTCTTCGTGCGCGTAGGAAAAATTTTGTTTCCCATACGACGTTCCCCATCAGTGGCATCATGAGCTAGGTTCATGCGTAGATGTCTTATCGAGTAGAACACAAAAGTTTTTGTGGGCGGTGATGTGCGTTTTGCTGCCCTCCTTAGTCTTTTCTTGATTCCGCGGTATTGTTGGATTGAAGCGGCTTGGACCGACATTACTCGTACGCTTACGAGAGACTGGTTTCATCGCTACGAGTAACCCCGTTGCTCAAAGATGACTGGCAAGTGTCAGTTTCTCCAACTTTAGTTGAATCGGATTTGACCGAGGAGGTCCTTGGATGAGGTTAAATAGCAACTCATATATCTCCGTTGTGGTGTTTGTGTAAGTAAGATGCGATCCTACTAGATACCCATGGTCACCACGTAAAACATGCAACAACAAAATTAGAGGACATCTAACTTGTTTTTGTAGGGTATGCTTGTGATGTGATATGGCCAACGATGTGATGTGATATATTGGATGTATGATATGATCATGTTGTAATAGATAATATCGATAGTACTAATGTTTGTGCTTGCAGATGCGTTTACTATTTTGCTAGGATGTAGCTTTAGTAGTAATAGCATGAGTAGCACGACAACCCCGATGGCGACACGTTGATGGAGATCATGGTGTGGGGCCTGTGACAAGAAGATCGTGCCGGTGCTTTGGTGATGGAGATCAAGGAGCACGTGATGATGGCCATATCATGTCACTTATGAATTGCATGTGATGTTAATCCTTTTATGCACCTTATTTTGCTTAGAACGACGGTAGCATTATGAGGTGATCTCTCACTAAAATTTCAAGACGAAATTGTGTTCTCCCCGACTGTGCACCGTTGCTACAGTTCGTCGTTTCGAGACACCACGTGATGATCGGGTGTGATAGACTCAACGTTCACATACAACGGGTGCAAAACAGTTGCGCACGCGGAACACTCGGGTTAAGCTTGATGAGCCTAGCATGTGCAGACATGGCCTCGGAACACATGAGACCGAAAGGTCGATCATGAATCATATAGATGATATGATTAGCATAGGGATGCTTACCACTGAAACTATGCTCAACTCACGTGATGATCGGACTTGAGTTAGTGTAAGTGGATCATGAACCACTCAAATGACTAGAGAGATGTACCTTTTGAGTGGGAGTTTAGCAAGTAATTTGATTAAGTTAAACTCTAATTATCTTGAACATAGTCTAAGTCCACTTTGAATATATTTGTGTTGTAGATCATGGCTCACGCGACTGTCACCCTGAATTTTAATACGTTCCTAGAGAAAGCTAAGTTGAAAGATGATGGAAGCAACTTTGTAGATTGGGCTCGTAATCTTAAGCTAATCTTACAAGCTGGGAAGAAGGATTATGTCCTTAATGCTGTGCTAGGAGATGAACCACCCGCTACGGCTGATCAAGATGTTAAGAACGCTTGGTTAGCACGTAAGGAGGACTACTCAGTAGTTCAATGTGCAGTATTGTATGGCTTAGAACCGGGACTTCAACGTCGCTTTGAGCGTCATGGAGCATTTGAGATGTTCCAGGAGTTGAAGTTTATCTTTCAGAAGAACGCCCGGATCGAGAGGTATGAGACCTCCGATAAATTCTATGCTTGCAAGATGGAGGAGAACTCGTCTGTCAGTGAACATGTGCTCAAAATGTCTGGGTACTCAAACCGTCTAGCTGAGCTGGGGATTGAACTCCCGCAAGAGGCTATCACTGACAGAATCCTTCAATCACTGCCGCCAAGCTATAAAGGCTTTGTGTTGAACTACAACATGCAAGGGATGAACAAGTCACCCGGCGAGTTGTTTGCGATGCTGAAAGTCGCAGAGTCTGAATTCCGTAAAGAACATCAAGTGTTAATGGTGAATAAGACCACTAGTTTCAAGAGAAACGGCAAAGGCAAGAAGGGTAAATCAAAGAAGAGCAGCAAGCCTGTTGCCAATCCAATGAAGAAACCCAAAGCTGGACCTAAGCCTGAAACAGAGTGTTACTATTGCAAGGGTATGGGTCACTGGAAGCGCAGTTGCCCCAAGTATCTGGCTGATAAGAAGGCGGACAAAGAAAAATCAGGTATATTCGATATACATGTTATTGATGTGTACTTAACCGGCTCTCGTAGTAGTGCCTGGGTATTCGATATCGGTTCTGTTGCTCATATTTGCAACTCGAAACAGGAACTGCGGAATAGACGAAGGCTGGTGAAAGATGAAGTGACGATGCGCGTAGGAAATGGTTCCAAGGTTGATGCAATCGCCATCGGCACAGTTTCACTTCAGTTACCATCAGGATTAGTTATGAACTTGAATCATTGTTATTTAGTGCCTGCATTGAGCATGAACATTATATCTGGATCTTGTTTATTGCGAGACAGTTACTCTTTTAAGTCAGAGAATAATGGTTGTTCTATTTCTATGAGTAACATCTTTTATGGTCATGCACCCAATGTGAGAGGATTGTTCATATTGAAT
Source organism: Hordeum vulgare subsp. vulgare (assembly GCF_904849725.1). Classification (NCBI taxonomy): domain Eukaryota; kingdom Viridiplantae; phylum Streptophyta; class Magnoliopsida; order Poales; family Poaceae; genus Hordeum; species Hordeum vulgare. The sequence continues at coordinate 521,312,040 of NC_058521.1, forward strand.
CTTGATAGCGATACACACATACATAACATTGAGATCAAAAGAGTTAGAGTTAACAATGATGGCGCCATATTTTTGTGGCACTGCTGCTTAGGTCATATTGGTGTAAAGCGCATGAAGAAACTCCATGCCGATGGACTTTTGGAGTCACTTGACTTTGATTCACTTGACACGTGCGAACCATGCCTCATGGGCAAGATGACTAAAACTCCGTTCTCCGGAACAATGGAGTGTGCAAGTGACTTGTTGGAAATCATACATACCGATGTGTGTGGTCCGATGAGCGTAGAGGCACGCGGCGGATATCGTTATTTTCTCACCTTCACTGACGATTTGAGTAGATATGGTTATGTCTACTTAATGAAGCACAAGTCTGAAACATTTGAAAAGTTCAAGCAATTTCAGAGTGAAGTTGAAAATCATCGTAACAAGAAGATCAAGTTCCTACGGTCTGATCGTGGGGGTGAATATCTGAGTTTCGAGTTTGGTGCTCACTTAAGACAATGTGGAATTGTTTCACAGTTGACACCGCCTGGAACACCACAGCGTAATGGTGTGTCTGAACGTCGTAATCGTACTTTATTAGAGATGATGCGATCTATGATGTCTCTTATCGATTTGCCGTTATCGTTTTGGGGTTATGCATTAGAAACAGCTGCATTCACTTTAAATAGGGCACCATCAAAATCCGTTGAGACGACACCATACGAACTGTGGTATGGCAAAAGGCCAAAGTTGTCGTTTCTTAAATTTTGGGGATGTGATGCTTATGTCAAAAAGCTTCAGCCTGAAAAGCTGGAACCCAAAGCGGAAAAGTGCATCTTCGTAGGTTACCCAAAAGAGACAGTTGGGTACACCTTCTATCTCAAATCCGAGGGCAAAGTGTTTGTTGCTAAAAACGTAGCTTTTCTCGAGAAGGTGTTTCTCTCGAGAGAATTGAGTGGGAGGAAGATAGAACTTGACGAGGTTGTCGAACCTCTCATCCCTCTGGATGGTGGCGCAGGGCAAGGGGAAGCCTCTGTCGTTGCGACACCGGTTGAGGAGGAAGTTAATGATGATGATCATGAAACTCTGGTTCAAGTTTCTGTCGAACCACGCAGGTCGACGAGACCACATGCTGCTCCAGAGTGGTACGGTAATCCCGTCTTATCAATCATGTTGTTGGACAACAATGAACCTGCAAATTATGAAGAAGCAATGGTGGGCCCAGATTCCAACAAATGGCTAGAAGCCATGAAGTCTGAGATAGGATCCATGTATGAGAACAAAGTGTGGACTTTGGAAGTACTGCCTGAGGGCCGCAAGGCTATTCAGAACAAATGGATCTTTAAGAGGAAGACGGACGCTGACGGCAATGTGACCGTTTATAAAGCTCGACTTGTGGCAAAGGGTTTTTCACAAGTTCAAGGAGTTGACTACGATGAGACATTCTCACCCGTAGCGATGCTTAAGTCCGTCCGAATCATGTTAGCAATAGCTGCATTTTTCGATTATGAAATCTGGCAGATGGATGTCAAAACGGCGTTCCTTAACGGTTTCCTTAAGGAAGAATTGTATATGATGCAACCCGAAGGTTTTGTTGATCCTAAGAATGCTAACAAGGTGTGCAAGCTCCAGCGATCCATTTATGGACTGGTGCAAGCATCTCGGAGTTGGAACAAACGCTTTAATAAGGTGATCAAAGCATTTGGGTTTATACAAGTGGTTGGAGAATCTTGTATTTACAAGAAAGTGAGTGGGAGCTCTGTGGCGTTTCTAATATTATATGTGGATGACATATTGCTGATTGGAAACAACGTAGAGTTTTTGGAGAGCATAAAGGATTACTTGAATAAAAGTTTCTCTATGAAGGACCTAGGAGAAGCTGCTTACATTCTAGGCATTAAGATCTACAAGGATAGATCAAAACGCCTGATAGGACTTTCACAAAGCACATACCTTGATAAAGTTTTGAAGAGGTTCAAAATGGAACAGTCCAAGAAAGGGTTCTTGCCAGTTTTACAAGGTACGAGATTGAGTAAGACTTAGTGCCCAGCAACTGATGAGGATAGAGAGCATATGCGCACCGTCCCTTATGCTTCAGCCATAGGTTCTATCATGTATGCAATGTTGTGCACTAGACCGGACGTTAGCCTGGCCATAAGTATGGCAGGTAGGTTCCAGAGTAATCCAGGAGTGGATCACTGGACGGCGGTCAAGAATATCCTGAAGTACCTGAAAAGGACTAAGGAGATGTTTCTCGTGTATGGAGGTGACGAAGAGCTCGCCGGAAAAGGTTCCGTCGATGCAAGCTTTGACACAGATCCGGACGACTCTAAGTCACAAACCGGATACGTATTTATTCTTAATGGGGGTGCGGTAAGCTGGTGCAGTTCCAAGCAAAGCGTCGTAGCAGATTCTACATGTGAAGCGGAGTACATGGCTGCCTCGGAGGCGGCTAAGGAGGGTGTCTGGATGAAGCAATTCATGACGGATCTTGGAGTGGTGCCAAGCACACTGAATCCAATAACCTTGTTCTGTGACAACACGGGTGTCATTGCCTTAGCAAAGGAACCACGGTTTCACAAGAAGTCCAGACACATCAAACGACGCTTCAACCTCATCCGCGACTACGTCGAAGGGGAGGACGTAAATATATGCAAAGTGCACACGGATCTGAATGTAGCACACCCGCTGACTAAACCTCTTCCACGGGCAAAGCATGATCAACACCAAAACTGTATGGGTGTTAGATTTATTACAATGTAATTCGCATGATGATGTGAGGGCTAGATTATTGACTCTAGTGCAAGTGGGAGACTGTTGGAATTATGCCCTAGAGGCAATAATAAATATAGTTGTTATTATAATTCCTGTATCAAGATAATCGTTTATTATCCATGCTATAATTGTATTGAATGAAGACTCATTTACATGTGTGGATACATAGACAAAACACTGTCCCTAGCAAGCCTCTAGTTGGCTAGCCAGTTGATCAAAGATAGTCAGTGTCTTCTGATTATGAACAAGGTGTCGTTGCTTGATAACTGGATCACGTCATTAGGAGAATCACGTGATGGACTAGACCCAAACTAATAGACGTAGCATGTTGATCGTGTCATTTTGTTGCTATTGTTTTTCTGCGTGTCAAGTATTTGTTCCTATGACCATGAGATCATATAACTCACTAACACCGGAGGAATACTTTGTGTGTATCAAACGTCGCAACGTAACTGGGTGACTATAAAGATGCTCTACAGGTATCTCCCAAGGTGTTCGTTGAGTTAGTATGGATCAGGACTGGGATTTGTCACTCCTTGTGACGGAGAGGTATCTCGGGGCCCACTCGGTAATACAACATCACACAGAAGCCTTGCAAGCAATGTGACTTAGTGTAAGTTGCGGGATCTTGTATTACGGAACGAGTAAAGAGAATTGCCGGTAAACGAGATTGAAATAGGTATGCAGATACTGACGATCGAATCTCGGGCAAGTAACATACCGAAGGACAAAGGGAATGACATACGGGATTATATGAATCCTTGGCACTGAGGTTCAAACGATAAGATCTTCGTAGAATATGTAGGATCCAATATGGGCATCCAGGTCCCGCTATAGGATATTGACCGAGGAGTCTCTCGGGTCATGTCTACATAGTTCTCGAACCCGCAGGGTCTGCACACTTAAGGTTCGACGTTGTTTTATGCGTATTTGAGTTATATGGTTGGTTACCGAATGTTGTTCGGAGTCCTGGATGAGATCACGGACATCACGAGGGTTTCCGGAATGGTCAGGAAACGAAGATTGATATATAGGATGACCTCATTTGATTACCGGAAGGTTTTCGGAGTTACCGGGAATGTACCGGGAATGACGAATGGGTTCCGGGAGTTCACCGGGGGGCAGCCCACCCCGGGGAAGCCCATAGGCCTTGGGGGTGGCACACCAGCCCTTAGTGGGCTGGTGGGACAGCCCAAGAAGGCCCTATGCGCCATAGGAAGAAAATCAAAGAGAAAAGAAGAAAAAAAGGAGGAGGTGGGAAAGGGAAGAAGGACTCCACCTTCCAAACGAAGTTGAATTCGGTTTGGAATGGGAGACCTTCCCCCCTTGGCTCAGCCGAAACCCTTAGGGGTCCTTGGTCCCCAAGGCAAGGCTCCCCCTCTTCCCCCTATATATACGGAGGTTTTAGGGCTGATTTGAGACGACTTTTCCACGGCAGCCCGACCACATACCTCCACGGTTTTCCCTCTAGATCGCGTTTCTGCGGAGATCGGGCGGAGCCCTGCTGAGATAAGATCATCACCAACCTCCGGAGCGCCGTCACGCTGCCGGATAACTCTTCTAACTCTCCGTCTCTCTTGCTGGATCAAGAAGGCCGAGATCATCGTCGAGCTGTACGTGTGCTGAACGCGGAGGTGCCGTCCGTTCGGCACTAGATCGTGGGACTGATCGCGGGACGGTTCGCGGGGCGGATCGAGGGACGTGAGGACATTCCACTACATCAACCGCATTCACTAACGCTTCTGTTGTACGGTCTACAAGGGTACGTAGATCACACATCCCCTCTCGTAGATGGACATCAGCATGATAGGTCTTCATGCGCGTTGGAAAATTTTTGTTTCCCATGCGACGTTCCCCATCACTTCCCATTTGGCACCATGAGCCAAGACACATGCACGGAGCATGTCCTCGAGTACCTGGTTTACCCTCTCGGTCTGTCCGCCCGTCTGCGGGTGGAAAGCCGTGCTGAAAGAGAGCTTGGTTCCGAGAGCTTCTTGAAACTTCTTCCAGAATCTTGAGGTGAACTGCGTGCCGCGGTCGGACACGATCTCCTTAGGAACTCCATGAAGTCTAACGATGCACTCACTGTAGAGGCTAGCCAACTTGTGGCCCCCGTAGGTGGTGTTGACCGGAATGAAATGAGACACCTTAGTTAAATGGTCGACGATGACCCATATGGAGTCATGACCCCTGCTTGACCGGGGTAGTCCGGTAATGAAGTCCATGCCGACCTTGTCCCATTTCCATTCTGGCACTTGAAGAGGTTGTAGCAGCCCAGCAGGTCGCTGATGCTCAGCCTTGACCCGCTGGCATACATCACACTTAGCGACGTAGGAGCCTATTTCTCTCCTCATACCATGCCACCAGAATCGTTCTCGGAGGTCTTGATACATCTTGGTACCACCGGGATGGATGGAGTATGGCGTGTCGTGGACTCTTGTAGGATTAAGTCCTTGAGTTCGGCCTTGTTGGTCACACATAAGTGTTTCCCGTACCACACCACTCCTTGATCATCAACCGAGAACCCTGGGGCCTTGCCTTCCCGTATCTTCCTCTTGAGGCCTTCAATACTCTTGTGTCCCCTCTAGGATTCCTTGATATCATCAGCCAGAGTCGGTTTGACTTTGAGGTTGGCCAGGTATCCTGGTCCAACCAACTCCAGTTCGAAGCTTTCCATCTCTTCATACAAGGCGGGCAACCGTTCCTTGAGCATGACGTTCAAGGTGCCGGCCTTCCGGCTTAAAGCATCGGCTACCATGTTTGCCTTACCGGGGTGGTACTGAATGCTGAGGTCGTAATCCTTGATTAACTCAAGCCATCTTCGTTGCCTAATATTCAGCTCCCTTTGAGTGGAGATATATTTCAGACTCTTGTGGTCCGTGTATATTTCATATTGCTTCCCCAGAAGGTAATGTCGCCATGTCTTCAAGGCATGCACTACGGCTGCTAACTCGAGATCATGGGTGGCGTAGTTCTCCTCATGCGGATGCAGTTGCCGTGACAAGTACACCACGACTCTGCCATCTTGCATTAAGACTCCACCGAGTCCGGTTCTGGAGGCATCACAGTAAATCACAAACTCCTTGTTGATGTCTGGGGTAGCTAGTACCGGGGCGGTAGTCAGTCTTTTCTTCAACTCTTGGAAGCTCGCTTCACACACCGGTGTCCACTCGAACTTCCGACCTTTCTTCAAAAGCTGAGTCATAGGTCGAGTGATGCTGGAGAATCCCTCTACGAACTTGCGGTAGTATCCCGCGAGTCCGAGGAAACTCCTGACATCCTTCATGTCTCTCGGCGATTCCCAGTTGGCCACTGTGGTAATCTTGGATGGATCTACTGCCAATCCGCTTGCCGTCATGATATGACCCAAAAATCCAACTTCGTTCACCCAGAATTGACACTTGCTGAACTTGGCATACAGTTGGTGCTCTCGAAGCTTTCCCAGAACTATCCTCAAGTGTTGCTCATGCTCTTCTTCGAATTTTGAGAAGATTAGTATGTCGTCGATGAATACGAGGACAAACTTATCCAAATACTCCATGAAGACCTTGTTCATGAGGTACATGAAGTAAGCTGGGGCATTTGTCAATCCGAAGGGCATGACAGTGCACTCGTAGAGACCGTATCGGGTCACGAATGCAGTCTTGGGTATGTCCTCGGGTTGAATCTTCAACTGGTAATATCCGGATCGAAGATCAATCTTGGAAAATACCTTAGCTCCATTTAACTGGTCAAACAGGTCTTCTATCTTGGGGAGCGGGTACTTGTTCTTGATTGTGACTTCGTTGAGAGAACGGTAATCGACGCAGAGTCGAATGGTACCATCCTTATTTGATACAAACAGAACAGGTGATCCCCAAGGTGACGCACTCGGACGAATGAATCATTTCCTGAGTTGCTCCTCCAACTGCTTCTTCAGCTCTGCTAGCTCCTCGGATCCCATCCTGTAAGGCTTCTTATAAATAGGCCTTGACCCGGGCATGAGCTCGATGATGAACTCGATGTCTCGGTCAGGAGGCATTCCGGGTAGCTCGTCAGGAAAGACGTCTGGGTACTCATAGACTACTGGCACTTGGTCGAGCTCTACCTCGGATAGGCTGCTGATTCGAGGTACTTGAGTTGATACCGACTCAGAGACATACTTGACCTTGACCCCTTGGTCGCTTGTCATGGTAATGGCCCTGTTGGCACAGTCCAAGAGACTCTGGTGCTTAGCCAGCCAATCCATGCCGAGAATTACTTCTAAGCCTTGCGACTTAAGCACAATGAGATCTGCCAAGAAGCTCGTCCCTTTGATAACTATCTCGACCCTTCTACACCCTAGATTGTACCTCAACACTGTTCCCAGGGTTTGAATTGCCATCTGCCCGCGAAGCAGAGTGGGTTTTAAACCACACTTCTCCGCAAACCTTTGAGTAACAAAAGAATGCAAAGCACCACAATCAAACAACACTATAGCTAGGGTGGAGTTGACGAGGAACGTACCCAGAATGCAGTCCGGGTCTTCCTGCGCCTCTTCGGCGGTGATGTGATTGATCCGCCCCCTGCTGTTGAACTGCTGATTGCGGGGAACCTGGTTTCTTCCTGGTGCTCCTTGACCTGGGTTGGGCGCATTGGGACGCGGTGCATCGGGCTTCTTGTTGGGACACTGCCTGGAATAGTGTCCGGTTTGACCACACCCAAAGCAGGTGACCTGACCCGGAGGGTTGGTCTTGACTCCACTGTTGTTCGGCGGGTTGGAAACTGGCTTGGTGTTGACTTGAGGTTGATAATTCTGATGGAATACCGGGGTCTTGTACTGCTGCTGATAGTTGGGCCTTGCAGGTGCTGACTGCCATGGTCTTGATCTTGCATTAGTGGGTCCTCCACTGCCTATCATCTTGCGCTTGCGGGTGTCGTCCATCACACGACGCTTGTCTTCCAGCATCAGTGCCTTGTTAACTAGGTCGCTGAAGGTCTTGCAGTCGCAAACTACCAACTGGTATTGCAGGGACTGCTACAATCCTTCCATGAAGCGTTCCACCTTAGCGGCCTCAGTGTTAACATCCTCAGGGGCATAGCTCGACAAGAGGTTAAACTTCTGCAGATATTCCTTAACAGTTCCACTGCCCTGCCTCAAGGCTCGGAATTCCCGCTTCTTGATGGTCATCATTCCTGGCGGAGTATGAGCCGCGCGGAATCCTTCCTTGAACATTGCCCAAGTGATGACTTGTCCATCTCGCATGATCTAGAAACCATCCCACCAAGCCATGGCGGTGCCTCCGAGACAGTGAGAGGCATAAAGGACCTTCTCACGTTCATCGGTGCACTTGACCAGTGCAAGGAGGTCTTCAATAGTGCGAATCTAGTTTAGGCGTAGTCCGCATAAACTCGGAGAGAGTAGAGCGGCCATTGTCGTTCCCGTTTTGTGGCGGGTTGTTCACTAGGACTTGAGCCAGCTGCTGAATAGTGGCATTGTTGGCTTGACACTCCTCGCGAAGAGCATGAAGGAACTGAGCCATAGTCAAGTTCTCGGGAGGAGGTGGCGGAGGAACATTGCCATGCTTCTCATGGTGATCTCCAGCGTGAGCTTCTCCTTCGGTTCCCTGCGGATGACCTGAGGAGGCAGTGCCGGGGTTGCCGAAGGTGCTGTTGCGGGTTGCATTCACCATCCTGTCATGGGAACAGATAGGTCAAAAATCCGCCTTGCTTGAAACCACAAGGGTTTGCTCTAGTAAGAGGGGGGTCCATATGTGTGCTAGTGTGAGTTTTTAAAACCAAAATCCTGGAAACGGAATTTGCATTCATTGAAAACAAGTGACGTAGTCGCATACAGGCTGCCTAAGGCAGAATGCGGCTTACATCATACACACTCGTAACTTAAAAGATCGGATACATGGATACCCTACGCTCAGGGGTACTCCTAGTTGCCTACGCCGAAATCCTACGCCGTGGACTGCTCGGTCTCAAAAGTGGGTTCGGCAGGATCTTCGTCTTCGTCGGTGTCTTCTTCCTTCAACGGAGTGGAAAAAAGAATCAGTACATCACGGCGTCTCTTAGGTGAGGCGGCGAAGAGCTCATTATATTCTTCTGCTGCCAGGCGGCGACTCTGAAGAAGGACAGCCCGGATTGGTAGCACACCACCTCTGGTGGCAACACCGGACCTTCCTTCAGGTGCGCCTGCTTTCTTCACCTTGCGATTCTTCATCTTCTCGGTGTGAAGTAAGCCCTTGACTTGGTGCAGTTCTTGGTGAAGCTTCGTTGATTCCTTAACCAGAAGGTGCGTCAGGGTGTCGGATGAGAGACTGAAGTAGGTCTGAAACCTTAATGGCATCCCATCCTCAGACGATGGGGTGAGCGTCCAACTCCCGTCCACTCCTTCCTTAAGAAAAGGCAGGTGACAAGTAGCGGGCTCATCCGCCATCTCAGGGAGGATATCGCGGAGACGCACGAGCGCCTCTCGTGCGGCTGTCTCCACTGCCAACATCAGTTCCCCCATTTGTGGTCCTTCAAAGAACCAACTAGTCGGGGAGTCATTAGCCTTCACTATCACGTCCATGTGATATTCCTTGGTGTCGGTGTTGACCCAGTGCTCGTGATAGAGGAAGATGGGCGTGCGGTGTACGTGGCACTTCTCAAGACTATCCACCAGGAGTAGGGGAAAGGCGGTCTCCAGAAGCGTCTCAGGTACGGCGGCCATCTAGAAGATATAGGAGAGAGAGAATCAGAAGGTTTTAGGTGCAAAGTTGTGTAAGGCTGGTGTACTAATCGTTTTCCACTAACGTCCATGCTACCTAAGGCTTCCTATAGTCAGGATGGCTCTGATACCAGTTCTGTGGGGACCCCGACTGGTAAGTCGAGATCGCCGTGCCCAGTGATCCCAAGGATCAATGCTCACTGAACACAGATACTGCATAATAGAGTCTTACATCCAAATACCGAATATTACATCAAATGATCGAAGGGTCAGGTTCACAAACAGGGCCTAAGGCCAAATAAAACGGGTACAATGGGTAGCGGAAACTCATAAGGGCTAAGCGGGTGCCCATGCCATCAAGCCTACACCGACAGGCATTCTAACTTGGAAGCGTCCTAGATCGCAGGTCCGTCTCCAAAGATGTACTCATCGCCAAACTCCGGTCCCTCCTTGTCTGGTCAATAATATAACCAGTGGCAAGCCAATGAGTACTTTGAATATACTCGCAAACAGCCCATGATATGAATAATGAAAATGAAGGATGACAATATCATGCATTTATAGTATAACTCATCTGGGCGGTATGATCATGAATATGCATCAAGTTAAAGAATTACTCTTGAAGAACAGGTTACAGATATCAACATATCTGCTAAGGGCTGAACCAACCGGGTTCACCCTATATGCCAAGTCACCGAACTTGGTCATATTATCATTATGTTAACACCTTTTTAACACCACACACACACTCACTCACACTTGGTTTATGCGGAAACGCTGGACGTAGTTTAAGCAGGATTACCCAACTGTCCTTGACTGTGGAGACGGCTATTCAAATAGTTTGACACTCTGCAGAGGTAGTACGTTGGACCCATGAGATCCGGGAAACTTCCGTGTCATCCACGACTCGCGGTATATCACATATACCCGAGGTAAGTACCCGATCATTATCTTTCCCCTGACGATACTAGACAAAGAGGTCCACTCGATTGGTACCCAGCCCACATATTGTACGTCTTACGAGCACCGACTCTGGACAGTATCAACCATGCGGGGACCAACGGTGTGCCTGGAACTCATAATAATGGCATAGTCGTCCTACCTGGCAAGACCCCATCACGAGAGCGACGACAATCACTCCCGCCACTAGTAATGTGGCTCTTTGCTAGCACCGACTAGAGTAATCAACAAAGCCCCGTCCCATAAAGGGGTATCGTGGTCGTACTGGTAAGGTTGGGATGGTCGACACATCGTAAATCTAATCCTATTTTCGAAACCATACTCACACAAAACACCGGTGCATCACTTCACCAAACGTGACCACCAACTCATCATCACCCTCGGGCATTAGTGGCACCCGACGGGGTTTTCATAAACTCTTGATTTAACTCATCACCATGCTCATGATAATATGCTTCTATCTTGTCAACATGGTATTAGCATGACCCTCAAGGGGTAGGGTCAAGCTCAATGGAATGGTCCTTTAATTCTACTAGTCAGCATGACAGTAGCATGATCCTCAAAGATGGTAGGGTCAAGCTCATCATGCTTGTGCTCCGAGGAGCCATATGTATAACATCACCATCATGCAAGTGCTTCGAAGAAGCCTTCGGTACCATCACATCAATGATGAACCGGCACTGTGATCACATGCAACGGAAAAGTACGTGCTATTCTAGCATGCATCAATTTATATGCTCAAGTCATGGTCAAAGGGATGCTTGCCTTGGTTAGCTAAGTATCCGGGGTCTTCGGGGTCTTCCGCTCCGAATCCTTCGTCACTCGGTAATTCTATCATCGAGAATATAATAAATAAGAATAGCTCACACAAAAATAGATCATAGACCAGTTTTAAAAATGTTGCAAAACTTGGTTAAATTTAGGTTGTTATTTTGAAAAGTGTCTTCTCTTAGTTTTTACTAGCTAAGCATTTTTAATAATTACAAAACAGAGGCAAACTATTGCTTTTAATGCCCTTATATTATTATAAAACAGATTCTGTTTTTAAAAGATATCAACAATGGCAAAAACAAATACTACACATTTTTAGAAAAATATTAGTGGAAGAATTATATTTTTCCACTGGGTATTTATTTTTACAAAAATCATTTTAGTCTCAGGTTTAAAAATAAAAGAAAAAGGCCAAAGTCTGGCCTGGGAAGCAGGCCGACCCAGCCAGCCAGCAGGCTGCCAGGCGCGCGCGCGCCAGGTTTGGACCTGACGTGCGGGCCCCTGGGGTCAGCGGCTGTGGCTGCGCGCGGGGCAGCTCCAGGACGCCGACAGGTGGATCCCACCTGTCGGGTTCTTCCCCTACCTCCGGCCAGGGAGGAGGAGACGAACTCCAGCGAGGAATGGGTTCAGCATGCCTCCGCCTACCTGCAGGTGGTCGGGACAGCGCCGGAGAGGCTTGGAGTCGCCGGCGACAAGGTGGCCGTGGCGGAGGGGTTTCGGGATGTGGTTGAACTGGTAGCTAGGGGCACGGAAAAGCTCGGGGCTATTGGGGGAAAGGTTCCTGGTGTCGAGGGGAGTGCTTTGGTGGGTCGAGTGTCGGAGGAGCCGGCGTGTAGCCGGAGATCATCGGAGCTCCGAGGCGGAGGGGCCTCGGTCGATCTCGAGCACCGGGGCTCTACGAGCTCGATTGGGTGGCTAGGGGGGAGCTAGTGGTCGTGCAGAGGTTGCTGGAGGGGTACTAAAGTGCCGGGGAGGCCTATTTATAGGCTCACAACGATGAGCCGAACTCGGTGCGCCCGTGACTCACCATGGCCCGCGTGCGTGCACAGTGAGGAGCTGGCTGCGAAACCAGGGTCTCCGGACATGGTTTAGGATGCTCTGAAGCATCTGCCACAGAGGGAGAAGCTGTGGGGTCGAGCTGCAGCGTCCGTGCATGCTCAGCTGAGTCGGGTGCGTGCGGGCACGCGTCGCCCGAGCTCTAGCGCGGGGGAGGAGGGTCCCTGGCGGCTGCTTTACACTGAGGGGTTGTCGGGGGAGGTCTTAGACACTTCGGGGGAGGTTGGAACCGGCCGAGAGCGTCGTCCCCTTCTCGGTTGCTCCCTATAGCGCGTCCAGAGCGCAATTTTGGCATGCCACGGCATGCTGGCGCGCTCTGGGGCACTTCAGACGTGTCCCTCATGTCCTGGTGTTGCTGGGAGTGTATTTAGCCGTTGTGTGCTAGTGAGAGCACTGGCTGGTCAAGGGGGACATGTTTCACTAGTGTTGTCAGCCCTGATTTGTGGCACAAATTGGAGTTCTTGTCACGTGTGCTTTGAACTGGGGAGGGGCCAGTTGACTGGGTATTTAGGTTGGTCTGGGACACTAATACACCAAGTTTGAGGCTCTAACATTGGGTAAAACAGTGGCTAGGTGGGTTTTTACCTTGCTGTCAGAAGGTGTTCGACGGTGGTTTGGGGTGCTTCCACTCCACCACTCGAACTGCAAATTAACAGGTTTGGTCTTGGGGTTAAAGTAGGGGTTTCCACCAAATTTGAGCTCCATTGAAGAAGTTTAGCTTTGTAAACTTGAAAGTGCATCAAAGTGGTCAGATTTGTCCTCTCCAAAGGGAGTGTGACCATACAGAGGCTAGCAAATCTCATTTTTGGTGTGGAGTCCTCATTTGAGGTGTCAAACACCCCTGCAAAGTTTCAGCCCCATTGGACAAACCTTGCTATGTAGAGTTGTTCCAACTCTATTCTGGACAGAGATGGTTTTAGGCTCATTTGGTGACCTTCCCCACCTTGGATCAAGGTGAGATTTTATGTGGGCACCAAATATGGCTTGGGGAGGCTCCTGTAATTTAATGGGATTTTATTGAGAATATTTCCTTTGGAAATATCTCAAAAGGTTAAAACAGACATGACTGGTTTTCAGGGTTTTACTCAAATAATTATAATATAAAATAGGGTTGAAAATCTTTTATATGGAAAATATATGTCCTTCTGAGTTCCCATGACTTTACTCAGAATTTTCTAAGGCAGAGAAGCATTTTTCCTTGTGGGAATATCATTCCTGGCCTTAGAAACAGACATGCATTTAAGATAGAAAAATAATGTTTTAAATCCTTAAATAATGTTTTTGGCAAATAATAATAGTATTTGAGTTCAGATCACCAACTTTGGTTGGGAGAGCTACTAGGCATCATGAGCTAGTAGTGTAACCCAAGCAAGGTAGAGATGATCTGATGCCGAAGAAAAGAGTTTTGGAAGTTCATTTTTAAAAATAAATAAATTTGCCATGGGTTTGGATCAACAAGCAAACAAGCATACATTCATACAAGGCATTCATAGCATTCACAACATCATTAGAAAATGTTTTAACAAGCCCTGATTTTTGCAACTTAAAACATTGGTGGTGAAAAAGAGGGTGTGACGGTTAATTTAGTGGTTTCATATTGTGTTAGCTACCTAATAGAGATGAGTGTCCACTACTAGGGAAAAGCCTAGTAGTAGCGTGGGTTTAGTGCCTACTAGTAACGTAGGTTACCACGCTACTAGTAAGGCGCTACAACTATTACTTACCAGCAGCGCGTGTAAGATGCGCTACTGCTAAGACATATAGCTGTAGCGTGTATCATACCAGCGCTATTGATAAGACAACTATTAGTAGCGTTCTTGCAAAGCCGCGCTACTAGTAATCTGTTTTTCATTATTTTTTATTGTTAGTGTATTTATATGTCGTTATGCAAATTTTGATACAATACCAATTAAGAGGTTGTTATATCATTATGTTCATGATAATTATTATATCATTGTGAGGAATAAACATGAATTTTATTCATCCAAATGAATCAAAAGTGATCAAAAGTTGAATTAGTAGGACGATCCTACTAATTCAAATTTTGGTCACTTTTGATCCATCCACATGAATCTAATCTGCTTTCCTTCCCCATATAATAACCAATCATGATCATAATAAAAAAACATCATGATAATCATGATCAACATCATCATCATATGATCTATTGTTATCTCTACCCATCGTACTAAATTGAATGCATTATTTTTCTGTGTGCAACTCTTCATTCTCCAAATAAACCTCTTTACATATTGATAAGTTTGGCTGGTCAACATTGATATTGTGAAAGGCAACTGCACTGTCGGATTTCATGGTGATGTGGTCACTAGAAAGTTGGTAAGTGGAATGAACACCCAAAACATGTGCACATGCGTGCACTTCCCATCTACAATGCATTGTGTTAGTTTACCCCCCCCCCCCCCGCCGTCATGCATAGAGCACATCCCGTGTGATTTCTGACAACAAAAGTACCACTATTTTCACTTGTAGAACTATTGAACAACCTGTCCACATTAGTTTTCACGAAACCTATTGGAGGCTAGGACCAAGACAAATTGCAAGGAGATACATGTTCATTGTCAACCAACTGATAAGCCTCGTGTCGTTATGAACCTTGTGAACGCATCGACCTTTACTTTTTTACCTTGTACCACCCTTTGTAGAAAATGAACCAATGATACAGCTGCACTTTTCATCTCTCCATGAACCAAGTCCTTTGAGAGGAACCGCTCCTCCCACAATAGTTGGAGAGCAAGTACACATTGCTCAAACTTGATTTTATCCACAAGTAGAAGGAGCTATTTGGTCCCGCATACTGAAAGTCATTTTCATCAAGAAGGCCCCACACCTCACAAAACTCCTACATAGAGTTTTAGATTTTGTGCATTCGACTATTGCATGGAAATTGGTTTCTTTGACATGACCACATATGTTACAAGTATTTCCTTCAAGTGTTCTCCTTCACTTGTTCTTCTTGTTGGCAAATTTTCATATGCCAACCTCGATCCAAAAACTCTTATCTAGTTTAGGCTAGGGGCTATCGAAATGAGTTTTCCAAATATCTTGATCCCGTCTAGTAAATTGCTATGGTTGCCCGGAATTTTGTAGTTCAAGGGAATATGCAACCCTTTAAGCACTTCATACAAAGAACAACCCTTCCACCTCATTCTATAAATAATGCCCTTTAAGCATTACCAATTCTATAAATAATGCCCTTATCTACCAGTTCCAAATCAAACTCAATCACCTTCCATGTTTGTGAATCTTTACCGATGAAAACAATAACGATGACATTGCCAAATGGGTAGTGCATTGCTTCTAATAAACGATTAGATAATTTTTCTAGATACTTAATAAATATTCGCCCCTATCATGCTAAGAGAGCCCGGTTGTAATACATGGTGTCCCTAAACCCCATGCCACCTTGCACTTTCAGTTCGAACATTTTTTGTCGTGAATCCCAAAGAACTTTTATCTTCCCATGATCTTCACCCACAATATCTGCCTCACAGATTTCATGAATTTATCATGGAAGTTTCACAAGTTATTGTATCTTGTCGAAGTGCGGTAGTTGAGCTTGATTTTTTGTAACATAATGTATGTGTTCTGATGCTTAACTTAATAAATATGGTCGTGTGGATCGTCAAATGCAATGGTCAGGGGTGAACCCTCCTTTTCAAAAAATAAATACAACTATTCTAATGGATGGATTACCAATCCTATCATCTAATCATATATTACCAAAAAGTTTACTAATGAAGAAATGATATCTGAAAAAACATAATAATTAATAAATAAGATTAGCAACCAAGTTAATACATATATGACATGTCCAGATCAAAGAGATATGCTCGCTGATAACATACGATTTTGGTTTGGTTGGTGTGCATCAACCTAGACACTAGTACAACATTTATACAACACGCTAGGGTCTCAGTAGCATGGTAATGTGGAGGACCCTCCCCCACAAAAGTAAATTGAATATCATTGTGAGTGTGTAGCCTAGATATCTAATTACCCCTTTGTCTTAAAATAAATGTCTCAACTTTGTACTAGCTCTAGTACAAATTTGTACTAAGCTTAAGACATTTATTTTGGGACGGATGGAGTATCTATGTTTTTCTAAACGAGGATACTATACTTCATTTTAACCAAAAGATTGAGAAATGCATGCTTTTCGGGTATGGAATTTGTAAGCTCGAGCTCACACACACCCTTTGCTACCGTATTTTTTTTAAATGTTGTTGGCAACAAACATTGATGTGTGTTTCACATGTATGCAAAATTTCCCGATGGAAAGACATTTGTCGAGTTCTACAAAAAAACAAAATTGATGCTTCAAAAATGATGTTTTTGGAAGCATTTTTTAGCATAATTTTTTTATGGAAATTTGCATGAAGGTCATTCCATCACGGAAATTTGAACGCATGTGAAAAACATGTCAATGTTTGTTGCCAACAAATTTCAGTTTTCTTAAGATTATTTGCTTCGTATTGTTTTCAGATTTTACTATAGCAAAAGAGTGTGTGTAAGCTCGAGCTCACAAGAGCACTTTTGATGCTTTTCACCTTGATGTTGCATTATGCAGCGCATCTTCGCCTCCCTTCATTTGACATTGCGTGATGCGTTATTATTCCAAACTACACATCGCATCGTTCGGTTGCATTCTTTTATGGAGAACTCTTAGAATCTACCGACTGATTTGTTTCTCCTGTAAACCGCCTCCTCGTGGCAACACGTGCTCGGTCCCACCCACCGCATCTCTCCCAAAGTCCATTCTTGTCCACAACCACTTTTCTGGATCGAGATTTATCTTCCTTATCTTCTCACACGAGCTCTCGTCCATTCATCTCTTTCCCCTCCCCAACCTCCGATCCTCATGCTGGGACACCCCTGCGATGGCGATGCGAGAGAGCGACGGCACGCACATCTGGTGCATCTCCGTCACACACCACTACTGTGTAACAATCACGACAGAAGCAGAGTTTCTCGCGCACTGCCGCGACGCAGTTGCTAGGAGGGGCTGCCTGCTTCGCCATTGGTGCTACAACGCAGTAGGAAGAGGAAGGCCGGAGGCGGGCACAACCCATGCGCGGTGTTGCAACACAGCCCGCTAGTGCTTCCACGATGACATCATCGGAGAGAAGTCATCGGCATTGCGATGGAGCGGTGCGGGGCGTCGACACTGCGATGGGAGCTGTGCAGGGCGCCGATGCTGCGATGGGAGATGCGACGACGACGTCGTCGCTAATGGAGCACGTCCGTGTCCGCATGCATGCGATGCGATGGCAGCAGCAATGGCGATGTCGGCGCTGCAATGAAGCACCGCCGCGTGAGGAAGCCGGTGTTGCAATGGAAGCATCAGAGTGTTGCGATGGAGCTTATCAGGGGTTGCTGCCGGTGGTGCGATGAAGCTCCGTCGAAGTCGTTCAGTGTTGTAATGGATCTTCGCCGAAGGGACCAGTTGGCTTCGTCGAGGGCGGCCGGGCTTGCAATGAAGTTTTCTTTGAGCGACCGGTGGTTGAATGGAGCATCGTTGGGTCCGTCGATGCTGCAATGGAGCGCCGCCGTGCCACTGTTCATCGCTGCATTGTCGGCGGCTTCGGATGTTGCCAGATAGAAGAATAGAAGGGCTCTGTTGTGCGATGCGAAAAGGATACCGTGTTCCCTTTGACAGTTCAGCGCAGCTACGGAAGCAATCCGACGGTGCGGTCCGCGCTGATCAAACGGCCTGTGAGGCCGATTTAAAGTCCGTCGTCTCAGCTGGTTGATTTGTAGAACGAGCCTTCTTTTTTTGCTCGCTCCTTGTCAACGCATTAGGGCGTGTTTGATAGGCTGGATGGAAGGTGCATGAGCCCAAAAGTTCCCTTTCCGACCCACTTTTCTTTGTTTGGTAGAGTGTATGAGATGAGGAGAACATACATCAACTCATGAAAAAAGAGGCCTCAACATAGCTGAGCCCAGCACCCTCGCGGAGGCGAGCTAAGGAGACCTATGCTGAGCCCATCACCCACGCCTTGCCTCGCCTTTTACCCTGGCCGCCTCACCCTCGCCCCACCGCTCCACGGCCGCCTCGCTCTCATCCTCCCGAGCCCCGGCGGCCTCGCCCGAGCCCCGCTGTGCCGCGCCTCTCCCATGCCCCGGCAACCTCGCCCACGCCCCGCCGCCCCGCGCCTCTCCCAAGCCCCGACAGCCTCGCCCCCGCTGCGTCGCGCCTCTCCCAAGCCCCGGCGACCTCGGACTCTCCCCATCGCGCTGCTACTTCTCAAACAACAGCGCCAGAATTTGACACGTTGACGGAGACTTGCTTGTGTTGGTTTTTCCCTTGAAGAAGAAAGGGTGATGCAGCACATGAGAAGTAAGTATTTCCCTCAGTTAAGAACCAAGGTATCAATCCAGTAGGAGAATCTCGTCAAGTCCAGAGTACGTGCACAAACACAAAAGAGCTTGCACCCAACGCTATAAAGGGGTTGTCAATCCCTTCAAGATTGATTGCAAAGTGAGATCTGAAGGCGAAAAGTGCAACGAAGAAAAAGAGTAAGGTTGAAAATATAGTGTGGAGTAGACCCCGGGGCCATAGTGTTCACTAGAGGCTTCTCTCAAAATAGCAAGTATTACGGTGGGTGAACAAATTACTGTCGAGCAATTGATAGAACCGCGCAAAGTCATGACAATATCTAAGGCAATGGTCAAACATATGGGCATCACGTCCGAGACAAGTAGACCGATACTTTCTCCATCTACTACTATTACTCCACACATCAACCGCTATCCAGCATGCATCTAGTGTATTGAGTTCATGACGAACAGAGTAACGCCTTAAGCAAGATGACATGATGTAGAGGGATAATCTTAAACCAATGATGAAAACACCATCTTTTTACCCTTGATGGCAAGAACACGATACGTGGCTCGCTACCCCTTCTGTCACTGGGTGAGATCACCGCACGGTATGAATCCAAAACCAAGCACTTCTCCCATTGCAAGAATCATAGATCAAGCTGGCCAAACAAAACCCACAACTTGAAGAGAATTACAAGGATATGAAATCATGCATAAGAGAGATTAGAAGAAACTCAAATAAGATTCATAGATAATCTGATCATAAATCCACAATTCATCGGATCTCGACAAACACACCGCAAAAGAAGATTAAATCGGATAGATCTCCATGAAGATCATGGAGAACTTTGTATTGAAGATCCAAGAGAGAGAAGAAGCCATCTAGCTACTAGCTGTGGACACGTAGGTCTATGGTGAACTACTCAGGCATCATCGAAGAGGTCATGGTGTTGATGAAGAAGCCCTCCGTATCCGAATCCCCCCTCCGGCAGGGCACCAGAACGTGCCCCAGATGGGATCTTGCGGAGACAGAAGCTTGTGGCGGCGGAAAAGTACTTTCGATGATCTCCTGATTTTTTTGGAATTTTAGGGAATATATAGGCGAAAGACCTAGGGCATAGGTGGCCCAGGGAGCCCACAAGCCTGGGAGTCACGGCCCCCCGGCCGCGGCTAGGGGGCTTGTGGGGTCCCTGCTGGCCCCTGCCCTGATTCTCACGCTTCCCGATCTTCTTCTGTTTCGGAAAAAATCTTTTTGAAAGTTTCGTTCCGTTTGGACTCCGTTTAAAATCCTCGTCTGAAAGGGGTCAAAAACATGGAAAAAAACAGGAACTGGCACTTGGCACTAAGTTAATAAGTTAGTCCCCAAAAAGATATAAAAGACATACAAAACATCCAAAGTTTGACAAGATAATAGCATGAAACCATCTAAAATTATAGATACGTTGGAGACGTATCTGTTGGAATTATGCCCTAGAGGCAATAATAAATATAGTTATTATTATAATTCCTGTATCAAGATAATCGTTTATTATCCATGCTATAATTGTATTGAATGAAGACTCATTTACATGTGTGGATACATAGACAAAACACTGTCCCTAGCAAGCCTCTAGTTAGCTAGCCAGTTGATCAAAGATAGTCAGTGTCTTCTGATTATGAACAAGGTGTTGTTGCTTGATAACTGGATCACGTCATTAGGAGAATCACGTGATGGACTAGACCCAAACTAATAGACATAGCATGTTGATCGTGTCATTTTGTTGCTACTGTTTTTCTGCGTGTCAAGTATTTGTTCCTGTGACCATGAAATCATATAACTCACTAACACTGGAGGAATACTTTGTGTATATCAACCGTCGCAATGTAACTGGGTGACTATAAAGATGCTCTACAGGTATCTCCAAAGGTGTTCGTTGAGTTATTATGGATCGAGGCTGGGATTTGTCGCTCCGTGTGACGGAGAGGTATCTCCGGGCCCACTCGGTAATACAACATCACACACAAGCCTCGCAAGCAATGTGACTTAGTGTAAGTTGCGGGATCTTGTATTACGGAACGAGTAAAGAGACTTGCCGGTAAACGAGATTGAAATAGGTATGCAGATACTGACGATCGAATCTCAGGCAAGTAACATACCGAAGCTCAAAGGGAATGACATACAGGATTATATGAATCCTTGGCACTGAGATTCAAACGATAAGATCTTCGTAGAATATGTAGGATCCAATATGGGCATCCAGGTCCCGCTATTGGATATTGACCGAGGAGTCTCTCGGGTCATGTCTACATAGTTCTCGAACCCGCAGGGTCAGCACACTTAAAGTTCGACGTTGTTTTATGCGTATTTGAGTTATATGGTTGGTTACCGAATGTTGTTCGGAGTCCCGGATGAGATCACGGACGTCACGAGGGTTTCCGGAATGGTCCGGAAACGTAGATTGATATATAGGATGACCTCATTTGATTACCGGAAGGTTTTCGGAGTTACCGGGAATGTACCGGAAATGACGAATGGGTTCCGGGAGTTCACCGGGGGGGCAACCCACCCCGGGGAAGCCCATAGGCCTTGGGGGTGGCACACCAGCCCTTAGTGGGCTGGTGGGACAGCCCAAAAGAGCCCTATGCGTCATAGGAAGAAAAATCAAAGAGAAAATAAAAAAAAGAGGAGGTGGGAAAAGGGAGAAGGACTCCACCTTCCAAACCAAGTTGGACTCGGTTTGGGGGGGGAGACCTTCCCCCCTTGGCTCGGCCGAAACCCTTAGGGGTCCTTGGACCCCAAGGCAAGGCTCCCTCTCTTCCCCCTATATATACGGAGGTTTTAGGGCTGATTTGAGAAGACTTTTCCACGGCAGCCCAACCACATACCTCCACGGTTTTTCCTCTAGATCGCGTTTCTGCGGAGCTCGGGCGGAGCCCTGCTCAGACAAGATCATCACCAACCTCCGGAGCGCCGTCACGCTGCCGGAGAACTCTTCTACCTCTCCGTCTCTCTTGCTGGATCAAGAAGGCCGAGATCATCGTCGAGCTGTACGTGTGCTGAACGCGGAGGTGCCGTCCGTTCGGCACTAGATCGTGGGACTGATCGCGGGACGGTTCGCGGGGCGGATCGAGGGACGTTAGGACGTTCCACTACATCAACCGCGTTCACTAACGCTTCTGCTGCACGATCTACAAGGGTACGTAGATCACACATCCCCTCTCGTAGATGGACATCACCATGATAGGTCTTCGTGCGCGTAGGAAATTTTTTGTTTCCCATGCGACGTTCCCCAATAATGGCATCATGACCTAGGTTCATGCGTAGATTTCTTCTCGAGTAGAACACACAAAAGTTTTTATGGGCACTGATGTGCATTTTGCTGCCCTCCTTAGTCTTTTCTTGATTCCGCGGTATTGTTGGATTGAAGCGGCTTGGACCGACATTACTCGTGCGCTTACGAGAGACTGGTTTCATCGCTACGAGTAACCCCGTTGCTCAAAGATGACTGGCAAGTGTCAGTTTCTCCAACTTTAGTTGAATCGGATTTGACCGAGGAGGTCCTTGGATGAGGTTAAATAGCAACTCGTATATCTCCGTTGTGGTGTTTGCGTAAGTAAGATGCGATCCTACTAGATACCCATGGTCACCACGTAAAACATGCAACAACAAAATTAGAGCACGTCTAACTTGTTTTTGCAGGGTATGCTTGTGATGTGATATGGCCAACGATGTGATGTGATATATTGGATGTATGAGATGATCATGTTGTAATAGATAATATCGACTTGCACGTCGATGGTACGGCAACCGGCAGGAGCCATAGGGTTGTCTTTATACTAATGTTTGTGCTTGCAGATGCGTTTACTATTTTCCTAGGGTGTAGCTTTAGTAGTAATAGCATGAGTAGCACGACAACCCCGATGGCGACACGTTGATGGAGATCATGGTGTGGCGCCGGTGACAAGAAGATCGTGCCGGTGCTTTGGTGATGGAGATCAAGGAGCACGTGATGATGGCCATATCATGTCACTTATGAATTGCATGTGATGTTAATCCTTTCATGCACCTTATTTTGCTTAGAATGACGGTAGCATTATGAGGTGATCTCTCACTAAAATTTCAAGACGAAATTGTGTTCTCCCCGACCGTGCACCGTTGCTACAGTTCATCGTTTTGAGACACCACGTGATGATCGGGTGTGATAGACTCAACGTTCACATACAACGGGTGCAAAACAGTTGCGCACGCGGAACACTCAGGTTAAGCTTGACGAGCCTAGCATGTGCAGACATGGCCTCGGAACACATGAGACCGAAAGGTCGACCATGAATCATATAGATGATATGATTAGCATAGGGATGCTTACCACTGAAACTATACTCAACTCACGTGATGATCGGACTTGAGCTAGTGTAAGTGGATCATGAACCACTCAAATGACTAGAGAGATGTACTTTTTGAGTGGGAGTTTAGCGAATAATTTGATTAAGTTAAACTCTAATTATCTTGAACATAGTCTAAGTCCACTTTGAATATATTTGTGTTGTAGATCATGGCTCACGCGACTGTCACCCTGAATTTTAATACGTTCCTAGAGAAAGCTAAGTTGAAAGATGATGGAAGCAACTTTGTAGACTGGGCTCGTAATCTTAAGCTAATCTTACAAGCTGGGAAGAAGGATTATGTCCTTAATGCTGCGCTAGGAGATGAACCACCCGCTACGGTTGATCAGGATGTTAAGAACGCTTGGTTAGCACGTAAGGAGGACTACTCAGTAGTTCAATGTGCAGTCTTGTATGGCTTAGAACCGGAACTTCAACGTCGCTTTGAGTGTCATGGAGCATTTGAGATGTTCCAGGAGTTGAAGTTTATCTTTCAGAAGAACGCCCGGATCGAGAGGTATGAGACCTTCGATAAATTCTATGCTTGCAAGATGGAGGAGAACTCGTCTGTCAGTGAACATGTGCTCAAAATGTCTGGGTACTCAAACCGTCTAGCTGAGCTGGGGATTGAACTCCCGCAAGAGGCTATCACTGATAGAATCCTTCAATCACTGCCGCCAAGCTATAAAGGCTTTGTGTTGAACTACAACATGCAAGGGATGAACAAGTCACCCGGCGAGTTGTTTGCGATGCTGAAAGTCGCAGAGTCTGAACTCCGTAAAGAACATCAAGTGTTGGTGGTGAATAAGACCACTAGTTTCAAGAGAAACGGCAAAGGCAAGAAGGGTAAATCAAAGAAGAGCGGCAAGCCTGTTGCCAATACAATGAAGAAACCCAAAGCTGGACCTAAGCCTGAAACAGAGTGTTACTATTGCAAGGGTATGGGTCACTGGAAGCGCAATTGCCCCAAGTATCTGGCAGATAAGAAGGCGGCCAAAGAAAAATCAGGTATATTTGATATACATGTTATTGATGTGTACTTAACCAGCTCTCATAGTAGTGCCTGGGTATTCGATACCGGTTCTGTTGCTCATATTTTCAACTCAAAACAGGAACTGCGGAATAGACGAAGGCTGGCGAAAGATGAAGTGACGATGCGCGTAGGAAATGGTTCCAAGGTTGATGCAATCGCCGTCGGCACAGTTTCACCTCAGTTACCATCAGGATTAGTTATGAACTTGAATCATTGTTATTTAGTGCCTGCGTTGAGCATGAACATTATATCTGGATCTTGTTTATTGCGAGACGGTTACTCTTTTAAGTCAGAGAATAATGGTTGTTCTATTTCTATGAGTAACATCTTTTATGGTCATGCACCCAATGTGAGAGGATTGTTCATATTGAATCTTGATAACGATACACACATACATAACATTGAGACCAAAAGAGTTAGAGTTAACAATGATAGCGCAATATTTTTGTGGCACTGCCGCTTAGGTCATATTGGTGTAAAGCGCATGAAGAAACTCCATGCCGATGGACTTTTGGAGTGACTTGACTTTGATTCACTTGACACGTGCAAACCATGCCTCATGGGCAAGATGACTAAAACTCCGTTCTCCGGAACAATGGAGCGTGCAAGTGACTTGTTGGAAATCATACATACCGATGTGTGTGGTCCGATGAGCGTAGAGGCACGCGGCGGATATCGTTATTTTCTCACCTTCATTGACGATTTGAGTATATATGGTTATGTCTACTTAATGAAGCACAAGTCTGAAACATTTGAAAAGTTCAAGCAATTTCAGAGTGAAGTTGAAAATCATCGTAACAAGAAGATCAAGTTCCTACGGTCTGATCGTGGGGGTGAATATCTAAGTTTCGAGTTTGGTGCTCACTTAAGACAATGTTGAATTGTTTCATAGTTGACACCGCCTGTAACACCACAGCGTAATGGTGTGTCTGAACGTCGTAATCGTACTTTATTAGAGATGGTGCGATCTATGATGTCTCTTACTGATTTGCCGTTATCGTTTTGGGGTTATGCATTAGAAACAGTTGCATTCACTTTAAATAGGGCACCATCAAAATCCGTTGAGACGACACCATACGAACTGTGGTATGGCAAAAAGCCAAAGTTGTCATTTCTTAAAGTTTGGGGATGTGATGCTTATGTCAAAAAGCTTCAGCCTGAAAAGCTAGAACCCAAAGCGGAAAAGTGCATCTTCATAGGTTACCCAAAAGAGACAGTTGGGTACACCTTCTATCTCAAATCCGAGGGCAAAGTGTTTGTTGCTAAAAACGGAGCTTTTCTCGAGAAGGAGTTTCTCTCGAGAGAATTGAGTGGGAGGAAGATAGAACTTGACGAGGTTGTCGAACCTCTCATCCCTCTGGATGGTGGCGCAGGGCAAGGGGAAACCTCTGTCGCTGCGACGCCGGTTGAGGAGGAAGTTAATGATGATGATCATGAAACTACGGTTCAAGTTTCTGTCGAACCACGCAGGTCGACGAGACCACGTGCTGCTCTAGAGTGGTACGGTAATCCCGTCTTATCAATCATGTTGTTGGTCAACAATGAACCTGCAAATTATGAAGAAGCAATGGTGGTCCCAGATTCCAACAAATGGCTAGAAGCCATGAAGTCCGAGATAGGATCCATGTATGAGAACAAAGTGTGGACTTTGGAAGTACTACCTGAGGGCCGCAAGGCTATTGAGAACAAATGGATCTTTAAGAGGAAGACGGACGCTGATGGCAATGTGACCGTTTATAAAGCTCGACTTGTGGCAAAGGGTTTTTCACAAGTTCAAGGAGTTGACTACGATGAGACATTCTCACCCGTAGCGATGCTTAAGTCCGTCAGAATCATGTTAGCAATAGCTGCATTTTTCGATTATGAAATCTGGCAGATGGATGTCAAAACGGCGTTGCTTAACGGTTTCCTTAAGGAAGAATTGTATATGATGCAACCCGAAGGTTTTGTCGATCCTAAGAATGCTAACAAGGTGTGCAAGCTCCGGCGATCCATTTATGGACTGGTGCAAGCATCTCGGAGTTGGAACAAACGCTTTGATGAGGTGATCAAAGCATTTGGGTTTATACAAGTGGTTGGAGAATCTTGTATTTACAAGAAAGTGAGTGGGAGCTCTCTGGCGTTTCTGATATTATATGTGGATGACGTATTACTGATTGGAAACAACGTAGAGTTTTTGGAGAGCATAAAGGATTACTTGAATAAAAGTTTCTCTATGAAGGACCTAGGAGAAGCTGCTTATATTCTAGGCATTAAGATCTATAGGGATAGATCAAAACGCTTGATAGGACTTTCACAAAGCACATACCTTGATAAAGTTTTGAAGAGGTTCAAAATGGAACAGTCCAAGAAAGGGTTCTTGCCAGTTTTACAAGGTACGAGATTGAGTAAGACTCAGTGCCCAGCAACTGATGAGGATAGAGAGCATATGCGCTCCGTCCCCTATGCTTCAGCCATAGGTTCTATCATGTATGCAATGTTGTGCACTAGACCGGACGTTAGCCTGGCCATAAGTATGGCAAGGTAGGTTCGAGAGTAATCCAGGAGTGGATCACTGGACGGCGGTCAAGAATATCCTGAGGTACCTGAAAAGGACTAAGGAGATGTTTCTCGTGTATGGAGGTGACGAAGAGCTCGCCGTAAAAGGTTACGTCGATGCAAGCTTTGACACAGATCCGGACGACTCTAAGTCGCAAACCGGATACGTATTTATTCTTAATGGGGGTGCGGTAAGCTGGTGCAGTTCCAAGCAAAGCGTCGTAGCAGATTCTACATGTGAAGCGGAGTACATGGCTGCCTCGGAGGCGGCTAAGGAGGGTGTCTGGATGAAGCAATTCATGACGGATCTTGGAGTGGTGCCAAGCGCACTGAATCCAATAACCTTGTTCTGTGACAACACGGGTGCCATTGCCTTAGCAAAGGAACCACGGTTTCACAAGAAGTCCAGACACATCAAACGACGCTTCAACCTCATCCGCGACTACGTCGAAGGGGAGGACGTAAATATATGCAAAGTGCACATGGATCTGAATGTAGCAGACCCGCTGACTAAACCTCTTCCACGGGCAAAGCATGATCAACACCAGAACTGTATGGGTGTTAGATTTATTACAATGTAATTCGCATGATGATGTGAGGGCTAGATTATTGACTCTAGTGCAAGTGGGAGACTGTTGGAATTATGCCCTAGAGGCAATAATAAATATAGTTATTATTATAATTCCTGTATCAAGATAATCGTTTATTATCCATGCTATAATTGTATTGGATGAAGACTCATTTACATGTGTGGATACATAGACAAAACACTGTCCCTAGCAAGCCTCTAGTTGGCTAGCGAGTTGATCAAAGATAGTCAGTGTCTTCTGATTATGAACAAGGTGTTGTTGCTTGATAACTGGATCACGTCATTAGGAGAATCACGTGATGGACTAGACCCAAACTAATAGACGTAGCATGCTAATCGTGTCATTTTGTTTCTACTATTTTTCTGCGTGTCAAGTATTTGTTCCTATGACCATGAGATCATATAACTCACTAACACCGGAGGAATACTTTGTGTGTATCAAACGTCGCAACGTAACTGGGTGACTATAAAGATGCTCTACAGGTATCTCCCAAGGTGTTCGTTGAGTTAGTATGGATCGAGACTGGGATTAGTCGCTCCGTGTGACGGAGAGGTATCTCGGGGCCCACTCGGTAATACAACATCACACACAAGCCTTGCAAGCAATGTGACTTAGTGTAAGTTGCGGGATCTTGTATTACGGAACGAGTAAAGAGACTTGTCGGTAAACGAGATTGAAATAGGTATGCGGATACTGACGATCGAATCTCGGGCAAGTAACATACCGAAGGACAAAGGGAATGACATACAGGATTATATGAATCCTTGGCACTGAGGTTCAAACGATAAGTTCTTCGTAGAATATGTAGGATCCAATATGGGCATCCAGGTCCCGCTATTGGATATTGACCGAGGAGTCTCTCGGGTCATGTCTACATAGTTCTCGAACCCGCAGGGTCTGCACACTTAAGGTTCGACGTTGTTTTATGCGTATTTGAGTTATATGGTTGGTTACCGAATGTTTTTCGGAGTCCCGGATGAGATCACAGACGTCACGAGGGTTTCCGGAATGGTCCGGAAACGAAGATTGATATATAGGATGACCTCATTTGATTACCGGAAGG
Organism: Hordeum vulgare subsp. vulgare; assembly: GCF_904849725.1. Lineage (NCBI taxonomy): Eukaryota > Viridiplantae > Streptophyta > Magnoliopsida > Poales > Poaceae > Hordeum > Hordeum vulgare. The sequence goes on from NC_058521.1 coordinate 521,340,188, forward strand.
TTTTCGGAGTTACCGGGAATGTACCGGAAATAACGAATGGGTTCCGGGAGTTCACCGGGGGGCAACCCACCCCGGAGAAGCCCATAGACCTTGGGGGTGGCACACCAGCCTTTAGTGGGCTGGTGGGACAGCCCAAAAGAGCCCTATGCGCCATAGGAAGAAAAATCAAAGAGAAAAGAAAAAAAAGAGGAGGTGGGAAAAGGGAGAAGGACTCCACCTTCCAAACCAAGTTGGACTCGGTTTGGGGGGGAGACCTTCCCCCCTTGGCTCGGCCGAAACCCTTAGGGGTCCTTGGACCCCAAGGCAAGGCTCCCCCTCTTCCCCCTATATATACGGATGTTTTAGGGCTGATTTGAGACGACTTTTCCACGGCAGCCCGACCACATACCTCCACGGTTTTTCCTCTAGATCGCGTTTCTGCGGATCTCGGGCGGAGCCCTGCTGAGACAAGATCATCACCAACCTCCGGAGCGCCATCACGCTGCCGGAGAACTCTTCTACCTCTCTGTCTCTCTTGCTGGATCAAGAAGGCCGAGATCATCGTCGAGCTGTACGTGTGCTGAACGCGGAGGTGCCGTCCGTTCGGCACTAGATCGTGGGACTGATCGCGGGACGGTTCGCGGGGCGGATCGAGGGACGTGAGGACGTTCCACTACATCAACCGCGTTCACTAACGCTTCTGCTGCACGGTCTACAAGGGTACGTAGATCACACATCCCCTCTTGTAGATGGACATCACCATGATAGGTCTTCGTGCGTGTAGGAAAATTTTTGTTTTCCATGCGACGTTCCCCAACAGTATCACGCGCCGCGCCTCTCCCAAGCCCCGGCGACCTCGGCCTCTCACCATCGTGTCGCGCCTCTCCCAAGCCCCAGCGGCCTCGCTCGCGCCGTGCCGCGCCCCTCCCAAGCCCTGTCGCTCCCTGGTCGCCTCGCCCTTGCCCCGCCATGTCGTGCCCCTCCCTCTCCCCGGCGGCCTCGCCCTCGCCCCGCCATGTCGAGCCCCTCCCTCTCCCCGGCGGCCTCGCCCTCGCCCCGTCGGCCCTCCTCTTCCTCCTCCTGAGTCCCGACGGCGGTTGTACCCGCGCTACGCCCCTCCCGAGCCCCGGCGGCGGCCTCGCAGTACACCTCTTCCCCATATCACACATATCCTACCAAACAGAGTCTCATCCAAGCATGTCTCAACACATACATGATCACCAAACAACTCAAGATGTATGTATTCATCATGTCTATAGTTAGCATGCTTCACTAGGGAACATACATGCTCGGGTGAGAACCGCTGCCAAACACACCCTTAGGCGTCAACTATGCAACTAGTCCTCGCACGCTGCCCACGTGGACCGACCCACCAAATGATCGTGACTCACTCTGGTCGTCTTCCCTTGATTAACCGGTTGACCATTTCCATTGACACTTTGACCATTAAATTTCTGAAAAATTGTGGGTTTGGAAAATGTTCAAGGCGTTTCAAAAAGTTCGTTGAGTTAAAAAATGTTCGCAAATTTTAAGAAAACATGGATCTAAAAAGATATCGTGAATTTAAAAAAAGTTAAAGGATTTGGAAAGGGTTTGCGATTCTGTCAAATGTTCATTGATTGTCAAAAAGGTCCAAAAATTTGAGTAAAAAGTTCAGGAAGAAAAATGTTCACTAATTTGGAATGAATTCATAGTTTTCTTGAAGAAAAATGTTCACTAATTTGGAAATGTTGTGGGTTTGAAAATCGAATACCATTTGACCTTTTGTGAATTTATTAATATTTATGTATTTGGAATTATTTTGAAATAAAACCGAAAAACAAAAAGGAAAAAACCACAAAGAAAAAGAAACAGTAAACACAATAATTTAAAACAAAAAAACCTGTTGAAAACCCCAATAAACAAATTTAGCAAAAAACAAAATGAGCCATAAGCTTCTACTTGCTTTCTAAAACTGAAACTCTCATAGGTTATATTTGCCGAACAAAGAAGATACGAGCGTGAGCACTGCGTAGGCACAATTAAGAAACATTCACATTAAGGGCTAAATGGGAAACACTGGGAAATCCTATTCCTATAGTGGGTGACGGATACTGAGCAAACACGCACCCCTATCCGTGCTAATCGGCCAACCCATTTTCTCTATTTTTTGTATTTTGCTTCTCAATTTACCATAGGTTTTCTGAACCGATTTTCCCTTCTTTTCATTGGTTTCTTCTTTTGGGGTTTTCGGTATTTACCTTCTTCTGTTTTTGTTTTTTTGTTTTCATTTCAAAATTCAGAATATTTTTGCATATTATGGAATATATATTTAAAGCTGGGGGCAATTTATGAAAGAGACAAAAAATTGGGAATTCGTTAAATGTTTTAAATTTAAGAGAGAACTTTTTTAATATTGAACATTTTATGAATCAAAGAGAATTTATATAAATTCGCCAATATTTTATTTTATGAACACTTTTTTCAAATTATGAATTAGTTTGAATTTATAAAAAAAATCAAAAAATCTGAATGTTCCCTAAATTTATGATTTATGTAAATAAATATAAAGTGTGTCAATTTGCTGAACATAAATTAAATTTGATTTTTTTTCACTTTTGAGAATATTTTGTTTGATTCGTAAACATTTTTAGAAAATGAAGTCATATTTTGAATTCCAGAAATAATCTTTAAACTTGTTAATATTTTCGATTTTTTGTAAAATAAATCTTGCACATTTATGAAAATCCCTAAAAAATAAAGAAGAAAATAAAGAAAAGAAGAAAATAAAAAATAAAAAATAAAAAATGGGACACCTGCCTCATGTATGCGCCGGGCCAAGATGGCGAGTATGGGATCAGTCCTGATGCGTGTTTAGGCTGGGAGCTCATATTTGGTGCTGAAGGCGCCGCGAATCGCTACTGGTGCTCGCACCGCATACATAGCGTTCCGGAGTAGGAAAAAATATTCTTATGTTCGTACCACAAAAACGATACGTAACTGATAGAAGCATGATTCGAGTTCTACAACTAAAGTCAAACATGTGGCTACATCGAAGTAACTTTAACATTGATAGAAGTACATTATGGGAGCTCCTAGTCGGCGCTTAAGGAGAACCAGTGCCTACAGGCCTTTAAAATGGGTCGGCCCAATTCCAGGGCTGATTTTTCTATAAGAAAAACCAAAAAAAACAAAAAAAACAGGACATAAAAAGTTCATAAAAGCAAAAAATGGTTCATAAATTTTGAAATGAAAGTTAATGACTTTTATAAAATTCACTGTGATCTAAAAAGAAGTTCACTAATTTCTAAAAACTTCACGGATTTTGAAAATTAGTTCATGAATTTGAAAAATGTTTTAAAAGAAGTTTCTTTAACTGGAAAAAAACTCACAAACCTTTAAAAAGTTCATCATTTTTGAAAAAAGTTCATGCATTTCAAAAGAAAATTTCATCAAATTTTAAAAACATATCATCAAATTTTGGAAAATGTTCATTAATATTCAAAAAAGTTCACGAATTTTGAAAACTAATTCATGAATTTGGAAAAATAATAATAATAATATGGCTGCACTTTTTCGAAAAAATATATATATAAAATAAAATGGAAATGAAAAAATAATAAAAAGAGTAAATAAAAGAAACAACGAAAAAAGGAAAACTGAACAAAAAAAGTCATAAAAAAATAGTTGAAAAAAAATCAGGAAAACTGCCCTCCTACTGGGCAGGACCATTACCGGTGCTGCAGGCGCCGGTTAAGAAAAATGCACTTTAACCGGAAGAAACACCATTTGGGCCTTCTTTTTGTACCAAATAGGATCTGACGTACATTACTAGGAAGAAACACCATTTGGGCCTTCTTTTTGTACAACATTAACATGTAGAAGTATTATACAACCAGCTTATTATGCCTAATATTTTATGATAAAAAATAAATATAAAGTAATTCACAAGAAAAAACGTGAACATGAAGAAAGTTCATAAATTTGAAAAGGCTCATACAAATATATTTTTTTCCGAATTTGGGAAAAGTTCTTTGAAATGAGCTAATCAATTTTCAAAAACTTAACCGAATTTGAAAAAATTTAAAGTTTTTATAAAAAATGGTCATCAAATTTAAAAAAGTTCATTCTATTTGACAATTCATAAATTTGTAAAAAAGTCCGTATGCTTTCAAATAAAGTTCATCAAATTCCGAAATAGTTCATCAATTTTGGAAAAACGTTCATGATTTTTGAAAAAAATTCATCAGATTTTAAAATTTTCATTGCACTTCAAAAAAAATTCTCTTCGAATTTGGAGAAAGCTTATTCCTTGATTTTGAAAAATCCCATTGCACTTATTCATTGATTTTTAAAAATTCCATTGCACTTCAAAAAATCTCTTCTAAAATAATCAACAATATTAAAAAAAGTTCATCAATTTTGAAAAAAAGTTCATTGATTTTGAAAAACATTCATCGGATATGAAAAAAGTTCATTCATTTTAAAAACAGTTCATCTATGTCAAAAAAGGAACATCGATTTGGAAAAGAAATTCACAATTTCTTTTAGAAAAATCACGTGTTTAGTAAAAATAAAAAGAGAGGGAAAAAATAGAACCAAACGATTCCAAGAATAGAGAAAAGAAAAAAAAAGTTACACAAATTGAAAAGGATAAAACAGAGAAAACAAGTGAGTAGGCATAGTGGATCGAGATGGTCGAGTGGTTACGTTTCAATTATCTCAACAGAGAGGTCTTTGGTTCAAACCCAGCTATTTGCCCCCCTTAATCTGTTCTTTAACAAATAAAGAAAGAAAATGCTAAATGGACCCATTTGTAAAATGGCCTATAACTCGCGCAAAACAATTGCGAAATGGGATTTGTCGTTTGGGCGACTCACGTGTTGACTGGTTGACCGCCATTTTTGTTATTTCTAAAAACACTGTTTCAAAAACAGTTCATAAATATAAAAATTCAAGTATTTGCAAAGGTTTAATATTTTGAAAAAGTTAATCGATTTTGAAGAAAATACGAATTAGAAACAGTACATGCAAATTTGAAAAAGTTTCGCACATTTCCCATATATTGGTAGATATGGGAATGTTCTTGCATTTTAAATAATTTTAGGTATTTCACCAAATGTTTCTGGGTTTTGAAAAAGTTCAGAATTTGGGAAAGGTTGATGAATCTGAAAATAAGTTCATAAAAAGTTGAACATAAATTTTTGAAAATTATACAAATTTGGAACAAAAATATGAATTAGAGAAAATTTCATAAAATTGAAAAAACATGCATTTGGGAAGAAGAAAACACGAAGAAGGAAAAAGATAAACGAATTTGTGAATGTTCAAACAGTTTATGTTTGTATGAATCTTTTATTCTTAAATTGTTGCAACCCACTATCTATTTTTCCTTCTCATGCAACCATGCAACATCATCAAGTCATGCATTTAGTCATAAGTACTTTTTCTTTTTCTTCGCTACCTATTTTTCCTTCTCATGCAACCATGTCACAAGTTCACATCATCAAGTCAGGCATTTAGTCATAAATACTTATTTTTCCTCATTTTACTAGGCCAAATCATCAAGTCATGCATGTGATCATAAGTTATATTGTGTGCACTAATCTACATATTGTTTCACTAATTTTATTATGGGCATAAGCGGTATATACTTTAAAGCAAATATATGTAGATCATGTTACATTTTTTACCCATCTTTTGTCATATGCTTCAAATGAGTTATTGTTCCTAAAATATAAAACGAGAGCAATCCTAATATTTTTTTAGCAATAGTTTTTTTATTTTCAACATCTGTTTATCAGGTTTTCCGTAGCAACACGCGGGGCATCATCTAGTTTAAGAAAGTGTGTGTATTTAAGAAAAGCTCACTACTTTGAAGAAAAGTTTGTGGATATTAAAATGGAATGGAAAAATAAAAATAAAATAGAAAAAAATAAACAGGCAATCATTAAAAAAAGATGCAAAACTCGTCTTAAGAAAAACCTGGGGAAAACCGATAATTCAATCTGGAGCCCGTGCTCATGTGAGCCCGATGACAGTGCCTCGATTTGAAATAGAAAATAAGTTCAGAAAATTCTTTTTTTGTGGTGCGAGATGTTCCTGTGCATGAATTCCGTGCAAAATATTATGAACTTTGGACATTTGACGAGCTCGTGGCAAAAAAGAGAAAATCAAGCGTGAAAAGTGCGGTTTTCAAAAGTTTCTCACATATTCGAAATTTGTTTTTTTTGCCACGAGCTCCTCGAATGTCCAAAGTTTACCAATTTTTGCACGGAGTTCATGCACATGAGCTTCTTACATCACAAAAAATTTAGAAATTTTTGACTTTTTTATTTTTCAAATCGATGTACTGTTCATGCTCGGGCTCAGATGAGCCCGGGAGCCAAATCATCGCGTCGGGGGGAAACACCTAAAGGCACTGAATAGGGTTTAGGCCTAGTTCGGTTTATAACAACGAAATCACTAATTGAGGAATACTCCTTCTTTTAAATGTCACTCTCACCTCGAGGGATGCGACAAGTAACGCATTGCATGTGTGCCACTTGCCGTAATGTGGAAGTTTTTCTTTTTTCCCGTAGACCTTTTTTTAAACATTTTATCTCTTCAACCATGCGTCCAAATTTTAAACCGTTTCATTATTAAATTCATCGCATCGAGATCTTTAAAACTAGATAACCTTTTGATAGGTTTTGATGAAAAATTTCACGGAAAAACCATGACTTTCGCGGAAGGAAAAACGTGTTTTTACGTTTTTGAGAGACACAATGTGCCTCTCGCGGAAAAATTAAACATTTTTTTCGTTTTCGAGAGGCAGGACCATACCTCTTGCGGAAGTAAAACCGTATTTCTTAAGAAAGGAAAAAAGAAAAAGCAAATGTGTTATTTTTTGTTTTCAGAAGGCTTGATTGTCTATCATGAAAGTAAAAACGTGTCTTTCAAGGAAAAAAATGCTTTCTTTTCGTTTCCGAGAAACACATTCACGAAAGTAAAACCATGTCTCTCAAGGAAGGAAGAAAACACACATTTCATCCAAAACTGACGAAAGCAAAACTGTTTCTGAGAGGCAAAGGTCTCTCGTGAAAGCAAAATCATGCATGTTAAAAAAGAAAAATTACAAGATATTCTTGCAAATCTTTTAAATGTTTTTTCATCGAAAAGCGAAGAAAGACTGATAAAAATTAAAAGACCAAAAAACACAAAGTAAACCAAAATGCAAAAATAGGTGTGAATGAATAAATAAAATAAAATCTAAAACACGATATGTGACGGTGGTTGAGAAATTACAGTGAGGTTTTACCCTACTGCTCATAGTCAAAAACAAAAACGAAATTCTAGTACACCGTGTCAAGGCAGATGCCAATGAAGAATTTCATAGCTGCGTAGACCCCTAGAAGATTGCCAACTATAAAGGACCCTAGGCTTGAGCGTTTGACCTTTGAAAAATCAAACTATTTATCATATGCTCACCTATACTGTGTGTCCATTTTCTTTTCGCGGGAAATACTATGTGTCCATTGACGGGAGTCTCTAAAGATGGTTCTATTCCGGAAATCCTTCGCAACATTGTGCATGCTATTGATGGTCGCTGCATTTTCAATATTGAGGATATGTTCCTTCACATTCTCAAGGATTCTACTTCAGCGTGAGGGTATATGCACCATATATACAACAAATAATAGACCATTGCATGAAAACAGTCTATCTGGCTAAGGAGAGTCACCATGGTTCCATCCCTCAGGTGTGTGATACCATGCAAGTTATGCAAGAATTTTCTTGAGGGAAATCACCGACTACCTGTTCCAAGCATTTTTTTCGCAAATTTGCTGGATATCAAATTCCTCGACACAAATGAGTGTTCCGGCCTCAACCTCCTTCACATATGGAAGTTAGCATTCGGACACAACAACTTCTTCTACAACACATCATGGAAGATCGGCAAGAAAAAGGGCACCTCGCCTCTAAGGTGAATGAACTTCACAATTGTACAAGGTTGCTTCATCTTATCGGTCACGAGAACAAGAAACTCCTGTGAAAGCTACTCCAAAAAAAATCTGGAAAGATACTCACAAACTCCTACATTCAAGAAATCTATGATTGCATTGATTAAGGGTTAAATATTGAAGATTTTCAGCGGCGTTCTACTCTGCCTCTGCCGGCTCATGCCCAATCTACTAATTTACTTCACCTCAAGTTGAAGAAATTGCTTGAAGAGTCTGAAGCTGCATCATCTACCGTCAAGCCAACAAATGGGAATGTGGTGCCTCTCCTAGATCCTCCGAATGATACTTTTGTGCCCGGTTCATCTGCTCGGCCTAAAGTTATTCCTCCTAAACATCAAGGTGCAGAAGACAAACAAATTCTCAAGGCAACGGCCACGCCCGAAGACAATAGCCTCTACTACGGAAAGATCTCGCGAAGACACCTCGAGAAGTGCTTCCGACTAATCTTCTCTTCATGCCTCATGTTATTCGTCACCTTTTTGCCACTTGTTGACAAAAGAGGCAGAATTACATCGAGTTTTGATAGATTTGCTATCTGCTTTCCATTTGGTTGCATTTTCTCTTGAGTTTGCAACATTTGGTGTTCAATTTCACATTAGTCGTTAAAATTTTGTGTCTATAATATTAGTTGTTGGAAATATGTCCTAGAGGCATTAATAAAATTGTTATTATTAAATTTTCTGTTTCAAGATAATCGTTTATTATCCATGCTATAATTGTATTGAATGAAAACATAAATACATGTGTGGATATATAGACAAAACAATGTCCCTACTGAGCCTCTAGTAGACTAGCTTGTTGATCAAGGATGGTTAAGGTTTTCTAGCCATAGAAAAGTGTTGTCACTTGATGACGGGATCACATCATTAGAAGAATGATGTGATGAACAAGGCCCAAACTATAAACGTAGCATATGATCATGTCATTTTGTTGATATTGTTTTCTACATGTCAAGTATACATCCCTATGACCATGACATCATGTAACTCACTCACACCGGAGGAATGTCTTGTGTGTATCAAACGTCGCAACGTTACTGGGTGACTATAAAGGTGCTCTGCAGGTATTTCCGAAGGTGTCCGTTGAGTTAGCATGGATCAAGACTGGGATTTGTCAATCTGTGTGACAGAGAGGTATCTCGGGCCCACTCGGTAATACAACATCACAAACAAGCCTTGCAAGCAATGTGACTAAAGAGCTAGCCACATGATCTTGTATTACGGAACGAGTAAAGAGACTTGCCGGTAACGAGATTGAAATAGGTATGTCGATACCGACGATAGAATCTCGGGCAAGTAACATACCGAAGGACAAAGGGAATGATATACGGGATTGTGTGAATCCTTGACATAGAGGTTCAACCGATAAGATCTTCATAGAATATGTAGGATCCAATATGGACGTCCATGTCCTGCTATTGGATATTGACCGGAGAGTGTCTCGGTCATGTCTACATAGTTCTCGAACCCGCAGGGTCTACACACTTAAGGTTCGGTGACGTTTTCGGTATAGTTGAATTATTGATGTTGGTAACCGAATGTTGTTCAGAGTCTAGGATGACATCCCGGGCGTCACTAGTGTCTCCGGAATGGTCCGGAAACGAAGATTGATGTATATTATTGTTTCATTTGGCTTCTGGAAAGATTTCGGGCATTGCCGGCAGTGTACCGGGAGTGACAAATGGATTCCGAGGTTTTACCGGGAGGGGCCACCCACCCGAGAGAGGACCTGATAGGCCCATGGGTGGCGCACCAGCCCTTAGTGAGCTGGTGAGGCCAGCCCAATAAGCCTATTTTGACCAAGGCAAAAATAAAGAAGGAAAAGGAAAAAAGAAAGAGAAGGAAGGAGGTGGACAATATGGGAAGGAGTCCTCCACCAAACCGAATTGGAGGAGGACTCCTCCCTCCTTGGCTCGTCTGACTCCTCCTCCTTGGAGTAGGAGGCAAGCCACCCTCCCCTTGGTTCCTCCTATATATAGTGGAGGTTTGAGAGGGTTTTTGCACCTCAAGCCTTTGTGCAGCCGTCTCTCCCTCCACTACTTCATGACAACTCGTAGCTAGTTCGGTACGGCACGACGTAGCCCCGTCGGAGTAGCTACACAATCATCACTGCCATGTCGTCGTGCTTCCTAAGAATTCAGCTACCTCTTCGTCTCTCTTGCTGAATCAAGAAGGCGGAGATCGTCATCGAGTTGTACGTGTGCTGAACGCGGAGGTGCCGTCCGTTCGGCACGGATCGTGGGACGGCAGCAATTTGGATCGCGAAGACGTTCCAATACAGCAACCGCGTTTCTTAGCGCTTCTCGCTTAGTGATCTACAAGGGTATGTGGATCGGATCTCCCTCTCGTAGATGATCATCACCATGATAGGTCTTCGTGTGCGTAGGAATTTTTTTGTTTCCCATGCAACGTTCCCCAACAGTGGCATCATGAGCTTGGTTCATGCATAGATGATATCTAGATTAGAACAGAAAAGAGTTTGTGGGCGTTGATATTCGATTTGTTTCTCTCCTTAGTCTTTTCTAGATTCAACGACATTGTTGGATTGAAGCGGCCCAGGCCAACTTTACTCGTACGCTTACGAGAGAACGGTTTCATCGACTGACATGCAGTATGTTGCATAAACATGACTGGAGGGTGTCTGTTTCTTCAACTTTAGTTGAATCGGATTTGACCGAGGAAATCCTTGGCTAAGGTTAAATAGCAATTTGCATATCATCGTTGTGACTTTGCGTAAGTAAGATGCGATCAAACTAGATACCCATAACAGCCACGTAAAACATACAACAAAAAATTAGAGGATGTCTAACTTGTTTTTGCACGGTATTCTTATGATGTGATATGGCCAAAGACATGATATGATATATTGGATGTATGAGATGATCATGTTATAATAGTTAAATATCGACTTGCACGTCAATGCTACGGCAACCGGCAGGAGCCATAGGGTTGTCTTTAATTTTATTTTGCGCTTGCACATGCTCTTGCTATATCACTAGGCAGTAGCTTTAGTAGTAACAACATAGATAGCACGACAACCTCGATGGCAGCACAATGATGGAGATCATGGTGTGGCGTCGGTGACGATGGAGATCATGTCGGTGCTTTGGTGATGGAGATCAATAAGCACAAGTTCATGGCAATATCATGTCACTTTTGATTTGCATGTGATATTAATCCTTTGATGCACCTTATTTTGCTTAGAACGAGGGTAGCATTATAAGGTGACCCCTCACTAAAATTTCAAGATAAAATTGTGGTGTCCCCGACTGTGCACCGTTGCGACAGTTCGTCGTTTCGACACACCACGTGATGATCGGGTGTGATAGACTCAACGTTCACATACAACGGATGCAAAACAGTTGCACACGCGGAACACTCGGGTTAAACTTGACGAGTCTAGCATGTACATACATGGCCTTAGAACACAAGAGACCGAAAGGTCAAGCATGAATCATATAGTTTATATGATCAACATGGAGATGTTCACCATTGAAACTAATCTAAACTCACGTGATGATCGGACTCGAGTTAATGGATTTGGATCATGCCACACTCGAATGACTAGAGGGATGTCTATTTGAGTGGGAGTTTATTAGTAATATGATTAGCTAAACTCCATTGTCTTGAACATAGTCTAAGTAATCTTTGCAAAATTATATGTTGTCGATCAATGGCTCGCGCAGTAGCAACCCTGAATTTTAATATGTTCCTAGAGAAAGCTAAGCTGAAAGATGATGGAAGCAACTTTGTTGACCGGGCTCGTAATCTGAGGCTTATCCTCACAGTTGGCCAAAAACAATATGTCCTTGATGTTGTTCTAGGTGATGCACCACCCGCTACGGTGCCCAAGATGGTTTGGACGCTTGGCAGTCCCGTAAGGATGACTACTCACTAGTTCAATGTGCGGTTTTGTATGGCTTAGAACCGGGACTTCAAAGACGTTTTGAACGTCACGGAGCATATGATATGTTCCAGGAGTTGAAGTTTATCTTTGAGAAGAATGCCTGGATCGAGAGGTATGAGACATCCAATAAGTTCTATGCTTGCAAAATGGAGGAGAATTCGTCTGTTAGTGAACACGTGCTCAGAATGTCTCGGTACTTTAACCGTCTAGCTGAGCTGGGGATTGAACGCCCGCAAGAAGCTATCACTGACATAATTCTTCAGTCACTGCCACCTAGCTATAAGATCTTCGTGTTGAACTATAACATGCAAAGGATGAATAAGTCACCCGACGAGTTGTTTGCGATGCTGAAAGTCGCTGAGTCAGAAATCCAGAAAGAACATCAATTGTTTATGGTCAATAAGACAACTAGTTTCAAGAAAAACGGCAAAGGCAAGAAGGGTAACTCCAAGAAGAGTGGCAAAGCTGTTGCCCCTCCGACGAAGAAAACCAAGGCTGGACCTAAGCCGGAAGCTAAGTGCTATTATTGCAAGGGGGCTGGTCACTGGAAGCGCAATTGCCCCAACTATTTGGCCGATAAGAAGGCGGCCAACGCCAAACAAGGTATATTTGTATACATGTTATTGATGTGTACCTCACCAACTCTCGTAGTAGTGCCTGGATATTTGATACTGGTTCTGTTGCTCACATTTGCAACTCGAAACAAGAACTACAGAATAAACGAAGGCTGGCGAAGGATGAAATGACGATGCGCGTGGGAAATGGTTCCAAGGTTGATGCAATCGCCGTCACCACGCTCTCACTTCAATTGCCATCAGGATTAGTGATGAACTTAAATAATTGTTATTTAGTGCTTGCGTTAAGCATGAACATTATATCTGGATCTTGTTTATTGCGAGACGGTTACTCATTTAAGTCAAAGAATAATGGTTGTTCTATTTATACGAGTAATATCTTTTATTGTGATGCGCTCAATGTGAGGGGTTTGTTTATACTGAATCTCGATAGTGATCACACTCATGTCCATAACATTGAGACCAAAAGATGTAGAGTTAATAATGATAGCGCCACTTTCTTGTGGCACTACCTCTTAGGTCATATTGGTGTAAAGCGCATGAAGAAACTCCATGCTTATGGACTTTTGGAGTAACTTGATTTTGAATCACTTGACACATGCGAACCATGTCTCATGGGCAAGATGACTGAGACTCCGTTCTCCGGAACAATGGAGCGTGCAAGTGACTTGTTGGAGATCATACATACTCATGTGTGCGGACCGATGAGCATAGAGGCGCGTGGCGGATATCGTTATTTTCTCACCTTCACTGATGATTTTAGTAGGTATGGTTATATCTACTTGATGAAGCACAAGTCTGAAACGTTTGAAAAGTTCAAGCAATTTCAGAGTGAAGTTGAAAATCATCATAGCAAGAAGATCAAGTTCCTACGATCTGATCGAGGAGGTGAATATCTGAGTTACGAGTTTTGTGCTCACTTGAGACAATGTGTAATTGTTTCACAGTTGACACCGCCTGGAACACCACAGTGCAATGGTGTGTGTGAACGTCGTAATCGTACTTTATTAGATATGGTGAATTCTATGATGTCTCTTACCGATTTGCCGTTATCATTTTGGGGCTATGCATTTGAGACAGCTGCATTCACTCTAAATAGGGCACCATCAAAATCCGTTGAGACGACACCATATGAGTTGTGTTATGGCAAGAAGCCAAAGTTGTCATTTCTTAAAGTTTGGGGATGTGATGCTTATGTCAAAAAGCTTCAACATGAAAAGCTAGAACCCAAAGAGGAAAAGTGCATCTTCATAGGTTACCCAAAAGACACAGTTGGGTATACCTTCTATCTCAGATCCGAGGGCAAAGGGTTTGTCGCTAAGAACGAAGCTTTTCTTGAGAAAGAGTTTCTCTCGAAAGAATTGACTGGGAGGAAGATAGAACTTGATGATATTGTGGAACCTCTACTTCAACAGGATGGTGGCGCAGGGCAAAAAGAAATTTCTGTCAAGGCAACACCAGTTGAAGAGAAAGCTAATGATGGTGATCATGAAGCTTCAGATCAAGTTGCTGTCGGACCTCGCAGGTCGACCAGGGCACGTACTGCTCATGAGTGGTACGGGAATCCTGCCTTGTCAATAATGTTGTCGGACAACAATGAGCCTGCGAATTATGGAGAAGCAATGGTAGGCCCAGATTCCAACATATGGTTAGAAGCCATGAAATCCGAGATAGGATCTATGTACGAAACAAAGTATGGACTTTCGAAGTATTACCTGAAGGTCGAAAGGCTATTCAGAACAAATGGATCTTTAAGAAGAAAACGGTCGCAGACGGTAATGTGTCCGTTTATAAACCTCGACTTGTGGCAAAGGGTTTTTCACAAGTTCAAGGAGTTGACTACAATGAGACATTCTCACCCGTAGCGATGCTTAAGTCCGTCCGAATCATGTTAGCAATAGCTGCATTTTCGATTATGAAATATGGCAGATGGATGTCAAAACGGCGTTCCTTAACGAGTTTCTTAAGGAAGAGTTGTATATGATGCAACCCGAAGGTTTTGTCGATCCAGAGAATGCTGACAAAGTGTGCAAGCTCCAGCGGTCCATTTATGGACTGGTGCAAGCATCTCGGAGTTGGAATCAACGCTTTGATGAGGTGATCAAGGCGTTTGGGTTTATACAAGTTTTTGGAGAATCTTGTATTTACAAGAAAGTGAGTGGGAGCTCTATGCAGTTTCTAATATTATATGTGGATGACATATTGCTGATTGGAAACAATGTAGAGTTTTTGGAAAGTGTAAAAGATTACTTGAATAAAAGTTTTTCAATGAAGGGCCTAGGAGAAGCTGCTTAGATATTGGGCATAAAGATCTATAGAGATAGGTCAAGGCGCCTGATATCTCTTTCACAAAGCACGTACCCTAATAAAGTTTTGAAGAAGTTCAAAATGGAACAATCTAAGAAGGGGTTCTTGCCTGTGTTACAAGGTATAAAGTTGAGTAAGACTCAATGTCCAGTAACTGAAGAAGATAGAGAAAAGATGAGTGTCGTCCCCTATGCTTTAGCCATAGGGTCTATCATGTATGCAATGGTGTGCACAAGACCGGATGTCAGCCTGGCCATAAGTATGGCAGGCAGGTTTCAGAGTGATGCAGGAGTGGAGCACTAGGCGGCGGTCAAGAATATTCTGAAGTACCTGAAAAGGACTAAGAATTTTTTTTTCTCGTTTATGGAGGTGACGGAGAGCTCATCGTAAAGGGTTACGTCAATGCAAGCTTCGACACTGATCCGGATGACTCTAAGTATCAAACCGGATATGTTTATTCTTAACGGGGGTGCGGTAAGCTGGTGCGGTTCCAAGCAAAGCATCACAACTGATTCTACATGCGAAGTGGAGTACATAGCTGCCTCAGAGGCAGCTAAGGAGGTTGTCTGGATGAAGCAGTTCATGTCAGATCTTGGAGTAGTACCAAGTGCACTGGACCCAATCAATCTGTTCTGTGACAACACTAGTGCCATTGCTCTAGCCAAGGAACCAAGGTTTCACAAGAGGACCAGACACATAAAGCGACGCTTCAATGCCATCCATGATAAAATCAAGAAGGAGGGCATAAATATTTGCAAAGTGCACACGGATCTGAATGCTGCAGATCCGCTCACTAAGCCTCTTCCATGAGCAAAGCATGATCAACACCAGAACTGTATGGGTGTTCGATTCATTACATTGTAAATCACAAAGAGATGTGAGGCTAGATTATTGACTCTAGTGCAAGTGGGAGACTATTGGAAATATGCCCTAAAGGCAATAATAAAATTGTTATTATTATATTTCCTGTTTCAACATAATTGTTTATTATCCATTCTATAATTGTATTGAATGGAAACATAAATACATGTGTGGATATATAGACAAAACAATGTCCCTAGTGAGCCTCTAGTTGACTAGCTTGTTGATCAAGGATGGTTAAGGTTTCCTAGACATAGACAAGTGTTTTCACTTGATGACGGGATCACATCATTAGGAGAATGATGTGATGGACAAGACCCAAACTATAAACGTAGCATATGATCGTGTCATTTTGTTGCTATTGTTTTCTGCATGTCAAGTATACATCCCTATGACCATGAGATCATGTAACTCACTAGCACCGTAGGAATGCCTTGTGTGTATAAAATGTTGCAACGTTACTGGGTGACTATAAAGGTGCTCTACAGGTATCTCCGAAGATGTCCGTTGAGTTAGCATGGATCAAGACTGGGATTTTTCACTCTGTGTGACAGAGAGGTATCTCGGGGCCCACTCGGTAATACAAAATCACAAACAAGCCTTGAAAGCAATGTGACTAAAGAGTTATCCACTGGATCTAGTAAAGAGACTTGTCGGTAACAAGATTGAAATAGGTATGTCGATACCGACGATCGAATCTCGGGCAAGTAACATACCGAAGGATAAAGGGAATGATATACGGGATTGTGTGAATCCTTGACATAGAGGTTCAACCGATAAGATATTCATAGAATATATAGGATCCAATATGGACGTCCAGGTCCCACTATTGGATATTGACGGGAGAGTGTCTCGGTCATGTCTATATAGTTCTCGATCCAGCAGGGTGTGCACACTTAAGGTTCGGTGACGTTTTCGGGATAGTTGAATTATTGATGTTGGTAACCGAATGTTGTGCGAAGTCCCGGATGACATCCCGGACGTTCCGAGTGTCTCCGGAATGGTCCTGAATTGAGGATTGATATATATGATTGCTGCATTTGGCTTCCGGAAAGATTTCGAGCATTACCGGTAAAGTGCGGGGAGTGACGAATGGGTTTTGGGGTTTTAGCGGGAGGGGCCACCCACCCAGGAGAGGACCTAATAGGCCCATGGGTGGCGCACCAGCCCTTAATGGGCTGGTGAGGCCAGCCCAATAAGCCTATTTCGGCCAAGCCAAAAATAAAGAAGGAAAAGGAAAAAAGAAGAAGGAAGGAGGTGGACAAGATGGGAAGGAGTCCTCCACCAAACCGAATGGAGGAACACTCCTCCCTCCTTGGCTCGGCCGACTCCTCCTCCTTGGAGTAGGAGGCAAGCCACCCTCACCTTGGTTCCTCCTATATATAGTGGAGGTTTGAGAGGGTTTTTGCACCTCAAGCCTTTGTGCAGCCCTCTCTCCCTCCACTACTTTGTGACACCTTGTAGTTAGTTCGTTACGGCATGGTGTAGCCCTGCCGGAGGAGCTCCACCATCATCACCGCCACACCGTCGTGTCGTCAGAGAATTCAGCTACCTCATCGTCTCTCTTGCTAGATCAATAAGGCGGAGATCCTCATCGAGTTGTATGTGTGTTGAACACGGAGGTGCCATCCGTTCGGCGCTAGATCGGGACGGATCGTGGGATGGCGACGATTTGGATCGCGAAGACGTTTCACTACATCAACCGCGTTTCTTAACGCTTCCCGCTTAGCGATTGATACGTCCATTTTGCATCATGCTTTCATGTTGATATTTATTGCTTTTTGGGCTGTTATATTACTTGCGGTACCATATTTATGCCTTTTCTCTCTTATTTTGCAAGGTTTATTTGAAGAGGGAGAATTCAGGCAGCTGGAATTCTGGACTGGAAAAGGAGCAAATCCTAGTCAACTATTCTGCACATCTCCAAATGCCCTGAAAAGTTACGTGGATTTTTTCTGGATTATACAAAAAATACTGGGCGAAAGAACTACCGGAGGGGGGCCACCAGGGCTCCACAAGCCCCCACTCCGCCACCACCCCCCTGGTGGCGCAGGGCAAGCTTGTGGGCTGCCTGGTGGCCCACTAGCTCCCCCTTTTGCTATATGAAGGGTTTTGGTCTAGATAAAAAATCAATCGGGAGCTTTTTCGTGGTTTCGCCGCCGCCACGAGGCGGAACTTGAGCATATCCAATCTAGAGCTCCGGCAGGACGATCCTGCCGGGGAAACTTCCCTCCCGGAGGGGGGAATTGTCGCCATCGTCATCACCAACACTCCTCTCGTCGGAGGGGAGGCATCTTCATCAACATCTTCATCAACACCATCTCCTCTCCAATCCCTAGTTCATCTCTTGTAACCAATCTTCGTCTCGCAACTCCGATTGGTACTTGTAAGGTTCCTAGTAGTGTTGATTACTCTTTGTAGTTGATGCTAGTTGGATTACTTGGTGGAAGAGTTTATGTTCAGATCCTTGATGCTATTCATTACACCTCTGATCATGATTATGGTTATGTTTTGTGAGTAGTTACTTTTGTTCTTGAGGACATGGGATAAATCATGTTAATAATAGTCATGTGAATTTGATATTCGTTCGGTATTTTGATATGTTGTATGTTGTCTTTTCCTCTAGTGGTGTTATGTGAACGTCGAATACATAACACTTCACCATATTTGGGCCTAGAGGAAGGCATTGGGAAGTAGTAAGTAGATGATGGGTTGCTGGAGTGACAAAAGCTTAAACCCCAGTCTATGTGTTGCTTCGTGAGGGGCTGATTTGGATCCACTAGTTTAATGTCATGGTTAGACTTTGTCTTAATTCTTCTTTTGTAGTTGCGGATGCTTGCGAGAGAGGTTAATCATAAGTGGGATGCTTATCCAAGTAAGGGCAGTACCTAAGCGCCGGTCCACCCACATATCAAACTATCAAAGTAACGAACGCGAATCATATGAACATGATGAAACTAGCATGACAGAAATTCCTGTGTGTCCTCGGGAGCGTTTTTCCTCCTATAAGACTTTGTTCAGGCTTGTCCCTTGCTACAAAAGGGATTGGGCCACTTGCTGCACCGTTGCTAGTACTTGTTACTTGTTACTCTTTGCTTGCTACGTTTCACCTCGCTACACAATCACTTGTTACCGCTACTTTGAGTGCTTGCAGTTATTACCTTGCTGAAATCCGTTTATCAGAGCCTTCTGCTCCTCGATGGGTTCGACACTCTTACTTATCGAAAGGACTACGATTGATCCCCTATACTTGTGGGTCATCAAGACTCTTTTCTGGTGCCGTTGTTGGGGAGTGAAGCGCCTTTGGTAAGTGGAAATTGGTAAGGAAACATTTTTATACTCTGCTGAAATTTATTGTCACTTGTCACTATGGAAACTCTTCCTTTGAGGAGTTTGTTCGGGGTATCTTCACCACGAACGGAAGCACGAGGAGTTGCTCCTCAACCTGAGGTACCTACTGAAAATATCTTTTATGAAATTCCTTTGGGTATACTTGAGAAACTGCTGGCTAATCCTTTCACAGGAGATGGATCTTCACATCCAGACTTGCATCTAATCTATGTAGATGAAGTTTGTGGTTTATTTAAGCTTGCAGGTTTGCCCGAGCATGAGGTAAATAAGAAATTCTTTCCTTTATCTTTGAAGGATAAGGCGTTGACATGGTATAGGCTATGTGATGATGCTCGATCATGGGGCTACAATCGGTTGAAATTGGAATTTCATCAAAAGTTCTATCCTATGCATTTAGTACATCGTGATCGGAACTTTATTTATAACTTTTGGCCTCGTGACAGGGAAAGCATAGCTCAAGCTTGGGGAGGCTTAAATCAATGCTATATTCATGCCCCAATCATGAGCTCTCGAGAGAAATCATCACTCAAAACTTTTATGCTCGGCTTTCTC
This sequence comes from Hordeum vulgare subsp. vulgare, assembly GCF_904849725.1. Taxonomy (NCBI): domain Eukaryota; kingdom Viridiplantae; phylum Streptophyta; class Magnoliopsida; order Poales; family Poaceae; genus Hordeum; species Hordeum vulgare. Next base: position 521,359,701 of record NC_058521.1, read on the forward strand.
ATGAAGATCGTACCATGCTTGACACTTCTTGTGCCAGTTCTTTTATGAAGAGGGATATTGATCACAAGTGGAATTTATTGGAGAGAATCAAACGCAACTCTGAAGATTGGGAGCTGGAGGAAGGTAAGGAGTCAGGTATGAATTTCCAGTTTGATTGCGTTAAATCTTTTGTTGAGACAAACACTTCTAGAGATTTTAGCGCTAAGTATGGACTTGACTCTGAGATAGTAGCTTCTCTATGTGAATCTTTTGATGCTCATGTTGATCTTCCCAAAGAGTAGTGGTTTAAATATCATCCTCCTGTAGAAAGCAACATAGCCAAAACAAATCTAGTTGAGGAGAAAGTCATTGCTTTTAGTGATCCTGTTGTTCCTTGTGCTTACACTGAGAAACCACCATACCCTGCTAGGATAAAGGATTATTCTAAAGCTCCAACTGTGATACGGAGGGGTTACATTAGACCACTTGCACCCCCTGAGGAGACTAGAGTTGAACCTAGTGTTGCTATTATCAAAGATCTCTTAGCCGAAGACATAGATGAGCATGTTATCGAATTCTGTGAGGATTTCACTAGAATTTCTAAACCTCACGTGAAAGACAAACAAGGACCTGTAGTTGGCCTGCCCGTTGTTTCTGTTAAGATAGGAGATCACTGTTACCATGGTTTATGTGATATGGGTGTTGGGGAACGTCGCACGGGAAACAAAAATTTTCCTACGCGCACGAAGACCTATCATGGTGATGTCCATCTATGAGAGAGGATGAGTGATCTACGTACCCTTGTAGATCGTACAGCAGAAGCGTTAGAGAACGCGGTTGATGTAGTGGAACGTCCTCACGTCCCTCGATCCGCCCCGCGAACAATCCCGCGATCAGTCCCACGATCTAGTACCGAACGGACGGCACCTCCGCGTTCAGCACACGTACAGCTCGACGATGATCTCGGCCTTCTTGATCCAGCAAGAGAGACGGATAGGTAGAAGAGTTCTCCGGCAGCGTGACGGCGCTCCGGAGGTTGGTGATGACCTTGTCTCAGCAGGGCTCCGCCCGAGCTCCGCAGAAACGCGATCTAGAGGAAAAACCGTGGAGGTATGTGGTCGGGCTGCCGTGGAAAAGTCGTCTCAAATCAGCCCTAAAACCTCCGTATATATAGGTGGGAGGGAGGGGGGCCTTGCCTTGGGGTCCAAGGACCCTCAAGGGGTCGGCCGAGCCAAGGGGGAGGACTCTCCCTCCCCAAACCGAGTTGGACTAGGTTTGGTGGGAGGGAGTCCCCCTCCCTTCCCACCTCCTCCTTTTTTTTCCTTTTTCCTTTGATTTCTTATCCTTGGCGCATAGGGCCCTTTTGGGCTGTCCCACCAGCCCACTAAGGGCTGGTGCGCCACCCTTATGGCCTATGGGCTTCCCCGGGGTGGGTTGCCCCCCCCCCCCGGTGAACTCCCGGAACCCATTCGTCATTCCCGGTACATTCCCGGTAACTCCGAAAACCTTCCGGTAATCAAATGAGGTCATCCTATATATCAATCTTCGTTTCCGGACCATTCCGGAAACCCTCGTGACGTCCGTGATCTCATCCGGGACTCCGAACAACATTCGGTAACCAACCATATAACTCAAATACGCATAAAACAACGTCGAACCTCAAGTGTGCAGACCCTGCGGGTTCGAGAACTATGTAGACATGACCCGAGAGACTCCTCAGTCAATATCCAATAGCGGGACCTGGATGCCCATATTGGATCCTACATATTCTACGAAGATCTTATCGTTTGAACCTCAGTGCCAAGGATTCGTATAATCCCGTATGTCATTCCCTTTGTCCTTCGGTATGTTACTTGCCCGAAATTCGATCGTCAGTATCCGCATACCTATTTCAATCTCGTTTACCGGCAAGTCTCTTTACTCGTTCCGTAATACAAGATCCCGCAACTTACACTAAGTTACATTGCTTGCAAGGCTTGTGTGTGATGTTGTATTACCGAGTGGGCCCCGAGATACCTCTCCGTCACACGGAGTGACAAATCCCAGTCTTGATCCATACTAGCTCAACTAACACCTTCGGAGATACCTGTAGAGCATCTTTATAGTCACCCAGTTACGTTGCGACGTTTGATACACACAAAGCATTCCTCCGGTGTCAGTGAGTTATATGATCTCATGGTCATAGGAATAAATACTTGACACGTAGAAAACAGTAGCAACAAAATGACACGATCAACATGCTACGTCTATTAGTTTGGGTCTAGTCCATCACGTGATTCTCCCAATGACGTGATCCAGTTATAAAGCAACAACACCTTGTTCACAATCAGAAGACACTGACTATCATCGATCAACTAGCTAGCCAACTAGAGTTATGCTAGGGACGGTGTTTTGTCTATGTATCCACACATGTAAATGAGTCTTCATTCAATACAATTATAGCATGGATAATAAACTATTATCTTGATACAGGAATTATAATAATAACTATATATTTATTATTGCCTCTAGGGCATAATTCCAACAGTCTCCCACTTGCACTAGAGTCAATAATCTAGCCCTCACATCACCATGTGAATTACATTGTAATAAATCTAACACCCATACAGTTCTGGTGTCGATCATGTTTTGGCCGTGGAAGAGGTTTAGTCAGCGGGTCTGCTACATTCAGATCCGTGTGCACTTTGCATATATTTATGTCCTCTTCCTCGACGTAGTCGCGGATGAGGTTGAAGCATCGTTTGATGTGTCTGGTCTTCTTGTGAAACCGTGGTTCCTTTGCTAAGGCAATGGCACCCGTCATGAACTGCTTCATCCAGACACCCTCCTTAGCCGCCTCCGAGGCAGCCATGTACTCCGCTTCACATGTAGAATCTGCTACGACGCTTTGCTTGGAACTGCACCAGCTTACCGCACCCCCATTAAGAATAAATACGTATCCGGTTTGCGACTTAGAGTCGTCCGGATCTGTGTCAAAGCTTGCATCGACGTAACCTTTTACGGCGAGCTCTTCGTCACCTCCATACACGAGAAAAATCTCCTTAGTCCTCTTCAGGTACTTCAGGATATTCTTGACCGCCGTCCAGTGATCCACTCCTGGATTACTCTCGAACCTACCTTGCCATACTTATGGCCAGGCTAACGTCCGGTCTAGTGCACAACATTGCATACATGATAGAACCTATGGCTGAAGCATAGGGGACGGAGCGCATATGCTCTCTATCCTCATCAGTTGCTGGGCACTGAGTCTTACTCAATCTCGTACCTTGTAAAACTGGCAAGAACCCTTTCTTGGACTGTTCCATTTTGAACCTCTTCAAAACTTTATCAAGGTATGTGCTTTGTGAAAGTCCTATCAGGCGTTTTGATCTATCCCTATAGATCTTAATGCCTAGAATATAAGCAGCTTCTCCTAGGTCCTTCATAGAGAAACTTTTATTCAAGTAATCCTTTATGCTCTCCAAAAACTCTACGTTGTTTCCAATCAGTAATACGTCATCCACATATAATATCAGAAACGCCAGAGAGCTCCCACTCACTTTCTTGTAAATACAAGATTCTCCAACCACTTGTATAAACCCAAATGCTTTGATCACCTCATCAAAGCGTTTGTTCCAACTCCGAGATGCTTGCACCAGTCCATAAATGGATCGCCGGAGCTTGCACACCTTGTTAGCATTCTTAGGATCGACAAAACCTTCGGGTTGCATCATATACAATTCTTCCTTAAGGAAACCGTTAAGGAACGCCGTTTTGACATCCATCTGCCAGATTTCATAATCGAAAAATGCAGCTATTGCTAACATGATTCTGACGGACTTAAGCATCGCTACGGGTGAGAAAGTCTCATCGTAGTCAACTCCTGGAACTTGTGAAAAACCCTTTGCCACAAGTCGAGCTTTATAAACGGTCACATTACCGTCAGCGTCCGTCTTCTTCTTAAAGATCCATTTGTTCTGAATAGCCTTGCGGCCCTCAGGTAGTATCTCCAAAGTCCACACTTTGTTCTCATACATGGATCCTATCTCGGATTTCATGGCTTCTAGCCATTTGTTGGAATCTGGGCCCACCATTGCTTCTTCATAATTTGCAGGTTCATTGTTGTCTAACAACATGATTGATAAGACGGGATTATCGTACCACTCTGGAGCAGCGCGTGATCTCGTCGACCTGCGTGGTTCAACAGAAACTTGAACTGGAGTTTCATGATCATCATCATTAACTTCCTCCTCAACCGGCGTCGCAACGACAGAGGTTTCCCCTTGCCCTGCGCCACCATCCAGAGGGATGAGAGGTTCGACAACCTCATCAAGTTCTATCTTCCTCCCACTCAATTCTCTCGAGAGAAACTCCTTCTCGAGAAAAGCTCCGTTTTTAGCAACAAACACTTTGCCCTCAGATTTGAGATAGAAGGTGTACCCAGCTGTCTCTTTTGGTTAACCTATGAAGACGCACTTTTCCGCTTTGGGTTCCAGATTTTCAGGCTGAAGCTTTTTGACATAAGCATCACATCCCCAAACTTTAAGAAACGACAACTTTGGCCTTTTGCCATACCACAGTTCGTATGGTGTCGTCTCGACGGATTTTGATGGTGCCCTATTTAAAGTGAATGCAGCTGTTTCTAATGCATAACCCCAAAATGATAACGGCAAATCAGTAAGAGACATCATAGATCGCACCATCTCTAGCAAAGTACGATTACGACGTTCGGACACACCATTACGCTGTGGTGTTCCAGGCGGTGTTAACTGCGAAACAATTCCACATTGTCTTAAGTGAGCACCAAACTCGAAACTCAGATATTCACCCCCACGATCAGACCGTAGGAACTTGATCTTCTTGTTACGATGATTTTCCACTTCACTCTGATATTGCTTGAACTTTTCAAATGTTTCAGACTTGTGCTTCATCAAGTAGACATAACCATATCTACTTAAATCATCAGTGAAGGTGAGAAAATAACGATATCCGCCGCGTGCCTCTACGCAAATTGGACCACACACATCGGTATGTATGATTTCCAACAAGTCACTTGCACGCTCCATTGTTCCGGAGAACGGAGTCTTAGTCATCTTGCCCATGAGGCATGGTTCGCACGTGTCAAGTGAATCAAAATCAAGTGACTCCAAAAGTCCATCAGCATGGAGTTTCTTCATGCACTTTACACCAATATGACCCAAGCGGCAGTGCCACAAAAATATGGCGCTATCATTGTTTACTCTAACTCTTTTGGTCTCAATGTTATGTATATGCGTATCGCTATCAAGATTCAATATGAACAATCCTCTCACATTCGGTGCATGACCATAAAAGATGTTACTCATAGAAATAGAACAACCATTATTCTCAGACTTAAAAGAGTAACCGTCTCGCAATAAACAAGATCCAGATATAATGTTCATGCTCAACGCAGGCACTAAATAACAATGATTTAAGTTCATCACTAATCCCGATGGTAGCTGAAGTGACACTGTGCCGACGGCGATTGCATCAACCTTGGAACCATTTACTACGCGCATCGTCACTTCGTCTTTCGCCAGCCTTCGTCTATTCCGCAGTTCCTGCTTCGAGTTGCAAATGTGAGCAACAGAACCGGTATCGAATACCCAGGCACTACTACGAGAGCCGGTTAAGTACACATCAATAACATGTATATCAAGTATACCTGATTTTTCTTTGCCCGCCTTCTTATCTGCCAGATACTTGGGGCAATTGCGCTTCCAGTGACCCATACCCTTGCAGTAGAAACACTCCGTTTCAGGCTTAGGTCCAGCCTTGGGTTTCTTCGGCGGATTGGCAACAGGCTTGCCGCTGTTCTTCGAATTGCCCTTCTTGCCTTTGCCGTTTCTCTTGAAACTAGTGGTCTTGCTCACCATCAACACTTGATGCTCTTTACAGAGTTCACACTCTGCGACTTTCAGCATCGCAAACAACTCGCCGGGAGACTTGTTCATCCCTTGCATGTTGTAGTTCAACACAAAGCCTTTATAGCTTGGCGGCAGTGATTGAAGGATTCTGTCAGTGATAGCTTCTTGCGGGAGTTCAATCCCCAGTTCAGCTAGACGGTTTGAGTACCCAGACATTTTGAGCACATGTTCACTGACAGACGAGTTTTCCTCCATCTTGCAAGCATAGAATCTATCGGAGGTCTCATACCTCTCGATCCGGGCGTTCTTCTGAAAGATAAACTCCAACTCCTGGAACATCTCAAATGCTCCATGACGCTCAAAGCGACGTTGAAGTCCCGGTTCTAAGCCATACAAGACTGCACATTGAACTATTGAGTAGTCCTCCTTACGTGCTAGCCAAGCGTTCTTAACATCCTGATCAGCCGTAGCGGGTGGTTCATCTCCTAGCGCAACATTAAGGACATAATCCTTCTTCCCAGCTTGTAAGATTAGCTTAAGATTACGAGCTCAGTCTACAAAGTTGCTTCCATCATCTTTCAACTTAGCTTTCTCTAGGAACGTATTAAAATTCAGGATGACTGTCGCGTGAGCCATGATCTACAACACAAATATATTCAAAGTGGACTTAGACTATGTTCAAGATAATTAGAGTTCAACTTAATCAAATTATATGCTAAACTCCCACTCAAAAAGTACATCTCTCTAGTCATTTGAGTGGTTCATGATCCACTTACACTATCCCAAGTCCGATCATCACGTGAGTCGAGTATAGTTTCAGTGGTAAGCATCCCTATGCTAATCATATCAACTATATGATTCATGATCGACCTTTCGGTCTCATGTGTTCCGAGGCCATGTCTGCACATGCTAGGCTCGTCAAGCTTAACCCGAGTGTTCCGCGTGCGCAACTGTTTTTCACCCGTTGTATGTGAACGTTGAGTCTATCACACCCGATCATCACGTGGTGTCTCGAAACGACGAACTGTAGCAACGGTGCACAGTCGGGGAGAACACAATTTCGTCTTGAAATTTTAGTGAGAGATCACCTCATAATGCTACCGTCGTTCTAAGCAAAATAAGGTGCATAAAAGGATTAACATCACATGCAATTCATAAGTGACATGATATGGCCATCATCACGTGCTTCTTGATCTCCATCACCAAAGCACCGGCACGATCTTCTTGTCACCGGCGCCACACCATGATCATCCATCAACGTGTTGCCATCGGGGTTGTCGTGCTACTCATGCTATTACTACTAAAGCTACATCCTAGCAAAATAGTAAACGCATCTGCAAGCACAAACGTTAGTATAAAGACAACCCTATGGCTCCTGCCGGTTGCCGTACCATCGACGTGCAAGTCGATATTTCTATTACAACATGATCATCTCATACATCCAATATATCACATCACATCGTTGGCCATATCACATCACAATCATACCCTGCAAAAACAAGTTAGACGTCCTCTAATTTTGTTGTTGCATGTTTTACGTGGTGACCAAGGGTATCTAGTAGGATCGCATCTTACTTACGCGAACACCACAACGGAGATATATGAGTTGCTATTTAACCTCATCCAAGGACCTCCTCGGTCAAATCCGATTCAACTAAAGTTGGAGAAACCGCCACTTGCCAGTCATCTTTGAGCAAAGGGGGTTACTCGTAACGATGAAACCATTCTCTCGTAAGCGTACGAGTAATGTCGGTCCAAGCCGCTTCAATCCAACAATACCGCGGAATCAAGAAAAGACTAAGGAGGGCAGCAAAACGCACATCACCGCCCACAAAAACTTTTGTGTTCTACTCCAGAAGACATCTACGCATGAACCTAGCTCATGATGCCACTGTTGGGGAACGTCGCACGGGAAACAAAAATTTTCCTACGCGCACGAAGACCTATCATGGTGATGTCCATCTACGAGAGAGGATGAGTGATCTACGTACCATTGTAGATCGTACAGCAGAAGCGTTAGAGAACGCGGTTGATGTAGTGGAACGTCCTCACGTCCCTCGATCCGCCCCGCGAACAATCCCGCGATCAGTCCCACGATCTAGTACCGAACGGACGGCACCTCCGCGTTCAGCACACGTACAGCTCGACGATGATCTCGGCCTTCTTGATCCAGCAAGAGAGACGGAGAGTTAGAAGAGTTCTCCGGCAGCGTGAGGTTGGTGATGACCTTGTCTCAGCAGGGCTCCGCCCGAGCTCCGCAGAAACGCGATCTAGAGGAAAAACCGTGGAGGTATGTGGTCGGGCTGCCGTGGAAAAGTCGTCTCAAATCAGCCCTAAAACCTCCGTATATATAGGTGGGAGGGAGGGGGGCCTTGCCTTGGGGTCCAAGGACCCTCAAGGGGTCGGCCGAGCCAAGGGGGAGGACTCTCCCCCCCCAAACCGAGTTGGACTAGGTTTGGTGGGAGGGAGTCCCCCTCCCTTCCCTCCTCCTCCTTTTTTTTCCTTTTTCCTTTGATTTCTTATCCTTGGCGCATAGAGCCCTTTTGGGCTGTCCCACCAGCTCACTAAGGGCTGGTGCGCCACCCTTATGGCCTATGGGCTTCCCCGGGGTGGGTTGCCCCCCCGGTGAACTCCCGGAACCCATTCGTCATTCCCGGTACATTCCCGGTAACTCCGAAAACCTTCCGGTAATCAAATGAGGTCATCCTATATATCAATCTTCGTTTCCGGACCATTCCGGAAACCCTCGTGATCTCCGTGATCTCATCCGGGACTCCGAACAACATTCGGTAACCAACCATATAACTCAAATACGCATAAAACAACGTCGAACCTTAAGTGTGCAGACCCTGCGGGTTCGAGAACTATGTAGACATGACCCGAGAGACTCCTCGGTCAATATCCAATAGCGGGACCTGGATGCCCATATTGGATCCTACATATTCTACGAAGATCTTATCGTTTGAACCTCAGTGCCAAGGATTCGTATAATCCCGTATGTCATTCCCTTTGTCCTTCGGTATGTTACTTGCCCGAGATTCGATCGTCAGTATTCGCATACCTATTTCAATCTCGTTTACCGGCAAGTCTCTTTACTCGTTCCGTAATACAAGATCCCGCAACTTACACTAAGTTACATTGCTTGCAAGGCTTGTGTGTGATGTTGTATTACCGAGTGGGCCCCGAGATACCTCTCCATCACACGGAGTGACAAATCCAAGTCTTGATCCATACTAACTCAACTAACACCTTCGGAGATACCTGTAGAGCATCTTTATAGTCACCCAGTTACGTTGCGACGTTTGATACACACAAAGCATTCCTCCGGTGTCAGTGAGTTATATGATCTCATGGTCATAGGAATAAATACTTGACACGCAGAAAACAGTAGCAACAAAATGACACGATCAACATGCTACGTCTATTAGTTTGGGTCTAGTCCATCACGTGATTCTCCCAATGACGTGATCCAGTTATCAAGCAACAACACCTTGTTCATAATCAGAAGACACTGACTATCATCGATCAGCTGGCTAGCCAACTAGAGGCATGCTAGGGACGGTGTTTTGTCTATGTATCCACACATGTAAATGAGTCTTCATTCAATACAATTATAGCATGGATAATAAACTATTATCTTGATACAGGAATTATAATAATAACTATATACTTATTATTGCCTCTAGGGCATAATTCCAACAATGGGAGCTAGTGTTAGTGCAATACCCCGTTCTCTATATGATGAAATCAAACATGAGATTGCACCTGCTGTGTTAGAACCATTGATGTCACTATTACGCTAGCTAATAGAGACACTATCTGCCCTTTGGGAATTGTGAGAGACGTAGAAGTCCTGTGTGGTAAGACGACGTATCCTACTGATTTCCTCGTCCTTGGTACTGCACAAGATAGCTTTTGTCCCATCATATTTGGTAGACCCTTTCTCAACACTGTCAATGCTCACATTGATTGCATTAAGCAGACCGTCACGGTAAGTTTCGACGGTGTGTCTCATGAATTTAACTTCTCCAAGTTTGGACGACAAACCCATGAAAGAGAGTCGTCTGGTAGAGATGAAATCATTTCTCTTGCCTCTATTGCCGTACCTCCTACGGATCCTTTAGAGCAATATCTGCTTGAGCATGAAAATGATATGCATATCGAGGAGAGAGATGTGATAGATAAAATTGTCTTAGATCAATATCCTATTCTCAAGAATAATCTGCCTGTTGAACTGCTTGGGGATCCTCCCCCACCAAAGGGTGATCCTGTGTTCGAGCTTAAACAGTTGCCTGATACTCTTAAGTATGCCTATCTTTATGAGAAGGAGATATATCCTGTCATTATTAGTGCTCTCCTCTCAGAGCGCGAAGAGAAGAAGTTACTAAAAACTGTGAGGAAGCACCGCATTGCTATTGGATATACTCTTGATGATCTTAAGGGTACTAGTCCTACTCTATGTCAGCACAATATTAAAACCGATCCTGACTTTAAACCAGTTGTTGATCATCAAAGGAGATTAAAACCTAAGATGAAAGAGGTCGTTAGAAAAGAAATATTAAATCTTCTCGAAGCAGGAATCATTTATCCTGTTGCTCATAGTGATTGGGTAAGTCCAGTACATTGCGTACCTAAGAAGGGAGGTATCACCGTCGTTCCTAATGATAAGGATGAACTAATCCCACAAAGGATTATTACCGGCTATAGAATGGTGATAGACTTCTGGAAACTGAACAAGGCAACCAAGAAAGATCATTATCCTTTGCCGTTCATCGACCAAATGCTAGAAAGGCTATCAAAACACACACACTTCTGCTTTCTAGACGGTTATTCAGGTTTCTTGCAAATACCTGTTGCACAATATGATCAAGAGAACACCTGCCCTTTCGGTACCTTTTCCTATAGACGTATGCCTTTTGGCTTGTGTAATGCACCTGCTACCTTCCAAAGATGTATGATGGCTATATTCTCTGACTTTTGTGAAAAGATCGTCGAGGTTTTCATGGATGACTTCTCCGTTTACGGGTCTTCCTTTGATGATTGCCTCAGCAACCTTGATCGAGTCTTACAGAGATGCGAAGAAACCAACCTCATCTTGAATTGGGAGAAGTGCCACTTTATGGCTAATGAAGGTATCGTCTTAGGAAACAAAATCTCTGAAAGAGGCATTGAATTTGATAAGGCTAAGGTTGATGCAATTGAGAAAATGCCTTGCCCCACAGATATCAGAGGTATACGAAGTTTCCTAGGTCATGCTGGTTTCTATAGAAGGTTCGCCAAAGACTTCTCTAAGATTTCTAGGCCTCTTACCAACCTCTTGCAGAAGGATGTTCCTTTTGTTTTTGATGAGGATTGTGAGGAAGCCTTTGAAATACTTAAGAAGGCTTTGATAACTGCACCTATTGTTCAACCACCTGACTGGAACTTGCCCTTTGAAATCATGTGTGACGCTAGTGATTACGCTGTTGGTGTTGTTCTAGGACAAAGAGTTGACAAGAAGTTGAATGTCATTCACTATGCTAGTAAAACTCTAGACAGTGCCCAAAGAAACTATGCCACTACGGAGAAGGAATTTTTAGCAGTCGTGTTTGCATGTGAAAAGTTCAAATCTTACATAGTTGACTCCAAAGTCACTATTCACTCTGATCATGCTGCTATTAAGTACCTCATGGAGAAGAAGGACGCTAAGCCTAGGCTGATCAGATGGGTTCTCCTGCTACAGGAATTTGATTTGCACGTCGTTGACTGAAAGGGTGCTGATAACCCTCTAGCAGATAACTTGTCTAGGCTAGAGAATGTCCTTGATGACCCACTACTAATTGATGACAGCTTTCCTGATGAGCAATTAAATGTCATCCGCACTTCACTTAGTGCACCGTCGTATGCCGATTATGCAAACTATATCGTAGCCAAATACATACCACCCAGTTTCACCTATCAACAAAAGAAGAAATTCTTCTTTGATTTGAGACACTACTTTTGGGATGATCCTGACCTTTATAAGCAAGGAGTAGATGGTGTTATTAGACGTTGTGTGCTTGAACATGAACAGGGTCAGATCCTGCAGAAGTGTCATACCGAAGCCTACGGAGGACACCATGCTGGAGATAGAACTGCCCATAAGGTATTGCAATCAGGTTTCTATTGGCCCACTCTCTTTAAGGATGCCCGTAAGTTTGTCTTGTCTTGTGACGAATGCCAAAGAATAGGGAACATCAGTAAGCGTCAGGAAATTCCTATGAACTATTCACTTGTCATTGAACCATTTGATGTCTGGGGCTTTGATTATATGGGACCCTTCCCGAGTTCCAATGGGTACACTCACATCTTAGTTGATGTGGATTACGTTACTAAGTGGGTAGAAGCTATCCCCACTAAAAATGCTGATCACCACACCTCTATTAAGATGCTTAAAGAAGTCATATTCCCAAGATTTGGAGTCCCTAGATACTTGATGACTGATGGCGGTTCACACTTCATTCATGGTGTTTTCCGCAAGATGCTAGCTAAGTATGATGTCAACCATAGAGTTGCATCTCCTTATCATCCTCAGTCTAGTGGTCAAGTTGAGTTGAGTAATAGGGAGATCAAGTTGATCTTACAAAATACCGTCAATAGATCTCGAAAGAACTGGTCTAGCAAACTTGACGATGCACTATGGGCTTATAGGACTGCTTATAAGAACCCCATGGGCATGTCACCGTATAAAATGGTTTACGGTAAGGCCTGTCATTTACCTCTTGATCTGGAACACAAAGCTTATTGGGCAATCAAAGAGCTCAACTTTGATTTCAAACTTGCTGGTGAGAAGCGGTTGTTTGATATCGGCTCGTTAGATGAATGGAGAGCCCAGGCATATGAGAATGCCAGGTTGTTCAAGGAAAAGGTTAAGAGATGGCACGACAAACGAATACAGAAACGAGAGTTTAATGTAGGTGATTATGTCTTGCTATACAATTCTCTTTTGAGATTCTTTGCAGGCAAGCTTCTCTCTAAATGGGAAGGTCCCTATGTTGTCGAGGAAGTATATCGTTCCGGTGCCATCAAAATCAATAACACGGAAGGAAATTTTCCTAGAGTGGTAAATGGGCAAAGAATCAAGCATTACATCTCTGGTACTCCCATAAATGTTGAGACCAATATCATCAATGTCATAACTCCAGAGGAGTACATAAGGGATGTTTATCAGCCTGTTTTAGACCTTGAAAACGAAGATGTATCTGTTTCGGCAAGAAATTGGACTCCGATACTTTTCCAATAGGAAATTTCTTCTGTTTTGGAATTTTTGGAAAATTAGAAAAATAAAAAGCAGTCTGGAGAGCGAACGAGGCGGCCACAAGTCCTGCCACCGCCCCCTACCCCCTGGTGGCGGAGGGCAAGCTTGTGGGCACCTCGTGTGCCTCCCGGACTCCATTTTCTTGCGGAGGACTCCTTCTGGCCTAGAAAAAAAAATCAATATATAGTCGCCCGAAGGTTTTGATCTCCGTATCGTGTAGTTTTCCTCTGTTTTCGTTTCGAGCATGTTTCTGCCGCAGATCTAGATCATCACGACTTCCCCAAACGCTCCTAAGGACAAGATCTTCGAGAAGGTCATCAATCCCTACCTCACGGAAGTGCTGAAACACCCTCAATCTATTAAGATGAGCGAGGGGATGTTGCACATCCGTGATGTTGAGGGGTCTAAGAAGACCGGAAGCGTGGAGACGAGGCTCGAAGCAATGGAGCAACAAGTCTTCAAGTGCCAACGGATGGTGGAGCGTGGACTCAACGCCAACCACACGATGATCACGGAGTTCACTAACAATCACAAGATGGATGCCATTGATATTGGGAAACACCTCTCCAGGCTCTATGATAGGGTTGATCAACTTCAGGGCCAGATCTATGACCTACATAACCAAAACTGTGAGTATGAGTACAGATTTAAATCAATAAGGTTGGCTGCAGATTTGAGGATTCCGGCGGCTCGTTCATCCTGCCATGATGGAGCACCTATGCCTTGGAAGACTGAGGATCAGACTACCCCGACAACAACACCACCATCACCACCAAAGGAAGACAACTAAGCATTGGTATGGGCAATCCCCTTGGCTTCTGCCAAGCTTGGGGGAGTTTCCCTGGTATCATATCACCTTTATATCTTTTTCTTTTACCTTTGTTTTAGTTATTTCCTTTTCAGTTTTTATTTCTTCTTTTAGAGGAATAAGTTTTTAGTTTTTAGTTTGAGTCTTTTGCTTTTGTCTCTCCCCCAATGTATTCGAGCTTACGAGCTATATAATAAAGAGTATCTTAGTCAAGGGCTTTGCTTTGTGCCATGATCAAAAGTATGAAAAGAACGATAGCATGAAAGATCATGAGACGATCTTATGGAAAGTGATAACTTCACTTATGACACATATGATGATTGAAACTTGTTGAGAATAAATCAACATAGACCTCAGTCATTGTTGCAATTAATAAGGAAAGAGAGGTTCACATATAAATATATCATCTTAGACACTTTTTGCAATTGTGAGCACTCACCAAACTATTACATGCCTAGGAGTAGATGTTGGACAAGGAAGACAACATAATGAATTGTGTTTGCTTAGTTCCAAACAATGTTATATGATTAGAGATCCCTTAGCATGTGACGATTGCTTCCACCTCATATTAGCCAAAACTCCCGCACCAAGTAGAGATACTACTTGTGCATCCATAAACCTCCAACCCAGTTTTGCCATGAGAGTCCACCGTACCTACCTATGGATTGAATAAGCTCCTTCAAGTAAGTTGTCATCGGTGCAAGCAATAAAAATTGCTCTCTAATATGTATGATCTATTAGTGTGTGGAAAATAAGCTTTGTACGAACCTGTGATGAGGAAGACATAAAAGCGACAGACTGATAATTAAGTTCTTTATCACAGGAGGCAATATAAAGTGACGTTCCTCCGCACTAAGAGGACACGCATTCAAACCTCAAAAGTGCATGACAACCTGTGCTTCCCTCTGTGAAGGGTCTATCTTGTACCTTTACTTTTTACCCTTGTAAGAGTCATGGTGATCATCACCAATTCCCTATTTTTGCCTTTGTCTTCGCTACCGTCACATGTTTGGGAAAGATCTATATTCATATATCAATTGGAGTTGAGTACTTATGCTTTATTGTTGTTGACTTTACCCTTGAGGTAAATGGTTGGGAGGCAAAACTATAAGCCCCTATCTTCCTCTATGTCCAGCTGAAACTTTGACACCATCAGTACCACGTGAGTTGTAACAATTGTGGAAAACGAAAGAGATGATTGAGTATGTGGGTTTGCCTTACAAGCTCTTATTTGACTCTTTCTCATGTTGTGATAAATTACAATTGCTTCAATGACTATGGTTTATTGTTGGTTACTTCCCGGTAAGGTTTTTTGCTTCATGCTTTGCTTTGTGAAGGAATTGTTACTTTCCCATAAGAATCTTTATGATGTATTGCTGTTCTATGTGTGATCATGATGCCCTCATGTCCGTATTATGTTTTATCGACACCTTCGTCCCTCAACATGTGGACATGTTTATGGAACTTGGTTTTCGCTTGAGGACAAGCGAGGTCTAAGCTTGGGGGAGTTGATACGTCCATTTTGCATCATGCTTTCATGTTGATATTTATTGCTTTTTGGGCTGTTATATTACTTGTGGTACCATATTTATGCCTTTTCTCTCTTATTTTGCAAGGTTTATTTGAAGAGGGAGAATTCAGGCAGCTGGAATTTTGGACTGGAAAAGGAGCAAATCCTAGTCCACTATTCTACACATCTCCAAATGCCCTGAAAAGTTACGTGGATTGTTTTTGGATTATATAAAAAATACTGGGCGAAAGAACTACCGGAGGGGGGCCACCAGGGCTCCACAAGCCCCCACTCCTCCACCACCCCCCTCGTGGTGCTTGGCAAGCTTGTGGGCTGCCTGGCAGCCCACTAGCTCCCCCCTTTTGCTATATGAAGGGTTTTGGTCTGGAAAAAAATCAATCCGGAGATTTTTCGTGGTTTCGCCGCCGCCACAAGGCGGAACTTGAGCAGATCCAATCTAGAGCTCTGGCAGGACGATCCTGCCGGGGAAACTTCCCTCCCGGAGGGGGGAATCGTTGCCATCGTCATCACCAACACTCCTCTCGTCGGAGGGGAGGCATCTTCATCAACATATTCATCAGCACCATCTCCTCTCCAATCCCTAGTTCATCTCTTGTAACCAATCTTCGTCTCGCAACTCCGATTGGTACTTGTAAGGTTGCTAGTAGTGTTGATTACTCTTTGTAGTTGATGCTAGTTGGATTACTTGGTGGAAGAGTTTATGTTCAGATCCTTGATGCTATTCATTACACCTCTGATCATGATTATGATTATGTTATGTGAGTAGTTACTTTTGTTCCTGAGGACATGGGATAAGTCATGTTAATAATAGTCATGTGAATTTGATATTCATTCGGTATTTTGATATGTTGTATGTTGTCTTTTCCTCTAGTGGTGTTATGTGAACGTCGACTACATAAAACTTCACCATATTTGGGCCTAGAGGAAGGCATTGGGAAGTAGTAAGTAGACGATGGGTTGCTGGAGTGACAGAAGCTTAAACCCCAGTCTATGCGTTGCTTCGTGAGGGGCTGATTTGGATCCACTAGTTTAATGCTATGGTTAGACTTTGTCTTAATTCTTCTTTTGTAGTTTCGGATGCTTGCGGGAGAGGTCAATCATAAGTGGGATGCTTGTCCAAGTAAGGGCAGTACCCAAGCGCCGGTCCACCCACATATCAAACTATCAAAGTAACGAACGCGAATCATATGAACATGATGAAACTAGCATGACAGAAATTCCCGTGTGTCCTCGGGAGCGTTTTTCCTCCCATAAGACTTTGTTCAGGCTTGTCCCTTGATACAAAAGGGATTGGGCCACTTGCTGCACCGTTGCTACTACTTGTTACTTGTTACTCTTTGCTTGCTACGTTTCACCTCGCTACACAATCACTTGTTACCGCTACTTTCAGTGCTTGCAGTTATTACCTTGCTGAAATCTGTTTATCACAACCTTCTGCTCCTCATTGGATTCGACACTCTTACTTATCGAAAGGACTACGATTGATCCCCTATACTTGTGGGTCATCAGCGATCTACAAGGATATGTGGATCCGATATCCCTCTTGTAGATGATCATCACCATGATAGGTCTTCGTGTGCGTAGGATTTTTTTGTTTCCCTTGCAACTTTCCCAACATTAGTAACCCATCCTGTTGCACTATTTGTCTTTCATGAATCTATTTTCCAGGTGGAAATGTTATCGTAAGTTACGAATGATTGCAACCAACCATTATTGGAATTATTTCAACAGTGCAAACTTATCATTTTCAAAGATATAAAATGTCTCTCCGACAAGTTTACTCTAACATATGCACGAAACTAATCTTAAAAATTCTACCTCTATGAGACCATTTTATCTTCGATATCCAGTAACACTATTTCACTCACCCCCGTGACCTTACTCTTATCTATCCTTACGTTGATGATTATTTGTTTTGTCAACAATCATCCAAAAAGGGAAGATTATTGACACAACATTTTTCCTCCTTATGTTTTGGATATTGTTGTCATAAAATAATGTTGTACTAATATGTTCGCTAGTGCACATAGAGTGGTAAAGTCCCTCAAGTTATTTCGAGATTGGTCCAACCTCCGAAGATAATCTCTTGCATGACAATGAAGAGTATCACCAATGATTATGCTGTCGAAAGTGACCCCTCAAAATTGCCGAGATGAAGCAATTGATTATGTACGTGTCCGAAGGAATTGCCTCGAGCTGAGAAGTTTGAAGATGAAGTGAAGACATAGAATTCATTTCGTTGTTCGTCTTCTTTGTCTTGAGTCATCGGACCACTACACTATGAAGATGTGTATAGTGTTTCAAATTTAGGTTCGTTGATGCTAAACAAGAATCATAAGTGAGATGAGAGGAATATATTTGTGTTCCGAACAAATAGTTGCCGAGATGACGTTCTTCTTCATCGTGATATTCAGTCAAACTCAGGACTTAGCATTTCTTTCTTCGCAAGTTATGTTACTTGTCACGCCCAAGATGCGGTCCTATCCTTATTTTGGCGCGAGGGCCTCGATAGGGATAGAAACACATCTCATCGTTTTGCAAGAATGGATATCATTACAGGTACATGCAAGATGAGTATATGGAATTGTCTTACACTCGCAACAAGCTATATCAGAGCCACAACAGCACAATACATACAATCATCATGATGAAGAGCAGGGTCCGACTACGGACGAAAATAAACGATAAAATAACGACGTCCATCCTTGCTATCCCAGGCTGCCGGACTGGAACCCATCCTGGATCGATGATGAAGAAGAAGAAACTCCCAATGAACAATCATCGCGCTCACGTCAAAGTAACTCCTTACATGTACCTGCAACTGGTGTTTTAGTAATCTCTGAGCCACAAAGGACTCAACAATCTCATTTCCAAAGGTATCAAGACTAGCAAAGCTTAATGGGTGAGGTATGGTTAAGTGGTGAGGCTGCATCAAGCGACTAGGCATTTATTTGAGGTGGCTAACTTACGAGTACAAGAAATAAAGAGGGAGATGATCTATGCATAGCGGACGTGAGCTACTGATGATAAAATGAATGATCCTGAACACCTACTTACGTTAGACATAACCCCACCGTGTCCTCGATAGGAGAAGGAGCTCACGAAAGAGACAATCACGGTTACACACTCAGTCGGCAAGTTTTAGTTAAGCTTACTTCAAGTTATCTAGAACCGGATGTTAAACAAAGTTTCCACGTTGCCCCATAACCATGGGCACGGCTTTCTGAAATGTTTAACCCTACAGGGGTGCTCCAACTAGTCCATCACAAATTACCACAAGCCGCATAGAAATCCTCGATCACGAAACTCGCGATCTCATCGGACTCCTTAGTGAAAAATATCAACTCTGAGATTACCCAAAGTTTCACCGAAATCCCAATGCACAAAATATTTCGTAAAAGGTAAAACTAAACCAGAAAGGCCGTCCGGCATGCCGACAGTCCCGATAGGAGCCGTGGATCTCGTTCTCAGGGCACGACCGGATGAGTTAGTCGTTGAGTTGGCTAAACCCTGGGTGACCAGGGGGCGTCAGACATCGCTCATTTTGAACCAACACTCATGAGGAGCACTGGCCCGGGGGTTTAATAATTGTCCACGGGGTCCGGAAAGTCCCTATGCAATTTTTATTAGGTTATTAGGCAAATGTAGTACCAAAGTTGGGCCTTCCTAGACTAGTCTTAATCTAAAACGAATTATCAAGGGGGTCCCCATAACAACCCCGATCGTGTTAAGAGCACTCAATTATGGAATATAACACCGGTAGTCGAAACTAAGGTGACAAAGGTGGAACAAAACACCAGGCTAGAAAGCCGAGCCTTCCACCTTTTACCAAGTATATAGGTGCATTGAATCAAATAGCAATTAATATGGTGATACAACAAGGAACCCATGTTATCACATGGAAGCAACTGCACCTGCAACTAGCAATGCTAACACATGGTAAGCAAGCGGTAACATAGCCAATGAGGGGTTTGCTAGGTTGTATAAAGGTTGAAGGTTTCATGGCAATGTTGAGAGGTTGACATTTAACAGGTGGTAGGCAACGCGACATAATGAAAGAAACAAGACAACTAGCATGGGAATGATAGTAATGGTATCTAAGCAAATGATCATATTACCCGAGATCCCGCTTGGAAGAAGAACGACTCCGTGAAGCAGACGAACCGACGTAGTTGAACGGATCCTCACATTCCGACACGCTTGCAGAACTCTATCGAGACGAAGCAAACCGGAAACAAGAATCAACACGCAATATTCACCATGGCACATGCACGCTATGATGCAACATATGATGCATGACGATTTTAAATTATGCAAGGCATGGCATGTCAATTCACACAATCAAACACTACACATTAAGTGAAGCTCAGGATGTACGAGTTGCATATTGGCGGAACTCCACATTTAATTATTTAGTTCACTCCCGTTTATTTACACGACAATATTAAATGTTGTTAAACATGGCAAGGGGTGAAGCACAAATAAACTACCTAACTAGGCATTTTAAATGAGGACGGAAATGACATATATCATCTCCGAAACAACCACACGCATTACATTCTAATTCTGTCCAGATTTCTCCTAATCACATTTTATGTTTTTTAAATGGCAAAACAAAGTGATTCATGTGATTCTACTCGTCGTCCTAGTCCATTTACATATATGGCTCATCTCCAACGGAGCTACGATTAAATAACTATGACCTAAACTGTTTTTAACATGACGACACGCAAACCGATGAAACAACATGCTAAACAGCTTTAAATATGCATGAGAGTTGTAAAATGTTAATCTATGCGAAATTCTACACGTTTTACATATATAACTCTGTGTGATCCGATGCACGGATTTTAAACTACGACCGTTTTAAAATTCTGCCTATAACCTAGAATTATAAAATACCAGGGTAATAGACAAATTCGTGGCAGGAAAAAAATACCTACTGGGCCTAAACTGGTGCAAGGCCCGAAACAGGGCTGGGCCCAATTTAGCCAAAACGCGCCCGTGGGCGAGTGATAGGCGAGGGGGAGCTCACTTGAGTGGGCTTCGGAACAAGGCTCGGAGGTAGGCCGAAAGGGGCGACCCTGGGCCGAATCTGTGTAGCGCAGGAGCTGGGCCGCCAAGGCTCCTGGACCGTGGGATCGAGGCTGATGCGGGGCGGTGGGTCGGCCGATGCGTGCTGGCCGTGGGCCCATGAAGCACTGGTGAGGCTGGCACCCGCCTCCCAGCTCGCTCGAGCGGGGGCCGACACGGCAACGCCGATAGCGATCTAGGGCTCCGGCGAGCGGGTGGGGGCGGGGAACAGGAGGTCTCGGTGGTGGGGGCTGGATCCGGGCTCCTCCGGCTAGAACTGGACAACGGCTGCACGGAGAAGGCCGGCGGCGGCCATGCTGCAGCTCGTGCACGAGAGGGAGAGATGAGAGGTTAGAGAGGGAGAGAAAGAGATGGAGAAGAAGAGAGGGAAAAGAAGGGAGAAGGAGGAGGAGAGGCTTCCTGGGAACTTGTCATGGGAGACGGTCGGGAGGGGCT
Organism: Hordeum vulgare subsp. vulgare; assembly: GCF_904849725.1. NCBI lineage: Eukaryota > Viridiplantae > Streptophyta > Magnoliopsida > Poales > Poaceae > Hordeum > Hordeum vulgare. Next base: position 521,380,691 of record NC_058521.1, read on the forward strand.
CCGGCGGCAGGGACGTGGCTGGCTCGGGGGCTCCTCCCCTCGAGCTGCTGGCTGGGGCGGCGGTTGCGTGGCCCGGGCGGGCCGGATCTAGCCTCACGGGTTGGCGGCGGCTGGTGGGAGGAGGAGCAGGAGGTGGGGCGAGGCTACGCACGGATTTCAAGGCGGCTAGGGTTTGGTCCAAAAATGGCAAGTGGGTTGTCTATTTATAGAAAACGGGCTAGGGTTAGCTATTTGGGGCGTTTTCGGACTCTCTGATCTCGATCGGATGACTCCGGTAGCGCCCTAGGGTTAGGTGGGCTTAGAGGCTGTGTAGAGGGGTGTTGGGCTGGGGTGAGAGGGAAAATGGGCACCTGGCGACACGGTTTAAAACAATGAAAAACGTCCAACGATAAACCGAAGACGGTGCCGCTATGGTCGACCGTTCGGGTATCAGTCGAACCTCGATTGTGACGAAATTTGGCACGCGGCCTACCTATATTAAAATAAGACAGCATGCCAAGTTTCAACCCAATCCGAAAATATTTTAGGGATACCTTTAAAAACATTATTTTAACGATGCCGCGGGCGCGAGCGAGTGTGGTCGGGCTCAAAACAGTCAACGACGAACACGGAGAGAACCCGCAACTAACAATGGATGCAAGTTTTGAAAACTGGCGGCAACGAATTGCCGATGCAATGCAGATGATGCGCATGATGCGGTGATGAGCGCGACAAACAACCTAATCACACAGCGGCAATGAAATAAAATGAGAATCTTCTGGAGCGTCGATCTCAAGCTGTCACATTACCGTTGTGCTAAAAAATCCGACCATTGAAGACGTGTCAGTTGGTCATTGGCTGAGTGGTCATATCCAAAATGGTCTTTTCCGATCGGGAAGGCTGTGGCTATAAATAGCCCACCCCATCCAACACTGTCCATTGCTTGCTCGATGATATTTCGAGAAGATTAAGAGAGCACCCTCTGTCTAGAGTGATTTGAGTTCAAAATCCATCGAGAGAAAACGGTAGAGCCAGAAAGTTAGATTGTGGTTTACCATCACTGGAATCTAAATCTAGTACGCCCACCTATTACTATTTAGAGTTGTCAACTCTCTATATGGTTAGGTGTAAAGTTATTCAGGGACTAAGAGTAATTGTGCTTCTCGAGGAAAAGTATATAAAGTTCCGGAGATCACTTCAAGTATCCACCATGAGTGATCAGCTCCGATTGATGAATCGGTTGTCGAGGAGAAAATGGTGAAGATATTTTACCTCTTCTATTAAATCACAACCCCTCCAACCAGATGTACTTTTGTAGAAGGGCGAACCGGTCTACCAAATCCTTTGTCATCATCAAGCACCACGAGTTAACTTTGTCCTCTGTTTACATTTGGTACTCGATGTATGTTAGGATTCGACCATGTGATTCCTTTCGAAGCATGCCTAGTTTCTGTTCGGTAGTTTCTGTTTTCTCACTGATATCTATTTATTTTTGTTCAACTGCTGGGTTAGGAGATTTTAAAGTTTCTCAAGTAAATTTTAATCTCCCATTCACCCCCTTTGGTAGACATTCTCCGATCCTACAATCGGAGTGTTCGACGAACATCCTGAAACATTGTCGAAGAACTCATCTCATGATCCCTTCATCTAAGATGTTGAAGCAAAACACCGCTATGGCCTCCTGATCCGAGCAATCTAGAATCTTGTTCATTGTGAATAGAAACCATGTCTAGAATTGTCAGGTTCTATTGTTCAACTTCTGCACAATGAGGGCTAAATCACATGTGTCGGTTGGGCTCGTATTATTAGGGCGGTACTCAACATGAGTGGTTGGTGGGCATGAATTTTCGTCCTAGTCTGATGTCAAATTCCCGGATAAGCTTTCTCATGGTACATATAACGTCAGCCCTTATCCTTTTTGCGGGGCCTGAGTTGTCGAGGCGCCATGCGATATCAGCAGATTCGAGCTTCAGGCTTCGTCCAATGAGGTTTGGTATCCATCCCATTCTCGATACAAAAATTGGCGCTCTGGTGAAAGTCATATGCGGTTCCTTGACGAGATATAAAGTCATGGGGGAGGCGATAACAACAGAGTTTTGGCCGTCGAGTTCGATGTCTCAGAGGGGGTTTGGAGCTTCATTATTATCTGATGATCCGATCAAGCCAAAGTGAGGGAGTTCCGGAGCAGAACTAGTGTCGGTGCAGATCTGATCATCGGCCGGTGATGCCATCGAGCCGCTTCGACTACATAGAGGGACCTACATGGACCACCAGTGACAGAGTCGAACCCGACAGATCTCAGGTGGGGGGCCCGGGCTTGTAGTCTTGGCACGATGGTAACATGGGCACATGATTTTACCCACGTTCGGGCTCTCTCTAGGAGACAACACATAACGTCCTACTTTGATTGTATTGATGGATGCAGTACAAAGTACACATTGATCTACCCCGAGATCATGTATGAATGAGTTGGCCTCTTCGGTCTATGCTCCTCAGCTTATGTAGACACTAAAGGTACCTAGGATTACCCAACATCGATTACGTCTAAAGATAAGCATGCTGAAGATTGCAATCGCGCAAAGTCTTTAGAAGATTCTTTTGGAGGCCTAACGAATGTGACCCATTGATTGGTTGTTTTCAAGGTCCTTAACCCGACCCACGCGTTCTGGGAGACGACATGGTTAACATCCCGTAATCCAGGACCCCATCACCTAGCCACCCCATATCCGCCTCAAATTTGGGTTGAATACGAGGGATGCGAGTTACCTCGGGCTTTTGAGCCGCCCGTGTGGGTCACATTTTTTGACTGGTCACTGACCGGGCCATGCGCCCAAGCGTTTGAGAGAATGTTTGATGCGCCCTACTCTAGATCCTTTGTCCAACCATTCTAAGTGTTTTTCTCCTTCATTTTAATTTTTCTCCCATCTCTGTTTCTTTTTCTAACACCTTTTTTCTGAAACCGACTCAACTCTCCCACATCTTACTAACCTACCAAGAATAAAAAATTCTATATTTACATATTTATTTATTTTTTTAGAAAAGGAGGATGACCCCCGGCCTCTGCATCTGGGAGATGCATGCGCCCATTTTATTGATTATTCTCGAGGACCTTACAAAGTATAACAACAATATGTCTGAATCTACCATCTTGCCAACATCTGTCGCTACCCTATCCATATGATGAAGGGGTGCAAGCCGGGCCATATACCCAGACCTCTCACCTAAGCCTACATCTAAAGCCGGAGGCCCCGACCGAGCCATCTACCGGGTTCGGGGCACAAACCGATCTGACTCACTCACATGTGGCGTCGCCGCCATCTTCCACTGGACCATCTTCAGATCATATTGAGGTGTCAACCTTAGCATGTCCTCCGTCATCGACGCCACCACGACGCCAAATGATGACCACCACCTTCGCGAAACTTGGAAGGTCTTCCGCCATGGACGCCACCACGTCGCCAAACGACGACCTCCACCTACGCGAGTCCATCTCCAAGCAACAGACATAGATCCATGCTAGGATAGGTTCGCACGACCGCCGTCGCCCACCACCCACAAGCGCCACCCAACCCCAAGGTTCCCAAAGCGGCGCCTTCAAGAAGGTAACGGCGCCGTGAGCGTCGCCGCCGCCCAACAAAGTTAGGGCTTTCGCCCGGGAGACCTAGGGGAAGGGGAAGTGAGGAGATCACTCCATACTGACGCCTCCAAGGAGGGGAATGGCGCCGAAGGCGTTGCCGTCGGCGCGGCCGTCCATGGCCGGCCAGGGATTTCGCCTGAACTAGATCCCCGCCACCAGCAGCGCCTCCTTTACACAACAAGCGCAACCCGACCAGGCTGGCCCGCACACCGAACAGAGGAGGAGGGGAGGCGCCAGATCATGCGCACCGACCGTCGCAGAGGCCGGCGCCACCCGCCAACGACCACCGGGATCCCGCCGCCCGTACGGCCAGGACGCCAGATCCACCGATTGTACAACTGCTCGCGAGAGACTGCCGTGCCTCGCCAAAAGGAGCTGCCGCTCCAGATCCGGGACTCCCCACGCAGAGCCAGGGCAGCCGAGATCCCGCCGCCACCATCCTTGGCGCCCCGGGTTTGCACGGCGGCTGCCTCAGGCGGCGGCGAGGAGGTGGGACGAGGTGCAGAGGGGGCCGAGGCGGCGCGGCTAGGGTTCCCCCGCCACCGCCGGGGGAGGCGACACGGGGGTCGCGAGAGAGGTTCTCAGGCTTGGCTCGTGCCTGTTAAACTTTCTATATGTACATACTTAGAAAGAACTTAACATTTCTATTTCAATCTTTCCTTTGTCCAACCTCTCTAGTTACTCTCCTCCCTTCTTCCTCCTTTTTGATTTTATCCTTCTATCTTTGTTTTTCTCCCACCGGTTTTCCTTGAAACCAACTCAAGAGTCCCACGTCTTACTAACTCATCAAAATAAAATAACATTTCCTTTCATAAGTCAATAACTTTTTATCAAATAGGTGCTTAATAATAAGATGACACGTAGATCATGTCAATTGCGTACATTTTTTAAGGTTTTAGCACACCAATGTAATAATAGACGTCCACTCATGTCAATTGCGAATAGGTGCTTAATAATAATCTACTGTAATATTTATGCTACATCCTAAAAAAAGTTTACCGCAACGCATGGACAATTATCTAATATGATAAAAATTATTTGTCTCCATGATGTTGTTATCATGTAACGATGGACGGTAAGAATGGTTCAGCACTAAATTTGCAAGATTTTGATGGATCAAGCATCGATACTGCACCAAGTTTAAGATAAATCTCCATCGATCTACTTCTTATTTTCCATGTTTGTGTGTGTAAGTTTTTCTAGTACACACATGTATATGCCAATAGGTAAGTACAGTACTACCTCCGTTCATTTTTATAAGTCAGTTTCAAACAGCTGAAATTAAGATGTTTTACATTCTATCTGAAATGTCTACAACACCTTATAAAAGTAAACAGAGAGAGTATATTTTTCGTTTCTCAACTAGTCGAGGAGCGTGTGTTTATTCCCAATAAATACAGACAAACAAACCCCTCAACTCTAAACCGGTCAGGCTTAGGCTGTCCGTAATGGTAGTATCATAGGTAGTATCATGCATATCAACTAGGCAATTTTGATGAGGTGTCATAGAATTAAATGAAGAAAGAGAGGGTTGAGTATCATATCATGATACCGTATCATATTAAATGATGTGCTACTATGTGTCTTGCATGACAATAAATGAATTAACCTATGATATTAACATATGATACTATGCATTACGGATGTGGTATCATACATTAGTATCGTATGCATGATACTAGTAATATGATACTACCCATTACAAGCAGCCTTAGTCCCTCGTTACAAATATACTCCATTTACTTTGCTTCCTTAACTTCTTTGTTGTGCTGATTTTTCTTAGACCGAAACAGTAAAACAAGCGGTCTAGGATAAATTGTGTTTTTATTTTTTTCACGCGTTGAAACAACACAAGTGAGGCCAACTTCAGCGCACGACCCCATCGGCCCAGCGCGCGGACGCAAACGGACTTTTGTCTGTTTTCTGTCCGCTTTTGACCCATCTCCGGCCCAAGTTTAGGCTGCCTTTGGGGTGAAACGGACAGACTGGACGCGCGTGCCTATCCTCCCCTGGCCTGTCCGTCGGTGGCACATGCCTCTCTTTTTCTATCCCCACCCCACCCCCACCCACCGAGCCCTCCAGTCGTACCCCCCGCCACTCTTGTCCCTCGCCGCCGCCGTCGTCGCCGCTACCATTTGCCGTTGTGCAGCTCGGACGCGCGCTCGCCCCAAACCTTTGTAGGCCCCGCTCCCTCGACGCCCCCGAGCTACCCAACCATGACCACCTGATTTGCGTCCCCAGCGGTCGGATTTGGAGCGGATCCGGCCGGACTTTGGGCTCGCCCGGCTGCGGGGAGGCCACGCCGTGCCATGGACTGGCCGGACACCGGGCCAAGACCTCCCGGCAAGGCCGCAATGCCACATGCGGGTACTGATTCCTTTTCTAGCAGTTCGGGTCTACGCCGTCGGCGGTTCGCAGGCAGATATACAAGAACGGCGGGAGGCTTGGGTCGGTGCTGGCCCAAAGGCTGTCGGCGCACCGTTGCCACTTATTAAGTGCGACAACTGCTCAAGGAAGATCCAGCATCGCATGTCTATAACGCCGGAACATCGTGGATGGGTGTTCATCAAGTGCCCAAACGATGGGGAAGTATGTGCCCAAACGAGCATCGTTTGTGGTTTCGGATTGACTACTTGGGTTAACTTAATTTTTGTGTGGTGTAGAATGGATGCGACTTTTGATATTGAAAAGAAAAATACATTGATATTTTGATACAACGTAAATTAGTAAATGTTCATGCACTTTTAGTCACAATAGAGGATAGAAATAAGAATAGTGCACTTTGTTGCTACAATAGATGCTATAGATGAAAGTAGATGTGAGAAAGCAACATTAACTTCTTTAGACACGAAGAAGATAGAAGCACGCAAGATCGAGCCTCCATAGATCAACAATGAATGCATCGAGAAGGCACTAATCCAACTTATAAGAGCAGTTATGGAAGTTGGATTTATTTTTAAATATCTTCTTGTGGTTTTTTTTTGATCTTGCTATTTTAATCAAAATTCCATGATGTACTATCATGTATCAAAAATCAATGATAAAAGTAAAAAGATATGTGTTTAAAAAAAGTGTATGCGGACAGGATGCGGTCGAAAAGCGGCCGTGCGTTGGACGCACGACCGACGCATTTCAAAAAAGCTCCGGACACGACATCATTATCCGTCTCAAACACACAAAAACCGAACTAAACGAACGTCTGAATGGGGTGGCAGGCTGAAGTTGGCCTCACTGCAACAACTACTCGCTGTCGTTCCGGCCATATGCTCCACGCGCATAGGTTGTGTTGCACTGCTACTGTTACATAGGTACACGCCTGCAGAGGCCAAGCTACGTTTCCTACCCGTGGTCTATGAACCTATCCACAGGTAGGTGCTATCAGCCTAGTCACTCTGCACGCCGTCTCCTTTCCTTCAGTCACAGTTCCAAGGTCTGAACCAAACCAAATGAGGCGAGTCAGTGGGAGGCGTGCTGGCCTGAGTCAACAAGGACCTGGCTAGAACCGGCGGTCCCGGACGGGGTTCGACGACAGTGAAGCGACAGCTGCAAGTTTTACTGCATCCCGTTGCACTGCTACGAACGTCTCCAAAAGCAAAGTATCCACGTCTTGTCCATGCAAACATTTGTTCGACGCCTTAAAAAAACATTTGTTGGACGACAGAGATATATTTTGATTATAATTTTATAAATCTGTTTTCTTTCACAATACAAATGCAAGTATTTATATACATGCACATACACTCATCCTTATAAAAAAATATACGCACACCTTATCTTGATGAGCATCTTTGAAAGACTGAACTGACATATCATCTTGAGATTTACGAAGTCAATGTAGACGCCTCATTGTCAATAAAAACGTCTCCTCCCACTGAATGTGCATCATCAAGAATTCAAAAGTAAATCCACAAATAAATGCGAGCACCAGAACTTAAACCCTGATGGACTGCGAATATCACCGTCCCTCTAACCATCCAACCACAAGTTGGTTCACATTATAATTTTAACTAACAAAATATATGTTGCACATAGCAAGAAAAATATCATTGGAAACTATGTTCAAATACCAATCCAACGATATATTTTTTCATGATATGCATTAACATTTGGTTAGTTAAATTTATAGTAAAATTTGACACGAAATACAAAGGAGATCAACAAATCTAGACGTAGATAAGTACAACACAACACAAAAGCCTAAAAAATGGTTGGGTGTAGGAGCACATGTTACAAAGAGCCAACTATAAGGCAACACTAGTAAGACAACAAGGTGACAAACTTTGTGAGAGCACACGCAAGAGCAACATTGAAACTACTCACATAGGATAACACAGGGTTCCACACACTAGAGAGCTACACCATTGCCAACCCCTAGACATCGAACACCCAACATTAGGGTTGCCTTGCCCATGCAAGGTGAAGATGGTGGAGGGGGAGACGTCGGCTCACTGAGATTGCACAAAGAGTAGGTCAATTCACCATCGAAAGAGAATGTTAGTTGGTGCATAGCAACAGAGTAATGTCAAGCTCACAAAGAGGCCTCACAAGGAAATATCTCCAACAAAGGTCGGTCATAGACAATGGCAGAGTGTGAATGGAGGGCACTCACAATATAAGTTGGTGAGAACAAATGATCCAAACAGGGGTCGTATAGAGTGTTTCAGGTAAGCTCCCATGGAAAGGACATGAGAATATCACGTTGTTGAGAAGGAAACCTCAACAAGAGGGATCACAGATGGTCCAAGATCCTAGGCTCGATGCATAGAACTTCACAACGCCTCCTCTAAGATGGTTAGTGGCACCGAAGTGGCGACACTGTTTTTTCCCCCAACAAGGAGCTAGGGTTGGTCTTTCTCTCGGAGTTGGAGCACATATAATCATAGGGCATGTGACACAAGGGCGCAAACGCGAAGAGCGCGGGGAAGGGCCAAAGTCGGAAAGGAGGTGGGGTCAGCAAAGCTCTGTTGCCTCTTGAGCTTGCGTTGGTTTTTCCCTTGAAGAGGAAAGGGTGATGCAGCACAGGAGCAGTAAGTATTTCCCTCAGTTTGAGAACCAAGGTATCAATCCAATAGGAAAATCAAGCCAAGTGTCCAGAGTACCTGCGCAAACATAAACGAGCTTGCACCCAACACTATAAAGGGGTTGTCAATCCCTTCAAGATTGATTGCAAAGTGAGATCTGAAGGCGGAAAGTGCAACGGAGTAAAAGTGAAAGGCTGAAAATATGGTGTGAAGTAGACCCGGGGGCCATAGTGTTCACTAGAGGTTTCTCTCAAAATAGCAAGTATTACGGTGGGTGAACAAATTACTGTCGAGCAATTGATAGAACGGCGCAAAGTCATCACGATATCTAAGGCAATGATCATACATATAGGCATCACGTCCGAGACAAGTAGACCAATACTTTCTGCATCTACTACTATTACTCCACACATCGACCGCTATCCAGCATGCATCTAGTGTATTGAGTTCATGACGAACAGAGTAACGCCTTAACCAAGATGACATGATGTAGAGGGATAAACAAAAACCAATGATGTAAACCCCATCTTTTTACCCTTGATGGCAACAACACGATGCGTGCCTCGCTACCCCTTCTATCACTGGGTGAGGTCACCGCACGGTATGAACCCAAAACCAAGCAATTCTCCCATTGCAAGAATCATAGATCAAGTTGGCCAAACAAAACCCACAACTCGAAGAGAATTACAAGGATATGAAATCATGCATATAAGAGATCAGAAGAAAATCAAATAAGATTCATAGATAATCTGATCATAAATCCACAATTCATCGGTTCTCGACAAACAAACCGCAAAAGAAGATTACATCGGATAGATCTCCATGAAGATCATGCAGAACTTTGTATTGAAGATCCAAGAGAGAGAAGAAGCCATCTAGTTACTAGCTATGGACCCGAAGGTCTATGGTGAACTACTCACGCATCATCAGAGAGGTCATGGTGTTGATGAAGAAGCCCTCCGTATCCGAATCCCCCCTCCGGCAGGGCACCAGAACGTGCCCTAGATGAGATCTTGCGGAGAGAAAAGCTTGCGGCGGCGGAAAAGTATTTTCGTGGATCTCTCTCGCAGTTTTGGATTTTTCAGGAATTTATAGGTGGAAGAGGTAGGGAACACGAGCCACAGGGGGCCCACAAGCTTGCTAGGCGCGGTCCTTCCCCCTGGCCGCGCCTAGGGGGCTTGTGGAGTCCCGTGGGGGCCTCTGCCTTGGTTCTCAAGTCCCGTGCGTATCTTCTGTTCCGGAAAAAATATGTTCGGAAGTTTTATTCCATTTGGACATCGTTTAAAATCCTCCTCTGAAAAGGGTCAAAAACACGGAAAAAACAGGAACTGGCACTTGGCACTGAGTTAATAAGTTAGTCCCAAAAAAGATATAAAAGGCATACAAAACATCCAAAGTTTGACAAGATAATAGCACGAAACCATCAAAAATTATAGATATGTTGGAGACGTATCAAGCATCCCCAAGCTTAACTCCTGCTCGTCCTCGAGTAGGGAAGTAATAAAGACTGAATTTTTGATGTGGAATGCTACCTGGCAGAGTTGTCCTTTGTAACTTATTTCATGTGACATGAATGTTCAGATCCGTAAGATTCAAAACAATAGTTTGCTATTGACATGAAAACAATAATACTTCAAGAAAACTAGCAAGGTAAGCATGAACTTTCGAAATAACAAGGCCAAAGAAAGTTATCCCTACAAAATCATATAGTCTGGCTATGCTCCATCATCCCCACCCCACTAATTTAAATCATGCACAACCCCGGTATTGGCCAAGTAATTGTTTTCACACTATTACTTTCTCAAACCTTTTCCAACTCTCACGCAATACATGAGCGTGAGCCATGGATATAGCACTATGGTGGAATAGAGTGTGGTGGTGGTTGTGAGACAAAAAGGAGGAGATGGTCACATTGACTCGGCGTATTAAAGGGCCATGGAGATGCCCATTAATAGATATCAATGTGAATGAGTAGGGATTGCCATACAACGGATGTACTAGAGCTATAAGTATGTGAAAGCTCAAAAGGAGAACTAGTGGGTGTGCATCCAACTTGCTTGCTCACGAAGACCTAGGGCAATTTTGAGGAAGCCCATCATTGGAATATACAAGCCAAGTTAAATATGAAAATTCCCACTAGCATATGGTGGTGACAAAACAAGAGGCTCTCAATCATGAAGAACATGGTGCTATTATGAAGCACAAGTGTGGAAAGAGATAGTATCATTGTCCCTTCTCTCTTTTTCTCTTTTTTTGTTTGGGCTCTTTGGCCTCTTTTTTTTCTTTTTTTATGTGGGCAACTTTGGCCTCTTTTTTTATTTCCTCCCATGTGACAATGCTCTAACAATGATGATCATCACACTTTTATTTACTCATAGCTCAAAGCTTAGAACGATGATGGCTCTATAGGAAATGCCTCCGGCAGTGTACCGGGATGTGCAACGATCTAGCTTGGCGTATGACGTTGAAACATCTCGCTAGCTATCTTACGATCATGCAATGGCAGTATGAGAGTGACGGCACAAGTCATGAGATAGAACGGTGGGAGTTGCATGGCAATATATCTCGGAATGGCTATGAAAATGCCATAGTAGGTAGGTATGGTGGCTATTTTGAGGAAGGCATATGGTGGGTTTGTGCACTGGCAAAAATTGCGCGGTACTAGAGAAGCTAGCAATGGTGGAAGGTGAAAGTGCATCTATACCATGGACTCACATTAGTCATGAAGAACTCACATACTTGTTGCGAAAGTTTTTATTAGTAATCGAAACAAAGTGCTAAACGCATACTCCTAGGGGAAGGGTTGGTAGGTGTAAACCATCGCACGATCCCGACCGCAACACAAAGGATGACAATCAATAGATCAGCTATGCTCCGACTTCCTAACATAGCGGTTCACCATACGTGCATGTTACGGGAATCACTAACTTCAACACAAGTATTTCTAGATTCACAACACCCTACTAACGTAACTCTTAATATTACGAAATCCACGTCTCAAAACTAATTGAGAGGAATAAAACTTCTCTTTCTACTCAATGCACATGAAGATGGAAGTTTTATTGTATCCTCTTTGGATACCTATCACCTTTGGGACTACGTTCATAGCACAAGCCAACTACCAAGTTATGCACCGCCATGCTCTAAAAGATCTAAGTGAAGCACATAGAGAAACATGGTCTAGCTCAAAAGATATAAGTGAAGCACAATGAGCATTCTAGCAAATTCACAATGAGTGCGTGACTCTCTCAAAAGGTGTGCAACAAGGATGATTGTGACACAACAAAAATAAAAGACTCCTACGATACAAGACGCTCCAAGCAAAACACATATCATGTGGTGAATAAAAATATAGCTCCAAGTAATGTTACCGATGGATTGAAGACGAAAGAGGGGATGCCTTCCCGGGGCATCCCCAAGCTTAGGCTTTTTGGTGTCTAGGTGAAATAGAGTGTGGTGGAGGTTGTGAGGCAAAAAGGAGGAGATGGTCACATCGACTCAGCGTATCAAAGGGCTATGGAGATGCCCATCAATAGATATCAATGTGAATGAGTAGGGATTTCCATGCAACGAATGCACTTAGAGCTATAAGTGTGTGAAAGCTCAAAAGGAAAACTAGTGGGTGTGCACCCAACTTGCTCGCTCACGAAGACCTAGGGCAATTTTGAGGAAGCCCATCACTGGAATATACAAGCCAAGTTATATAACAAAAATTCCACTAGTATATGGAAGTGTCAAAACGGGAGACTCTCTACCATGAAGAACATGGTGCTATTATGAAGCACAAGTGTGGAAAAAGATAGTAGCATTGTGCCTTCTCTCTTTTTCTCTCATTTTTTTTGTTTGGGCTCTTTGGCCTCTTTTCATTTTTTTTGTCGGCATCTTTGGCCTCTTTTTTTCCTCACATGGGACAATGCTCTAATAATTATGATCATCACACTTTTATTTACTCATAGCTCAATGCTTAGAGCAATGATGACTCTATAGGAGATGCCTCCGGCAGTGTACCGGGATGTGCAACGATCTAGCTTAGCGTATGACGTTGAAACATCGCGCTAGCTATCTTACGATCATGCAATGGCAATATGAAAGTGACGACACAAGTCATGAGACGGAACGGTGGGAGTTGCATGGAAATATATCTTGGAATGGCTTTGAAAATTCCATAATAGGAAGGTATGGTGGCTGTTTTGAGAAAGGTATATGGTGGGGTTTTGCACCGGCGAAAGTTGCGCGGCACTAGAGAGGCTAGCAATGGTGGAAGGTGAAAGTGCATCTATACCATGGACTCACTTTAGTCATGAAGAACTCATATAGTTATTGCGAAAGTTTTATTAGTAATCGAAACAAAGTGCTAAACGCATACTCCTAGGGGAAGGGTTGGTATGTGTTAACCATCACACGATCCCGACGGCCACACAAAGGATGACAATCAATAAATCAATTATGCTCCGACTTCCTAACATAGCGGTTCATCATACATGCATGCTACGGGAATCACTAACTTCAACGCAAGTATTTCTAGATTCAGAACACCCTACTAACATAACTCTAATATTACCAAATCCATATCTCAAAACTAATTGAGAGGAATCAAACTTCTTTTTATAATCAATGCACATGAATATGGAAGTTTTTATTATATCCTTTTGGATGCCTATCATCTTTAGGACTACTTTCATAGCACAAGCCAATTACCAAGTTACTCAGAGAGAGCACTCTCAAAAAGATATAAGTGAAGATCGAGAGTTCTTATTTCTCCAAAATATGACATCGCCGTGCTCTAAAAAGATCTAAGTGAAGCACTAGAGCAAAGTTATCTAGCTCAAAAGATATAAGTGAAGCACATGCAAGCTAAATTGCCTAACTCAAAAGATATAAGCGAAGGTCAATGAGTATTCTAGCAAAATCACTATGAGTGCATGTCTCTCTCAAAAAGGTGTGCATAAAGGATGATTGTGACACAACAAAAAGAAAAGACTCCTATAATACACGACGCTCCAAGCAAAACACATATCATGTGGTGAATAAAAATATAGCTCCAAGTAACGTTACCGATGGATTGAAGACGAAAGAGGGGATGCCTTCCCGGGGCATCCCCAAGCTTATGCTTTTTGGTGTCCTTGAATTTGGCTTGGGATGCCTTGGTCATCCCCAAGCTTGAGCTCTTTCCACTCTTTATCCCATTGTCCATGAGAACATCACCCAAAACTTGAAAACTTCACAACACAAAACTTAAACAGAAACTCGTGATAACATTAGCATAAGAAAACAAACCACCATCTCTTTATGGACTGTAGCAAACTTGATTTCTATTTATATTGGTGTTAGATTACTGTATTCTCACTTTTCCATGGCTAGTACCCCCGATACTATCCATAGTTTTATCAAAATAAGCAATCAACACAACAAAAACAGAATCTGTCAAAAACAGACCAGTCTGTAGCAATCCGTATACTTCGTATAGTTCTGGTATCCCAAAACTTCTAAAAAATTATGACAATTAGGGAAATAGGCATATCAACCAGCAGAAAAAAGAACCAACTCGAAATCTCTTTCTGGATAGGAATTAAAAATAATTTCATGAGCGCAAAGTTTCTGTCTTTTTCAGCAAGATCATACAACCATCACCAAAACTAGTCATAAAGGTTTTACTTGGCACAAACACAAAAATAAACACAAAAAACGCAATCATAACAGAAATATGATATTGTGGACACAACAAAACAGAAAGAAAAAAGCAAAGATAAATTCATTGGGTTGCCTCCCAACAAGCGCTATTGTTTAACGCCCTTAGCTAGGCATAAGGCGATAGAATCAAGTATCGTCGTCCTTGGTGCTCAAACCATAAGTAGCCCTCATCATGGATTCATAAGGCAATCTTATTTTCTTTCTAGGAAAATGTTCCATGCCCTTCTTTAATGGAAATGGAAATCTAATATTCCCTTCCTTCATATCGATGACAACACCAATAGTCCTTAGGAAAGGTCTGCCAAGAATGATAGGACATGTCGGATTGCAATCAATATCAAGCACAATGAAATCTACGGGTACATAGTTCCTATTTGCAATAATAAGAACATCATTGATCCTTCCCATAGGTTTCTTAACAGTAGAATCCACAAGATGCAAATTAAGAGAGCACTCATCAATCTCATTGAAGCCTAGAACATCACATAAAGACTTTGGAATAGCGGAAACACTAGCACCCAAATCACACAAAGCATTGCATTCATAGTTTTTGATCTCTATTTTGATAGTAGGTTCCCACTCATCATGAAGTTTTCTAGGAATAGAAACTTCCAACTCAAGTTTCTCTTCAAGAGATTTCATCATAGCATCAACGATATGCTCCGTAAAGGCCTTGTTTTGGCTATAAGCGTGTGGAGAGTTTAGCATGGATTGCATCAAGGAAATACATTCAATCAAAGAGAAACTATCATAATTGAATTCCTTGAAATCCAAAGTAGTAATTTCATTACTACTCAAAGTTTTGATATCCTCTACTCCACTTTCAATGCTTTTAGCATCAAGATAGATAGACTCCGAATCATTGGGGCGTTTCTCAACCAAAGTGGATTCATATCCAGCCCCATCATCATTAGGTTTGACATTCGAAAAGAAGGATTCAATGGGAGTCACACCAAGCACTTTAAGATCTTCGTGATTCTCATCACGAGAACACGCCTATTTAAGTCATTCATGTCTAGCACGAATTTGGGCGGTTCTTTCTTTACTCTCATTGATGGAAACACGCATAGCTTTCAAAGTTTCATCCATATTGATCTTGTGAGGAGCACATCTCAATATCAAAGCATCAATATCAAGAGACATTCTATCAACGGTCCTAGCCAAGTCATCAATTTTGAGTAGTTTTTCTTCTATGGACGCATTGAAAATCTTTTGAGAGTTGATAAACTCTTTAATATTACTCTCTAGATCAGAGGGTAATTTATTGTAATTTCCATGAGCATTGTTGTAGGAATTGCCAAAGTTATTAGAGGGATTACTAGGAAAAGGCCTGGGAATAAAGATTCCTCTATAAGCATTGTTGTTGCCAAAATTATTCCTACCAACAAAATTAACATCCAAGATCTCATTGCTACTCTCAATCAAGGAAGACAAGGGCATATCATTTGGATCTAAAGGAGCACCTTTAATAGCAAGCAATTTCATTAACTCATCCATCTTAGCACTCAAAGAGTTAATTTCTTCTATAGCATGCACTTTTTTACTAGTAGGTGACCTTTCAGTGTGCCATTGAGAACAGTTTGTCATGATATTGTCTAGGAGTTTTGTGGCTTCTCCTAATGTGATTTCCATGAAAGTTCCACCGGTGGCGGAATCCAAAATATTTCTAGAAGCAAAATTCAAACCAGCATAGAAGATTTGTATAATCATCCAAAGACTCAAGCCATGAGCGGGACAATTTCTAATCATCAATTTCATTCTCTCCCAAGATTGTGCAACATGTTCATGATCTAGTTGCTTAAAATTCATGATATCATTACGGAGAGAGATAATCTTAGCCGGTGGAAAATACTTGGATATATAAGCATCTTTACACTTGTTCCAAGAATCAATGCTATTTTTGGGTAAAGATGAAAACCAAGTTTTTGCTCAATCTCGCAGTGAGAACGGAAATAGCTTCAATTTAATCACGTCATTATCCACATCTTTCTTCTTTTGCATATCGCATAACTCAATGAAGGTATTAAGGTGGGATGCGGCACCTTCGCTAGGAAGGCCGGAAAATTGCTCTTTCATAAAAAGATTCAGCAAAGCAGCATTGATTTCGTATGATTCCGCACTAGTGGCGGGAGCAATCGGAGTACTAATAAAATCATTATTATTAGTATTCGAGAAGTCACAAAGTTTGGTGTTTTCAGTCATGGTGACTTCAGCAAGCAGACAAGCACACAAGCGAATAGAAAGCAAGCGAAAGAAAAGGGCGAATGAAAAAGGCAAATATTTTTGTAATTTTTTGTTTCTCAGAAGTGGGGAGAGGAAAACGAGAGGCAAAAAAGTAAATGCAAGAGATGAGTTTGTGATAGTTACTTGGATAAGCTTCACTTAGAATAGTCCCCGGTGCCAAAAATTGACACGTTGAAGGGAGACTATTCTTGACTTGATACTCCCCGGCAACGGCGCCAGAAATTTTTCTTGCCACCTCTTGAGCTTGTGTTGGTTTTTCCCTTGAAGAGGAAAGGGTGATGCAGCACAATAGCAGTAAGTATTTCCCTCAGTTTTGAGAACCAAGGTATCAATCCAGTAGGAGTATCAAGGCAAGTCTCCAAAGTACCTGCACAAAAACAAAGAAACTTGCACCCAACGCTATAAAGGGGTTGTCAATCCCTTCACGATTGATTGCCAGGTGAGATTTGAAGGCGAAAAGTGCAACAAAGTGTAAGTGTAGAGCTGAAAATATGATGTGAAGTAGACCCGGGGCCATAGTGTTCACTAGAGGCTTCTCTCATGATAGCAAGTATTACGGTGGGTGAACGAATTACTGTCGAGCAATTGATAGAACCGTGCAAAATCATGATGATATCTAAGGCAATGATCATATATATAGGCATCACGTCCGAGACAAGTAGACCGATACTGTCTGCATCTACTACTATTACTCCACACATCGACTGCTATCCAGCATGCATCTAGTGTATTGAGTTCATAACAAACAGAGTAACGCCTTAAGCAAGATGACATGATGTAGAGGGATAAATTCATGCAATAGATATAAACCCATCTTTTTTACCTTTGATGGAAAAACCATGATGCATGCCTTGCTACCCCTTCTGTCATTGGGTGAGGACACCACACTGTATGACCCAAAACCAAGCACTTCTCCCATTGCAAGAATTGTAGATCAAGTTGGCCAAACGAAACCCACAACTCAAAGATAATTACAAGGATACGAAATCATGCATATAAGAGATAAGAGGAAACTCAAATAACATTCATAGATAATCTGATCATAAATCCACAATTCATCGGATCTCGAAAAAAAAACCGCAAAAGAATATTACATCGGATAGATCTCCATGAAGATCATGTAGAACTTTGTATTGAATATCCAAGAGAGATAAGAAGCCATCTAGCTACTAGCTATGGACCCGAAGGTCCATGGTGAACTACTCACGCATCATCGGAGAGGCAATGGTGTTGATGAAGAAGCCCACCGTGTCCGAATCCCCCCTCCGGCAGGGCACCAGAACGTGCCCCAGATGGGATCTTGCGGAGACAGAAGCTTGCGGCGGCCGAAAAGTATTTTCGTGGCTCTCTCCCGTGGTTTCAGATTTTTAGGTAATTTATAGGCGGAAGAAGTAGGGCAAAGGATCCACGGGGGGCCCACAAGCCTGCTAGGCGCCCCCCCCAGGCCGCGCCTCGGGGGCTTGTGGCCTCCCCCGGGATCCTCTGCCTTGGTTCTCAAGTTCCATGGGTACCTTCTGTTACGGAAAAAATCATTCCGAAGATTTTATTCCGTTTGGACTCCGTTTAATATTCTTCTCTGAAAAGGGTCAAAAACACGAAAAAAACAGGAACTGGCATTTGGCAATGAGTTAATAGGTTAGTCCCCAAAAAAGATATAAAATGCATATAAAACATCCAAAGTTGACAAGATAATAGCATGGAACCATCAAAAATTATAGATACGTTGGAGACGTATGAGCTGGTCATCCGAAGAGAGCGTGATAAGAGCTTTTAATCTTAAGCACCTCAAAGGACAAAGAATCACATCTACAATTGACCTCCGAACCAAAAGCAACGTCTAGCTTGATCCGCTCGATTGGATATGCTGACTTTCGAGGAACAATCCCATGAAAAATTGTGGAAGAGGGATGTAGCCGTTTCTCTGATAGATTCATCCTTTTGAACGTGTCATAATATAAGATGTTAATGCTGCTTCCGGCGTCCATGAGTACCTTTGTGAGCTTATAACCACCAACTTGAGGTGGCACCACCAAAGCGAGACCACGTGGGTTATCAAGCCGGGATGGATGATCGTCTCTGCTCAAAGTTATCGGCTATTCTGCCTAATTTAAGTATGCAGGGATGACCGACTCTACCATATTGATGGCTCTTTGCTGGACCTTACGATCACGCCTGCAAGTGTTGGTCATGAACACATGATACTGCTTGATGTGTGATACGTCCTTTATGCATCATGAATTATTATTAATACATATGATATTCCTGTCCATTATTCCTCATTATTATACAATTCTTATGCCTTTTCTCTTTGAATATGCAAGGTACACCACAAGGAGGGAAATTACTGGAAACTGGAGTTCTGGACGTGAAAACCAAGAAAAAGGGCAAAAAATCACTAGAATCCAAATGACCTGAAGTTTCACGGAGAATTTATATGGAATATATAAGAATTACATATCATAGGGGGGGCACCTGTGGGCCATGAGCCAACGTGACGTGCCCACCCCCCTAGGAGCGCCCTGTTGCCTCATGGTCCACCAGCAGATCTCCCGACCCCATCTTCTCCTATATGGTGTGTTTTAACCTATAAAAAATCATAAGGGTGCTTTTGGGACGAAGCGCCATCGTCTCGAGGTGGAAACCTGGGTAGAAGCCCTTTTTCTCTTCGACAGAGAGATTCTGCCCGGGAATTGCTCTTTGGGAGGGGGAAATCGAAGCCATCGTCATCACTAACGATTCCTCCTTCGTGGGAGGATAAATATTCATAAACAGCTTTGCCGATGTACTAAAATATGGGGTTATAGTACACAGGCAGCCGCGGCCCCCGGCCCGGCAAGACCCTGCCAATCAATACCAACCTCCATACCACAACAAGTGAAGACCAGAAAAAGGTCGTGACAAGCGACCTTGCCGGGAGGAGGAAAGCGAGACAACAACTGCGCCCGGCGAGGGCCCTACACATCTGTGCCACTCCACTTCATTAGGCTGACTGTTAACATCAGCAAGGTGTCGAGCGGGTAGGCGGTTAGGTGGGCCTAGTCAGAGGCATGCAGTCGCTTAAAGACTCCCGTCTCACGGTGTGTCAAGCTAATAGAAGGTAGCTGGGTGAACGACAGAAAAGGAAAGGCAATCCTTGCTGGGAAGCACCATGAGCATGCCACCTCATGATGCATTTAATGCGTTTGTCTCTGTCCGTCAGAGTTAGGTATTTCCCATTGTTGCTTCTGTCAGTAGCTTTGGCAGTTAGCCGGTGGACTATTCTCGCACAAAAGACCAATTTAACCATTGTGGTAACCCCGTAAACTATAAAAGGAGGACCATGGATACCTTTAGAAAGGTCGAAACCCCGTTTATTCCACGCGCATAGCTTCTGCCCTCAAGCATCCTTGCCGAGCGAGCGCGTGATAACCCACAAGTATAGGGGGTCGCAACAATTTTCGAGGGTAGAGTATTCAACCCAAATTTATTGATTCGACTCAAGGGGAAGCCAAAGAATATTCTCAAGTATTAGCAGTTGAGTTGTTAATTCAACCACACCTGAAAGATTTAGTATCTGCAGCAAACTATCAGTAGCAGAGTAGTATGATAGGAGCAGTAGCAACAGTAACCAGTAGCAGCAAAGTGACAGCAGTAGCAACAGAGTAACAACAGCAGAAGTGACAGCAGTAGCAGCAAAGTAACGTAGCAAGGACCAGTAGTAAAAGACTCATAGGCATTGGATCGGTGATGGATGATTATGCCGGATGCTATTCATCATGCAACAGTTATAACACGGAGAGATATGTAACTAGCTCCAGTTCGTCAATCTAATGTAGGCATGTATTCCGTATGTAGTCATATGTGCTTAGGGAAAAGAACTTGCATGACATCTATTGTCCATCCCTCCCGTGGCAGCGGCGTCCTAATGGAAATTATGGGATATTAAGGTTCTCCTTTTAATAAAGAACCGGACCAACGCATTAACACTTGGTGAATACATGAAATCCTCATACTATGGTCATCTCCGGGAGTGGTTCCAACTATTGTCACTCCGGGGTTGCCGGGTCATAACACATAGTAGGTGACTACAACTTGCAAGATAGGATCAAGAACACACATATATTGGCGACAACATAATAGGTTCAAATCTGAAATCATGGCACTCGGGCCCTAGTGACAAGCATTAAGCATGGCAAAGTAGTAGCAACATCAATCTCAGAACATAGTGGATACTAGGGATCAATCCCCGTCAAAACTAACTCGATTACATGATAGATCTCATCCAACCCATCACCGTCCAGCAAGCCTACGATGAGATTACTCACGAACGGTGAAGAGCATCATGGAATTGGCGATGAAGGAAGGTTGATGATGACGATGGCGATGATCTCCCCTCTCCGGAGCCCAAAACGTTCTCCCGATCTGCCCTCCAGAGGAAGAACAGGAGGTGGCGACGCCTTCGTATCGTAAAACATGATGAACTGTTCTCCTTGATATTTTTTCCGAGCGAGACGGACTAAATAGAGCTGAGATTGCAGGCGGTGGAGCGTTGTGGGCCCCTAAGCCTGCCAGGCGCGGCCAGGGGGGCGCCTGGTGGGCTTGTGGGCTCACAGCTCCACCTCTCCGGTTGATTCTTGCGCCAGTATTTTTTATATATTCCACAAAAATTCTCCATAAATTTTCAGGTCATTCCGAGAACTTTTATTTCTGCGCAAAAACAACACCATGGCAATTCTGCTAAAAATAGCGATAGTCCGGGTTAGTTCCATTCAAATCATGCAAATTAGAGTCCAAAACAAGGGCAAAAGAGTTCGGAAAAGTAGATGCGATGGAGACGTATCAACTCCCCCAAGATTAAAGCCTTGCTTGTCCTCAAGCAATTCAGTTGACAAACTGAAAGAGACAAAAGAAAAACTTTTACGAACTCTGTTTGATCTTTTTGTTGCAACTATGTCTAACTCATAACCAGAATTTCAGCAAGATCACAAGCTAACCACATAAGCAAATGACATCTAGGTCTCACGGTAAACTCATATCAATGGCATAATCAACTAGCGAGTAAATAATAATAAGTCTCAAACGTCAATGCTTCAATCAAAACAATCATGAAGCAGTACGAATAGATGTTGTCTCACTAGCTCTTTCTGAGACCGCAAAACATAAATGCAGAGCACCTTCGAAGACCAAGGGCTGACTAAACATTGTAATTCATGGAAAAGAAGATCCAGTCACAGTCATACTCAATACAGTTAGAAGCAAAGCATAAAAATGACAGAGGTGCTCTCAATTGGTGCTTTTATAAGAAAAGGATGACTCAATAGGAACATAAATAGACATGCCCTTCGCAAAGGGAAGCATTGATTTGTAGAGATGCCAGAGCTCAAGCTTTGAAAACAGAAATGGCTAAGAGTTTTGGGTGGCATGCTTTCATTGTCAACGCAATGACTAAGAGTTTTCACCATCTTTCACGCTACACATGCTATAGGCGGTCCCAAACAGAAAAGTAAAGTTCTGACTCCCCCACCACCGATCAATAACACTCCATGACTAGCCGAATCCTCGGGTGCCGTCCATACCAACACATATCGAGTTTTGTTTGCAATTATATTTTCGATTTGAGCATGGAACTGGGAATTCCAATTACTGGCCCCTTTCTCGTGAATGATAGTGAATAAACACATATCGAGGATAACACGCCTAGCATGGAAGATACAGATAGCCCCCTGTCACCACATGAGCGGTTCGGGCATGCAAAACAGATTATTTCTTGAAGATTTAGAGAGTGGCACATGCAAATTTACTTGGAACGGCAGGTAGATACCGCATATAGGTAGGTATGGTGGACTCATATGGAAAAACTTTGGGTTTATGGAAGTGGATGCACAAGCAGTATTCCCGCTTAGTACAAGTGAAGGCTAGCAAAAGACCGAGAAGCGACCAACTAGAGAGCGACAACAGTCATCAAAATGCATTGAGATTAACTAACATTGAGTGCAACCATGAGTAGGACATAAACCACCATGAACATGAATATCATAGAGGCTATGTTGATTTTGTTACAACTACATGCATGAACATGCGCCAAGTCAAGCCACTTGAAACATTCAAAGGAGGATACCATCCTATCATACTACATCATAGTCATCTCAAAATTCATGTTGGCATCCAAGGCAAACCATTATAAGCTCCCAGCTAATTAAGCATGGCATCAGAAACTATGATCTCTAAGTTGTCATTGCAAACATGTTTCTCTCACTGCAGAGCTGAATCAGGAACGATGAGCTAGTCATATTTACAAAAACAAAATAGATCAAGTTCATACCAGCTTTTCTAGGCTCAGTTACTTCATCATATATCGTCATTATTGCCTTTCACTTGCACGACCGAACGATGTGAACAATAATAAGAGTGCTTGTGCATTGGACTAAAGCTGGAATATGCAAGCAAACACAAAGGAGAAGACAAAGTAATATGACTCTTTAACAGATAAGCAGATATGCATGCGAGAGCCACTAAACATTGTAACCATGGTCTTCTAACTTGACCCAAAGAAAAAGAAAACAATTTACACGGGAAAGCTCCCAACAAGCAAAAGAAGAAAAAGAAAATATTTTTGGGTTTTCTCAAACTAGACAAACACTCGAAAAGAAAATGAGAGAAAGAAAATAAACTAGCATGGATGATAGAGTGGCAAAGTGTGAACACCGACGAACAAAGTGAAAGCATAAGCAAGAATGTAAAGTCGGTGAGAAATACGTACTCCCGCAAGCTTAGGCTTTTGGCCTAAGTTGGTCTACTCCTAAGGAGGGAAATAACCAACTCCGGGGTACTCCAGAGTGGACTGAGGATGCCACTGCTGTGTGAGCTCCTCTGGCTCCCACTGATAAACTGGCGTCTGGTACTCGACTGGTGGCTCGGGCACGGGCACCTGTGGTTGGGCTAAGCCCCAATATGCGTAGATGTCCGAGGGCATAATAATGTACCTGCCTGCATGAAGATTGAACAAAGAAGGAGCAGGAAAAGTAATAGTCTCACGAGTACCTTGACTAAATACCAAGTTATAAATCATCCTTCTATTTATATCTCTATCAAGAAAGTCATGGCGAACCATGCTATCATAATCTAGATATCTCTCGGGAAGAAGAATCTCTTCTTCCTCGTCCAGTCTAATAGGTATCTCAAAATGTCTAGCAAGACAAGTAGCATAGATACCTCCATAGACGATGCCTTTAGAACGGTTTGTGTTCAACCGTTGAGCTAGTATAGTGCCCAAGCTATAAGTTTTGTCATTATAAAGGGATTTGCACAAGACCACAAGATCTGGGGAGCTAAGGGACCCAGCTTTTCCACGGCCAATCAAACATTTTCCCATGAATAATGAGAAGTACCGAAGCACGGGAAAATGTATGCTAGCAGCTCTAGCACAAGACACTCCTCTCTCCTCTCCTACAACAATTGTATCGATGAAAGCCTCCAAGTCCCGTGGACGAGGTTCATGAATATCCCCAACAAAAGGCAATTTGCAAACATTGCAAAAATCCTGGAGTGACATGCGTTCGGGGATATCATATAATTTGAACTCAACATAGGAGGATTCTTCCTCAGATAGAAGTTAAAGCTTTGTACGAAGATATTAGTGAGGAGGGGGTATTGCAGACACTTATCTTCAACGAAGGCGGTAAGGCCCGCGTTCTCCACCAAGTGATAAAAGTCCTCATAAAGTCCGGCGACGCGTAAGAATATATCGCTTGGCCACTCGCACGCTCGAACTTCTGCAGCTCGGGGGACCGGATACTTGGGCTTCTTCTCACTTCCATCATCCTTGGGGTCATGGCTTGAAGAGCCTCTTAAAAACCTCCTCATCTTTTCCCTTTTCTATCTCTGAAAATTTCTGAAATTTTTAGTGACTCTAAGGAAAAGTGAACAAGGCTCAACAAAACTCATAGCAACTACTCCCACAAGATCCTAGAGGCCATATTACGCATCAAAAGTACTTGGGGCCAGCTAAAATTAGCATGCAAAGCTCAAGAACAGGGTCACCAAGGCAGCAAAAATACGCGAAGTATAAGGCACTAGAGCAAAAACTAATTGGACCAACGGAGGAGTCACTTACCAAGGAGTAATTTCCCCAAAACAGTTCGGAGAATGGTCCTTTGAGCAAGGAGATCGAAAATCCCAGCAAGATGAGCAAGAACACAGGTTTGAGTTGCGAAACAATTTTTTCTGGAGGTAGGAGAAGCAGATGGGAGCTAGAATGAGTGGAGGGGGTGCACGTGGGCCCCACAAGCCAGGTAGACACAGCCAGGGGGCTGCCCGCGCCTCCAGGGCTTGTGGCCCACTAGTTCAGCCCCCGGACTAGCTCTTCGTCTTAGTATTTTTCAAAAATTCCAGAAAAAATCATACTTGATTTTCTGGACGTTCGGAGAACTTTTATTTTCGGGGTACTTTTCTACGGGACACTAAAAGCAGAAAAGAGGGAAAACTGAACTAAATCTATCATTTTTCTTCTAAGCAATCGAGATGAAAGCTTGGAACAGAGGTTTGTGACTCCTCGATTCATCCATCTCATGGTCATCAAAAGAAATCCGTCAATGAGGTTGATCAAGTCTCCTTGACAAACCTTTTCAAATCGCAAAAGAGAATGGAGAATTTTCAAATAGTCACTAGGTTACCTCAATGGGGATGTGTATCTCCCCAACAAGCAAATCATACTTCATCTTAACACGAGGAATAGGGCATTCAAAGCTCCCAATGAGAATCGATGAAGTTTTTTCGATAGCATTGATGCAATGTACTCGATATTGTTTCTTCGGGAAGTGCACCATATGCTCATTACCGTTGATATGGAAAGTGACATTGCCTTTGTTGCAATCTATAACAGCCCCTGCAGTGTTTAAAAAGGATCTTCCGAGGATGACCCCCATGGCATCATCCTCGGGAATATCCAGAATAACAAAGTCTGTAAAGATGGTGACGTTAGAAACCACAACAGGCACATCCTCGCAAATGCCGATAGGGAAAGCAGTTGATTTGTCGGCCATTTGCAGAGAGATTTTAGTGGGTGTCAACTTATCCAGTTCAAGTCTACGATAAAGAGAGAGAGGCATAACAGTAACACCGGCTCCAAGGTCGCATAAAGCAGTTCTAACGTAGTTGCCTTTAATGGAGCAAGCTATAGTGGGCACACCGAGATCACCTAGTTTCTTAGGAGTTCTACCTTGAAGGTATAGTTAGCTAGCATGGTGGAAATCTCAACCTCAGGTATCCTCCTCTTATTAGTCACAATATCCTTCATGTACTTAGCATACAGAGACATTTTGAGCATATCTGTCAAACGCATTTGCAGAAAGACAGGTCTAATCATTTCAACAAATCGCTCAAAATCCTCATCATCCTTTTTCTTGGATGGTTTGGGAGGAAAGGGCATGGGCTTCTGAACCCATGGTTCCCTTTCTTTACCATGCTTCCTAGCAGCGAAGTCTTTCTTATCGTATCTCTTATTCTTAGGCTGTTCGTTATCAAGATCAACAGGTTCAATCTCCACATCCTTATCATTGCTAGGTTGAGCATCATCATGAACCTCACTATTGATATTATCATTAGGCTCATGTTCATCACCAGATCGTGTTTCAGCATCAGAGACAGAGACATCGTTTGGACTCTCAGGTGTAGAAGCAACAGGGTTGCTAGAATGCAAATTCCTATCATCTTTCTTCTTCTCTCTAGGATGACTAGGTGCATCATTGCTAACTCCTTGAGAATCTTGTTCAATTCTCTTAGGATGACCCTCAGGATACAAAGGTTCCTGAGTCATTCTACCTCCTCTAGTGACGACTCTGACAGAATTGTCATTCAACTCATTGAGCAAGTCATTTTGAGCTTTAAGTACTTGTTCTACCTGAGTAGTAACCATAGAGGCATGTTTACTCAAGAGCTTAAGATCATTGACGTTTCTGTCCACATAAGCACCCAAATGACTAAGCATACGAGCATTCTGTTCCAATTGTCTGCTAACATAATCATTGAAACTCTGTTGTTTGGCAAAAAAAGTTATCAAATTCATCCAGGCATAAGCGAGCAGGTTTATGAAAAGGAATATCACTCTCATTGAATCTACGCACAGAATTTACTTCTACTACCTGTATCGGGTTATCAAGACCATGGATCTCTTCGATAAGCGGTAGATTTTTGACATCTTCAGATTTTCTGCCTTTCTCTTTCATAGATTTCTTAGCTTCTTGCATATCTTCAGGACTGAGGAATAGAATACCTCTTTTCTTCGGAGTTGGCTTAGGATGTGGTTCGGGAATAGTCCAAGCATTCTCATTGCACAAGATATTATTCAGTAGGATCTCAGCTTGTTCTACAGTTCGTTCCCTAAAAACACAATCGGCACAACTATCTAGGTGGTCTCTAGAAGCATCGGTAAGTCCATTATAGAAGATATCAAGTATTTCATTCTTCTCAAGAGGGTGATCAGGCAAAGCATTCAGTAGCTGGACGAGCCTCCCCCAAGCTTGTGGGAGACTCTCTTGTTCAACTTGCGCAAAGTTGTATATTTCCTGCAAGGCAGCTTGCTTCTTATGGGCAGGAAAATATTTTCCAGAGAAGTAGTAGACCATATGCTGGGGGCCACGCACACAACCAAGAGCAAGAGAAGTGAACCAGGTCTTAGCATCATCCTTTAGCGAGAAAGGAAACAACTTGAGGATATAGTAGTGGCAGATCTTTTCCTCACTAGTGAATAGGGTGGCTATATCGTGCAGTTTGGTAAGATGGGCTACAACTGTTTCAGACTCATAACTGTGAAAAGGATCAGATTCGACCAGAGTGATTAAAACAGGGTCGACAGAGAATTCATAATCCTTATCGGTCACAAAGATAGGCAAAGTAGCAACTTCGGGTCGTATTTCATCCTAGCGTTCAGAGATTTTTCTTTCCACTTGTGCAGTAAATTCTCAACATCATAGCTATCCTTACACTCAAGAAAATCCTTAGCTCTCTCCCTCCATAACATAACACTTAGGCATATCAGGCAATTCATGTCTAGGAGAGGTAGCTCTAACAGGCAAAATAACAGGTTCTACTTCAATAGTATCAGCAGTTTCAGAAGTATCATCACATCTAGCAGCAACTCTAGCAATTTGTGCATCAAGGAATGCACCAAGTGGCAAAGCAGTATCAAGCATAGCATCATCAAGCAAAGCAGTATCAAGCATAGTATCATCATAAGCATCATGGGCAGCAGAAGTAGCATCATCAAGCACATGCGACATATCAAAATTTCTAGCAGAAGGTGGTGTCGCAAACTTACTCATAACTGAAGGTGAATCAAGTGCAGAGCTAGATGGCAGTTCCTTACCTGTCCTCGTAGTTGAGGGCAAGAATTTAGTTCTTGGATCTCTTAGATTCTTCATAGTGACCAATAGACGTAAATCCCAAGTGACTCAGAGAATATAGTTGTGCCTCCCCGGCAACGGCGCCAGAAAATAGTCTTGATAACCCACAAGTATAGGGGATCGCAACAGTTTTTGAGGGTAGAGTATTCAACCCAAATTTATTGATTTGACTCAAGGGGAAGCCAAAGAATATTCTCAAGTATTAGCAGTTGAGTTGTCAATTCAACCACACCTGAAAGATTTAGTATCTACAGCAAAGTATCAGTAGCAGAGTAGTATGATAGCAGCAGTAGCAACAGTAACCAGTAGCAGCAAAGTGACAACAGTAGCAACAGAGTAACAACAGCAGTAGTGACAGCAGTAGCAGCAAAGTAACGTAGCAAGGACCAGTAGTAAAAGACTCGTAGGCATTGGATCGGTGATGGACGATTATGCCGGATGCTATTCATCATGCAATAGTTATAACACGGAGAAATATGTAACTAGCTCCAGTTTGTCAATCTAATGTAGGCATGTATTCCGTATGTAGTCATACGTGCTTAGGGAAAAGAACTTGCATGACATCTATTGTCCATCCCTCGTGTGGCAGCGGGGTCCTAATGGAAACTACGGGATATTAAGGTTCTCCTTTTAATAAAGAACCGGACCAACGCATTAACACTTGGTGAATACATGAACTCCTCATACTATGGTCATCTCCGGGAGTGGTTCCGGCTATTGTCACTCTGGGGTTGCCGGGTCATAACACATAGTAGGTGACTACAACTTGCAAGATAGGATCAAGAACACATATATTGGCGACAACATAATAGGTTCAGATCTGAAATCATGGCAATCGGGCCCTAGTGACAAGCATTAAGCATGGCAAAGTTGTAGGAACATCGATCTCAGAACATAGTGGATACTAGGCATCAATCTCCGTCAAAACTAACTCGATTACATGATAGATCTCATCCAACCCATCACCGTCCAACAAGCCTACGATGAGATTACTCATGAACGGTGAAGAGTATCATGGAATTGGCGATGAAGGAAGGTTGATGATGATGATGGCGATGATCTCCCCTCTCCGAAGCCCAAAACGGACTCCAGATCTGCCCTCCTGAGGAAGAACAGGAGGTGGCGGCGCCTCTGTATCGTAAAACACGATGAACTCTTCTCCTTGATTTTTTTCGGGCGAGACGGACTAAATAGAGCTGAGATTGGAGGCCGTGGAGCGTTGTGGGCCCCACAAGCCTGCCAGGCGCGGGCAGGGGACGGGCTCGTGCCTGGTGGGCTTGCGGGCTCACAGCTCCACCCCTCCGGTTGATTCTTGCGCCGGTATTTTTTATATATTCCACAAAAATTCTCCGTAAATTTTCAGGTCATTCCGAGAACTTTTATTTCTGCGCAAAAACAACACCATGGCAATTCTGCTGAAAACAACGTTAGTCCGGGTTAGTTCCATTCAAATCATGCAAATTAGAGTCCAAAACAAGGGCAAAAGAGTTTGGAAAAGTAGATACGACGGAGACGTATCAGCGCGTCTTTATTGAGATCATCCACATAATCCACCAAACAACACGCCATAGGGTTTTACGCTCCATGCACACCGAACCTGTCTAAACCACCCATGTACACTGCTGTCGGTGATGCTCTTTGTGCATCCTAATCTCCGCAGAACCATATCAAAGGGACCTCACTGGTCCCATAGATCGCCGGTTAAGCACCCCGAAATCTTTGGCGCGCCACGTAGGGGGATTTGGTGCACGAATCTTCTCCATCACAATGTATCTCGTCCACCATCTTCATCAAGCTCCCATGGCGCTGAAAAAGGCCAGGGGAGCATCAACAACCATTTTGTCTTTGTCGAGGCTGCCCACACCGGCTACTACACGTGACGGAGGGGGAGACGGGAATCACACTCTTCACGCTAAAGAGCGCAACCACATCACTGTGTGGACCTCCACGAACCGTGACCCGCACCCAGCCATGGTGACAACTTACAACGCACTAGCGAGGTCCGAAGGCAGCACTGCGGGGGCGGCGAACAACGCGGCTAACGCCACGACCAACGCCGTAGTGTGTAGGATGGTGTCTCCTGTGTGCACCTAGCAAGACCACCGCAATCAACGCCCCCGACCGACAGGCAGACAAGACCCCTATGCACCAACCTTAGGGTGCGCAGGGCTAGCATCATCAGCAACCTCCTGGTGAGAATGGGCAACGGACTAAGAGCAAGTACAATAAGGTACAGTCAGCAGGCTGTAAGAATTAAAATACTATATTTTTGCTGAGTTGGATGAGAGAGAAGAGGAGAGAGAAGGGAAGCGGGCTCTTCGTGAAGAGTCAGCTCTAGCACGTGCTCCTAGGTGCTCTGTGAGAATGAAAGGTGGGCCATATATGATAAAAGTAGTACTCTTTTATAGCCAACTATTGTACAAGAGAGCTATAAGCCGGGCTATAAGACTGCTTATAGCCAGCAGTTGGCCATACTATTAACCATGCTCTAAGACGTGCGGAGGTGCTCCTTCTGGCACTGTGAGGAGTCAAAACACTACCCAAGCCTCGGATTGCTCCATGCCCAAATCAGGGGAAGCTCTGGCGTAGGCCTAGCTGCTACTCAACTCCCCGCCCACACTAGAAAACATGCAACAGTGGAGGAAGACCATCCAGAGTCTGCTCAGCTTCGCGAACCGCTACCGACCAGACGCGGCAGAAACCTCGCACACCCGTCAGGCGGACCCGAAGAGGCTTTCCACCGGCTGCGGCACCATTGGAGCGCCTAGGATGCAGCCCCCCCCCCCACGACATCAATCAGCCAGTAGGTCCAATGTGCAGGACGAGCTGTCCCAAGCCTCCACGGACCCGCGGCTAAAGAAGGATCAACACCATGTCTTGAAGGACATGCACAATTAGGAAGCGCACACCATCATCAAGAGGCGACGAGATACATGTCGCCAATCAGATGGTTGCGCAAATCCAGTCGTCGATGAGCTAGCGCCGGGAGCACCCGGCAACCTGCCTTATGAGGTTGGTTGTCTGGCCTTCACCTGTGAGCTCCAGCAAGTCCGCTCGCCTTCTAGCACAGCCTTCAAGACGAAGCTGCTGGACAAGTACGACAGCAAGATCAGCCCGTTAGAGTTCCTTGGCATCTACACCATAGCGGTGCAGGCTGCCGTGTGATGCAACAAAAAGGTGCTCGCTAACTACTTTCCGTTGGCGCTCAAGCCCAACGTGAGGACTTGGCTGATGAACTAGCCAGAGAGATCTATTTCGTCGTGGGTGGATCTATGCAATCAGTTCGTTGGTGCCTGCCACAGGGATCACAAACTCCCGGGGCAGCCCAGTGATTTGCATGTGATTCCCGAGAGAGATGGCGAGACCCTCCACAAGTACGTACAAAGATTCAGTCGTGTAGACCACAACATCCCGGACATCTATCCTAACACGGTGATTGATGCATTCCATACGGACGTACACAATTGCGAGATACACAGGGAGATGAGTATCTACGCTCTGGGTGACATGTGTGCGCGGGCTGAAGAAGGAAGAAGACTTCTCGGGGAGGATGCATGTTCAGAAATTGACTCAGACGACATCAACAACGTATCCACCTCCAAGGGAAAGAGTTGGAAGCACAAGAAGAAGCGCAAGGGCAAGGCAATTATGGGTGTCGAAGGTGCCAACAACTCCATTGCCGACAAGAAGGAAAAATCCGAGGAGCCCAGCAAGGACGTTGCCGCCTGCTCCGTAGACGGCGAGGTCGCGGCAGGGAAGAAAACCAACAGGTCGTACTGCAAGATTCACCACATCAAGGGTCATGAAATTACCGAGTGCCTCCAAGTGGACCAGCTTGCTGAGAAATAGAAGTAGGAATACGAGAGGCGCGACCAGGTGAAGGGCCAGAATGGTGCATGTGGATCGAGCAAGAAGAACCATGGAAGCCATCACGGCAAGGCCAAGCAGCAGAAGGAGAAACCTGCTCAAGGCCGAGACTAGAAACCTGGAAATGAAGAAGCTGACGATGTTGATGAGGATGAAGGAGGATGTGAAGACCAAGAATTCCAGATGACTATGGATACTATGTGCATTGACGGAGGTGCATCTTTGCCCTCCTTCCATAGATAGCTGAAACATCAGGATCGTCAGGTCAATGCAGCGGAACCAATGGAAGAAGCAAGAAAACCCCTAAAATGGTCCAACACTCCCATCATCTTTGACGCTGTCGTCGGGTGTGTGCCATTGTTGGTCTCACCAACAATTCACAACCTCAAGGTGACAAAGATGTTGGTCGAAAGTGGGACTAGTTTGAACTTGATCTCGCCCGATGTGATCAAGCGGCTGCAGATTCCCGACATAGATCTCAAGCCAATAGGGTCCCTCCAGGGAGTCAACCCAGGGAAACTACAACCCAAGGGAAAGATAACTCTCCCGGTGATGTTTGGCAATGAGCTCAACTTTAGGATAGAAAGGTTCACCTTCGATGTCGCCAAGATGTCCCTGCCACACAATAGGATCTTGGGCTGACAGGCGCTGGCGAAGTTCGTGGCGGCGGCCCATCATGCCTACAACACGATAAAGTTGCAAGGGTCGATGAGCATCATCACCATCCGCGCTAACAACAAGGACGCAATCCTCTACGTCGATAAGCTGTACCGGGAAGTGGTAGCAACATCTGCTCACAAAGCACTCGCTCCGGCCGGCAAAACTCCCGTGGGGAAGAGCAAGAGCAAGAAATCTGGTAAGGACTATAATGAGGACTCCGGGAAGCATGCCGCAGGGTTATGCATGCCTGTCGAGGAATCGTGAGACACTTCTGCCACGAGGAGCAAGAAGAATAAAGTGACCACCCCCAAGACGAAGCAAGTGTCTATGCGGGAAGACGCTAATTCCTCGCGAGTGCGTTGGTTCCCTCCAAGCTGAAAGGGTGATGTAGCACATCGACGACAAGTATTTACCTCAGTTAAGAAACCAAGATATCAATCCAGTAGGAATATTCACAAGACTATGTAAGCAGCACGTGCACACAAATAGCAAATCCTCGCAACCAAACGCGTAGAGAGGTTGTCAATCCCTCATGGGTAAAGTAAGGATAGATTGATAGATGCAAATAAGAGTGATAGCAAATAGAATGCAACAAGGTATTTTGGGGGTTTTGATAATATATATCTAAAAACAAAAGAGAAAATAAAGTAGAAAAGCAAATAGCAAAGTAGAGATTGCAAATAGATGATGTGGAGTAGACCTGGGGGCCGTTGGTTTCACTAGTGGCTTCTCTCGAGAAAAATAGCAAGCGATGGGTAGACAAATTATTGTTGGGCAATTGATAGAAAAGCAAATAATTATGACGAAATTCATAACAATGATAAGGTATATAGGCATCACGTCCAAAATAAGAAGATCGTCTTCTACCTTCATGTACTTCTATTACTCCACACATTGACCGCTATCCAGCATGCATCTAGTGTATTGAGTTCATGGAGAAACGGAGTAATGCCTTAAGAAAGATGACATGATGTAGTCAAGATCTATTCATGTAGGAATAAACCCCATCTTTTTATCCTTAATGGAAACGATACATGTGTGCCATGTCTCTTTCTGTCACTCAGATTGAGCACCACAAGATCATCACGAAGCACCTCTTCCCATTGCAAGATAAAAGATCAAGTTGGCCAGAAAAACCAAATATCAGAGAAGAAATATGAGGCTATAATAATGAAGCATGAATATGTTTTCATAGATCTGATCATAAACTCACAATTGATCGGATCCCAACAAACAGACCGCAAAATAAAGAGTTACATCATATGGATCTCCAAGAGACCATTGTATTGAGAGAGAAAACGAGAGATAAAGCCATCTAGATACTGCCTACGGACCCGTAGGTCTTATATGGACTACTCACGCATCATGGGAGGAACATCAATGGAGATGGTGAACCCCTCCATGATCGTGTTGCTCTGTGGAAAAGGCTCTAGATTGGTTTTTGTGGCTGTGGAACTTGCGGCGGCTCAAACGATTTTTCATCGACTCTTCTAGGATTTCTGGAATATTGGGATATGTATAGAGCTCAGAGGCGATGCATGATACGTCTCCGATGTATCGATGATTTATGAAGTATTCATGCCATATTTGTTGGGGAACGTTGCTAGGGAAACAAAAAAATTCCTATGCACACTCAATACCTATCCATGGTGATGATAATCTACGAGAGGGGAGAGTGAATCTACATACCCTTATAGATCTCTAATTGGAAGCGTATATAACACGGTTGATGTAGTGGAAAATCTTCGCGATCCAAATCGCAGCCCGTCCGGCGATCTCATCACGATCCATCTCGATCAAGTGCCGAACGGACGACACCTCCGCGTTCAGCACACGTATAGCTTGATGACGATCCCCGCCTTCTTGATCCAACAAGAGGGGTGGAGAGGTAGACGAGTCCTCCAACATATCGGTGTGGTGGTGGTGGTGGTGAACTAATCCAGCAGGGCTTCGCCTAAGCACCGCCGAACTAGACTAGAGGAAGAAATGTGATCTAGAGGGAGAGGGAGCACGTGGCTAATTTATGGTGTACAAAAACCCTCCATACCTCTAGTATATATAGGAGGAGGGAGGGAGGAGGTTGTGCCGTAGGGCTGGCCCCTTTTCCTTAGCCGCAAGGAAGAGAGGAGGAGTCTCCTCCAATCCTAGTAGGATTAGGACTCCTTCCCACTTGGAAACTCTTTTCACCTTTTGGCCATTTTGTCTTATTCCTTCACTCCAGCCACATGGGCCCTTAGGGGAGGCTTTGGCCAGACCACGAGGGGCTGGTCTGCCTCCTCTCACAGCCCATGAAGCCCTTGGGTCGTCACACCCCTCCCGGTGGTCCCCTGGTACCCTCCCGGCACTCCCGGTACACTACCGATGAGCCCGAAACTTTTTCGGAGACCAAAACAGGACTTCCTATATATCAATATTTACCTCCGGACCATTCCGGAGCTCCTCGTGACGTTCGGGATATCATCCGGGACTCCAAACTACCTTCGGTCACCAACATACATAACTCAACTATACCGAAACGTCACCGAACCTTAAGTGTGCAGATCCTACGGGTTCGAGAACTATGCAGACATGACCTGAGACACTCTCCGGTCAATAACCAATAGTGAGACCTGGATGCCCATATTGTCTCTTACATATTCTACGAAGATCTTTATCGGTTGAACCTCTATGTCAAGGATTAAGTTAACCCCGTATGTTGTTCCCTTTGTCCATCGGTATGTTACTTGCCTGAGATTAGATCGTCGATATCTTTATACCTAGTTCAATCTTGTTACCGAGAAGTCTCTTTACTCATTCCGTAATACAAGATCCCGTGACTAATTCTTTAGTCACATCGCTTGCAAGGCTTATTGTGATGTTGTATTACCGAGTGGGCCCCGAGATACCTCTGTATCATACAGAGTGACAAATCCCAGTCTTGATTCACTCCAACCAAACAGACACCTTCGAAGATACCTGTAGAGCACCTTTATAGTCACCCAATTATGTTGCGACATTTGATACACACAAGGTATTCCTCCGGTGTCCGGGAGTGCATGATCTCATGGTCATAGGAACAGATACATTGACATGCAGAAAACAGTAGCACTAAACTGACACGGTCATATGCTACGTTTATAGTTTGGGTCTTGTCCATCACATCATTCTCCTAATGATGTGATCCCGTTAGCAAACAACATCTCATGTCTATGGCCAGGAAGCCTTGACCATCTTTGATCAACGAGCTAGTCAACTAGAGGCTCACTATGGACAGTGTTTTGCCTATGTATCCACACATGTAATGGAGTTTCCATTCAATACAATTCTAGCATGGATAATAAACGATTATCATGAACATGGAAACATAATAATAAATAATTTATTATTGCCTCTAGGGCATATTTCCAACAATATTCACCTATGTTTACAGTACTTTTATATGGTTTTGATGCTCTTTATATGGTTTATTTGGAACTAACCCTCGCTGACGCTGTTTTCAGTAGAGCTACAGTGGTGTTGTTTTTGTGAAGAAAATGAAAGTTCTCGGAATCGCCCAAAATTTTTTGACGATTTTTTGGAAGAAAAGAGACCCCCAAAGCTTCGTGGGAGGGCCAGAAGAGCCACGAGGAGGGAACCACCCACCACGATGCACCAGAGTGGCCCGGGGTGACCTGGTGTCTTGTCCTCACCTCGAGGCCCATCTTCGTGTGAAACCAATGCCAAAAATTCCTATAAATATAGAAACCATTAGAAATAATCCTAAATGAGAAGTTCCGCTCCCGCAAGGCCTCTGTATCATCGAAAAACTAATCTGGAGAGAATACTTTTATGGATTTGAGAACACTTGATGTATGTCTTGCTATGAATACTCGTGGTGACAATGGGGTATCATATTGATTCACTGAAGTCACGGATTCCTGAGGTGACATTGGGGTAATCTATGCATAGGGGTTGATGCACGTTCTTGTCCTACTTTCTCTGGTAGAAATGTTGGGGCACTCTTTGAGGTTCTTTGTGTTGGATTGAGTATTATGGATCTGAAATTGTTTGATGCGTATAGTATAATTAACTCCTGGATACTTGTGGTGACATTGGAGTATCTAGGTGACATTAGAGTTGGTTGATGCGTATCATATGGTGTTATTTTAGTACGAACTCTTGAATAGATCAATCAGAAAGGATAACTTGGTATTATCTTAGTATGAACTCTTGGATAGATTGATCGGAAAGGATAGCTTTAAGGTGGTTTAGTACCCTACAAACAATTTCTTCTTATGTCCTCTACTATATAAGAACTTTGGAGTGATTCTTCGTTGCACGTTGAGGGATGGTTATGTGATCCAACTACATTAGCATTGTTGAAAGATTGCACTAGCGAAAGTACGGACCGTAGGCCTTTTTTACAAGCATTTATACAATGTTTTGCTCGTTGTTTACCACTTGTTACCTTGCTGTTTTTATATTTTCAGATTAACAAAACCTACTTCTGTCATCTATATTGCACTTGTATCATCATCTCTTCGCTGAACTAGTGCACCTATACAATTTTCCATTGTATTGGGTGTGTCGGGGACACAAGAGATTTCTTCTATTTGATTGCAGCGTTGTTTGAGAGAGACCATCTTCGACCTACACCTCCCACAGATTGACAAACCTTAGGTCATCCACTTGAGGGAAATTGCTATTGTCCTACAAAACTCTACACTTGGAGGCCCAACAAGAGTCTACAAGAATAAAGTTGCATAGTAGACATCAATGCAGAAGCTTCGGGAGGGCCCCACTAGACACCAGGCCACGCGAGGGGCCTCTACCGTGTTGTGGTGTCTAGTGGGCCCCGTGGGCCTTGGCTGCTGCTCAATCTTGGCCCCCAAGTTTTCTTCTGGTCCAAAAAGATCTCTGTAAAGTTTCGTGGCAAATGTAGCTCATCTCATATGGATTTTCTGCAAAGGAAAAAAACAGCAAAAAACAACATGGCACTAGGCACTGTGTCAATAGGTTAGTCCCAAAAAATGTTATAAAGTTAATATAATATGATTATAAAACATCCAAGAATGATTACATAACAACATAGAACAATCAAAAATTATAGATACGTTGGATACGTACCGACATCCCCAAGCTTAATTCCTGCTCGTCCTCAAGTAGGTAAATGATAAAAACCGAATTTTTGATTGTGAAATGCTGCCTCACATGTTCATCATATTATATTTCTTTCAGCATGGACATATGGACTTCTAGATGACGCAAATCAATAGTCTATGATTTGAAATGAAGATTTCAATACTCAAGCGTATCAACAAGCAACCAAGTCTTTCAAAATATCAATGCTAAAGAATGTTATCCCTAGCCCATCATGCTTTATCATTGATCCATTCATGCAACATACTCAAATATTAACTACATCCAATGCTCAAGTGTGATAATAGTGTTCCTTAGTTGGGGCTTTATAAGAGAAGATGGAGACTCAAATTCAAAAATAAAAATTGCATAAGGTAAATAGATAGGCCCTTTGCAGAGGGAAGCACGAATTTGTAGAGGTGCCATAGCTCAAAGTGAAAAACTAAGAGATAATTTTTTTGAGGGTGGCATGCTTTTCCTATAAACGAGAATGGCTAAGAGTTTCCAATATCCTCCATGCTAAAGAAATTATAGGCGGTTTCGAAACTGAAATAAAGTTTATTACTTTTCCACCATTCTTTCACATTCCATGGCTAGCGTGTATATTTACTCATTTTGCTCCGTATGTAGTCCCCTAATAAAATATCTTAAAAGACTTATATTTTGGAACAGAGGGACTATTTATTGCAAGGGAGATTGTTTCTTATGGTAGGGAAATATTTTTTAGAGAAATCGTAAATCATATCCTCAGGGCTACACACACAACCGGGAGCAGCATTATTGAACTAATCTTTAGAAGTATACTTTAGAGAGAAAGAAAACAAAATAAGGATTATGGTAATAGCGAATCTTTTCCTCTTCAGTAAATAGGGTGGCAATTTCATTCAGCTTAGTAAGATGAGCCACTATATTTTCATATTCATAGCCATGGAAAGTTTAGGATTCTACCAAAGTAATAAGTTCATGATCAACGGTGAATTCATAATCATTATCATCTACAAAAATAGGAGAAGTTGCAAATTTTGGATCATGTTTCATCTTTCACATAAGCATAGCAATGGTGCTGAACAAATTATTGTTAGGCAATTGATATAAAAGCAAATAATTATGATGTTATTGATGGCATGATCAATATACAGGCATTGCGTCTATGACAAGTAGACTGAAACGATTCTACATCTGCTACTATTACTCCACCAATCGACTACTATGAAATATGCATCTATAGTATTAAGTTTGATATCCAACATGCATCTATAGTATTAAGTTCATAACAAACAGAGTAATGCTTGAAGCATGATGACATGATGTAGACAAAGTAAGATCAATTATCCCCAGTATCAACAATATAAATACATGCATAGCTACTCGTTATGTCATAGATTGAGGACACTTCAAGATTGAAACTACTACAATGCATCACCTCCTTTGAAGATCTACTCGTCAACTTGACCAAAGTAAACATATAGATTGAAAAGTATACATAGCTATATAAAATCACACATAATAAATCTCAGAGTATACTAATTGCTTTCAATGAAGAATGTGATCATAAACTCATAACTCATCGGATCCCAACAATCAGACCACAAAGATTACATCAAATAGGTCTCCAAAGAGATCATTGTATGGAAGATCCAACAAGAGAGAGAGGGAGAGAGAGATCTAGCTACTGCTATGGACCTGTAGGTCCTGGTGAAACTAGTCACACATCATTGAGAAGGCATCAAGGTTGACGAAAACGGCCTCGTGATGGATTCCCCCTCCGACAGAGTACCAAAAAAGGCCTCGAGATGGGATCGCGAAAGAATAATGGCTTGCATCGGCAGAAAAAAGAATTGGAAGCTCTCTCGAGGGTTTCTTAATATGTGAATTTATAGGCCACATAATATGACAATCAGAGCAACATGGCCCCCACAAGGGGACAATACGTGCCTACACCTAGGGTGCTCCCTGCTCACTTTGTCGTCACCTCGTGCGGCGTCTAGACTCCTCCTAAAGTTTCTAGGGTCTATTTTGGTCGAGAAAAAAAATCGTAAAAATGTTTTGCCGCGTTTGGAGTTTGCTTGGTATAGTTTTTTTCTTCTGAAAAACCAAAAACAAGCAAAAAAAACTACAACTCGCACTTGACACTCGGTTAATAGTTTAGTCTCCAAAAATTATATAAAATGATGTATAAATCATACAAAATTAATAATATAATATCATAAAATAATTAAAATATAAATACGTTGGAGACGTACGAGTCTACTTGTCATGAACGTAATACCTATATTAGATTGTGCTATGAATGATCGTTATAATTATTCGTTATTCTGTCATTTTTTATGTGATTTGTGTACTCACAATTGCTATGCTTCTCAGATAGATGGCCGTAATGAACCTATAGCCTCCAGGTCTATACAAACTTCTTATAATTACAACCATATTTACTCTTTATTAAATTTTATTTTTTATTATCTTACAAATTGTTATTCTATCACTCTTGACTTTTAATCTTGCAACTAACGGGAAGGAATGGGATTGATAACCCTCATGCCTTCTTTTGGGTGCAAGCATCTTTTATAGTTGTGTGGACGTGCTGCTATCCTTGTTAGTACGAGTACGGTGACTCGTACTAGTTCGATTAAACCTTGTTTTGTTAATTGAGTGAAATACTTTCTACTATTGTGCTATATCAGCCTTTCTCTTCGGAAAAATCCAATAACTCTTATTGGATTAGCATTTTATCGGGCAAGAACTACACCTCACATTCGCTATCTTCATCTCCTCCTTGTACACCACTCGCCATGGCCTCCACGAGCAAAAAAAGGAGTTCTCCAACATTGCAATGGCATGGGTTGTCACATGAGCCGACCCAATAAACGTTGGCTTGCCGACAAATCCTTCGGATACGGCACCACCGCCATAGTCACCTCCTCCACGTATGTTCACGCTGGCCAACGTTGTCTCCCAGCAAATTCGTCGGAGGTTCGCACGCCCGCAACATCCACGGACAGCGAGCAAAAGTAATCGTGGGAGGCCACTCTTGCTTGGGTCCTAGGAAGGCCACCACACTACATCGCGAGGTTACACAGTCGTTGTCTTGCCCGGTGAGTGGGGGTGTAAACCACGACGACCGTTTTCCCCCGCCCAAAAATCAACCATGTTATGTCCTCCAAGGAGGCTAAGGGATGCTATTCATTCTCTCCCGCTGAAGCATATCCCTCCGGGGCTCCCGGCAATCCGAGGAATGGGCTACCGGACATGGCGAAAACATGTCGTGGGAATGGAGATCCATCGTGACCAACCACATACTAGATTTACTCTAGTCCGATATGGTTTCGTAAAAATATATCTAATATGTAATTGTTTTCGTTTGGTTTAAATAAAAATCATTTGAATTGCACATAATCTATATGTTTTGTTTAAATTTATTTTAAAATGTATGCAGATAACTTTAAATGAACTACTTTGAGAGCAACTCCAACGGGGCGATCCATTTCGTCCGCCCTCGTCCGTTTGGGTACGCACGGACAAAAGTGATGGTCCAACGCACGAACACATTGCCAAAATGCGTCTGCTTCACGTCCACGTCGACCCATTTCCGGTCCAAATTTGGGACTGAAATGCGTTGGCGTGGACACAAAGCTAATGCACGCGCGTTCTCTCGGTGTCCGCCTCATCCACATCCGCCGGTCGCCCAACTACCCTCGGTCAACTTAATAAATGATGGTCACCCTCCATGGGCCCACGCGTCAGCGATCGCGTCGGCCTTTTTTAATCCGAACATGCAGAGGGAATCAGCCTCATGTGCTATCACACCCCTGTCCCCCTTTCACCACCTCGTCGACGACCAAACCGTAGCCAACAGTCATGGCCGGCTCCGCCCCGAAACAACGGCAAGCCCGCCGTCATCTATCCCCACGCGGTGCGCCTGGAGGAGGTCGCTTACCTCCAACATAGGAGTGCGCTACACCTGGCGGAGGAGCGCGCTCGTGCTGCGCCACCGCCTCCACCAGCAGCCATGACCAGCTCCACCCAAAACAACGGCAAGACCCCGTCGTCTATCCCCGCGCGCTGGGTCCGGAGGAGGTCGCCTGCCTCCAGCATAGGAGGGTGCTGCGCCTGGCGGAGGACCGCGCTCGTGCCGCATCACCAGCACTGCCTGCGCCGGCACAGCCCGACCTCACCGGCCTCGACGTCGAGATGAGGATACCTAGGGTAGCGTACA
Source organism: Hordeum vulgare subsp. vulgare (assembly GCF_904849725.1). Lineage (NCBI taxonomy): Eukaryota > Viridiplantae > Streptophyta > Magnoliopsida > Poales > Poaceae > Hordeum > Hordeum vulgare. The sequence goes on from NC_058521.1 coordinate 521,422,478, forward strand.
ATTTACTTTTTTAAAATGTTTAATTATATTGTAATGGGAACGCGTGAAATCTCGCCTGCCAAGACCAACTTTAATGTTTAATTAACGGCAGATGCGCCGATTCAAATAACGAAACGGATGTTGGTGTTTGCTGGTCCGGTTCAAACAAATAAAAAGCGAATAAAAATGCCATCCGTTTGGGTCGGCCGATTAAAATTGGTCTGACATTCGCATCCGTGAATGGGAAGATGTCCTAAATCGCAAACGGTGTTTGTGGAAAATGAAGAAAAAAGTGATGGAACGCAAGTCAGGTCGATGGTCTATAGATAGCATAGCAGCCCGAACACGCATATCTTTTTCTACCGGTGGCCGCCTGCATGTCGTTGGTAGCGTCGCGGCATGCGGGCGTAGCCCAACTATAGCGACCCTAGGCCCTAGACCTGCAGCGCAACTTGATATCGGGATGTCGACAGCGAAATCTGATCGACAGGGTACCTACATACCAACTTTAACTTCAGTCTGACAATTCAGTGAAGAAACTTTAGTGAACTGCAGTGGTATTAGGCTAAGTTGAACGGACGATCTAAGTGTGGTCGTAATGGGAAGTATTATATACTAGTATCACGCGTATGATATTAGTGTATGATACTACATTCGTAATGTATAGTATCATACATCAGTTTATTTATTACCATGCATGACACATAGAGGGTGCTTGGATACGTTTTATTCCCATGACTTAAAATAGTGAGATTAAAATTTGCGAGCCTCACTCATGTTTGGATCCAAATAATAAAGAGACTAAAGTCAAGTTAATGATCATTTATTATCCTCCAAACCCTCTAATCTAGAACTCGCCTGTGTTAAAGGAGGGGAGTTAAATAAGGAGAGAGATGACTAATTCACATTTTAGTTGGGTATCCCTAACTAAAAAATTTAGTCCCAAGACTAGTTTTAGCCCCTCTTTAGTGAGGGGTGCTTGAAACTTTAGCCTCTTAAAGAGATTATTTTTAATCACACTAAAATAAGTCCCTTGGATCCAAGCACCCTCATAGTAGCACAATATTTAATATGATACGGTACCATAATATGGTACTCAATCCTCTCTTTCTTCATCTAATTCTATGGCACATCATTAAATATGCCTAGTTGGCATGCACGATACTACTTATGATACTACCATTACAACCAGCCTAAATGATTTTGTTTGATCCATCTAGAGTAAACGGACATTAACGAACGCGGAAGCAAACGAATAAATATTTATTTATTTGTTTTGGATTTATTTTCAATCCAATTTTAAGCTACATTTACGGTCGAACAGACACGTTCAAACGGCGTGTGGCGCATGCCCGTGTCCTTCTCTAGCCCGTCTGTACGGGAGACATGAGCCTTTTTTTCTATCCCCCTCAAGCCGCACCCCTCGCCTCACTTCCCTCTCGTTCCTAGCCGCTGTTACCATTTTTCTAGGCCGTGCACTGTCCAGTACAGCCGATGAGCCCCACCCCTTCCCTTAGTCGCAACCCCTTTCCTCGATGTCTCGAGCTGCCCAACCCCGATCGTCAGATTTCAGCGTATTCGACCTCCGGGTTAGGAGTTGATCCAGCCGGATTTTAGCTCACAATGGCTGTCGAAGACTGCGTCGTGTCGTGGACTGGCCGGATACCGGTCCGCATAGCCTCGACAACGACCCCATGTCGTATGCAGGTACTGGCTTTGCCTCTAGACACTCGGATCTACTCAATCGCCGGTTCACTAACCAATACGTCAATACGCCATCGGCCGTCGTCCAGGCTGGGTGCTGGCCCAAATGCTCGTCGGTGCACCGAGGTCGTTCATAAGGTGCGACGACTATTTACGGAAGATCTTGCATCACGTGTCTACAACGCCGAAACATTCAGAGTGGGTGTTTGTCAAGTGCAAAATAATGCAGTATGTGCTAGTTTAGCTTCGGTTGTGTTTTCGAATTCGGCTCGTTTTGCTTACACTCAAATATTTATTGTGTGGGTTAGATGTAATTTTTGGTTTTATGAAGAAGAATAATACATCGATCTATTGATAATGCGTAATTTAATAGATGTTCATGTACATCTTGTTAGAGTGGCACCTAGAGATGAGACTAAATGTGAAGAAACAACATCTAATTTTTAGACTCGAAAAAAAGCATGTAAGATCGATACTTCATAGATCAATAATGAATACAACGAAAAGGTGTTAATTCAACGTACAAGATCAGTTATAAAATTTGGATGTCCTCTAAAATATCCTTTTATAGTTTTTATTTTTCTTCGATCTTGTTATTCTAGTTAAAATTTAATGATGTGTTTTAATGTATCAAAACAATCAATGATGAAACAGCAAAAAACGTGTTATATAAATTGTATGCATACGAGATGCGTTCGAAATGCGGCCATACATCAGGGACACGGCCGATGCATCCATAAATTTTAACGGACACCGTTCCATTACCATCCTAAACTAAGGAAAAAGAACGGAACTAACGTCCGTTAAGATGGTCCCTTGGAATTGGCCTTAGTAACTTTCATTTCGAGTCATCTCCTTCCCCCTGCGCGCCGCTGCTGTGGAATCGCGTCTCTTGTTCCGGAGCTGGCGTGCTGCGTGGCGTGGTTCGGCGAATCTATCTGCATGTCAATTTTCAAGACGTGATTTGATAGATGTAGGAGGTCCATGCAATTGCAGGTTTCGTTTTTTGGGATGCCTCCCAAGATTCAACGAGAGCAGGATAGGGCATGGATCGGACCGCTGGGTCTTCCTTCGCCCTCTTCTCTTTTCTTTTTTGCTTTTCATTGATGGCATGTCGATCACGAGTTTTGCCGACTCGCACACAGGAGGAGTATCCTAACAAACGATTCAGATGAACGGCGTATTTGTTCATTTTTTATTCATTTCCTCGTTCAGCGTCCGTTCTATTTAATATTTGGATCGACACGCGCAAGCGTCTCATTTTATGTTTAATCGTACATTTAAAAAAGCCCGCGGCTTTAGATCAACACTGCATTGTCGTGGGGATGACTCTAAGATAGTACCTAGGATACAAACAAAGCGATGAACTCTAGCTAGACGCAATGGATACATTCAGATGTACGAGTTCAGGCCCCACTAGAAAGTGATAACAACCCTACGTCTTGACCCCTGAGGCTGATGTTTGCTTATCGAGTATGAAAGAATACAAACCCGTGAGCTGGAGCCGGGGAGTGGCTTATATAGTACATGCCACGACCGGCCGAACATTATTACAACATAAATAATGCTAATAAATAGGAAGTTATTAGAAACGACAACTATAACTTTTGGCGTTCCTAGTAACGTGGGTCTTCTCTGCACTTCATGTGATGGATTAAGTCCTTAGCCGTTGCAGCCTCTTCGGTGCCTTCACCTTGCTGTGGTCGAGTGCCAAGATGCATCCGACTGACATAAGACGATCTGAGTGACTCCACGCACGCCGAGTGACTCCAGGCAGGCCGAATGACGGTATGCTGCACCGAGTGAGATTGAGGCTACACTAGTGACTTTAAGGACACTAATGTCCGTAAGGGGTTCTAGGTGGGCCTAGCGAAGCAGGTCTGTAGGCCTACTGCTAATTTACAACCCCATAAGCGGTCGTGCCGTCGCCCAAAATTCATGCCGGCACCATGCTAGTGGCCGGCATACAATGTGAGCTTAAAAAACACCACACAGTTCATGCTGGCGCATTTGCCATCGGCCGGTACACATGCCAGCACACAAAAAAGGGCGAGAGCTCGACCCAAAGGCATCGCGGCTGTGGTAATGCCAGCATACTTGCCGACATAAAAAATGATGGCGCCCAATGCCATAGACCATCGTCGTCGAACTTGAGCATGTCAGCATGAATCTTGTTGAACCACGACCTCTTTCATGGCGATACGGTGTTGAGATCCACCTTCATGATCTCCAGCATGCTAGCGAGAGCCACTTCTTTCACATTGCTTTTGGCATTGGCGGCCTTAATCTCTAGCATCTTGGCTTGCTTCTCCACCTCCATCTCAAGCGTCTTGTCTTGCTTCTTCGCCTCCATCTCAAGCCTCCACCTTTGGAGCTCCATGAAGGCGTTCATTTGTTCTTCCTTGTCTTGCTGGCGCTTCTCCTTCCTTGAATCCTTCATGGTCATCATGCCCTTCACGATTGTGATCAAGGATCGACGCCGCATCCCACTTGTACTCCTTCTTGGAGTTGGTCTTCCCCGCGGTCATGGCTTCTCGCCCTGCCCAACCTCCTGCACGGCTTCCTTCCCCCCATGCGCCATGAGGGCGGCATATTGTGCCTTAAACTTCTCATCTTTGATGATCCTCTAACAATGAGATAGGTGGAAGGACTTGTCTTTGTGTTGGACCTTGAATGCCTCCCAAGATTGGAATGTTTACAAGTGAATTACATGCAAGCACATTAGCAAATGAATATGGAAATGGACATGCAAACAAAGAGGGGCGCATGCCTGCATACCATGTCTTGCATGCCGATGCCGCTCACGAGGCATGCCTTGATGCTCTCATAAGTGGCACAAAACTTGTTGCACTCTTGTTGGATCACCTTCCATCGCTTCAAAATGGACACACGCATGCATGTGCTTTGCATTTGGTACGGCGGAAACTTATTGTGTTCATGATGCTCACAATGGATACAAGTCCAAAAGGTTGATGGCTTTTGTTCGGCACCGACCTTTGGGTCTTGCCCAATGTCCCTTCAACACTCACAAAGGAGTCTGTCCTTGGCCACCGTGTATGCCTTCTTCCATTTCCTCTTGCGTTTCGAATTCACCCCCGCGGCTTGGTTGGCGAGCTCGTCTTCGAACAAAGGCTCCCCGTCGATGTACAACTCATCCTCTCCCTCGAGGATGTAGTCATCCGGAAACACGTGGTCGAGAGGGAAGCCATCCAAGTCCAGGACGACCTGATCTTGCATGAAGGCGGCCTGCATGCCAGCTTGATCATAGGTCGACGGCATGAATGACCCTCGGTCGTCCTGGCTTTGGGTCTCTTTGGGATCGTAGCCAGCTGCGATGGCACCGTGAGAAGCTGCCGCATCACCTTCGAAGATGATGATGTGCATAAAATGGTTGGCCCTCTCATCGTTGACGGCCGCCGGCATTCTATCGAACAGGTTGCGGGTGCACGAGAGCATGTCAGCTCACATCTCTTGCGCGTGTTTCCTTGCCCCACCGGATGACAAGCCATCAGCTACCGGTGTGGCGTTGAGATCGATGGACGCGGGCGCGGGCATGGGAAGCGCCACCACGCTCACCTTCGGCGAGCATTACCCAGAGAGTCGGGAGGCTTGTGGGTAGACATAGAATCCGGGAATCGAGTGAGTCGCCGACGCGTGGGGCGACTCTGGCAGTACCATCCGAGGAAACGCAAACGAGCCGGTGCTGGTCGCGACCACGGTGGTGTTGACGAGCCCGTGCTGGCCAGGGTTTAACCCTAGGTACAATAGCGCCTCCCTCATTGCCGAGGCAACGCGGATGACGGCATCCTCATGTTGCGTGATGACGACTATGGCCACAGCGGCCGCTGCTTCGCCCCTTGCATGCCTCCAGCCCTTTCTCTTTGCCGACTCCCTGGCCCGCTCCTCGTGCGTCAGCTTCGTTTCTTCTAGGGCGGGTGGCGATATTGCAGGGGGTGCGGGGCTTGCCTTTGCGAGAGGGCGAGGTCGTGATGCTGGACGAGGCGAGGGAGGCAAGGCAGAGGCGGCATCGAGGTCATCATCCATGGCGAGCGACCGGAAGCGCACGCGGGTGGGAGGGTTTTGGGGAAAGTGGAGGGAAATGGTGGCGGCTTTGTCATCGACTCACGGGTGAGGGGAGTTGTTGGCGTGCGGCTTGCACATCCGTCTCGTTTCTGCGTCGACGCAAATCATGCTAAAAAATGGGCCGAGAATGGGTCGGCAGGCGGACGAAATGTGGATGCGCGTCCGTTTGGGTCGGCACGTTGGACCGACTTTTTTGTAGATCGCCACCCAAGCGGAAGTGCGTGCACGAAATGGGTCGGGGCATTGGAGTTTATCTAAGGCCAACTCCAATGCACGATTCAAACGGATGCTCCCTTCCGTCCTCTTTTCATCCATTTGGGGTGGCCATGAAGTCATGTCAGCTTGGATTTGTGGATGCACTGGCCGCGCGTCCAACCCGAGACCGCATTTTGGCCGCATCTCGTCCCGTGCAAATGTGAAAAGATGAAATTATGTACATGTCACCGGTCGCTTTCTCGTTAGTTCATGTGAGCCGGCAACAAAGCCAACGGCCTATAGAATGGTCACCAAATTTCACACCGGCAACAAAACCAGGAAGGCCTCAGCAGGGCCCTCAAAGATGACGTTCTCCATGAACGCCACGTAGTCACGGTCATCGACCGTCTATGTTGGCAGTGGCATTCTGTCGAACACCCTGCGAGCGGGGGCCATGGTCACCAAAGGGAACGACCGGGGTTGCTTCCTTTGCATCCCGTCAGACGAATGGCCAGTGCCACTGTACCCCGGGGTGATGTTGAGGTCGATGATTCCCGTAGGAGTGGCTGGAGTGACCACGCTGTAGTCTGGGTATGTGGAGAACCTTGTGTGCCCATGGCCGTGGAGCGGCGGCGCGTGATATGCCTCGGGCATGACCGACGAGCTGTGGGAATGGTGTTGCGGGGGACATATGGCCAACGAGCCTGTGCGGGCCGCGGCCATGGCGTCGACCGACAGAATGACCAGCAATGGTCGGCACAACCCTAACATAAGGAGGGTGTGCGCCTTGGCAACGATGGCCTCCGTGTCCTCGACATCGGCCTTGTGCTGCGCGACACGCAGCGCAGCCTCCTCGACGATGTCCACAACAACCTTCTTCTCCTTGTACTTTGCATGCTGGTTCCTCCTCTTGGCCGATTCGGCGTCGAGATTGGCGAGCTCCGCCGGCGTGAGCTCTGGCCGTGGCTTCCTGTAAGTGTCTTCTTGGCCACGGGGCGTGCGGCCACGGACGGGTCACCGGGATTCGTTAAGTCATCGGCCATGGTGAAGGGGAGAGTGGAGAGGGGGCGCGAGATAGTTTTGGAAAAAATGAAGGAGAAGTGGGTCGGTCGTGTCCCCGACGGGTGGGCCACACGAAGAACAAGGACGCACGTCCTTCCCATCCATGTGTGTCCTTTTGACCGCAAACGCGGACCAAAGTTGGGCCATGAATGGGTCGCAAGCGGACGAAAAACAGACATTGATCCGTTTGCTCCCGCACGTTGGGCGGCTTGTTGTGTCTGCTTACCCACAGACGGACATGGCCGAACCATTTGGGCTAGAGCGTTGGAGTTTGCCTAAGAGCAATTCCAACCGGGCAACCCAAAGGGACGCACGGTTTGTCTCCTTTTTGTCCGTTTGGGTCGCCATGTTCATCCCTTTTTCATTTGGGTTGGCCGCTCGCCCAACGCTCCTACCCATTTTTTCCACGGCCATCTTATGATTGTTTTTCGACTTATATATAAAGGTTGACCCTAGTTTAACATAGTTCAATAAAATATAAATGTTACATAGTTTGCGAACAACATAAATATCTCATAGTTTACAAGCGAAATGAACATTAAATGGTCTCAAATACATTTGCAAGAAAAGGTGGCCGATACATCTACTAATTGCGAATATAAACCCACATATGCTCAACCAAATCATTTTGCTGCTGCATGTGAGTTTCTCGATCACATATATGATGATGAAACTCAGTGAACTATGCAAACGTTGTCGCTCCTCCATGCTCACCCACATCATTGTCAGCATGAAACTGAAACCATTGATCATAGAGGCGTTCTAGGTGCTCATCCTCTATGGTCATGGTGTGCATGATCACACAAGCATTCATCATCTCCCAAAGCTTTTGGGTTCTCCAAGTTCTTGCAGGATACCAAACAATGCCCATGAGATTGCAGAACACCAAAGGCACGCTCCACATCCTTCCTAGCACTCTCTTGTTCTTAGGAAAATCTTTTTCTCTTGTATCCTATAGGGTTGGGGAATATATTGACAAGAGTAATCTACTCTGGATAGATACCATCAGCTAGATAGTATCCTTGTTGTAGTAGTGACCATTGGTCTCAACATTGACCTCCGGGTAATTGCCTTCTGCTATCCTAGCAATCACTGAAGGGAGATGGAGCACGTTGATGTCGTTGTGAGAGATGGCCAAGCCGAAGAAAGAGTACCAAATTCAGAGATCTTGTGAAGCAACGACCTCAAGTATGATAGTGCAAACTCGAACATGGCCCTTATAATGTCCCTACCAAGCAGAAGGTTAGTTTTTCCACTTCTAGTGCATACAACATATGCTACCAAGCATCCCCAGGAACCCGTTGCTGGCATTCATCATCAACAACCGTGTTGTATAAGCAACATTTGGCTCTATCAAGTACTCTAGTCTAAACACAACGATTACAACCCTGCGGAACCTACACATGGACTCAAGGCAGGTGGACTCACTCAACCGGACATACTCATCAATGAGATCACCGGGAACTCCGTATGAAAGCATGCGAACAACAGCAGTGTATTTTTGATAAGAGGAGAAACCAATCTTTCCAAGGGCATCAGTCTTGCACTGAAAATATTTATCGTGCTCCGCCACTCCCTCACGAATATAGTTGAATACATGCCTAGCCATAGGGAAATGGCGCCAGAACATGTGATGTTTGAAGAGCGGGTTGGGGTTCTCGAAGTAGTTGTTCGAGAGTAGGAGATGTCCACTCTCCCGATTGTGATTCAACGCCGGCGTGTGCCTCGGTATCGAGCCCCTAAACAATGACATCTTCTTGCTTAGGTGGTCATGGAGGACCAACATAGCTGCCATGATCTTCTCATCATCTGGTGAAGAATCATCCAAGTCGCAAAGAATGTTGTAGAAAAAGAACTTCTCGTCGAAATCCATTTGTACCTTGCGGGCAAACCGAAAAACACGTTACGGGCGGCATGGAAGATGATGGCCGGTGAAGAGCCTCGTGCCCCACCAAGACAAGGTAGGAACTGGGCGGCGGCGCCGACAGATGAGGCGGTCGGGAGGGTGACCTATCTATGGTTGGCGATCTCGACGAACTGGGCGACGGCAGCGAGATGTGGGGCGACCGGGTGAATCGGGGCCGATTGTAGAAAGAGGAGATTGGCTTGTGTGCCATCGACTGGCGGGCGAGGGGAAAAGGGCGGGCGTCGCACGTGTCCGCCCCGTGTCCGTGCAGACGCAAATGCGGCCCAAATTTTTGTCTGGAATGGATCGCAGGAGAACAAAAAACGAATGCGTGTCCGTTTGGGTCACCGCGTTGGATCGAATTTTTTGTGTGCGGCAATCTAAACGGACACGCACAAACGAAAGGGGTCGCCCGGTTGGAGTTGCTCTAATTCACAGATTACAATCCAAAGAAAGGAAGTACTCATATTTTATCTCCCAAGGTTAAATCGGTTGATAATACTAGTACTTCTCAAGGCACAACGCAAGCACACTACCTTCCATTTTGTTGTGCGTAGTTCATTGGAACGTTAAAAGGCGAGGAAATGGCACCGAAAAAACAAGAAATCTCTTGCGCATGGAGATAGGCATGATCCTCAACACTGAACTGGTAAAAGGGCGACTAGGCGAGAGTGGCATCAAAGTAGTACTCCATGAGAAAATTTTCACTCGGTTTAATCTAGGAGTATCAGTCATCTGTCATCATTGCCATAATCAAAGGGGCATACTAGATTATTGACTCTAGTGCAAGTGGGAGACTGTTGGAAATATGCCCTAGAGGCAATAATAAATTGGTTATTATTATATTTCCTTGGTCCTGATAATCGTTTATTATCCATGCTATAATTGTATTGATTGAAACTCAAATACATGTGTGGATACATAAATAAAACACTGTCCCTAGTAAGCCTGTAGTTGACTAGCTCGTTGATCAAAGATGGTTAAGGTTTCCTAGCCATGGACAAGTGTTGTCACTTGATAACGGGATCACATCATTAGGAGAATGACGTGATGGACAAGACCCAAACTATAAACGTAGCATATGATCGTGTTAGTTTATTGATACTATTTTCTGCATGTCAATGTATCTCTTCCTATGACCATGAGATCATGCAACTCCCGGACACCGGAGGAATACCTTGTGTGTATCAAACGTCGCAACGTAACTCGGTGGCTATAAAGGTGCTCTACAGGTATCTTCGAAGCTGTTTGTTGGGTTGGCGTGAATCGAGACTGGGTTTGTCACTCCGTATGACAGAGAGGTATCTCGGGGCCCACTCGGTAATACAACATCACAATAAGCCTTGCAAGCAATGTTACTAAGGAGTTAGCCACGAGATCTTGTATTACGGAATGAGTAAAGAGACTTGCCGATAACGAGATTGAACTAGGTATAGAGATACCGACGATCGAATCTCGGGCAAGTAACATACCGAAGGACAAAGGGAATATCATACGGGATTAACTGAATCCTTGACATAGAGGTTCAACCGATAAAGATCTTCGTAGAATATGTAGGAGCCAATATGGGCATCCAGGTCCCTCTGTTGGTTATTGACCGTAGAGGTGTCTCGGTCATGTTTGCATAGTTCTCGAACCCGCAGTATCTACACACTTAAGGTTCGGTGACGTTTCAGTGTAGTTGAGTTATAGGTGTTGGTAACCGAAAGTTGTTCGGAGTCCCGGATGAGATCCTGGACATCATGAGGAGCTCCAAAATGGTCTGGAGGTAAAGATTGATACGTAGGAAGTCCTGTTTTGGTCACTGGAAAAGTTTTGGGCTCATCGGTAGTGTACGGGGAGTGTCGGGAGGGTACCGTGGACCATCGGGAGGGGTGTCACGCCCCGAGGGGCCTTATGGATTGTGGGAGGATACAAACCAGCCCCTAGTGGGCTTACATAAGCTCCCACTAAGGCCCATGAGGTTTGAGAGGCAAAAACCCAAAGGTGAAAAAGGTGGAAAGGGTTTCCAAGTGGAAAGGAGGAATCCTACTCCTAGTAGGATTGGAGTAGGACTCCTCCACCTCAAATTTCGGCCAAACGTTGAGGGTTTGAGGCTGCCTCCTCCCCTCCCATCGTCCTATATATACTAGAGCTATTGAGGTTTTTTGAGACACAGAAAAACAGCCACGTGCTGCCTTCTCTCACTAGATTTGTTTCTCCTCTAGTCTAGTTTCAACGGTGCTTAGGCGAAGCCCTGCTGGAATAGCTCCACCATCACCACCACCATGCCGTCGTCCAGGAGAACTCATCTACCTCTTTGCCCCTCTTGCTGGATCAAGAAGGCGGAGATCGTCATCAAGCTGTACGTGTGCTGACCGCAGAGGTGCCGTCCATTCGGCACTAGATCGGGATGGATCGTGATGGGATCGCGGGACGGATCGTAATGAGATCGCGGGACGGGCTGCGATTTTGATCGCGAAGATGTTCCACTACATCAACAACATTATATACGCTTCCGCTTAGCGATCTAAAAGGGTATGTAGATTCACTCTCCCTTCTCGTAGATGATCATCACCACGGATAGGTATTGCGTATGTGTAGGAATTTTTTTGTTTCCCATGCAACGTTCCCCAACACATTTATGGTACTTGTTGCATGACCAACATGGTACATGTTGTGGTTTTTTTACAACAGATGTCCTCGTGAAAGGACTTAGAGATGGAGCCATCGCACCTTGGTGGCGACTCGAAGGGGGTGATCGAAAGCAAGACTCAGATTTACGCAGGTTCAGCCCCTCGTGAGGAGGTAAAAGCCTATGTCCTGCTTTGTGTAGATTAATGGTGGTTTCGATTACAAGGAGGGCGTAACTCGCCTGACCTAGCTCTCGTTTCTCTCTACCTCGCCCGACCTCTCCCTGGGACTCGCCTTTATATACAAGTTGAGGCCCTAGGGTTTACAAAGTCCTGCCATGCTAGTCTTTGTGGCTTTCCTTATCTCTAAGTCGCCATGTCCTCCACGACCAGGAGCTTTCTTGGTAATCCATCATCCGCCACGACCTCTTGAACCGCCATCCAGCTTTTGGGCCATGAGACGCGCGGTAAATGGTAAGTCGCCCCTTTGGCGACCCAGCCCACTAAGGGCGGGTTACCCGCAGGTAATATCCCCAACATTAGGCCCCACATTGTCCTGAATTCATTCATGTCAATAAACTTCCACCAATTTGGGGCGACTCTTACCATTTCTATCCTTTGACGAACGATAAGTCGCCACCCGTTGTAATTTAATCTGAGTCGCCGTGTAGTCTTGGATGACATCACCTCATCCCCTTAGTTCCGGGGCTTTTAACACTGCCACCATCAACGGATCCTTCGTTCATAATCACTTATCCCGAAAATCTAGGCGCCATCATCACAATCACTCACTTGTCGCCTCGATCTCCGCCTTGACAACCTCGATTTCCGTTCCCGCCCTTTAAATAACAAGAGGAGAAATGGGGGGGGATAGGAAACCCCGTCACCTACCTCCGTCTCTTCCTCGTCTTCCTCGCGCTCTTCCTCTTCGAGCACGAGCGCCCCGACGTCGTCACCGGCTCCTGGAGTTCCTCCATCGACCGTGGTCTTCCGGGCGCCAAGAAGCACGAAGTACCGTGCCTTCGCCCCCGACACCGATCTCCTTTTCCCAGGTACACACATTCCCCTATTAGGGTTAGGCCGAGAACACCATGACCATTGCTTCGTGTGAGCTAGCTTCCGTGACGCGATGAACGCCCTTACCTGCCTTAGATCCATTTCATATTTTTGCAAATAGACTTTAGGCTGTAACAAACTACGGACATTTTATCACGTCTTTTTGCTATCTCAAGTCTTCATGCCATAGATCCAACGCTGTCACTGCCTTACGCTCATAGCTTTACTCCATTGTTTCGAGCAATATCCCTTTATTTTGATCCACTCGTAGATCCATAGTTTACTGCCTGTTTTTAGAAATATGTTTGTTCGCCTCCCGAGAATATCCCTAAGGAAAAAGAACCTTTAAGAGTCGCCGTTTAGCTCCAGCTTCCATAGTGACTTAAATTTATCACCATAGCTATGCCACCATCCCTTCCAATTTGAAGGGCGAGTTACAATTCTTTGAAGATACGTCCATGATCGCCCGAATAGCGGGTTATGATGTATGTCACCTATTTGGCGAGTCACCAAATCCTTTTCGAACATACCGTAGACCCATACCGGCGAGTTAGAATACTTTCTAGTTGTTACTGAATTTCCTCGTTCCCCTCTCTTTTGTAGTCATGGCCATTACGAAGTGCGACTGGTTACCGACAAAAATCGATGATGCCACTCTCGAAAAGTTTGTTAAGGCGGGTCTTCTTGACAATAAGGAAACCATTGGTTGGAGAACCGCCCCGGGCGAGTTGACTCCCAACCCCGCTGCAGGAGAAGTAGTCATCTTTACCGATTACTTCGAAGGAGGTTTCAAACCGCGCGGGTCAAAGTTTTTTCGAGACATCCTGCATTTCCTTAATGTTCATCCTCAAGATCTGGGACCCAACTCCATGAGCAACCTGTGTCAGTTCCAGGTCTTTTGTGAGGTATATTTACAGAGAGAGCCCATAGTTCCTTTATTTTGGAACTTCTTCCATTTGAATCGCCAGACCAAGTTTCCCAACGGTCCCATCCATGATCTTGGAGGAGTCAACATCCAAAGACGCCGCGAACGTGGATTTCCAACAGTTCTTCTGCCCAGCCATCCCAAGGGCTGGCCCGAGTCATGGTTTTATTGCCGAGACACCTCTCCACCCGGCGAAAACCCACTCCCGGATTTCAGAGCAGATCGCTTTCCCATGGACTTTAAACTCCCGAGAAGCTCACAGAAGAAGAAGAGTCGAAGTTTATCCCCATTTTCTCCGAGTTAAAGTCTTTGACCAACAACGGCCTCATCGGTATTGATCTATTCCGCTGCTGGATAGAGTGGAACATCCTTCCCTTGAGTCGCCGAGACGGGCTGATGTATGAATATGATGGTACGGTAGATCATCCGTAGTGCTTCAATCGCAAAAGACTCTCGGAGAGCGAAATTGTCGGAATCATCAAGAAACAAACCGGTGAGACCTTGGAAGAATGTGCCAAGATTGGGCTCAATGCCTTCTGCCGCGCCAACCCCGTGCCGCCAGTAAGAATCCAAGCCGCATTTCATTTCTTTGTACTTATCAATGCTATTAGTTTGAAATTCACTTCTATTCACCAGAAACATGATCCATTTTGGCGAAGGGGCCCCAAGGTGACCGCCCAAAAGACCACCAAGCCGCCACCAAAAAAGAAGAAGAAGGCAAGCAAAAGTATAGCCGCCACCAAAGATTCATCTTTTGTTGGCGAGTGATACGTCTCCATCGTATCTACTTTTCCAAACTATTTTGCCCTTGTTTTGGACTCTAATTTGCATGATTTGAATGGAACTAACCTGGATTGACGTTGTTTTCAGCAGAATTGCCTTGGTGTTGTTTTTGTGCAGAAATGAAAGTTCTCGGAACATCCTGAAAATTTACGCAGAATATTTCTGTAAAATATGAAAAATACCTGCGCAAAGATCCACCAGAGGGGATGGGCCAGTGGGCCACAAGCCCTGTAGCCGTCACCCCCTGGTGGCGGCTAGCAAGCTTGTGGGGCCCACGTGGCCCTGCCGCCCCCAAACTCAGCTCTATAAATTCACTTTCGTCCCAGAAAAAATCAAGAGAGAAGATTTCGTCGCGTTTGCGATACGGAGGCGCCGCCACATCCTGTTCTTCATCTGGAGGGCAGATATGGAGTCCGTTTTGGGCTCCGGAGAGGGGAAATCATCGCCATCGTCATCATCAACCTTCTTCCCTCTCCAATTCCATGAAGCTCTTCATCGTTCGTGAGTAATCTATTCGTAGGCTCGCTGGGCGGTGATGAGTAGGATGAGATCTATCATGTAATCGAGTTAGTTTTGACGGGGATTGATCCCTAGTATCCACTATGTTTTGAGATTGATGTTCCTACTACTTTGCCATGCTTAATGCTTGTCACTAGGGCCCGAGTGCCATGATTTCAGATCTGAAATTATTATGTTGTCACCAATATATGTGTGTTTTAGATCCGATCTTGCAAGTTGTAGTTACCTACTATGTGTTATGACCCGGCAACCCCGGAGTGACAATAACCGGAACCACTCCCGGTGATGACCATAGTTTGAGGAGTTCATGTGTTCACCAAGTGCTAATGATTTGGTCCGGTTCTTTATTAAAAGGAGAACCTTAATATCCCGTAGTTTCCTTTTGGACCCCGCTGCCACGGGAGGGATGGACAATAGATGTCATGCAAGTTCTTTTCCCTAAGCACGTATGACGACACACGAAATGCATGCCTACATCACATTGACAAACGGGAGCTAGCCACATATCTCTCCGTGTTATAACTGTTGCATGATGAATATCATCCAAACAAATCACCGACCCATTGCCTACGAGTTTGTCCCACTGCTGCTGTTACTACTGTTGCTGCTGTTACTACTGTTGCTGCTGCTGTTACTTGTCTTGCTCTGCTGATGTTACTTGTCTTGCTCTGCTGCTGTCACTACCGTTGTTCCTTGCCACTGCTGCTACTCGTTACACTGCTCCTACGTGCTACAATACTGGTTCGCACGTCATTGACGGGAAAGAATATTTCCCGTCTACCGGCAACTTCTGGCGCCATTGATACAATCGTTAGGAATAGTCTGCCGTCAACAGATCGTTTCTGACACCGTTGTTATCATACTACTTTGTTGTTGATACTTTGCTTGCAGATACTAATCTTTCAGGTGTGGTTGAATCTGACACATTCAGCTGCTAATACTTGAGATTATCCTCTCACTTCCTACCGGCGAATCAACAAATTTGGGTCGAATACTCTACCCTCGAAAACTGCCTCGATCCCACGCGTTGGTGGTTCATTGCAAGACAATTTATAATTGTTGAGCAATCGAGAATAGCATTTGTCTAGCCATTGCCAGAGATCTGCTAAACAACATTTTTCTGGCGCCGTTGCGGGGGATCTGCTAAACAACATTTTTTTGGCGCCGTTGCCGAGGAAGCGATTGCTATATTCTCTCAGTCACTTGGGATTTATATCTGCTGATCACTATGAAGAATCTGAAGTATCCAAAAATGAGAGTTTTGCCCTCAACTACGAGGGGAGGTAAGGAATTGCCATCTAGCTCTGCACTTGATTCACCTTCAGTTATGAGTAAGTTTGCGACATCACCTCCTGCTAGAAATCTTGATATGTTGCGTCTGCTTGATGATGCTATGCCTGATACTGCTAGAGATGCTATGCCTGATACTGCTTTTCCTGATACTGCTAGAGATGCTATGCCTGATACTGCTAGAGATGTTATGCCTGATGATGCTATGCCTGATACTGCTTTGCCTGATACTGCAAGACATGCTATGCCTGATATTGCCTTGCCTGATGATGCTATGCTTGATGTTGCTAGAGATACTACTTTGCCTGATGTGCCACTAGGGGTGTTCCTTGATGCTCATATTGCTAGAGTTACTGCCAATGCTCGTGATGCTTCTGAAACTGCCGATACTATTGAGATAGAACCTGCTTTTGCTCCTGCTAGATCTAGCTCTCCTAGATATGAATTGCGTGATATACCTGAGGGTTACGTTATGGAGGGAGAGATAGCTGAGGATTTTCTTGCGTGTAAGGATGCCTATGATGCTGAGAAATTACTTCTCAAGTGGAAGGAAAAATGTCTGAAAGCTAGGATGAAATACGACCCAAAGTTTGCCACTTCACCTATCTTTATCACCGATAAGGATTATGAATTCTCTGTCGACCCTGAGATAATCTCTCTAGCCAAATCTGATCCTTTCCACGGTTATGAGTCTGAGACGGTCGTAGCCCATCTTACCAAACTACACGATATAGCCACCCTTTTCACTAGTGAGGAGAAGATCCGCTACTACTATATCCTTAAGCTGATTCCTTTCTCTCTAAAGGATGACGCTAAAGCCTGGTTTGCTCCTGGATGTGTGAGTAGTCCCCAGGATATGGTCTATTACTTCCGTGAGAAATATTTCCCTGCCCATAAGAAGCAAGCTGCCTTGCAGGAAATATACAACTTTGCTCAACTCCAAGAAGAGAGTCTCCCACAAGCTTGGGGAGGCTCATCCAGCTACAGAATGCTTTGCCTGATCACCCTCTTAAGAAGAACGAGATACTTGATATCTTCTATAACGGACTTACGGATGCCTCTAGAGACCACCTAGATAGTTCTGCCGGTTGTCTTTTTAGGGAACGAACTATCGAAAAAGCTGAGATCCTTCTGAATAACATCTTGATAAACGATAATGCTTGGACTATTCCCGAACCACCTCCTAAGCCAACTCCTAAGAAAAGAGGTATTCTATTCCTCAGTCCCGAAGATATGCAAGAAGCCAAGAAATCTATGCAAGAGAAAGGCATTAGATCTGAAAATGTCAAAAATCTACCACCTATCGAAGAGATCCATGGTCTCGATAACCCGATACAAGTAGTAGAAGTGAATTCTCTGCGTAGGTTTGACGAGAGTGATATTCCCTTTGACAAACCTGCTAGCCTATGCTTTGATGAATTTGAAAACTTTGTTGCCAAACAACAGAGTTTCAATGATTATGTTAGCAGACATTTGGAACAAAGTACTCGTATGCTTAGCCATTTAAGTGCGTGTGTAGACAGAAATGTAAATGACCTGAAGCTTCTGAGTAAACATGCCTCTATGATTACTACTCAGGTAGAACAAGTACTTAAAGCTTAGAATGACTTGCTCAATGAATTAAATGACAACTCTGTCATAGTCATTACTAGAGGAGGCAAAATGACTCAGGAACCTTTGTATCCTGAAGGCCATCCTAAGAGAATTGATCAAGATTCTCAAGGAATTAATGCTGATACACCCAGTCATCCTAAGGAGAAGAAGAAAGATGATAGAAACCTACATGCCGGTTCACCAAATACTGTCACACCTGAAGAACCTAATGATATTTCTGCGTCTGATGCAGAAACACAATCTGGTGATGAACATGAACCTGGTGACAATATGGACAGCGATGTTCATAATGATGCTCAACCTAGCAATGATGAGGATGTGGAGATTGAACCTATGGTTAATCCTGATAACCCACAACCTAAGAGATACGATAAGAATGACTTCACTGCTAGGAAGCATGGTAAAGAAAGGGAGCCATGGGTTCAGATACCTATGCCCTTTCCTCCTAAGCCATCCAAGAAAAAGGATGATGAGGATTTTGAGTGCTTCTTTGAGATGATAAGACCCGTCTTTCTGTAGATGCGGTTAACTGATATGCTCAAAATGTCTTCGTATGCCAAGTACATGAAAGATATCGTGACTAATAAACGGAAGATACCAGATCTTGAGATCTCTACCATGCTTGCCAATTACACTTTCAAAGGTGGAACTCCTAAGAAACTTGGTGATCCCGGAGTGCCCACTATACCTTGCTCCATTAAAGGAAACTACGTAAGAACTTCCTTATGTGACCTTGGAGGTGGTGTTAGTGTTATGCCGCTCTCTCTTTATCGTAGACTTGAATTGGATAAGTTGACACCCACTGAAATTTCTCTGCAAATGGCCGACAAATCAACTGCTTTCCCTATTGGCATTTGCGAGGATGTGCCTGTTGTGGTTGCTAACACCACTATCTTAACAGACTTTGTTATCTTGGATATTCCCGAGGACGATGTCATGGCTGTCATCCTCAGAAGACCCTTTTTGAACACAGCAGGGGCTGTTATAGATTGCAGCAAAGGCAATGTCATTTTCCATGTCAACGGTAATGAGCACACAGTGCACTTTCTGAAGAAACGATATCAAGTACATTGGATTAATGCTATCGAAAAAACTTCATCGATTCTTATTGGGAGCTTTGAATGCCCTATTCCTCGTGTCAAGATGAAGTATGATTTGCTTGTTGGGGAGATACATATCCCCATTGAGGTAACTTAGTGGCTATTCGAAAATTCTCCGTTCTCTCTTGCGATTCGAGAAAGTTTTGTCATGAGGATTTGATCAACCCCATTGACGGATTTCTTCCGATGACCATGAAATGGATGAATCAAAGAGTCACATACCTCTATTTTAAGCTTTCACTTTCTCTTGCTTAGAAGAAAAATGATAGATTTAGTTTAGCTTTTCCTATTTTCTGTTTTAGCGTCCCAGAGAAAAATACCCCGAAAATAAAAGTTCTCTAATGGTCTTGAAAATATAGTATGATTTTTTCTGGAATATTTGAAAAATACTGGGCCTGAGAGCTCACCTGGGGGCCAAACCAGTGGGCCACAAGCCCTACAACCGTCGCCCCCCTGGTGGCGGCTAGCAAGCTTGTGGGGCCCACAGGGGCCCCCTCCACTCATTCCAGCTCCCATCCTCTTCTTCCACGTCAGGAAAAAATTGTTTCACAGCTCAAACCCGTATTCTTGCTCATTTGGCTGTGATTTTTGATCTCCTTGCTCAAAGCACCATTCTCCGAACCGTTTTGGGGAAATTACTCCTTGGTAAGTGACTCCTCCATTGGTCCAATTAGTTTTTGCTCTAGTGCTTTATCCTTCACGTATTCTTGCTACCTTGGTGACCATGTTCTTGAGCTAGAAATGTTGATTTTAGATGGTTCCAAGTAGTTTTAGCTCGTGTTACGGTCTCTAGGAACTAGTGGGAGTAGTTGCTACAAGGTGTGGTTGGTCTTCATTCACTTTTCTCTTGAACTTCAAAATTTCAGGAAAAGTAAATTATGTTCACGGGGAAGTTTCGTGGTGGTTCCTCAAGTAAGAAGGGTCCCCGTATTTATTTTCGGGAGCCCGGACCTTATCAATTAAGGGACGCACCGGTACAACCATGTGAATGGCCTTCCGATGAGTTCATGATCGAAGCAGGCTTCAAGGATGAGTTTGATGCAGAATCCCTCTTAGATAAATGTGAACAGTATGCTATGCTCACTGCCTCTTTCGTGCGTAGATTTAAATTTTTAGTTGGCCGTGACTCATCCATACTTTTTGATCTGTATGATAAATCCTACACCATGGATTTGGAGGATTTCAATAGGATTTGCAAGATACCCGATGGGGGTAGTATTAATGATCCTGCTAAGTCTTCGGTCACAGACTTTGTCTCAAGTATAACTGTTGGAGAAACTAGAGATATCATGCAAGCTACCATAGGAAGCATTCATTTCCCTGCCTTGCACTACTTTGCCCTCTTCATAGGTAGGTGCATTAACGGCAAGGGTGCACATTGTCACCTATGCGCTTCCGACCTTAGTATCCTTAAGATTGCAGTAATAGGTGACAGGAGCTTCAACATGGGAGCTATAATAGCAAGGAGGCTGAATAATAATGCCATTGAGGGGGATTTCTTTGGTGGAATTTATGCTACACGCTTAGCAAATTTTCTTGGAGTATCCATCCGTTCAGAAGACCCCCCTCTCCGTACAGCCTACCTTGATCGTGTCACTCTAACACGCTACCAGTTCCTTGAGAGGGATCATGGATCCCTCCTATACCGCTTGATATTTAACCCACGGCGTGTTTTCCATATTACCCTTCCTGCTCGTGGTTTCTTTGACTTTCAGGTAAAACAAAGATACTACATAACCATAGGAGAGGCAGAGGAGTATGAGAGGGATGCGACGGCTGCTCGACTTCGTGAGGCAACTATTTAGGCAGTGGCTGCAGCACTCCCGTATAACACCCATTATGATTTTGGGTTTCGCCAGGACCATCCTTGGGAGTAGACCAAGCTAGGCCAAAAGCCTAAGCTTGGGGGAGTACGTGTTCTCACCAACCTTACATTCATGCTTATGCTTTCACTTTGTTAGTCGGTGTTTACACTTTGCCACTGTATTATCCATGCTAGTTTATTTTCGTTCTCTTGTTTTCTTGTTTTGTGTCCTTTTGAGAAAACCCAAAAAGATTTTCCTTTCTTCTTTTTCTTGTTGGGAGTTTTCCCGTGTAAATAGTTTTCTTTTTCTTTGGGTCAAGGTAGAAGATATTGGTTACAATGTTTAGAGGCTCTTGCATGCATACGTGTTTAGCTTTCAAACAACCCTATTACTTTGTCTTCTCCTTTGTGTTTGCCTGCAGATTCAGCTTAGTCCAATGCACGAGCACTCTTATTATTGTTCACATCGTTCGATCGTGCAAATGAAAGGCAATAATGATGATATATGATGAAGTGACTGAGACTGGAAAAGCTGGTATGACTAGCTTGTCATGCCTGATTCAGCCTTATTGTGAGAGAACCATGTTTGCAATAACAACTTAGAGATCACAGTTTCTGATGCCATGCTTAACTAGCTGAGGGCTTATAATGGTTTGTCTTGAATGCCAACATAGATTTTGAGATGACTATGATGTAGTATGATAGGATGGTATTCTCCTTTGAATGATTCAAGTGGCTTGACTTGGCGCATGTTCATGCATGTAGTTGAAACAAAATCAACATAGCCTCTATGATGTTCGTGTTCATGGTGATTTATATACTGTTCATGCTTGCATTCAATGTTAGTCAAACTCATTGCATCTTGATGACTGTTGTCGCTCTCTAGTTGGTCGCCTCCCAGTCTTTTGCTAGCCTTCACTTGTACTAAGCGGAATACTGCTTGTGCATCCACTTCCATAAACACAATTTTTTTTCCATGAGAGTCCACCATACCTACCTATTTGCGGTATCTACCTGCAGTTCAAGTAAATTTGCATGTGCCATTCTCTAAACCTTAAAGAAATAATCTGTTTTGCATGCCCACACCACTCATGTGGTGACAGAGGGCTATTGATATCTTCCATGTTAGGCGTGTTATCCTCGACATGTGTTTATTCACTGTCATTCACGAGAAAGGGGCCGGTAATTGGAATGCCCAGTTCCACGCCTAAATCGAAAACATAACTGTAAAACAAGACTCCCCCCGGATTGATGTTAGTATGGACGGTACCCGAGGATTCGGCTAGCCGTGGAGTGTGATTGATTGGTGGTGGGGAGTTAAATCTTTACTTTTCTATTTGGGAACCGCCTATAGCATGAGTAGCATGGAAGATATTGAGAACTCTTGGTCATTGCCTTGACAATGAAAGCATGCCACCCAAAATTATTATCTCTGTTTTCAAAGCTTGAGCTGTGGCACCTCTGCAAATCAATGCTTCCCTCTGCGAAGGGCCCGTCTATTTATTTTCCTATTGAGTCATCCTCTTCTTATATAAGCACCAATTAGAGAGCACCTCTTTAATTTTTATGCTTTGCTTTTGATTGATATTGAGTATGACTATGACTGGATTTTCGTTGCTATGAATTACAATGTTTAGTTAGCCCTTGATCTTTGAAAGTGCTCTGCATTTATGTTTTGCGGTCTCAGAAAGAGCTAGCGAGATACCACCTATTCATATTGCTTCATGCTTGTTTTGATTGAATTGTTGCTGTTTGAAACTCATTATTATTTGCTCGTTAGCTGATTATGCCATTGATATTAGTTTACCGTGAGACCTTTGTGTCACTTGCCTATGTGGTTAACTTGTCATCTTGCTGAAATTATGGTTATGAGTTAGACATAGTTGCAACAACAAGATCAAACAGAGTTTGTCAAAGTTTTTCTTTCTCTTTCAGTTTGTCAACTGAGTTGCTTGAGGACAAGCAAGGTTTTAAGCTTGGGGGAGTTGATACGTCTCCATCGTATCTACTTTTCCAAACTCTTTTGCCCTTGTTTTGGACTCTAATTTGCATGGAACTAACCTGGACTGACGCTGTTTTCAGCAGAATTGCCTTGGTGTTGTTTTTGTGCAGAAATGAAAGTTCTCGGAACGTCTTGAAAATTTACGGACAATATTTCTGGAAAATATGAAAAATACCTGCGCAAAGATCCACCAGAGGGGATGGGCCAGTGGGCCACAAGCCCTGTAGCCGCCACCCCCTGGTGGCGGCTAGCAAGCTTGTGGGGCCCACGTGGCCCTGCCGCCCCCAAACTCAGCTCTATAAATTCACTTTCGTCCCAGAAAAAATCAAGAGAGAAGATTTCGTCGCGTTTGCGATACGGAGGCGCCGCCACATCCCGTTCTTCATCTGGAGGGCAGATATGGAGTCCGTTTTGGGCTCCGGAGAGGGGAAATCGTCGCCATCGTCATCATCAACCTTCTTCCCTCTCCAATTCCATGAAGCTCTTCATCGTTCGTGAGTAATCTATTCGTAGGCTCGCTGGGCGGTGATGAGTAGGGTGAGATCTATCATGTAACCGAATTAGTTTTGATGGGGATTGATCCCTAGTATCCACTATGTTCTGAGATTGATGTTGCTACTACTTTGCCATGCTTAATGCTTGTCACTAGGGCCCGAGTGCCATGATTTCAGATCTGAAATTATTATGTTGTCACCAATATATGTATGTTTTAGATCCGATCTTGCAAGTTGTAGTTACCTACTATGTGTTATGACCCGGCAACCCCGGAGTGACAATAACCGGAACCACTCCCGGTGATGATCATAGTTTGAGGTGTTCATGTGTTCACCAAGTGCTAATGCGTTGGTCCAGTTCTTTATTAAAAAGAGAACCTTAATATCCCGTAGTTTCCTTTTGGACCCCGCTACCACGGGAGGGATGGACAATAGATGTCATGCAAGTTCTTTTCCCTAAGCAAGTATGACGACACACGGAATGCATGCCTACATCACATTGACGAACGGGAGCTACCCACATATCTCTCCGTGTTATAACTGTTGCATGATGAATATCATCCAAACAAATCACTGGCCCATTGCCTACGAGTTTGTCCCACTGCTGCTGTTACTAATGTTGCTAATGCTGTTACTTGTCTTGCTCTGCTGCTGTTACTACTGTTGCTGCTGCTGTTACTTGTCTTGCTCTGCCGCTGTCACTACTGCTGTTCCTTGCCACTGCTGCTACTCGTTACAGTGCTCCTACCTGCTACAACACCGGTTCGCACGTCGTTGATGGGAAAGAATATTTCCCGTCTACCGGCAACTTCTGGCGCCATTGATACAATCGTTAGGAATAGTCTGCCGTCAACAGATCGTTTCTGACACCGTTGTTATCATACTACTTTGCTGTTGATACTTTGCTTGCAGATACTAATCTTTCAGCTGTGGTTGAATCTGACACATTCAGCTGCTAATACTTGAGAGTATCCTCTCACTTCCTACTGGCGAATCAACAAATTTGGATCGAATACTCTACCCTCGAAAACTGCCTCGATCCCACGCGCTGGTGGGTCATTGCAAGACAATTTATAATTGTTGAGCAATCGAGAATAGCATTTGTCTAGCCATTGCCAGAGATCTGCTAAACAGCGAGTCACAAGCTGACGAAGCGCATTCAGAGGTAAGGCTTTCCCCTCACTCATTATCTATGTATTCTGACTTATGTTTATACCATGCGTCTTTATGTGTAGGGCGAGGACAATGAGAGCCAAGATGATGCGGTCGAGGTAAATGTTGGGGTAACGTAGCATAAATTCGAAAAATTTCCTATGCATATTCAGATCTTCCTATGAAGAGACCAGCAACGAGAGAGGGGTGAGAGCATCTTCATACCTTTGAAGATCGCTAAGCGGAAGCATTACTAGAACACGGTTGATGGAGTCGTACTCGCGGCGATTCAGTTCGCGGTGTGATTCCGATCTAGTTCAACACACGTGCAGCCTGGTGACGTCTCCCGCACCTTGTTCCAGCAAGGAGGAGGGAGAGGTTGGGGAAGAACTCCAGCAGCACGACGGCGTGGTGTCGATGGAGAGACGAGGTCTCCCGGCAGGGCTTCGCCAAGCACCGGCAGAGAGGAGGAGGAAGAAGGGCAGGGCTGCGCCGAGGCAGAGGGAAAAGTCTATCTCCAACATCCCCAAAAACCCCACTATTTATAGGAGGAGGGGAGGGGGGTGCGCCACCCCTAGGGTTCGCCCCCTAGGTGGTGCGGCAGCCCCAGATGGGAGAGGGGGCGGCGGCCAGGGCAGGGAGGAGGGGTGGCGCACCCCTCTAGTGGGCCTTAGGCCCACCTGCGCTAGGGTTCCCCCCTCTCCCCACTTCCTGCGCCATGGGCTGAGTGGGGGGGGGGGGCACGAGCCCACCTAGGGGCTGGTTCCCTTCCCCACATGGCCCATCTAGCCTCCCGGGGTCGTTCCCCCTTTCGGTGAACCCACGGGGCCACCTCCGGTGGTCCCGGTGGTCCCGGTACGTTACCGGTGACGCCCGAAACACTTCCGGTGTCCGAAACCATTCGTCATATATATCAATCTTTACCTCCGGAACATTCCAGAACTCCTCGTGACGTCCAGGATCTGATCCGGTACTCCGAACAACTTTCGATAACCTCGTATAACAATTCCCTATAACCCTAGCGTCATCGAACCTTAAGTGTGTAGACCCTACGGGTTCGGGAGACAGGCAGACATGATCGAGACACCTCTTCGGCCAATAACCATCAGCGGGGTCTGGATACCCATGATAGCTCCCACTTGCTCCACGATGATCTCATCGGATGAACCACGATGTTTAGGATTCAATCAATCCCGTATACAATTCCCTTTGTCTGTCGGTATAGAACTTGCCCGAGATTCGATCGTCGGTATACCTATACCTTGTTCAATCTCGTTACCGATAAGTCTCTTTACTCGTTCCGTAGTACGTCATCGTGTGACTAACTCCTTACTCACATTGAGCTCATGATGATGTTCTACCGAGTGGCCCCAGAGATACCTCTCCGTTACACGGAGTGACAAATCCCGATCTCGATTCGTACCAACCCAACAGACACTTTCAGAGATACCCATAGTGCACCTTTATAGTCACCCAGTTACATTGTGACGTTTGATACACCCAAAGCACTCCTACGGTATCCGGGAGTTGCACAATTTCACTGTCGAAGGAAAAGACACTTGACATTAGAAAAGCTTTAACATACGAACAATACGATCTAGTGCTATGCTTAGGATCGGGTCTTGTCCATCACATCATTCTCCCAATGATGTGATCCCGTTATCAATGACATCTAATGCCCATGACCAGGAAACCATGATCATCTATTGACTAACGAGCTAGCCAACTAGAGGCTTGCTAGGGACACATTGTGATCTATTTATTCACACATGTATTACTATTTCCTGTTAATACAATTATAGCATGAACAATAGAAGATTATCATGAACAAGGAAATATGATAATAACCATTTTATTATTGCCTCTAGGGCATATTCCCAACAGTCTCCCACTTGCACTAGAGTCAATAATCTAGTTACATTGTGATGTATCGAACACCCATAGCATTATGGTGTTGATCATGTTTTGCTCGTGGAAGAGGTTTAGTCAACGGGTCTGCAATATTCAGATCCGTTTGTACTTTACAAATATCTATTACTCCACTCTGGACATGGTCTTGGATGGAGTTGTAGCAGCGTTTGATGTGCTTCGTCTTCCGGTGAAACCTGGGCTCCTTGGCTATGGCAATGGCCCCAGTGTTATCACAGAAGAGTGTCATTGGACCCGACGTGCTTGGAACCAATCCAAGGTCGGTGATGAGCTCCTTCATCCAAATTCCTTCATGAGCCGCTTCTGAAGCAGCTATGTACTCCGCTTCACATGTAGATGCTGCCACGACTTCTTGCTAGCTGCTGCACGAGCTCACTGCCCCACCATTCAAAACATATACGTATCCGGTCTGTGACTTAGAGTCATCCGGATCTGTGTCGAAGCTTGCATCGGCGTAACCCTTTACGACGAGCTCTTCGTCACCTCCATAAACGAGAAACATTTCCTTAGTCCTTTTCAGGTATTTAAGGATATTCTTGACCGCTGTCCAGTGTTCCATACCGGGATCACTTTGGTACCTCCCTATTAAACTCATGGCAAGGTTTATATCAGGTCTGGTACATAGCATGGCATACATTAGAGAGCCTACGGCTGAAGTGTAGGGGACATAACTCATCTTCTCTCTATCTGCTGCTGTGGTCGGCGACTGAGTCTTACTCAATCTCATACCTTGCAAAACTGGCAAGAACCCTTTCTTTGAGTTTTCCATGTTGAACTTCTTCAATATCTTGTCAAGGTATGTACTTTGCGAAAGACCTATGAGGCGCCTCGATCTATCTCTATAGATCTTGATGCCTAATATGTATGCAGCTTCTCCAAGGTCCTTCATTGAAAAACTCTTGTTCAATTAGGCCTTTATGCTCTCCAACATTTATGTATTGTTCCCCATCAATAATATGTCATCCACATACAGTATGAGGAAAGCTACAGAGCTCCCACTCACTTTCTTGTACAAACATGCTTCTCCGTAAACCTGTATGAACCCAAACGCTTTAATCACCTCATTAAAGATAATGTTCCAACTCCGAGATGCTTGCACCAACCCATAGATGGAGCGCTGGAGCTTGCACACTTTGTTAGCACCCTTAGGGTCGACAAAACCTTCTGGTTGCATCATATACAACTCTTCCTTAAGGTTCCCGTTAAGGAACGCTGTTTTGACGTCCATTTGCCAAATTTCATAATCATAAAAGGCGGCAATCTCTAACATGATTCGGACTAATTTCAGCTTCGCTACGGGAGAGAAAGTCTCTTTGTAGTCAACTCCTTGAATTTGTCAAAAACCCTTTGCGGCAAGTCGAGCTTTATAAACGGTTACATTACCGTCTGCATCAGTCTTCTTCTTGAAGATCCATTTATTTTCTATGGCTCGCCGGTCATCGGGAAAGTCCACCAAAGTCCATACTTTGTTCTCATACATGGACCCTATCTCGGATTTCATAGGTTCAAGCCATTTGTTGGAATCCAGGCCCGCCATCGCTTCTTCATAGTTCGAAGGTTCACCGTTGTCTAACAACATGATTTCCATCACAGGGTTGCCGTACCACTCTGGTGCAGAGCGTGCCCTCGTGGACCTTCGCGATACAGTAGTAACTTGATCCGAAGCTTCATGATCATTATCATTAACTTCCTCTTCAGTTGGTGTAGGCGCTAGAGGAACAACTTCCCGTGTTGTGCTACTATCCTGTTCGAGAGGGGGTGTAATTACCTCATCAAGTTCTACCTTCCTCCCACTTACTTCTTTCGAGAGAAACTCTTTCTCTAGAAAGGATCCGTTCTTGGCAACAAAGGTCTTACCTTCGGATCTAAGATAGAAGGTATACCCAATAGTTTCCTTAGGGTATCCTATGAATATACATTTCTCCGCTTTGGGTTCGAGCTTTTCTGGTTGAAGTTTCTTCACATAAGCATCGCAGCTCCAAACTTTAAGAAACGACAACTTAGGTTTCTTGCCAAACCATAGTTCATACGGTGTCGTCTCAACGGATTTATACGGTGCCCTATTTAAAGTGAATGCTGCAGTTTCTAGTGCCTATCCCCAAAATGATAGCGGTAAGTCGGTAATAGACATCATAGATCGTACCATATCTAATAAAGTGCGATTACGACGTTCACCCACTCCGTTGCGTTGTGGTGTGCGAGGCGGCGTCAGTTGTGAAACGATTCCACACTTCCTTAGGTGTGTGCAAAACTCGTGACTCAAATATTCTCCTCCACGATCAGATCGTAGACACTTAATTTTTCTGTCACGTTGATTCTCGACCTCACTCTGAAATTCCTTGAACCTTTCAAATGTCTCAGATTTGTGCTTCATCAAGTAGATATACCCATACCTACTCAAATCATCGGTGAGAGTGAGAACATAACGATAGCCACCGCGAGCTTCAACGTTCATTGGACCACACACATCAGTATGCATTATTTCCAATAAGTCGATTGCTCTCTCCATTATTCCTGAGAATGGAGTCTTAGTCATCTTGCCCATGAGGCACGGTTCACATGTGTCAAATGATTCAAAGTCAAGAGACTCTAATAGTCCATCAGTATGGAGCTTCTTCATACGCTTAACGCCGATATGACCAAGGCGGCAGTGCCACAAGTATGTGGGACTATCATTATCAACTTTACCTCTTTTGGTACTCACACTATGAATATGCGTAACATCACGATCGAGATTCATCAAGAATAAACCATTCACCAGCGGAGCATGACCATAAAACATACCACTCATATAAATAGAACAACCATTATTCTCTGATTTAAATGAGTAGCCGTCTCGCATCAAGCAAGACCCTGATACAATGTTCATGCTTAAAGCTGGTACTAAATAACAAATATTAAGGTTTAAAACTAATCCCGACGGTAGATGTAGAGGTAACGTGCCGACGGCGATCACCTCGACCTTGGAGCCATTCCCGACGTGCATCGTCACCTCGTCCTTTGCGAGTGTCCGCTTATTCCGCAGTTCGTGCTTTGAGTTCCAAATGTGAGCAACAGCACCGGTATCAAATACCCAGGAGCTACTACGAGCGCTGGTAAGGTACACATCAATAACATGTATATCACATATACCTTTATCGTTGCCGGCCTTTTGTCCGCTAAGTATTTGGGGCAGTTCCGCTTCCAGTGACCCTTTCCCTTCCAATAGAAGCACTCAGTCTCAGGCTTGGGTCCATTCTTTTTCTTCTTCCCGGCATCTGGCTTACCGGGCGCGGCAACGACTTTGCCGTCTTTCTTGAAGTTCTTCTTACCCTTGCCCTTCTTGAAACTAGTGGTCTTGTTGACCATCAACACTTGATGCTCTTCTTGATTTCTACTTCTGCAGACTTGAGCATCGATTACAACTCAGGAATGGTCTTCTCCATCCCTTGCATGTTGTAGTTAAGCACAAAGCCTTTGTAGCTTGGTGGGAGAGACTGGAGGATTCTGTCAATTATAACATCATCCGTAAGTTCGACTCCAAGTGAAGTCACACGACCGTGTAACCAAGACATTTTAAGTATGTGCTCACTGTGAGAACTGTTCTCCTCCATCTTACAGCTAAAGAACTTGTCGGAGACTTCATATGTCTCGACACGGGCATGAGCTTGAAAAACTAGCTTCAGCTCTTGGAACATCTCATATGCACCGTGTTGCTCAAAACGCCTTTGGAGCCCCGTTTCTAAACTGTATAACATGCCACACCTAACCAGAGAGTAGTCATCACTCCGCGTTTGCCGGACGTTCAGAATGTCCTGGGCTGCTGCGGGAGCGGGAGGGTCACCTAGCGGCACATCAAGGACATAAGCCCTTTTAGTTGCTTCAAGGATGAGCTTCAAGTTGCGAACCCAGTCCGCATAGTTGCTACCCTCATCTTTCAGCTTGTTTTTCTCTAGGAATGCGTTGAAATTTTGGTTGACGTTGGCCATCTACAATATTTATAAAGACAACTTTTAGACTAAGTTCATGACAATTAAGTTCATTTAATCAAATTAAGTATGAACTCCCACTTAAATTGACATCCCTCTAGTCATCTAAGTGATACATGATCCATGTTGACTAACCCGTGTCCGATCATCACGTGAGACGGACTAGTCACCATGGTGAGAAACTTCATGCTGATCGCATTCAACCATACGACTCATGTTCGACCTTTCGGTCTCTTGTATTCGAGGTCATATCTGTACATGCTAAGCTCGTCGAGTCAACCTAGGTGTTTCGCGTGTGTAAATCTGGCTTACACCCGTTGTATGCGAACGTTAGAATCTATCACACATGATCATCACGTGGTGCCTCGAGACAATGATCCTTTGCAACGATGCACACTTAGGGGAATACGTTCTCGAAATTTTAATAGGGATCATCTTATTATGCTACCGTCGTTCTAAGTAATAAGATGAAAAACATGATAAACATCACAATGCAATCATATAGTGACATGATATGGCCATTATCATCTTTGCTCTTTCGATCTCCATCTTCAGGCATCGCATGATCATCATCGTCACCGGCGTGACACCATGATCTCCATCATCGTATCTCCATGAAGTCGTCACGCCAACCACCACTATCACTACTACTATAGCTAACCATTAGCAATGAAGTAAAAGTAGTAAGCACATGGCGTTGCATCTCATACAATAAATTAAGACAACTCCTATGGCTCCTGCCGGTTGTCATACTCATCGACATGCAAGTCATGAAACCTATTACAATAACATGATCATCTCATACATCATACAAGCAACATCACAACTTTCGCCATATCACATCACATGTCAAACCCTGCAAAAACAAGTTAGACGTCCTCTAATTGTTGTTGCAAGTTTTACGTGGCTGATTTGGGTTTCTAGCAAGAACGCCTTCTTACCTACGTGACAGCCACAACGATGATATGCCAAAGCTATTTACCCTTCATAAGGACCCGTTTCATCAAATCCAATCCGACTAGAGTAGGAGAGACACACACCCGCTAGCCACCTTTATGCACGGTGTGCATGTCTGTCGGTGAAACCAGTCTCACGTAAGCGTGCGTGTAAAGTCGGTCCGGGCCACTTCATCCCACAATACCACCGGAAAAGAATAAGACTAGTAGCGGCAAGCAATTGACAAATCATCGCCCACAACCTTTTGTGTTCTACTCGTGCATAGAATCTACGCATAGAAAACCTGGCTCGGATGCCACTGTTGGGGTAACGTAGCATAAATTCAAATTTTTTCCTACGCATATTCAGATCTTCCTATGAAGATACCAGCAACGAGAGAGGGTGAGAGCATCTTCATACCTTTGAAGATCGCTAAGCGGAAGCGTTACTATAACGCGGTTGATGGAGTCGTACTTGCGGCGATTCAGATCGCGGTGTGATTCCGATCTAGTGCCGAACTACGACACCTCTGCGTTCAACACACGTGCAGCCCGGTAACGTCTCCCGCACTTTGATCCAGCAAGGAGGAGGGAGACGTTGGTGAAGAACTCCAGCAGCACGACGGCATGGTGTCGATGGAGAGACGAGGTCTCCCGGCAGGGCTTCGCCAAGCACCGGCAAAGAGGAGGAGGAAGAAGGGCAGGGCTGCGCCGAGGGAGAGGGAACAGTCTATCTCCAACAGCCCCAAAACCCCCACTATTTATAGGAGGAGGGGAGGGGGGTGCGCCACCCCTAGGGTTCCCCCCTAGGTGGTGCGGCAGCCCCAGATGGGAGAGGGGGCGGCGGCCAGGGCAGGGAGGAGGGGTGGCGCACCCCTCTGGTGGGCCTTAGGCCCACCTGCGCTAGGGTTCCCCCCCTCTCCCCTCTTCCTGCGCCATGGGCTGAGTGGGGCGGGGGGAGCACCAGCCCACCTAGGGGCTGGTTCCCTTCCCCACTTGGCCCATCTAGCCTCTCAGGGTCGTTGCCCCCTTTCGGTGGACCCCCGGGGCCACCTCCGGTGGCCCAGGTGGCCCCGGGGGTCCCGGTACGTTGCCGGTGACGCCCGAAACACTTCCGGTGTCCGAAACCATCCGTGTTGTATATCAATCTGTACCTCTGGACCATTCCGGAGCTCCTCGTGATGTCCGGGATCTCATCTGGGACTTCGAACAACTTTCTATAACCTCGTATAACAATTCCCTATAATGCTAGCGTCATCGAACCTTAAGTGTGTAGACCCTACGGGTTCGGGAGACAGGCAGACAAGATCGAGACACCTCTCCGCCAATAACCATCAGCGGGGTCTGGATACCCATGGTAGCTCCCACTTGCTCCATGATGATATCATCGGATGAACCACGATGTCAAGGACTCAATCAATCCCATATACAATTCCCTTTGTTTGTCGATATAGAACTTGCCCGAGATTCAATTGTCGGTATACCTATACCTTGTTCAATCTCGTTACCGGTAAGTCTCTTTACTCGTTCCGTAGTATGTCATCGTGTGACTAACTCCTTAGTCACATTGAGCTCATGATGATGTTCAACCGAGTGGGCGGAGAGATACCTCTCCGTCACACGGAGTGACAAATCCCGATCTCGATTCGTACCAACCCAACAGACACTTTCAGAGATACCCGTAGTGCACCTTTATAGTCACCCAGTTACGTTGTGACGTTTGATACACCCAAAGCACTCCTACGGTATCCGGGAGTTGCACAATCTCACGGTCGAAGGAAAAGACACTTGACATTAGAAAAGTCTTAGCATACGAGCAATACGATCTAGTGCTATGCTTAGGATTGGGTCTTGTCCATCACATCATTCTCCCAATGATGTGATCCCGTTATCAATGACATCTAATGCCCATGACCAGGAAACCATGATCATCTATTGACTAACGAGCTAGCCAACCAGAGGCTTGCTAGGGACACATTGTGATCTATTTATTCATACATGTATTACTGTTTCTTGTTAATACAATTATAGCATGAACAATAGATGATTATCATGAACAAGGAAATATGATAATAACCATTTTATTATTGCCTCTAGGGCATATTTCCAACAGTAATTTCCATTTCTTCTGACTCACCTTCTCCTTCTCCTAGACCAGCCAGGAGGATCTGTGGAAAAGTGCCCATGTCTCACCCATATGCTTATATGGACCCTGCTTTCCTTTTGAAGAAAGCAAGATATACCCCCAAGCGCAAGATCCGTAGTCGCTCTGGCGACTTAATCACCGGACTGCCTGAGAAGACAACCGGTCGGAAACGCACCAGCGAGGTACTTTTGTTTTATCATACCGTTTCTTGTGTAAAATGTGACTCGCCGCTTCTTTTAACTTCAAGACTTTGTTCTATCAGACTTCTCCCCCTACATCTGGCGATTCGGCAATATCAGCTCTCTCGCTGATGATCCGTGTACAACGGTGAATCTCTTTGTTAATCCCAATTTCTTCTAAACAACGATATGTGCTTTTAATCTTGGCGCCTTTGTCTCAGAGCACAAGCGAAGAGAAGGAAAACCGACGACCTATCTTCTGCTCCCAAAACATCTGACGCCTTAGGCACGAGCTCCTCTATCCCTGAGATTGGTGAAGAGCAAGCGGCGGCTCATGATATTCCTCCGGACGATATTCCCGAAGCCCGGGATGAATCGCCCGTAATTTTGAAGGAACCGCTGATAAGGCTAACCCGCCAAGCCCTCTCAAGGCGACTGACAATCCATACGACGTCGTGGTCACCGGTACTGGCTATTCCACTCCTCCGGTTGCAGTACTTTCCAAGCATACCTCCAAGGAATCTGGCCCTTCTCCTGATCAAGACACAAGTCAATTCGAGCTCCCTTAGTATGAGAAGCTGGAATTCGACAATCTTTGTTCTGGCTTCGCAAGTCATTTGGAGAGGGATTATGAGATGAACAAGAGCTTGATTCATCTTATGAGGGTTAGGCATGAGGTACGCCTGTTTATGTATCTTCCTTCACCCATTAGCCTTCCAAGGACCGGCTCATCTTTTGAAAGATGAGCCGGGTCTTTGAATATAATGAAAATCTTCAACCTGTAGCCCCCAAAGGCCGGGTCATCTTTGGAAAGATGAGCCGGGTCTTGAAGAAATAAAAATCTGCAACCTGTAGCCCCCAAGGGCCGGGTCATCTTTTGAAAGATGAGCCGGGTCTTGAATATAATAAAAATCTTCAACTTGTAGCCCCCAAGGGCCGGGTCATCTTTTGAAAGATGAGTGAGGTCTTGAATATAATAAAAATCTTCAACCTAGAGCCCCCAAGGCCTGGGTCATCTTTTGAAAGATGAGCCGGGTCTTGAATATAATAAAAATCTTCAACCTGTAGCCCCCAAGGCCCGGGTCATCTTTTGAAAGATGAGTCGGGTCTTTAATATGGTATGATTTTGAAGAAAATCCTACATTAGCCCCGAAGTATCAGGAGTATTGCTTGCAGTAATGCTGAAACTTGTCTCCCCAAATTTGATGTGTAGGAGTCTGTGACCCAGACTGAGTCGGCTTTAGCCGACTTAAGAAAAAAATCTGGTTGAGCAACAAGATGCACACTCCGAGTTGGAGAGGAAATACCACTTAATTCAGGCTGAGCTGGAGAAGATGAAGGCTGACCAGAAAAAACTTGAGAAGAAAGCCAAAGCTGACCAAGCCGCCATTCTTAAGCGTGCTGAGCAGGCTGAGGAAAAATTGGAAGCCGCCTAGTAAGAGCTTTCCGGCTTAAAGAAACATGTTTCCAACATGACCATCGCTATGTTTGGTAAGCGTTAACCCTTGACTGTTGAATAATCAATCTAGTATCAAAAAATTATCAAATACTAATGTGTCCTTTGCAGGTGCACGAGCCGCCAATCTTTGAGACGACTGCATGCTGAAGTTAAAAGCCATATATACCTTCCCTGAGCAGCTATTCACCGGGGGCTTGCTGACGATTAAGGCGGTGATGGGCAGCAAAGAACCAGTCAGGACCATCAAGCACATATTCGGCTTTCTGTCTACCTTGCCTCCTCAAATAGAGGAACTGAAAAGGTCAGCCGCTCGAAAGGGAGTATTGAACACCCTGATCCGGTGCTTAGCTTATGCCCCGGAGCTCAAACCCGAAGAAATAGCCGCCGGCTACCCCGAGCTGAAGGATGAGGGGTCATAATTCACCGAGGTGGACTATCACCGAGTTATCATAGAATCTCGCTATGCAGCGACTCAACTGGCAGCCAGCTTAGATTTGAGTAAATACCAAGCCGCCTATGACGAGAAGAAAAAGAAGGTGATGCCTCCCTCATATGAAACTGCTAGCTTGGTTCCTCGCCGACCGAAGAATCCTTTTGGTCTTGACATGGACCTATCTCTCTTCCTTGATGATGAAGACGAGTTCGTTGCGCTGTCCAAGTGTAATTGGAAACTGGGCGAATCGAAGGCGGGGAGAGCTCAAGGCAAGGTGACTCGACGACGGCCTGATTCGTCCATGGATCCTTTCTTCACTGGGGGATGACACCCATTTTGCCCACACGAGCCATGTAATAGCTTTGTTAGTGTTTCTCGAAAAACAATCAGTCAGTAGTACCTTTTGATTGAACCACTTTTATTCCTTGAATATATGCATGACTCGCCTGCAAGATTTGATGAACCAGGGAATATCACAATTTGACAAACAAGTTTTTACCTTATGTGTAAGGAAAAACATCAGCCGACTCAGTGAGTGTATGGCAAAGAATAGGACAACCCCCTGGATTATGTCAAAAAATAGATCAGTGATATGTCTCCGTCGTATATACTTTCTGAACTCTTTTGCCCTTGTTTTGGACTCTAATTTGTATGATTTGAATGGAACTAACCCAGTCTAACGCTGTTTTCACCAGAATTGCCATGGTGTTGTTTTTGTGCAGAAATAAAAGTTCTCGGAATGTCCTGAAAATTTACGGAGAATTTTTCTGGAATTAATGAAAAATACCTGCGCGAAGATCCACCGGAGGAGGTGTGCCAGTGGGCCACAAGCCCGTGGGCCGCGTCCACCCCCCCCCCCCCCCCCCGAGGTCGCGTCGTGAGGGCTTGTGGGGCCCACGTGGCACCACCGCCTTCGAACTCAGCTCTATTTATTCCGTCTCCCCGAAAAAAAAATCCGAGAGAAGGATTCATCGCGTTTTACGATACGGAGGCGCCGCTGCCTTCTGTTCTTCATGTGGAGGGCAGATCTGGAGTCCGGTCTGGGCTCCGGAGAGGGGAAATCGTCGCCATCGTCATTATCAACCTTCCTCCGTCGACAATTCCATGATGCTCTTCACCGTTTGTGAGTAATCTCATCGTAGGCTTGCTGGACGGTGATGAGTTGGATGAGATCTATCATGTAATCGAGTTAGTTTTGACGGGGATTGATCCCTAGTATCCACTATGTTCTGAGATTGATGTTGCTACTTCTTTGCCATGCTTAATGCTTGTCACTAGGGCCCAAGTGCCATGATTTCAGATCTGAACCTATTATGTTGTCGCCAATATATGTGTGTTTTAGATCCTATCTTGCAAGTTGTAGGTACCTACTATGTGTTATGACCCGGCAACCCCGGAGTGACAATAGCCGGAACCACTCCCGAAGATGACCATAGTATGAGGAGTTCATGTATTCACCAAGTGTTAATGCGTTGGTCCAGTTCTTGATTAAAAGGAGAACCTTAATATCCTGTAGTTTCCATTAGGAACCCGCTGCCACGGGAGGGATGGACAATAGATGTCATGCATGTTCTTTTCCCTAAGCACGTATGACTACATACGGAATACATACCTACATTAGATTGACGAATGGGAGCTAGTTACTTATCTCTCCGTGTTATAGCTGTTACATGATGAATCACATCCGTCATACTCATCCATCACCGATCCACTGCCTACGAGTCTTTTACTACTAGTCCTTGCTACGTTACTTTGCTGCTACTGCTGTTACTCTGTTGTTACTACTGCTGCTGCTACTGCTGTTCCTTGTTACTCTTTCACTACTGCTGTTACTTTGCTGCTACTTGTTGCAAGACTTTTTTGGAATCGTTGCCAGGGAAGAATTATTCTCAAGAATAGTCCCCCGTCCATGTGAAGAATAGACTTTTCTGGAGCCGTTATCGCGGAACAAGTTAAGGATAGTCTGCCGTCAACAGATCTTTTTCTGACACCGTTGCTATCATACCACTTTGCTACTGATACTTTGCTTGCAGACACTAATCTTTCAGGTGTGGTTGAAATTGACAAACTCAGCTGCTAATACTTGAGAATATTCTTTCGCTTCCCCTTGTGTCGAATCAATAAATTTGGGTTGAATACTCTACCCTCAAAAACTATTGCGATCCCCTACACTTGTGGGTTATCAAGACTATTTTCTGGCGCCATTGCTGGGGAGGCACATCTATATTCTATGAGTCACTTGGGATTGACGTCTGCTGGTCACTATGAGGAATCCGATAGATCCAAGAACTAAAGTCTTGCCTTCCACTACGAGGATAGGTAAGGAACTGCCATCTAGCTCTGCACTTCATTCACCTTCAGTTATGAGTAAGTTTGCGACATCGCCTCCTGCTAGAAATCTTGATATGTCGCTTGTGCTTGATGATGCTACTTCTGCTGCCCATGATTCTTATGATGATGCTATGTGCTACTGCGATAACAGACCTTCCCTGGCAACGGCGCCAGGAATCCTTCTGTCACAGGCTACGCCTGTAGGGACTTCCTTGCCAAATATGCAAAGGATTTCCCTACGGCCTTGGAGCCTTGCGTTGGTGTTCCCTTTAAGAGGAAAGGGTGATATAGCACAGCGGCGGTAAGTATTTCCCTCAGTTTTGAGAACCAAGGTATCGATCCAGTGGGAGGCGCTCGTCGAGTCACAAGTACCTGCACAAACACAAAGAGCTTGCACCCAACGCTACGAAGGGGTTTTCAATCCCTTATAGATTGTTTGCAAAGTGAGAACTGAAAGCAAAAAAGTAAACAAAGCAAAGTAAAAGCGAAAGTGGAGATGATAGTTGTGAATAGACCCGGGGGCCGTAGTGTTCACTAGTGGCTTCTCTCATGAAAGCAAGTAGACGGTGGGTGAACGAATTACTGTCAAGCAATTGATAAAACCGCGCAAAGTAGTGACTCATCTATGGAAATGATTATATTTATAGGCATCACGTCCAAAACAAGTAGACCGATACTTTCTACATCTACTACTATTACTCCACACATCGACCGCTATCCACCATGCATCTAGTGTATTAAGTTCATAAGAACAGAGTAATGCCTTAAGCAAGATGACATGATGTAGATGGACAATCTCATATCTATGATAAAAGCCCATCTTGTTACCCTTGATGGCAACAACAAGATGCGTGCCTAGCTGCCCCTTTTTTCACTGGGAAAGGTCACCACACGGTATGAACCCAAAACCAAGCACTTCTCCCATTGCAAGAATCATAGATCTAGTTGGCCAAACAAAACCCAAGACTCGGAGAGACTTACAAGGATATCAAATCATGCATATAAGAAATCAGCAAAGACTCAAATATAAATCATAGATAATCTGATCACAAATCCACAATTCATTGGATCTCGACAAACACACCGCCAAAGAGGATTACATCGGATAGATCTCCATGAAGATCATGGATAACTTTGTATTGAAGATCCAAGAGAGAGAAGAAGCCATCTAGCTACTAACTACGGACCCGTAGGTCTAAAGTGGACTACTCACGAGTCATTGGAGAGGCGATGATGTTGATGTAGATGCCCTCCAACTCCAAAGTCCCCTTCGGCAGGGCACCGGGAAGGGTCTCCAGATGAGATCTCGCGGAAACGGAAGCTTGCGGCGGCGGAAAAGTGTTTTTGTGGATGCCCTGATTTTTTTCTGGATTTTAGGGAATATATAGGGGAAGCTAGGGCAGGGGAGCGCTAGGGAGGCCACAAGCCTGGTAGCCGCTGCCCCCCTGGTGGCGGCTAGAGGGCTTGTGGGTCCCCTGTGGCTCTCCTGCCTTGGCCCTCAAGTCCCCCGATCTTCTTCTGATCTGGAAAAATTTATTTCGGGGATTTTATTCCGTTTGGACTCCGTTCCAAAATCAGATCTGAAAAGAGTCAAAAACATAGAAAAACAGGAACTCGCACTTGGCACTGAATTAATAAGTTAGTCTCGAAAAAGATATAAAAGGTACATAAAACATCCAAAGTTGACAAGATAACAACATGAAACCATAAAAAATTATAGATACGCTGGAGATGTATCAAGCATCCCCAAGCTTAACTCATGCTCGTCCTCGAGTAGGGAAGTGATAAAGAATGAATTTTTGATGCTTTCATGCTTCCTAGCATAGATGTCCTTTGTAACTCCTCTTATGTGACGTGAATGTTCAGGTCCATTAGATTCAAAACAATAGTTTGCTACTGATGTGGAGACAATAATAATTCAAGCAAACTAGCATGGTAATCATGAACTTTCAAAATAACAAGGCCAAAAGAAAGTTATCCCTACAAAATAATATAGTCCGGCTATGCTCTATCATCCTTGCACAACGAATTTAAATCATGCACAACCCCGGTATTGGCCAAGTAATTGTTTTCACACTTTTACTTTCTCAAACTTTTTCAACTCTCATGCAATACATGAGCGTGAGCCATGGTTTTAGCACTATAAGTGGAATGGAGTGTGGTGGAGGTTGCGAGACAAACAAGGAGAAGGTGGTCACATTAACTAGGCATATCAATAAGCTATGGAGATGCCCATCAATAGATATCAATGTGAATGAGTAGGGATTGCCATACAAATGATGCACTAGAGCTAAGAGTAAGTGAAAGCTCTTAAAGAAAACTAGTGGGTGTGCATCCAACTTGCTTGCTCACGAAGAACTAAGGCAAATTTGAGGAAGCCTATCATTGGAATATACAAGCCAAGTTATATAATGAAAATTTCCCACTAGCTATATGGTGGTGACAAAATGAGAGACTCTCAATCATGAAGATCATGGTGCTTAATAAGCACAAGTGTGGAAGGATAGTAGCATTGTCCCTTCTCTCTTTTTCTCTCATTATTTTTTTGGTGGGCTCTTTGGCCTTTTTATTATTATTTTGGTGGGCATCTTTGGCCTCTTTTTTTAAATGGGCTTCGCTGGCCTCTTTTATTTCCTCACATGGGACAATGCTCCATCAATGATGATCATCACACTTACAACTCAAAACTTAGAGCAATGATGACTCTATATGGAATGCCTTTGGTAGTGTACCGTGACAATGATCTAGCATGGCATGGACATCAATGGAAACATCATGCTAGCTATCTTACGATCGTGCAATGGGAATGTAGAAGTGGTGGCACATGTCATGGTGGTAGTTGCATGGAAATATATCTCGGAATAGCTTTGAAAAAGCCATAGTAGGTAGGTATGGTGGCTGTTTTGAGGGAGGCTATATGGTGGGTTTTGTGCACCGGCGAAAGTTGCACGGCACTAAAGAAGATAGTGATGGTGGAAGGTGGAAGTGCATCTAAACCATGGACTCAACATTAGTCATGAAGAACTCATATACTTGTTGCAAAAGTTTTAGTAGTAATCGAAACAAAGCATTCAACGCATACTCCTAGGGGAAGGGTTGGTAGGTATAAACCATCGCACGATCCCGACAGCCACACAAAGAATGACAATCAATAGACTAATCATGCTCAGACTTCATCACATAGCGGTTCACCATACGTGCATGCTACGAGAATCACTAACTTCAACACGAGTATTTCTAGATCCACAACACCTTACTAACAACTGAAATATTACCACAACCACAACTCAAAACTAATTGAGATGAATCAAACTTCTCTTACTATTCAATGCACATGAAGGTGGAAGTTTTCATATCCCTTTGGATAACTACCCCTATTGAGACTACTTTCAAAGCATAGCTCAACTACCAAGACACATGCTTCCATGCTCTAAAAGATATAAGTGAAGCACACAGAGAAAAATCAACTAGCTCAAAAGATACAAGTGAAGCACATGTGAGCTGAATTGTCTACCAAAGGATATAAGTGAAGCTCGACAAAATCATGGTGAGTGCATGTATCTCGGTCTAGGTGTGCAGCAAGGATGATTGTGACACAACAAAAATAAAATACTCCTATGGTACAAGACGCTCCAAGCAAAACACATAACATGTGGTGAATAAAAATATAGCCCCAAGTAACGTTACCGATGGATTGAAGACGAAAGAGGGGATGCCTTCCCGGGGCATCCCCAAGCTTAGGCTTTTACGACAGCATTGAATGAACTTGGGGTGCCTTGGGCATCCCCAAGCTTGAGATTTTCCATTCTTTATCTCTTTGTCCATAAGAACTTCACCCAAAACTTGAAAACTTCACAACACGAAACTTAAACAGAAACTCGTGATATCATTAGTATAGGAAAGCAAACCACCACTTCCTTAGGTACTGTAGAAAACTTAGATTCTACTTATTTTGATGTTGGGTTACTGTATTTTGAATCTTCCATGGCTAATACCCCCCGATACCATCCATAGTTTCATCAAAATTAGCAACCAACTAAAAAAAAAACAGAATCTGTTAACAGCATACTAGTCTGTAGCAATCTGTATACTTCGTATACTTCTGGTACTTCAAAAATTCCGAAAACTTACGACAGCCTTAAGAATTTGCGTATCAATCAGCAGCTAAAAGAATCAACTCAAAATCTCTTACAGAAAAAAATGAAAATTCTTTTCGTGAGCAGAAAGTTTCTGTCTTTTCCAGCATGACCAAACGATCATCCCCAAGACTAATTATAAAGGTTTTACTTGGCATAAACGCAAAAGAAACACAAAAAACACAATCATAACAGAATTGTGAAAGTGTGTAAAACACAAAACAGAAAGAAAAAGGATATATTCGTTGGGTTGCCTCCCAGCAAGCGCTATTGTTTAACGCCCTTAGCTCGGCATAAGGTGATTCAATGATGCTCACACAAAAGACAAGAATTGAAGCACAACGAGAGCATCATAAAGCATGTGAAAATCACAGCTAAGTCTGACATACTTCCTATGCATAGGCATTTTATAGGAAAAAAGATTGTCAAGACAACCAATAGTTACCATATGCAAGGAAGAAGAAAGAGACAATATCAATCTCCACATAACGAGAGGTAATTTGGTAACATGAAAGTTTCTACCACAATATTTTCCTCTCTCATAGCAATTACATGTGGGATCATATTCGAACTCAACAATGTAACTGTCACAAAGGATATTCTTTTCATGATCCACATGCATGCAAAGTTGACGCTCTTCAAAAATAGTGGGATTATAATCAACTAAAGTCATGACTTCTCCAAACCCACTTTCAATAATATTGCAAATATCATATTCATCATGAGGCTTAAACGAATTTTCAAGATCATAAGAAAAATCATTGCCCCACTCATGATCATTGCAACAATAGTGGACATAGCAAAACTAGTATCACCAAGCTTAGGGTTTTGCATATTTTTAGCATGATTGTCACTAATAGAATTTATAGTGAAACCATTGCAATCATGATTTTCATCCAAGGAGCCCTCGTGAATCACTTCATAAATTTCTTCCTCACAATTTTCAGATTCATGCATCTCAAGCAAAACTCCATAAAGATAGTCAAGTGCCCTCAACTCACTAGCAATTGGATCAACATAATTTGATCTCTTAAAGAGATTAGCAAGTGGATGAGGATCCATATCACTAGATTTTCAGCAAGCGAAGATGCAAGCATATTGAAGGCACATAGCACGCAAGCAAAGGAAAGGCAAATGAAGACGGCAAAGGAGAAAGGCAAATGAAGATGGCAAAGGAGAAAGGCAAATGAAAACGGCAAATGTGAAGTGGGGGAGAGGAAAACGAGAGGCAACATGCAAAAAAGGTAAATGAAAGATATGAGTTTGTGGCA
The DNA here is from genome assembly GCF_904849725.1 of Hordeum vulgare subsp. vulgare. Lineage (NCBI taxonomy): Eukaryota > Viridiplantae > Streptophyta > Magnoliopsida > Poales > Poaceae > Hordeum > Hordeum vulgare. The sequence goes on from NC_058521.1 coordinate 521,465,545, forward strand.
CCTACTTGGATAGATCTTGACTTGATCTCTCCTCCCCGAGCGATCCTCCTCCCCGGCAACGGCGCCAAAATTCCTTCTGCTACTGCGACAACAGACCTTCCCTGGCAACGGCGCCAGGAATCCTTCTTTCACGGGCTACGCCTGTAGGGACTTCCTTGGCAAATATGCAAAGGATTTCCCCGCGGCCTTGGAGCCTTGCATTGGTGTTCCCTTGAAGAGGAAAGGGTGATGTAGCACAGCGGCGGTAAGTACTTCCCTCAGTTTTGAGAACCAAGGTATCGATCCAGTGGAAGGCGCTCGTCGAGTCACAAGTACCTGCACAAACACAAAGAGCTTGCACCCATCGCTATGAAGGGGTTGTCAATCCCTTATAGATTGTTTGAAAAGTGAGAACTGAAAGCAAAAAGTAAACAAAGCAAAGTAAAAGCAAAAGTGGAGATGATAGTTGTGAATAGACCCGGGGGCCGTAGTGTTCACTAGTGGCTTCTCTCATGAAAGCAAGTAGACAGTGGGTGAACGAATTACTGTCAAGCAATTGATAGAACCGCGCAAAGTCATGACATCATCTATGGCAATGATTATATCTATAGGCATAACGTCCAAAACAAGTAGACCGATACTTTCTGCATCTACTACTATTACTCCACACGTCGACCGCTATCCAGCATGCATCTAGTGTATTAAGTTCATAAGAACAGAGTAACGCCTTAAGCAAGATGACATGATGTAGATGGACAATCTCATATCTACGATAAAAGCCCATCTTGTTACCCTTGATGGCAACAACACGATGCGTGCCTTGCTGCCCCTTCTGTCACTGGGAAATGTCACCACACGGTATGAACCCAAAACCAAGCACGTCTCCCATTGCAAGAATCATAGATCTAGTTGGCCAAACAAAACCCAAGACTCGGAGAGACTTACAAGGATATCAAATCATGCATATAAGAAATCAGCCAAGACTCAAATATAAATCATAGATAATCTGATCACAAATCCACAATTCATCGGATCTCGACAAACACAATGCCAAATAGGATTACATCGGATAGATCTATATGAAGATCATGGAGAACTTTGTATTGAAGACCCAAGAGAGAGAAGACGCCATCTAGCTACTAACTACGGACCCGTAGGTCTGAAGTGGACTACTCACGAGTCATTGGAGAAGCGATGATGTTGATGTAGAATCCCTCCAACTCCAAAGTCCCCTCCGGCAGGGCACCGGGAAGGGTCTCCAGATGAGATCTCGCAGAAACGGAAGCTTGCGGTGGCGAAAGAGTGTTTTCGTGGACGCCCTGATTTTTTTCCGTATTTTAGGGAATATATAGGCAAAAGAGCTAGGGTAGGGGAGCACCAGGGAGGCAACAAGCCTGGTAGCCGCCGCCCCCCTGGTGGCGGCTACAGGGCTTGTGGGCCCCCTGTGGTTCTCCTGCGTGGCCCTCAAGTTCCCCAATCTTCTTCTGATCTGGAAAAATTTATTTCGGGGATTTTATTCCCTTTGGACTCCGTTCCAAAATCAGATCTGAATGGAGTCAAAAACACAGAAAAATAGGAGCTGGCACTTGGCATTGAATTAATAAGTTAGTCCCGAAAAAGATATAAAAGGTACATAAAACATCCAAAGTTGACAAGATAACAGCATTAAACCATCAAAAATTATAGATACGTTTGAGACGTATCAATGTTCATGAAGATGCTCAACCTAGAAACGATAAGGATGTGGAGATTGAACCTGTTGATCTTGATAACCCACATCCTAAGAATAGAAGATACGATAAGAATGACTTCACTGCTAGGAAGCATGGTAAAGAAAGGGAACCATGGGTTCAGAAACCCATGCCCTTTCCTCCCAAACCATCCAAGAAAAAGGACTATGAGGATTTTGAGCGATTCATTGAAATGATCAGACCTGTCTTTCTGAAAATGCATTTGACAGAGATGCTCAAAATGTCTCCGTATGCTAAGTACATGAAAGATATTGTGACTAATAAGAGGAGGATACCTGAGGTTGATATTTCCACGATGCTTCAAGGGTGGAACTCCTAAGAAACTAGGTGATCCCGGTGTGCCCACTATACCTTGCTCCATTAAAGGTAATTACGTTAGAACTCCTTTATGCGACCTTGGAGCCGGTGTTAGTGTTATGCCTCTCTCTCTCTTTATCGTAGACTTGAACTGGATAAGTTGACACCCACTGAAATCTCTCTTCAAATGGCCGGCAAATCAACTGCTTTCCCTATCGGCATTTGCGAGGATGTGCCATTTGTGGTTGCTAATGTCACTATCTTAACAGACTTTGTTATCTTGGATATTCCAGAGGACTATGCCATGGCGGTCATCCTCGGAAGACCCTTTTTAAACACCGCGGGGGCTGTTATAGATTGCAACAAAGGCAATGTCACTTTCCATGTCAACGGTAATGAGCATACGGTGCACTTTCCGAAGAAACAATATCAAGTACATTGCATCAATGCTATCGAAAAAACTTCATCAATTCTTATTTGGAGCTTTGAATGCCCTATTCCTCGTGTCAAGATGAAGTATGATTTGCTTGTTGGGGAGATACACATCCCCATTGAGGTGACCTAGTGACTATTCAGAAATTCTCCGTTCTCTTTTGGGATTCGAAAAAGTTTATCAAAGAGACTTGCTCAACCTCACTGACGGATTTATTTCGATGACCATGAGATGGATGAATCGAGGAGTCACGAACCTCTGTTCCAAACTTTCACTTTCGGTTGATTAGAAGAAAAATGATAGGTTTAGTTTAATTTTCCCTGTTTTCTGTTTTAGCGTCCGGTAGAAAAGTACCCCGAAAATAAAAGTTCTCCGAACGTCCTGAAAATCAAGTATTGTTTTTTCTGGAATTTTTGAAAAATACTGAGATGAAGAGCTTGTCTGGGGGCTGTACGAGTGGGCCACAAGCCCTGATGGCGCAGGCACCCCCTGGCCGCACCACCCAGGCTTGTGGAGCCCACAGGCACCCCCTCCACTCATTCTTGATCTCATCTGGTTCTCCTACCTCCAGAAAAAATCGTTTCGCAGCTCAAACCCGTGTTCTTGCTCGTCTTGCTAGGATTTTCGATCTCTTTGCTCAAATCACCATTCTCCGAAATATTTTGGGGAAATTAATCCTTGGTAAGTGACTCCTCCATTGGTCCAATTAGTTTTTTCTCTAGTGCCTTATACTTCGCGCATTTGTGCTGCCTTGGTGACCATGTTCTTGAGCTTTGCATGCTAATTTTAGCTGCTCCCAAGTAGTTTTGATGCGTAATATGGCCTCTAGGCACTTGTGGGAGTAGTTGCTACTAGTTTAGTTGATCCTTGTTCACTTTTCCTTAGAATCACTAAAAATTTCAGAAATTTTCAGATATAGAAATGGGAAAAGATGAGGAGGTTCTAAAGAGGCTCGTCAAGCCGTGACCCCAAGGATGATGGAAGTGAGAAGAAGCCCAAGTATTTGGTCCCTCGAGTCACAGAAGTTTGAGCGTGCGAGTGGCCAAGCGACTTGTTCTTACGCACCGCTGGAATTTATGAGGACTTTTCTCACTTGGTGGAGAACGCAGGCCTTACCGCCTTTGTTGAAGTTAAGTGTCCACAATATCTCCTCCTCACTAATATTTTCGTACAAAGCTTTAACTTCTATCTGAGGAAGAATCCTCCTATGGTTGAGTTTAAACTTTATGATATCCCCCAGCGCATGTCACTCCAGGATTTTTGCAATGTTTGCAAATTGCCTTTTGTTGGGGATATTCATGAATCTCGTCCATGGGACTTGGAAGATTTCATCGGTGCTATTGCTGTAGGAGTGGAGAGAGGAGTGTCTTGCGCTAGAGCTGCTAGCATTCATTTTCCCGTGCTTTGGTACTTCTCATTATTTGTGGGAAAATGTTTGATTGGCCGTGGGAAAGCTGGGTCACTTAGTTCCCCAGACCTTGCGGTCTTGCGCGAAGCCCTTTATAACGATAAAACTTATAGCTTGGGCGCTATGGTAGCTCAACGATTGAACCTGAACCGTTCTAAAGGTGTTGTCTATGGAGGTATCTATGCTACTCGTCTTGCTAGACACTTTGAGATACCTATTAGACTGGAGGAAGAAGAAGAGATTCTTCTTCCCGAGAGATATCTAGATTATGATAGCATGGTTCGCCATGACTTTCTTGATAGAGATAGAAATAGAAGGATGATTTATAACCTCGTGTTTATTCAGGATACTCATCAGACTATTAATTTTCCTGCTCCTTCTTTTTTAGATCTTCATGCAGGTAGGTACATTATTATGCCCTCGGACATCTACGCCTATTGGGGCTTAGCCCAACCACAGGTGCCCGTGCCCGAGCCACTAGTCGGGTACCAGACGCCAGTTTATCAGTGGGAGCCAGAGGAGCTCACACAGCAGTGGCATCCTCAGTCCACTCCAGAGTACCCCGGAGGTGGTTATTTGCCTCCTTGGGAGTAGACCAACTTAGGCCAAAAGCCTAAGCTTTGGGGAGTACGTGTTCTCACTGACTTTACATTTCTTGCTTATGCTTTCACTTTGTTAGTCGGTGTTCTCACTTTGCCAGTGTATCATCCATGCTAGTTTATTTTCTTTTTCTCGTTTTCGTTTAGTGTGTTTGTCTAGTTTGAGAAAACCCAAAAAAAATTTATTTTTCTTCTTTTGCTTGTTGGGAGCTTTCCCACGTAAATAGTTTTCTTTTTCTTTGGGTCAAGGTGGAAGATATTGGTTGCAATGTCTAGTGGCTCTTGCATGCATACCTGTTTAGCTTTCAAAGAGCCATATTACTTTGTCTTCTCCTTTATGTTTGCCTGCAGATTCCAGCTTTAGTCCAATGCACGAGCACGCTTATTATTGTTCACATCGTTCGGTCGTGCAAGTGAAAGGCAATAATGACGATATATGATGAAGTGACTAAGCCTAGAAAAGCTGGTATGAACTCGATCTATTTGTTTTTGTAAATATGACTAGCTCATCATGCGTGATTCAGCTTTGTTGTGATGGAAACATGTTTGCAATGACAACTTAGAGATCATAGTTGCTTATGCCATGCTTACTTAGGTGGGAGCTTATAATGGTTTGTCTTGGATGCCCACATGAATTTTGAGATGACTGTGTCGTAGTATGATAGGATGGTATCCTCCTTTGAATGATTCAAGTGGCTTGACTTGGCGCATGTTTACGCATGTAGTTGAAACAAAATCAACATAGCCTCTATGATCTTCATGTTCATGGTGATTTATGTCCTACTCATGCTTGCACTCAATGTTGGTTAATCTCAATGCATTTTGATGACTGTTGTCGCTCTCTAGTTGGTCGCTTCCCAGTCTTTTGCTAGCCTTCACTTGTACTAAGCGGGAATACTGCTTCTGCATCCACTTCCATAAACCCAAAGTTGTTCCATATGAGTCCACCATACCTACCTTTATGCGGTATCTACCTGCCGTTCCAAGTAAATTTGCATGTTCCACTCTCTAAACCTTCAAGAAATAATCTGTTTTGCATGCCCGAACCGCTCATGTGGTGACACGGGGCTATTGGTATCTTCCATGCTAGGCGCGTTATCCTTGATATGTGTTTATTCACTATCATTCATGAGAAAGGGGCCGGTAATTGGAATTCCCAGTTCCATGCTCAAATCGAAAAGATAATTGCAAACAAAACTCCCCCAGGATTGTTGTTGGTATGGACGGTACCCGAAGATTCGGCTAGCCGCGGAGTGTGATTGATTGGTGGTGGGGGAGTCAAAACTCTACTTTTCTGTTTGGGAACCGCCTATAGCATGTGTAGCGTGGAAGATGTTGAGAACTCTTAGTCATTGCGTTGACAATGAAAGCATGTGACCCAAAATTATTATCTTTGTTTTAAAAGCTTGAGCTCTTGCACCTCTGCAAATCAATACTTCCCTCTGCAAAGGGCCTGTCTATATATGTTCCTATCGAGTCATCCTCCTCTTATAAAAAGCACCAATTAGAGAGCACCTCTGTCATTTTTATGCTTTGCTTTTAACTATGTTGAGTATGACTTTGACTGGATCTTCATTTCCTTGAATAACAATGTTTAGTCAGCCCTTGGTATTTGAAGGTGCTCTGCATTTATGTTTTGCGGTCTCAGAACGAGCTAGAGAGATACCATCTTTTCGTACTGCTTCATGTTGTTTTGATTGAAGTGTTGACATTTGAGGCTTATTATTATTTGTTGTCTAGTTGATTATGCCATTGTTATGAGTTTACCGTGAGACCTAGATGTCATTAGCTTGTGTGGTTTGCTTTTGATCTTGCTGAAATACTGGATATGAGTTATACATAGTTGCAAAAACAAGATCAAACATAGTTCGTCAAAGTTTTTCTTTTGTCTCTTTCAGTTTGTCAACTGAATTGCTTCAGGACAAGCAAGGCTTTAAGCTTGGGGGAGTTGATACGTCTTCGTCGCATCTACTTTTCCGAACTCGTTTGCCCTTGTTTTGGACTCTAATTTGCATGATTTGAATGGAACTAACCCGGACTAATGCTGTTTTCACCAGAATTGCCATGATGTTGTTTTTGTGCAGAAATAAAAGTTCTCGGAATGTCCTCAAAATTTACCGAGAATTTTTCTGGAATTAATGAAAAATACCTGCGCAAAGATCCACCGGAGGAGGTGTGCCACTGGGCCACAAGCCCCTGGGCCGCGACCACCCCCCAGGCCGCGCCGTGAGGACTTGTGGGGCCCACGTGGCACCACTGCCTCCAAACTCAGCTCTATTTATTCCGTCTCCCCCGGAAAAAAATCAGAGAGAAGGATTCATCGCGTTTTACGATATGGAGGCGCCGCCACCTCTTGTTCTTCATCTGGAGGGCAGATCTGGAGTCCGGTCTGGGCTCCGGAGAGGGCAAATCGTCGCCATCGTCATTATCAACCTTCCTCCATCGACAATTCCATGATGCTCTTCACCATTTGTGAGTAATCTCATCGTAGGCTTGCTGGACGGTGATGAGTTGGATGAGATCTATCATGTAATCGAGTTAGTTTTGATGGGGATTGATCCCTAGTATCCACTATATTCTGAGATTGATGTTGCTACTACTTTGCCATGCTTAATGCTTGTCACTAGGGCCCGAGTGCCATGATTTCAGATCTGAACCTATTATGTTGTCGCCAATATATGTGTGTTTTAGATCCTATCTTGCAAGTTGTAGTCATCTACTATGTGTTATGACCCGACAACCCTAGAGTGACAATAGCTGGACCACTCCCGGAGATGACCATAGTATGAGGAGTTCATGGATTCACCAAGTGTTAATGCGTTGGTCCGGTTCTTTATTAAAAGGAGAACCTTAATATCCATTAGTTTCCATTAGGACCCCGCTGCCACGGGAGAGATGGACAATAGATGTCATGCAAGTTCTTTTCCCTAAGCATGGATGACTACATACGGAATACATGCCTACATTAGATTGACGAACGAGAGCTAGTTACTTATCTCTTCGTGTTATAGCTCTTACATGATGAATCACATCCGTCATACTCATCCATCACCGATCCACTGCCGACAAGTCTTTTACTACTGGTCCTTGCTACGTTACTTTGCTGCTACTGCTGTCGCTATTGCTGTTACTCTGCTGTTACTACTGCTGCTGCTACTGCTGTCACTACTGTTGTTCCTTGTTACTGCTGTCACTACTGCTGTTACTTTGCTGCTACTTGTTGCAAGACTTTTCTGGAGCCGTTGCCGGGGAAGCATTATTCTCGAGAATAGTCCCCCGTCCACGTGCTATTTACTGGTGCCATTGATACAACAAGTTAGGAATAGTCTGCCGTCAACATATCTTTTTCTGACACCATTGCTATCATACCACTTTGCTATTGATACTTTGCTTGCAAACACTAATCTTTCAGGTGTGGTTGAAATTGACAAACTCAGCTGCTAATACTTGAGAATATTCTTTCGCTTCCCCTTGTGTCGAATCAATAAATTTGGTTGAATACTCTACCCTCGAAAACTGTTGTGATCCCCTACACTTGTGGGTTATCAATCAGCCCCCGGGTTATGTCAAAAAATAGATCAGCCCCCGGGTTATGGCAAATAATGGTTAAAAAATGAGTCGGGGCGAGTTATAATAAAAAGCCGACTCAAATATATTATGGAACCTTGTGGTCTTGCCATCAAGGAAGAAAATTTTATCGACTTAGTGAGTTACGATAGGATAAGACGAGTTTGCAAAACTCTAGTGTTACCCTTAGATTTTTTTTTTGCAAAAAGCCTTGTCATTTTAGACCGGGTGATCAGGCGCGAGTCAAGCTTCCGTGAAGCAGGTTCAATGAACCAATGGTTTCTCTATTTCCCATGTGTGACTCTGGCCGGTACCTTTTACGTTCTAACCAAGGCAAGTTCAGGGTCCAAGTAACGGATTGACTCGCCCTGAGTACATAGGTCCATGTGGCGACTTGTTCAACACATAGTCTAGTATAACCATTTGTAATGCGGTAATTTTTCGCTAGCCAAGAGGGTATTCGGGCTGAACTCAATGAGTGGAAGCCCCCAAGTGACCTATGATTCAGGAAGAAACCACGCATAGGATCACAGAAGCGTATACGCTCTTACTGCGAAACGACTTGGGGACTAGTAGCCCCCAAGTAAGCCGGCTTAATTCTCACAACCACATAAGGCGCCTATGTTTGAACCGTGCAACGTGGCAACGTTGGTCCTCTTTGGCTTTATCAAAGCCCAGTTTTGAAGTAAGTGCAGCATGGCGACTTACGCTCTTTGACTTTGATAGCGTCCATGTTTGGGCGACTTATAGCACAATAAAGACTCATGCTCTCAAAAGCTGAAACGGCAAGGGACCCCGAAATTCGTGGGTGCCGGCTTTATTGCTTTCATAATTCATGGATTTCAATTTTCTGAAAACTTGTAAAGAAAAAAGGAGGAGCTCATGGCTCTAAGTGTAGTAAGGCCGCAGATGGGCTATGTTCCAGGGGCGAGTTGTCTCAACCTCTGTAGTTGGCCGATTTCGGCCAAGATCCACCAAGTAGTACGAGCCATTCCGAAGAGCCTTGCTGATGACGAACGGTCCTTCCCACGGAGGTGATAGCTTGTGCATACCAGTATGATCTTGAATCAAAAGGAGCACCATGTCGCCTTCTTGGAAAGTCCGTCTCTTGACCCGGCGAATGTGGTAACGTCGCAAGTCTTGTTGGTAAATCGCCGATCGTGATGCGGCTAAGTCCCGTTCCTCCACCAAGGCGTCTAGCGAGTCCTGTCGCGCCAGCTCGTTGTCCTGTTCCACGTAGGCGGCGACTCGTGGGGAATCGTGTTTGATGTCACTTGGTAACACCGCTTCTGCTCCATAGACCCGAAATAAGGGAGTAAAACCCGTGGAGCGATTTGGAGTTGTCCTGATACTCCGTAGTACTGACGGTAACTCCTCCACCCAACATCCCGGGGTACGTTCCAAAGGCACCATGAGCCGAGGCTTAATCCCTCAGAATATTTCCTGATTCGCCCTCTCCGCCTGCCCATTAGACTTGAGTGGAGGGGGTGTATGTGGGCCCCACAAGCCTGCCAGCCCCGGCCAGGGGGGGTGGCCGGGCCTCCTGGGCTTGTGGCCCACTGGCGCATCTCCGAGACTAGCTCTTCGTCTTAGTATTTTTCAAAAATTCCAGAAAAAAATCATACTTGATTTTCAGGACGTTCGGAGAACTTTTATTTTCGGGGTACTTTTCCACGGGACGCTAAAACAAAAAACAGGGAAAACTAAACTAAATCTATCATTTTTCTTCTAAGCAACCGAAGGTGAAAGCTTGGAAAAGAGGTTTGTGACTCCTCGGTTCATCCATCTCATGGTCATCGAAAGAAATCCGTCAATTAGGTTGATCAAGTCTCCTCGACAAACCTTTTCGAATCGCAAGAGAGAACGGAGAATTTTCGAATAGTCACTAGGTCACCTCAATGGGGATGTGTATCTCCCCAACAAGCAAATCATACTTCATCTTGACAGGAGGTATAGGGCATTCAAAGCTCCCAATAAGAACCGATGAATTTTTTTCGATAGCATTGATGCAATGTACTCGGTATTGTTTCTTTGGAAAGTGCACCGTATGCTTATTACCGTTGACATGGAAAGTGACATTGCCTTTGTTGCAATCTATAACAGCCCCTGCGGTGTTTAAAAAGGGTCTTCCAAGGATAACCGCCATGGCATCGTCCTCGGGAATATCCAAGATAACAAAGTCCGTTAAGATAGTAACCTTGGCAACCACAATAGGCACATCCTCGTAAATGCCGATAAGGAAAGCAGTTGATTTGTCGGCCATTTGCAGAGAGATTTCAGTGGGTGTCAACTTATCCAGTTCAAGTCTACGATAAAGAGAGAGAGACATAACACTAACACCGGCTCCAAGTCGCATAAAGCAGTTCTAACGTAGTTCCCTTTAATGGAGCAAGGTATAGTGGGCACACCGGGATCACCTAGTTTCTTAGGAGTTCCACCCTTGAAGGTATACTTAGCAAGCATGGTGGAAATCTCAACCTCAGGTATCCTCCTCTTATTAGTCACAATATCTTTCATGTACTTAGCATACAGAGACATTTTGAGCATATCCGTCAAGCGCATTTGCAGAAAGACACGTCTAATCATTTCAACAAATCGCTCAAACACCTCATCATCCTTTTTCTTGGATGGTTTGGGAGGAAAGTGCATGGGTTTTTGAACCCATGGTTCCCTTTCTTTACCATGCTTCCTAGCAGCGAAGTCATTCTTATCGTATCTTCTGTTCTTAGGCTGTGGGTTATCAAGATCAATAGGTTCAATCTCCACATCCTTATCATTGGTAGGTTGAGCATCAACATGAACATCACTATTGATATCATCATTAGGCTAATGTTCATCACCAGATTGTGTCTCAGCATCAGAAACAAAGACATCATTTGGATTCTCAGGTGTAGCATCAACAGGGTTGCTAGCGTGCAGGTTCCTATCATCTTTCTTATTCTTTCTAGGATGACTAGGTGCATCAGCGCTAACTCCTTGAGAATCTTGTTCAATTCTCTTTGGATGACCCTCAGGATACAAAGGTTCCTAGGTCATTCTACCGCCTCTAGTGACGACTCTGACGGAATTGTCATTCAGCTCATTGAGCAAGTCATTCTGAGCTTTAAGTACTTGTTCTACCTGAGTAGTAACCATAGAGGCATGTTTACTCAGAAGCTTAAGATCACTGACATTTTTGTCCAGACAAGCACTTAAATGACTAAGCATACGAGCATTCTGTTCCAATTGTCTGCTAACATAATCATTGAAACTCTGTTGTTTGGCAACAAAGTTATCAAATTCATCCAGGCATAGGCTGACAGGTTTATCAAAAGGAATATCACTCTCATCAAACCTACGCAGAGAATTTACTTCTACTACCTGTATCGGGTTATCGAGACCATGGATCTCTTCGATAGGTGGTAGATTTTTGACATCTTCAGACTTAATGCCTTTCTCTTTCATAGATTTCTTAGCTTCTTGCATATCTTCAGGACTGAGGAATAGAATACCTCTGTTCTTCAGAGTTGGCTTAGGAGGTGGTTCGGGAATAGTCCAAGCATTCTCATTGCACAAGATGTTATTCAATAGGATCTCAGCTTGTTCTACAGTTCGTTCCCTAAAAACACAACCAGCACAACTATCTAGGTGGTCTTTAGAAGCATCGGTAAGTCCATTATAGAAGATATCAAGTATTTCATTCTTCTCAAGAGGGTGATCAGGCAAAGCATTCCATAGCTGGACTAGCCTCCCCCAAGCTTGTGGCAGACTCTCTTCTCCGACTTGAGCAAAGTTGTATATTTCCTGCAAGGCAACTTGCTTCTTATGGGCAGGGAAATGTTTTTCAGAGAAGTAGTAGACCATGTCCTGGGGGCTATGCACACAACCAGGAGCAAGAGAAGTGAACCAGGTCTTAGCATCATCCTATAGCGAGAAAGGTAACAGCTTGAGGATATAGTAGTGGCGGATCTTTTCCTCACTAGTGAATAGGGTGGCTATATCCTGCAGTTTGGTAAGATGGGCTACAACCGTTTCAGACTCATAACCGTGAAAAGGATCTGATTCGACCAGAGTTATTAACTGAGGGTCGACAGAGAATTCTTCATCCTTATCGGTCACAAAGATAGGCGAGGTAGCAAACTTCGGGTCATATTTCATCCTAGCGTTCGGAGATTTTTCTTTCCACTTGAGCAGTAGTTTATCAGCATCATAGCTATCCTTACACGCAAGAAAGTCCTGAGTTATCTCTCCCTCCATAACATAACGTTCAGGCATATCAGACAATTCAGGCATAGGAGAGCTAGTTCTAGCAGGCAAAATAGCAGGTTCTACCTCAATAGTATCAGCAGTTTCAGAAGTATCATCACATCTAGCAGCAACTCTAGCAATTTGTACATCAAGAAATGCACCTAGTGGCAAAGGAGTATCAGGCATAGCATCATCAGGCAAAGCAGTATCAGGCATAGCATCATCAGGCAAAGCAGTATCAGGCATAGCATCATCAGGCAAAGCAGTATCAGGCATAGCATCATCAGGCAAAGCAGTACAAGGCATAGCATCATAATAAGCATCATGGGCAGTAGAAGTAGCATCATCAAGCACATGCGACATATCAAAATTTCTAGCAGGAGGTGGAGTCGCAAACTTACTCATAACTAAAGGTGAATCAAGTGCAGAGCTAGATGGCAGTTCCATACCTGTCCTCGTAGTGGAGGGCAAGACTTTAGTTTTTGGATCTATCAGATTCCTCATAGTGACCAGTAGACGTAAATCCCAAGTGACTCAGAGAATATAGCTGTGCCTCCCCGGAAACGGCGCCAGAAAAAGGTCTTGATAACCCACAAGTATAGGGGATCGCAGCAGTTTTCGAGGGTAGAGTATTCAACCCAAATTTATTGATTCGACTCAAGGGGAAGCGAAAGAATATTCTCAAGTATTAGCAGTTGAGTGTTCAATTCAACCACACCTGAAATATTTAGTGTCTGCAGAAAAGTATCAGTAGCAAGGTAGTATGATAGCAGCAGAAGCAACAGTAACCAGCAGCAGCAAGGTAACAACAGTAGCAACAGAGTAACAGTAACAACAGTGACAGCAGTAGCGGCAAAGTAACGTAGCAAGGACCAGTAGGAAAAACTCGTAGGCATTGGATTGGTGATGGATGATTATGCCAGATGTGATTCATCATGTAACAGCTATAACACGGAGAGATATGTAACTAGCTCCTGTTCGTCAATCTAATGTAGGCATGTATTCCGTATGTAGTCATACGTGCTTAGGTAAAAGAACTTGCATGACATATATTGTCCATCCCTCCCGTGGGAGCGGGGTCCTAATGGAAACTACAGGATATTAAGGTTCTCCTTTTAATAAAGAACCGGACCAACGCATTAACACTTGGTGAATACATGAACTCCTCATACTATGGTCATCTCTGGGAGTGGTTCCGGCTATTGTCACTCCGGGGTTGCCGGGTCATAACACATAGTAGGTGACTACAACTTGCAAGAGAGGATCTAAAACACACATATATTGGCCACAACATAATAGGTTCAGATCTGAAATCATGGCACTCGGGCCCTAGTGACAAGCATTAAGCATGGCAAAGTAGTAGCAACATCAATCTCAGAACATAGTGGATACTAGGGATCAATCCCCGTCAAAACTAACTCGATTACATGGTAGATCTCATCCAACTCGTCACCGTCCAGCAAGCCTACGATGAGATTACTCACGAACGGTGAAGAGCATCATGGAATTGGCGATGAAGGAAGGTTGATGATGACGATGTCGACGATCTCCTCTCTCCGGAGCCCAAAACGGACTCCAGATCTGCCCTCTAGAGGAAGAACAGGAGGTGGCGGCGCCTCGGTATCGTAAAACGCGATGAACTCTTCTCCTTGATTTTTTTCGGATGAAAGAGGTTATATAGAGCTGGAATTGGGGGCAACGGAGTCTCGAGGGGCTCACAAGCCTGCCAGCCCCGGCTAGGGGGCCGGGTCTGGTGGGCTTATGGGCTACTGGCTCCGTCCCTCTAGTTGATTCTTGCGCCAATCTTTTTTATATATTCCACAAAAATTCCTCGTAGATTTCCAGGTCATTCCGAGAACTTTTATTTCTGCGCAAAAACAACACCATGGCAATTCTGCTGAAAACAACGTCAGTCCGGGTTAGTTCCATTCAAATCATGCAAATTAGAGTCCAAAACAAGGTCAAAAAGTTTGGAAAAGTAGATACGACGGAGACGTATCAGACGCATCTTTGAAATACCCCTGAGGTGCTTCGTTTGTGTAACTCGCCATTGTGTATGACCATGGATTTACACCGACGAACGATCTGGCGAGCTAGTAACTCGTCAGCTGGTAACTCGCCTCTGGTGAGATATGCCATGTACGGAATTGCCCAATCTGGAGTAGCGTGGAGAGCCGCCACGAGTTGAGACTCGGGGTCCGGTACCACTAAATCTTCCTCTGAAGGCAGTTTCACCAAGGGGTTATGCAATACATCCAAAAAGACATTGGGAGGAACTGGCTTACGTTGTGAACCGAGACGGGAAAGAGCATCCGCTGCTTCATTAAGCCGCCGGTCGATGTGATCCACTTGATAACCATTGAAGTGACCCTCTACATTTGACACAGCTCGTCTGTAAGTCGCCATCAGAGGGTCTTGAGAATCCCAGGTACCAGAGACCTGCTCTGCCACCAGATCTGAATCGCCCAGACACCGGACTCGCGTGAGATTCATCTCTTTGGCGAGTCGCAAACCATGGATCAAGGCTTCGTACTCCGCTGCATTATTAGTACATGGAAACATGAGCCGAAGGACATAGCAAAACTTGTCACGTGGAGGCGAAGTTATCACCACACCAGCCCCTGAGCCTTCCAATTGCCTGGACCCATCGAAATAGATGGTCCAATAAGTGAGATCGGGTCTCTCCTCCGGGATTTGTAACTCGGTCCAATCATTGATGAAGTCCACGAGTGCTTGAGATCTGATGGCCGTCCGAGGCGTATATCGCACGTGGTGGGACCCAAGCTCGATGGCCCACTTGGCAATCCGTCCAGTGGCCTCTCGATTTTGTATAATGTCGCCGAGGGGGGCGAAGCTGCCGACCGTGATCGGGTGTTCCTGGAAGTAGTGCTTCAACTTTCGACTCGCCATAAACACCCCAACAACCAGCTTCTGCCAACATGGGTAACGTTTCTTGGAGAGGGTGAGGAACTCGCTGATGAAATACACCGGTCGCTGGACCGGATACTCCTTTCCTTCTTCCTTCCGCTCGACAACTACTGCCACGCTGACTGCCTTGGAATTTGCTGCAATGTACAGGACCATAGGTTCCTTATCTGCCGGAGCTGCCAATACTGGCGGGTTAGCTAATTGCCGCTTCAAGGCTTCAAAGCTTGGTCGGCTTCGTCCATCCAAACGAAATGATCAGTTTTCATGAGCAAGTGATAGAGAGGGATGGCCTTCTCCCCAAGGCGACTTATAAAGCGGCTCAGAGCTACGATTCGACCCGCCATACGCTGAACCTGGTTAACGTTGGCCGGTTTTCCCAGTGAGGCAATTGCCTCAATCTTGTCCGGGTTGGCCTCAATGCCATGCTCCGACACCAAGAAACCCAATAACTTCCCCACGGGGACACAAAAGACGCACTTGGTGGGGTTAAGCCTCATTTGGTAAACATGCAGGTTGTCAAAGGTTTCCTTGAGATCTCCCAAGAGCGACTCTTTTCGGTGAGACCTGACCACAATGTCATCCACATAAGTGTGGACGTTACGGCCTATCTGGTTGTGCAAGCAATTTTGGATGCAACGCTGATAAGTCGCTCCTGCAGTCTTGAGCCCAAAGGCATGGACACGTAACAGAAAGCTCCGAATGGGGTTATGAAGGATGTATTCTCCTGATCCGCCACCACCATCTTGATCTGATGCTATCCCGAATAAGATTCCAAGAAACACAGACGTTCACAACCCGCCGTCGAGTCAAAAATTTGATCGATGCGGGGAAGGGCGAAGGGATCCTTCGGACAGGCTCTGTTGAGGTCAGTGTAGTCGATGCACATGCGGAAAGTGCCGTTCTTATTCAGCACCAGGACAGGGTTAGCCAACAAGGAGCCGGGCTACTTCCTCTCCAATCGCCTTACGACGCTCTTCATTAAATCTACAAAGGTACTGTCGAACTGGCTTAACTTTAGGGTCAGTATTAAGATGGTGCTCAACGAATTCTCTCGGTACACTCGGCATGTCAGATGGTTTCCATGCAAAGATGTCCCAATTCACACGGATGAATTCGATGAGCGCGCTTTCCTATTTGGGGTCGAGACCCGCCCCTATAGTGAACTGCTTGGTGGAGTCACCAGGCGTAAAGTCGATAACCTTGGTGTCGTCCGTTGGTTTAAGCTTGAGGGGTGGCTCAGAATCGATGGTCGGCCTCTTGAGCGGCGTCATGTCCGCCGGGTCAACATTAGATTGGTGAAACTTGAGCTCCTCAGTCGCGCAAGCTGACTCGGCATAGGCCGCGTCTCCTTCTTCACTTTCTTGAGCTATCTTCCTGTCGCCGCTGATGGTAATAGGACCCTTAGGTCCGGGCATCTTGAGTTTGAGATAAACATAGCATGGGAGGTCCTTGAATCTGGCATACGCCGGCCGTCCAAACAACGCATGATAGGGGCTCTTGATTTTGACCACTTCGAACAGGAGGGACACACTCGTGTAATTTGACTCTCTGCCAAATGCCACGTTAAGCTTAATCCGCCGAATTGGATATGGATGACTTACCGGGGATGATGCCGTGGAAGACCGTGGATGATGGCATCAGGGCTTTCTCCAAGAGGTTCATCCGCCGGAAAGTGTCGAAATATAAGATGTTGATGCTGCTGCCTCCATCCATGAGGACCTTGGAGAGGGTGTATCCTACGACTTGGGGAGCCACAACCAAAGCCAAGTCGCCAGGGTTGTCTACTCGGGGGTATGGTCTTCCCTGATCCAGGTTATGGGCTGCTCAGACCAGTGAAGGTACCGGGGGAGTGTCAGCTCAGCTATGCTGAAGGTTCTATGCTTCACCTTATGATCACGCTTGTAGGTGCTGGTAGTGAACACGTGATATTGCCTACTATTCAATTGTTTGGGGTTATTCTGAAACCTGCCACGATCCTCGTGTCGCTGGGGATCCCCTTGCGGGGGTGGTTGCTGGAATACTCCCGATGGGTGATACTGCTGATTGTGAACTTGGTACTGCCCAGCGTTGGGCTGAGACCCGCCCTGTGGTCCCGGGTTGGGAAAACCGCCGAACGGGACCTGGCGTGACCAGGATGCGCCGGGTTGTTCCTGTCGCTGGACCTGTTCACCACCTTGGCCTCTGCTGAGCGCCTCGGCTCGGAATTCCTGCATCACGTAGCAATCCTCCCAAGAGTGAGTCGCCGGTCCCTCCGCCGTGGCATGCTGCGGACAAGGGCCTTTGAGCATCTCGTGATAATTGCGCGGTTTCTTCCCACTAAATCCCCGCTTTTTCTGGCGCAGGTTTCCCTTGCCGGTATTAGTATTAGCGACAAATTCTGTAGGACCCTCGTGTTGTCTCTTTTTGTCGTGCCCGCCATGATGGTGGTTGCCCCGACCCTGAAACTGAGAATGGCCCTTATGTAACTCGCCCTTCCTGGCGGTACTAACTTTGTCATCGTCCTCCCCGGGATCTTTGGTGTCGTCCGACTCTGTATACCTAGTAAGGGTATCCATTAATTCGCCCATATCCTGTACTTTCCGCTTGAGCCGCCCTAGCTTTAGTACCAGAGGTTCGTAATGGCAGTTCTTCTCCAGGATCAACAATGCCTGAGCCGCCGAGATGCCCTCTGATGAGTGAATAACTTCCGCGACTCGCCGGGTCCAATGGTGGGCCGACTCATCCGGCCGCTGAACGTAGTGCTGTAAGTCGACGATGGTCATCACGCGTTTGCAAGTCCCTCTGAAATTCTTGATGGAACGTTGATGGAGTTGGGTGGTAAGTTTTTCAACCACGCATGTGCCGTCCCTTGGAGCATCATAGTGAAGTACTTAGTGCAAACCGCCTCATTCACGTCGAGCATATCCACCGCCAGCTCGTAACTCTCAATCCACGATCCTGGTTTGAGATCCGGGGAGTAATTAGGGACCTTCCGGGGCCCTTTTAAGTCCTTCGGCATTCGCTCGTTGCGCAAAACCGGCGCAAGACATGATACCCCGATGTTCTTTCCCCCGGCGTCCAGGGGCGCGGGAGGTGATGGCATGTAAGCCGGGTAAACCTGACCCGCCACGGCTGTTGGCTCTACTTGACGCGCGGCTCGCGCTGCATCCACGATATCTTGGGCTCGTGTGTCGGGCATCCCAAGCAGGTCGTGTTGAGGGAATTGCCGCGGCCCACTGGTTACTGCGGGAAAGTCCTCATGGTGACTTCTAGCGTGACTCGCCTGAGGCGTGGAGTGCAGCCGATCGAGGCTATGAGAATATTGCGCGTGCTAGACCACGACCGTCTTCAGCATCTCGATGGCGTTTCTGGCCTCTATCTCGGCCAGGGAGTTTCCGTAGATCGGAAGGGACTCCAGGTGGCGAGTTGCTGCCAGCACATTGTCTACGGGATTCGAGAAGTGACCCCGTGGCGTCTGGAACCGAGTTACGTGGGCATCCATTGGCTGAGGCGGTGGCGGATTGGGCGGTGGAACCGTTCCTCCCCCCGGGACAGTTTGTAAAGGTTGATCAGGACCCGGTGCATGGAGTGTCGAAAAGGCGAGTTGGGTGTAAGTCGGCCGGGATGCGCCCGTGGTGCCTCCTTTGGTGAACGGCGTCGGACGCGTGCTGCCGTCTGTCGAGCCTCGATCCCTCGGTGTTCAACCACTCCGTCTCTGCTGCGATCGCAGCCTACTGCGTCTCCACCCTGGCGGCTTCTGCTTCCATGTCCCGCTATGCCTTGGCCATTGCCTCCCGCAGCTTGGCTAGCTCGGCGCTGACAGACTCCTGATTCTCGGTCGTGACCGTGGTTGTCATGAGGCTGGCGACTTCTGCTGCTAGCTCTACCATGGTTTGTCCTGGGGGTTTGGACGTTCCACCGGTATCATTGTTGCCAATTGGATTTTTCTGAGGCTGTGCTGACCCCGCCATGTAGATGGCGATTTGCCGACGGGACCTGTCGAAGACTTCGGGATCCATTGCCAACGACAGCCCTCCGAGTTGTCCTTCCTGGAGAGAGTGGATTGAATCTGTCTCACCCATGGATGACTCGCCATCGGAATTGACTGGTGTGATCTCATGGACCGCCACTTCGTCCTGTACATCGTTTCCCTGCATAAAACCGACGAAGGTGTGGCGACTCCTATCTCGCCGTGTGATGGGGAGGACGTACCTGGCCGGCTCGACGATGTCGGTGAAGGTGTACGACACAGGTACGGGCGTCCCAATCATGCTGATGAAGATGTTGATTTTGCCGAAGGGGACTCGGTAGCCAGATTCGACTGAATCGGCTTCCGGCTCCAACAGCGAGTTGTCAATGCAGTACCTCCCGCGGCGGCTCTTCGTCATGATGCCGACCGCGTAGCTTTCTAACCCCGGTAGGGCTCCCTTCGAGAACTCAACTCCACCGTGCGCAGGCCCTACGGTGGCGCCAACTGTCGTGGTTTTGTCACGGCAGGTGTCGTCGTGAAAGGACTTAGAGATGGAGCCATCACACCTTGGTGGCGACTCGAAGGGGGTGAGCGAAAGCAAGACTCAGATTTACCCAGGTTCGCCCCCTCGCGAGGAGGTAAAAGCCTACGTCCTGCTTTGTGTAGATTATTGGTGGTTTTGATTATAAGGAGGGCGTAACTCGCCTGACCTAGCTCTCGATTCTCTCTAACTCGCCTGACCTCTCCCTGGGACTCGCCTTTATATACAGGTCGAGGCCCTAGGGTTTACAAAGTCCTGCCATGCTACTCTTTGTGGCTTTACTTATCTCTAAGTCGCCGTGTCCTCCACGATCACATGCTTTCTTGGTAATCCATCATCCGCCACGACCTCTTGAACCGCCATCCAGCTTCTCGTCTACGGGACGTGTGGTAAATGGTAAGTCGCCCCTTTGGTGACCCGGCCCACTAAGGGTGGGTTACTCGCAGGTAATATCCCCAACAGTACATATACCCAAGACAGTGTGATCTAGTATAGATCATCATGAATATACATCCAAGTGGGGTCTACTCTTGTGGTAAGGACCTCAAATCAAGGTAACCCGCTCAACCAACTGTTATTCTTAGACTTGCCAGTATCGACTATCCAAGTGTGTCACGCCAGACCAAAGGCCATCTCAATAAATTGACTTCAATAACCGTGTTAAGGTATCACACAGCCTACCGTCCACATGGATATACCGACATAATGAGAAATCAGAATGTTAAAAATAGTCTCGGAGCATGTGCCCTCACATAGGGGAATCAGTTAAAGGATAGCCTGCAGTAAACAAGATTCTTCTGTTAGAACCACCATCCATAAAGCCTCGAGATGCTCCAGTTATAAATCCCTACTCCTTTATACTGGTCATGACAGATGAAAGTCAAACCTTTGGTATGAACCTGATACTGAAGACAGTGGAGCCATCCAAGATGATTCAGGAATCCCTTCGAGAGGTTAGACTCCGCCAGGAGAATGGTTATGATTCACAACATTGTTTTGAACTTGGAGGACATGCATCTATTTGAGCGACCCAATTCAAGAAATAAAAGATTTTGTGTCAACCGGGAAAATTTGTTCACAACTCCATGGAATGTTATCAGTGTTGGATGCCGCATCCATAAAAAATCACTCTCGGACTTGTGAGAAGGACATATATCTCAATCATGATAATCTTTCGCGCTCAGCTAAGCCGACATATATTAAAGGAATTGGAGAAAGTGTAAGAAGGAACATGTGAGGAAATACCTGTCAGAATGAGGATACATTGAAGCAAACCGCGAGAGAACTACGCAACGAGTCATATGAACTTCTAGGGGGACATCATATAAAGGAAAAAGGATAAGCGAGTTGGAAACTGTTTCCTTAAGTCAGAATATTCATACTTGTTCCTTGAGCAACCAAATCTCGAGGACGAGATTTCTTTAAGGGGGGAGGTTTTTCACACCCTCGATTTTGGCCCTTTATTTTTCTTTTGATTTTCTTTTGATTTTGCTTGGGACTTATTTTTCTGTAGCTGTGTGGCCTAGAAACTTGGGAAGATCATCTCTTCCTAGTCTCCGAAGTGGCTTTTCATTCTCAAATCCATCTGAAAATCATGTCGTTTCCATCTTAGCCCTAAGCCAAGTTCTTTTTGGTGTGAATATTCTTTTTTCTATTAAAGGAATAACCCTATTTGCTCTAGGTTGTGAAACAACCTATATTTATATCTCTCCCAAAATTCCCAAATAATTCTCATAAATTGTTTGGGTCATATCCTCCTCAAATATGCTAAAATATTTCCTTGTCTAGTTCAAAAATAATTCAAGGATATTCCTTTTCCTATTTTGCACTGAATGGCACATTGTGAAGGAAGTGTCATTTCTATATTCTTGTTTGCCCTCAAAATTTCTGTGGACTCTTTCCTATCCATATTAAGGCATCATGCCAAAATTCAACTTCATTTGCCAAGAGGATATTCCTCACCTAATTTCCAAAGTTTCTGTCCACAAAGGGACTTTGTGAAGTAGGTACTATCTAGGCATATCCACATGATTTGAAATTTTTACATGACCTTCAGATGCTCAAATAATATCTCTCATGCCAATTTGAGCCTCACTCCATCATCCATGTGAGCCGAGCATCAAATCTTAGTTTCTATTCAGATTTGCAGTTTGTGAAGCAATTACATTTTATATTTCTCCATTATTGCTGAAAATTTACGAGGACCTTCTACTACCTATGTAACCTCTCCAAACCAAATTTGGGATAATTTAATTGAGCCAATATTTCTCTATAATTTTTCTTACCTTCTCTCCACACACATGCATTGTGAAGGAAGTACCATTTTTGTGTATCTAGTTGATATGATTTTTTACAGTGCATATGAAAGGACATGGGTGTCGCCTAGAGGGGGGGGGCGTGAATAGGCGCTTTAAAATAATTACGGTTTAGACTTGAACAAATGCGGAATAAAACTAATGTTTAATTTTTCAAGCACAAAATCTAACACAACTAGGCTCACCTATGTGCACCAACAACTTATGCTAAGCAAGATAAACAACTAAGTGATAGCAAGATATATAACAAGAAACAATATGGCTATCACAAAGTAATGTGCATAAGTAAAGGGCTCGGGTAAGAGATAACCAAGGCACAATGCTCCCCAAGATGCCACAAAGGCTACCATAATCTCCTCACTCCCCCGCACAATGCAAGATGCCGTGATTCTACTAAGGGATCCTTGAGGGCGGTCACCGAACCCGTACAAACACGGTTGGGGAAATCTCCAGAATTTAATTGGAGGCTCCCAACAACACCATGAAGCTTCACCAGAATGGAATATGGCTTCTAGGTAACCTCAAGTGATCGGGGCAATCTCCAGAACCTAATTGGAGACCTCGAAGCTTGCCTGGAGCTTTACACCACAATGATTGAGCTCCGAGGCACCACCAAGCTTCTTGGATGCCAAAGCACGCAAGAAGAACAATCTTTAGGTTACCAAGCACCCAAGGGTAATAATCTTCTCAAACTTTTCACTTCTACATCTCACCGTGGAGAACTCAAACCGATGCAACTAATGCAATGGCAAGAAGACACGAAGTACTGAAGTCCCTCACACTCAAATCCCTCCAGAACAACAAAAGCTATGGAGGAATATGAGAGGAAGAACAAGGAGCTCACAAAGAACTCCAAGATCAAGATCCAAGGGGTTCCCCTCAGATACAGGAGAAAGTGATTGGTGGAAATGAGGATCTGGATCTCCTCTCTCTATTTTCCCTCAAGAACTAGCAAGAATCATTGGAGGGATTGAGAGTTAGCAAGCTCTAAGAAGGTCAACAATGGGGGCCAAACAGGAGCTCAAGAGTTGGGGAACCATTGGGGAAGAAGACCCCCTTAAATAGGTCCCCACAAATCTTCCCGTTATGTGCAGAATGACATAAGGGTGGTACAACCAGTGATGCAGGCGGTACAACCGACATGGATGGTACAACCAACCAACCACCGGAGCAACCGCTCAACTCGGACGATGTACATGACAAAGTCCCAAGCGGTATAACCGCGTAGAACACCGGTAGAACCCGGCTATCTAAAATAGCGGTATAACCGGTCCATGTCCGCCCAACAACCAGAGCTCAACAAAACTATGTCTCGTTGAAGCCCGGTGCTGGGCCAGTTCGATTGCCCACGGCTGCCACCCTGGGTCACCCAGTTGTAGATGATACAACCGCCCGAGGGCAGTGGTACAACCGCTGGGGACCACTCAGTGGAAGCACCCCCTTGGTATCACCCCTGGACTGGTGGTTAGACCGGATGACACGAGCGAGCGGAACAACTACATCAAGAAAACATGTAAGAACAGAAATGCCATAACTTCTGCAAATGAGCTCCGATTGAGCAAACTCAAGCTTGTTGGATTCAGTACGACAAGATCTATCCACCATCAAAGTGTGAGGAAATCTTAAGAACATGCAGTTATGAAAATGCCAATGCTATATATTTGTGAGACCTCTACGAATGAAGAACCGGCAAAAACTCCAACATCAAAAACATCATAGAAGATGCAGATGAACTCCGTTTTCGATGAACTCTAGCTTGTCATAAAGATGACCATAAGCTCTAAAACTCACAAAGAGAAACACCAAACAAGAACCAAGAAATATGATGCAATGATGCAAATGGTTTGAGCTCTCAAAGAATGATACAATCAATCTACTCACTTGACATCCCCCCATTGGCAGTACGACAATCTATCCTAAAATAGAAAAACCTATCAAGGGCAAACCTATACCTTGCACGTGGTCCACTTGAGCTAGATTATGACGATCTTGACTTCCTCAAGATCGACCAACTTTCTTGATTGCATTGGCTTGATGAAGACTAGTCAATTGCTCCCCCACACTCACTAAGGGTGAGCCATTCTTCAGCACATCTTCACAAGTCCATTGTCACCACAATGGACGACAAGCTTGAAGCATGATATATTCGGGATGCTCCACTTGAGCTTGCACACCGAAATCTTGATTGCTATCACCACTTGCTATCATCCTCCATGGGTTGTATGAGATCTTCCTCTTGACGCAAGCCCATGGAAACATGCCTAACCCCACATAGAACTTTCACGAAGACCATGGGTTAGTACACAAAGCGGAATGGACAATGCTTACCATACCATGGGATCACTTGACCCCTCCCAGTACATCTTGTAAGCTTTGTGTGTTGATCAACTTGATTTACTCTTCTACTTAGTCTTGATCAACCTTGTGTCTTTATGACCAATCTTTGCATAATACCTTGAATACCACCTTGGTCATCATATAAACTCCTTGAAACCAACAGATGGACATCAAGAAGTGCCTATGGAGAAATCCTTCGAATATAACTTAAGGAAACCATTAGTCCATAGGGATTGTCATCAATTACCAAAACCACATATGGAGAAATATGCTCTAAAAGCATCCATATGCCCAAATAGCTCATCTCCCCATATTTCAGATCAACCCAATCAAGCATGTGAGTGCTACTTCATATTTGGCACTTCTGCCCAGTGGGGTACATTGTACATCAAGTGCTATCTACCTCCATCCTATTGAGCAAAAAAATTGCGTAGATGATCATCTTAGTGATTGATCACTCTTGGCCAAAGATCACAGTCTCTCCCGAGGCCAATATTTCTCAGGAAGCAACAAACACCTTGATGCTTTGTTGTCTTCTAGAAAGCTGTGGTCACATCAGTGGCTACTATGCTTGTTGATTTGCTCCTTGGCATTCTCCTCTGTGTTCCTGAGCTGCCAGACATGGTGTGCTCGACCAGAGGGAGTGTCATCGCTGCGTTCATGCGGTGACTACGCGGATCACACGCCAATGCCCGTGCTCTCGTAGTTGGACCCCTCCCCCTTGTATGTTTCTTCGAGCCCTCGACACCTAGCCATGTCTAGGAGCACCGTTTTGGCCTCGCCTTCGCCTCGGACCCCAGTGATACGTCTCCAACGTATCTATAATTTTTGATTGTTACACGCTATTATATTATCAACTTGGGATGTCTTATATGCATTTATATGCCATTTTATATCATTTTTGGGACTGACCTATTAACTCAGTGCCTAGTGCCAGTTTCTGTTTTTTCCGTGTTTTTGACCTTTTTCAGAAAAGAATATTAAACGGAGTCCAAACGGAATAAAACCTGCAGGATGATTTTTTCCATAACAGAAGATACGCATAGGACTTGAGAACCAAGGCAGGAGGTCTCCGGGGAGATCACGAGCCCCCTAGGCGCGCCCTAGGGTGGGGCGCCTAGCAAGCTCGTGCCCCCCCCCCCCCCCCCGTGGCTCCTTTGCCCTACCTCTTTCGCCTATAAATTCCCAAAAATTCCGAGACCTCCAGGGAGAGCCACGAAAATACTTTTCCGCCGCCGCAAGCTTATGTCTTCGCAAGATACCATGTGGGGACCGTTCTAGTGCCCTACCGAAGGGGGATTCAGACACGGAGGGCTTCTTCGTGAACACCATTGCCTCTCCGATGATGCGTGAGTAGTTCACCACAGACCTATGGGTCCATAGCTAGTAGCTAGATGGCTTCTTCTCTCTCTTGGATCTTGAATACAAAGTTCTCCATGATCTTCATGGAGATCTATCCGATGTAAATTTCTTTTGCGGTGTGTTTGTCGAGATCCGATGAATTGTGGATTTATGATCAGATTATCTATGAATATTATTTGAGTCTTCTTGATTTCTTATATGCATGATTTCGTATCCTTGTAATATTCTTCGAGTTATGGATTTCGTTTGGCCAACTTGATCTATAATTCTTGCAATGGGAGAAGTGCTTGGTTTTGGGTTCATACCGTGCGGTATGCTCACCTAGTGACAGAAGGGGTAGCGAGGCACGCATCGTGTTGTTGCCATCAAGGGTAAAAAGATGGGGTTTATATCATATTGCATGAATTTATCCCTCTACATCATATCATCTTGCTTAAGGCGTTACTCCGTTTGTTATGAACTTAATACACTGGATGCATGCTGGATAGCGGTCGATGTGTGGAGTAATAGTAGTAGTTGCAGACAGTATCGGTCTACTTGTCTCGGACGTGATGCCTATATGTATAATCATTGCCTTAGATATCATCATGACTTTGCGTGATTCTATAAATTGCTCGACAGTAATTCGTTCACCCACTGTAATACTTGCTATCATGAGAGAAGCCTCTAGTGAACACTATGGCCCCCGGGTCTATTTTACACATCATATATTCAGATCTACATACCAAAAATACCTTGTTGCACTTTTATTTATTTACGTTTCATCTCTGTCAGATCTCACCTTGCAAGTAATCGTGAAGGTATTGACAACCCCTTTATCGTGTTGGGTGCAAGTTTGTTTGTTTTTGCGCAGGTTCATTGGTGCCTCATCTTGATACTCCTACTGGATTGATACCTTGGTTCTCAAACTGAGGGAAATACTTATCGCTACTTTTTTGCATCACCCTTTCCTCTTCAAGGGAAAAACCAACGCAAGCTCGAGAAGTTGCAAGAAGAATTTCTGGCGCCGTTGCTGGGGAGTATTCAAGGGAAGTATATCTACCAAGTACCTATCGCAAACTCATCTCTTGCATTTACATTATTTGCCATTTGCCTCTCGTTTTCCTCTCCCCCACTTTTAAAAAACAAAATTTACAAAAATATTTGCCTTTTTCGTTTGCCTTTTTGTTGCTATGTTTGCTTGTGTTGCCATGTGCCTTCTATTTGCTTGCATCTTCGCTTGCTAAAATATATTGGTATGGATCCTCATCCACTTGCTAATATTTTCAAAAGACCAAATTATGATGAACAATTTTCTAGTGAGTTGAGTGCACTTGACTATCTCTATGGAGTTTTATTTGAAATTCATGAATCTGAAAATTTTGATGAAGTGTTGAAAGAAGAAAATTATAAAGTGGTTCATGATATCTGCTTGAATGAAAAACTTGATTGCCATGTTGTTAGTATGAATTCTCTGAATATCTATGATGCTAACGATATGCAAAACCACAAGCTTGGGGATGCTATGCTTGGTGATGACCCTTATGTTATAATTGATCATGAAAAGAATGCTTTGTGTGATAGTTATATTGTAAGATTCCTTCATGATGTTACTGAAAATTACTATGAGAGAGGAACATATGCTTTTACATATTGCAATAATATCAAGCTTCCTCTCTATGTGTTCAACGTTTTGAAGTTATGCTTGTTTTGCCTTCCTATGCTAGTTAATTCTTGTTCCCATAAATTGTTTGCTCACAAAATCCTTATGCATAGGAAGTGGGTTAGACTTCAACGTGTTTTTCCCATTCATGATTCTCTTTTGCATATCTCAACTACTACTTTTTATGTGAGCATCATTGAAATCGTTAAGCCTAGCTAGGGGCGTTAAACGATAGCGCTTGTTGGGAGGCAACCCAATGAATAGATTTATTTTTGCTTTTTAATTTCTGTTTTCTTGAGTCCACACCATCATGATTATGTTATTATTGTGTTTTTATGTTTTAGTTAGTGTTTGTGCCAAGTAGAACATTTATGATTAGTTTTGGTGATAGTTGTTTAATCATGCTCAAAAAGACAGAAACTTTGTGATCACGAAATTATTTTTAATTCCTATCCACAAAGAGCTTTTGAGTTGATTATTTTTGCTTCTGATTGATATGAAAATTTCCTTAATTGTCATAATTTGTAAAAAATTTGGGATAGCAGAGGTATATGAAATATACAGATTACTACAGACTGTTCTGTTTTTGACAAATTCTGATTTTGTTGTGTTGATTGCTTATTTTGATGAAACTATGGTTAGTGTCAGGGGGTACGAGCCATGGAAAAGTGAGAATACAGTAATATAACATCAATCTAAATGCAAATCAAGTATACTACAGTACCTAAAAAGTTGGTGGTTTGTTTTCCTATGCTAATGATATCAGGAGTTTCTGTCTAAGTTTTGTGTTGTGAAGTTTTCAAGTCTTGGGTGATGTCCTTATGGACAATGGAATAAAGAGTGGAAAGAGCTTAAGTTGGGGGATGCCTATGTCATCCCAAGCCAAATTCAAGGACACCAAAAAGCCTAAGCTTGGGGATGCCCCGGGAACGCATCCCCTCTTTCGTCTTCAATCCATCGGTAACGTTACTTGGAGCTATATTTTTATTCACCACATGATATGTGTTTTGCTTGGAGTGTCGTGTATTATAGGAGTCTTTGCTTTTTGTTTCATCACAATCATCCTTGATGCACACCTTTTTGAGAGGGACATTCACTCATCGTGAATTTGTTAGAATACTCAATGAGCTTCACTTATATCTTTTGAGCTAGGAAATTTAGCTCCCATGAGCATCACTTATATCTTTTGAGCTAGATGATTTTGCTCTAGTGCTTCACTTAAATCTCTTTAGAGCACCACGGTGTCATATTTTGTAGAAATAAAAACTCTCGATCTTCATTTATATCATTTTGAGAGTGCTCTCTCTAAGTAACTTGGTAATTGGCGTGTGCTATGAATTTAGTCCTAAATATTATAGGCATCCAAAGAGGATATAATAAAAACTTTCATATTCAAGTGCATTGATTAATAAGAAAAGTTTGATTCCTCACAATTAGTTTTGAGATATGGATGGGGTTATATTAGAGTTATGTTAGTAGGGTGTTGTGAATCTAGAAATACTTGTGTTGAGGTTAGTGATTCCCGTAGCATGCATGTATGGTGAACCGCTATGTTAGGAAGTCGGAGCATAATTGATTTATTGATTGTCGTCCTTTGTGTGGCGGTCGGGATCGCGCGATGGTTAACACCTACCAACCCTTCCCCTAGGAGTATGCGTTTAGCACTTTGTTTCGATTACTAATAAAACTTTCGCAATAAGTATCTGAGTTCTTCATGACTAATGTGAGTCCATGGTATAGATGCACTCTCACCTTTAACCGTTGCTAGCTTCTCTAGTGTCGTGCAACTTTCGCCGGTGCACAAACCCACCATACACCTTCCTCAAAACAGCCACCATACCTACCTATTATGGCATTTTCATAGCCATTCCGAGATATATTGCCATGCAACTTCCACCGTTCCGTCTCATGGCATGTGCCACCACTTTCATATTGCCATTACATGATCGTCAGATAGCTAGCGAATATTTCAACGTCATACACTAAGCTAGATCGTTGCACATCCCGGTACACTGCCGGAGGCATTTCATATAGAGTCATTATTGTTCAAAGTATTGAGTTGTAAGTAAATAAAAGTGTGATGATCATCATTATTAGAGCATTGTCCCATGTGAGGAAATAAAAAAAATAGGCCAAAGATGCCCACCCAAAAAAAGAGGCCAAAGAGCCCAAACAAAAAATGTTGAGAGAAAAAGAGAGAAGGGACAATGCTACTATATTTTTCCACACTTGTGCTTCAAAATAGCACCATGTTCTTCGTGATAGAGAGTCTCTTGTTTTGTCACTTTCATATACTAGTGGGAATTTTCATTATATAACTTGGCTTGTATATTCCAATGATGGGCTTCCTCAAAATTGCCCTAGGTCTTCATGAGAAAGCAAGTTGGGTGCACACACACTAGTTTTCTTTCTGAGCTTTCATACACTTACAGCTCTAGTACATTCGTTGCATGGAAATCCCTACTCATTCACATTGATATCTATTGTTGGGCATCTCCATAACCTCCAGAGCCCATTGATACGCCGAGTCGATGTGACCATCTCCTCCTTTTTCCTCACAATCTACACCACACTCTATTCCACCTATAGTGCTATATCCATGGCTCACGCTCATGTATTGCGTGAGAGTTGAAAATTTTGAGAAAGTAAGAGTGCAACAACAATTACTTGGCCAACATTGGGGTTGTACATGATTTAAATTCGTTGTGTGGGGATGATGGACATAGCCAGACTATATGATTTTGTAGGGATAACTTTCTTTGGCCTTGTTATTTCAAAAGTTCATGATTGCTTTGCTAGTATGCTTGAAGTATTATTGTTTTCATGTCAATATTAACTATTGTTTTGAATCTTACGGATCTGAACATTCATGCCACAATAAAGAAGTTACAAAGAACAAATATGTTAGGTAGCATTCCACATCAAAAATTCGGTCTTTATCACTTCCCTACTCGAGGACGAGCAGGAGTTAAGCTTGGGGATGCTTGATACGTCTCCGACGTATCTATAATTTTTTATTGTTCCATGCTATTATATTATCAACTTGGGATGTCTGATATGCATTTATATGCCATTTTATATCATTTTTGGGACTGACCTATTAACTCAGTGCCTAGTGCGGGTTTCTGTTTTTTCCGTCTTTTTGACCTTTTCAGAAAAGAATATTAAACGGAATAAAACTTGCGGGATGATTTGTTCCATAACAGAAGATATGCAGAGGACTTGAGAACCAAGGCAGGAGGTCTGTGGGGAGATCACGAGCCCCCTAGGAGCGCCCTAGGGGGGGCACGCCTAGCAGGCTTGTGGGCCCCCCGTGGCTCCTTTGCCCTACCTCTTTCGCCTATAAATTCCCAAAAATTCCAAAACCTCCAGGGAGAGCCACGAAAATACTTTTCCGCCGCCGCAAGCTTCTGTCTCCGCAAAATCCCATGTGGGGACCGTTGTGGTGCCCAGCCGAAGGGGGATTCGGACACGGAGGGCTTCTTCATCAGCACCATTGCCTCTCCGATGATGCATGAGTTGTTCACCATAGACCTACGGTTCCATAGCTAGTAGCTAGATGGCTTCTTCTCTCTCTTGGATCTTCAATACAAAGTTCTCCATGATCTTCATGGAGATCTATCCGATGTAACTTTCTTTTGCGGTGTGTTTGTCGAGATCCGATGAATTGTGGATTTATGATCAGATTATCTATGAATATTATTTGAGTCTCCTCTGATTTCTTATATGCATGATTTCGTATCCTTGTAATTCTCTTCGGGTTATGGGTTTCGTTTGGCCAACTTGATCTATAATTCTTGCAATGGGAGAAGTGCTTGGTTTTGGGTTCATACCGTGCGGTGTCCTCACCTAGTGACAGAAGGAGTAGCGAGGCACGCATCGTGTTGTTGCCATCAAGTGTAAAAAGATGGGGTTTATATCATATTGCATGAATTTATCCCTCTACATCTTGTCATCTTGCTTAAGGCGTAACTCCGTTTGTTATGAACTTAATACACTAGATGCATGGTGGATAGCAGTCGATGTGTGAAGTAATAGTAGTAGATGCAGACAGTATCTGTCTACTTGTCTCGGACGTGACGCCTATATGTATAATCATTGCCTTAGATATCGTCATGACTTTGCGCGATTCTATCAATTGCTCGACAGTAATTCGTTCACCCACCGTAATACTTGCTATCATGAGAGAAGCCTCTAGTGAATACTATGTCCCCCGGGTCTATTTTACATATCATATATTCAGATGTACATACCAAAAATACCATGCTGCACTTTTACTTATTTACCTTTCATCTCTGTCAGATCTCACCTTCAAGTAATCGTGAAGAGATTGACAACCCCTTTATCGCGTTGGGTGCAAGTTTGTTTGTTTTTGCGCACGTTCATTGGCGCCTCATCTTGATACTCCTACTGGATTGATACCTTGTTTCTCAAGCTGAGGGAAATACTTATCGCTACTTTGCTGCATCACCCTTTCATCTTCAAGGGAAAAACCAACGCAAGCTCGAGAAGTAGCACCCAGCCCCCTCCGGATTCTTCCTCTATGTGCGGTCCCCGTTGATGAACAGAGTGCACCCTTGACCTCCTCTGTTTTCCTGTGCCATGGCAGGTTTCCCACGTCGCCTAGAGCTTTCCTGAGATCCTCCTGGCACTATTTAGAGCATGCCCAAGCTCCCCGCAATTCGCAACCCCTCCTGTGAGGACCCCCGATCCTAAGCCATACAAATCTAGCCTGTAACACATCATAGAGCTTTGCGTCTCATGCAGAGTACACAACAACTACAACCTTGCCTTGGTTGGACCGGTTGCGTCTTTTGGATCACGTACATGAATATGTCGCTAGAATCCATATGCCAAGAACCCGGGTCGACATGACTAGTTATAGACCCAAGTGCCACAACCGTACAGGGACAGGCATACATAACCCATCAATGTAGGTGTTGGTCATCAGCGTGTGTAGACGAGTTTTAGCAAGTTACAAGGACTCCATTTCACCGTGTGACATTTCCCTATAGGGACAAACACATGAGCAAAGAAGAATACATGCCGGTCAATCAATATGTCCGGAGCAGTAGCAAGCTACCAAGGATCAATGGAAGCACAAAGATGCATTTCTCCATAAATAAGGCTACTACAGGCATACAACTAGGTGTCGAATCCCACACATACAATGCATTACAAAGCATTCACACAATATGCACAATATGTGTAGATACAACATGGCATCACAACATAACTCTATGACTCGAGTAATTAATAAAGCCTCATAAGACTCAACATAGTGTGATATTACAAACAGGGGTCATAAGACCCAACACTAAGTCATACAAGCAACAAGCAGAAGCATAACATGTATGGGCACAAACATCTAGAAAGTAAAAAAAGGCTGAGAAAGCCTGTCTATCTACAAGACCCTTCATAGGGACCAGACCTCGCTCTCGGGTTCCCAAGCTACTTGGTCAACATCGATCTTATCATCGAAACCACTAGCAAGACTGGAGTCTCCTATGCAAAAACATAAATTAACCAACAGTGAGTACTAAGGTACTCAGCAAGACTTACATCAGAACTAGCAATATATGTATCATTGTCAACAAAGGGGGTTGTGGGATTTAATGCAGCAAGCCATCTTTGACTGAGTGGCTATCGTGTACTACGACTACCAACAGTTTAATAATGTGAGAAAGCGAACACGAGTCCACTATCTAGTCACCACAACAATACACCACTATGGATCCACTCTCATCTTCCTACAAGAAGGCTATCCATAGCAGTCACGCTTATCTTGAGCATTTTATAGTATCTACTTCAAGCTGTATATGACCATATAAGTTTCCAAGTAGTCCATATCCGTGGACGCGACTATTTGAATAGATGATTACCCTGCAGGGGTGTACTTCTTCACACACGCTCTCACCACTTATCACCATATGCATGTCATGCATCTCGACAACCTTCAAGCACAACCACTGGCGTGGGCATCGGCCACAACCTAACTAACCACACAAGACTCTAGTCCAGGTTTACCGCCTATATGAGACTCATCTCGCAAGGAAGTCCGATCAAAGTTTAATCTACGGGCCCAAACGATGTGTACAGGGTTCGCAAGACCACCTCGAAGGATGGTACTACGCTTGGTACACCAGGCCATGATGCCTAGCCTGACCCAAGCCCACCTTTACAGGGTGCCACTTGGTAGACTACTAGCATGACCTACAAGCACCAGAAACTAGTTGCAACTCCTCGACAAAGATCTAGGCGATTAATAAGTCGAGAGAGTCAATTAAGGATCCCAATGTGTGGTAGTAGCTAGTCTTGGATAACATACACACGACTTGGTTCTTAAGGATGGTCTCAATGAGACAACCCACCATATACTCCTAGATGGCCTCTCATCGCTACCTTTACCAAATCGGTTTCACACACTTAGCTTTCCTCATTAGGACATGATCACAATCATTCCAAACCATCACCTAGATGGATCATACCTGACAGGACTCTAAGCATAGCAAGCATAGCAGGGAATAGGCAAAACATGGCTCAAGCATCTACCAAGTATTCTAGGTTGCTTGGTTAAGCTATTTACTATGACAATGACATTTCATGCAGAGGAATGGGTTCAACTACCAATACAGGTAACAGTTGAGGCGTATTGTTGTAATGCAATGAATGAGAGCAAGGGCGAGAGAGTGGCATTCTATCGAAAAGCTCAAGGGGGTTTTCTTGCCTGATAAAACGTCAACACGTTACTTATCATCAGATGGATACTCGACAGTACCCTCCGGAACAGGACCTAACACGAAGAACAACCAACGAAGGGGAACAAATCATTATACATCATAAGCAACAATATGATGCATGGACATGACATGGCAATATGATGTAGTTTGGCCTAATGCACCTAGCAATGGATTTAAATGAAGTAGGTTTGAACCCAAGGTTCAAATTCAACACCATATGTGAGGTTACATATTGCAATTTGATCAAAAATTCCAAATAATCCTTTTTAGATTGTTCTATCATGCATGAAAATAGTACAAATGGATTCTTTGGATTTTTCTGATTGTTTTTCATATCTAACTTATTTAATTTGGAGTTATTGTTGAATTTCTATGAATTTTACAAGTTTTCGCAATTTTTGGAATTATTTTAAACCTAAAAATGCATTTACTGCGACAAGTGTATGTCAGCATGACATCATCCGGTCAACTAACAGTTTTTGGTCAAATCTAACAGGTGGGGCCAGCCGGTCAGTGACCTAGGGCTAAGGAGGGGTTAAACCCGCGCTGACCAGGGGTATGATCTGAGGCGGGGCCCACTGTCAACCTCTAATTAGGTTAATTAAGAAGGGGGTTAGTCTCTAATGATGGTTGTTGAATATATATGTGCATTGTGTTATTGGGCAATCTTCCTAGTCATTTGTATAGTAGATGTAGATGCCCATCTTGAACCTATATATATGTGCTTAGTGCACCCAATCAATATTATGTGTTGCACAATCCTAAACATAATCTTCTAGATGGTATCAGTTTCCTCCACGATCCAGACCTAGCCGCCGCCGTCACCCCAGCCGCCACCGCCGCGCCCTCTCACACGCTGCCGCCGCCACCGCCACTGCCGCACAATCTCCAGCGATGCCGCCGTCGCCGCGCCATCTCGAGCGCTGCCACCGCCACCGCATCCCCTCCTTCACCGCTTCCGCCCCCAGAACCCTTCATCCCCGACACCACCATGGTATCTATGCGTTCCTCAATCTCCTCCGGTATAAATCCGTTTGCCGGCCCTGACGTGACCCTCGTTCGCGATCTCAACATCTTCGACCACGTCCCAGTGGTCCTTGACCAGTCCACCGGCTCCTACTCGGCCTGGAAGAGGTACTTCTCCCTCGTGTTCCGTGAGTACCTCCTTCACGACCACATCGATGGCACCGTGGACTCGGCACTCTTATTGAACGACGAGGACTAGATGATCCTTGACGCCACCTTCATCCCCTGGTTCTACCTCACCATCTCCAAAGATCTCTTTCACACGTTGGTGTGTGATGAGGACGACACTAATATGTCCCAAACGTATCTATAGTTTCTGCTTGTCCCATGATCTTTTGGGTGACATTGTTATACGTTTTGCTACACTTTTATATCATTTTACACATATTTTAAATTACCTACTAACTCAGTGCACCCAGTGCCAGTTTCTATGTGCTGATGTCTTTTTTTGCACAAGCTTTTACCCAATTTTCCGAAGCCCGAAAAAACCCAGAAAAATATATAAAACAATCGGCGAAACAGAAGCTTCGGGATCACCGAACAAGGGCCAGAGGGGGGCCAGGGGCCTCCCAGGCGGCCTGCTGCCGCGGCCAGGGCCCAGGACGCGCCAGGAGGTTGCCTGGGTGGGCCCCACCTCCTCCATTGCCCTCCTTTGGCCTATATTTAGTGTTCGGTGAGGAAACCCTCGTAGACTTTTAGGAATCGTGAATTTCTCCATCGTTCTGCCGCCACAGCGCTTCCAAGATCGGGAGCGTCAGGAGACCTCTTCCCGGCACCGTGCCGGAGGGAGGATTGACCTCCGAGAGCTTCTCCACGGCCATGGACGTCTCTCGGATGTGCCGTGAGTAGTTTACCTCGGACCATGAGTCCATGACCAGTAGCTATGTGATGTCTTCTCTCCAATCTTGTGCTTCAATGGTTAGTCCTTGTGAGCTGCCCTACATCATCAAGGCATCTATGTAATCCTCTTGCTTTTTCGACGCTCGGTTTGTTGGGATCCGATGGATTATGAGATTATGTTCAGATTGTTATGAGTTATATATTTGATTATCCTTTTATATTATGTTCCTTAGTGATTCTTGCATGTTCTGCGTTGCTTTTATTGCTTTGGCCAAGTAGTAGATCATAACTCCAAGAGGGAGCGTTATGCATGATTGTGGGTTCGGGCCCCTCGATGTCTAGCCTGGGTGTCAGAAACATGATACTAGGGGATGTGCTTGTTGCCACCAGGGAAAAAACAACGGCTCTTGTGACCAAGGTTGCAAGGATTGTTTACCTTACTCATTGTTAGTTAATGCAGTTTTCTATTGCTTTGAGTTTACACTTTGGGTGGGGCTCTCAACTTAATACCGAAGAGATGTTCTGGATAGATATCTCAAGGTGAATGATTAGTACGTAGATGCTGATGAATAAACGGTCTACTTGTCTTGGCCTATTGCCCATTACTATTGAACCTCTAACTGAGCATAATTAGCATTGTGGGGCAATCATAATTCTGTCAATCGCCCAACTGTGATTTGTTTACCCTAGCATAGTTGTTTATCATGTTTTGGAAGAGAGTCATCACTAGTGAACATCATGTGACTCCGGTCCATATCACCATCATTGCTTACACCTCCACCATTTACCGCTTTATTTACTTTTCCGTTGCAATCACTATCACCTTCCCGTTTGTGTTTTCATCCTTTGCGAACTACAAGGTCGGAGAGATTGACAACCTCTTTGTACTCGTTGGGAGCAAAGTTATTTGTTGTGTGTGCAGGTCCACGTCTTCTGCTAGCGCCAGGGTGGAAGACACCTACTTGTTGAGCCTAGGAGTCCACCTGGTTCGATAAACCTTACAGTCTCCATGTAAGGGAAATTTGCTGCTGACTACATCTCCACCTTCCACTTGCGGTAACCAACGAGGGCGATAAGTATATACATCACCTCGTCATCAAGCGAATTTCTGGCGCCGTTGCCACGGACTCCACTCTTCAACATGGGGAGTTGCACACTATCTTTTACCTTTGCTTTTTAGTCTTGTTAGTTGGCTTTCTAGTTTTTGCTCTAGAGTCTTATACCAAAAACCACAAAAAATTAGTTACTTTGCTTTGTTTGGTCAGTATGCCTAAATCCTTTGCCTCTAGTGTTGCACCCGAAGGAGAAATTCTCATCTTCAAACAAAGGGTTGGAGAAAGTTTGAAAGATGCTTGGTATAGAATTAAAAATTCTCAAGATAGATCCACCAAGAAGGAATCCACCACTATTTTTCTTAGAAATTTTTATGTTGGCATTCCTTCTTGGCATAGGTTTGTTCTAGACACAACAATATGAGGGAATTTCTTGGAAGCTCCCGTTGGGGAGGCTCTTAACATTATGGAAAATCTTGTCGGAATCCCACCTATTGTTGACATAAAGGATGATATCACTTTATCTCATGTTATGAGTAAACTTGAGAAAATAGAGTTAGAGATGCCAAGCATGAGTAAGATTAATGAGGTAGATCGTAGGATTCAAGGGAACTTAGATAGACTTGATAGCTCCATGAACAACATTTACAAAATTTTGGAGACCCTTAAATCCCATGACGTGGATCGTTCTAGGATTGATAAGATAGAGGATATTTTTGAAACTTTAGGAACTACACTATCCTCCATCAAGACTAAAAAGGTAGAAACCCCCGCAAGGAAGGGACCTAGGTTCATTAATGTACCCAAGGTTCCTGAAGCCAAAACAATTATACCTATTGCTAAGGGTGTTGAAACTTTGAAGACCTTGGAAGAGATACCTCTCTTAAATAGAATTAGAAATGAAATACCAATTGGTCTTACTACCTTTGCTTTTGCTCCTAGAACTGTTGCCACGAAGCCTCTCTTTGAGAGTCTTCTTAAGACTAGTTGTATCATTGAAGAGCTCCTTGATGATCTTGATGATGGTTCAATTGACAAACCTTGATCATCTTGCATTATGCCTAGCTCAAAGGCATAAAATAAAGCGCTTCTTGGGAGGCAACCCAATATGTTTGTACTTTCTGTTTTATGGGTATTGGTGTGAGATACTACTGTAGCAACATCATTGTATCTTTATTTTTAAGCTTTGTGCCAAGTTATAGCCTTCGATTGCAAGAAAGTTCAAAAATTGTGACATGC
Organism: Hordeum vulgare subsp. vulgare; assembly: GCF_904849725.1. Classification (NCBI taxonomy): domain Eukaryota; kingdom Viridiplantae; phylum Streptophyta; class Magnoliopsida; order Poales; family Poaceae; genus Hordeum; species Hordeum vulgare. Next base: position 521,503,777 of record NC_058521.1, read on the forward strand.
TGTCAAGAAACAGATTATCTTTTTGATCTGAATATTTTGGACAGCATGATCTATATAATTGTCTTTCGACCATCTGTTCTGAGTTTTTCTATTTGAGTTACAGAAGTGCCCCGAATAAATTATTTCCCACCTGCTGTTCTGTTTTTCACAAATTCTGCCATGTTTTGTGTTTTCATTGTTTTACGAATCCTAAGGTTGCTTTTTATTTGCAAAAATCTTTTGGCATTCATGAGAAGCAGGAGCTTTTCATGAGAATCTTTATTTCCACCAGGTATTGAATTATTTTATTAAGGGAACTAACTACTCTAACAAGCTTATGATGAGTTTTGTATGAAGGGAGTTTTCAAGTATTGCGATGGGAGAGATGATGAAAGAAGATAAAGGCGTGTCAAACGCTCAAGCTTGGGGATGCCCCCATGCATCCCAAGAAATATTCAAGGATACTCAAGCGTCTAAGGTTGGGGATGCCCCCGTGCATCCCCTTCTCTATCAACAATCATCAGGTCGTCCATCTCCATGCTATATTTTTATCACTTCATATGATATGTGCTATGCTTGGAGCGTCCCGCTATTTGCTTTTTAGTTTGTTTTAGTTTTGATTGTTGTTCATAACAAGTCGGAACCTAGCCTATCTTGTTTGGGAGACACACACGCTCCATTCCACTCTAGAACACAACATAGGTTTTCATGCTTATTCTTTTTGTGTGTTCTTCATCTTTTCGTAGCTACTCTCATGCTTAGCTCTTAGCTTCCATGCTTATCTTCTTAAGAGCTTTTATTTAGGTTGATTTTGGAACTCTTGTGAGTTATCATGCTTATCTTGTTTAGAGAGTTGTCTTGTTGCACTGAGTTGTGTATCTTGCAAAAGTAGGTAATTGAGGTTGCTATTTAAGTATAGTAGTAACTTGCAATAGTTTTGAGGTATTGATTTGAGTAATGTTTGGACTATTGGTGCCAAGAGCTTGAGCCTATTAGTGATAGGTGTCGTATTTTCGGAAATCCGTGTGTTTTTCAAAAACCAAAAATTAGTTGAGAACTCTAGCTACTAAATTGATTGCTAACCTCTGGAGGGGTTCGAATATATTGAGTACCCTCACGTTACCATGAGTTGTGGATGCGCAAGGATAACCAAACCCCCAAACATTCCTCCTCGGGGTACTTGTATTTTTGTGAATTTCCTAACTAGATAGAGAGTTACCGATATAAGTGTATGAATTCTTCGGACTAATTTGAGCATTTGATTGTTGGCACTTCCACCATCCATATTTTGCTAGCCTTTTCGGTACCATGCATTTCCCTTTCTCACATCGAGAGTTGGTGCAAACTCTGCCGGTGCGTCCAAACCCATGACATGATACGCTCTGTCATACATAACCCTCATTATATCTTTCGTCAAAACAACCACCATACCTACCTATTAAGGCATTTCCATAGCCTTTCCAAGATACATTGCCATGTAACATCCATCATCTCATGACTTGATCTTCATGTCATACATGCTTTTGCTTGATCATATAGCCGCATGCTAGTTGGGCCTTGCCCTCATTACTGCTACATGACGCGCTAGTATCATTGCATATCCTGCTACACTGGCAGAGGCATACATTTGCATACCAAGTGTGATGATTTTTATTTCTATTCATGTAAAATATAGAGTGTTGCCCTTAAGTGAGGAAAAGATCCCAAAAAGGACAAAAAGAAAGATCCCAAAGAGGACAAATAAGAGATAAAAAGAAAGAGCCAAAGAGGCCACAAAAAAAAGAGAAATAAAAAGAGAGAAGGGGGCAACACTACTATTCCTTTAGAAAGATCCACACTGGTACTCCATTAGTATATTGGTACTACATAGAGATTATCATTCATGCATAACTATGTGGGGATCCTTACACTATAGAACTTGGTTTGCATATTCCAATGATGAGCCTCCTCAAGTGAGCTCTAGGCCTTACATGACTTGATCTTCATGTCATACATTCTTTTGCTTGATCGAGGATCCACATGCTTGTTGGGCTTTGCCCTTATTATTGCTACATGACGCGCTAGTATCATTGCATATACACTCGCAGAGGCATACATGTGCATACATCATGATAGTTTTCATTTATCTTTATGTTGAGTACTTGTTATAAAGTGTGAAGATCTTATTTTTATTTCTTGTAAAATATAGAGTGTTTCCCTTAAGTGAGGAAAAGATCCCAAAGAGGACAAATTAAAAGATCCAAAAAGAGGACGCATGAAAAGATCCCAAAGAGGACAAATGAGAGATAAATAGAAAGAGCCAAAGAGGCCACAAAAATAAAATAAAAAGGAAATAAAAAAAGAAATAAAAATAGAGAAGGGGGCAACACTACTATTCCTTTTGAAAGATCCACACTCATGCTCCATTGTTATATTTGTACTCCATAGAGATTATCATTCATGCATAACTATGTGGGGACCCTTACACTATGGAACTTGGCTTGTATATTCCAATGATGAGCCTCCTAAAATGAGCTCTAGGTCTTCATGAGCAAGCAAGTTGGATGCACCCCCATTAGTTCCATTGGAGAGCTTACCTTAGCTCATATGTGCATCCGTTGCATGGCAATCCCTACTCCTCACATCATATTTATCATTTGGCTTTCTCTCGCCTATGATTGTCCTCATTTATGTGAGCCTTTCACCTTTTTTGGGTTCCTTCCCCATCATTATTATCTTTTCCATCCTAAGTGCCAATATATCTTGCTCGCGCTCATCCATTGCATGAGTGCTCAAAGTCGAAACGGAGAGGGTCATTTTGACTTGTGCGTGACTAGTGGTCTGGGGATGAGTCAAAATAAGATTCCGAAGGAGACCAAGTGTGAAGTTTCAGTAGATTGAGTTCTCAATTAAACTATATATTATTTTTATGCTCTAAACCCATCTCCCACTTCTTGCATTCAAACACCATTTGAAGACATTCGAGTCACGGACAGCGAGAGCTCTTGCACCTTTATGTTCTTACTTTGCTAGTTTCAATACTAGATATAGACTCTTGCTTGTTATTCTCTTGACTTGAATTGCATATCTTACTTGCTTTACTTTGAAGTTCTTATATGTGTGTTAGCATGTCACCACAAAAATTATGCTTGTTATCATTTACCTACTCGAAGACGAGCAGGAATTGAGCTTGGGGATGTTGATACGTCCCAAACGTATCTATAATATCTGCTTGCTCCATGCAAGTTTTGGGTGATATTGCTATGTGTTTTGTACACTTTCATACCTTTTTCAACATATTTAAACTAACCTAGTAACTCAGTGCACCAGTGCTAGTTTCTTTCTGCTGATGTGTGTGAATTGCAGGTTTATACCCATATTTGCAGTGCCCAAAAAATCCCACAGAAAATATATAAAAAATCAGTGTTCCAGAAGACTAAAGACGCGCGAAGGAGAGACGGAGGGGGGCCACCCCCACCTAGGAGGTCACCTCGCGAGTGGGACCTCTCCTGGTGCCACCCTTTTGCCCTATTTTTACCCCCGTGGAGGAATCCCTGATTGGAGAACCCTTTTCCCAAGAAGCAATTCCGATCTCCGCCTCCATCGCTAACAAGTTTCGGGGGACAAGAATTCCTGTGGCGGCACCCTGCCGGGACAGGGAAGTGCCCCCGGATTCATCTCCATCGGTGTTGCTTCCTCCCTACATGAAGCGGGAGTAGTTCCTCCTCGGGACCGAGGTCTTCAACAATAGCTATGTGGTTAATTCTCTCTCCCATGATGTGATCTCGATTGCAATCCTAGGTTATGTTAACCTAGGGTGATCCCATGATGTTTCCCCTTCTTCTATGGATTGGATCGATGTACTCACTTGATCTTATCTAGTACAATCTCCGAGACCATGGTGACAGCGGTCTATTGGACATGGATTAGAAGAATATTTTCATGAGTGATTTCCTCTTTTCTGAATTGATTGAATATTGAGAGTCTCTTGGTGTTCGTCTTTGTCTATCCTTGATATACGTTGTGGTGATTGTGGTACCCTCTTTGGATGGCCATGGTGACATTGGGAAATCAATAGATGAGACCTACGAACTCTGAGGTGTGCTTTTTTAGCCCTGCGTAATTCTCCTCCTCTCTTGATTACAATGGAATGACCTCCGAGTATGTCTCCATTGCATGTTTTAGTGGAAATATCATGTGATTTGACTATGTTAATGTTGTTGGGAGTTGCCACTAGTGAAAGTATGAAGCCTAGGTCTTGTTTCTCACCATTGTTACACCGTTTATGCTCACTTTTGTCACTTTCTACCTTGCCGTAATTTTTATTACAGATTTATATTACCTTGCTTTGCGACACCTATCACCCATATTTTACCATCTCTTCACTGAACTAGTGTACCTATACAATTTACCATTGTATTAGGTGTGTTGGGGACACAAGAGACTTCTTGTTTCTTAATTGCAGGGTTTCTTGAGAGAGACCATCTTCAACGTCTACTTCCCTGAGTTCGATAAACCTTAGGTCATCCACTTGACGGAAATTGCTGCTGTCCTACAAACCTCTGCGCTTGGAGGCCCAACATAGTCTACAAGAATAGAAGAGTGCGTAGACATCAAGCTATTTTTGGCGCCGTTGCCGGGGAGGTGAGTGCTTGAAGGTATATCTTTAGATCTTGCAATTAAATCTTTTTGTTTTTTGTTTTTATTTTCTTTAGTTAGTCTTATGGAAAACTGCACTCTTAGTTCGCTGCTTGGGGAAGGCCGCTTTACCACACCCGTGGTAGAGAAGTCTCCTGCACCTAGTGAATGTATCCCATTCAAAATACCACTTGGGATAATTGAAATAATTAGGAATGATTGTTATGCAGGAGATGGAACAGTCAATCCTTGTATTCATTTGTTGAAAATTATAGAATGTTGTGAGTTGGTTAAGATTTCAGGTTCGACAAGAGATGGAGTCAAGAGGAAATTACTTTCCTTCTCACTAAAAGGAAAAGCATTGGAATGGTATAGGCTACTAGATGATTCTCACCAACGGGATTGGGAAGAGATTTAATCTCTCTTTTACTCCAAGTTTTATCCTCTTCATGAAGTCCATGAGAATAGTAATTATGTTTATAATTTCTATCCTCATGACGGAGAGAGTATAGCTCAAGCTTGGAGGAGACTGAAAGCTTTAATGCTAAAACGTCCTAACCATGGGCTCCCCAAAGATATGATCATTACTAATTTCTATGTGAGGCTCTCTCGAGAGGATAAAGACTTGCTCGATGCTTCCTCTATGGGTTCTTTCACAAACGAAAGGATTGATGCTAAATGGGAACTCCTTGAAAGAATTCAATGCAATACTGAAGATTGGCAGATCAACAAAGGTAAAGAGTCAGGTACAAATTATGAGTATGATTGCATTAAGGCCTTTATCGTGAGTGCAAGTTTTAATAAGTTTAGTGCTAAGTTTGGGCTTGATTCTCAACTCCTTGTTGATTTCCTCAAATCTTTTGCTTGACATCTTAATATGCCTAAGGGGAATTGGATCAAGCATCATGAACCTTTTAAAGTGATTTGCAAAGAAAATGAAATTGTTAATGATAATTGCAACATGCATGATCCAATTCCTGAAAATGAAGTTTTATATAAGCATGTTAATTTTTGTGGAGTGGATAGACCTTGTGAAAGTCCTATGATTGAAAAAGAGAAGTATTGTAAGCAACATAAGCATGAAAGAACAATCACTTGGGTTAGAGATCTAAATGAAATTGCTAGATAATTGTGTGACCTTTATCCTTTTACTTGTGAACTTTGTGGTATAGAGGGTCACTTTAATTTTCATTGCATGTACTTTCAAAACATAATTGTTAACCAGTTGTGTGATAACATGATCACTTCTAATCTTTATGATGAACTTATGTGTTTTTTGATGTGTGAAGAGTTATCAGAAAAAACTTCTTGGCTAGATGATAATGCCTTAGGAATAAACAACACTTTGCAAAAAATGCCATCTCTATTGTGTTGTTAATTGCCATGAAAATGATTACATAAGTAAGATTAGAAAGGAGGGAACTTTACCAAAGCATAAAAATGTCTCTTATGTTTCCACTATTAAAAAGGAGAGTTTCTCCCAAGTTTTCCCTATTGTTTCTAATGATAAACCAGAATATTTGGAGAAGCTTCCTCTCCAACCACCTCCTCCTAAGGTGAATAAGAATAAAAAGAAGAGGAGGAAGAGGAACAAGAAGGAAGAAGAATGGATATCAACTTGGACTGAGCATATTCCTCGCATCAACTTATATCCTAACAGATATAAATTTATGGAGGATGGTGAGCTTGATTGCATTCATTATTATCTTGATGATAAGTCCGAAGGTACTATTGAAGATGATTTTGATTATGATATGCATGTGACTTATTGTGATTGGGAAGATGATGATAATGCTACTTATGATCTTGAAAATCTTTTTGGTACCAACTCTGAAAATGATGATATGGAAAGCCTGGGGATAATAGGATTGTGCTATGGCAACAAAAGTCCTTCCCCGGCAACGACAGGAATTCTTCTTGCTACTTCTCTTGTTTGCGTCGGTTTTTCCCTTGAAGAGGAAAGGGTGATGCAGCACAGGAGCAGTAAGTATTTCCCCTCAGTTTGAGAACCATGGTATCAATCCAGTAGGAGAATCTCGTCAAGTCCAGAGTACCTGCACAAACACAAAAGAGCTTGCACCGAACGCTATAAAGGGGTTGTCAATCCCTTCAAGATTGTTTGCAAAGTGAGATCTGAAGGCGGAAAGTGCAACGAAGGAAAAGTGTAAGGCTAAAAATATGGTTTGGAGTAGACCCGGGGGCCATAGTGTTCACTAGAGGCTTCTCCCAAAATAGCAAGTATTACGGTGGGTGAACAAATTACTGTCGAGCAATTTATAGAACCGCGCAAAGTCATGACGATATCTAAGGCAATGATCATACATATAGGCATCACGTCCGAGACAAGTAGACCGATACTTTCTGCATCTACTACTATTACTCCACACATCGACCGCTATCCAGCATGCATCTAGTGTATTGAGTTCATGACGAACAGAGTAACGCCTTAAGCAAGATGACATGATGTAGAGGGATAATCTCAAACCAATGATGAAAACCCCATCTTTTTACCCTTGATGGCACCAACACGATGCGTGCCTCGCTACCCCTTATGTCACTGGGTGAGGTCACCGCACGGTATGAACCCAAAACCAAGCACTTCTCCCATTGCAAGAATTGTAGATCTAGTTGGCCAAAAAAACCACAACTCGAAGAGAATTACAAGGATATGAAATCATGCATAAGAGAGATCAGAAGAAACTCAAATAAGATTCATAGATAATCTGATCATAAATCCGCAATTCATCGGATCTCGACAAACACACCGCAAAAGAAGATTACATCGGATATATCTCCATGAAGATCATGGAGAACTTTGTATTGAAGATCCAAGAGAGAGAAGAAGCCATCTAGTTACTAGCTATCGACCCATAGGTCTATGGTGAACTAGTCACGCATTATCGGAGAGGTCATGGTGTTGATGAAGAAGCACTTTCGATGGGATCTTGCGGAGACAGAAGCTTGCGGCGGCGGAAAAGTACTTTCGATGATCTCCTGATTTTTTTTGGGATTTTAAGGAATATATAGGCGCAAAACCTAGGGCAAAGGAGCCTCAGGGAGCCCACAAGCCAGGGGGCGCGTGCCCCCTGCCGCGCCGTGAGGGCTTGTGGGGTCCCTGGTGGCCCCCTGCCCTGATTCTTCGGCTTCCCAATCTTTTTCTGTTCCAGCAAAAATCTTTTTGGCACTTTCATTCCGTTTGGACTCCATTCAAAATCCTCCTCTGAAAGGGATCAAAAACATGGAAAAAACAAGAACTAGCACTTGTCACTTAGTTAATAAGTTAGTCCCAAAAAATATATATAAGGCAAACAAAACATCCAAAGTTTGACAAGATAATAGCATGAAACCATCAAAAATTATAGATACGTTGGAGACGTATCAAGCATCCCCAAGCTTAGCTCCTGCTCGCCCTCGAGTAGGGAAGTGATAAAGAATGAATTTTTGATGAGGAATGCTACCTAGCATAGTTGTCCTTTGCAACTTCTTTCACGCGACATGAATGTTCAGATCCGTAAGATTCAAAACAATAGTTTTCTATTGACATGAAAACAATAATACTTCAAGCAAACTAGAAAGTTAGTCATGAACTTTCAAAATAACAAGGCCAAGGAAAGTTATCCCTACAAAATCATATAGTCTGGCTATGCTCCATCATCCTCACACAACTAATGTAAATCATGCACAACCCCGTTATTGGCCATGTAATTGTTTTCACACTCTTACTTTCTCAAACATTTTATAACTATCACAAAATACATGAGCGTGAGCCATGGATATAGCACTATAGGTGGAATAGAGTGTGGTGGTGGTTGTGAGACAAAAAGGAGGAGATGGTCACATTGACTCGGCGTATCAAAAGGCTATGGAGATGCCCATTAATAGATATCAATGTGAATGAGTAGGGATTGCCATACAAAGGATGCACTAGAGCTATAAGTATGTGAAAGCTCAAAAGTAGAACTAGTGGGTGTGCATCCAACTTGCTTGCTCACGAAGACCTAGGGCAATTTTGAGGAAGCCCATCATTGGAATATACAAGCCAAGTTATATAATGAAGATTCCCACTAGCATATGGTGGTGACGAAGCAAGAAGCTCTCAATCATGAAGAATATGGTACTATTACGAAGCACAAGTGTGGAAAAAGATAGTAGCATTGTCCCTTCTCTCTTTTTCTCTCTTTTTTTTATTTGGGCTCTTAGGCCTCTTTTTTTCTTTTCTCTTTTCTCTTTATTTTTATTTTTGGGCTCTTTGGCCTCTTTTTGTTTTATTTCCTCACATGGGACAATGCTCTAATAATGATGATCATCACACTTTTATTTACTCACAGCTCAAAGCTTAGAAATGACTCTATAGGAAATGCATCCGGTAGTGTACCGAGATGTGCAACGATCTAGCTTGGCGTATGATGTTGAAACATCTCGCTAGCTATCTTATGATCATGCAATGGCAATACGAGAGTGATGGCACAAGTCATGAGACGGAACAGTGGGAGTTGCATGGCAATATAACTCGGAATGGCTATGAAAATGCCATAGTTGGTAAGTATGGTGGCTGTTTTGAGGAAGGCATATGGTAGGTTTGTGTACCGGCGAAAGTTACGCGGCACTAGAGAGGCTAGCAATGGTGGAAGGTGAAAGTGCATTTATACCATGGACTCACATTAGTCATGAAGAACTCACATACTTGTTGCGAAAGTTTTTATTAGTAATCGAAACAAAGTGCTAAACGCATACTCCTATGGGAAGGGTTGGTAGGTGTTAACCATCGCGCGATCCCGACCTCAACACAAAGGATGACAATCAATAGATCAATTAAGCTCCGACTTCCTAACATAGCGGTTCACCATACGTGCATGCTACGGGAATCACTAACTTCAACACAAGTATTTCTAGATTCGCAACACCCTACTAACATAACTCTTAATATTACCGAATCCACGTCTCAAAACTAATTGAGAGGAATCAAGACTTCTCTTTCTACTCAATGCACATGAAGATGGAGGTTTTCGTATCCACTTTGGGTACCTATCACCTTTGGGACTACTTTCATAGCATAAGCCAACTACCAAGTCACGCACCGCCGTGCTCTAAAAGATATAAGTGAAGCACATAGAGCAAAATTATCTAGATCAAAAGATATAAGTGAAGCACTATCAGCACTCTAGCAAAATCACGATGAGTGCACGTATCTCTCTCTCAAAAAAAGGTGTGCAGCAAGGATGATTGTGACACAACAAAAGAAAAGACTCCTATGATACAAGACGCTCCAAGCAAAACAGATATCATGTGGTGAATAAAAATATAGCTCCAAGTAATGTTACCGATGGATTGAAGACGAAAGAGGGGATACCTTCCCGGGGCATCCCCAAGTTTAGGCTTTTTGGTGTCCTTGAATTTGGCTTCGGATGCCTTGGGCATCCCCAAGCTTGATCTCTTTCCACTCCTTATCTCTTTGTCCATGAGAACATCACCCAAAACTTGAAAACTTCACAACACAAAACTTAAACAGAAACTCGTGATAACATTAGCACAAGAAAACAAATTACCACCTCTTTTGGTACTGTAGCAAACTTGAATTCTATCTATATTGGTGTTGGGATACTGTATTCTCACTTTTCCATGGCTAGTACCCCCCGATACTAACCATAGTTTCATCAAAACAAGCAACCAACTCAACAAAAACAGAATCTGTCAAAAACAGACCAGTCTATTGCAATCTGTATACTTCGTATACTTCTCGTACCTCAAAAATTCTGAAACATTACGACTGCCTGGGAAAAAGGCATATGAACCAGCAGAAAAAAGAATCAACTCAAAATCTCTTTCTGAATAAAAATGAAAAATCATCTCGTGAGCGAAAAGTTTATGTCTTTTTCCAGCAGGATCAAACAACCATTACCAAGACTAGTCATAAAGGTTTTGCTTGGCTCAAACACAAAAAGAAACACAAAAAAACACAATCACAACAGAATTATGAAAGTGTGGACTCCAAAAAATAGAAAGAAAAAGATAAATTCATTGGGTTGCCTCCCAACAAGCGATATTGTTTAACGCCCTTAGCTAGGCATAAAAGCGATAGAATCACGTATCGTCGTCTTTGGTGCTCAAACCATAAGTGGCCCTCATCATGGATTCATAAGGAAATATTATTTTCTTTCTAGGAAAGTGTTCCATGCCCTTCCTTAAAGGAAATTGAAATCTAATATTCCCTTCCTTCATATCGATGATAGCACTGACAGTCCTTAGGAAAGGTCTGCCAAGAATAATAGGGCATGTAGGATTGCAATCAATGTCAAGAACAATGAAATCCACGGGTACCTAGTTCCTATTTGCAATAGTAAGAACATCATTGATCCTTCCCATGGGTTTCTTGACAGTAGAATCCGCAAGATGCAAACTAAGAGAACACTCTTCAATCTCATTAAAACCTAGAACATCACATAAAGACTTTGGAATCACGGAAACACTAGCACCCAAATCACACAAAGCATTGCATTCATAGTTTTTTATTTTGATTTTGATAGTAGGTTCCCACTCATCATGAAGCTTTCTAGGGATAGAGACTTCCAATTCAAGTTTCTCTTCAAGAGATTTTATCATAGCTTCGACAATATGATCGGTAAAGGCCTTGTTTAGGCTATAAGCGTGTGGACAGTTTAATATGGATTGCATCAAGGAAATGCATTCAATCAAGGAGCAACTATCATAATTGAATTCCTTGAAATCCAAGGTAGTAATTTCGTTACTACTCAAAGTTTTAATATCTTCTACTCCACTTTCAATGCTTTTAGCATAAAGATAGATGGATTACGAATCATTGGGGCACTTCTCTACCAAAGTGGATTAATATCCAGCACCATAATCATTAGGTTTGTCACAAGAAAACAAAGATTCAATGGGATTCACACCAAGCACTTTAAGATCTTCGTGATTCTTATCACGAGAACACGCCTTTTTAAGCCATTCATGTCTAGCACGAATTTGGGCGGTTCTTTCTTTGCTCTCAGTCAAGGAAACACGCATAGCTTTCAAAGTTAAAACCATATTTATCTTGGGAGGAGCACATCTAACTTTCAAAGCATCAATATCACTAGTCATTCTATCAACGCTCTTAGCCAAATCGTCAATTTTGAGTAGTTTTTCCTCTATGGACGCATTGAAAATCTTTTGTGAGTTGATAAACTCTTTGATATTACTCTCTAGATCAGACGGTAATCTATTGTAATTTCCATGAGTATTGTTGTAGGAGTTGCCAAAGTTATTAGAGGAGTTATTAGGAAAAGGCCTAGGAACATAGTTTCCTCTAAAAGCATTATTGTTGCCAAAATTATTCCTACAAACAAAATTAATGTCCAAGCTAGCGTTGCTACTCTCAATCAAAGAAGACAAGGGCATATCATTAGGATCTAAAGGAGCACTTCTACTAGCAACCAAATTCATTAACTCATCCATATTAGAACTCGACGAGTTAATTTCTTCTATAGCGTGTACCTTCTTACTAGTAGGTGACCTTTCAGTGTGCCACTGAGAGTAGTTCGTCATGATATTGTCTAGGAACTTTGGACCTCCCCTAACGTGATTTCCATGAACGTTCCACCTAAGGCAGGGTCCAAGATATTTCTAGAAGTGAAATTCAAGCCAGCGTAAAGATTTGAATAATCATCCAAAGACTCAAGCCATGAGCGGGACAATTTCTAATCATCAATTTCATTCTCTCCCAAGATTGTGCAACATGTTCATGATAAAGTTGCTTGAAATTCATGATATCATTACGGAGAGAGATGATCTTAGCCGACGGAGAATAGTTGGAAATATAAGCATCTTTGCACTTATCCCAAGAATCGATACTGTTTTTGGGCAAAGAAGAAAACCAAGTTTTTGCGCGATCTCGCAACGAGAAAGGAAAAAGCTTAAATTTAATCACATCTTTATCCACATTTTTCTTCTTTTGCATATCGCAAAGCTCACTGAAGGTATTGATATAGGATGCGGCATCTTCACTAGGAAGGCCAGAGAATTGATCTTTCATAACAAGATTCAGCAAAGCGGCATTGATTTCGTATGACTCTGCACTAGTGGCGGGAGCAATCGGATTACTAATAAAATCATTATTATTAGTATTCGAGAAGTCACAAAGTTTGGTGTTTTCATTCATGGTGACTTCAGCAAGCAAGCAAGCACACAAGAAAACAAAGAGCAAGCGAGAAAAAAGTGCGAACGAAAAAGGCGAATGAAAAAGGCAAACGAAAATGGCAAATTGGTGAAGTGGGGTGAGGAAAACGAGAGGCAACTGGCAAAAAGAGTAAATGCAAGAGATGATTTTGCGACACTTACTTGGATGAGTTCTTGACTTGATCCTCCCCGGCAACGGCGCCAGAAATTCTTCTGCTACGGCAACAAAAGTCCTTCCCCGGCAACGCCAGTAATTCTTCTTGCTACTTCTCTTGTTTGCGTCGGTTTTTCCCTTGAAGAGGAAAGGGTGATGCAGCACAGGAGCAGTAAGTATTTCCCTCAGTTTGAGAACCAAGGTATCAATCCAGTAGGAGAATCTCGTCAAGTACAGAGTACCTGCACAAACACAAAAGAGGTTGCACCCAACGCTATAAAGGGGTTATCAATCCCTTCAAGATTGTTTGCAAAGTGAGATCTGAAGGTGGAAAGTGCAACAAAGGAAATGTGTAAGGCTGAAAATATGGTTTGGAGTAGACCCGGGGGCCATAGTGTTCACTAGAGGATTCTCCCAAAATAGCAAGTATTACGGTGGGTGAACAAATTACTGTCGAGCAATTGATAGAACCGCGCAAAGTCATGACGATATCTAAGGCAATGATCATACATATAGGCATCACGTCCGAGACAAGTAGACCGATACTTTCTGCATCTACTACTATTACTCCACACATCAACCGCTGTCAAGCATGCATCTAGTGTATTGAGTTCATGACGAACAGAGTAACGCCTTAAGCAAGATGACATGATGTAGAGGGATAATCTCAAACCAATGATGAAAACACCATCTTTTTACCCTTGATGGCAACAACATGATGCGTGCCTCGCTACCCCTTCTGTCACTGGGTGAGGTCACCGCACGGTATGAACCCAAAACCAAGCACTTCTCCCATTGCAAGAATAATAGATCTAGTTGGCCAAAAAAACCACAACTCGAAGAGAATTACAAGGATATGAAATCAAGCATAAGAGAGATAAGAAGAAACTCAAATAAGATTCATAGATAATCTGATCATAAATCCACAATTCATCGGATCTCGACAAACACACCGCAAAAAAAGATTACATCGGATAGATCTCCATGAAGATCATGGAGAACTTTGTATTGAAGATCCAAGAGAGAGAAGAAGCCATTTAGTTACTAGCTATGGACCCGTAGGTCTATGGTGAACTACTCACGCATCATCGGAGAGGTCATGGTGTTGATGAAGAAGCCCTCCGTATCCGAATCCCCCCTCCGGCAGGGCACCAGAACGTGCCCCAGATGGGATCTTGCGGAGAGAGAAGTCTGCGGCTGCAGAAAAGTACTTTCGATGATCGCCTGATTTTTTTGGGATTTTAGGGAATATATAGGCGCAAAACCTATGTCAAAGGAGCCTCAGGGAGCCCACAAGCCAGGGGCGCCCCCCCTAGCCGCACCATGAGGGCTTGTGGGGTCCCTGGTGGCCCCGTGCCCTGATTCTCCGGCTTCCCGATCTTTTTCTGTTCCGGAAAAAATCTTTTTGGCAGTTTCATTCCGTTTGGACTCCGTTCAAAATCCTCCTTTGAAAGGGGTAAAAAACATGGAAAAAACAGGAACTAGCACTTGGCACTGAGTTAGTAAGTTAGTCCCAAAAAGTATATAAAAGGCATACAAAACATCCAAAGTTTGACAAGATAATAGCATGAAACCATCAAAAATTATAGATACGTTGGAGACGTATCAGATTGCAAGTCCTTTACCCATTAGTGATGTGATAATTGATAATTCTTTTGCTAGTAAGAATAAAGACAACATGTTTACAAATATAGTTGCTAGCAATAATAATGCTCTTCTCTACCATGATGATGTTATAACTCCTATCTATAGTGATTGTAAAGATACCTATGACATAAGGAGAAATTATCCATATGAAACTGGTCATAATCATGGAGGGAATTACTCCCTTGCTGAACAATATCTCCCCAATACACAATTAATCTATAGTGTTCAGGTTATTTATGATAGTCCTACTCCCACTATTACCAATGAGAAAGATTATGCTTATATGGAGAGTAAGAGTACCTTTTTGCATGTGGATCATGGTAACAATGCTTTATGTGATACTTATATTGTTGAGTTTATTCATGATCCCACTTAAAATTATTATGAGAAGGGAACATATGCTTATATATATTACAATAATATCAAGTTCCCTCTCTTTATGTCGAAGGTTTTGAAGCTGCACTTGTTTTGCCTTCCTATGCTTATTGCTTTGTGCTTCAATGAATTATTCTATTGCAATACTCCTATGCATAGGAATCATGTTAGACTTAAATGTGTTTGGTATCTTCTTCTTGATGCTCTCTTTTGTTCTACAACTCTTATTCCTACGAGAGCATCATTAAAATCTTAGGCCTATCTTTATGGCTATGAAGAAAGAGCTCTAGGGAGACAACCCTTGTTATCTTTACTTTGAGTTTTTACTTTTAGTTTTTAGTGGTATTGATGTGTGTTACTACTGTAGCAACATCATTGTATCTTTATTTTTAATCTTTGTGCCAAGTTTTAGCCTCCGATTGCAAGAAAGTTCAAAAGTCGTGACATGCTGTCCAGAAACAGATTCTGTCTGCTTGACGGAAAAATTCAACAAATATCACCAGATCGACTTTTTGATATGATTTTTTTTGATAGTATGCTCTATACAATTGGCTTTCTGGTGTCTGTTCTGAGTTTTTTATTTGAGTTGCACAAGTGCCTTGAAAAAATTATTTACTACCTGCTGGCACAATCTCAAGTGTTTAAGCTTGGGGATGCCCCCGTGCATCCCTTTCTCCATCAACAATCATCAGTTCGTCCTTCTCCATGCTATATTTTTATCACTTCATATATTATGTGCTATGATTGGAGCATCCCGCTCTTTACTTTTTAGTTTGTTTTAGTTTTGCTTGCTCTTCATAACAAGTTGGACCCTAGAATTCTTTGTTTGGGGTAGAAACACGCTCCACTGCACCATAGAACACAACATAGGTTTTCATGCTTATCTTTTTGTGTGTTCTTTATCTTTTCATAGCTGCTGTCATGCTTAACTCTTAGTTTTCATGCTTTATCTTTTTAAGAGCTTTTTATTTAGGATGCTTTTGCAACTCTCTTGAGTTATCATGTTTATCTTGTTTAGAGAGTTGGCTTGTTGCACTGAGTTGTGTGTCTTGCATGAGTAGGTAATTGAGGTTGCTATTTAAGTGTAGTAGTATCTTCCAACAGTTCTGAGGTATTGATTTGAGTAATGTTTGGAATTTTGGTGTCAAGAGATCGAGACTATTAGTGATAGGTGTGGTATTTTGGGAAATCTGTGTGTATTTTGAAAAAACTACAAAAAAATTTGTTGAGAACTCTAGCTACTAGATGGATCGCTAACCTCTGGAGGGGTTGCAATATATCGAGTACCCTCACGTTATCATGGGTCGAGGATGGGCAAGGATAACCAAACCCCCAAACACTCCTCCTTGGGGTACTTGTCTCTTTGTGAATCTCCTAACTAGATAGAGAGTTACCGATAATAAGTGCATGAGTAATTCGGACTAATGCGAGTATTCGATTGTTGGCACTTCCACCATCCATATTTTGCTAGCCTCTTCGGTACCAGTGCATTGCCCTTTCTCATCTTGAGAGTTGGTGCATACTTCACCGGTGCATCCAAACCCTTGTCATGGTACGCTCTGTCATCATATGCCTCATTATATCCTTCCTCAAAACAGCCACCATACCTACCTATCAAGGCATTTACATAGCCTTTCCGAGATACATTGACATGCAACATCCACCATCTCATGACTTGATCTTCATGTCATACATGCTTTTTCTTGATCGAGGATCCGCATGCTAGTTGGGCTTTGCCCTTATTATTGCTACATGACGCGCTAGTATCATTGCATATCCTACTACACTGGCACAGGCATACATTTGCATACATCATGATAGTTTTAATTTATATTTATGTTGAGTACTTCTTATAAAGTGTGAAGATATTCTTTTTATTTCTTGTAAAATATAGAGTGTTTCCCTTAAGTGAGGAAAAAGATCCCAAAGAGGACAAATGAGAGATAAATAGAAAGAGCCAAAGAGGCCATAAAACTAAAATAAAAAAGAAAGAAAAAAAGAAATAAAAAGAGGGAAGTGGGCAACACTACTATTCCTTTTGAAAGATCCACACTCGTACTCCATTGTTATATTTGTACTCCATAGAGATTATCATTCATGCATAACTATGTGGGGACCCTTACACTATAGAACTTGGCTTGTATATTCCAATGATGAGCCTCCTCAAATGAGCTCTAGGTCTTCATGAGCAAGCAAGTTGGATGCACCCCCATTAGTTCCATTGGAGAGCTTACCTTAGCTCATATGTGCATCCGTTGCATGGCAATCCCTACTCCTCACATCATATTTATCATTTGGCTTTCTGTCGCCTATGATTGTCCTCATTGATGTGAGCCTTTCACCTTTTTTATTCCTTCCCCATCATTATTCTCTTTGCCATCCTAAGTGCCAATATATCTTGCTCGCGCTCATCCATTGCATGAGTGTTCAAAGTCTAAAGGGAGAGGATCATTTTGACTTGTGCCTCACTAGTGGTCTGGGGATGAGTCAAAATAAGATTTCGAAGGAGACCAAGTGTGAAGTTTTAGTAGATTGAGTTCTGAATTAAACTATATATTATTTTTATGCTCTAAACCCATCTCACACTTCTTGCATGTGAACACCATTTGGAGACATTCGAGTCACGGACAGCAAGAGCTCTTGCACCTTTATGTTCTTACTTTGCTAGTTTCAATACTAGAATAGACTCTTGCTTGTTATTGTCTTGACTTGAATTGCATATCTTACTTGCTTTACTTTGAAGTCCTTATATGTGTGTTAGCATGTCACCACAAAAACTATGCTTGTTATCATTTACCTACTCGAAGATGAGCAGGAATTGAGCTTGGGGATGTTGATACGTCCCAAATGTATATATAATTTCTGCTTGCTCCATGCAAGTTTTGGGTGATATTGCTATGTGTTTTGTACACTTTCATACCTTCTTCTACATATTTGGACTAACCTACTAACTCAGTGCACCCGGTGCCTGTTTCTGTTTGCTGATGTGTGTAAATTGCAGGTTTATACCCATATTTATAGTGCCCGAAAAATTCCACAGAAAATATATAAAAACTCAGTGTTCCAGAAGACTCCATACGCGCGAAGGAGAGACGGAGGGGGGCCACCCCCACCCAGGCGGCCACCTGGCATGGCCTAGGGGGAGGCCGCGCGACCATGTCGCCTGGGCGAGTGGGACCTACCCTGGTGCCACGCTTTTGCCCTATTTTTACCCCCGTGGAGGAATCCCTGATTTGAGAACCCTTTTCTCAAGAAGCAATTCCGATCTCTGCTTCCATCGCCAACAAGTTTCAGGGGACCAGAATTCCTGTGCCGGCACCCTGTGTGGACGGGGAAGTGCCCCCGGATTCATCTCCATCAGCGTTGCTTCCTCCCTACATGAAGT
The DNA here is from genome assembly GCF_904849725.1 of Hordeum vulgare subsp. vulgare. Taxonomy (NCBI): domain Eukaryota; kingdom Viridiplantae; phylum Streptophyta; class Magnoliopsida; order Poales; family Poaceae; genus Hordeum; species Hordeum vulgare. The sequence goes on from NC_058521.1 coordinate 521,522,106, forward strand.
GGGAGTAGTTCCTCCTCGGGACTGAGGTCTTCCATGGTTGATTCTCTCTCCCACGATGTTATCTTGATTGCGATCATAGGCTATGTTAACCTACGGTGATCCCATGATGTTCCCCTTCTTCTATGTATTGGATTGATGTACCCACTTGATCTTATCTAGTATAATCTTCGAGACCATGGTGACAGCGGTCTATTGGACATGAATTAGAGGAATATTTTCATGAGTGATTTCCTCTTTTGTGAATTGATTGAAGATTTAGAGTCTCTTGGTGTTTGTCTTTGACTATCCTTGAGATACGTTGTGGTGATTGTGGTACTCTCTTTGGATGGCCGTGGTGACATTGGGAAATCCATAGATGATACCTACGAACTCCGAGGTGTGCTTTTGTAGCCCTACATAATTCTCGTCCTCTCTTGATCACAATAGAATGACCTCCGAGTACGTCTCCATTGCATGTTTTAGTGGAAATATCATGTGATTAGACTATGTTAATGTTGTTGGGAGTTGCCACTAGTGAAAGTATGAAGCCTAGGCCTTGTTTGTCACCATTGTTACACCGTTTATGCTCACTTTTGTCACTTGATACCTTGCTGTAATTTTTATTACAGATTTATATTACCTTGCTTTGGCACACCTATCACCCATATTTTACCATCTCTTTGCTGAACTAGTGCACCTATACAATTTACCATTGTATTAGGTGTGTTGGGCACACAAGAGACTTCTTGTTTCTTAATTGTAGGGTTGCTTGAGAGAGACCATCTTCAACCTCTACTTCCCTGAGTTCGATAAACCTTAGGTCATCCACTTGAGGGAAATTGCTGCTGTCCTACAAACCTCTACGCTTGGAGGCCCAATATAGTCTACAAGAATAGAAGCGTGCGTAGACATCAGTCGTATGTAGCGCCGTACGGCCCTCTCTCACTCGGTCAGCCGGATGAGTCTGGAGGCTAGTCGGCGCAGTCCGGCAGGTTTCCCCCGGCCCCGTGGGAGTCGTCCCTGCTTGCGGCACTACACTCCGCCCCCACTCCGACAAACTACGCTGGCGGCGGTGACTGGTATATGGATACCGGTGCTACGGCCCACGTAGCTACTCATCCCGGTACTCTCCACACCTCTTATCCCGTCAACACTTCTACTCGCATCACCGTCGGTGATGGTTCTTCTCGACCCATTACTCATATAGGACATGCTTCTTTTCCCTCCTTCTCCACACCCCTCTCTTTATCCAACATCTTAGTTTCTCCTGACCTTATCAAAAACCTTGTTTCCAGTCGCTAATTTACACGTGAAAATCCTGTCACTGTTGAATTTGACATGTTTTGCTTTTCTGTCAAGGATGCCCATACCCGGATGGTGCTGCACCCATGTGACAGTCCTAACGACCTCTACCCGGTCGTCTCCACTTCCTCCTCCACCTCTGCCGCTCATGTCGCCCTCGCCACCGGGGTGGTTCTTTGGCATGCTCGCTTGGGTCATCCCAATGCAACCACTATTTGTCATATCCTTCGCAGTTTTTCTTTCACATGTAATAAGAACGAGAATCACTCTTGCCACACCTGTCGCCTCGGCAAACATACTCGTCTCCCTTTTTCTACTTCTTCTCATGCTGCTTCATGCCCTTTTGAGTTAATTCATAGCGATGTGTGGACCTCTCGTGTTGCAAGTAATATGGGCCACTCCTACTATCTTGTCATTCTCGATGATTTTTCGCACTGTGTGTGGACCTTTCCATTGCGGCGTAAGTCCGATGCCATCACCACCCTTGCTGCGTTTTAGTCCTACATCTCTACGCAGTTTGGGAGTCCCATTCTTGCGTTCCATACAGACAATGGGAAGGAGTTCGACAACCTGGCTGTTCATACTCTCCTCACCACACATGGCACGATTTTTCATCTCACTTTCCCCTACACTTCACAATAGAACGGTCGAGCTGAGCGCATCCTTCCGACTCTTAACGATTGCGTTCGTACGCTTCTCTTTCATGCCAATGTGCCTCCGCGCTTTTGGCCTGACGCCCTCGCCACCGCATCCCTTCTCCTTAACATTCGCCCTTGCCGCACTCGTGGCAACTTTACCCCTCACCATCTCATCTTTTGTTCTCCACCCTCCTATGCTGAGCTTCGCACTTTCGACTGTCTCTGCTACCCCACCATTGCCGCCACTACGCCTCATAAGCTCGCACCGCGCTCCGTCACTTGCATCTTCCTTGGCTACCCACCTAACACAAAAGGATACCGCTGCTATGATCCCGTCTCCCACCGTATCTTCACCTCACGACACGTTTACTTTGATGAGAAGGTGTTTCTATTTCAGTAGGTACCTGCAGCGGTCGCATCACCACGGGCCACCGGTGGCCCTTCGCCACCCTCTTCTGGTGGCCGGTCTCGATTGGCTCTTGGACCACCGCGAGGGTTCAGCGCTCCTCGCGTCGTGGACTGGACGGCCAACTACGCCTCTTCAACAACCACGGCGTTGGACTCCTCCACGACCGACTCTTCTGCCACCGGCTAGGCAGCATGCCCCTCGTCTGTCGGCCCTTCGGCAGCCGAACCAACAGCCGACCCTTCGGCAGCCGGTCCCTCGACCGCCGACCCCTTGGCCACCGGGGCCTCGACAGCCAGCCTCTAGGCAGCCGGCCACTCGGCCGCCAGGCCCTCGACAGCCACCCCCTCGGCAGCCGGCCTCTCGGTCGCCAAGCCCTCGGTAGCCGGCCCCTCGGCAACCGGCCCCACGCCAGCCGACACCTCTACAGCCGCCCCCCTGACGCGGGCTCGGGTCGGTGTCCACCAACCAAACCAGCGGTGAATATCTTATTCCCACATCCAGCTCCGAGCCGCCGCCTCTTACTGTTTTTGTGCAGGCAGCACTCCGTGATCCTCACTGGCTAGCCGCCATGCAGGAAAAGTTCAACACCCTTGAGTGGAATCGCCCTTGGACTTTGGTTCTGCGGCCTCCTCGCGCCAATGTCATCAGGGACAAATGGGTCTTTCGCCACACGACCCGCCCAGATGGTACTCTCGAGCGCTACAAGAATCGCTGGGTGGTCCACAGTTTTCGTCAGCGAGCTGGTGATGACTTCACCGAGACCTTTGCGCCGGTTGTGAAACCAGGCATGATCCGCACTGTTCTACAGTTAGCGGTCTCTCGTGGCTGGCCCGTTCATCAGATGGATGTCTCCAACGCCTTCCTTCGTGGTCACCTTGCTGAGCAAGTCTACTGTGAACAACCCACCGGTTTCATCGACGCCAATCTTCCCAGTCATGTGTGCTTGTTGTCCCGGTCTCTCTATGGCCTGAAGTAAGCACCACGCGTCTGGTACCAGCGTATTGCAGGATTTCAACAGACACTCGGCTTCCATGTTACTCGCTCGAACGCCTCCTTGTTTGTTCTCCATCACGGCGATACGAATGCCTACCTGCTACTATACGTCGATGACATCATCCTCACGGCCTCCTCCGCAGCTTTACTTCAACATATCACTCTAAGGCCGTGTGACGAGTTTGCCATCAAGGATTTGGGTAATTTTCATTACTTCCTTGGCATTGAGGTCGTTCGTCGACCCAACGGGTTCTTCCTTCATCAACAGAAGTATGTGCATGAACTGCTTGAGCGCACTGGTATGCTCAACTGTCATCCTGTTGCTACTCCTATTGACATGAAGGCCAAGGTTTCTGCTCAGGAGGGTACACTGGCGTCGGATGCTCCCTTCTATCACTCCATCGTTAATGCTCTTCAGTACCCGATGCTCACCGAACCAGACTTGCAGTATGCTTTGCAGCACGTGTGCCTTCATATGCACGCCCCTCGTGACTCCCACTGGACACTCACAAAACGGATTCTCCGGTATATCCGTGGCACGGTGTCCCTCGGACTCACCCTCATGACGTCTCCATCTTTGGATCTGGTAGCCTATTCTGATGCTGATTGGGTCGGCTGTTCTGACACACGACGCTCCACATTTGGCTACTGCTATCTTGGTCCTTCACTCATTTCATGGTTGTCCAAGCGACAACCGACAGTTTAGCGCTCCAGCGCGGAGGCTGAGTACCGAGCAGTCGCTAATGCCGTCACCGAGTGTTCCTGGCTTCGATAGCTTCTCCAAGAGTTGCATCACGGTGTTGCCAAGGCCACGGTCGTCTTCTGTGACAAGGTTTCTGCTGTGTATCTTTCCGCCAACCCAGTTCATCATCGCCGGACAAAGCACATCGAGCTTGATATCCACTTTGTGCGCGAACATGTCACCCTTGGTCACATCGGGGTCCTTCATGTTCCGACTACACAACAATTCACTGATGTGATGACTAAGGGACTGCCTACTTCCACCTTTGAGGAGTTTCGTTCCAGTCTCTGTGTCTCTGGCGACGCTTCGACTTCGGGGGGGGGGGGGTTGAATATATGTGTGCATTGTGTTATTGGGCCTTCCTCCTAGTCCTTTGAATAGTTGAGGTAGAGGCCCATCTTGTACCTATATATACATGCCTAGTGCACCAAATCAATATTGTGTGTCGCAGAACCCTAAACCTAATATTCTACAACGGCCACGTCACCCTCGCCGGAGTTGGCCGGCGGCGACCAACCCGATGGTGGTTTTCCACCAGAGTTGCATATTCGCCCACCATTTGGCGCGGGGAGCGACGCAAATGGCACAACGGTGTGAGCCGCATTCGTTCCTGCACGTGGAGAGGCGCGGGGCGGCCCGTAGAGTCACGGCGACGACGGCAACGGCGGACGGGGCTTGGCTAGGTCCCGCTCGGTGCTAGGGAACGTGGGAGGAGGAGCTAAGGCTGGCTATGGACTCCTGCAAGCTCGCTGAGCACGCTGATGTGCTCGACAATGATCCTAGCTGGCTCTAGACATGGCGGCGCCATGGCCGGTGGCAAGAGCCTTCAGGATCAAGTGGCTAGTGCAGCTAGAGGAGGGGATTGATGACGAAACTAGATGGGAAATGAACTGGGATCACTGTGGCTCCAACAGCGCAGACGACGGGCTCGGGGAGGCACCGGAGGCAGCGAATCGCCCGACGAAGGCCGTAGATCCCCCGCAGTGAATTGGCGACGGTGGTGATGATGGAGGGCGTGCAACCTTGATTCACTTGGCGTGGAGGATGAGGGCGACGCGCTGGTTCTTCTCGTCAGCTTGGGTCAGCATGCGGTGGCCGGTGGCTGTGACTACGATGAGCAACGCTCGCGATGGGGCTCGGGTGCCGAGAATGAGAGTAGCAGAGGACGAGGGAGAGAGCGAGAGGAAGAGGACAACGGATCCTCCTCGTCGCTACCCAGTGGATGATATCAGAGAGAGCACACATTGTCAGCTAAAGGTGAAACTTGCTAACTTAAGGTTGACGGTGGCAGTCGGCATGGCCATACCAATTGGATGTAATCCAACTTGGCATTGCTCTCCGGTTCCACAAGGGTACGATGTAGTCACGGTGGATGAAGTGATGCAAGATTATGAGGAGCTGAAGCTCGACCACCGTGGAGGTGAAGATAGGGATTTGACTAAACTTGGAGAAGTCAAGAAACAAACCGTTGTATGGCCAAAGGAGGACATCTTCCTTCCAAATTGGACGCCAAGGCCACCGACTCCTCATAGCAGCAATCCTTCCTCGCTTCCACCTCACCAGTCTCTAGTGCAACCGTCGTCTTTGCCACCTCACCAATCTCCAGCGCAGCCGTCGTCTTCGCCGCCTCACCAGTCTCCAGCGCAGCCTTCTCCACCGCCGCATCAGCCGTCTCCACTGCTCCGTCAGCCGTCTCCACCGCCCCGTCAGCCGTCTCCATCCACTCAGGATCAGAGCAAAAAGCGGAAACAGACCACCGCTAGTAGTGGTGGTAGAAAGGGGATCTGATCACCAAAACGTAAGTTGTCACCCCTCCCAACAGTACCTCATAAGAATATGGTGAAGAGACCTTGGGACTATACTCGAGAGGACAATATTAAGAGGGCAGACGCCAATCATGAACACTGGAAGGCTCAAGTGGCTAACAAGAATAAACCGAAAGAGCCAGAGTACCCGGCCACCCCAGGAGAGCACGCCGTGGTAGTGAAAATGCTGAAAAACCTTGAAGATCCCCCGCCACCGTTGCGAGCAGACTATGAACGCTCTATTATCAAGTCGGCTCAGGCAAAAAAGCAGCGGTTGAAGAGTAGTACGTCCAGCGGGAAATCAGTTGCCCAGCTCGGATAACAGAAAAACCAATCGTGCCCCCCACTCAAAGTGTATTTCGATACAAATGTGTGCTCGAGCGGAGCTGCGGTCCAGCAGAGGAATGATGAAACATCTGAGATCGATCCGGAATTTCTTGCAAACTACGGAGAAGCGGCCATGGCTCAAGGCATGTCTATTGATGAGTACTTAAACCATTTGGAGGTATTCACTGACGTAGAATACACGTACCGGTACGGACGTCCTCTGGTCAAACCTGAGTTAGTCAAAGAGCTACCAACAAAAATGCGAATATTGCATGACTGGTACATGCAAGCATGTGCTCAATCGAAACACTGTCTCTACTTAGCATATGAAGACGAGCATTTCTGAACTGGACGAGGCGTGATGATGATTGAATTCGAAGAATTATTTCAGTTATACAAACAAGATGCCCTCGACAAATCTATCATCAGTGCCTATTGTTTGTAAGTATTACTAATTTATGTCATTAAGTCTTACTCATCTCGTTCTTGCATGTATAATCTTAGTCATCACTATATTAATTTTGTAGAATGAAGATTCTCGAATGCAAAAGATGACAAATCTATGACATTAGGTTCATTGACCCAAATTACAATCATCATCAAAATGTCGAAACGAATCCCGGCGAGACAGATAATAACTTGGTACAAGCGTTAAGGTTTTGCAGTACCAAAAGGGAAATACTATTTCCTTACAACTTCAAGTGAGTGTTACTATACACACATTCTATTTTTGCTTACTCGATGTTATTATAAGTGTACGTATAATTGACTCGTTATGCGCGCGCATGTTCCACTTTATTTTATTAATCATTGTACCTGACAATGGACAAGCAATAGTTATGGACCCTAAACGCACATCCCTCACTGAATGGACGAACTTGCAGGAATGCCTCGAGAAGTAATTTCAATCATTATTGCACTACATCGGCAACTTCTCATTCATTTCCTGATAGCAAGGAACTAATATAGAACTCCTTTATTCATTTCCTTTTCTTGGCAGGGTTTGGAAACAGTTCGCCGCCAAGGCTCGGGATGATTGGAAGCCAGAGCTTACATTTAAACAAATAGATGTAAGTAACTACTAGCTAGATCTGCGCATCTCTTTATTCTAGTTTCAATACCATTATAATTCTTGATTATGTTTTTGATTAAACTCTGTTCTCGTAAAGTGCTTGAGGCAAGAACACGGGAACGATTTATGTGGATACTATGTTTGCGAGTTCATTTGCGAGACGACCCATGAGAAGGGCAAAACCCAGGACATCAAAAAAATCCAAGTACGATAAACAATACTCACAGCTTTATTTTATTACCATGCATTGTGTTCGGTTTCATTGATATATATATTGACCCATTCTTTAAATTAGACCGAACGGTTGCGGGACGGTCTTCTACCACAGGAAAGTGTACGAGCAATTCAACAGGAAATTGTTGGATTCTTTGATGCAGAGGTCCTAGATCCCAAGGTAGAATACTATTGCCATTCGATGACAATGATATGAAATGTTATAGTGTAAAACGATGCATATATGTGCATGTAACTCGTGTCTACATTTTGTAATTAAGTACGTTCGACAAAGCACGATGGATGAGATGATGTAATATATTCGTGACGATGTGCAATATAGTTGTTCCTTTATTGTTGTGTATGTGCACTCCAATTTAGTGCAAAACAAAAATTAAAAAATGCCCAAAACAAATAAATGGGAAAATAGGGGGCAACAAAATAGCCCCATCCAATTTAGTGCAAAACCCTAAACCCAAAAATTGCTCAAAAAACAGCGAAGAAATAGCTAATACCCCTCCCCCCTCGCTCCCAGCCCCGCCACGTGGAAAGCAATTAGCCCCGGTTCGAGGCCGATCCGGGGCTAGCATTAGTCCCGGTTCTCGAACCTGGACTAATGGCCCAACTGAACCGGGGCAAAATGTCCTTTTTCTACTAGTGGGGGAGCCACACTAATGGGCTACTCGGGCCCATATAGCTGGCCCTCACTTGGGCCTTTCCCATGGAACTATCCCTTGGAGCCCTACGCTACTTCTCGGAGGCTCCATAAAACTCTGGAACCTTCCTAGACGATAGGTGATTTTTTAAGGTTCTCGAAACTTTTTTGGTTCACCTACACAATTTTCATTTTCTCTGAAACACTTCTGGTTCTCGCTCGGAAACACTTTCAATATTCCTGGAACTTTTTTGGTAAAATTTTCTCATGCTCTTAACTCATCTAATACTCAACAGATTGATAGCCCTTAAGTGTCTAACATTGTAGGATGTGGTGAAGTGTAGACATGAACCCAGAATTCCATCTATCTCACTGATCAATAGGGAAACTCTAGATATCCATATTGAACCTTGTGCCCATGTGAATAAATATTGAGTGAACTTGTTATTCTCGTGTGCTATTCCCTTTGCTTCACCATAGTTCACAATACGAGCAGTGAGAAATTTCGATATCCAAGTGAATCAACTTTTCATTAGTATACATGTTAACCTCATTCACAGTTTGGTTGTGTTTTCTCATTCTCGTGTTCTGGTATCTCCGTGAGCAAGCTAGTCACATTGTGTGTGACGAGATGACGATGGATACCTTCAAACCGAGAAGGCCCTAAAAATATATTTGTATTCTCGAAGGAGAAAATCTCAGTCTCGAGCTATCCAACCATGGTCATACTTCATCGAGGCACCTGAAAGTTGTCGTTATGATTACCTAGTTACGGTTGATGTAAAACGAACCGAAAGTACAACATCTGATATGAGGGTACTCGATGCTCTTGTGGTTTAAACAATTATGCAAATGTTAACATATGTGTTCTTATACTAATAACTTGTGATAATACACACTCGTAGTATATATATTTTTTGGGTCTGTTCAACACATATCTTCTTCCAACAATGTTTCCACAAAGTTGTTGGCATCCTTGTTAACTTAACTATCACCATGATCAAAAAAACATAACCATCATACAAAAATTGAGATAGTCTTAAAGAAAAGACTAGAAATATATTTACTATTTATTATACCACATGTGCACATGAATTTTCCTCTAAGACTCGTGGTTATTATAGACTAGGGAACTATTGCAACTATAGCACATAAAGTAAACATTAATTATGAACATGGAAATAAATAATATTTTTTGTTATTGCTTCTATAGGTTATTTCCTTCAATAGGTGCGGAATTGTTTGTGTTGTCCACGATAGTGGAGGAATTTCTATAACCCCCGTCTATGTGTCGAGTATTAGCAATGCAAGCTTTGACGCCGAATGAGAAACTCCAGCCGGTCCATATGCGAAAAGGTCTCTGGTGTATGATTCTATACTAGTGAGAATTCATACTTGAGAGTTTAGGATGAGCAAATAACCGACACACACTCTACACTTAATTTGAATATTATACACTTGCTAAATTCCTTCCGTTGTGTTTCTTCACAACAAACCCATACTAGTGACTGCTTGCACATCCACACGAGGACAGCAAAGCTCTAAAACCTCCTTCCATGAGAACTTGCGCCGAATGAGGGGCAATAATGTTTTTGAGGGCGTCTTAGCTAGCGCAAGTGATTGTTTTTCATGACTTCATCCACAACGACCGATAGGGTTGGCTTTTGACAACATCGTTCCCAAGGACCGAACGTGTGCTTCGACTACTTCTCCAATGGTAGATGTCTGCGTCATCTCCATCACCATGGGGATGACGTTGTTGCGCCCAATTTATGGCGAACTCGTGTGTCCTGTCAATCTCCCTGTTTGGCATGTGCTTTTGATTCATGTGCGAACATTCTAGATGTGTTATTCTCTCGTGATTGATATGTTCTGTTAGAGCAACTTCAATGAGGCCATCTATTTTGTCCGTCGTCGTCCGTTTGGATCGGCACACACAAAACGGATGACCCAACCCGTCGACCCATTTTTTAAACACGTCCGTTTCGCGTTCGCACCAACCCATTTCCGACCCAAATTTGGGACTGAAATCGCGGACGCGCGCGCCCTCTTTCGTTGTTCGTCCCCAACCGCCACGGTCAACATTATTTATGACGGCCGTCCACCTCGGGCCCACGCGTCAGGGACCATTGTCGGCTTTTTTAATCCGAGCATGCAGTGGGTTCCGCCTCATCTGCTTCCAGAGCCCACCCGTCCTCATCTCGCCATCTCCTCAGCGACCAAAAACCCTAGCACCATGGTCGGCTCCTTCCCGTCGATGGGCAAGGCCCCGCTCTACCCCCTGCCATCTCCCTGTCGGCGTCTTCCCGCCGGCCTCGCCAGCCTGTGAGTATCCCGGTGCACCAGGCGCGGTGGCACTCAGAGCACCGCATGCCACTTCCTTACCCCGACGTCACCCTGCCGCACCACTCGCATCTGGATCCGGAGAGGATCCCGGTGCCGGCCGTGCCGCAGTCGGCGCGGGTGCACGCGGAAGAGGTGAGCCGCCGTCGGTGTTTGTTAATGCCGGAGCAACGGCAGAGCCTTGCATACGCGGTCGACTCCCCCAACTGGGAGTTGTGGTTCGCGGTGGAGCACGAGGAGCAGCGTCCTTGTGGCGTGCACGAAGTGCAGCTAGGAGGCCCTCCGCCGCCCCCGCCTGTCGTCAGCGACGAGGTCCAGGAGGCTGAGGCCTCCTACCAGGCGGCGCTGGCAGCTGTCCTCCGCGACAGAGAGGAGGAAGAGGGGCGCATGGACGACAAGGAGGCGGCGTACCAGCAGCAGTTCGCGGAGGCCATCACACGGTCGGTCGCCGGGGACTGCGTCGTGCGTCCTCAGCCGAAGCCCGAGCCCAAGGAGCGGCGGGAGGTCTACAAGTGGAACATCTTCGTCAGCGAGTTTGTGAGTGCGCCGCACATCTGGGTGGCGCTACAACAAGCAGGAGCAAGCCTACCTCGAGCACTTGAGGATGGAGCACCCGCGGGCGGAGCGCGTCGAAGGCCTTCGGCTGATGGAGTTGGAGAAGGAGGCGGAGGAGGAGCGTGCCCTTGCTGCTGCCCTACCACCGCTGATGGGGTTATAGCCCTAGGGTAGGGTCATAGGCCTGACCTATAAGTCCTACCCAAAGGCACCTCATTACTAGCTGAAAGATCACAAGATACCTACCGACTGGATTAAGACAACCTCTGGTCCACTCGGTAGAGAACCACTCGGAGGGTTATCTTATACTCGACGACTGGGTTCCACTCGGTGAAGACTAGAAGCCAATCGACATAGAGGACCAGAAGCCACTCCAGCGAGGCTAACGGTCAGACGTTAGACTACTGTAGTTAATGTCATTTATGGTATACATTACGTGTAACGTATGCATTCAATCTCACTTATTGCACCCAGGAAGGCTGGACACTTATGAGGGGCAGTGCACTCTATATAAGCCACCCCTCCCCTCTGGCACAAGGGTTCGTATTCTGTAACACCTGTATTCCACTCGACACTAAAGCTTCACAGCAATGAGACGTAGGGCTGTTACCTCCACCGCAGAGGGGCCTGAACTCATACAACCTTGCCATAGCTAGGACTCTGCTCTCTACTTTCGTACCCTACACATCTACTGTCAGGCTTATACCCACGACAGTTGGCGCCCACCGTGGGGCAGGCGTCTAGGCGACTTCCGGCAAGTTTGCGTTTTTCCTCCTTCACCATGTCTTTTGACGGTGATTTGTGTCTGGGTCATGAGATCATTTTTGGCACACTTGTCTTCGTCACCGACGATTCCGCATGGCTTCGGGAGGCGCCTCTCGACGTCGAGGCGCTTCTAGTTCGCGGAGCAATGTTCTTCCGCGCTAGTTCTTGCGGAGTTCTTCTTTGCCAACCGTCGACTCCGCCGTCGACTATGCTCCCCATCGCACGTCGCAACAAGCGATCCGGTCGCTCGCGGCTCCAGTGCTCGGTGTGTCATGCACTCCAGTGCTTCAAGCATCTTCGCCGTAGGTGGCGGCCATCGAGCCTGCTACACCTCCGTGTGTTGCATCTCACTTGGTGCCAGATCCGTCTGGCTCTTCTTCCGAGTGCGAGAGTCACAACCCTGTGGCAGAGATCTTCATGGCTGGCTCACACGAGAGACCGCCAAGGACCAACCGGGACAAGCGGGAAACTTGAGAGACTTCGGGTGCACGTCATCATCCATGTCCTCCAGCATCCGGTCGGTGTTCTCATCATGACAACATCAAGGTATTACGAACGCCTGTCCTCAATTTGGCTGCGGCCGCAAGGATTGCAGACTCCATCCATCCGTCAAATTCAGAAGCGGGCAGAGGGGTGCAGCAGATCCTGCCATGTTGCTGGCGGCGCCGCAGAGAATTCCGCTGTCTCTCAGTCTCACAATAGACTGGACAACAATTCCGTTCGAGCAGACATAGTTCGGTCGGTTTACATCCCAGGTTCTCCCCAGCATCGAAGAGGAGGAGATCGCCGAGAAGATCAATACAGAAACGAGGGATAGAATCCGCTTCCCCACGGTTCAATCGTGAGGATCGCCATTGCTCACGCTCTCCTCTACGGAGTGGTTCGTACGCGCCCCGGCGCAACGATGAAAGGTTATCAGTGGGCAGTGACCGCGACCAAAGGCGTGATGTAAGGGACTATCTCACTAAGAAGAGAGTTGATAGAGGCCGAGCCCATCATGACGGATACGGAGGTGATCGTCTGAGTGGAAGTGGCTCTGTCATCTCCGGCCCCGAGTGTTTCAGCCGAACAATCCGCTCCGCTGATATTCCCCCCAACTTCAGGTTGGCGTGCGGAATAAGAAAGTTCACTGGAGAATCCAAGCCGGAAACATGGCTAGATGTTTGTCGAGTGGCAGTTCAGATCGGCGGCGGCAACGACAATGTCGCAATGAAGCACTTGCCCTGATGCTGGATGGTTTGGCCCGTGCTTGGCTGAATCAACTAGCTCCATCAAGCATATACTGTTGGGCAGACTTGGCCCGAGTGTTCATCAAGACCTTCGAGGGCACGTGCAAGCACCCTGCTGGTCTCTCCGAGCTAAATCATTGTATCCAGAAGCCGAGTGAGTCTTTGCGCGATTTCATCCAGCGCTGGACCACTCTCCACCACACGATGGAGAACGTCACCGAGCATCAGGCAGTCTACGCTTTCAAAGCAGGCGTGAGGTACCGAGAGTTGTACTTGAAGTTCGATCGGACATGAGATATGTATATCAGCAAGATGATGGAGATAGCAACCCGCTACGCCAATGTAGAAGAAGAAGACCGCCTCCGCAGCGGCAAAGACAAAACTATCAACGGAGATGCCAATTCCAACCGAAAGCAGAAGCAGAAGGTGGAGCACACACCGCTGGGAGAAGCAGCCGCTCTAGGAGTGGGAAAGTTGAAGGGAAAGGCCAAGAGCCAATTCCCCCCGAAGAAATTCAAGAAGTAGTCGGGACCAGATGTCCTTGATCAGCCGTGTGCAATCCACAGAAAATAGATGAAGAAGGCAACACCATAGTGCCTAAACATACCACTCGACAGTGCAGGCTGTTGATCCAGAAATTCGGAGAGGATCAGTCGAGTGAGAAAGACCAAGAGAAAGAGGACAAAGAACAAGAAGATCCCTTTCCAAAGGTCCATGCCACTCTGATGATCTTTGCTAATGTCGAAAGCAAGATTCGACTAAAAGTGGTCAACCGAGAGGTCAACATGGCAGCTCCTTCCACCCCAAAGTATCGCAAGTGGTCAGAGACTGCCATCACCTTCGAATAGTCAGATCACCCATGTCCCCACTCCGGGACGTCATGCTATTGTTATCGACCCGCTGGTAGAAGGAGTTCGACTCCGCAAAGTGCTGATGGATGGAGGGAGTGGTTTGAACATCATGTACACGGACACTCTCAAGGGGATGGGCATTCCGATGTCCAAACTCAGCGATAGCAATATGCAGTTTCACGGAGTGATCCTCGGAAAGAAGGCCAAATCACTCGGCCAGATCGTGTTAGATGTCGTCTTGGGCTCTGACAAGAACTTACGCAAGGAGAAATTCACGTTCGAGGTGATGGACTTCCAGAGTGCCTACCACGCCATACTCGGCCGTCCACCATATGTACGTTACATGGCCCGACCATGGTACGTTTATTTGAAGATGAAGATGCCAGGGCCGAAGGGAGTCATCACCATCACTGGCGATCGGCGAAGAGCAGAAGAATGTTTGCAGCAGGGCTCCAAGATCGTCGACCAGCAGATGGCAATGGCAGAGCTCGATGAGTACCGGTAGATAGCAGATCCCGTCGAACTGATGTGCTCGAAGAAGTTAGCTTCCGAGTCTGCATTCCAGTCGACACGCGAAATCAAGAAGGTCAGCATCCACCCGACGGATCCCACCGCTGCCCCAACCAACATCTCAACAACTCCTGACCCTAAATAGGAAGCCAAGCTCATCCGGTTCCTCCATGAGAACTGGGACATCTTCACATGGAAGCCCGCTAACATGCAGGGTGTACCCAGGGAACTAGCTGAGCACCGACTGAGGGTCGACCCCAAAGCTTGACCTGTCAAGGAACATCTGCGTCGGTCCGCCACGTAGAAAAGGAAAGCAATCGGCGAGGAAGTGGATAAGCCCCTAGACACCAAGTTCATTCGCGAGGTTTACCACTCAGAGTGGCTCCCGAATGTTGTCATGGTGCCTAAGAAGGACAAGTCACTCCCAATGTGCATTGACTTCAAGCATATCAATCGGGTCTGCCCGAAAGACCACTTCCCGCTCCCGGCCGTAGATCAGATTGTCGATTCGACTGCGGGATGTGAGCGATTGTCTTTTTTAGATGGTTACTTTGGGTATCACCAGATCCGTCTGTATGGCCCATATGAAATAAAAACAGCCTTCATCACCCCGTTTGGGTGCTTCTGCTACATCACTATGCCATTCAGTCTCAAAAATGCAGGAGACACTTTTATGCGCATGATTCTACTTAAGAGGCAATATCCCCAACATTAGGCCCCAAATTGACTTGAATCTTCATGCCAATGCTTCCATTTTAGTCGAAGGCGATTCACTCCTCTGTGTTCCTCCGTACACCAGAAATCTTAACTCGCCAGCTGGTACCAGACAAAGCCTCTGAGCCGCCAACGCATTTCCCATCAGTATTTTCCTTAGCCCTCGATTTTCGGGAACTCCAACACAATCCCAATGGATCTTTTAATGCGTCATTATCCCAAAATTTTCGGACGTCATCATGGCGAATCTTTCCTTCCCCAACGGTTCCCGCTCATAACGCCTCGATCCCCGCGCCCGTCCTGATAAATAGGCGGAAGGGACAGGGCTGACACCGGCCACCTACCAGTCTCGTCAATCCCTCCACCATCATCTCAGCGAGAAGAACACGCTCCGCATCCCGAAGGCTTCGCCGACGGCCGCGAACTCCACCCCCGTCCGAAGAACTCCAGTGCTGCCCGCAAGCCGTCGCCGTTCGAGGAGCTCCGGCGCCACCCGCAAGCCGTCGCCGTTCGAAGAGCTCCGGCGCCGTTCGAGGAGCTCCAGCGCCGCCCGCACGTCGTCGCCGTCGCCAGGCTCCACCGCCGCCGAGGGTCCCCTCATTCTCCAACAGCCTCCATCATCGCCGATCCTCTTCGACCAAGATCTTCAGGTTAGGCCGCTGTTTCCCCTTCTTTAAGGGTAGATTACTTTTTTGTTCTAGCTGTCGCCATTGCCATAGTCCCGAAGCTCTATGCTCGTTACCATCTTAGCTGTCGAACTGATTAGTCCGAGCGCCATTAGAGCACCCAGTGCTTCGAACAATGCTATCCATCTGTGCCCTTGCGAATTTTCGAAACAGACTAGTCCTTTTAAACATAAGGCACCATCCTGATCACACTCGTTCATGTTCTAGCCACGTCCGTAAGCTTTTATATCTGTTGAATAGATCCATTCCTCTTTCACTGTTTGCAAAAAGCTGTTTGGAAACCTCATCCTTCCCTTAGCGTTTCGAAAAGAATAAATTTTACCACCCACAGTAGCGTCGCTTCTGAGAATAGCCCTGCTCCGATAGGTCGCCACATCAACCCAACCCGGCCTCCCAATCCGGCGGGTTAAGCAAAAGCTAGTCCCGACTCACATAGTAAATGTTCGAGACATGTAATACCATTTTCTTGCCTATTTGTAGCATGGGTGCCGTTTTCAAGAGTGATTGGCTCCCCACCAAAGTTGACGATGCTGTTTTGGCGAATTACGTGAAAGCGGGCTGCTTGGATCCTCAAGACGTCATTGGATGGCGCACCGGGTTAGGAGAAGACCTACCCAACCCCAAGGAAGGGGAGATAGTAGTTTTTATGGAACACTTAGAACGGGGTTTTAAACCGCCCGGATCTAAATTCCTTAGAGACGCCCTGAATTTTATGAACGTCCGACTCCAGGATTTGGGACCCAATTCCATAAGCAACCTAAGTCAATTCCAAGTCCTTTGCGAAGCTTATTTGCGGATCGAGCCTTCCGTCCCTCTGTTTTGGTACTTTTTCCACTTGAATCGCCACACGGAATTCTACAATGGCCCCAGTTTGGAACTCGGCGGGGTCAACGTCCAGCGTCGCAGGGACAGTCCGTTCCCTGCACTCACTATGCCTAGCCATCCCAAAGGCTGGGGTGAATCTTGGTTCTACTGCAAGGAAACATCCCCTGCCGGCGAAAACAAACTTCAGGGTTACAGGCCAAGCCGCCTTCCAGTCAACTTCAAGCTCCCTGACAAGCTCACCGAGGAAGAAGAGTCGGAATTCGTCCCAATTCTGTCCGAACTGAGATCCTTGACGAACAACGGTCTCACCGGGGTTGACTTGATTCGCTGCTGGGTTGAATGGCGGATCCTTCCTCTGAGCCGCCGAGACGGCCTGATGTGTGAATTTGACGGTACTCTGGATCATCCCCAATGCTACTTCCACACAGCATTAACGGAAAAAGACATCGTCACCATCATCAGGAAGCTGACCGGCGAACCTGCAGCGAAATGCGGCCAAATCGGCCTTAAGCCCTTCTGCAAGATTAACCCGGCACCCAAGGTAACCAAAGCTAACTCGCCCTCAACTTTTATTTCATCTGTTTTACTGTCATCATGACTCCATGTCGTATCCCCTTCCAGAAAGGCGACAAGTTCTGGTCTAGGAGACCTAAGAAACAAGCCATGAAGAGTGCTAAGCCGCCTTCCAAGAAAAACAAAGGCAAAGGCAAATCGGCTGCGGCCGAGCCATCTGAAGTCGACGAATCTCAAGCTGGCGACGCACTCTCAGAGGTACCAATCCGTCCTCATTTCCACTCGCCACTCATCACCTTTTAACTTTTATTTATCTCTCGCTCCTCTTATAACAGAATGAAGATAACAAGAGCAAGGAAGACTCTGTCGAGGTAATTTCCGTCTCCTCCGATTCATCTCCTTCTCCACCTAAGCCGGCCCAGCGAATATGTGGGAAAGTACCTCTCTCACATCCAAATGCCCATTTGGACCCAAATTTCTTACTGAAGAAAACACAGCACGCCTCGAAATGGAAAACGCGAAGTCATTCTGGCGACCTGACACCTGGCTTGCCAACAAGGAACAAAAGAAAAACAAGCGAGGTACCTCCTTTTCTTATTTGAGCAACCATCGTTCGTGCTGCTTTGGATCACAGTCATAACCCGCCAGTATTATCGATGTACAAATTCTGCAGGATTCTCCCCCCACTTCTGGCGACTCAGTGATGTCGACCCTTCCACCAATGATCCGAGTCCCGGGGTAAGTTCCCTGTCCTGATCCTTGAGAATAATACTCTTTTTAATTTTTTAACACGCCTATCTCTTTCATTAGGGCGCAAGCCAAAAAGAGGAAAACCAGTGGATCAATCCCAGACGCCACTTCTGAACCTCCAAGGAAAGCTACTCCGACTCAAGAAGATCCGAGTCAAAACGAGCCGTCAATTCAAGCAAACCCTCCTGAGTCGCCCAAAGGATCAACGGATGTCCCTAGATCACCGGTCGTAATGGCGACAGCTGATGACCCAGATGCTGTGGTCATCACTGGTTTTGGTTTCTCCAAGCCGGCAGAGACAATCCTCTCCAAACATATAGCATCCCCTTCTCCATCAATTCCCGAGTCTGGGCCTTCCAAGGCGAAACTTTCTGACTATGCAGGTCTGGAGTTTAAAGAGCTCTGTTCTGGCTTCGCAAGTCGCCTGGAAGCGAGTTACGAGATGGAAAAGAATCTGCTAAAGATGTTAAATAACAAGCATGAGGTAAACTTTATACTCTGTATTATTTCCAGTAACCCCCAAGGGCCGGGTCATCAGTAAAATGATGAGACGGGTCTTTTAAAAAGCTTTGCGACCAGTAACCCCCAGGGGGCCGGGTCATCAGTAAAATGATGAGCCGGGTCTTGATTTCTGTATAATTTCCCTTGAGAAATTATACATTAGCCCCCAAGTGTCAGGGGTATTGCCTTGCAATAATTCTGAGACTTGTCTTTGTTTTAAATTTTGAACAGGAAAGCCTTGCCCAGACCGAACTGGCCCTGGGCGACTTAAGGAAAAACTTGGCTGACCAACAAGATGCCCGAACTCAGTCGGAAGAAAAATATAAGTTGGCTCTGGTTGAACTGGAAAAGCTCAAAGCCGAGTTAGAAAGAACTCAGGCTGACCACAGCGCGGTTTTGACGAGAGCCGAAAAAGCAGAAGCAAAGCTGGCAACTGTGCAGCAAGAGCTATCCGGCTTAAAGCGCCATATTTCCAACATGACACAAGCCATCTTTGGTAAGCTTTACCTAACTCTCCAATCTTATCCTCTTCCTTGGGCAAATTCCTTAATGTTTAACTTACCGGTTATTTAATCACAGGCTCGAGAGTCGCCAATCTGCAAGACGACGGCGTGTTGATGCTGAAGGCGATCTATACACTGACGGAACAACTGTACACAGGCAGTGTGCTGACCGTCAAGGCTGTGATCGGTGCAAAGGAGCCCATAACTTCTATCAAGAAGGTGCTTGGATATCTATCCACACTGCCTCCCCAGATCGGCGTGTTAACCCGATCAGCCGCCCGGAAGGGTGTCCTGACGGCTCTGAGTCGCTGCCTGGCGTATGCTCTAGAAATTAATTTGGAAGAAGTAGCTGCCGGCTTCCCTCAGCTTAAAGATGACGGCTCGGAGTTCGTGGAAGAAGACTACCAGAAGGTTGTCAAGGATTCTCGACTGGCCGCGACTCAACTCGCCGCCAGCCTTGACTTGACAAAATATCAGGCGGCTTACGATGACAAGAATAAGAAAATCAGCCCGCCAACCTTCGTGGTGACCAACCTTATCCCTCGGCGACCCAAGAATCGCTTTGACTGGGAAACAGACCTGGCATCAATCTTGACCGATGAAGACGATTTTGCCTCTTTGTCCAGATGCAATTGGGTCTTCGGCGATTTACAAATCGAAGCCGGTCAGAGCTCACGCCAGGACTTAGCGGATTAGATCTTTCTTGAATTTGGCCCAAGAGCCATGTAATAGTCAGTACTATCTTTTGATGACATCTTCTGCAAAAAACCCTTATACCGCCTTTGAGGCGGTTTAAAATATTTTGTTAATCCTTATCAGAATCGCCTGAAATGCTCAATCCGCCAAGGATGAAAACCTTGAGCACATTATCTGTGAAAATAAAAGAACCACAAACAGTTTCAACGAGTAAGCAGTGAGGATAAAACTTTCCAAGGTCAAATCATAACACGAGTAATTTCGTCGGCTCATACGGTCGCGACAGGAGGGGGCGAGTCAGGAAACTCGTGCACCCACCCTTAATGCAGGTTTCGTCGGCTCATACGGTCGCGACAGGGGGAGGCGAGTCAGAAAGCTCGTGCACCCACCCTTAATGCAGGTTTCGTCGGCTCATATGGTCGCGACAGGAGGAGGCGAGTCAGAAAGCTCGTGCACCCACCCTTAATGCAGGTTTCGTCGGCTCATACGGTCGCGACAGGGGGAGGCGAGTCAGAAAGCTCGTGCACCCACCCTTAATGCAGGTTTCGTCGGCTCATACGGCCGCGACAGGGGGAGGCGAGTCAGAAAGCTCGTGCACCCACCCTTAATGCAGGTTTCGTCGGCTCATACGGTCGCGACAGGGGGAGGCGAGTCAGAAAGCTCGTGCACCCACCCTTAATGCAGGTTTCGTCGGCTCATACGGTCGCGACAGGGGGAGGCGAGTCAGAAAGCTCGTGCACCCACCCTTAATGCAGGTTTCGTCGGCTCATACGGTCGCGACAGGGGGAGGCAAGTCAGAAAGCTTGTGCACCCACCCTTAATGCAGGTTTCGTCGGCTCATACGGTCGCGACAGGGGGAGGCGAGTCAGAAAGCTCGTGCACCCACCCTTAATGCATGTTCTGTCGGCTCATAAGGTCGCCACAGGATGTCATGAAATTGCTCTTTCTTTTTCTTAAAGAAGAAGCCCCCGAGTCAGGGAAAAATTATATTATTCCATAATGAAAACAGAAAAACTTACAAAGCATGGAGTTTTAAGAACTCAAGTGTAATAAGGCCGCAAATGGGCAATATTCCAAGGGCGAGTTGACTCAACCCCCGTAGTCGGTCGATCAGGCCGAAGATCCATCAAGTAGTAAGAACCATTGCGGAGGTCCTTGCTGACAACGAAAGGTCCCTCCCAAGGGGACGAAAGCTTGTGCATGCCTGCCCGATCTTGTATCAGTCGAAGCACCAAATCGCCTTCCTGGAAGGTCCGACTCTTCACCCGGCGACTATGATAACGCCGCAGATCTTGCTGATAGATCGCCGAACGAGCCGTTGCTAAGTCACGTGCCTCTTCCAAGGCATCCAAAGAGTCCTGACGCGCCAGCTCGTTGTCTTGCTCCACATATGCGGCGACTCTAAGAGAATCATGCCTTATGTCAGTAGGGAGGACGGCCTCTGCACCATAGACCAAGAAGAAATGGGTGAACCCCGTGGACCGATTTGGGGTGGTTCGGATGCTCCATAATACCGAAGGTAACTCCTCCACCCAACATCCTGGAGTTCTTTCCAGGGGAATTATGAGCCGAGGTTTGATCCCTCGCAAAACTTCCTGATTCGCCGGCTCGGCCTGTCCGTTTGACTGCGGGTGAGCAACTGCAGAGATATCAAGCCGGATATGTTCACGGCGACAGAAATCCAGCATCGCTCCTTGGGACAAGTTAGTACCATTGTCCGTGATGATACTGTGCGGATATCCAAAACGGAAAATCAGCTTCTTCAGAAATTTTACCGCAGTCTCCGCGTCGCAAGTCCCAATAGGCTCCGCCTCAATCCATTTAGTGAATTTATCAACCGCCACCAATAAGTGAGTTTTCTTGTTGGAGGACATCTTAAAGGGACCGACCATGTCCAGCCCCCAGACCGCGAAAGGCCAAGTAATGGGGATCATCCTCAATTCTTGAGCCGGCACATGAGCCTGTCTCCCGTATCGTTGGCACCCCTCACACCGCCGTACTATATCTTCTGCATCTGCGTGATCCGTCAACCAGAAGAAACCGTGTCGAAAGGCTTTTGATACCAAAGTACGTGACCCGGCGTGATGTCCGCAGTCTCCAGAATGGATGTCATTAAGGATTGTGCATCCTTCCTCGGAGGAAACGCACCGCTGAAAGACCCCTGAAGCACTTCGTTTATATAGCTCGCCATTAACGATGACCATGGACTTGCTACGCCGAACAATCTGGCGAGCCAAAACTTCGTCAGTGGGTAACTCGCCACGAGCAAGATAAGCTAGATAAGGAAGAGCCCAATCCGGAGCGATATGGAGAGCCGCCACAAGCTGAGACTCGGGATCTGGTATCGCCAATTCCTCCTCCGTGGGTACAGTTACGGACGGTTTATGCAGGACATCCAAGAAGACATTAGGGGGGACCGGTTTTCTCTGTGAGCCGAGTCGCGAGAGGGCATCAGCCACTTCGTTGAGTCGCCGATCAACATGATCAACCTGGTACCCATGAAAATAGCCCGCCATGTCAGATACGGCTCGCCTGTAAGCCGCCATCATAGGATCTCGAGAGTCCCAGGTGCCCGAAACCTGTTGCGCCACCAGATCTGAGTCCCCAAAACATCTGACTCGGGTTAGGTTCATCTCTTTTGCTAGTCGCAAACCGTGAAGCGGAGCTTCATACTCTGCCGCATTATTTGTACAAGGGAACATGAGCCGGAGGATGTAGCAGAACTTATCTCCTTGAGGGGATATCAACTAGTGCCTGGGACTTGATGGCCGTGCGGGGGGTATACTGAATGTGATGTGACCCAAGTTCTATTGCCCATTTGGCGATTCGCCCTGTTGCCTCGCGGTTTTGGATGACGTCGCCGAGGGGCGCGGAACTGACCACGGTGATTGGGTGTTCTTGCAAATAATGTTTAAGCTTCCGACTTGCCATGAACACCCCATAGACCAGTTTCTGCCAATGTGGGTATCGCTGTTTGGAAAGTCACTGATAAAGTACACCGGGCGTTGCACCGGGTGTTCCTTTCCTTCCTCCTTTCTTTCGACGACCACAGCCACGCTGACCGCTTTGGAATTCGCGGCGATATACAGGAGTATAGGCTCCTTTTCAGTCGGGGCCGCCAGGACTGGTGGGTTAACCAATTGATGTTTCAAGGCCTGAAGTGCCTCGTCAGCTTCCTTTGTCCACATGAATCGGTCAGACTTCCTCAACAATTGATAGAGCGGAATCGCCTTTTCTCCGAGGCGGCTTACAAAACGACTGAGAGCCGCAATGCGACCCGCCAATCGCTGAACTTGGTTAACATTCGTCGCCTTGCCGAGGGAGGTAACCGCTTCAATTTTGTCCGGGTTAGCCTCGATGCCGCGCTCCGACACCAAAAAGCCTAGTAGTTTTCCCGCAGGTACGCCGAAAATGCACTTGGTAGGATTTAGCTTCATCTGATATACCCGTAAATTATCAAAGGTTTCCTTAAGGTCTTCCAGAAGTGTCTCCTCCCGGCGGGTCTTGATCACAATGTCGTCAACATAAGCGTGGACGTTGCGGCCAATTTGGCTACGAAGACAATTCTGGATGCAGCGTTGGTAAGTCGCCCCTGCGCTCTTGAGCCCGAACGGCATGGACACATAGCAAAAGTCCCCGAAGGGGGTTAGGAAAGCAGTCTTTTCTTGATCTTCCACAGCCATTTTGATCTGATGATAACCTGAATAAGCGTCCAAAAAGCACAATCGTTCGCATCCCGCCACCGAGTCAATGATTTGGTCGATGCGGGGAAGAGCGAAAGGATCCTTGGGGCAAGCTCTATTGAGGTCCGTATAGTCAATACACATACGGAAAGTGCCATTCTTCTTGAGTACTAACACCGGGTTAGCTAGCCATTTGGGGTGAAATACTTCCACGATGAACCCGGCGGCTAAAAGACGGGCGACTTCCTCTCCAATCGCCTTCCGTCACTCCTCGTTAAACCTGCGGAGGTATTGTTGGACAGGTTTGCATTTTGGGTCAATATTAAGATGGTTCTCAGCGAATTCTCTCGGTACACCCGGCATGTCAGAGGGTTTCCATGCGAAGATGTCCCGATTCTCACGGATGAATTCGATGAGCGCGCTTTCCTATTTGGGGTCCAGACCCGTTCCAATGGTAAACTGCTTGGATGAATCGCCAGGGACGAAGTCGACTGTCTTCGTGTCATCCGTTGGTTTGAACTTGAGGGGCGACTCGGAATCTGTAGTCGGTTTCTTGAGTGGTGACATGTCTGCCGGGTCAACATTGGCCCGGTGGTTTTTGAGCTCTTCCGCCGCGCAGGCGACTTCCGCGTAGGCCGCGTCTCCTTCCTCACACTCCTTTGCGATTCTTCTATCTCTGTCGACCGTGATGGGCCCTTTAGGACCAGGCATTTTGAGCTTGAGGTAGACGTAGCACGGGCGGGCCATGAAGCGAGCGTAAGCCGGTCGCCCGAACAGCGCATGGTATGGGCTTTTTAATTTGACCACCTCGAAGACCAGAGACTCCGACCTGTAGTTCTGTGCAGTTCCAAACGCTACTGAGAGCCTGACCCGGCCAATCGGATAAGCGGATTTGCGCGGGACGATGCCGTGGAAAACCGTGGTTGAAGGCATCAAGTCTTTCTCTAATAGATTCATCCTCCGGAAGGTGTCGAAGTATAGGATATTAATGCTGCTACCGCCATCCATTAGTACTTTCGATAGAGTGTAACCCGCCACTTGGGGAGCCATGACCAAAGCCAGGTCGCCCGGGTTATCTATTCTCGGCGGGTGATCCTCTCTGCTCCACGTTATGGTATGTTCGGACCAGTGGAGATATCTGGGAACTGCCGGCTCAATTACGCTGTACGCCCGGTGATTTACCTTTTTATCACGTCTGCAAGCATTAGTGGTGAAAACATGATATTGCCCATTACTTAGCTGTTTAGGATTGTTGCGGAAGCCCCCATGGTCATCCTGGTCCTGCGGAGCCCCCTGTGGGGGCGGCTGCTGGAAGACTCCTGGCGGGTTGTACCGCCGGTGGTGGTGCACCGGGTACTGGCCGCCGCCTGGCTGCGGCCCCCCTGAGCCTCTTGTTCGGGAAAACCGCCGAAGGGGTTGTGCCTTTGGTTGGGCGCGGCGAGTTGGTCTTGGCGACGGTTCAGGTCTTCGCTCTGGCTCTTCTTGATTGCCTCGGCCCGAAATTCCCGCATCACGAAGCAGTTCTCCCAGGAGTGGCCTGCCGGGCCGTCGGTCGTGGCGTGGTGCGGGCAAGGGCCTTTGAGCAGCTCTTCGTAGTTACGCGGTCTTTTCCCACTGAAGCCTCGATTCTTCTTTTTGCCGTCATTGGTGTTGGTGTTGGCAACCAGATCCGAGGGCTCCTCATGCGGCCTACGCTTGCCGTTGGTCCCCTGGTTATGACGGTTGTGGCCTTGGAGGCGGGTATGCTTATTCGTTGAATCGCCCTTCTTGGGCGAGTTACCCTTACCATCCTCGCCGGGATCCTTGGTATCATCGGCTTCGGCATACCTAGTGAGGGTATCCATCAGCTCGCCCATATCCTGAACTTTCCGTTTGAGTCGCCCCAGCTTCTGGACCAGCGGTTCGTAGTGGCAGATGTGCTCAAGGATAAGCACAGCTTGCGCTGCCGTGATGCCATCCGATGAATGGATAATTTCTGCGACTCGCCGCGACCAATGATGCGCCGACTCATCCGGGCGTTGCACGCAGTGTTGCAAGTCGACGATTGTCATCGGTCGTTTACAGGTTCCCCGGAAGTTTTTGATGAAACGCTCCTTTAACTCGGCCCAGGACTGGATAGAATTGGGGGGTAAATTTTTCAACCAAGTGCGTGCCGATCCCTCGAGCATCATGGTGAAATATCTGGCGCAAACCGCCTCGTTTACGTCGAGCATGTCCATGGCGATCTCATAGCCCTCGATCCAAGATGTTGGTTCGAGATCTGGTGTGTAATTAGGCACCTTTCTTGGTCCTTTGAAATCCTTGGGCATTCTTTCGTTTCGGAGGGCCAGGGACAAGCAGGGCACCCCAACTCGCCCTCCGGTCCCCGCGGGAGGAGTCTGAGCCTCTTGAGTGTTGGGTGGACCTCTGCCCGGCGGGTCCCGCTCGGGCGGGTTGTCCTGCGGGAGGTGTCGCGGAGCGCTGTTTACGGCTGGCTGATCCTCCGGCCAACCCCTGGTATAGCTCGCCTCGGGGGTGGAGTGCAATCGCTCGGGGCTGTGTGAGAATTGCGCGTTTTGGACCACCGCCGTTTTCAACATCTCGATGGCGTTCCTTGCTTCGATCTCAGCTGGGGTGTTGCCGTGGATCAGAAGAGACTCCAGATGGCGAGTTGCGGCAAGCACGTTATCCACCGGGTTAGAGAAGTGGCCTCGGGGGGTACGGAAACGAGGAATTGGACCCTCAGTCGGCTGAATCGGCGGGTTAGGAGGGCGGCCCATCCCTCCTGCTGGAGCGGCTCCCATCCCGGGTGTTTGGGGAGTGTCGAACAGGCGAGTCGGATTGAGATCATGGGGCAGGCGTCCCTGGTGCCTCCGCTGATGGACGGCGTCGGATGCGCGCTGCTGTCTTTCAAGCCGCCAATTGTCGGTGTTCAACCGCATCCTTTCGGCCGTAATCTAGGCCTGTCGAGTTTCCATCCTGGCGGACTCCGTCGCGGCATCCTGATGGGCCTTTGCCACCGCCTCCCTCAGTTTTGCTAACTCTGCGTTTATCTCTGCTTGGTTCTCTCGCGTGAGGGGGGTTGACATTAGTCTTGTGATTTCCGCCGCTGAGTCCACCAGGAGTGCTGACGCACTTCTGGATGTCCCGCCGATCCCATCGCCTCCGGCGGGGCTCTGTGCGGGTTGAGTCGCCCCGGCCATGTAGATGGCGATCTGGCGGCGGGTTCGATCGAGGATTTCCGGATCCATGGCCAATGACAAGCCACCGAGACCGTCTCCGTGGAGGGACTGGATGGAATCTGAATCGCCCATGGATGATTCGTCGTCAGAGTTGATGGGGGTAACCTCCTGAGCCGCCGCGTGCTCTGGCTCCTCTGACCCCTGCGTGAACCCCACAAAGACCGGGTGGGTCAGATTCCGTGTTACGACTGGAAGAACGTACCTGGCCGGCTCGACGATGTCGGAGGAGGTGTCCGGCTCAGGAACAGATGACCCGATCATGCCGATGAAGACGTTGATCTTGCCGAAGGGGACCGTGTAGCCTGATTCGAGAGAATTTGCTTCAGGTCCCCATCGCCGGTTGTCGATGTAGGCGATGCCGCGTCGGCTCCAAGTCATGAGCGCCGCCGCATAACTCCCAGACCCTGGTAGGGCTCCCTTTGAGAACTCAACTCCACCGTGCGCAGGCCCCACGGTGGGCGCCAACTGTCGTGGTTTTGTCACGGCAGATGTCCTCGTGAAAGGACTTAGTACTGGAGCCATCGCACCTTGGTGGCGACTCAAAGGGGTTAAGCGGGAGAGACACGGCGATTTACCCAGGTTCGGCCCCTCGAGAAGAGGTAATAGCCTACGTCCTGCTTTGTGTGTATTGATGTGGATTCGATTACAAGGAAGGCGTAACTCGCCTAAACCTAGCACTCGATGATTTCTAACCTCCGTCTCCCCCTCCAGACTCGCCTTTATATATAGGTCAAAGCCTTAGGGTTTACAAGAGTCCCTTCCTTTTTACAAATCGTGACCACCGCGGTCTCTAAGTCGCCGTCTTGCAAAACTCAGAGTCCTTCCATAAATCATAACCATCCTGCTACTTGGAACCGCCCAGGCTGAGGCCCAACTAGCCCTAAAGGATGAATCGTCCTAACAGTAACCCGGCCCATATTCGGCGGGTTACTTAACAGGCAATATCCCCAACACAAGGCATACAAGATTTAGCACCCAGTATATTATGTTTCTGAGGTATTTACTCCTTCCAAGCAGAGATATCCCCACTATCAGAAGCTTCTTTATGGGATTTACATGACTGCAAAGAAGGTAGCTCATTATTTTCAAGATCACTCGGTGTCTGTGGTCAGCGATGCCCCATTGTAAGAAATCCTTCACAATCGGGATGCATCGGGCCGAGTGGCGAAATGGGCAATGGAGGTATTATATTGTGACATAAAGTTCGAAGCCAAGAAAACCATCAAATCTCAAGCTCTGGCAGATTTCATGGCTGAATAGGTGGAACAACAACAACCAGCCCCTACTCACTCGGCACACTGGACTATGTTCTTTGACGGCTCGAAGATGCTGAGTGGTTCTGGTGCAGGCGTAGTTCTTATATCCCCGAAGGGCGATAAGCTCAGTTACGTATTACAGATTCACTTTGATTCCTCTAACAATGAGGCAGAGTATGAAGCTCTCCTTTACGGGTTGTGTCTGGCCATCTCACTCAGTGTACGACGCTTGATGGTATACGACGACTCAGATCTAGTGGTTAATCAAGTAATGAAAGAGTGGGATGTGAGAAACCCTGCCATGACTAGATACTGCAACGCAGTAAGAAAAATTGAGAAAGGGTTTGAAGGTTTGGAACTTCATCACATTCCTCGATTGAAGAATCAAGCTGCTGATGAATTGGCAAAAATCGGATCCACTCAGAAAATTGTGCCCACTGATGTTTGTTTGGAGCACATACACACCCCTTCGGTCCAAGAAGATCCATTCACTGAAGAACCTCCTCAGCCTACAAGTGTAGTTGATCTGACTGAAGTTTAAATCCCACTAGTGATCGATCTGATCATGGAGATTCAAGTGGTGACGCCCGATTGGACAATGTCGTATATTGCATATATCCCGAGGCAAGAACTACCCGACGATGAAGACGAAGCTAGACAGATTGTCCGCAGATCAAGAGCTTTCACGGTCATGGGAGATGATCTCTATAAGGAAGTGTGTCTGGCGTAGCTCAGAGATGCATTTCCCCCGAGGAAGGCCGTCAGATTTTGGAGGAAATTCACTCGAGAACTTGTGGTCATCATGCATCCTCCAGAGCCATCGTTGCTAAGGCATCCAAGTTGGATTCTTCTCGCCACGTGTGGGTGAAATGGACAAGGAGCTTGTAGACCGCTGTGAAGGATGCCAATTCTACTCCAACAAATCACACAAGGTGTCATCTGCTCTAAAGACAATCCCCCTCATATGGCCTTTTGCCGTGTGGGGCTTGGACATGGTCGGACCCTTCCGTACATGGCAAGGCGGATTCACTCATTTGCTAGTTGTAGTCGACAAATTCACCTAGTGGATAGTAGCCAAGCCAATCAAAAATCTAGATGCACGCAGTGCAAACAAGTTCATGAGATAAATCACTTTCATGTTTGGGGTTCCACACAGCATCATCACTGACAATGGATCGAACTTTGACTCGGATGAATTCAAGAGTTTTTGCTCCAACCAAGGAACCCGAGTGGATTACGCATCCATTGCTCATCCCCAAACAAATGGCCTGGCTGACCGAGCGAATGGACTAATACTTCAAGGGTTAAAAACTTGTCTCATGCGAGAGATTGGACACGCTACAGGGGCTTGGGTCACCGAGTTACCTTCTGTGCTCTGGGGACTCGGAACGACCCCGAACAGGTCGACTGGCAGTCTCCTTTCTTTCTCGTGTACAGTGCATAAACTGTCCTTCCGAGTGATTTACTTCACAATTCCCCCAGAGTTGAGCTCCTCTCAGAAGCCGAAGCTGAAGAAGACCGACAGGACGGAGTTGATCTCTTGGAGGAGGAGCGCGAGATGGCCCTGATTCAATCGACGATCTATCAACAAGACTTGTGATGCTTCCATTCAAGACACGTCACGAGTCGGACGTTCCAAGCAGGCGATTTGGTGCTCCGAGTGCATCAGCAGAGACCACACAAGCTGGCCCCCGCCTGGGAAGGACCCTTCATCATCTCCAAGGTGTTGAACAACGAAGCATACATACTCTACAATTTGGAGAAGAGGATCGACGAGCCGCGAGCATGGAACGGAGATTTACTTAAGCGTTTTTATGCCTCATTAACGACTGTTTTGATGTAACGAACAAGATTCCCTGAAGAAATTTACTTGCGAGAAGTTTTGATTACCGAAATATATTTGTTGACTCTGGTCTAGAAAACTTTTCCGAGTGAAGAGCTACCCTCTCACTCAGGGGCTTAGCCGCGAACCAGATTCACCTAAGTTAAAAAACTTCTCCGAGTGAAGAGCTACCCTCTCACTCGGAGGCTTAGCCGCGAACCAGATTCGCCTAAGTTAAAAAACTTCGCCGAGTGAAGAGCTACCCTCTCACTCGGGGGCTTAGCCGCGAACCAGATTTGCCTAAGTCACGAAATCCCACCCAAATCCCTACCCAACTGCGAATCAAGCTTCGCTTAGGTGTGAAGACTTTGCGTATGCCCAGAGCATCCCCAAAAAGGAAAAGTTCATTCGACAAAGATAAACTCAAATTCAGTCGAAGCGAGCAAATTAATGATACCCGACGTAGATCAAGGTTATTCGCGTAGGACAAAAGCACTCGGATTATTACCCGAATGAAGTTTAAAGTGTTTACATAAACCACTCGGCATACCGAGGCAAATCAAAGTTTTTTCTCACAACTGGTCGTCTTCCTCACGGGTCACATGGACTGGCCAGTTCCACAAAGGTGTCGAGGTCGATGATGTCGGCGATGCGTGTTGCAGTATCAATGAAGGTCTCCATGAAGTACTCAACCTGCAGTGCCTTCAACTTCTCCTCCCGAGTCTCCTTACAGTGGACCCTAACGAGAGACAAAGTCACATCAGCCCCACACCGAGTGGCTGATTTCTTCCACGCTTGGACTCTCTCAGGAACACGACCTAGGCACTCCATCACAACGTCCAGATCGACGAGGAACGTGTCTTTAGGCCACAACTCTTTGTTAATTCTTCCCACAGCAGCTCGTAGTTGAGTGAAGTATCCTTGGACTTTAACGAGGCGTCAGTTGAGGCGATACATGTTCACGACCAAGTCATCGGGGACATGAAACTTGATGGGATCCAAGTATGGCTCCACCTCGAAGGTCTCTTTTTCTAAATCAGGACATAACTCTGTAGAAGAAGAATAACGAAATATCAGTTGCATGTCAGTCGACGAAAAATGCTAAGACTCACTCGGTAAAGGGAACATACCAATGAGAGAATCAAGCATCTTTGCCAGAAAATCTTTTACAAAACTTTCTAAGGCATTTTCCCTTTTTGAAATGGAGTGAAGTTTCTTCGCCCATTCGTCTCTTTCGTTCTTCATCTGTTCATTTTCTGCTATCAACTTATTAAAGTCCGCAAGCTTCAGTTCATCAGCTTCGGACTTCTTCTTCAGCTTGGCAAGGATTGGATCCTTGTTTTCCAACAATGTTTTCATCACATCACACTCCAGCTTCAGTTTGTTCTTCTCAGATTCCACCTGGGTGTACTGTGACCCAATCTCGCAAGCCTTGTACAAAATACATCCAAGTGGAAAATTCAATTTCATTCGGCACAATTATTTTTCTACTTCTGAGTGGAGAAATACAAGTCATTCGACAAAATTATTTTCTACTTACGAGTGGAGAAATACAAGTCATTCGACACAATTACTTTTCTACCCCCGAGCGGAAAAATAAAAGTCATTCGACGTTATACGTCTTAAACTTCAGACTCCTGATGATGCAAGGATCCAATAGCAGTCTCGAGGACTACACCGAGTGGGTTCACTCGGCGTGACCCCACTGTTTTATTACTCGACAAGGTCCGTCCTGACGAGCCCAAAAGATTATAAACTCAAGTACTCCAGACTATTATCACTCAATTCCGACTAATAATAATCTCGGGGACTACACCCAGTGGGTGCACTTAGCGTTCCCCCACTGCATTCAGAACTCAACTAGATCAGACCTTGTTGATTTTGATCAACAAAAAAAGGAAGTCTCTACTGATTAAGACCACTGCCAATACAAGCACTCGACAACGGTCTCGGGGATTACACCTAGTGGGTTCACTCGGAGTGACCCCACTGGAACTCAAATAAAACAAAGACATTTCTACAAAAACACCCAGTGGGTGTGAGTCGGAATTCAAACTTACCGTCGAACTTACTCGAACGTTTTCTTGGAGCACCACGCTGTTGTTGTACACCGAGACGATGGCGTCATCAGCTCCGCCTGGATCATAGCCTCCTTGGCGGCACTAGTCTGGTCTTCAGGGACACGACGTGTGGTGTGCACACTCCTGGGTGACATCAATCCCGAGGCTGCAGCAGAAACAACTGGAGCGGTCGCCTGCAATCCAGTCGGAGTCGTGGTGACAATGACTGAACTAACAGGTGGAGCACTCACTATAGCCATTTCCACCACGGGCACCTCGGACACAACGGGTTCCACCGCAGCATCTGGTTGCCTTTGATCGTTGTCGTCCAGCTGGATAACCTCTCTTGCAGCAGGTGCGGCTGGCAGACAGAAACACCAGAAATTACAGCTAGGAAACAATACACACGGAGGAATGACACGGAATAGGAAATCAGTTATACCTAGCTGTGAGGTGGCTGCGTTCGCGGTGTCAACCTCCATGAGATCTTTGTCCCCTTGTGGCGGCGACGTGACAGAGGTAGCAGCTCTGTCAAGGCAATCTCATTCGGTCATCATCAACCAAAAAGTTCACTCAAATAAGAGTAGAAGATCAAGTACTTACGCGGAGGCGACTAGAATGACAATCCTCATCCTAGGCAGAGCCTTCTGAGGTTTGGGTCCGCTGGGGTTGGGAACCTTTGCAGGATGTTCCACTGGTTCTGCCGACGATCCCCTGACACACTTGGCACTCCTGCCACTCGGCGCCAAAGGTTTGCTTGGAGTGCCCGCGGGGTCATTATGTTGCTTGGTCCGAGGCTCATGGCGAGAAGGAGATGAATCTTCCTCCTCGCTCTCCTCCGACTCCTACTCCTCGTATCTTCGCTGTCATCGACATAGTCCTCGCTCTCCGCTATCGTCCATGCTCCCCTCATCAAGATCGAGTCTGTTGCCATTTGGGACCGGAGAATGCAAGTTCGTCCACTCCTGCAAGATACAATCCACAAGCTTAGTCGACAAGGAAATTACAAGCACTCGGTTCGAACGCAAAAATATTCAACAGAGCAGAACTAACCTTGTTTTTCGGTGGGTTTTCAGCTGAGAAGGGCAGGACCCTTTTCGCCCCCATCGGATTATCACAAGGACCAGCTATTCCGCGGATCCACTTCGGTACTGTGTCTTCATTCACTTCCTCGGGATGAGACCGAGTGGAGTCTTCAGGACCGGTGTAAAGCCACATAGTGTGGTCCCAGGCCTGGAGAGGCTGGATGCGTCTGCCAAGGAAGGTCTCTAACAAATCCATTCCTGTCACTCCGTTGCGGACCAGACCAATCAGCGCTTTGGCCAAGGGACCCACCTGAGTTTTCTCCTCATTCGTCAACACTAATGTCCTCGGAGCACTCAATCGCTCTAGAGTAAAGGGAGGGAGTCCACTCGAAATGTTCGGGCAAGCAATATCATTATAGTAGAACCAAGTGGCTTGCCAGTTGCGAACCGACTCAGCAAAGGTCATGGCAGGATAACTACTTTTGGCTCTCTTCTGAAGCCCTATACCGCCACACAACCGGATGACATGAGTCTTGTCATCAGTTGGATTAACTTTCTTCACCGAATGAGATCGCAGGGTGAAGATAGATTTAAAGAGTCCCAAGTGAGAAGGACACCCCGAGAAACACTCACACAAGATGATAAAGCAAGAAAGATGCGCAATGGCATTCAGAGGAAAATGATGCAATTGCGCCCCAACGAAGTTCAAGAACCCCCGAATAATAGGATGGGGCGGCAGAGAGAAAACCTCTTTCGACGTGGGTCAGGAGGAGAACCCGCTCTCCCTCCCGCGGCTCGGGATCGACCTCATCTCCAGGAAGCCTCCAAGACTTGTCCGCCAACATGCCATGCTCGACGAGGTCGAGGAGATCCTCCTTCCGCACAGTGGATCGGAGGAAATCCCCCTGGATCCAGCCCAACGGCAAAGCTTGCTTCTTCGACTTGGCGACACCCTTGTTCTTCGCCTTCTCCAACTTGCCGGTCTGCCCTTTCTTCATAGTGGCACCGGTGAGATTGGTTGCTTCGGTCTGCGTTGGTGGCTAAGGAGAAGGGAGAGAAGAAGAGAGGAAGAAGACGATTTCGTTCCAAACCCTAGCGCTGGAAGCTTTTATAACCAACCGACTGGGTCACTAGCAAGTGGGCCCTCGACTTATCCCTTCGCAGGCCGCCGTAAGATACGTGACGGAGATAGAGGCGCAGGAATCGAGGCGACGTGATCCACTTGATGGTGATGACGTCATCGCCGCGTAACGCGCGGCAACCGCAATTTTCAAATCCCAGAAAATCCGAAGATTGCAATCGACATCCAATTCGGCGAAACTTTGAAGAGCATTCAAATTCAGTCTGCTATATCAAGATTTACAGTTACACCTTCATCACTCGAACCTCGATCCATTCGGGGGCTAATGATGGGGTTATAGCCCTAGGGTAGGGTCATAGGTCTGACCTATAAGTCCTACCCAAGGGCACCTCATTATTAGTTGGAAGATCACAAGATACCTACCGACTGGATTAAGACAACCTCTGGTCCACTCGGTAGAGAACCACTCGGAGGGTTATCTTATACTCGACGACTGGATTCCACTCGGTGAAGACTAGAAGCCAGTCGACATAGAAGACCAAAAGCCACTCCAGCGAGGCTAACCGTCAGACGTTAGACTACTGTAGTTAATGTCATTTATGGCATATGTTACGTGTAACGTATGCATTCAATCTCACTTATTGCATCCTTGAAGGCTGGACACTTATGAGGGGCACGCACTCTATATAAGCCACACCTCCCCTCTGGCAGAAGGGTTCGCATTCTGTAACACTTGTATTCCACTCGACACTAAAGCTCCACAGCACTGAGATGTAGGGCTGTTACCTCCACTGTAGAGGGGCCTGAACTCATACAACCTTGCCGTAGGTAGAACTCTCCTCTCTACTTTCGTACCCTACACATCTACTGTCAGGCTTATACCCACGACAACCGCCACCAGCACAGCCCGCGCCGGCGGGACAGATGACGGATGCGCAGGCAGCTGCGCTCTGGAACACGACGTTCCCCTGGGCCGGCCCTGCGCCTATGCTGGTCGACCTCACCGGCCCCGAGTGCGACGACGACGCCTAGGCTGCCGCATAGTTTTAGTTTTTTTTGTATGTTTAATTAATGTAATGCGGGCGCGTGAACTCTCGTCGGACTTGGCCGGCCTTTAATGTTTAATTATGCATGTTTAGTATTTTCACAAATTCTTATATATATATTTTTCGCACGCAGGTAAAAAATGAGTCGGGCCAGCGTTGGACGCATGCGTCGACCCAAACGCCGAAGCGGACATTCATGTCCGCTGCCCAACCCAAACGGACAAAAGGCGGATAAAATCGCCGTCCGTTTGGGTCGGCCCGTTAGAGTTCCCCTTAAGACTCTTGACATACACCATGAGTCCTAAACCCACCCTTAAAAAACGAAGTGTTCATAGCATCTGCACGCCCCGTAGACGGGCTCGAACACACAGATAACCAACGCAATCATTTATTTTCTGGAACTTGGTCGTTTTAATCCGAGCCACAAAAAGAAGTGTCGGGCACGGGGAAACCTACAGAAGGAAGAAAAAGGACCAACATCTGGTAGGGTTTTCCATGGGGCCTATGCGGATAGGAATCTACACAAACTAGCAGCACCAGCTAGCTAGCCAGTGTCAAATGATGATTTGTTAGGAGCAAATCAACACCATCATTGCGTAAAGCACACGGGAGATTAATTATTCGTCCGCGCGCATGCATGCTTATCTTAAACTAGTACCATGAGCGCGATTGGCCGGATGGCGGCTTAGTTTAGTTCCCAGAACAAGAAGTTAGGCACATTCTTCCTTGCACTTTGGGTGATCGATCTATCTATTTTCATGTCATGTGTAGGGCCCTCTATATGGCATGCCTTCATTCATAAGGGACCATCTCGCACACGCGCCTTTCGTTGTGATCAGAACGAATGAGGCAGTAGGACCAGCAGCTAGCACAGAATTGGAGCTCTGGGCAGCTTTCTTTTGGCCGCTGAAATGCAATCGATTTGGTTTTGGCATGGCCAGATCTTTAAGGCCCTCTGATCAGCAGGACGCTTGTACGTCCGGCATGATCTAAAGCTAGCGGACGAATCTAGGATGTGGTTGCAGGCACGCAGGAGTAGCATGCATGCGGCAGCTGGTTACGAATGACGCGGCCGTGGGCCAGGTTTTAGTACGTGAACGCTCTATTTATATAGCTAAGGTAGCACAATGATAACCCCACTTGGCAAACTATAGCGATGGCGTCTCTTCCTGTAAAGGGCAAGTGGGCTAAAACCCCACCGTCCTTTCAACCGAACTCTTCGAATCTTGAGACATAAATCACTGTGGTAGGGAGTATTAAACACATCTTTTGAGTTATAACGATGTAACTATAGTACCATGTACTCTGTCTTAGCTGTTTTCAAAAGAAAAGAGACCGTACTGTCGGCGACAGGTGGGTATTCATTTCCGAACTAATGAAGCGTGACACCTAGTTACAGTGGGTACAACTGCGACCGAAATCCTATTCAAACCTTAAGCGCCAAGATTACCACGATTTGAACCCAGTTTCAAAAAAAATCACATCTGAACATTTTATTACCTCGTCAAACTTGGCTTTAGGGTCGGACATCTTATCACCGCGGTCAAAGGTGGTATTGTAGCAGTCAATATTACCATGCGGTCTCAGCCCGTGTTGACGTGGATATGTGGCTATTGTCACAGCTATCGGCAGTGGTAATTTTTACCTTATTGTTGGCGTCTGCGGCGGTAGGTCTTTGAAGGTGTAAAGGCCACACGAGGCTGCTGGCAGGGCCGACCCACCATGCAACCCCATCTTCCTTTCTTTCATGAAAACATAGAGGAGTTCATCTCTCCCCTCTCAATCCTCCCACCCCCATCCCCTTGGGTCTCCTTCATTTGTGCATGATTATCGTGGATCTTGGGACGAAATCAAAGACAAAGGTAATCTCTTTCCATTTTTTCAATTACTTTCATCAAATCTTTCCGATTTCGGTATTTTTTTGCATTAGATGCAACCTACTTCCTTAATCTGGTTCAATTTTTGTCATGTTGAATATATATATTGCACTACTAGTGGTGTATGCAGTTGAAGTAAAATATGTGTTTAGCCGTGTACTTATATAGATTTTAACTTTGATTGGCATATGTGTGTATGAATGTTGGATATGATTCTTTTGGATGTGTGAATGAATAAATTAATGGATATGTAGATTGCAAGGCGTGTGTATGGATGAACAAGATTATTTTTGTTTGCATATGTTTGGATGAATAATTTCATATGGTTGGATGAATTTTTTGTAAATTTTGTGTATATGTTTATTAGATGTGTTGTGATTTGATAAGTTTGCATATGTTGTGAATTGACATGTTTGGATATGTATGCATATCTTGTGAATTGATATATTGGTTGTCATTTTTTCTATGTTTGCAATGTGTATGGATTTATAGATTGCACTTCAGATGTATGGATGATGTTGTAAAGCACGAATGTTGTCAAATAATGGATTAGAGATGTCAATTGTGTTAGGATAGCCAATGACCCGGACAATGGGTGTTGTTATACCGGGCTTGACACTGTTTCTAATAAGAACCACCGTCTATGATTCATCGAGAGTGGTCAGGTAATAATCACAAGCATTACCTTATTCATGTTATTTAATTGTTTGCAATTTGAATGTAGTGACCAACTTGTTCAATTTTGACATGTGCTACCAATAGTGTGAATGAGGGGCCACACTAAAGCCTGCCACATACCATACGCTGCCTAGTTCCAGCCATACTTCCAAAACGTTGGACTACTACCGTTCGTCCGCCAGGTCAAACATGAACCGACGGCGGTCAACCACACAACTCTCACAACCGTGTTGGATCGTGGGAGGCCGAAGGCCCACAATTTCCACCCTCCTTGTGGCGAGATGACCGTCACCTTCGAGGACTTAGCCATGATCACTCGCCTTCCCATCCATGGCGAGCCTCTCACCAGACGAGTCGAAAGCAAGGGTGGCCTGAGAGGGTTACTTAACTCATTGGTGATTGCCCCCTCTCTTCGTGACGATGGAAAGAAGGACAAGGGGACATCCGGTGTTCATTACAAATGGCTCATACAGAATAGGGCAGGATGCCCGGTAGATGTCACCGAAGAGACCATGGAGCATTAGGTGTGGGCCTATTTATAGTATCTCCTATCGCATGTACTTTTTTAGATTTCTCCAAGGACATTACCTTGCATATGTATCTTAATTGCTTAGTGCAGCTGGGATCCACTTCTCTGGCCTACTTATACGGACACATAATAAGTAGGTGCAATAGTCGCATATAGATGTATATTTTCATTAATTGTACCAACCTAATCATGAATTTTGATTTGCAACTTAATTTCGAATGTAAGAAAACTACAAAGGCGCCCTCGATGGGCGGATGCACTTGGCGTCTCTATGTGTGGATATGGAGAGATCGTCGACTCGATGTCCTGAAAAAATGCCTTTCACTATGTTACTCCCGTAGGAGGTGTTGGATTCTCCAACGAGGAAATGTGTTGGGGAACGTCGCATGGGAAACAAAAAATTTCCTACGCGCACGAAGACCTATCATGGTGATGTCCATCTACGAGAGGGGATTTCCGATCTACGTACCCTTGTAGATCGCACAGCAGAAGCGTTAGTGAACGCGGTTGATGTAGTGGAACGTCCTCACGTCCCTCGATCCACCCCGCGAACCGTCCCACGAACCGTCCCGCGATCCGTCCCACGATCTAGTGCCGAACGGACGGCACCTCCGCGTTCAGCACACGTACAACTCGACGATGATCTCGGCCTTCTTGATACAACAAGAGAGACGGAGAGGTAGATGAGTTCTCCGGCAGCGTGACGGTGCTCCAGAGGTTGGTGGTGATCTAATCTTAGCAGGGCTCCGCCTGAGCTCCGCAGAAACGCGATCTAGAGGAAAAACCGTGGAGGTATGTGGTCGGGCTGCCGTGGCAAAAGTCGGATACCAACAAACAATACACAAGAATTCCATCGGATTTTTCTCAGAGAAGATTATTGTATTTGAGTTCAAAAAGAGAGAGAAAGAGAATGCCATCTAGCTACTACTGTGGACCTGTAGGTACTGGTGGAACTACCCATACATCATGATGGAGGCAACAGTCTATCAATTTGACATCAATATGAAATGCATAAACATGCAAGTAAACAATAATTGCCTTCAAAAAATAAATGTGCTAAAGAACGTGATCTATACTCACTTATTCACAATAAATGCTTAGTCTTCCTCACATAAAGATATCAAATATTGAACAACCTCGGTGCCAAACTGAAGGTGCAGTCATGCCCTTAATCATATTTTGATGTTGGTGACAACATACATATAGGAAACTAATCATCTTAATCAAGTGTATCTCACGTTTTATTCCCATGAGAGATTTTGTATGGATCGTGACTAATTTGTCCACGATGATCAAGAACGAAGAAACAAGACGAAGTGGTCTATCATTCTATTTGTCTTTCTTGAGTATAGTGACCCCGCACTATTAAGAGGGGATCATTTGGTCTCACAAGAAACTTGCTCTAAACTCTAGGCAATTCCCCTCTCTCTATCTTCCTGTTGTTAGTCTGCTCTTGTTCGGTCGACCGGTGGTTCTCAGACGTCCAGACGCTGGATAGCCGACGTCCTCCGGAAATTCAGAGCCAGCCAACAGATTCAAACCCTCGGACTTCCGGCTCCTCCGGTCGTCTCAGGACCGGACGTTCGGGTACGGTAGGAATTCCGTTGACACTCAAGAGATTCAAAATGTCGGACTTCTGACCATTTCCGGACGACTGTGCCCCGGACGTCCGTATGTTTCTCACCTTTTCACCAGATGTTGTGCTAACCTAATACCTTATGTATCTTCGGATGGTCGTCGTCTTTCGGACGTCCGTATGCTCATCACCTCTCCAACCAATACTGTGGTAACGTGATACTTTGTGCATCTTCGGACGACCGACCACTGTCGGACGTCCGACCCCTCGTCGTTTTCCGGACGACCGTGAACTGCCGGACGTTCGGCAACTGCACAACATAAGTGTCTCCAACATCCACTTTTCTACTACCACTATATATAGTCTTCTCCCACATCGAGTGGGAGTTGCCCTACATAGTGAAAAGATTCCAAGAACACCTTTCTCTCTCACTCCCATTTGCCTATACCAAATCCTAGATCCCAAGTGCATCTCTGAGTTCCTTTGAGTGTTGTTCCAATCAAAAGATAGATCGTGTCCCTCTCCTCCTCTCAACCAAAGTTATTTGTGATTTGAGAAAGTTTTAAGCAGTCCCCGTGATCTTGTTACACTTGGAGGTTGGAGACTCCTAGGCGGTAGGAGTTCTTCGGAGAGGTATCAAACCTTTGTGATTTCCCCCGAAAAGTTTGTGAGGGTTTGGAGGCCACCTCAAAGTCTTACCACTAGTGGTTGATAAACGCCTTCATGGTGTTGTCTCAAAAAGAAAATAGGGTGAGCCTTTGTGGAGTTGGTGTGCCTTCTTGGTAACACCCACCTCTCTAAATGGTGACATAGCTTCCCTCCAAGGAAGTGAACATCGGCATACATCCTTGTCTCTTGGAGTTGCGGTTATCCCTAACCCTAAATTCAAACTTGTTACTAGACTTTGATTACTTACTTGTGCTTTATTATATCCTACTTGTTGCCATGCTTGGTACACAAAGGCTAACTTCACCCTTGCAATGTTAGGCTCATTTTCGTATTCCGCATTATTGCTTAAAATTGCTAAGTAATCGTTCAAATTCGTAACTCTGCCTATTCACCCCCTCTAGGTCTAGCTCGATCCCTTTCAATTGGTATGAGAGCCTCGTGCTCTATTTTTGTGGCTTAACCGCTCTAGAGCGAGATGAACCCCAATGGGACTCCCCATGTTGCGGATCCGAAAGATAAGGACAGGCTTCCACGGAAGTCAAGTCCTTCACTTCCGAGGATCTGGAACGGGCTCTTGCTAAGCAAAAGGAGGACCATGATGTTTCTCTTGAGGCCTGGGTCCAAATGAGATTGGCCACATTATCAACGATGATGGCAATCACCTCCAAGTGGTGGGGCCTCGAGGCCAAATGTGCCTATTTCTTCACGTGGCCAACAACCGCTTAGCAATGACCGAACTAGTGTTCCATGGCTTTATGCTAGACCTCAAGTTGTGAAACCTAAGTATATTCCTGGAGGAAAACCTCCTTTGCTTGATGACAGTTCCATTTTGCCTTGTGGAGAGTTGGTATGCAGGATCATCTTAGGTACGACAATGATGAAATGTTGGACATTCTGGAGCATGTCTACCACCCTGTCGACCCAAAGAATCTCACTTCAAGAGAAACTTATGACAATCATCTCAACGACAGCGCAATCATGTGCATAATAAAAGAAATTAATGTTAAGAAATGGAGACCTTACATACACATCACAAGTGCCAAGGAATTATGGGACAACATTGTAAGGACTAAGACCGATACCTCCACCCTTCGGCTTGCTCAGTATGAAATTGCCGAGGGGCAATGGCAAAACTTTGGTACGGAAAAGGTGAATCCCCCAAGCAGCTTCTAGAGCGGCTCATGACTCTCACGGCCGACATTGAGTCGTATGACTGTGACAAGACACAAGATGGATTCAACTTGACCAAGAGATTTCTCATGGACAAGCTGCTTCATGCCCTTGCTCCATATCATCACCAACTGGTGTGGGATATAAGACAACATCATGGGTTCAAGGAAATGACTCCGGATGACATCATATCCACTTTCCAGCTATTCGAATAGTCAAAGGAAAATGCTACAAAACATCTTGCCATGCATGGTACCTCAACATCAAAGATCAAGCTTGCTTTGAAGGCCGAGCATGTATGTGAGGAAGAGCAAAGTTAAGAATAAGAAGATGATGATGATTATGAAGATGGTGTGAGATTGACTCTGATGAGAGCCCATCATATGAAGACATTGCCCTCTTTGTAAAGAAGTTTAGTGCGAGAAAATTCAAGGGAAGATTCCAGAAGAAGAAGGTTAGAAAATGCTACAACTGTGAGGAAAACAACCACTTCTCCAACGATTGCGCTTATGAGAAGAGAGAAGATAAACCAAGGTTTCCCAAGACACTTGCAAAGAAGAAGTTGGAAAACCCTATGAACTCCATTCTCAAGAAGAGAGATCGGAAAGCAATGGTTGCTCATGAAGAATCCGATCCAGAAGATGTTGGTGGGGTTGCTGGAGTAGCTCAAGATTCACAAAACACCTTGAGGTTAGTCAACAAGAGTAGTGATGTTGTCACCTACAACTATATGAAAGACTACAAGGGCAACACTCACAAGTGCTTGATGGCAAAGGCCATCATAGAAGATGGAGAGGACTAAAACCCTCCTAACAAGGTTAAGGTAACTCCACGGTCAAATTTCCCCCATTTATTGTCTACTCCTTGTGATGAGTATCTTGATGCGGAGGATAACTATGATGATGACGATATGGATGATCGTATGCTTGCTAAAATAAATAAATTCATGTGCTCCCTTAAAGGAAAGAAGCTCACTATGTTTATTATGCTTATGGAGATGGTGAGTAAACACACCAATACCATTAAGGAACTTGAAACCCTCGTCACCGAGGAAAATAAAAAGAACAAAATCCTTGAGTGGAAAGTCCAATATGAGGAAGCACAAAATGATGAACTATGCTTAAAAATTGGTGCAAACGTTGATAATCATGCTAACAATCTTGCCTCCTTGGAAAAGGCTAAGAACTCGTGCAAGGAGTTGATGAATGATAGAAGTAAGCTTGTGGAATCTCATGCTCCTCTCTCTAAGGATTGTGAGCTTTTATATCTGTGTCCCTCAAGGCTAACTAAGAGGAGCTCACTCTTCTTACAAAGAGCTTTGAGATGCTCAAACTTACTTATCTTGAAACTCTAGCCAAGGTTTACTCCTCACCTATTATCAATGTTGATACTTGTACTACTAACTCTAGTGGTGACCTAGCATCTATTCTTGAGGAAACCCGTTTTCTAAAGGCACAACTCGAGTGAGGACTCATCACATGTGTGCAAGGACAAAAGAATCTTAATGAGTTTTTGAGCCAACACAATGAGGTGTTTGCCAAGGAAGGGATCGTGTTTGACCCAAGCACAAGCAGTAAGAAGACTTCTTCTCACAAGTGCACCACCTCTCTCAAAGAAACATTTGTACGAGAAGGGCACAAGGAGAAAGGTAATTTTGTGAGTGGGAAGGCCACTAGGGGCATGCCCACTCTCAACAAGCCAAAAGAGTTCATGCCTCCATCCTTTGTACTTCGTGAAACAAAGGATGGAGAGGTTTATGCTAAATTTGTTGGTCCTCGTAATGCATTCTAGTTCTATGCTATTTGGGTACCTAAGACCCTTGTGACTAACTTGAGAGTTCCCATTGCAAAATGGGCGCCTCTAACCAAGTCATAAATTGTGTGTAGGTTGCTTTCTCTGATGGAGTCAAATGGTTGATCGATAGTGGATGCACTAACCATATGACCGGAGATAGCAAACTGCCTTTTGATTTCATGGAAGCTATTCAACCATTTATGAGCATTATGTTCAGTGGAGGATCAAAAGGACAAGAACTCGGGTTGGGCAAGGTGGCTATCACAAATGACATGTCTCTTGCAAATGTCATGCTTGTCCAATCCCTTGAATACCATTTGCTTTCTGTTCACCAATTGGCTTCCGTTGGTTATGATACACTATTTGGACTAACAGATTTGAAAGTCTTTAAGAGAGATAGTCTCGAAGTGGCTTTTGTTGGAGAGTTGGATGGCAACCTTTACACTGTTGATTTCTCGTAAGAGAGCACATTTCTTGCAACTTGTCCAATGGCCAAGGCCGACATGGGATGGCTATGGCATCGTCGGCGAGCCCATGTCGGCATGAGAAATCTTCAAAATCTCTTAAAGGGTAATCACATCCTTGGACTAACCAATATCTCTTTTAAGAAAGATCGTGTGTGTAGTGCATGCATAGACGGGAAGCAACGTCAATCAAATCACCCACCCAAGAATATTGTATCTACTTCAAGGCCTTTGGAGCTCCTTCATGTGGATCTTTTTGGGCCTCCGTCATGGGATAGTCTTGGTGGGAAAAAGTATGGACTTGTCATTGTTGATGATTATTCAGGATATACATGGGTGTTTTTCCTCAAGTCCAAGGAAGAGACAAAGATCACCTTCATTGATTTTTC
Source organism: Hordeum vulgare subsp. vulgare (assembly GCF_904849725.1). Lineage (NCBI taxonomy): Eukaryota > Viridiplantae > Streptophyta > Magnoliopsida > Poales > Poaceae > Hordeum > Hordeum vulgare. The sequence goes on from NC_058521.1 coordinate 521,566,022, forward strand.
CAAACAAGCCCAACGCAAGTTTGACAAAGAAATCTTAGCAATAAGTAGTGACAATGGCTCCGAGTTCAAGAACTACACCTTGGAAGAATTTCTTAGTGATGAGGGGATTGAGCATCAATATTCCACACCCTACACTCCTCAACAAAATGGTGTAGCCGAGAGGAAGAACCGTACACTTGTGGAAATGGCAAGGTCCATGTTGTATGAATACAAGTCACCACACAGTTTTTGGGCTGAGGCTGTCAACACAGCATGCCATGCATCAAACTTTCTCTTCCTCCGCCCAATGTTGGAGAAGACTTCATATGAGCTCCTAACGGGGAACAAGCCAAATGTCAAGTACTTCCGTGTATTCGGGTGCAAATGTTTCATCCTCAACAAAAGGGAACGGTTAGGAAAAAATCAATCCAAAACAATTGAGGGGATATTTGTTGGTTATGGATCAAACTCTCACGTCTATAGAGTCTACAAAAAATCCAATGGATGTGTTGTGGAAACTTGTGACGTGATGTTTGATGAATTTAACGGCTCCCATGGGGAGCAAGTTGATCTAAGTGATGCAGGTGAAGAAGATCCCTCTCAAGATATTTTGACCATGGGTGTTGGTGCCCTTCTTCCAATTGAACAAGAACCTCATGATGATGACGAAGAAGATGGAAGTTTTCCTCATCCTCAAGTCGACTCAACACCATGCCAGTTGTTCAAGATCATGATGGAGAAAACGTCCCTCACCATGATCACATTCAAGAACAAGATCATCATCAAGAGCTACACCAAGAAAATGCTATCATTGATGATGAACCTCAACAAATGCAACGTGAAGAAGAATATATTCCACCACGCATTAATGATCAATATGTTGAGGATGTAGATGATGGAAATGAAGTTGAACCTCATGAAACCCTGACCTCCATCATGCCATGAGTGGTCGGTTCTGTCGATGTTGATAAAATTCTTACCGGCATATCGGAAGGTAGAGTCGCTCGTAAACAATTAACAAACTTTTGTGCTCACTTTTTGTTTGTCTCTAGTGTTGTGCCACTCAAGGTACAATATGCATTGGGGACAATGATTGGCTTGTTGCTAGTAAGAACAGTTGAACAGTTTCAAACGCAACAAAGTATGGTCATTAGTCAAAAGACCAACTTAGGAATACAATGTCATTGGAACAAAATGGATTTTTGAGAACAAGCAAGATGGGAACAACACAGTCATCCGCAACAAGGCAAGGTTAGTGGCACAAGGGTACTCCCAAGTTGAAGGTTTGGACTTTGGTGAGACCTTTGCTCTTGTTGCCCGTCTTGAGTCTATTCGCATTTTACTAGCTTATGCTGCTTTCAATGGTTTTATGTTGCATCAAATGGATGTGCAGAGTGCTTTTCTTTACGGACCTCTACAAGAAGAAGTATATGTATCACCACCACCTGGGTTTGTTGACCCCGATCACAAAGACTATGTGTATAAAATTCACAAGGCTTTGTATGGCCTCAAACAAGCACCGCGTGCTTGGTATGATCATCTTAAGAAGTTTCTACTCGATGATGGCTTTGTGAGAGGGGTGATCAATCCTACTCTTTTTACTATGAGGGATAACGACGATTTGATCTTATGCCAAATCTATGTGAATGACATCATTTTTGGTTCTCCTAATATTCATTTGTGCAAGAAGTTTGCGACCTCCATGACCAAGATCATTGAAATGTCACTCAATACGGATTTCAAATACAACAATTTCAAGAAGAATTTTTCTTGTCTCAAACAAAAGGACATTCTAGAGAAGGTTGACATGACAAATGCTAAACCATGTAAGACACCCATGTCCACAAAACTTGTTCTCGCTGAAGACACCGACTGTATTCCTTTTAACCCATATATTTATCGCTCTATGATTTGTTCATTTCTTTACCTTTCTGCATCTAGACCAGACATCATGTTAAGTGTAGGCATATGTGCAAGATTTCAAGCTTCCTCTAGGGAAAGCCATCATACGGCGGTTATGCATATCCTTAGATACCTTGTTCACATCCCAAAGTTGGGTTTATGGTACCCCAAGGATGCAAAGTTTGATCTCATTGGGTACACAGATGCGGATTGGGCTGGTGACAAAGTGGGATGGAAATCCACTTTTGGTGCATGACAGTTTCTTCGACACTCCTTGGTAAGTTGGACCTCAAAGAAGCGGAATTGTGTTTCCCTCTCAACTGCCGAAGCTGAATGCATTGCAACTGCAAGCTATGCAACTCAATTTCTATGAATGAGGCAAACTTTAAAGGATTATGGTATCATCTATAGACATGTGCCTTTTTTATGTGATAAAACATATTGATATTAGGTATCACTTCTTGAGAGATCGTGTGCAAAAGGGTGACATTGATATTTCTCACGTGGGTACATATATGCAACTAGCAGACATCTTAACCCAGCCATTGGACGAAGCAAGGTTTTGTCAACTTAGGCGTGAACTTGGTATCTTGGAGCTTGATAATATTATGTGAAATCTTGTACACCTACGTACACTTACTTCATGTTTTGTCTAGGTGTAGGCATGTATTTAGGGGGAGACATCCAATTCATAAGTTCTCACCATATATAATGCATAAATCAACCCAACACTCGCAAAGTTACTTTGTTCACCTTGGTGACTTGGTGCTTTAAATGATGGAGTTGTGGTGATGGGCTCAAGTTATCTTCATAGTGCCATCCCACGTTTACTTAAACATGGTGGCTTAAACCACCACCCACACCGTTATAAAGAACACCGTTAGAGCTGTTTAGCTAGAATGGTCACTATTTGAGACAATCTTGGGTGTTACATGTGTTAGGATATTCTCCATCAACTCGCTATCATAGGTGACACAGAAAACAAAAAAAACTCTCCATGTTTGCCTCTCCCTCCTATTTTCCCCTCTCGGACGTCCGACGTGTCTCGACCGTCTGGTGACCTGTTGATGTCCGGACGTCCGATGAGTGTCGGTCGTCCGACGGTTTATTAATATCCGGACGTCCACCGTTTGTCGGTCGTCCGATCATTCGGCCCCCATATAAAGTCTGGAGGCCCGCAGTCCTAGGCATTTTCCCTAAGTCCCCATGCCGCCTCCCCTCTTTGTTCTTCTCCCTTGCGTCGCCAGGCCGCCACCAGGTTCCCTCCGTTCGCTTCTCCGACCGGAGCCCCTCGCTTTTTGCGCCTCGAGGTAACCTCCTCCTTCTCTCTCTCTTTCAACCGATTCTTTCCCTGCAGTTCTTCTCTAGGTGCTCCAAATGCCTCCAATCCTAGACTTAGGATTTCTCAAACATGGTTGTAGGAGTTTTTGCCATCCCGAAGATCAAGCACTCCGCACGCAAGATCCCCGCCGGTTCGTCCTCTCATTCCACCCATGGTGCGGGGTCCGACAACTCCCAAGAACGGGCTCGTCCCTCCAAGCGTATCACCAAGCGTCTGGTTCGTGGAACTGTCTCATCCTCGGAGGGTTCCGACTATAAAGAAGAGCTGGAGTATGAGGAACATGCTGAATTTGTTGGGATTCACATAAATCTTCCAAAGCCTGGCACTCGGAGACCGTCATACATGCCTCCTCCGCCTCCGGATCATCCTCAAGGTGATGCTTGCGGCATCTCTCTTGAGCCCCTCGTTCTCTAGGTCGCGAAATTAAGGATTTCACCAAGGTTCCTAAATCTACCTATCTTAAGTTTTGTTCCGACACTAATCAATTCTCTATTGGGCATGATTCCATGGACTCATGTTTGTGCACAAATGTTCAGGAAGACATTTTCTCCACTGTCATTATTCCAAAAGGTCCGTCCGTTCGTCACTATATTGACTTAAAGCATATTCGCACTCACCCGGCGAAATATCCGGGTGTCATTAATCTCATCGAGTCATCTGGTCTTGCTGCACCCTTTGCTTTTCAGCATGACTTCAATCATGCTGTCATTCATCAGTCCTATGCAACTTGGTTCTTTGGTCCAGATAACACCGTCACTTGGATGACGTCCGACACCGAGCTCTCAGCCTCTTATGCTCAGTTTGTCGCTGCTCTTGGTTTTTCGGACACTGGCTTTAAGATCCATAAGAGTGATCCAAATCATGCACCTAGAGCCACTGAAGCATGTGGCTATCTTTTGAAAAGCCTTGATGAGCTTGATGAAGAGGAAAAGGGCAAAGATCTCAATCAAGTTTCTATTTGATATATCCCTTCTTCATTATTTTAAAGTGCGTCACCCGCACCATCTATCCCAAGATGGGTGACAGGGGAACCTGTAGTGGATATTGCATTAATCTCATGACCCACCTTAATGAACATCCTAAAAGGAAGATCAATGTTCCTCACTTTTTATGGCCTGAGATTCGCCTCGCTAGTGTTCAATACAAGCGAGCATTTCCTCATGCTCCTTTTATTCAGGCTCTCATTGAAAATGTGGCCCCCTATTCTATTGCTCGCACTCATGTGCATCAAAAATGGGTCATTCCCCCCTCACATGGCGGTTGATTGGGCTCCCAAGAAATCCTCATCCGCTCCTTCTCGATGGCATGCTGCTCGGTCTAGGTCTCTCTCATCTAGTTGTGCCTCTTTGAGTCGCTTTGCTAGTTTTCTTGGGAAAACACATTCTGCCACAATGAAGGCTTTCACCTTTCAGTGCTCACAAAACCATGATGTGGTCACTCGCATGATCTCTTCTAAGAATTCTCTCAAGGCTCGTCTGAGAGACTCGGGAGCAACTGATGTGAGTGAGGATGAGGATCTGCCCCTGCTCCTCGTTCCGACTTCGGTTTTCCCTCTGGCCCTAAGTGTGCTGATTTCCTTGATGAGGCAGGTGGTAGTGGAACCCATGGTGATGATGATGATGGCAGTGGTCTACGATTGCATGGTTGCATGTCCTGGTCCTTCCCTTTTTGGTACTTGATGTCAAAGGGGGAGGACATTATCTTAGTATTCGACTTGTTACCCTTAATGTATGGATGATGAATTATGCCTTAATGTGTGGATGATGAATTATGCTGAACTATTGTGACACATATGGATGATGTGTTATCATGCTATTGTATTGAATTATGCTGAACTATTATGACATATAAGGATGATGTGTTATCATGCTATTTTATAGATCTATATGATATCTTCGATGCACTCATTAGTCATTATCAAAGTAAGGGGAGCTCCCGACCATAATTATTTTACTATGCATATAATTAGGGGGAGCTCCATAGCAAATCTCTCCTAAGCTACATAAGTCTACTTTACTTTTTGAGAGCTATATGTATGTTGTCATCAACTACCAAAAAGGGGGAGATTGAAAGTGTAATCATGCCCTTAATCATATTTTGTTGGAGTTGACAACATACATATAGGAAACTAATCATCTCAATCGAGTGTATCTCAGGTTTTGTTCCTATGAGAGTTCTTGTATGAATCGTGACTAATTTGTCCAGGATGCTCAAGAACAAAGAAACAAGACGAAGTGGTCTATCATTCAATTTGTCTTTCTTAAGTATAGGGACCCCACACTATTAAGAGGGGATCACTCAGTCTCACAAGAAACTTGCTCAAAACTCTAGGCAATTCCTCTCTCTCTATCTTCCTCTTGTTGGTCTCCTCTTGTTCGGTCGTCCGGTGGTTCTCGGACGTCCGGACGCCAGATGGTCGACGTCATCCGGAAATCCAGAGCCAACCAACATATTCAAACCCTCGGACTTCCGGCTCTTCCACTCATCCAAGGACCAGACGTCCGGGTACGGTAGGAATTTTGTTGCCACTCAACAAATTCAAAATGTCAAACTTCTGACCATTTCTGGACGACCGTGCCCCACACGGCCGATGCCTTTCGCACGTTTGTATGCTGCTCACCTTTTCATCAGATGCTATGCTCACCTAATACCTTCTTTATCTTTGGACGACCGATGTCTTCTGGACGTCCATATGTTGATCACCTCTCCACCAAATACTGTGCGAACCTGATACTTTTTGCATCTTCGGACGATCGACCACTGTCGAACGTCCGACCCCTCATTATTGTCCGAACGACCGTGAACTGTTGGACGTCCGGCAACTACACAACATAAGTGGCTCCAACAGCCACTTTTCTACCACCACTATAGATTTTCTTCTCTCACCTCGACTGGGAGTTGCCTAACATAGTGAAAATATTCCAAGAACACCTTTCTCTCACTCCCATTTTCCTACACCAAATCCTAGATTCCAAGTGCATCTGTGAGTTCCTTTGAGTGTTGGTCCAATCAAAAGATAGATTGTGTCCCTCTCCTCCTCTCAACCAAAGCTATTTGTGATTTGCGCAAGTTTTGAGAAGTCCCCGTGATCTTGTTACTCTTGGAGGTTGGAGAATCCTAGGCAGTAGGAGTTCTTCGGAGAGGAATCAAACCTTTGTGATTTCCCCCGGAAAGTTTGTGAGGGTTTGGAGGCCACCTCAAAGGTTTACCACTAGTGGTTGAGAAACGCCTCCATGGTGTTGTCTCAAGGAGAGAAAAGGGTGAGGCTTCGTGGCATTGGTGTGCCTTCGTAGTAACACCCACCTCTCTAAACGGTGACGTAGCTTCCCTCTAAGGAAGTGAACATGCGCATACATCCTTGTTTGTCGGAGTTGCGGTTATCCCTAACCCTAACTTCCTACTTGTTACTAGCCTTTTATTACTTACTTGTGCTTTATTATATCCTACTTGTTGACATGCTTCGTACACAAAGACTAACCTTGATCCTTGCAATTGTTAGGCTCATTTTCATAATCCGCGTTATTGCCTAAAATTGCTAAGTAACCATTAAAATTTGTAACTGTACCTATTCACCCCTCCTCTAGGTCCGTCTCGATCCCTTTCACAAACGAAGCAATTAAATAATACGTTTCTCGCATGAGCTTTTAAGTTCTTATGCAAAACTTCAGCATGAGCCATGGTATTAGCACTTTGGATGGCATATAGAATGATGATATGGGATAGAAAGGAAGAAAAAAAGGTATGAAAAAGTTCCACATGAACGAGGTTTGATGCAAGTGGGAGGCCTGATGTCTACTACACAACTTTATTCTTATAGACGTTGTTGGGCCTCCAAGTGAACAGTTTTGTAGGATAGAAAAATAATTCCCTTAAGTGGATGACCTAAGGTTTATCAATCCATGTGAGGTCTCTCTCAAGCAACACTGCAATCAAATACAAGAAATCTCTTGTGTCCCCAACACACCCAATACAATGGCAAATTGTATAGGTGCACTAGTTCGGCGAAGAAATAGTGATACAAGTGCAATATGGATGACAGAAATAGGTTTTTGTAATCTAAATAAATAAAAATGCATGGTAATATATGGTAAAAAAATGAGCAAAACATTGTATAAATGTTTGGAAATAGGGACTATGGTTCATATATTCACTACTGCAATCTCTCAACAATGCTAACATAGTAGAATCATATGATCATCTCTCAACTAGCAACAAAGAAACACTCCAAAGTTCATATCTAGCGGAGACCATAAGGTGAAATTGTTGTAGGTACTAGAATCACCCCAAGTTATTCTTTGTGACCTATATTTTGGGCTATTCCTATAAATGTCACAAACAACCCTAGAGTTTGTACTAGAATAGCACCTATGATACATATCAATGAACCCTAATGCCACCTAGATACTCCAATGGAACCTCAAATATCTATGGATTAATAATTAGACATGCATCAAACCATTTCAGATTCATCCTATTCAATCCTACACAAAGAACTTCAAAGACTACCCCAAGATTTCTATGGGAGAGCGTAGTATGAAAACGTGCAATCAACCCCTATGCATAGGTCCCCAAGGTCACCGGAATACCCAAGTTGATGCCATAACGTATATCAAGTGAATCAATAGAATACCCCAATGTCACTACGGGTATCTGCAGGCAAGACATACATCAACTGTTCTCAAATCCAATATTCGATCCGACCTAATGATACGTCCATTTTGCATCATGCTTTCATGTTGATATTTATCGCTTTTTGGGTTGTTATTAACCCTTCAAGGTACAATACTTATGCCTTTTCTCTCTTATTTTGCAAGGTTTACATGAAGAGGGAGAATGCCAGCAGCTGGAATTATGGCCTGAAAAAGGAGCAAGTTTGAGATGCCTATTCTGCACAACTCCAAAAGCCGTGAAAATCAACGTTGATTTTTTTTGGGATTTATAAAAAATACTGGGCCGAAGAAGTACCAGAGGGGCCCCAACAGGAGGCCACAAGCCTGCTAGGCGCGGCCTCCCCCTGGCCGCGCCTAGGGGGCTTGTGGGATCTCACTTGGCCCTCTGGCTCCCCCCTTTTGCTACAAGAAGGGTTTCGTTCCAAAAAAATCGAGAGGAGGATTTCGGAGGATTCGCAGCCGCCACGAGGCGGAACTTGAGCAGAACCAATCTAGAGCTCCGACAGGACGATCGTGCCGGGGAAACTTCCCTCCTGGAGGGGAAAATCGTCGCCATCGTCATCACCAACACTCCTCTCATCGGAGGGGACTCGTCACCATCAACATCTTCATCACCATCATCTCATGTCCAAACCCTAGTTCATCTCTTGTAACCAATCTCCGTCTCGCGACTCCGATTGATACTTGTAAGGTTGCTAGTCTATACCTATACTAATTTGAGACTCCCTAGAAATTACCACGTTAATTAGATTTTACGAGCCGTTAATCTAATGGGACTGAATTATAACGATGTAGATCGAATCACAGTAGAAGAAAAAACACATAGCTCTCTTCCGTGAACTTACTCTCCCAATCTCATCTCTCACGTATCTCCAACAAACTCTCATATGGGGCATCATTGAAGCCTCCACGCTAATTGTAGAAATGACTAATATTAGCTTTTAGATCTTAATCTTGCGGCTAAGATTACATGATAGAAAAGGACTCCTATTTTTTTGGTTTGAACCTAAAACGTGTCATACTCCCTCCGTCCTAAAATAAGTGTCTCAAGCTTAATACAACTTTATACTAGAGCTAGTACAAAGTTGAGACACTTATTTTGGGATGAAGGGAGTATTTATATACGTACATGTTGGACAGCGATCCAACAGCTGCACATGGCCTTCCCTGAAAAAAAACAGCCGTAGGTGATCTGAAATAAAAAAAACTGCCGTATGTAGATACATAAACTGCACGTCTTTTACACCTTACAACAGTCTTACATTATGACTCTAAAAAACACTCTTGCGTTATGCTTAACAAAAAAATCCCACAATTTGATTTTCAAAAGAGATACAATCCTATGTTTACTATACCCAGGACTAAAAAAATCACATGAAGCACTATAGAAAAATATTCAACGTTCAGCATTCGTGTACAGTTTGGAATCCAAACTCTACACGGTCTATTTTCTTCCTATCTCTCTATTTAAAAATTAAATGTGAAGCCCTTAAAAAACAACGTCAAGCAAGGGTGTATGCTTTGATTTAATAAATGTGCGGCAGATCTCACTACTTGTTATGCGATTAGATAACTTCTCGTTATGCGAGTAAATAATGAATTTTCTTTGACCCGACCTATGAACCTATACATGAGCATAACAAGAAGTGTATCTAATCGCATGAAATAAAAAATCTAACCATGATGGATTTAAACAATGTGCACGCTCAAGTCGAAGAGGATATTCTATGCCTCTATGTTAAGAGATTCGGAATGTGTTAAAAAATTGGCAGCCCACAAGTGAAGCAAATAATTGGATCTAACCATGCAAATAAAAATCCTTCTAGCATGGAAGGATACAAAAATTACATATAAAGTAAATTCTAATAAGGGATAAGATGTTCATTTTAATCCAAAAAGCCATAATTTCGAACAATAGAAAGATTATTATTTTCCTCACAAGAAGTTAGCATTGTATGTATCGTAGAGTTCAACAACTTTTAGATATTCATATAAACTAAAGTTATGTGTTTTATGTGGTGTGTCCAATGTGGGATAAACTTAGATAACAACTCACCAAATTGGAAGCCATACTTTTAAAATGTTTTAATACTGATGTTTGTCTCCATAATAAGATGACGAAATAAGTGTAAAACCATCATCAGCTAATAACCACTTAATCATACTATTTATTTAAAATAATAGATAGTACATGTGCTGAATATGCAAGCCTGTGCATATGCACGGGTTCACGACTAGTAGTGTTAATTACTCTTTATAGTTGATGCTAGTTGGATTACTTGGTGGAAGAGTTTATGTTCAGATCTTTGATGCTACTCATTACCTCTCTGGTCATGAATATGATTATGCTTTGTGAGTAGTTACTTTTGTTCTTGAGGACATGGGATAAGTCTTGCTATAAGTAGTCATGTGAATTTGGTATTCGTTCGATAATTTGATGTGTTGTATGTAGTTTTTCCTCTAGTGGTGTTATGTGAACGTCGACTACATAACACTTCACCATTATTTGGGCCTAGGGGAAGGCATTGGGAAGTAGTAAGTAGATGATGGGTTGCTAGAGTGACAGAAGCTTAAACCCTAGTTTATGCGTTGCTTTGTAAGGGGTTGATTTGGATCCACTAGTTTAATGCTATGCATGGTTAGACTTTGTCTTAATTCTTCTTTCGTAGTTGAGGATGCTTGCGAGAGGGGTTAATCATAAATGGGATGCTTGTCCAAGTAAGGGCAGTACCCAAGCGCCGGTCCACCCACATATCAAACTATCAAAGTAACGAACGCGAATTATATGAACATGATGAAAACTAGCTTGACAGAAATTCCCATGTGTCCCCGGGAGCCCTTTACCTCCTATAAGACTTTGTCCAGGCTTGTCCCTTGCTACAAAAGGAATTGGGCCACTTTGCTGCACCATTGTTACTTTTGTTACTTGCTACTTGCTACGAATCATCTCACCACACAACTACTTGTTACCGATAATTTTAGTGCTTGCAGATATTACCTTGCTGAAAATCACTTGTGAGATCCTTCTGCTCCTTGTTGGGTTCGACACTCTTGCTTATCGAAAAGACTACGATAGATCACCTATACTTGTGGGTCATCACCTAACAAAATCTCAAAGGGAAAGATTCAATTCGTCACAATAAGATAGCAAGGGACAAACACCATATGATCCAACTATATAAACAAAGCCCATGATACATCAAGATCGGTACATCTCAAGAACACAAGAGAGAGAGAGAGATCAAAAAGATAGCTACTGGTACGTACCCTCAACCCCGAGGGTGAACTACTCCATCCTCATCATGGCCTCCACAAGGATGATGAAGATGGCCATCGGAGATGATTTCCTTCTCCGGCAGGGAACTTGAAAGGATCGAGATGATTTTTGTTCAACATAGAGAGTTGCGGCGGAAGAACGGAAGTTCACTTCTAATTTCTGAGGGTTTTAGTATATATAGGATTTTTAGCGTTGGAAACACGCCAAACGGAACCACGTGGGAACCACCACACAACAGGGCGCGACCATGGGGGTTGGCCGCGCCGTGTTCCCTTATGGACCATAGTTGGATCTTCTGTGGTGGTTCTTTGCACCAATATTTCTCATATGTTCGAGAAAAAATTATCAAAAAGTTTCGAGAGATTCCAAAAACTTTCATTTTCTACACAAAAAACAACACCCACGGTAATTGAGCTGGAAACAACCTTAGTCTGTGTTAGTTCTAATTAAATCATATAAAGTGCATCAAAACCATATAAAAGTATTGAAAACATAGGTAAATATGGCATGAATACTTCATAAATTATCGATATGTTGGAGACGTATCAGCATCACCAAGCTTAATCCCTACTCGTCCTCGAGTAGGTAAATGATAAAAGAAGTAATTTATGAAGTGTGAATGCTAGCACAGTGAATAGTTTTGATCATTGATAAGTTCATTCACTTTTCTAGCATCATGACCACCAATGTTTTCTCATAAAAATCATCATGATAGAGTAGCAATCAATTCACATGTCATGATTCAAACAATGCATTCTCTTGAAACTTAACAGCATATGTTCTTAGTCATCAAACAACTTCAAAGTATCATCAAGTATAAGTAAGAGCTCCACATATTCAATTATCATATAGTCTTCTATGATTGCTAATTCTCAAACTATATTTTTAGAACAAACATCATCCATCGAGCACAGAGAAAGATAGGGGCTCAATGTTTCGCCTCCCAACATACTTATCATGAAGATAATTGTGAACAATAATGAATCATGATCAAATATATTTGAATGGATGTATATATTTGGATCTTTGACCACCACAGGGTGCTTGCCAACTGATAGATTTAGGTTGGAATAGGAAGTTGAATCAATATGAAAGTAAATTGATTGTCCCTTCGTAGAGCGAAGCATAGATTTGCATAGGTGCTAGATCTCATTGTATAAAACAGAGATAAATATATTTTGGGTGGAGTGCCTTTCTTGTGAAAGTTACAACAATGGGTTTCAATATCTTCCATGCTAATCATATTATTGGCGGTTCCCAAATAGAATTGAAATTTTACCCCCCCCTCCAACATTCAAACACATTCCATTCCTAACATTATCCACGAGTGCCCTCCAAACAATCAACTTTCTAGGGGGAGTTCTTGTTTATTTATTTTTGTATTGTGCAGGACTCGGAATCCCTTTTACCAGCCTCTCTCATGGAATGACAATTGAAAAAACACTCATCATGGGAATAACTTGCTTAGCATGGAAGATACTAGCCGCCCTGATTGCTCCATGATCTGTACACGCACACAAAACACATGTTTATTTGAAGTTTTTAGTGGTGGCACATGCAAATTTACTTGGAATTGCACTGAAATACCATATATGGGTAGGTATGGTGGAATCTCATGGAAGAAACTTGGCTCAAGGATTTGGATGCACAAGTAGTATATCTACTTAGTAGGAAGTTTTGGCTAGCAAAAGGTTCTAAACAAGCACCACACATTGGAAGATTGATACGTCCATTTTGCATCATGTTTTGTTACTATTATTTATAGTGTATTTATGGATTATATCACTTTGTGGAGTAATTCTAATGCCTTTTCTCTCATAATATGCAAGGTTTACATCAAGAGGGAGAATGCCGACAGATGGAATTCTGGACCGAAAAAAGCTACGACAAATATACTTATTATGTACATCTCCAAATGGGTTGCAACTTTACGGAGATTTATTTTAGAATAAATGAAAAATACTGGAGGAAAGAAGTACCAAAGGGGGGCTACCAGACGCCCACTAGGCACCAGGGCACGCTAGCCCCCTCGCGCGCCCTGGTGGTTAGTGCCCCCCAAGCCCACCTCTGGTAACCATCTTCTGGTGTAAATTATTTTTTAACCTGAAAAATCAGGAGAGGATTTTCGGGATGAACCGCCGGCGTCTCAAGGAGGAACCTGGGTAGGAGAACTTTTGCCCTCCGACGGAGCTATTCCAGCGGAGAAACTTCCCTCTCGGAGGGGCAAATCGAAGCCATCGTCATCACCAACAACCCTCTCATCTTGGGGAGGCCAATCTTCACCAACATCTTCTTAACCAACATCTCCTCTCAAAACCCTAGTTCATCTCTTGTGCTCAATATTGTACCGAAACCTCAGATTGGTACCTGGGGTGTGACTATAGTGTTGATAACATCTTGTAGTTGGTCCTTTATGGTTTATTTGGTGGAAGATCATATATTCATATCTAATATTCTATTTAATACATGTATGATTATGAGCATGTTTATCACTTGTAAGTAGTTACTTTTGTTCTTGAGGCCATGGGAGAAGTCATGTTGCAAGTAGTCATGTGAAGTTCATATTCGTTTGATATTTTGATGATGTGAATGTTGTGATTTCCTTGGTGGTGTTATGTGAACGTCGACTACATAACACTTCACCATCTTTGAACCTAAGGGAATTCATTGTGGAGTAGTAATTAGATGGTGGGTTGTGAGAGTGACAAAAACTTAAACCCCAGTTTATGCACTATTCCGTAAGGGGTTGATTTGGATCTCAATGTTTGATGCCATGGTTAGAATTTATTCTTAATATTTTTCTTGTAGTTGCGGATACTTGTGGGAGGGTTAATCATAAGTTGGAGTTTTGTTCAAGTAAGAATAGTACCCAAGCACCGGTCCACCCACATATCAAATTATCAAAGTACCAAACGCGAATTAACCAAACATGACGAAAGTGACTAGATGAAAGTCCCGTGTGCCCTCAAGAATGCTTGCCAATTATAAGAAACTGTTCCAGCCAGTTCTTTGCCACAAAATGATTGGTATACCTTGCTGCACCTATTGTTTCTATTGCTACTTCTCACTTGTTACAATTATCTTGTTGTCAAACAACTTGTTACACTATTTTAGTGCTTGCAGAAATTAGCTTGCTGAAAACCGCTTGTCATTTCATTCCTCTCCTCATTGGGTTCAACAAACTTACTTATCGAAAGGACCATGATTGATCCCCTATACTTGTGGGTCATCAAGACTCTTTTCTCGCACCTTTGCCGAAGAGTGAAGCGCCTTTGGTAAGGGAAAAAATTATATTACGTGCAAAAATTTACTGTTACTTTTCACTATGGAAACTAATCCTTTGAGAGGTTTGTTCGGGGTATCTTCACCTCGACCGGAAACACAAAAAGTTCTCCCTCAACCTTCTGAACCTACTTAAAATGTTTATTATGAAATACCTTCGGGCATAATAGAGAAACTATAAGCTAATCCTTATGCACGAGATGGAGCAAAACATCCTGATAGGCACCTAATATATGTGCATGAAGTTTGTGGATTATTTAAGCTTGCAGGTTTATCTGGAGATGAGGTCAAGAAGAAGGTTTTCCCTTTATCTTGGGGGGGGGAGGATAATTGACATGGTATAGGCTATATGATGATACGGGATCTTGGAACTCGAATCAATTTCTGTTGGAGATTCATAAAAAATTATCCTATGCATCTTGTTCATCGTGATCAGAATTTTATCTATAATTTTTGGCCTCGTGAAGGAGAAAGTATTGCTCTACCTTGCGGGAGGATAAACTCAATTTTACATTCATGCCCCAATCATGAGATTTCAATGGAAATTATTATTCATATTTTTTATGTTCAGTTTTCTTGTAATGATCAAACCATGCTCGATACTTCTTGTTCTGGTTCTTTTATGAAGAAGACAATTGAATTGAGGTGGGATCTTTTGGAAATAATTAAACGCAACTCTGAAGATTGGAACTCGACGAAGGTAAAGAGTCACGTATAAAATTGAAGTTTCATTGTGTTAAATCTTTTATAAATACCGATGCTTTCAATGATTTTAGCACTAAATATCACTACAAGAAATATGTCAAGTAACGACCTTCTGTCAGTGACACTCGTAGAATTGGTCGTAAATCTACGACCATTTGAGACCAATTGGCCGAAGCTGTCCGGAGGGGTCCTAACCCCAAAAACTAACGACCTTTTTCATCAGAAAGGTCGTAACTTCCTTACTGGAAAAGGTCGTAAAGCACATAGCCATTTTTCGCTGCCTAATTTGTAGCTAATTACGACCAATATAGATGGTCATAACTATGACTAGGTGCCATGTCCATGTGTTATTTTTTGCCTAGTTTGTGAAGCAACCTACTATTCTGTCATTCCAAAAATTCTCAAAAAATTCCCATAAATACTTTGGATCATATATTCCTCAAATATGTGAAAACCCTTTCTTCCATAGTTCGAAAATAATTGAGCAATATTCATTTTCCTATTTTGTTCAGAATAGCACTTTGTGAAGGAAGTGTCACTTTGGCATGTCCAAATGGTATAATTTTTTTACAGTGCCTTCATATGCTCTAATTAACATCATACACCAAATTTCACCTCAATCCATTGATTCATTTGATCCCTGCTTCAACATCCATATTTCTACATAGTGTGGTACTTTGCAAAGCAAGTGTCACCTAGGTTCATCCATTTGAGCTAAAATTTTGGCAAGAGAGTCTCCTTAGTAGATGATCATTCTCAGCCAAAATTTACGCCCATTGTCTATGTGCATTACCCGCACCGCTAATCAAACAATTGGCTGCTAATTCATGTTTAAGCTTAGTTCCATCTCCTCGTGAGATTCTTCTATTGTATTCTTCTTCCTAACACCTATCGAGGGAGTGTCTAAACCACCATACATGCCTATTCCACCCAGAATGTGTGGCAACGCAACGGTAACACGGTGACCACGCGGCTCGCATGCAAGTTCACGCGCTTTGGAGTTGGGGCCCTCGACCACCATCCAAACCTCGGCGTCAAGTCACGACACCATGTAATTATTATTAAATAGATACTTATGTACCTATAAATGATTTTTGGGAAGAAGAAATAGCAAATTATAATGCAGCTGCAGTTCGAATTTGACCCGCTTCCTCGTGAATCGGCGGCAATTTGTCTTTTTCACCAGACGTGGATAAAATCTTTTAACACCCAACCATTTTGTCAATTGTACATTAAATATGGCCTAGTATTTTAGAAAAATGATTTGGTACAGTTTTGAAACAAATATATGGTAGGTCCTTCAAAAAAAACTCATTTCGGGCACTTGAAAAATGGAAAATGAATTTTTCATACAAGGAAAATGAAAAATTCCTTAATCAACATTGTTTGCCATTCCAATATGCACCCTTGTGCATAATATTAGATCGTTTCAACAAACTATGCCATGAATGTGGTAATAAGATTGATCATTTGGCTTGAAAGCCATGAATCTTCACACACGATAGCCCATTTCTGAGAACACTCTTTTAAAATAATCACCGTATTACAAGTTTATTATTTTTCCTCGTAACTTGGTCACATATTATGACACAACGCGAAGGTTTTGCATTTTTTTGATTTTCTTAAATTTGTTATTCCCGTTTCAAAATGCGGTCGAAACGACGGGCATGACCATTCATAGCTAGGGGTTGAATCTTGCCAAAATTTTGTTGGATCCCTGATTAAATAGATACTTCTTTACCTAAAAATGATTTTAGGAAAAAATCATGAGAAAACTATGAGGCACCTCTAGTTCAAACTTGACCCGCTTCCTACTGAATCGGCGATAATTTATCTTTTTACTAGAGGTGGATAAAAGCTTTTTAACACCCAACCATTTGGTCAATTGTACATTAAATATGGCCTAGTATTTTAGAAAAATGATTTGGTACAATTTTGAAACAAATATATGGTAGGTCCTTCACAAAAAAACTCATTTTGGGCAGTTGAAAAATGGAAAATGATTTTTTCATACAAGGAAAATGAAAACTTCCTTAATAAACATTGTTTGCCATTCCATCATGCACCCTTGTGCATAATATTAAATCGTTTCAACAAACTATGCCATGAATCTGGCCATGAGATTGATCATTTGGCTCGAAAGTCATGAATCTTCACACATGATAGCTCATTTCTAAGAACACTTTTTAAAAATAATTACCGTATTACAAGTTTATTGTTTTTCCTCGTAACTTGGTCACATATTATGACACAAGGCGAAGGTTTTGCATTTTTTGATTTTTGATTTTTATTTTTTATGTCCGTTTCAAAATGCGGTCGAAACGTCGGGCATGACCGTTCATACCTAGGGGTTGAATCTTGCCAAAATTTTGTTGGATCTCTGATTAAACAGATACTTCTTTACCTAAAAATGATTTTGGCAAAAAATCATGAGAAAACTATGAGGCACCTCTAGTTCAAATTTGACCCGCTTCCTACTGAATCGGCGAAAATTTGTCTTTTTCACGAAAGGTGGATAAAATCTTTTCACACCCAAACATTTGGTCAATTGTGCATTAAATATGTCCTAGTATTTTTGAAAAATGATCTCGTACAATTTTGAAACAAATATATGGTAGGTCCTTCACAAAAAAACTCATTTCAGGCACTTGAAAAATGGAAAATGAATTTTTCATACAAGGAAAATGAAAACTTCCTTAATCAACATTGTTTGCCATTCCAATATGCACCCTTGTGCATAATATTAGATCGTTTCAACAAACTATGCCATGAATGTGGCCATAAGATTGACCGTTTGGCTTGAAAGCCATGAATCTTCACACACGACAGCCCATTTTTGAGATCACTTTTTTAAAATAATAATTGTATTACAAGTTTATTATTTTTCCTGGTAACTTGGTCACATATTATGACACAAAACGAAGGTTTTGCATTTTTTTCATGGCCATTTCAAAATGCGGTTGAACGTCGAGCATGACCGTTCATAGCTAGGGGTTGAATCTTGCCAATTTTTGCTGGATCTATGATTAAATAGATACCTGTGTACCTATAAATGATTTTTGGGAAAAATAAGAAGCAAACTATAATGTAGCTGCAATTCAAATTTGACTCGCTTCCATCAGAATCGGCAAAGTTATGTCTTTTTCACGAGAGGTGGATCAAAGCTTTTGACACCCAAACATTTGGTCAATTGTACATTAAATATGACCTAGTATTTTAGAAAAATGATTTGACCCAATTTTAAAACAAATATATGGTAGGTCCTTCACAAAAAAACTCATTTTGGAAACTCAAAAAATGGAAAATGAATTTTCTATCCAAAGAAAATAAAAACTCCCTTAAGCAACATTGTTTGCCATTAAAATATTCACCCTTGTGCACAATATAAAATCATTTGAAAAAACTATGCCATGAATGTGGCCATAAGATTGATCATTTGGCTTGAAAGCCATGAATCTTCAACATGATAGCTCATTTCTGAGAACACTTTTTTTAAATAATTGCCATATTACAAGTTTATTATTTTTCCTGGTAACTTGGTCACATATGGTGACACAACGCGAAGGTTTCGCAATTTTATGATTTTTTTTTGAATTTGTTATGCCCATTTCAAAATTCGGATATTAGCTCTCCGGAGAAGAACCAAGGGTGGCGGCGGCTCCGCGTCGAGAACTTGCAAAACGACTTCTGTTCTGGGATTTCTCCATCACGGGTAAAAATAGGAGCCAAAGTAGGGCATGAGAGGGGCTGGACCCCACCCAGGCGGCTTCCTGGCGCGGCCAGGGGGCAGGCTGCGCCCACAGGTCGCCTGGAGTCCTCGTGAACCCCTTGTGGCCCATCTTCTGGCCCAAGGTTCCTCCCGGTGCGTGGATTTTCTCTATTTTTTATGGGAATTTTCCGGGACGTCTAAATATCCATTTTCCTGCACACAAGAAAACCATACAGGCAGCTCTGCTAAAAAATGCGTCAGTCCGTGTTAGGTTCATTCAAATCATGCAAGAATGAGGCCAAAACAATAGCAAAAGTGTTTGGAAAAGTCTATACGTTTGAGACGTATCAACTTCCCCAAGCTTAGCATATTGCTTGTCCTCAAGAAATTCAGTTCGACGAACTAGACGCGACAAAGAAAACTTGAAAAACTCTTTTGCTTCATCATATGCATATAAGCATGCACTACAAACAAGTCCACGAGTATTGAAGCAATGTTACATGCACGAAGCAATCCTTCGATCATGTGAAGAATTTCAAACAACTAAGAAAGAACAATGTGCAACTGGAAATCATGACAAGATAACAATGCTCATGACTCGGACATACTAGAGTGGTATCTTGCTAGCTCCCAAGAGTGAAGCAAAACATAAATGCACACGCTCCTTCGGAGTTTTTAAAGGAGCTAGAAATAAATACTTCAGAATAAGTAATGTGACAATCATACAGAAGTCAATGTGGTACTTTGGGACAATGCACATTACACTCAGAATGACAATTATGCTCTCTATAGTTGGCGCCTTTTATAAGAAGAGGACGACTCAACAGAAAAGTAAACTGGATAGGCCCTTCATAGAGTGTTGGGGATATTACTTATTGATAACCCGCCCTAGTTGGGCCGGGTCACCAAATCAGGCGATTCATCTAAGCGTGGTTCGGGCCTTGGCCTGGCGAGACCAAAGGTTGTATGGCGGTTTACAACTTCAGGAAGGTTTCCAAGCTTTGGAAGATGGCGACTTAGAGATCGTAAGAGTCAAGGTTTGTAGAAAGGAAAGTACCCTTGTGAACCCTAAGGACTCGACCTGTATATAAAGGCGAGTCCCAGGGAAGAAGAGGGCAGGTTAAAATCATCGAGTACTAGGTTTGGTGAGTTACGCCCTCCTTGTAATCGAAACTCCATCAATACAACTCAAAGCAGGACGTAGGCCTTTACCTCCTCACGAGGGCCGAACCTGGGTAAATCGCCGTCTCACTCCCGTTCAACCCCTTTGAGTCGCCACCAAAGTGCGATGGCTCCAGTACTAAGTCCTTTCACGAGGACATCTGCCGTGACAAAACCACAACAGTTGGTGCCCACCGTGGGGCCTGCGCACGGTGGAATTGAGTTCTCAAAGGGAGCCCTACCAGGGTTTGGGAGCTACGCGATGGGGCTCATGACCCGGAGCCGCCGTGGGAAGTACTACATCAACAACCTGCAATGGGGGGCCGAGGCGGATTCGATCAAATCTGGTTACAGGGTCCCCTTCGGCAAGATCAACGTCTTCATCGGCATGATTGGATCATCCATGCCTGAGCCGGACATCTCCACCGACATCGTCGAGCCGGCCAGGTACGTACGCCCACTAACGACGCCAAATCTGATTCGCCCGGTCTTTGTTGGATTCACGCAGGGATCGAAGGAACCAGAACACTCAGCGACCCAAGAAGCCACACCAGTCAACACTGATGACGAATCATCCATGGGCGATTCAGATTCAATCCGGTCTCTACATGGAGATAGTCTTGGGGGCTTGTCGTTGGCCATGGACCCCGAAGTCCTTGACCGAACCCGCCGCCAGATCGCCATTTACATGGCTGGGGCGACTCAACCCTCGCCAAACCCGGCGGGTGCGGATAGGCATGGCGAGACATCTAGAAGCCCGACCGCTGTCTTGGTGGAATTAGCAGCGGAAATTACAAGGCTTATGGCAACACCCATCACACCGGAAAACCAGGAGGCAGTAAACACGGAATTGGCAAAGCTAAGAGAGGCAGTGGCAAAGGCTCATCGGGATGCCGAGGTGGAGTCCGCCAGGATTGAGACCCGGCAAGCTCAAATTACCGCCGAGAGAACTCGCTTAAATACTGACAACTGGCGGCTCGAAAGACACCAGCGCGCATCTGACGCCGTCCATTAGCGGAGGCACCAAGGTCGCCTACCCCCTGATCTCAACCCGACCCGCCTGTTCGATACTCCGCGAACTCCCGGTTCGGGAGGCGCCCCTGGGGGAGGACCGGGCCAACCTCCTAACCCGCCGGTTTAACCAATTGAGGATCGCATTCCCCGATTCTGGACACCTCAAGGTCACTTTTCCAACCCAGTGGACAACGTCCTTGCTGCAACTCGCCATTTGGAATCTTTTCCGATTCACGGCAGTACTCCTGCTGAGATAGAAGCAAGAAACGCCATTGAGATGTTGAAGACGGTGGTGGTTCAAAACACCCAGTTCTCACATAGCCTCGATAGGTTGCATTCCACTCCCCAGGCGAGTCACACCAGGAGTCGGCCAGAGGACCAATCCGCTGTAAACAGCGGACCGCCACTCATCCCCCAGGACAACCCGCCTGATCATCAAAACCCGCCGGGCCAGGATCTCCCGAACATCCAAATCGCCCCAGTCCCTCTCGTCGGGAGCGATGGACGAGTGGAGGTGCCGTGCTTGGCCCCCGCCCTTCGCAATGAACGAATGCCCAAGTATTTTAAAGGACCAAGAAAGGTGCCTAACTACACCCCAGACCTTGAGCCGGCGTCATGGGTCGAGAGTTATGAAATCGCCATGGACATGCTCGACGTAAACGAAGCAGTTTGCGCCAGATACTTCACAATGATGCTCGAGGGGTCAGCACGTACTTGGTTGAAAAAATTACCCCCCAACTCCATCCAGACCTGGGCTGAATTGAAAGAGCGCTTCATCAAAAACTTCCGAGGAACGTGCAAGCGTCCAATGACGATTGTCGATCTGCAGCACTGCGTTCAGTGCCCCGATGAATCGGCCCACCACTGGTCACGGTGGGTCACGGAAATTATCCATTCATCAGACGGTATTATGGCGGCTCGGGCTGTGTTGATCCTCGAGCAGAATTGCCACTACGAACCCACAGTGCAGAAGTTGGGGCGACTCAAGCGAAAGGTCCCAGACATGGGGGAGCTAATGGATACCCTCACTAGATACGCTGAAGCGGACGACACCAAAGATCCCGGTGAGGACGGTAAAGCTAACTCGCCAAATAAGGGCGAGTCATCCAAAAATCATACCCGGTTCCAGGGACGTAACCGCCACAATCAGGGAGCCAATGGCAAGAGAAGACAGCAAAAGGAATCTTCGGATTTAGTTGCCAATACCAACACCAACAATGGCAACTAATGCCAGAAGAAAAACAGGGGTTACAGTGGTAAGAAGCCGCGTAACTATGTAGAGTTACTCAAGGGCCCTTGCCCGCACCATGCCATGGCAGACGGACCGGCGACTCACTCCTGGGAGAACTGTTTCGTGATGCGGGAGTTTCGGGCGGAGGCAATCAAGAAAGGCCAAAATGATGACCCGGACCAACGGCAGGAACAGTTTGCTGCACCCAACCAGCGTCAGAACCCCTTTGGCGGTTTTCCCGAACCGGGGGCTCGGGGGGGCTCGCAGCCGAGCGGCGACAATATCCGGTGCATCACTAGCGGCGGTATAACCCGCCCGGAGCTTTTCAGCAACCGCCCCCACAGGGGGCTTCGCAGGGTCAGGATGACAACGGGGGCTTTCGCAACAACCCCAAATAGTTAAGCAATGGGCAGTACCACGTTTTCACCACCAATGCTTGCAGGCATGATAAAAAGGTGAGTCACCGGGCGTACAGTGTGTCTGAGCGGGCACTTCCCAGGTACCTTCACTGGTCCGAGCAGACCATATCATGGAGTAGGGAGGACCATCCGCCAAGAGTTGACAATCCTGGCGACTTGGCGTTGGTCGTAGCTCCCCAAGTTGGGGGGTACACCCTATCGAAGGTACTAATGGATGGTGGCAGCAGCATTAATATCTTGTACTTTGACACTTTCCAAAGGATGAACCTATTGGAAAAGGATTTGATGCCTTCAACCACGGTTTTCCACGGAATCGTCTCGGGCAAGTCGGCGTACCCCATAGGCCGAGTCAGACTCACAGTTGCATTTGGAACGGCATATAACTACAGGAGTGAGTCGCTGATGTTTGAGGTGGTCAAATTGAAAAGTCCCTACCATGCGCTATTTGGGCGGCCGTCTTATGCCCGGTTCATGAATCGCCCATGCTATGTTTACCTTAAGCTCAAGATGCCTGGTCCTAAGGGACCCATCACGGTTGATGGTGATAGAAGGATTGCAAAGGAATGTGAAGAAGGGGACGCGGCTTATGCGGAAGTCGCCTGCGCTCCAGAGGAGCTCAAATATCATCGGGCCAATGTTGATCCGGCTGACATGTCACCCTTAAAGAAACCAACAACGGATGCTGAGTCGCCCCTCAAGTTCAAACCAACGGATGACACAAAACGGTTGATTTCGTTCCTGGCGATTCATCCAAGCAGTTCACCATTGGGACGGGTCTGGATCCCAAATAGGAAAGCACGCTCATCGAATTCATCCGTGAGAATCGGGACATCTTCGCATGGAAACCTTCTGACATGCCTGGTGTGCCGAGAGAATTCGCTGAGCACCATCTTAATGTTGACCCAAAGGCAAAACCTATCCAGCAGTATCTTCGTAGATTTAACGGGGAACGGCGCAAGGCAATCGGGGAAGAGGTTGCCCGTCTCTTAGCCACCGGATTCATCGTGGAAGTTTCCACCCCAAATGGTTGGCTAACCCGGTCTTGGTACTCAAGAAGAATGGTACCTTCCGTATGTGCATTGATTACACGGACCTCAACAGAGCTTGTCCGAAAGACCCTTTCGCTTTTCCCCGCATCGACCAGATTATTGACTCGGTGGCGGGATGCGAACGTTTGTGCTTTTTGGACGCCCACTCTGGATATCACCAGATCAAGATGGCTGTGGAGGATCAAGAAAAAACAGCTTTTATAACCCCCTTTGGGGCTTTTTGCTATGTGTCCATGCCGTTTGGGCTCAAGAGTGCAGGGGCGACTTATCAGCGCTGCATCTAGAATTGCCTCCGCAGCCAAATCGGGCACAACGTTCACACCTATGTCAACGACATTGTGATCAAAACCCGCCAGGGGGAGACGCTACTGGAGGATCTCAAGGAAACTTTCGATAATCTGCGGGTGTATCAGATGAAGCTGAATCCCACCAAGTGTGTTTTTGGTGTTCCTGCAAGGAAATTGTTGGGCTTCCCGGTGTCTGAGCGTGGAATTGAAGCTAACCCGGACAAAATCGAAGCAGTTACGTCCCTTGGAAAACCGGCAAATGTTAACCAAGTCCAACGAATGGCGGGTCACATTGCGGCTTTAAGTCGCTTCGTAAGCCGCCTAGGAGAAAAGGCGATTCCCCTTTAATAATTACTAAAGAAATCTGACCATTTTGTTTGGACAAATGAAGCAGACGAAGCTTTCGAAGCCTTGAAACGGCAACTGGTTAACCCACCGGTCTTGGCCGCCCCGACTGAGAAAGAGCCCATGCTTCTGTATATTGCGGCAAACTCTAAAGCAGTAAGTGTGGCGTTGGTCGTTGAAAGGAAGGAGGAAGGGAAGGAATACCCACTGCAGCGCCCGGTGTATTTTATCACCGAAGTGCTAACTCTTTCCAAGCAACGGTACCCACATTGGCAGAAGTTAGTGTATGGGGTGTTTATGGCGAGTCGGAAGCTTAAGCATTATTTCCAAGAGCATCCCATCACGGTGGTTAGTTCCGCCCCCCTCGGGGACATCATCCAGAATCGGGAGGCAACAAGGCGGATTGCCAAGTGGGCGATTGAACTTGGGCCGCATCACAGACGATACACCCCTCGCACAACCATCAAATCTCAAGCCTTAGTTGATTTCGTCAATGACTGGACGGAGTTGCAAGAGGTAAATTCTGTTATGTCCTTCGACTCATGTTTCCGTGCACGAACAATGCTGCGGAATATGAAGCTTTGCTTCACGGTTTGCGACTCGCCAAGGAGATGAATCTTACGCAGGTCAGATGTTTTGGCGACTCCGATCTGGTAGCACAGCAAGTTTCAGGCACTTGGGATTCTCGAGACCCTGTGATGGCGGCTTACCGAAGAGCTCTATCCGATGTGGCGGGTCATTTCCATGGCTATCAGGTTGATCACATTGATCGACGCCTTAACGAGGCAGCTGACACCCTTTCACGCCTTGGTTCCCAGCGAAAACCAGTTCCCCCCAATGTTTTTCTAGATATTTTGCATAATCCCTCCGCGAGTTTGCCGTCGGAGGAGGAGTTGGCGATACCAGATCCTGAGTTTCAATTCATGACGGCTCTCCACGTCATGCCGGATTGGGTTCTTCCCTATCTGGCCTATCTCGCCCGGGGCCAGTTACCAACACACGAAGTTTCGGCCCGCCAAATTGTTCGACGGAGCAAATCCATGGTGATCATCGATGGCGAATTATATAAGCGGAGTGCCTCTGGAGTTTTTCAACGATGCGTTTCCTCCGAAGAAGAATGCATAATCCTAAATGACATTCATTCCGGAAATTGTGGGCATCACGCCATGTCACGCCCTTTGGTTTCAAAGGCATTCCGTCATGGTTTATTTTGGTTGACGGCTCATGCAGATGCAGAAGAGATAGTTCGTCGATGCGAGGGTTGCCAGTGTTATGGACGGCAGGCTCATGTGCCGGCTCAAGAACTAAGAATGATTCCCATCACTTGGCCTTTCGCGTCTGGGGGTTAGACATGGTTGGCCCCTTTAAAAGGTCATCCAACAAGAAAACCCATTTGCTGGTGGCGGTTGATAAGTTCACCAAGTGGGTCGAGGCAGAACCTATCGGAACTTGCGATGCGGAGACGGCGGTCAAATTCTTGAAAAAGTTGTTCTTCCGGTTTGGATATCCACACAGTATCATTACTGATAATGGCACTAACCTGTCTCAAGGGGCGATGTAGGAGTTTTGCCGTCGAGAGCATACCCGGCTTGATGTTTCTGCGGTTGCTCACCCGCAATCTAATGGGCAGGCGGAACGGGCGAATCAGGAAGTTTTATGGGGAATCAAGCCCCGACTCATGGTTCCCTTGGAAAAAACCCCGGGATGTTGGGTTGAAGAGTTTCCTTTAGTGCTATGGAGCATCCGGACTACCCCGAACCGGTCCACGGGTTTTACCCCTTTCTTTCTGGTCTATGGAGCAGAAGTCGTTCTTCCCACTGACATAAGGCATGACTCGCCTAGAGTCGCCGCTTATGTGGAACAGGACAACGTACTGGCGCGTCAAGACTCTTTGGACGCCTTCGAGGAGGCACGTGACTTGGCTGCGGCCCGTTCAGCCATCTATCAGCAGGATCTACGGCGTTATCACAACCGTCGGGTCAAGAGCCGAACCTTTCAGGAAGGCGACTTAGTGCTTTGGTTGATACAGGATCGTGCTGGCATGCATAAGTTGTCACCACCATGGGAAGGACCGTTCGTCGTGAGCAAAAATCTTCACAACGGCTCTTACTATCTGGTGGATCTCCGGCCTAGCCGGCCAACCACGGAGGCTGAGTCGACTCGCCCCTGGAATATTGCCCACTTGCGGCCTTACTACACTTGAGCTTTTAAGCTCTGCATTTTGTAAGTTTTTCGGTTCTTATTATAAAGCAATAAAATTAAAACGCCTCCCGACTTGGGGGCTTCCGCTCATTGAGATCAATTTTATTATCCTCTCGCGACCTTATGAGCCGACGAAACTATTATCTTGGGTGGCGCTTGAGCTTTTTGAGTCGCCCTATCCTGTCGCGACCTTATGAGCCGACGAAACTGCTATCTTGGGTGGCGCTTGAGCTTTTTGACTCGCCCTATCCTGTTGCGACCTTATGAGTCGACGAAACTGCTATCTTGGGTGGCGCTTGAGCTTTTTGACTTTCCCTATCCTGTCGCGACCTTATGAGCCGACGAAACTGCTATTTTGGGTGGCGCTTGAGCTTTTTGACTCGCCCTATCCTGTCGCGACCTTATGAGCCGACGAAACTGCTATCTTGGGTGGCGCTTGAGCTTTTTGACTCGCCCTATCCTGTCGCGACCTTATGAGCCGACGAAATCGTTATCTTGGGTGGCGCTTGAGCTTTTTGACTCGCACTATCCTGTCGTGACCTTATGAGCCAACGAAACTTCTATTTTGGGTGGCGCTTGAGTTCTTTTTGACTCGCCCTATCCTGTCGCAACCATATGAGCCGACGAAACTTCCTGGCACTGCCGCAAGGTTTTTCAGACTTTTTTCTGATTCGCCTCAAAATATATTTTTTTGGGGCGACTGCTATTTGCTATCACTTATTATTCATTGAGATGGTTTCACATATGTTTTTCAAGCTTAGAACAGGTTGATGATCAAAATCACTCTATCCATGGCGGATTAAGTATCATAAAAAAGCCTCAAACGGCGGATCAAGTATTTCAAAACGCCTTAAGGGCGACATAAGGGTTCTTTTAAAGGTATCACAAAAGCAGTATCGATTCTTAAAGGAGACCTATTACATGGCTCTCATGGCCAATTCAATGAAATTTTATTCTGCTGACGCCCTTGGATCAGTCTGCTACGAGCTTTGGCCAACATCAATCTGCAAGTCGCCCAGTACCCAGTTACACTTGGACAGACCGGCAAATTCATCTTCATCGGTCGGGATTGATGAAAGATCCGCGTCCAAGTCAAAAGGATCCTTGGGTCGCCACGGAGTTAAGCTGGTCGTCACAAAGGTTGGCGGGTTGACCTTCTTGTTCTTATTATCATAGGCGGCCTAGTACTTTGACAAGTCCAGGCTTGCAGCAAGCTGAGTCGCCGCCAGACGGGAGTCCTTGACAACACGCTGGTAGTGCTCTTCTGTGAATTCTGACCCATCATCCTTGAGTTGAGGAAAGCCCGCCGCTACTTCTTCTGGGTTGATCTCTCGAGCGTATGCTAAGCATCGACTCAGCATAGTCAGCACTCCTTTCCGGGCGGCTGACCGAGTTAACTCGCCAATCTGGGGAGGAAGCGTGGATAGGCAGCCAAGCATCTTTTTTGTTGATGTTATAGGCTCCTTGGCGCCCATCACTGCTTTCACAGTCAGTACACTGCCGGTGTATAGCTGTGTCAGCGTGTAAATTGCCTTCAGTGTCAGGACGCAATCATCCTGAAGGTTGGCGGCTCTCGGACCTGTATAAGGGGTAATGATAATCAGCGACTCAGATAAGAGTTATGTGTTTAAAAAGGTCAAGAGTTAGTATTTAACCAAAGACGGCTTGCGCCATGTTTGAGATATGTCGTTTTAAACCGGACAGCTCTTGTTGCACAGTAACCAGCTTGGCTTAAGCCTTTTCTGCTCGCTTTGTTGAAGCATCTTGGTCAGCTTGAGCCCTTTTTAAATCGGCTTTTAGTTTTTCCATCTCAGCTAAGACCAGTTGATACTTCTCCTCTGATTTGGCCCAGGCATCCTGCTGATCAGATAAACTTTTCTTCAAGTCGCCAAGTGCTGATTCAGTCTGGATAAGACATTCCTGTTGAAGCATATGGTTAAGGGGCAAGTCTGAGAACTATTGCAAGCAACATCCCTGACACTTGGGGGCTAATGTATAATTTTTTCAGACAAAGTTATACTGCATCAAGGCCCGGCTCATCATTTTACTGGTACCAGTGATAATTACAGCGTCCGGGTACCAGTGATAATTACAGCGTCCGGGTCTTCTGCTGTTGTCAATGGACTTGGCGGCTTGGGGGCACCCATTGTTTCCTTTGGAGAGCTAGGGAGATCCACTTGATCCTCAGGTTTGTCTTGGTCCGGGTTATCTTGGATCGGCGCCGGCTCTTTGATAGGCTCCGAGATTGTGATGGGAGTTGACCCGCCAGTTTTCCTTTTCTTCGCCTATGCCCTGAAAGAGGAAAGAGGCGCGTTTAAGGACTGAAAGTTTATCACCATCAGATTCAAAGTAAAAATTATCAAAAGACTTACCCAGGGACACGGATCATTGGCGGAAGTGCTGACATTACTGAGTCGCCAGATGTAGGAGGAGAATTCTGCAAGAGTTATACGTCAAAGATATAAGCGGGTTACAAATGCAATCCAAAGAGACATGAAGAAGTGTTGTTAAAGGATACCTCATTTGGCCTTTTCTTGTTCCTTGTTGGGAAACCGGACACCAGATCACCGGAATGACTTTGGGTCTTCCGATTTGAAGTGTATTGTTCTTTCTTCAGAAGAAAATTTTGGTCCAAACAAGCATTTGGATGTGAGAAGGGAACTTTCCCACAAATTCGCCTGGCCGACTTAGGTGGAGAAGGAGATGAATCGGAGGAAACAGAAATTACCTCTACGGAATCCTCCTGGCTTTCGTTGTCTTCATTCTATTCAAAAGATGCAGAGGTATAAATACAAAATTAACAGTAATGGATGGCGAGTTAAGAGAAGATAGGTTTTTACCTCCGAAGGTGCGTCGCCGACTTGGGATTCATCGGCCTCGGATGGTTCGGTCACATCAGCTTTGCCCTTGCCCTTGGTTTTCTTCTTTGGGGGCGGCCTAGCTTTCTTCATGGATGGCTTTTTGGGCTTCCTGGACCAAAATTTATCACCTTTGTGAAAAGGCATAGGTTATAAGAGGCCATAATTCGAATGAGATATGAGAAGTAACAGACAAAAGGCGGGTTAAAGTTGCTTACCTTGGGTGCCGGATTAATCTTGCAGAAGGGTTTGAGACCTATTTGGCCGCATTTTCCCGCAGGCTCGCCGGTCAGCTTCTTGATGATGGTGACAATATCACTTTCCGTTAGAGCCGTGCGGAAGTAGCATTGAGGATGATCTAGAGTGCCGTCAAATTCACACATTAACCCGTCCCGACGACTTAAAGGGAGGATGCGCCATTCGACCCAACAACGGATCAAGTCAACCCCAGTAAGGCCGTTGTTTGTGAAAGATCTTAACTCGGACAATACTGGGATAAAATCTGATTCCTCCTCTGCGGCGAGGTCTCTTGACAATAAAACCAAGACTCACCCCAGCCTTTGGGGTGACTTGGCATGGCGAGTGACGGAAATGGGCTATCCCTGCGGCGCTGAACGTTTACACCGCCGTGCTCTAGGCTGGGGCCGTTGTGAAATTCTGTTTGGCGATTTAAGTGGAAGAAATACGAGAATAAGGGAACTGAGGGTTCCATCTGCAAGTAAGCCTCACAAAACACCTGGAACTGGCATAGGTTGCTTATCGAATTGGGCCCTTGATCCTGGAGGCGGACATTCATGAAAGCCATGGCATCTCTGAGGAACTTCGATCCAGGCGGCTTAAAACCCCGCTCAAGATATTCAACGAAAACAACTATTTCCCCTTCTTTGGGATTGGGGATTTCCTCTCCGAACCTGGTACGCCAACCGATAACATCCTGATGGTCCAAATTTCCCGTTTTCACATAATCCTCTAGTATGGCATCATTGACCTTGGTAGGGAGCCAGTCACTTTTGAAGACGGCGCCCATGCTACAAAGGGATAAAGTACGGGTGAATTGACATGCCAAAACAGCTATTGTAAGAGGTGAAGCGATTTCATTTGACTCACCAAGAAATTTGTCCACTAGCTGAGGAAATTCTTTGATCCGCCAATGAAAGCCCGGGTCAGGTTGCTATGGCGACTTACGAAGCTTTGACTACTTAAAGGAGCGGTGTTTCAAGGCGCCAGAGGCATTTATCCAAAAAATGGCGAAGTATGAAGACTACAAACAGTTTTCACATAACGAGCAGTAGATTATGGATCTACTGGACAGCTGGAAATAAATGCGGAAAATAACCGGATACGGCAACCTACGACCAAGATGGGATAATGCTGTTGATTTGGTGAAGTACTACTCGAAGTGTGCAAATCGAGAGCGGACAAATGGGGGTATTAGAGACATTGGTTTTCTCATCGTCATCGATATCAACTAATCAGGAACAAGTAACAACTATTCGGGAAAGCGCCAAGAACATGGCAGTGATGAACTTCGAAAGAGAATGGGGATCTGCTCTTGAATGAACGGAAACCTAACCTAGTTGATTCGGCTGGAGATGTCGACGGCGATGAAGGCTTCCGGATGGGCGCGAAAACCTCGGTCGGCGGCGAAGTATTCGGCGGCGACGAAGTGTTCGGCAGCGACGATGTGGTCGACGACGACGAGACGGTCGATGACGGCGAACCGCTCGGCCGCGGTGAAATGCTTGGCAGCAACAAGGTCCTCGAGCGGCACCAAAAGTTTTCGGACGACGGCGAGAACCACGGTTGGTGGCGGAGCTCGCGGAAGACGATGAGGGTTTTCGCTGCGACAATGGGGAGAAAAGGCGACAAGACTGGTGGGTGGAATGCTCCCAGTCTTGTCCCCCACCTATTTAACAGGCAGGCGCTGTAATCGAGGCGCCACGAGCGGGAACCGCCAAAGGATAAAGATTCGCCATGATGGCGCTCCAAATTTTTTGGGATAACGATACCAAGGGATCCGTTGGGATTACGTCATTATCTTTTCCGGAATTCAAGGGATAAGAATATACCAACGAGAAATGGTTTGGTGATTTAAGTTTTTCTGCAACAGATGGCGGGTTAAGTTCATGGCGTATGGAAGAGGATGAAAAATGAATCGCCCTTAACTGAGCGAGAATATTAGCATGAAGAAAATTCAAGTCAATCTCGGCCTAATGTTGGGGATATTACTTATTGATAACCCGCCCTAGTTGGGTCGGGTCAACAAATCAGGCAATTCATCTAAGCGTGGTTCGTGCCTTGGCCTGGCGAGGCCAAAGGTTGTATGACGGTTTACAACTTCCGGAAGGTTTCCAAGCTTTGGAAGATGCCGACATAGAGATCGTAAGAGTCACGGTTTGTAGAAAGGAAAGTACCCTTGTGAACCCTAAGAACTCGACCTATATATAAAGGCGAGTCCCAGGGAAGAAGAGGGCAGGTTAGAAATCATCGAGTACTAGGTCTCGCGAGTTACGCCCTCCTTGTAATCGAAACTCCATCAATACAACTCAAAGCAGGACGTAGGCCTTTACCTCCTCACGAGGGGCCGAACCTGGGTAAATCGCCGTCTAACTCCCGTTCAACCCCTTTGAGTCGCCACCAAAGTGCGATGGCTCCAGTACTAAGTCCTTTCACGAGGACATCTGCCGTGACAAAACCACGACATAGAGGGAAGCATTGATTTGCAGAGGTGCCAGAACTTGAAATTTTAAAACAGAGATAAATCAAAATTGTGTGTGGTATGCTTTCATTGTCAATGTAACAACTAAGAGATCTCAATATCTTCCATGCTAAATACATTATAGGCGGTTCCCAAACAAAATAATAAAGTTTTTACTCCCTCTCCACCAATCGATCACACTCCACGATGGGCCGAATCCACGGGTACCGTCCGTACAAAAAACAATCCTGGGTGAGTTTTGTTTCATTAAATTTCATTTGACTTTGAGCATGGAACTGGGCATCCCGGTTACCAGCCACTTTCTCGTGAATGATAGTGAATCAACACATATCTTGAGAATAACCCACTTAGCATGGAAGATACTGAGAGCCCCTAGTCACTACATGAGTGATTCGGTCATACAAAACAAAATATTTATTTGAAAATGTAGAATACGACACATGCAAATTTACTTAGGACGGCACATAAATACCGCATATAGGTAGGTATGGTGGACTCATATGGCGCAACTGGTTCAAGGATTTTGGATAAACAAAAAGTCAGTCCGCTTAGTACAGTCGAAGGCTAGCAAAATACGGGGAAGCGACCAACTAGATAGCAATAACGGTCATAATCATGCAGAGCGGGAATGCAACATTGAATGGGGCACGAAAGTGATATAACAATTCTGAAATAAAAATATCATCAAGGCTTGATAGACTTCTAGCCATAAACATGTGTAAGCATGTGCCAAGTCAATCCAAAAACTCTCCGAAGGGAAATACCACTCCAATATGCCAAACCATGAACAATGCAATGCATACAAATCATTTCGATAACACATTATGCACTCCAGCTATTTGATACTAGTCACAAAGAAAGCATGAACTACTCGGAAAGCATTGTAAATATAGCACTATGTCTCTACAAGCTGGTCTCTATATCATAAGTACAGACATATATACAAAAGTAGAAACAAATAGAGTTCATACAGGCTTTCCTTGTTGCATCCCCTCCGTCGATCTTCGTCATTATTGCATCGTCACTTGCACGATCGAATGTAGAAAGATGTAATCAAGTGCAATTGCAACCATGGACGTGAGCTGAACTCTGTAAACAAAGCAAACTAAAGAGAGAAAAGAAATATTTTTGGGTTTTCCATAGGTTTAAACGAAAGCAAAAGAAAAGAGAAATATTTTTGTTGTTTTTGCAAAGAAAGAGCAAAGAAGAACGGGCAAAAAGTCCAAAAATATTAAAAAGGAAACCATGGATGATACAATGAAAGGGGAGAAGGGTACGTACTCCCCCAAGCTTAGGCTTTTGGCCTAAGTTGAGCTTGGCTACTGCGGGCTCTAGGAGCTCCCTTCGGCTCCGGAGTGGTACGGGTGGCTCCAAGAATCATACGAGGCCTCGGGTGCATACGCTGATGCCCGGCTAGCCTCTCAAGAAGAAGACTCTTCTTCCTCGGGAACAACCCCCTCCATGGGGTTGTGGAACTGCTGCTGGATCACGCACTCGTCCAGCTCAATCAAGGTGAAGGACCATCCGTTACTGCTAGTGTAATCAAACAAAAGTGGTGCAGGTAGACGGATCTCGCGAGTAGTAAGCTCGCCAAACCTCATAATATAAAAAAGGTTACCAAACTCAGAAGTCCTAGTAACAAACTCATACCTCATCATAGTGGTAAGATCAAAGCTTATGAATGAAAAAGGCGTATCATCCGTGCTACAGTGCGCCCGAGGTGCTCGAGGATAAGCGTGGCATAAATGCCACCAAAGTGAGGCCCTTTGCCGCTGTTGGAGACGATGCGACGAGCAATCGAAGCACCAATATTATATGTGTTATATCCTATGAGGGAAGCTGCCAAGATAGCCAGATCCGGAGCTGAAATGTTGCTCGATTTGTCACGGGCTAACACCCCTCGAGCAATATAGTATGTGAAATACCTGATTTGGGGGAACAAGATGTTGGAGATCTTTCCCCGATTAATGTCTCACGGATCTTTGCTGCAAAGGGAAGCGAATAGGGATTTCAGCTCGTAGGGCTGAATTTTCATTTTGGTCGTATTCCCGACATTCCGCACACCTATAACGTCACAAAATTCTGCCAAAGACATGGTAAAAACATCCTCATATAATCTGAATTCAATCATGGAAGTTTTATCATTATATCTAAACCAATTGACAAAATAATAGGTGAGTTTTGGATATTGTTGCATATGTCGTGTTAAGAGAGGTGTCAAACCTGCAGCTGCACAGAGGTTATCAAGCTCATCCTTAATACCTGCTGCCGTAAGGAAATGTGAACACGGGTATGCCATGACACGTGCCGTGTCCGTCTCATGGAGCAACTCCGGTGGCACGATATCATCACTGTAACTTGTCCTCATAGTGGAAGATGAAGGTGCAGCTCTAGTTAGTCTGTCGGTAGGTTCGGGCTTCTTCTTCCCAAGCCATCCTTTTGCTTTTCCAAACAAACTCATTTCTGAATTTTTTGATGCATAACAAAAATGAAGGTTTAAGCAAAAATGAGTTGGAGCAAACTATTCTACTCACTTCCCTGATGCATAAGCTTGCATGAAAACATCATAAATGAATTCCTAAACATGCATGCAAGCTCATACGAATAGCACCAAGAACTCTAAAATACTCACAAATAAGACTACCAATCAAAATTCTAATTGGAGGAGTGGAGGAGTCACATACCAAGGAGGAAATGCTCAAATTCTCAATGCAAATGATGGATTGTAGAGAGAGGTCTAAATTTGCCACCAAGAACAGCAAGAACTCGACCTCCACGAGAAAAATCGGGATTTTTACAGTAAGAGAGAGAGGAGTGAGGAAAAAGTACCTGAAAAGGGGACCAGGTGTGCGCAGGCGACCTGTGGGTGCGGCCAGGGGCAGGCCACGCCAGCTGGCCGCCTGGACCAGGGGTGCCCCCCTGGTTGGCCCTAGGTGCCCCTACCTCTATTTTTTATGAAACTTTTTATTATGATTTTTCTGGAATTTTTCTGACAACTTCACTTTTGAATTTTTTTTGAAATACCGATACTGCAAAACTTCCGAAAAGCTCGAAACAATGGTTAAACATATGAAGCTTCAAAAACATAAAACTTTGGTACATCAAGGAGGATGAGAGATAAAGGAAATGAAAACATAACAAGCTTCTCTTTTTACTCATATAAAACATATTTGTTGGCAAGGTTGATCAAGTCTTACTAGCAAATAGGTGTTATATCGAGCAAAAAGTTTCACTTCTTATAAAGCAATCATTGTACCTTTATTTTAATGGATATTGTCCGCACCATAATGGTTTTGTATTTGTGGTGCACATGTAGAGGACAATCCCACTCTCCAACCTTCACGGTCTTGATATTCTCAATATAATTCAGGCCATGCCTTTTATCAATCTACTTCGGAAAATATACCGTGTGCTCCTTCTCATTAACATTGAAGGTCACCTTTCCTTTATTGCAATCAATAATAGCACATGCGGTGTTAAGAAAAGGTCTACCAAGAATGATATACATGCTCCCATCCTCGGGCATGTCAAGCACAACAAAGTCAGTAAGGATCAAGCAATTAGCAAGTTCAACAGGAACATCCTCACAAATACCAACAAGAACGGCCGTTGACTTATCAGCCATTTGAAGAGAGATATATGTAGGGATTAGTTTATCTAAAAAAGCCTTTTGTAAAGAGAGAAAGGCATAACATTCACTCCTGCACCAAGATCACATAAACCAGTTCTCACATAACTATTCTTTATGGAGCAAGGAATGGTGGGTATACCTGGATCACCAAGCTTCTCAGGAATCTTACCAGTGAAAGAGTAATTAGCAAGCATAGTAGATATTGCCTCATTATGAACTTTTCTTTTATTAGTAACAATATCTTTCATATATCTCGAGTATGGAGGCAAATTAATAGCATCAGTCAAAGGAATTTGAAGAAAAAGAGGTTTCATCCATTCACAAAATTTATTGTAATGCTCTTCTTTGGTTTTGAAAGACTTACCCGGGAAGGGCATTGATTTTTGTGCCCATGGTTCTCTTTCCTTCCCATGTCTTCTTGCAACAAAGTCTTCTCTAATATACCTCTTGCGCTTGTCGGGTGCTTCTTCTTCTCATACCTCGGGAGGATCATTCTTCTCATTATCTTTATCAGGTTCAGCATCGGAAATAGATATACTATTAGGATCAACAATAGGTTCTTCATCAATTATGGGATCATTGGAGTTGTCAGCTTCCTTGTGTTTCTTCTTCTTCTTCGGGGAACTGACAACGTCTCCTTGCAATTGAGAATCTTGCTCGATCCTCTATGGAAGCCCCTCCGGATAGAGAGGGTCCTCGGTGTGTGTACCACCTCGGGTCTTTATACCATATGCTTGCGTATCAACTTGTTTGGCATTGTTAGCAAGCAAATCTTTTTGCACATTAGAAGTTTGTTCAAGCTAAGTTTGAACCGTATGAAAATGCTTAACAAGACCTTTAATATCATTAACAGTTCTACTTAAAAACATCAAGCAAACTTTTGATAGCTAGGGAATTATCATGCGATTGGCTTTGAATCCTCTCATTAAAGTTACTTTGCTTGACAATGAAATTATCAAGCTGATCTAAACATTGATCAGGAGGCTTACTATGAGGGACGTCACTTGCTTTGAATCCTAAAAGAGAGTGTACCTCTACCATAGGTGGGTGAGTGCATTACTAGGGAAAACCCTAGTAGTAGCGCAGGAAATATGCGTAGCAGTAGCACTGGATCGAGCGCTACTGCTATCGCGCTACAGCTAAAACCTAGTGGTAGCGCAGGTATGGGCAGCGCTACTGTTAAGTAGTATTAGCAGTAGCTCTTCCCTACCCAGCGCTACCGCTAACTATAGTAGTAGCGTTTGCCCTTAGTAAGCGTTGCTGCTAAGCAGCGCTACTGCTAAATTTCACTGCTTTCACAGATTTTCACCCTCTATGTATTTGTGATGTATTTATACATATTCTATACAATAGTTTCATCACATCATATTAAACATACACTATTCTCACATATCATAGACATACAATAATCTTGTCATACATCATCATCATCATTCAACACAAAATATCATCACATAATCTCGAAAATAGCGATACATTAGTGTGATCATGTCATGTCTCAAATAAGTGCAACTGCATGGTCATGGCACACCCACAAGTTTCATCATCTCTATCTACAACATGATGTAGAAGAGAAGAGCGATCAACATGAGGAAGAGCGCGACTATGTAGTACCGGCGGTCCCGCCCCTGCTCATGTTGGAGTGTCCACCTGAAGTAAGTACTTTCCGCTTCAGCTCTGGTGTCGAACCCTCTGTGGGTAGCACCCGGGTACCTGTGCACCTGGGCCTGAGCGGCTGGCCAGTGGTCGTAGACTCCTGGAACCCTCCCAACGTACACGACATAGTAGTCCTTCACGATCTCTAATCTAGGTACGTGCTGCCTCTTGAGCTTGCGTTGGGTTTCCCTTGAAGAGGAAAGGGTGATGCAACACAGGAGCAGTAAGTATTTCCCTCAATTTGAGAACCAAGGTATCAATCCAGTAGGAGAATCGATCCAAGTGTCCAGAGTACCTGCGTAAACACAAACGAGCTTGCACCCAACGCTATAAAGGGGTTGTCAATCCCTTCAAGATTAATTGCAAATTGAGATCTGAAGCTGGAAAGTGCAACGAAGTAAAAGTGGAAGGCTGAAAATATGGTGTGAAGTAGACCCGGGGGCCATAGTGTCCACTAGAGGCTTCGCTCAAAATAGCAAATATTACGGTGGGTGAACAAATTACTTTCAAGCAATTGAAAGAACTGCGCAAAGTCACGACGATATCTAAGGCAATGATCATACATATAGGTGCTACGGCGACAGAGATCTTCTGTCGTCTCTTGAGCTTGCGTTGGTTTTTTCCTTGAAGAGGAAAGGGCAATGCAGCACAGGAGCAGTAAGTATTTCCCTCAGTTTGAGAACCAAGGTATCAATCCAGTAGGAGAATCTCGTCAAGTCTAGAGTACCTACACAAACACAAAAGAGCTTGCACCCAACGCTATAAAGGGGTTGTCAATCCCTTCAAGATTGATTGCAAAGTGAGATCTGAAGGCGGAAAGTGCAACGAAGTAAAAGTGCAAGGCTGAAAATATGATGTGAACTGGACCTGGGGGCCATAGTGTTCACTAGAGGCTTCTCTCAAAATAGGAAATATTGCGGTGGGTGAACAAATTACTATTGAGCAATTGATAGAACCGCGCATAGTCATGACGATATCTAAGGCAATGATCATACATATAGACATCACGTCCGAGACAAGTAGACCGATACTTTCTGCATCTAATACTATTACTCCACACATCGACCGCTATCCAGCATGCATGTAGTGTATTGAGTTTGTGACGAACAGAGTAACGCCTTAAGCAAGATGACATGATGTAGAGGGATAAACTCAAACCAATGATGAAAACCCCATCTTTTTACCCTTGATGGCAACAACATGATGCGTGCCTTGCTACCCCTTCTGTCACTGGGTGAGGTCACCACACGGTATCAACCCAAAACCAAGCACTTCTCCCATTGCAAGAATCATAGATCTAGTTGGCCAACAAAACCCACAACTCGAAGAGAATTACAAGGATATGAAATCATGCATAAGAGAGATCAGAAGAAACTCAAATAAGATTCATAGATAATCTGATCATAAATCCACAATTCATCGGATCTCGACAAACACACCGCAAAAGAAGATTACATCGGATAGATCTCCATGTAGATCATGGAGAACTTTTTATTGAAGATTCAAGAGAGAGAAGAATCCATCTAACTAGTAGCTATGGACCCATAGGTCTGTGGTGAACTACTCACCCATCATCGGAGAGGTCATGGTGTTGATGAAGAAGCCCTCCGTATTCGAATCCCCCCTCCGGCAGGGCACCAGAACGTGCCCCAGATGGGATCTTGCGGAAGCTTGCGTCGGCGGAAAAGTACTTTCGATGATCTCTTGATTTTTTGTGAGATTTTAGGGAATATATTGGCGTAAGACCTAGGGCAGAGGTGGCCCAGCGAGTCCACAAGTCTGGGAGGCGCGGGCCCCCCTAGCCGCGGCTAGAGGGCTTGTGGGGTCCCTGCTTCCTGATCTTCTTCTGTTTCAGAAAATATCTTTTTGGAAGTTTCGTTCCATTTGGACTCCGTTTAAAATCCTCCTCTGAAAGGTGTCAAAAACATGGAAAAAACGGGAACTGGCACTTGGCACTGAGTTAATAAGTTAGTCCCAAAAAGATATAAAAGTCATACAAAACATCCAAAGTTTGACAAGATAATAGCATGAAACCATCAAAAATTATAAATACGTCGGAGACGTATCAAGCATCCCCAAGCTTAACTCCTGCTCGTCCTCGAGTAGGGAAGTGATAAATGAATGAATTTTTGATGTGGAATGCTACCTAGCATAGTTGTACTTTGTAACTTATTTTACATGGCATGAATATTCAGATCCGTACGATTCAAAACAATAGTTTGCTATTGACATGAAAACAATAATACTTCAAGCAAACTAGCAAGGTAATCATGAACTTTCAAAATAACAAGGCCAAAGAAAGTTATCCCTACAAAATCATATAGTCTGGCTATGCTCCATCATCCTCACACAACCCCGGTATTGGCCAAGTAATTGTTTTCGCACTATTACTTTCTCAAACTTTTTATAACTATCACGCAATACATGAGCGTGAGCCATGGATATAGCACTATAGGTGGAATAGAGTGTGGTGGTGGTTGTGAGACAAAAAGGGACGAGATGGTCACATTGACCCGGCGTATCAAAGGGCTATGGAGATGCCCATTAATAGATATTAATGTGAATGAGTAGGGATTGCCATACAAAGGATGCACTAGAGCTATAAGTATGTGAAAGCTCAAAAGGAGAACTAGTGGTTGTGCATCCAACTTGCTTGCTCACGAAGACCTAGGGCAATTTTGAGGAAGCCCATCATTGGAATATACAAGCCAAGTTATCTAATGAAGGTTCCCACTAGAATATGGTGGTGACAAAACGAGAGGCTCTCAATCATGAAGAACATGGTGCTATTATGAAGCACAAGTGTGGAAAAATATAGTAGCATTGTCCCTTCTCTCTTTTTCTCTCCGTTTTTTATTTGGGCTCTTGGGCCTCTCTTTTTTTCTCCCTTTTTTGGGCTCTTTGGCCTTTTTTTATTTCCTCACATGGGACAATGCTCTAGTAATGATGATTATCACACTTTTATTTACTCACAACTCAAAGCTTAGAACGATGATGACTCTATAGGAAATGCCTCCGGCAGTGTACCGGGATGTCCAACGATCTAGCTTGGCGTATGACGTTGAAACATCTCACTAGCTATCTTACGATCATGCAATGGTAATATGAGAGTGACGACACTAGTCATGAGACGGAACGGTGGGATTTGCATGGCAATATATCTCGGAATGGCTATGAAAATGCCATAGTAGGTAGGTATGGTGGCTGTTTTGAGGAAGGGCATATGGTGGGTTTGTGCACCGGCGAGAATTGCGCGACACTAGAGAGGCTAGCAATGGTGGAAGGTGAAAGTGCATCTATGCCATGGACTCACATTAGTCATGAAGAACTCACATACTTGTTGCGAAAGTTTTTATTAGTAATCGAAACAAAGTGCTAAACGCATACTCCTAGGGGAAGGGTTGGTAGGTGTTAACCATCGCGCGATCCCGACCGCAACACAAAGGATGACAATCAATAGATCAATTATGCTCTGACTTCCTAACATAGCGGTTCACCATACGTTCATGCTACGGGAATCACTAACTTAAACACAAGTATTTCTAGATTCACAACACCCTACTAACATAACTCTTAGTATTACCAAATCCATGTCTCAAAACTAATTGAGAGGAATCAAGACTTCTCTTTCTACTCAATGCACATGAAGATGGAGGTTTTTGTATCCTCTTTGGGTACCTATCACCTTTGGGACTAATTTCATAGCATAAGTCAACTACCAAGTCACGCACCGCCGTGCTCTAAAAGATCTAAGTAAAGCACATAGAGCAAAATGGTCTAGCTCAAAAGATATAAGTGAAGCACGATGAGCATTCTAGCAAAATCACGATGAGTGCATGTCTCTCTCTAAAGGTGTTCAGCAAGGATGATTGTGACACAAGAAAAAGAAAAGACTCCTATGATACAAGACGCTCCAAGCAAAACACATATCATGTGGTGAATAAAATTATAGCTCCAACTAATGTTACCGATGGATTGAAGACGAAAGAGGCGATGCCTTCCCGAGGCATCGCCAAGCTTAGGCTTTTTCGTGTCCTTGAATTTGGCTTGGGATGCCTTGGGCATACCCAAGCTTGAGCTCTTTCCACTCCTTATCTTTTTGTCCATGAGAACATCACCCAAAACTTGAAAACTTCACAACACAAAACTTAAACAGAAACTCGTGATAACATTAGCACAAGAAAACAAACTACCAAGTTTCTAGGTACTGTAGCAATCTTGATTTATTTTTATATTGGTGTTAGATTACTGTATTATCACTTTACCATGGATAGTACCCCCCGATACTATCCATAGTTTCATCAAAACAAGCAACCAACTCAACAAAAACAGAATCTGTCAAAAGCAGACCAGTCTGTAGCAATCTGTATACTTCTTATACTTCTGGTACCTCACAAATTCTGAACAATTACGAATGCCTGGGCAAAAGGCATATAAACCATCAGAAAAAAGAATCAAATCAAAAGCTCTTTCTGAATAAAAATGAAAAATCATCTCGTGAGCGAAAAGTTTCTGTCTTTTTCCAGCAGGATCAAACAACCATCACCAAGACTAGTCATAAAGGTTTTTCTTGGCTCAAACAAAAAAGAAACACAAGATACACAATCATAACAGAATTATGATAGTGTGGACGCAACAAAACAGAAAGAAAAAGAAGTAAATTCATTGGGTTGCCTCCCAACAAGCGCTATTGTTTAACGCCCTTGGCTAGGCATAAGGCGATAGAATCACGTATCATCGTCTTTGGTGCTCAAACCATAAGTAGCCCTCATCATGGATTCATAAGGCAACTTTATTTTGTTTCTAGGAAAGTTCTCCATGCTATTATTTAAAGGAAATTGAAATATAATATTCCCTTCCTTCATATTGATGATAGCACCGATAGTCCTTAGGAAAGGTCTACCAAAAGTAATAGGGCATGTAGGATTGCAATCAATGTCAAGCACAATGAAATCCACGGGTACATAGTTCCTATTTGCAATAATAAGAACATCATTGATCCTTCCCATGGGTTTATTGACAGTAGAATCCACAAGATGCAAATTAAGAGAATACTCTTCAATCTCATTAAAACCCAGAACATCAAATAAAGACTTTGGAATCGCGGAACACTAGCACCCAAATCACACAAAGCATTGCATTCATAGTATTTTATTTTGATTTTGATAGTAGGTTCCCACTCATCATGAAGCTTTCTATGGATAGAGACTTCCAATTCAAGTTTGTCTTCAAGAGATTTTATCATAGCTTCGATGATATGATCAGTAAAGGCCTTGTTTTGGCTATAAGCGCGTGGAGAGTTTAGTATGGATTGCATCAAGGAAATGCATTCAATCAAGGAGCAACTATCATAATTGAATTCCTTGAAATCCAAAGTAGTAGTTTCATTACTACTCAAAG
Source organism: Hordeum vulgare subsp. vulgare (assembly GCF_904849725.1). Taxonomy (NCBI): domain Eukaryota; kingdom Viridiplantae; phylum Streptophyta; class Magnoliopsida; order Poales; family Poaceae; genus Hordeum; species Hordeum vulgare. The sequence continues at coordinate 521,608,860 of NC_058521.1, forward strand.
TCTTAATATTTTCTACTCCACTTTCAATGCTTTTAGCATCAAGATAGGTGGACTCTGAATCATTGCGGCGTGTTTCAACCAAAGTGGATTCATATCCAGCCCCATCATCATTAGGTTTGACACAAGAAAACAAAGATTTAATGGGAGTCACACCAAGCACTTTAAGATCTTCGTGATTCTTATCACGAGAACACGCCTTTTTAAGCCATTCATGTCTAGCACGAATTTGGGCGGTTCTTTCTTTGCTATCACTCATGGAAACACACATAGCTTTTAAAGTTTCATTCATATTGATACTGGCAGGAGCACATCTAAATTTCAAAGCATCAATATCACTAGACATTCTATCAACGCTCTTAGCCAAATCGTCAATTTTGAGTAGTATTTCCTCTATGGACGCATTGACAATCTTTTGCAAGTTGATAAACTATTTGATATTACTCTCTAGATCAGAGCATAATCTATTGTTATTTCCATAAGTATTGTTGTAGGAGTTGCCAAAGTTATTAGAGGAGTTACTAGGAAAAGGCCTAGGAACATAGTTTCCTCTAAAAGCATTGTTGTTGCCAAAATTATTCCTATCAACAAAATTAACGTCCAAGCTAGCGTTGCTACTCTCAATCAAGGAAGACAAGGGCATATCATTAGGATCTAAAGGAGCACTTCTACTAGCAACCAAATTCATTAACTGATCCATCTGAGCACTCAACAAGTTAATTTCTTCTATAGCGTGTACCTTCTTACTAGTAGGTGACCTTTCAGTGTGCCACTGAGTGTGGTTCGTCATGATATTGTCTAGGAGTTTTGTGGCTTCTCCTAACGTGATTTCCATGAACGTTCCACTGGAGGCAGATTCCAAGATGTTTCTAGAAGCGAAATTCAATCCAGTGTAAAAGATTTGTATAATCATCCAAAGACTCAAACCATGAGCGGGACAATTTCTAATCATCAATTTCATTCTCTCCCAAGATTGTGCAACATGTTCATGATCAAGTTTCTTAAAATTCATGATATCATTACGGAGAGAGGTAATCTTAGCCGGCGGAAAATACTTGGATATATAAGCATCTTTGCACTTATCCCAAGAATCGATACTATTTTTGGGCAAAGACGAAAACCAAGGCCGGAAAATTGCTCTTTCATAACAAGATTCAGCAAAGCAGCATTGATTTCGTATGAATCCGCACTAGTGGCGGGAGCAATCGGAGTACAAACTAAATCATTATTATTAGTATTCGAGAAGTCACAAAGTTTGGTGTTTCAGTCATGGTGACTTAGGCAAGCAAGCAAGCACACAAGCGAACAAAGAGCAAGCGAGAGAAAAGGCAAACGAAAAAGGCAAAGATTTTTTTGTAATTTTTTTTCACAAGTGGGGGAGAGGAAAAAGAGAGGAAAAAAGTAAATGCAAGAGATGAGTTTGCGACACTTACTTGGATGAGTTCTTGACTTGATCTTGCCCGGCAACGGCGCCAGAAATTCTTCTGCTACGGCGACAGAGATCTTCTGTCGTCTCTTGAGCTTGCGTAGGTTTTTCCCTTGAAGTGGAAAGGGCGATGCAGCACAGGAGCAGTAAGTATTTCCCTCAGTTTGAGAACCAAGGTATCAATCCAGTAGGAGAATCTCGTCAAGTCCAGAGTACCTGCACAAAAACAAAAGAGCTTGCACCCAACACTATAAAGGGGTTGTCAATCCCTTCAAGATTGATTGCAAAGTGAGATCTGAAGGCGAAAAGTGCAACGAAGTAAAAGTGAAAGGCTGAAAATATGATGTGAAGTAGACCCGGGGGCCATAGTGTTCACTAGAGGCTTCTCTCAAAATAGCAAATATTACGGTGAGTTAACAAATTATTGTCGAGCAATTAATAAAACCGCGCAAACTCATGACGATATCTAAGGCAATGATCATGCATATAGGCATCACGTCCGAGATAAGTAGACCGATACTTTCTGCATCTACTACTATTACTGCACACATCGACCGCTATCCAGCATGCATCTAGTGTATTGAGTTCATGACGAACAGAGTAACGCCTTAAGCTAGATGACATGATGTAGAGGGATAAACTCAAACCAATGATGAAAACCCCATCTTTTTACCCTTCATGGCAACAAGACGATGCGTGCCTCGCTACCCCTTCTGTCACTCAGTGAGGTGATACGTCTCAAACGTATCTATAATTTTTGATTGTTTCATGTTGTTATCTTGTCATCTTTGGATGTTTTATTTACCTTTTATATATTTTTTGGTACTAACTTATTAATTCAGTGCCAAGTGCCAGTTCTTGTTTTTTCTGTGTTTTTGGCTCTTTTCAGATCTAATTTTGGAAAGGAGTCCAAACGAAATAAAATCCCCGAAATGATTTTTTCCTGAACGAAAGAAGATCAGGGGGCCTGTGGGCCAAGCCAGGAGGGCTCCAGGGAGCCCACAAGCCCCCACTCCGCCACCAGGAGGAGGCGGCGGTGGCAGGGCTTGTGGCCTCCCTGAGCACCCCCTGACCTAGATCTTTGGCCTATATATTCCGTAAAATACGGCAAAAAATCAGGGGATCCACGAAAATACTTTTCTGCCGCCGCAAGCTTCCGTTTCCGCGAGATCTCATGTGGAGGTCCTTCCCAGCGCCCTGCCGGAGGGAACTTTGGAGTTGGAGGGCATCTTCATCATCGTCATCACCCATCCAATGACTCGTGAGTAGTTCACTTCAGACCTACGGGTCCGTAGTTGGTAGCTAGATGGCTTCTTCTCTCTCTTGGATCTTCAATACAAAGTTCTCCATGATCTTCATGGAGATCTATCCGATGTAATCTTATTTGGCGGTGTGTTTGTCGAGATCCGATGAATTGTGGATTTGTGATCAGATTATCTATGATATATATTTGATTCTATGCTGATTTCTTATATGCATGATTTGATATCCTTGTAAGTCTGTCCGAGTCTTGGGTTTTGTTTGGCCAACTAGATCTATGATTCTTGCAATGGCAGAAGTGCTTGGTTTTGGGTTCTTACCATGTGGTGACCTTTTCCAGTGACAGTAGGGGCAACAAGGCACACATTAAGTAGTTTCCATCAAGGGTAACAAGATGGGCTCTGTCATTGATATGAGATTGTCCATCTACATTATGTCATCTTGCTTAAGGCGTTACTCTGTTCTTTTGGACCTAATACACTAGATGCATGCTGGATATCGGTCGACGTGTGGAGTAATAGTAGTAGATGCAGACAGTATCGGTCTACTTGTTTTGGACGTGATGCCTATAGATATAATCATTGCAATATATGACGTCACGACTTTGCGCGGTTCTATCAATTGCTCGACAGTAATTTGTTCACCCACCGTCTACTTGCTTTCATGAGAGAAGCCACTAGTAAACACTACAGACCTGGGTCTATTCACATCTATCGTTTCCACTTTCGCTTTTACTTTGCTTTGTTACTTTGTTGCTTTCAGTTCTCACTTGGCGAACAATCTATAAGGGATTGACAACCCCTTCATAGCGTTGGGAGCAAGCTTTTTGTGTTTGTGCACGATCTTGTGATACTCCTCCACTGGATCGATACCTTGGTTCTCAAACTGAGGGAAATACTTACCACCGCTGTTCCACATCACCCTTTCTGCTTTGAGGGAACACCAATGCAAGGCTCCAAGGCCACGGGGGAAATCCTTTGCATATTTGCCTAGGAAGTCCCTTAAGGCGTAGCCGTAGTAGAAGGATTCCTGGTTCCATCGACACGACTATTTCTGGCGTCGTTGCCAGGGAAGCACAACTGAAATCAGAAGTATTTCTGGCGCCGTTGCCGGGGAGGAGAGATCAAGATCTATCCAAGTAGGTCTAACAAACTCATCTCTTGCATTTACTTTTGTTCCGAGTTGCCTCTCGTTTTCCTCTCCCCCACTTCACATTTGCCGTTTTCATTTGCCTTTCTCCTTTGCCATTTTCTTTTGCCTTTGCCGTTTCCCTTTGCCGGTTTTCTTGCTTGCTTGTGTGCTTGTTTGCTTGTTGAAGTCATCATGGCTGAAAACACCAAACTTTGCGACTTCTCGAGTACCAATAATAATGATTTTATTAGTACTCCGATTGCTCCCGCAACTAGTGCGGAATCGTATGAAATCAACGCAGCTTTGCTGAATCTTGTTATGAAAGAGAAATTCTCTGGCCTTCCTAGTGAAGATGCCGCATCCCATCTCAATACCTTCATTGAGCTTTGTGATATGCAAAAGAAAAGAGATGTGGATAATGACGTGATTAAGTTAAAACTTTTTCCTTTCTCGTTGCGAGATCGCGCAAAAACTTGGTTTTCTTGTTTGCCTAAAAATAGTATCGATTCTTGGGATAAGTGCAAAGATGCTTACATATCCAAGTATTTTCCGCCGGCTAAGATCATCTCCTTACGTAACGATATCATGAATTTCAAGCAACTTGATCATGAACACGTTGCACAATCTTGGGAGAGGATGAAGCCTATGATTAGAAATTGTCCCGCTCATGGCTTGAGTTTGTGGATGATTATAAAAATCTTTTACATTGGCTTGAATTTCACTTCTCACAATATCTTGGACTCCACCTCAGGTGGAACGTTCATGGAAATCATGTTAGGAGATGCTACAAAACTCCTAGACAATATCAAGACCAACTACTCTCAGTGGCACACTAAAAGGTCGCCTGCTAGCAAAAAGGTGCACGATATAGAAGAAATTAACTCTCTTAGTGCTAAGATGGACGAGTTGATGAATTTGGTTGCTAGTAGAAACGCTACCGTAGATCCTAATGACATGCCACTATCTTCTTTGATTGAGAGTAGCAACGCTAGTTTGGACGTGAATTTTGTTGGTAGGAACAATTTTGGCAACAACAATGCTTTTAGAGGAAACTATGTTCCTAGGCCTTTTCCTAGTAACTCCTCTAACAATTATGGCAATTCCTACAACAACACTTATGGAAATCACAACAAATTACCCTTTGATTTAGAGAGTAATATCAAAGAGTTCATCAAGTCTCAAAAGATTTTCAATGCGTCCATAGAGGAAAAACAACTCAAAATTGACGATTTGGCTAAGAGCGTTGATAGGATGTCTTGTGATATTGATGCTTTGAACGCACTACAAGAAATATGCTCATATGTGATGTTTTTTAAAATGCCGTTGATGAATTCGTCATAAATCTATGACAATTTCATCCGAGATCATCGTAAACTGTTTGAGGGGATCAAATCTACATATAAATTACGACGATGTGAGTCAAAACATCGTAACCGCATAAGATGAGATCGTCATAACTTTTACGACGATTGTAAAAATGTCGTAACATGTTCTAACTATGTTGACATGTCACTCGTGGGTCCATTATATCCCACCTGATCCTAGTTTGTGAAGCAACCTACTATTCTGTCATTCCGAAAATTCTCGAAAAATTCTCATAAATACTTTGGACTATATATTCCTCAAATATGTGAAAATACTCCTTTCCATAGTTCACAAATATTCATTTTCCTATTCTGTTCAGAATAGCACTTTGTGAAGGAAGTGCTATTTCTATTTCTTTGATTACCCTCATATTGTTTGGGCACTCTTTCCTATCCAAGTCATTGCCTCATGAAAACTTTCGTAACGATTTCTCTAGTAAATCTTTCTCAGCAAATTTCCAAAGTTTGTGTTGAGCTAACAGCTTTGTGAAGGAAGTACTAGATAGGAATATCCTGATGAGTTGAATTTTTTCCACATCATCTATGTGCCCAAAATGTAGCTCTCCATAAAATTTTAGCCACATCTAACAATTCATGTGAGCTCATCATCCAATCTTTGTTTTTGGTAATATTTTCATTTTGTGAAGCAACTATGTTTTATATTGCTTTATAGTTGATGAAAAATTTACCACGGGATTATACTGACCATATAACCTCACTGCACCAAATTTTAGCTCATTTAATTCAGCCAGTTTCTCTCAATATTTTTCCCAATATTCTATTCAGTAGAGAGCATTGTGAAGGAAGTACAATTTTTGTTTATCCAAATTTTATGAATTTTTTACAGTACCTTAATGTGCCCAAGTTATCATCCTCCTCCAAATTTAAGCTCAATCCAATCATCTATGTGAGCCCAGTTTTAATTACCATTTTCTGTCCAGATTGACACATTGTGAAGGAAGTGCACTTTGGCATGTCCAAATGGTATAATTTTTATACACTGCCTTCATCTGCCCAAATTAACATTATACACCAAATTTTAGGTCAATCCATTCATTCATTTGATCCTAGCTTCAACATCCACATTTCTGCACAATGTGTTACTTTGCAAAGCAAGTGCCACCTAGATTCATCCATTTGAGATAAAAAATTTCCAAGAGAGTCTCCTTAGTAGATGATCATCCTCAGCCAAAATTTAGGCCCATTGTCTATGTGAATTACCCGCACCGCTAATCAAACACTTGGCTGCTAATTCATGTTTGTGCTTAGTTCAGTCTCCTCATGAGATTATTCTATTGTATTATTCTTGCTAACACCTATCGAGGGATTGTCCAACCCACCAGACATGACTATTCCACCTAGAACGCGTGGCAATGCAACGGTTAGGCGGTGACCAAGCGACTCGCATGCAAGTTCACGCACTCTCGAGTTGAGGCGCTCGACCACCATGCAAACCTCGACGTCAAGGCACCACAACATGTATTTATGATTAAATAGATACTTATATACCTACAAATGATTTTTGGGAAAAATAAAGAGCAAACTATAATGCAGCTGCAGTTCAAATTTGACCCGCTTCCAACTGAATCGACATAAATTTGTCTTTTTCACGAGAGGTGGATAAAATCTTTTAACACCCAACCATTTTGTCAATTGTACATTAAATATGGACTAGTATTTTATAAAAATTATTTGGTCCAATTTTAAAACAAATATATGGTAGGTCCTTCACAAAACAACTCATTTTGGTCACTTGTAAAATGGAAAATAAATTTTTCATACAAGGAAAATGAAAACTTCCTTAATCAACATTGTTTGCCTTTCCGATATGCACCCTTGTGCATAATATTATATCATTTCAACAAACTATGTCATGAATGTGGCTATAAGATTGATCATTTGGCTTGAAAGTCATGAATCTTCACACATGATAGCTCATTTCTAAGAACACTTGTTTAAAATAATTGTCGTATTACAAGTTTATTATTTTTCCTGGTAACTTTGTCACATATAATGACACAATGCAATGGTTTTCAATTTTTTTGAATTTGTTTTGAATTTTCCATGGCCATTTCAAAACGCGGTCAAAATAGCGGGTATGACCGTTCATACCTAGTGGTTGAATCTTGGAAATGTTTTGATGTTTATATGATTAAATAGATACTTGTGTACCTATAAATTGTTTTTAGCAAAAATATAGAGCAAACTATAATGTAGATGCAGTTTAAATTTGACCCGCTTTGAGCTGATTGAACGAAAATTTGTCTTTTTTAGGAGAGATCGATAAAAGCCTTTAACACCCAACCATTTTGTCAATTATACATTAAATATGGCCTAGTATTTTATAAAAATGATTTGGTCCAATTTTGAAACAAATATATGGTAGGTCCTTCACAAAAAAGTTCATTTTGGACACTTGAAAAATGGAAAATGATTTTTACATACCAGGAAAATGAAAACTTCCTTAATCAATATTATTTGTCATTCCAATATGCATCCTTGTGCATAATATTATATCATTTCAACAAAATATGTCATTAATGTGGCCATAAGATTGATAATTTGGCTTGAAAGCCTTGGATCTTCACACATGATAGCTCATTTTTAAGAACACTTTTTTAAAATAATTGTCGTATTACAAGTTTATTATTTTTCCTGACAACTCTGTCACATATAATGACACAATGCAAAGGTTTTCCATTTTTTTGATTTGTTTTGAATTTTTCATGGCCATTTCAAAATGCGGTCAAAACAGCAGGTATGACCGTTCCTACCTAGTAGTTGAATCTTGAAAATATTTTGATGTTTCTCTGATTAAGTAGATACTTGTGTACCTAGAAATGATTTTTTGGAAAAATAAAGATCAAACTATAATATAGCTGCAGTTCAATTTGAGACGCTTCCAGCTGATTCAACGAAAATTTGTCTTTTCCACAAGAGCCGATAATATAGCTACAGTAACCTATGTAATTTGCGAAATGTTTTTGATAGATGCTTCATAAAATTCCTCTATTTTTAGTACTTGAAAATTATTTTAAATCATTGATTTTTTAAGGGAAATTTGAAGATTTGCCACAAGTTTGTTTACACTTTGAGGATTTACCCCTGTTTTTCTTGTTACTAATAATTAGCCACACCTTTCTGAGAGTCTTAATGATTTGCCCCTTATGGACGACATGGAAATATAACACAAAATCAGTGACCAAACTGCCCGAGCCCAAATTAGCTAGCTTCATGTTTGACCATTCTCGTTTCTCTGTTCGTTCGTATCCCGACTGCTCGTCATGGCTCGCAGCAGTGTCTCTTGTTGCTGTGGCTCGTGAACCCGCCTTGTTGTGCTGACCACTCCACTCCAGACCAAGAAGGCCGAGGTCGACGGCCAAAATAGGTAAGCCACCGTGGTTGATTCATGTGCCAGGCACAAGCATCCGTCGTCGTCAACCGACGGCGTGCTCACGTAGTCGGGTTGGTGCCTGGTGGTCTTCGCGTCGCCGACCCACTGGACCGCCTTGCCAAGTGGACAAACGATGACGATCACCCCTGCTCTTGGCTGGGCGTCAACTGTGACACGTGCACGGGCTGCATGACCTCACTCTCGCTGCTCGCCGCGTTGCTCCCTGGCCGCCTCCTCCCCTGCAACAACCTGTTAGGATCGGCTATATCCCCTGCCTCCGCTCTCGTCCTCACATCTTGACTTGTCTAAACGACAACGAGCGAGCACGCGGAGACGCATCCGTCTGCTTCTCTTTTGGAAGAGACAAGGATGACCTTGTGTACGATGACGAGCTTTTTAGACATATTCCAGTGGGTCCCTACCTCCGGGGGCAAATCATCACCAAACTGAAAAAGATATCGCGAATAATTGATGACAAGGAAAACTAAGGCAAATCCTCAAAGTGCAAACAAACATGTGGCAAATCCTCAAATTCCCTTTTTTGAACCAATGAGAAATCTTTCCACAGATCGATGACATGGCGTCCATCCATCCATCCATCCATATCTCCAACCCACATCCATCCATCCATCCATCTACAGAAAAAAAACCCACCCGGAGCCCAAACCCTAGCTCACACCCCCATCGCACCTTCCTCCCAGATCTGGCGCCGCCGCACGTTCTCCTCTCCTCCTCCTCCCAGATCCGGAGCCTCTCCAAGCCGCCCGCGCTCGCCGACGCGGCCGCCTCACCGTGCTCTCTCCGTCCCCACCCACCCGCCTCCCAGTCGCTCGCATTTACACAACCCCGAGACGATCAGTTCAATTTCGCCCGTCACCAATCCCCCCTCTCTCCCCTAGCTCTCCTCCCCCGTCATCAATCCAGGAAACCCTATGTCTTCCTCCTTCCCTTCTCTCATCGGCGGCAGCAGGAGCGGGTCTGCACGCGCGGCGAGGTAGAAGCCTGATCTGATGGTTTTCTTCATGGGGCCTTCATCGTTGGTAACTTCTTGTTGTTTCATTCGCAGGCGAGAGCGGTCCGGGCGGAGGAGGAGGGGAGGCACGAGCGGGACGAGGACGACGCATGATCTAACAGGTATAAACAACAGCGGCCTCTGAGTAATCGTCCGCATTCTCTACGATTTCGTCCTACTCCTCCTGTTATTATAGGATGCGATTTGGTGTGAGCAGGGTGGCCGGCGGGCAGGAGCGAGGGGCGAGGGGCTAGCGGCGAGAGGTGAGCGGGACGAGGCCGGCGCGTCTGAGCAGGGTGGCCGAGAACTGAAGCCGGCGGGAGCAACCCGTCAAGATCAGGCATATACTCATCCATCCCTCTACGGAGTTTACTTGTTATATTCTGATAGGATGGTTTTTTTTCTCGGGAATTCATCAGGCTGCTGCGAAGAAAGGAAGAAGACCCAAGCAAACACAACAACCAGCCAACAGCAGCATCACAAGGTATTCCGTTGTTTCGTTTTCAATGCTGGACAGAGCAGTAAGATGCAAAACTGAGAATAGTTTCATGTCGATCAGTTTTGTATAAATAAACATCAATTCCTCACTCCTAACTGCTCATTCTCTTGCGAATGATGGTAATGTATGCCACCTCCCTGCCCTGTTTGCACTCAATCAGTTGTAAACTCTGAAGCTGAGCGAATTTGTTCACTGTAGAGTAATTTGCAAGTCCTCTGTTGAGCTGGGGCTGTTGACCAAGTGCTTTTGATTGAGCCTGGGAGCTTTTAGTGTTCCGTGGTATTTTTTTTTGGTACTGAATCTATCCATCTATCCATGCGCTCTCTCGCAGGAGAGGAGCCTGTCGTAGAGCCCGCGGTCGCCCGGGGCAGTGGCCAGGGCGCCGTTTCTGTCGATCTGCGTCACGGATCCCGTCAAGATGGGCACGGGCGTCCAGTCTTACATCTCCTACAGCGTCATCACCAAGGTCATCCGGCTCATTCTATGTTCCAAGTCCTGGATCAGTCGGTTACCTCGATTTGGTCCAGATTCAGTGGTTTTTAGCGTGGTACTGTTTGAATTGATGATTTTTCTTATGTCCATCGGGTGATGTCAGTTCCTAGAGAAAATTTTGCCCGCTATTAGGTGTCAGTCAGCCTGGAACAACGGAGCTCAATTGATGGACACTCATTTCTTAATTTAGATCCAACATTGCAAACTAGTAAGAGTCCAGTAATTAATGAACTCAGTGGTGTGCACACTCTTATGGCTTTTGAGTAGGATCCTTAAAGCATTTAAAAAGATTTTCTCTAATTGGTAGAGCTAAATATGATGGAAGAAAACTGCATGGCATTGTATAGTTCTGAACATTGAGTAGCTAGGACACGGTGTCCTTAGACCGCACAAAACAGGAGTCAATGACACAAAGGAAGAGGACTCCTTGTAAAATATGGTGCATATTATTATGTGTTCTGATTAGTCGATGTCTAGTTGCTATGGAAAATAGTTGGTATCTTTGAATTGATCTGTGAATTAATGGATTAATGGTCTGCTAGCATATATGTTTGTCCACCCTTGTGTGTTTTTTCTCTGTTTATTATCTTATACATGGTCTGCTAGCATATATGTTTGCTTCTAGTTCTATGGGTGCATAGAGAGGTCGGTATTAGTTCATGAGGGTGCAAGTTTGTGCCAGGTCTTATAGCAGTATTAGATATAATGTGTTTCAAATTCAGTTACATGACTGCTACTAAGGCCGTAGTGCCCGGGGTATGGACTATGGTCTATGTAGTCCGTATGCTTCGGTTAAGTGGAGTATGGTCTATGCGACTTATATCGATTTTAGGTCAGCATAGCCATAGGAAGGTTTCTGTATGGATACAGTAGCATTGTTGTGTATTTTTTTTATTTGTCTCTCTGTCTTTTGTTTTTTTGGGAGCTCTTAATTTCTCCATCAAAGGAGTGACTAGAACATCTATTTTGGGAGCTATGACCTTTATATTTACGTTTACCCCAGGTTCTACGACGTGGAGACGCTGGCCGGCGTGGCGTGGTCCCTGGTGCCCCTCGCCGCGGCGAACGCCACCCTACAGGCGAACGGCACGACGCGCATGCTGGCGGCGGCGAGCGCCGCCCTGCAGGCGGACAGCACAGTGCGTGCGGTTGCCCAGTGCCCCCCGTGGAACATCACGGTGGCGGAGTGTGCGCTGTGCTTGTACAACTCGGTGCAGGACTTTGTCACACCGGTGAGTAGGTAAGCTGATAGTTTTTTGTTACACTCTTTTGTCAGGATAGTAGTAATAGTTTTTTGAGGTGTTAAACCCATCATTCATGCATTGCAACTAAGAAATCCTTTACTCCTTTCTTTAGGTCTAGTAGTTTGATCATGTCACAAAAAGGACCCAAAATGTCTGCCTGCCCCTCTCATGAAATTCTGAAAACAGAACACTGCATACATACATAATCTGAAGGAATTGTGAATCTAAGCCTTGATCAGCTGCTGCTTTTCTATTACAGTGATCTACCCCAGTATCCAGTGTTCAACTTGCCTGCCACGCAACAAACTCAAGATATGAGCGCTTACATATGTATACTGTGTTAACAAAAAAACCATAATAAAATTCGCTCTCATCATACGCACAACTTCTTTGATCAATTAACCATTTGAGGGAGGGATATTAGTGGAATAAATTACTATAAAATGCTTGATTTATTTTTTGGTCAGTATGACCTGGCTAATCATAGTTTGATAATGTCTTACTATTGCAGCTTTGCAAGTTCATAGACCCCATATCTCACTAATTAACTATTTTGCAAGTAGGAGGGTGATATGTTACTCTGAAATACTTGCTTTTTTTGTCTCTGCAATTGGCTTAGCATCCTAAATTATTATGCATTTTTTGGTATCCTGCTAGCAAATGATTATTAGCACAACTGAGTTCCAGATTTGTTTAAGGGGATACAGTTTTAGACCTTTGTGTTCTGTTTGCCGTTGTTGGGTGCTGACCTTTGGATTGCCAGATGTTCCAAGTTGAGTTTTCACTAGAATTGCTGTTGGCTGTTAGTATAGCAATGCAAGCTATTCAGTAATGTTAAACCTGCTGATTATTAGCCATCTCTTGTTAATTAGTCGAATAAATTACTGTAAAATGCTTCCACTCAGGGTTGGTTCTCACTTAGCTTTTCGTTTCCTCTCGCGGCAGCAGTAGATGGTCTCTACAACAATGAAGATCTTTGTAAATTCTGTTATTTAAATACCTGTAGTGTTAGTTCATACTTTTTTAAATACCTGCAGTGTTAGTTCACATCTTATTCTTATATTTTGTACAGGTGAAGTACAAATCCAAGTGTGAAGATATATATGAAGCGTATCAACAAAGAGTAGCATATCTATTGTAATAGAAAGCAGTAGTAGGCATATGTGGGTTGTGGTGTAGTAGGCATATGTGGGTTGTGGTGTACTGTAAAGATTGTAATAGACAAATCTAATGTTGGTTTGGACGAATTTCATTTGCTCCCTTTGAAATATTGATTGTGAATGTGATTTGAATACCTATGAAATGGCAACTTAGGGGACCAAGTTATGATATTTATTTGAAAAAAATTAAAATTTCTAACGTGTGGGGCTAATTTTGTGATCAACATGACATGTGGGACCAGTACAAATATAAAATGGACAAAAAATAAAATCAATAGAAAGTAAAAGCCCATAAACCAAAATTGGAAAAAATACTAGAAGTGGCTGTAAATAGGCCAAGGCCCAAAAACAAGTCCAATAAGGAAAAGCCCAAAAAAAAATAAAACCAGCCCATGTGATCAATTGAAATGGGTTGGGCTGATTTCAACTATGATGTTTTGATTTCGTCGTAATTTTGCCACGTAGGACTGCCACGTAGGACTGGGTTATATTGTCAACGATGATTTAGGATCGTCGTAAAGGTTACGACGATCCAGGAATCGTCGTAGAAGTTACGACGATTTCGATCAAAACGTCGGTGCTGTTCATTTCTGACGCTCCGTTTTCGACGCTTGGTTTTTCGTCATGAGATCGTCGTAAACTAAAAACCATGATGATGTAGCGACGAAAATATAGCGTTGTGTATTAGCATATTCCTTGTAGTGAAGTTATATGCACTCCTTCCAAGGTCAACTTGGATGAAACTTTGAAAGCTATGCGTGTCTCCATGAATGAGAGCAAAGAAAGAACCGCCCAAATTCACGCTAGGCATGAATGGTTTAAAAGGGTGCGTTCTAGTGATGCAAATCACGAAGATCTTAAAGTGCTTGGTGTGTCTCCTCTTGAATCTTTGTTTTCGCGTGTCAAACCTATTTATGGAGGGGCAGGATATGAATCCACTTTGGGTGAAAAACGCCCCAATGATTCGGAGTCCACCCATCTTGATGATAAAGGTGTGGAGAGTGGAGTAGAAGAAGTCAAAATTTTGGGTAGTAATGAAACTCCCACTTTGGATTTCAAGGAATTCAATTATGATAATTGCTCCTTGTTTGAATGCATTTCTTTGATGCAATCCATTGCAAACTCTCCACATGCTTATGGCCAAAGCAAAGCCTTTACTGCGCATATCGTAGATGCTATGATGAAATCTCTTCAAGAGAAGCTCGAACTAGAAGTCTCTATACCTAGAAAACTTCATGATGAGTGGGAACCTACTATCAAAATCAAGATCAAAAACTATGAGTGCAATGCTTTGTGTGATTTGGGTGCTAGTGTTTCCACGATTCCAAAGTCTTTATGTGATATTCTTGGTTTTCATGAGATTGAAGAGTGTTCTCTTAATTTGCATCTTGTGGATTCTACAGTCAAGAAACCCATGGGAAGGATCGATGATGTTCTTATTGTTGCAAATAAGAACTATGTACCCGTGGATTTCGTTGTACTTGACATAGATTGCAATCCTTCATGTCCCATTATTCTTGGTAGACCTTTCCTAAGGACTATTGGTGCTATCATCGATATGAAGGAAGGGAATATTAGATTTCAATTTCCTTTGAATAAGGGCAAGGAGCACTTTCCTAGATAGAAAATAAGATTGCCTTATGAATCTATGATGAGGGCTACTTATGGTTTGAGCACCAAAGATGACTATACGTGATTCCATCACCTTTCGCCTAGCTAAGGGCTTTAAACAAAAGCGCTTGTTGGGAGGCAACCCAAATAATCTATCCTTTTTCTTTCTGTTTTGTGTTTTCCACACTTTCATAATTCTGTTATGATCTTGTTTTTTATGTTTCTGTTTGCGTTTGTGCCAAGCAAAACCGTTATGATTAGTCTTGGGGATGATCGTTTGGTCATGCTGGAAAAGACAAAAACTTTCTGCTCACGAAAAGAATTTTCATTTTTTTTCTGTAAGAGATTTTGAGTTGATTACTTTTGCTTATGATTTCTATGCAAATTCTCCAGACTGTCGTAATTTTTCACAATTTTTTAATTACCAGAGGTATATGAAATATACAGATTGCTACACACTGGTCTGCTGTTAACTGATTCTGTTTTTGTTGTGTTGGTTGCTTATTTTGATGAAACTATGGATAGTATCGGGGGTATTAGCCATGGAAGATTGAAAATACAGTAACCCAACATCAGCACAAGTAGAATTTAAGTTTGCTACAGTACCTAAGGAAGTGGTGGTTTGCTTTCTCATACTAATGTTATCACGAGTTTCTCTTTAAGTTTCGTGTTGTGAAGTTTTCAAGTTTTGGGTGAAGTTCTTATGGAAAAAGAGATAAAGAGTGGCAAGAGCTCAAGCTTGGGGATGCCCAAGGCACCCCAAGAGATTCAAGGATGCCGTAAAAGCCTAAGCTTGGGGATGCCCCGGGAAGGCATCCCCTCTCTCGTCTTCATTCCATCGGTAACGTTACTTGGGGCTATATTTTTATTCACCACATGTTATGTGTTTTTGCTTGGAACGTCTTGTATCGTAGGAGTCTTTTATTTTTTTTGTATCACAATCATCCTTGCTGCACACCTAGAGAGAGAGACATGCACTCACCGTGATTTTGTTGAGCTTCACTTATATCTTTTGGTAGACAATTCAGCTCACATGTGCTTCACTTATATCTTTTGAGCTAGATACTTTTGCTCTATGTGCTTCACTTATATCTTTTAGAGCGCAGAGGTGCGTGGCATGGTAGTTGATCTATGCTTTGAAAGTAGTCTCAAAAGGGGTAGTTATCCAAAGGGATACGAAAACTTCCACCGTCATGTGCATTGAATAGTTAGAGAAGTTTGATTCATCTCACTTAGTTTTCAGTTGTGGTTATGGTAATATTGAAGTCGTGCTAGTAAGGTGTTGTGGATCTAGAAATACTTCTGTTGAAGTTAGTGATTCCCGTAGCATGCACATATGGTGAACCGCTATGTGATGAAATCTGAGCATGATTAATCTATTGATTGTCATCCTTTGCGTGGCGGTCGGGATCGCGCGATGGTTTATACCTACCAACCCTTCCCCTAGGAGTATGCGTTGAATGCTTTGTTTCGATTACTAACAAAACTTTTGCAACAAGTATACGAGTTCTTCATGACTAATGTTGAGTCCATGGTTTAGATGCACTTTCACCTTCCACCATCATTATCTTCTTTAGTGCCGTGCAACTTTCACCGGTGCACAAAACCCACCATTAGCCTCCCTCAAAACAGCCACCATACCTACATACTATGGCTTTTTCAAAGTCATTCCTAGATATATTGCCATGCAACTACCACCATGACATGTGCCACCACGTCTACATTGCCATTGCATGATCGTAAGATAGCTAGCATGATGTTTCCATTAATGTCTAAGCCATGCTAGATCATTGCCACGGTACACTACCGAAGGCATTCCATATAGAGTCATAGTTGCTCTAAGTTTTGAGTTGAAAGTGTGATGATCATCATTGATGGAGCATTGTCCCATGTGAGGAAATAAAAGAGGCCAAAGAAGCCCACCCAAAAAAAAGTGGCCAAAGAGCCCACCAAAAAAATAAAAAACAAATGAGAGAAAAAGAGAGAAGGGACAATGCTACCACTTTTTCCACACTTGTGCATATTAAGCACCATGATCTTCATGATTGAGAGTCTCTCGTTTTGTCACCACCATATAACTAGTGGGAAATTTTCATTATATAACTTGGCTTGTATATTCCAATGATAGGCTTCCTCAAAATTGCCTTAGGTCTTCGTGAGCAAGCAAGTTGGATGCACACCCACTAGTTTTCTTTAAGAGCTTTCACTTACTCGTAGCTCTAGTGCATCATTTGTATGGCAATACCTACTCATTCACATTGATATCTATTGATGAGCATCTCCATAGCTCATTGATATGCCTAGTTAATGTGACTATCTTCTCCTTTTTTGTCTTGCAACCTCCACCAAACTCTAGACCACTTATAGTGCTAAAACCATGGCTCACGCTTATGTATTGCGTGAGAGTTGAAAAGGTTTGAGAAAGTAAAGGTGTGAAACAATTACTTGGCCAATACGGGGTTGTGCATGATTAAAATTCGTTGTGCAATGATGATAGAGCATAGCCAGACTATATGCATTTGTAGGGATAACTTTCTTTTGGCCTTGTTATTTTGAAAGTTCATGATTACCTTGCTAGTTTGCTTGAATTATTATTGTTTCCACGTCAATAGCAAACTATTGTTTTGAATCTAATGGATCTGAACATTCACGTCACATATGAGGAGTTACAAAGGACATCTATGCTAGGTAGCATGAAAGCATCAAAAATTCATTCTTTATCACTTCCCTACTCGAGGACGAGCAGGAGTTAAGCTTGGGGATGCTTGATACGTCTCAAACGTATCTATAATTTTTTATGGTTTCATGTTGTTCTCTTGTCATCTTTGGAATCTTTATGTACCTTTTATATCTTTTTTGGGACAAACTTATTAATTAAGTGCCAAGTGCCAGTTCCTGTTTTTTCTGTGTTTTTGGCTCTTTTCAGATCTGATTTTGGAACGGAGTCCAAATGGAATAAAATCCCCGAAATTATTTTTTCCCGAACGGAAGAAGATCAGGGGGGCTGTGGGCCAAGCCAAGAGGGCTCGAGGGAGCCCACAAGCCCCCACTCCGCCACCAGGGGGAGGCGGCGGTGGCAGGGCTTGTGGCCTCCCTAAGCGCCCCCTGACCTAGATCTTTGGCCTATATATTCCCTAAAATACAGAAAAAATCAGGGGATCCACGAAAATACTTTTCCACCGCCGCAAGCTTCCGTTTCCGCGAGATCTCATCTGGAGACCCTTCTCGGCGCCCTGCCGGAGGGGACTTTGGAGTTGGAGGGCTTCTTCATCATCATCATCACCCCTCCAATGACTCGTGAGTAGTTCACTTCAGACCTACGGGTCCATAGTTGGTAGCTAGATGGCTTCTTCTCTCTCTTGGATCTTCAATACAAAGTTCTCCATGATCTTCATGGAGATCTATCCGATGTAATCTTCTTTGGCGGTGTGTTTGTCGAGATCCAATGAATTGTGGATTTGTGATCAGATTATCTATGATATATATTTGAGTCTTTGCTGATTTCTTATATGCATGATTTGATATCCTTGTAGGTCTCTCCGAGTCTTGGGTTTTGTCTGGCCAACTAGATCTATGATTCTTGCAATGGGAGAAGTGCTTGGTTTTGGGTTATTACCATGTGGTGACGTTTCCCAGTGACAGTAGGGGCAGCAAGGCACACATTAAGTAGTTGCCATCAAGGGTAACAAGATGGGCTCTGTCGTTGATATGAGATTGTCCATCTACATCATGTCATCTTGCTTAAGGCGTTACTCTGTTCTTTTGGACCTAATACACTAGATGCATGCTGGATAGCGGTCGACGTGTGGAGTAATAGTAGTAGATGCAGACAGTATCGGTCTACTTGTTTTGGACGTGATGCCTATAGATATAATCATTGCCATAGATGACGTCACGACTTTGCGTGGTTTTATCAATTGCTCGACAGTAATTTGTTCACCCACCGTCTACTTGCTTTCATGAGAGAAGCCACTAGTAAACACTACGGCCCCCGGGTCTATTCACATCTATTATTTCCACTTTCGCATTTACTTTGCTTTTTTACTTTGTTGCTTTCAGTTCTCACTTGGCGAACAATCTATAAGGGATTGACAACCCCTTCATAGCGTTGGGAGCAAGCTTTTTGTGTTTGTGCAGGATCTTGTGATACTCCTCCACTGGATCGATACCTTGGTTCTCCAACTGAGGGAAATACTTACCACCGCTGTGCTACATCACCCTTTCCGCTTCGAGGGAACACCAACGCAAGGCTCCAAGGCCACGGGGGAAATCCTTTGCATATTTGCCTAGGAAGTCCCTTAAGGCGTAGCCGCAGCAAAAGTATTACTGGTGTCGTCGACACGACTATTTCTAGCGCCATTGCCAGGGAAGCACAGCTCACATCATGAGGTCACCGCACGATATGAACCCAAAACCAAGCACTTCTCCCATTGCAAGAATCATAGATCTAGTTGGCCAAACAAAACCCACAACTCAAAGATAATTACAAGGATATGAAATCATGCATAAGAGAGATCAGAAGAAACTCAAATAAGATTCATAGATAATCTGATCATAAATCCACGATTCATCGGATCTCGACAAACACACCGCAAAAGAAGATTACATCGGATAGATCTCCATAAAGATCATGGAGAACTTTGTATTGAAGATCCAAGAAAGAGAAGAAGCCATCTAGCTACTAGTTATGGACCCGTAGGTCTGTGGTGAACTACTCACGCATCATCGGAGAGGTCATGGT
Source organism: Hordeum vulgare subsp. vulgare (assembly GCF_904849725.1). Classification (NCBI taxonomy): domain Eukaryota; kingdom Viridiplantae; phylum Streptophyta; class Magnoliopsida; order Poales; family Poaceae; genus Hordeum; species Hordeum vulgare. Next base: position 521,628,191 of record NC_058521.1, read on the forward strand.
GCTGATGAAGAAGCCCTCCGTATCCGAATCCCCCTTCCGGCAGGGCACCAGAACGTGCCCCAGATGGGATCTTGCGGAGACAGAAGCTTGCGGCGGTGGAAAAGTACTTTCGATGATCTCTTGATTTTTTCTGGGTTTTTTGGGAACATATAAGCGGAAGACCTAGGGCAGAGGTGGCCTAGGGAGCCCACAAGCCTGGGAGGCGCGGGCCCCCTGGCCGCGGCTCGGGGGCTTGTGGGGTCCCGCTGGCCCCCTACCCTGATTCTCAGGCTTCCCGATCTTCTTCTGTTTGGGAAAAAATCTTTTCGGAAGTTCCGTTCCATTTGGACTCCGTTTAAAATCCTGCTGTGAAAGGGGTCAAAAACATGGAAAAACAGGAACTCGCACTTGGCACTGAGTTAATAAGTTACTCCCAAAAAAGATATTAAAGGTATACAAAACATCCAAAGTTTAACAAGATAATAGCATGAAACCATCAAAAATTATAGATACGTTGGAGAAGTATCAATATGCATCACATCCGAGACAAGTAGACCGATACTGTGTGCATCTACTACTATTACTCCTCACATCGATCGCTATCCAGCATGCATCTAGTTTATTGAGTTCATGACGAATAGAGTAACGCCTTAAGCAAGATGACATGATGTAGAGGGATAAACTCAAACCAATGATGTAAACCCCATCTTTTTACCCTTGATGACAACAACACGATGCGTGCCTCGCTACCCCTTCTATCACTGGGCGAGGTCACCGCATGGTATGAACCCAAAACCAAGCACTTCTCCCATTGCAAGAATCATAGATCAAGTTGGCCAAAGAAAACCCACAACTCGAAGAGAATTACAAGGATATGAAATCATGCATATAAGAGATCAGAAGAAACTCAAATAAGATTCATAGATAATCTGATCATAAATCCACAATTCATCGGATCTCGAAAAACACACCACAAAAGAAGATTACATCGGATAGATCTCCATGAAGATCATGGAGAACTTTGTATTGAAGATCCAAGAGAGAGAAGAAGCCATGTAGCTACTAGCTATGGACCCGAAGGTCTATGGTGAACTACTCACGCATCATCGGAGAGGTCATGGTGTTGATGAAGAAGCCCTCCGTTTCCGAATCCCCCTCCGGCAAGGCACCAGAACGTGCCCCAGATGGGATCTTGCGGAGACAGAAGCTTGCGGCAGCGGAAAAGTATTTTTGTGGATCTATCTCGTAGTTTTGGATTTTTCAGGAATTTATAGGAGGAAGAGGTAGGGCAGACGAGCCACAGGGGGCCCACAAGCCTGCTTGGCGCAGGGCCCCCCTGGCCGCGCCTAGGGGGCTTGTGGCGTCCCCTGGTGGCTTCTGCCTTGGTTCTCACGTCACGTGCGTATCTTCTGTTCCGGAAAAAATCTTTTTGGAATTTTTATTCCGTTTGGAAACCGTTTAAAATCCTCTTATGAAAAGGGTCAAAAACACGGAAAAACAGGAATTGGCACTTGGCACTGAGTTAATAAGTTAGTCCCAAAAAAGATATGAAAGGCATACAAAACATCCAAAGTTTGACAAGATAATATCATGGAACCATCAAAAATTATAGATACGTTGGAGACGTATCAAGCATCCCCAAGCTTAACTCATGCTCGTCCTCGAGTAGGGAAGTGATAAAGACTGAATTTTTGATGTGGAATGCTACCTAGCATAGTTGTCCTTTGTAACTTCTTTCATGTGACATGAATGTTCAGATCCGTAAGATTCAAAACAATAGTTTGCTATTGACATGAAAACAATAATACTTCAAGCAAACTAGCAAGGTAATCATGAACTTTCGAAATAAAAAGGCCAAAGAAAAGTTAACCCTACAAAATCATATGGTCTGGCTATGCTCCATCATCCCCACACAACTAATTTAAAGCATGCACAACCCTGGTATTGGCCAAGTAATTGTTTTCGCACTCTTACTTTCTCAAACCTTTTTCAACTCTCACGCAATACATGAGCGTGAGCCATGGATATAGCACTATGGTGGAATAGAGTGTGGTGGACATTGTGAGACAAAAAGGAGGAGATGGTCACATTGACTCGACGTATCAAAGGACAATGGAGATGCCCATTAATAGATATCAATGTGAATGAGTAGGGATTGCCATACAACGGATGCACTAGAGCTATAAGTATGTGAAAGCTCAAAAGGAGAACTAGTGGGTGTGCATCCAACTTGCTTGCAAACGAAGACCTAGGGCAATTTTGAGGAAGCCCATCATTGGAATATACAAGCCAAGTTATATAATAAAGATTCCCACTAGTATATGGTGGTGACAAAACGAGAGGCTCTCAGTCATGAAGAACATGGTGCTATTATGAAGCACAAGTGCGGAAAGAGATAGTAGCATTGTCCCTTCTCTCTTTTTCTCTTTTTTTTGTTTGGGCTCTTTGGCCTCTTTGTTTTTCATTTTTTTTGGTGGGCATCTTTGGCATCTTTTTTTATTTCCTCACATGGGAAAATGCTCTAATAATGATGATCATCACACTTTTATTTACTCACAACTCAAAGCTTAGAACGATGATGACTCTATAGGAAATGCCTCCGGCAATGTACCGAGATGTGCAACGATCTTGCTTGGCGTATGACGTTGAAACATCTCGCTAGCTATCTTACGATCATGCAATGGCAATACCAAAGTGACGACACAAGTCATGAGACGGGACGGTGGGAGTTGCATGGCAATATATCTCGGAATGGCTATGAAAATGCCATAGTAGGTAGGTATGGTGGCTGTTTTGAGGAAGGCATATGGTGAGTTTATGCACCGGCGAAAATTGCGCGGTACTAGATGGACTCACATTAGTCATGAAGAACTCACATACTTGTTGCGTAAGTTTTTATTAGTAATCGAAACAAAGTGCTAAACGCATACTCCTAGGGGAAGGGTTGGTAGGTGTAAACCATCGCGCGATCCCGACCACAACACAAAGGATGACAATCAATAGATCAATTATGATCCGACTTCGTAACATAGCGGTTCACCATACGTGCATGTTACGGGAATCACTAACCGCAACACAAGTATTTCTAGATTCACAACACCCTACTAACATAGCTCTTAATATTACCAAATCCACGTCTCAAAACTAATTGAGAGGAATCAAACTTCTCTTTCTACTCAATGCACATAAAGATGTAAGTTTTATTGTATCCTCTTTGGGTACCTATCACCTTTGGGACTACTTTCATAGCACAAGCCAACTACCAAGTTACGCACCGCCGTGCTCTAAAAGATCTAAGTGAAGCACAATGAGTATTCTAGAAAATTCACGATGAGTGCGTGTCTCTCTCAAAAGGTGTGCAGAAAGGATGATTGTGACACAACAAAAATAAAAGACTCCTACGATACAAGACGCTCCAAGCAAAACACATATCATGTGGGGAATAAAAATATAGCTCCAAGTAATCTTACCGATGGATTGAAGACGAAAGAGGGGATGCCTTCCCGGGGCATCCCCAAGCTTAGGCTTTTTCGTGTCCTTGAATTTGGCTTGGGATGGCTTGGGAATCCCCGAGCTTGAGCTCTTTCCACTCTTTATCCCTTTGTCCATGAGAACATCACCCAAAACTAGAAAACTTCACAACACAAAACTTAAACAGAAACTCGTGATATCATTAGCACAAGAAAACAAACTACCACCTCTTTAGGTACTGTAGCAATCGTGATTTATATTTATATTGGTGTTAGGTTACTGTATTCTCACTTTTCCATGGCTAGTACCCCCCGGTACTATCCATAGTTTCATCAAAACAAGCAATCAACACAACAAAAACAGAATCTGTCAAAAACAGACGAGTCTGTAGCAATCTGTATACTTCCTATACTTCTAGTAGCTCAAAAATTCTCAAACATTACAACAACCTGGGAAAAAGGCATGTCAACTAGCAGCAAAAGAATCACCTCACAAGCTCTTTCTGAATAAAAATTAAAAATAATTTCGTGAGCGAAATTTTCTGTCTTTTTCTAGCAGGATCAAACAACCATCACCAAACTAGTCATAAAGGTTTTGCTTGGCTCAAACACAAAAAGAAACAAAAAAACACAATCATAACATAATTATGATAATGTGTACGCAAAAAAACAGAAACAAAAAGATAAATTCATTGGGTTGCCTCCCAACAAGCGCTATTCTTTGACGCCCTTAGCTAGGCATAAGGCGATAGAATCAGGTATCGTCGTCTTTGGTGCTCAAACCATAAGTAGCCCTCATCATGGATTCATAAGGCAACCTTATTTTCTTTCTAGGAAAATGCTCCATGCCCTTCTTTAAAGGAAATTGAAACCTAATATTCCCTTCCTTCATATCGATGGTAGCACCAATAGTCCTTGTGAGAGGTCTACCAAGAATGATAGGGCATGTAGGATTGCAATCAATATCAAGCACAATGAAACCCACGGGTACATAGTTCCTATTTGCAATAATAAGACCATCATTGATCCTTCCCATGGGTTTCTTGATAGTAGAATCTGCAATATGCAAATTAAGAGAACACTCCTCAATATCATTAAAGCCTAGAACATCAAATAAAGACTTTGGAATCGCGGAAACACTAGCACCCAAATCACACAAAGCATTGCATTAGTAGTTTTCAATTTTGATTTTGATAGTAGGTTCCCACTCATCATGAAGCTTTCTAGGAATAGAAACTTCCAACTCAAGTTTCTCTTCAAGAGATTTTATCATAGCTTCGACGATATGATCGGTAAAGGCCTTGTTTTGGCTATAAGCGTGTGGAGAGTTTAGCATGGATTGCATCAAGGGAATGCATTCAATCAAGGAGCAACTATCATAATTGAATTCCTTGAAATCCAAAGTAGTAGTTTCATTATTACTCAAAGTTTTGATTTCTTCTACTCCACTTTCAATGCTTTTAGCATCAAGATAGATGGACTACGAATCATTGGGGCGTTTTTCAACCAAAGTGGATTCATATCCAGCCCCATCATCATTAGGTTTGACACTAGAGAACAAAGATTCAATGGGAGTCACACCAAGCACTTTAAGATCTTCGTGATTCTTATCACGAGAACACGCCTTTTTAAGCCATTCATGTCTAGCACGAATTTGGGCGGTTCTTTCTTTGATCTTATTCATGGAAACACGCATAGCTTTCAAAGTTTCATCCATATTGATCTTGGGAGGAGCACATCTAACTTTCAAAGCATCAATATCACTAGACATTCTATCAACGCTCCTAGCGAAATCGTCAATTTTGAGTAGTTTTTCCTCTATGGACGCATTGAAAATCTTTTGTGAGTTGATAAACTCTTTGATATTACTCTCTAGATCAGAGGGTAATTTATTGTAATTTCCATGAGTATTGTTGTAGGCATTGCCAAAGTTATTAGAGGGGTTACTAGGAAAAGGCCTAGGAACATTGTTTCCTCTAAAACAATTGTTGTTGCCAAAATTATTCCTACCAACAAAATTAACGTCCAAGCTCTCATTGCTACTCTAAATCAAGGAAGACAAGGGCATATCATTAGGATCTAAAGGAGCGCTTCTACTAGCAACCAAATTCATTAACTCATCCATCTTAGCTCTCAATGAGTTAATTTCTTCTATAGTGTGTACCTTTTTACTAGTAGGTGACCTTTCAGTGTGCCACTGAGAGTAGTTTGTCATGATATTGTCTAGAAGTTTTGTGGCTTCTCCTAATGTGATTTGCATGAACGTTCCACCTGAGGTGGAGTCCAAGATATTTCTAGAAGCGAAATTCAAACCAGCGTAGAAGATTTGTATAATCATCCAAAGACTCAAGCTCTGAGCGGGACAATTTCTAATCATCAATTTCATTCTCCCCCAAGATTGTGCAACATGTTCATGATCAAGTTGCTTAAAATTTATGATATCATTACAGAGAGAGATAATCTTAGCCGGCGGAAAATACTTGGATATATAAGCATCTTTGCACCTGTTCCAAGAATCAATACTATTTTTGGGCAAAGACGAAAACCTAGTTTTTGCTCGATCTCGCAACGAGAACGGAAAAGGCTTCAATTTAATCACATCATTATCCACATTTTTCTTCTTTTGAATATCACAAAGCTCAATGAATGTATTAAGATGGGATGCGGCATCTTCACTAGGAAGGCCGGAGAATTGCTCTTTCATAACAAGATTCAGCAAACCAGCATTGATTTCGTATGATTTCGCCCTAGTGGCGGGAGCAATCGAAGTACTAATAAAATCATTATTATTAGTATTCGAGAAGTCACAAAGTTTGGTGTTTTCAGTCACGGTAACTTCGGCAAGCAAACAAGCAGACAAGCGAACTGAAAACAAGCGAGAGAAAAGGGCGAATGAAAAAGGTAAATAGTTTTGTAAATTTTTGTTTTTCAGAAGTGGGGGAGAGGAAAACGAGAGGAAAAAAAGTAAATGCAAGAGATGACTTTGCGACACATACTTGGATGAGCTTCCGGCAACGGCGCCGGAAATCCTTCTACTACCTCTTGAGCTTGCGTTGGTTTTCCCTTGAAGAGGAAAGGGTGATGCAGCACAGGAGCAGTAAGTATTTCCCCTAGTTTGAGAACCAAGGTATCAATCTAGTAGGAGAATCAAGCCAAGTGTACAGAGTACCCACGCAAACACAAACAAGCTTGCACCCAACGCTATAAAGGGTTGTCAATCCCTTCAAGATTGATTGCAAAGTGAGATCTGAATGCGGAAAGTGCAATGAAGTAAAAGTTAAAGGCTGAGAATATGGTGTGAAGTAGACCCGGGGGCCATAGTGTTCACTAGAGGCTTCTCTCAAAATAGCAAGTATTACGGTGGGTGAACAAATTACTGTCGAGCAATTGATAGAACCGTGCAAAAATCATGACGATATCTAAGGCAATGATCATACATATAGGCATCACGCCCGAGACAAGTAGACCGATACTGTCTGCATCTACTACTATTACTCCACACATCGACCGCTATCCAGCATGCATCTAGTGTATTGAGTTCATGACAAACAGAGGAACGCCTTAAGCAAGATGACATGATGTAGAGGGATAAACTCAAACCAATGATGTAAACCCCATCTTTTTACCCTCGATGGCAACAACACGATGCGTGCCTCGCTACCCGTTCTGTCACTCGGTGAGGTCACCGCACGGTATGAACCCAAAACCAAGCACTTCTCCCATTGCAAGAATCAGAGATCTAGTTCGCCAAACAAAACCCACAACTCGAAGAGAATTACAACGATATGAAATCATACATAAGAGAGATCAAAACAAACTCAAATAAGATTCATAGATAATCTGATCATAAATCCACAATTCATCGGATCTCGACAAACACACCGCAAAAGAACATTACATCGGATAGGTCTACATGAAGAACATGGAGAACTTTGTATTGAAGATCCAACAGAGAGAAGAATCCATCTAGCTACTAGCTATGGACCCGAAGGTCTATGGTGAACTACTCACGCATCATCGGAGAGGTCATGGTGTTGATGAAGAAGCCCTCCGTATCCGAATCTCCCCTCCGACAGGGCACCAGAACGTGCCCCAGATGGGATCCTGCGGAGACAGAAGCTTGCGGTGGCGGAAAAGTATTTTCGTGGATCTCTCTCGCAGTTTTGGATATTTCAGGAATTTATAGGCGGAAGAGGTAGGGCAGACGAGCCACCGGGGGGCCACAAGTGTGCTAGGCGCGGGCCCCCCTGTCCGCGCCTAGGGGGCTTGTGGCGTCCCCTGGTGGCTTCTGCCTTGGTTCTCACGCCCCGTGCGTATCCTTTGTTTCGGAAAAAAATCTTTTCGGAAGTATTATTTCGTTTGGACACCTTTCAAAATCCTCCTCTGAAAAGGGTCCAAAACACGAAAAAAACTGGAACTCGCACTTGGCACTGAGTTAATAAGTTAGTCCCAAAAAAGATATAAGAGGCATACAAAACATCCAAAGTTTGACAAGATAATAGCATGGAACCATCAAAAATTATAGATACGTTGGAGACGTATCAGTACTTGCATCGTGAGTTGTTGATTTGAATGATAATATGCAACATAATGTACTTAAGAAAACAAAGAGGCATGATTAGCAAAATAAAAGCAACCAAGAGTAAACATAAATGACTAAGTTCCTCATACCCAAACTAATTAACTAGAACGATCTACGCTAGTTCAGGACCACGGTTTAGTTACATCACATAGTTTCGCCGTGCATAATTTCAAAGTTTTGCCATAGATATACAGTAGTGATAAGGCACGATAATTCAGGACCACGGTTTAGTTACATCACATTGTCATTGACAATCTTTCGTTCAGGTCCTCGTCCCAATCTTCATAGTCAGCGAGGACGCACCCGAGCTTCGTGAAAGGCTTCATCTCCAGACGCTGAGCGATTAGCAGTGCTCGGACATAACCCGCGTGATTGCCCCATTGTAGAACATCCCGGTTGGTTCGAGGACTTGCTTCATGATCACTTGGGATAGTTTACACTGTACGTGATAAAACTCAGCTCGGATTCGATGATCCGGTGTCGTTCCTATGCTTGTGGCCCAGCTGACAATCTCGGCATCTTCGGTAGTAGTTGACATGCGAAGGCGTTGATTATCCCTTCTGAACTCCATCACGTGATGCATGAGGTAGAATCCATCAGCCGTACTGTTGTGCGGTTACTGGATGCAGCAGAAGTCGGTCTTATGGCCGAAAGCCAGTGCTTTATTCCTAGTCTTTTTCATCTTGATATATCCACCAGTCAGGCTGAAGGTCCAGGGCAGAGTCGAGAACACTCTTTACGTGCGTGTAATCCTTTTCTTGAGGTTCTTCGACGAGTCCAATTAGATAGCATGGGAGTATTCCGGGTACAGAATGATGAGGACGACGTCGCCCCCGCTGCGCAAATTAAGTACACCTCAAATTAGCCTCCATGCTTGCAAAGGAATGAAACATGTACGAAAAGATATGCGCGGATGACTTACAAGGGATGATAAGGCAGGAGAATCGCTTCCTTGTCCTTATTAGCGATCATGAAATCACCGAGGTACTTTCTCACATATTCACGGTGCTCTTTGCAAACTTCCAAGAAGCCCTCGTGCATATAGTATGGGTCCGCGATGCAGATATATTTGATGCTCTCCATATCGATGATGGAGTTGAGATACAACGCATACATGCGGATGAACTGGAAATCCAGCTTGGTCATGTGGAATATGTTGTAGATGTAGTCAAATCGTAGGAGGAACTGATTCGCGGGCCAGGTATCGACGTACATCTTCCCACCCGACACATAAGCTGCGTAAAGTGGGTATCCTGGATGTTTCGCGACGAGAAGGTTTTTCTCTCTGGCCAGCACATCTTCATGGAGTCTCTTTAGATCATTGTTCAGGTAGGATCGGCTCGCCGGCGATGTGGACAAGCGGCTTACCTTCGACAGGTATTCTGTCTACCACCAGGGTTTTCAGAGGCGACTGGCTGCTTGAAGCACCTATGGCGCCTTTAGGTCTCTTGGTCGGTGTCTTCCTTTGCTTCTTGGGGGTGGCGGTAGTGAGCCCACCATACCTTCCCTAACCACCACCCCAAGTGTCCTCGGGCTAAACAGTGGACGGGCCCCGGGGGGTTGCTGGGTAGAGGTGGCATCTGGAAGTGTCTCCTGCGAAGATGGCTTGAAGAGAGACTTTTTGCATTCCGCCTTAGGGCCTTCCGGCTCCGGCAAATCAGGCAGCATCAAGTCATCATCTCCACGGTCATAGCCTGAGTCTGCGGCGTCCTGAGCCATCAATCCATCATAGGAGGTATTGAAATACTGGTTCGGGTCCTCATCGTCATCCTTTGTGTAATCATCAACATTTGCTTCTTCGACAGTGGGGATGACATGATCTGGCACTGATGGAGGCTCTCCCTCGCGTCGTACGCTACCATCATCCGCCACGACAGGTCCAGGTAATTTGGTAGGTGGGGTGGTATTCATACCTTCTTGAGAACTTGGCGTTGGCGTGATACTGGGCTCCTCGAGACGAATAAGAGACTTCGTCCAAGTCAAGAACCAGTTCTTGCATCCGCCAATAAGCGTAGGGGTCTCGTCGTCACCGACTGGTATTGGAGGAGGCAAATTCTCGAAGCCCTCTAAGACACTGGCCACGTTAACCTTGAAGATGCCACCGGGCATCTGTCGGTTGTGGAACATGCGGTCCTTCGTCTTCACGATGGTTGCCTTTCCCACAACCACCTTCTGGCCCTTGTTGTCGTAGAGTAGGGTGCACGGGGTGTCGTCGGCCTATGAAGGAGATATGTCTGCGACATCAAACGTCTGAAAGGCAACTGAAACGGAATACTATAGACATGCCGGTGAAAAGGGTATGACGTGTAATTACCGTGAGGGCGTCAAGCTCAGTCACGGAGGAAGGCCCGCCGAGCATGCCAGAGATGGAGGTCGGGATGCTATGAACAGGAACGGGACCGTTTGCGGTTGCTTGGGCAGATGTTGGTGTTGTGGTGTTCGCTGAGTTGCTCGAGACAAAGCTGGGAATTGGGTAGTCCTCCGGCCATGCATTTGATTGCTCTTTGACCGATTGAAAATTGCCGGAATCAAGGTTGCCACCGCATCAGTAACCAACCCACGTACTACGTCGACCAACTCTTCTTTGGTCTCAGCTTTGGTCTTATTGACCGCAATCGCGACCTTCTCATCGATGCCCTCCTGAGTGACGACCAACCGTCTCTTCCTTCTATCCTATGGCCCCTCGGGGTAGCACATCTTCCACGAGGCGCCATCTCCGATGCCGTGGACACGTCCATAGGACGGCGACTTGTCCACCGGGACCTTTTTCAGTATGTTCAGGGCCCGATTGAATGGGGTCCCACTTGGGCCTCGCCGACGACTGTGATGGCTCGTTGCTTTCGGCTGCCTTTTGGTGGTGCTCTTTCTGCAAAAGGAACGTGGATGGTTTACTAATGTGACAAAACTTGCAGTCAAATTGATTGGAAGCTAATATGATAATGTGGTAATATAACGATTCCCAGAAGTCTCATGAACTCCCTCATGTCCGGGTCTGTGTAAAAGATCTTTTTGACTTTGTCCAACTTGTACTAGCCCGTGATCCAGTCATGCTCCAGCGATCGGTGAACTCCGCCAAGGGGTCTGGGATCCCGAGACTTTCACGTTCGGGGTCCTCCTTGGCCCATATGTGCCTCTTCCCCTCGTAACCACGGCTTCCGAGGCGGTGGGGAGGCGTGTTCCTGGCCTGGAGCGCCTTCATTTTCTCCGACTTTGCCTTGACCTCTTCTTTTTCGCAATTCAAAAGGGATTTTGCAAAGTCCTCTTCCATTATTGTCGGATTATCAGCATGAATCTTGGACCACTGTTCATTCTTCCCAACCGCTTTTTTCACCCGAACTTTCCAGGAGGACAAGTCGTTGGTGAACGTCACCATCGCCTTTTCGTTTATCTTTGTGATGAAGGGGTCGTCCCACGGCTCTTTATATTCCTTTTCATTCCGGCCGGGGAACATGAACCTATTGTGCAACTTCTTTAGGAGCATGTGCTCCATATGTGGTATCTGCTTCAACCTCTCGTCGTTGATGTTGGCGGTTTCCCTGAGGATACCTCCAAGTTGATTGCCCCAGCACTTGCACACTTCCTCTAGCTTCAAGGGGCGAATCTTCGTGACCACAATTTGTCCGATGCCAAGCTCGTTTGATTTTCGTGTCCTCTTCTTCTTCGGTGCTTTACTGGCTATGACATCATCATTGCCGGTCTCGGGGGCGGTGTCGGTGCTAGTGCCGGTGTCGGCGCCGGGGTAGGGGTTGGGACCACTTCCACCACCATGCAACCCCATCTGGTGTTCATCCAGGTAATCGAAATAGTGATTTGCTGCCTCCATGGGGTGTGTCGAGTGAGCAGAAGCACCCATGACTTCAGCGTCGGTAGACATGTTTCCTATGCAATAATTGTAGATAAAAGATATAATGAAGATAAAAAAGGGGCCTATATTTGGTCAGAATGTTGATTCATTCCCCTTCCGGCAAATCCCGGGTACTCCATATGTCCTAGTTTCTAGCACAAGTCATGCCGAAAATTTCGGCATGACCTTTGCTAAAAAGTGGACATATGGAGCGCCTGAAATTTGCCGGAACGGAAATGAATCAACATTCCGGCAAAACATAGGCCGCTCGGATACCATGAGGATAATAAATCAAATTCTTTTGAAACCATCACAAGATTAATTATACAAATATAAACAGAAAATAATAAATGAAATTCTCTTGACACCATCACAAGTACTAGCAAAGGGATGCAATGACCTATGCCAAATCATAGAAAGGCAAATTGTTTCACTAGGGAAAAATATTTTCTTGCCACATTTTCTGCCCACTAGTTCAAAACATCAAACTTTCTGCCCACTAGTTCAAAATTAGTGTATCAAACTATGGTTTTTATCAAAATGCATACCAAAGCCTGTTGTCGAAGAGCACCTTGCCGGGGGGGTCGGGTACCTGCTTCCGAAGAGCACTGTGAGAGAGAGAGAGAGAGAGAGAGGTGGAGGGGGGTCGGGTACGTGCCGGGGCCTCACCTCAACCCTAGCCCACACGGAGGGGCGGCGGCGCCGATGGGAGAGCTCGGGACGGCGACGGCGACGCTGGGTGGATTCAGGGGAGGAGTGGGGAGGAGTCAGGGCGGCGCTGAGGGTGACGGCGACGCTGGGTGGACACGGGCGGCGGGGGAGGGATTTGGGAAGAAACAGGGCGGCACGGAGGAATTGGGGACTTAGCGCGCGCGGCAGTTAACTCAAACTAGGGGTAGCGCTTGTACCGACCCAACGCTACTGCTTACTTTCTTTCCTTTATTTTCTTTATTACTTTCTTTTTATTATGTTTCTTTATTATTTTCTTTTTATTTATTTTCTTTTCTTTTTATTATTTTTCTTTCCTTTTCTGTTTACTTTCCTCTTCTTTATACTATTTGTTTTTCTCCCGACGACGACGTCGTCTCCCTCTCCCCCGATGCACGAATATCACCGGAACCATTCATGTGATAACATATCAGTTGACCGATAACGGTTTCTTAAGTGCGTACACAAAATAGATACAAATATATTAAAGTAGGTTTCTGATCAGCTGCGTCGACGACGTTTCACATTGAGATTTTTCCCTTTTTTATTCGTTGCAGAGTAATTGAGCCCTTCCTTGTGACTTTTCCAGAGCCATGGAGTACGATCTTTTCGCCGCCATGTAGACTTGATTCTTATTTTCATGTATGCTTCATCCTCATCATCATCTTCCCTCATCGGGTTGCCGTATTGGTCGTAGTCTTCCTCGTTAGCGACTCCAACCATTCCGACGATGCTCCTTTTGGATCTCCTCACGACAACACGGCTAGGATTGGCGGGGTCGGTTATGAAGAAGCATTGTGTCACGTGCTTAGCGTGCACCCATGGCTCATTTTTGGCGATGATGTTAACATTCACGGGAGTGCTCTTCACGTCGGGTATAGACATGGTGGTGAAATACTTGTTTTCTCTGACCACGTCCTTGGCCCATCTGACACGAACATCGTCTCATCGTGCATTCCAGCATAGTCAAGCTCCCAGATCTCTTCGACCCTTCCGTAGAATCTTTCAGTTGTGCCGTTAGCGTCAGTCATGCATTGAATTGTCACCCCAGATTTCTGGTAATCATTGTACATGTCTTTGGCCTCCGTGTAGAACGTGTACCCATTGATATCGTAGGACTGATAGGTCGTGAGCTTGGGCGCAGGGCCATGTGCTAAGGCGTGTATGAGAAATCCGTCTGAACTGCCCTCTTCTGGGTGATTTTCTAGAACTTGATATTTGAACCAATGCAAGAAAGGGGCGTTGTGCTCTACAGTAACTTAGTCGTCCGTCTTGAGCATGCCCTTATCACGGTACTTCTTTGCGATGCTTTCTTTGTGTCGTGCCACATAATCATCTACCACATCTAGGTGTTGTAGCACTACTAGGTTAGCCCTGCCAAAGTCGTTCCGTTGATCCGAATAGTCCACGTGCAATTGTTGGGGAACGTCGCATGGGAAACAAAAAATTTCCTACGCGCACGAAGACCTATCATGGTGATGTCCATCTATGAGAGGGGATGAGTGATCTACGTACCCTTGTAGACCGCACAACAGAAGCGTTAGTGAACGCGGTTGATGTAGTCGAACGTCCTCACTTCCCTCGATTCGCCCCGCGAACAATCCCGCGATCAGTCCCACGATCTAGTACCGAACGGACGGCACCTCCGCGTTCAACACACGTACAGCTCGACGATGATCTCGGCCTTCTTGATCCAGCAAGAGAGACGGAGAGGTAGAAGAGTTCTCCAGCAGCGTGATGGCGCTCCGGAGGTTGGTGACGACCTTGTCTCAGCATGGCTCCGCCCAAGCTCCGCAGAAACGCGATCTAGAGGAAAAACCGTGGAGGTATGTGGTCGGGATGCCGTGGAAAAGTCGTCGTAAATCAGCCCTAAAACCTCCGTATATATAGGTGGGAGAGAGAGGACCTTGCCTTGGGGCTCAAGGAGCCCCAAGGGGGTCGGCCGAGCCAAGGGGGGAAGGTCTCCCCCACCCCCAAACCGAGTTGGACTTGGTTTGGTGGGTGGGAGTCCTTCCTTCCCTTCCCACCTCCTGTTTTTTTTTCTTCTCTTTGATTTTTCTTCCAACGCGCATAGGGCCCTTTTGGGCTGTCCCACCAGCCCACTAAGGGCTGGTGCGCCACCATCAAGTCCTATGGGCTTCCCCGGGGTGGGTTGCCCCCCCGGTGAACTCCCGGAACCCATTCGTCATTCCCGGTACATTCCCGGTAACTCCGAAAACCTTCCGGTAATCAAATGAGGTCATCCTATATATCAATCTTCGTTTCCGGACCATTCCGGAAACCCTCGTGACGTCCGTGATCTCATCCGGGACTCCGAACAACATTCGGTAACCAACCATATAACTCAAATACGCATAAAACAACGTCGAACGTTAAGTGTGCAGACCCTGCGGGTTCGAGAACTATGCAGACATGACCCGAGAGACTCCTTGGTCAATATCCAATAGCGGGACCTGGATGCCCATATTGGATCCTACATATTCTACGAAGATCTTATTGTTTGAACCTCAGTGCCAAGGATTCATATAATCCCGTATGTCATTCCCTTTGTCCTTCGGTATGTTACTTGCCCGAGATTCGATCGTCAGTATCCGCATACCTATTTCAATCTCGTTTACCGGCAAGTCTCTTTACTCGTTCCATAATACAAGATCCCGCAACTTACACTAAGTCACATTGCTTGCAAGGCTTGTGTGTGATGTTGTATTACCGAGTGGGCCCCGAGATACCTCTCCGTCACACGGAGTGACAAATCCCAGTCTTGATCCATACTAACTCAACTAACACCTTCGGAGATACCTGTAGAGCATCTTTATAGTCACCCAGTTACGTTGCGACGTTTGATACACACAAAGTATTCCTCCGGTGTCAGTGAGTTATATGATCTCATGGTCATAGGAACAAATACTTGACACGCAGAAAACAGTAGCAACAAATTGACACGATCAACATGCTACGTCTATTAGTTTGGGTCTAGTCCATCACGTGATTCTCCTAATGACGTGATCCAATTATCAAGCAACAACACCTTGTTCATAATCAGAAGACACTGACAATCTTTGATCAACTAGCTAGCCAACTAGAGGCTTGCTAGGGATAGTGTTTTGTCTATGTATCCACACATGTAAATGAGTCTTCATTCAATACAATTATAGCATGGATAATAAGTGATTATCTTGATACAGGAATTATAATAATAACTATATTTATTATTGCCTCTAGGGCATAATTCCAACAGTCTCCCAGTTGCACTAGAGTCAATAATCTAGCCCTCACATCATGATGCGAATTACATTGTAATAAATCTAACACCCATACAGTTCTGGTGTTGATCATGCTTTGGCCGTGGAAGAGGTTTAGTCAGCGGGTATGCTACATTCAGATCCGTGTGCACTTTGCATATATTTACGTCCTCTCCTTTGACGTAGTCGCGGATGAGGTTGAAGCGTCGTTTCATGTGTCTGGACTTCTTGTGAAACCGTGGTTCCTTTGCTAAGGCAATGGCACCCGTGTTGTCACAGAACAAGGTTATTGGATTCAGTGTGCTTGGCACCACTCCAAGATCCGTCATGAATTGCTTATCCAGACACCCTCCTTAGCAGCCTCCGAGGCAGCCATGTACTCCGCTTCACATGTAGAATCTGCTACGACGCTTTGCTTGGAACTGCACCAGCTTACCGCACCCCCATTAAGAATAAATACGTATCCGGTTTGCGACTTAGAGTCGTCCGGATCTGTGTCAAAGCTTGCATCGACGTAACCTTTTACGGCGATCTCTTCGTCACCTCCATATACGAGAAACATCTCCTTAGTACTTTTCAGGTACTTCAGGATATTCTTGACCACCGTCCAGTGATCCACTCCTGGATTACCCTGGAACCTACCTTCCATACTTATGGCCAGGCTAACATCCGGTCTAGTGCACAGCATTGCATACATGATAGAACCTATGGCTGAAGCATAGGGGACGGAGCGCATATGCTCTCTATCTTCATCAGTTGCTGGGCACTGAGTTTTACTCAATCTCGTACCTTGTAAAACTGGCAAGAACCCTTTCTTGGACTGTTCCATTTTGAACCTCTTCAAAACTTTATCAAGGTATGTGCTTTGTGAACGTCCTATCAGGCGTTTTGATCTATCCCTATAGATTTTAATGCCTAGAATGTAAGCAGCTTCTCCTAGGTCCTTCATAGAGAAACTTTTATTCAAGTAATCCTTTATGCTCTCCAAAAACTCCACGTTGTTTCCAATCAGCAATATGTCATCCACATATAATATTAGAAACGCCACAGAGCTCCCACTCACTTTCTTGTAAATACAAGATTCTCCAACCACTTGTATAAACCCAAATGCTTTGATCACCTCATCAAAACGTTTGTTCCAACTCCGAGATGCTTGCACCAGTCCATAAATGGATTCTTAGGATCGACAAAACCTTCGGGTTGCATCATATACAATTCTTCCTTAAGGAAACCGTTAAGGAATGCCGTTTTGACATCCATCTGCCAGATTTCATAATCGAAAAATGCAGCTATTGCTAACATGATTCTGACGGACTTAAGCATCGCTACGGGTGAGAATGTCTCATCGTAGTCAACTCCTTGAACTTGTGAAAAACCCTTTGCCACAAGTCGAGCTTTATAAACGGTCACATTGCCGTCAGCGTCCGTCTTCCTCTTAAAGATCCATTTGTTCTGAATAGCCTTGCGGCCCTCAGGCAGTACCTCCAAAGTCCACACTTTGTTCTCATACATGGATCCTATCTCGGACTTCATGGCTTCTAGCCATTTGTTGGAATCTGGGCCCACCATTGCTTCTTCATAATTTGCAGGTTCATTGTTGTCCAACAACATGATTGATAAGACGGGATTACCGTACCACTCTGGAGCAGCACGTGGTCTCGTCGACCTGCGTGGTTCGACAGAAACTTGAACCGGAGTTTCATGATCATCATCATTAACTTCCTCTTCAACCGGCGTCGCAACGACAGAGGTTTCCCCTTGCCCTGCGCCACCATCCAGAGGGATGAGAGGTTCGACAACCTCGTCAAGTTCTATCTTCCTCCCACTCAATTCTCTCGAGAGAAACTCCTTCTCGAGAACAGCTCCGTTTTTAGCAACAAACACTTTGCCCTCGGATTTGAGATAGAAGGTGTACCCAACTGTCTCTTTTGGGTAACCTATGAAGATGCACTTTTCCGCTTTGGGTTCCAGCTTTTCAGGCTGAATCTTTTTGACATAAGCATCACATCCCCGAACTTTAAGAAACGACAACTTTGGCCTTTTGCCATACCACAGTTCATATGGTGTCGTCTCAACGGATTTTAATGGTGCCCTATTTAAAGTGAATGCAGCTGTTTCTAATGCATAATCCCAAAACGATAACGGCAAATCGGTAAGAGACATCATAGATCGCACCATCTCTAATAAAGTACGATTACGACGTTCAGACACACCATTACGATGTGGTCTTCCAGGTGGTGTCAACTGTGAAACAATTCCACATTGTCTTAAGTGAGCACCAAACTCGAAACTCAGATATTCACCCCCACGATCAGACCGTAGGAACTTGATCTTTCTTGTTACGATGATTTTAAACTTCACTCTGAAATTGCCTGAACTTTTCAAATGTTTCAGACTTGTGCTTCATTAAGTAGACATAACCATATCTACTCAAATCGTCAGTGAAGGTGAGAAAATAACGATATCAGCCGCGTGCCTCTACGCTCATCGGACCACACACATCGGTATGTATGATTTCCAACAACTCACGTGCACGCTCCATTGTTCCGGAGAACGGAGTTTTAGTCATCTTGCCCATGAGGCATGGTTCGCACGTGTCAAGTGAATCAAAGTCAAGTGACTCCAAAAGTCCATCGGCATGGAGTTTCTTCATGCGCTTTACACCAATATGACCTAAGCGGCAGTGCCACTAAAATATGGCGCTATCATTGTTAACTCTAACTCTTTTGGTCTCAATGTTATGTATGTGTGTATCGCTATCTAGATTCAATATGAACAATCCTCTCACATTGGGTGCATTTCCATAAAAGATGTTACTCATAGAAATAGAACAACCATTATTCTCTGACTTAAAAGAGTAACCGTCTCGCAATAAACAAGATCCAGATATAATGTTCATGCTCAACGCAGGCACAAAATAACAATGATTCAAGTTCATAACTAATCCTGATGGTAACTGAAGTGAAAATGTGCCGACGGCGATTGCATCAACCTTGGAACCATTTCCTACGCGCATCGTCACTTCATCTTTCGCCAGCCTTCGTCTATTCCGCAGTTCCTGTTTCGAGTTGCAAATATGAGCAACAGAACCGGTATCGAATACCCAGGCACTACTACGAGAGCCGGTTAAGTACACATCAATAACATGTATATCAAATATACCTGATTTTTCTTTGGCCGCCTTCTTATCTGCCAGATACTTGGGGCAATTGCGCTTCTAGTGACCCATACCCTTGCAATAGTAACACTCTGTTTCAGGCTTAGGTCCATCTTTGGGTTTCTTCGTCGGATTGGCAACAGGCTTTCCGCTCTTCTTTGAATTACCCTTCTTGCCTTTGCCGTTTCTCTTGAAACTAGTGGTCTTATTCACCATCAACACTTGATGCTCTTTACGGAGTTCAGACTCTGCGACTTTCGGCATCGCAAACAACTCGCCGGGAGACTTATTCATCCCTTGCATGTTGTAGTTCAACACAAAGCCTTTATAGCTTGGCCGCAGTGATTGAAGGATTCTGTCAGTGATAGCCTCTTGCGGGAGTTCAATCCCCAGCTCAGCTAGACGGTTTGAGTACCCAGACATTTTGAGCACATGTTCAGTGACAGACGAGTTTTCCTCCATCTTGAAAGCATAGAATTTATCAGAGGTCTCATACCTCTCGATCCGGGCGTTCTTCTGAAAGATAAACTTCAACTCCTGGAACATCTCAAATGCTCCAGGACGCTCAAAGCGACGTTGAAGTCCCGGTTCTAAGCCATACAAGACTGCACATTGAACTACTGAGTAGTCCTCCTTACGTGCTAACCAAGCGGTCTTAACATCCTGATCAGCCGTAGCGGGTGGTTCATCTCCTAGCGCAGCATTAAGGACATAATCCTTCTTCCCAGCTTGTAAGATTAGCTTAAGATTACGAGCCCAGTCTACAAAGTTTCTTCCATCATCTTTCAACTTAGCTTTCTCTAGGAACGTATTAAAATTCAGGGTGACTGTCGCATGAGCCATGATCTACAACACAAATATATTCAAAGTGGACTTAGACTATGTTCAAGATAATTAGAGTTTAACTTAATCAAATTATTCGCTAAACTCCCACTCAAAAAGTACATCTCTCTAGTCATTTGAGTGGTTCATGATCCACTTACACTAGCTCAAGTCCGATCATCACGTGAGTTGAGTATAGTTTCAGTGGTAAGCATCCCTATGCTAATCATATCATCTATATGATTCATGATCGACCTTTCGGTCTCATGTGTTCCGAGGCCATGTCTGCACATGCTAGGCTCGTCAAGCTTAACCCGAGTGTTCCGCGTGTGCAACTGTTTTGCACCCGTTGTATGTGAACGTTGAGTCTATCACACCCGATCATCACGTGGTGTCTCGAAACGACGAACTGTAGCAACGGTGCACAGTCGGGGAGAACACAATTTCGTCTTGAAATTCTAGTGAGAGATCACCTCATAATGCTACCGTCGTTCTAAGCAAAATAAGGTGCATAAAAGGATTAACATCACATGCAATTCATAAGTGACATGATATGGCCATCATCACGTGCTTCTTGATCTCCATCACCAAAGCACCGGCACGATCTTCTCGTCACCGGCGCCACACCATGATCTCCATCAACGTGTCGCGATCGGGGTTGTCGTGCTACTCATGCTATTACTACTAAAGCTACATCCCAGCAAAATAGTAAACGCATCTGCAAGCACAAACATTAGTATAAAGACAACTCTATGGCTCCTGCCGGTTGCCGTACCATCGACGTGCAAGTCGATATTATCTATTACAACATGATCATCTCATACATCCAATATATCACATCACATCGTTGGCCATATCACATCACAAGCATACCCTGCAAAAACAAGTTCGACGTCCTCTAATTTTGTTGTCGCATGTTTTACGTGGTGACCATGGGTATCTAGTAGGATCGCATCTTACTTACGCAAATACCACAACGGAGATATATGAGTTGCTATTTAACCTCATCCAAGGACCTCCTCGGTCAAATCCGATTCAACTAAAGTTCGAGAAACCGACAGTTGCCAGTCATCTTTGAGCAACGGGGTTACTCGTAGCGATGAAACCAGTCTCTCGTAAGCGGACGAGTAATGTCGGTCCAAGCCGCTTCAATCCAACAATACCGCGGAATCAAGAAAAGACTAAGGAGGGCGGCAAAACGCACATCACCGCCCACAAAAACTGTTGTGTTCTACTCGAGAAGACATCTATGAACCTAGCTCATGATGCCACTGTTGAGGAACGTCGCATGGGAAACAAAAATTTTCCTACGCGCACGAAGACCTATCATGGTGATGTCCATCTACGAGAGGGGATGAGTGATCTACGTACCCTTGTAGACCGTACAGCAGAAGCGTTAGTTTACGTGGTTGATGTAGTGGAACGTCCTCGCGTCCCTCGATCCGCCCCGTGAACAATCCCGCGATTAGTCCCACGATCTAGTACCGAACGGACGGCACCTCCGCGCTCAGCACACGTACAGCTCGACGATGATCTCAGCCTTCTTGATCCAACAAGAGAGACGGAGATGTAGAAGAGTTCTCCGGCAGCGTGACGGCGCTCCGGAGGTTGGTGATGACCTTGTCTCAGCAGGGCTCCGCCCGAGCTCCGCAGAAACGTGATCTTGAGGAAAAACCGTGGAGGTATGTGGTTGGGCTGACGTGGAAAAGTCGTCGTAAATCAGCGCTAAAACCTCCGTATATACAGGTGGGAGAGAGGGGACCTTGCCTTGGGGCTCAAGGAGCCCCAAGGGGGTTGGCCGAGCCAAGGGGGGAAGGTCTCCCCCCCCCCCAAACCGAGTTGGACTTGGTTTGGTGGGTGGGAGTCCTTCCTTCCCTTCCCACCTCCTCTCTTTTTTTTTCTTCTCTTTGATTTTTCTTCCAATGCGCATAGGGCCCTTTTGGGCTGTCCCACCCAGCCCACTAAGGGCTGGTGCACCACCCTTAAGGCCTATGGGCTTCCCCGGGGTGGGTTGCCCCCCCGCCCCGGTGAACTCCCGGAACCCATTCGTCATTCCCGGTACATTCCTGGTAACTCCGAAAACCTTCCGGTAATCAAATGAGGTCATCCTATATATCAATCTTCGTTTCCGGACCATTCCGGAAACCCTCGTGACGTCCGTGATCTCATCCGGGACTCCGAACAACATTCGGTAACCAACCATATAACTCAAATATGCATAAAACAACGTCGAACCTTAAGTGTGCAGACCCTGCGTGTTCGAGAACTATGTAGACATGACCCGAGAGACTCCTCGGTCAATATCCAATAGCGGGACCTGGATGCCCATATTGGATCCTACATATTCTACGAAGATCTTATCGTTTGAACCTCAGTGCCAAGGATTCATATAATCCCGTATGTCATTCCCTTTGTCCTTCGGTATGTTACTTGCCCGAGATTCGATCGTCAGTATCCGCATACCTATTTCAATCTCGTTTACCGACAAGTCTCTTTACTCGTTCCGTAATACAAGATCCCGCAACTTACACTAAGTCACATTGCTTGCAAGGCTTGTGTGTGATGTTGTATTACCGAGTGGGCCCCGAGATACCTCTCCGTCACACGAAGTGACAAATCCCAGTCTTGATCCATACTAACTCAACTAACACCTTCGGAGATACCCGTAGAGCATCTTTATAGTCACCCAGTTACGTTGCGATGTTTGACACACACAAAGTATTCCTCCGGTGTCAGTGAGTTATATGATCTCATGGTCATAGGAACAAATACTTGACACGCAGAAAACAGTAGCAACAAAATGACACGATCAACATGCTACGTCTATTAGTTTGGGTCTAGTCCATCACATGATTCTCCTAATGACGTGATCCAGTTATCAAGCAACAACACCTTGTTCATAATCAGAAGACACTGACTATCTTTGATCAACTGGCTAGCCAACTAGAGGCTTGCTAGGGATAGTGTTTTGTCTATGTATCCACACATGTAAATGAGTCTTCATTCAATACAATTATAGCATGGATAATAAATGATTATCTTGATACAGGAATTATAATAATAACTATATTTATTATTGCCTCTAGGGCATAATTCCAACAGCAATTCCATCCGACCGTTGTTGTGACCTTCTCCTTCGAGCTTCCCATCGTTCTTCTTGACAGGCAAACCAACAACAGGGTCTCCGACGCTTGTATAATTCTTGCAAAAGAAGACACACTCATGCATCAGATACCCCTGGACAATGCTCCCTTCGGGACAGGACTTGTTATGAACGAATCCTTTGATGACCCCATTCGTCCTCTCGAATGACATCATGCTGTGAAGGAATGTCGGCCCGAGGTCGATGATGTCGTCCACGACCTGGACACACGGATGCACCATGACATCAAAGAACGCAGGCAGGAAGTACATCTCAAGCTCACATAGTATGACAACGATCTCTTCATGTAGCCTTCGGAGCTGCTTCACACTTATGGACTTTCGAGAGATAACGTCGAAGAAGTTGCAGAGACCAATAAGCGTGTCACGGACGTGCTTGTCCATCATCCCTCTAATGGCAACCAGGAGTATCTACGTCATCATCACGTGACAGTCATGAGACTTCATCCCGCTGAACCTTTTCTTCTTGGGGTCTAGAAATCTGCTTATCTTCTCACAGTAATCGGAACTAACTTTGATTCCCATAAGGCACTTGATGAATTGATTGATCTCCTTCGGACTTAAGGTGAAGCAAGAAGGGGGGCAGTATTCTCCTCCTTCTTGTTGACTTTTCTGCCCCCTTCCCCCTCCTCTGTCTCGGTCTCCGTCTCCTCGATCAACTTTTTTATGGTGGATGTCTTTCCTGATCTTCAACTCTTCCAAGTCTTTCCTTGCCTTCGGCCCATCCTTGGTCTTCTACGGCATGTTTATCAGTGTGCCAAGCAAGCTCTCGAGGACATTCTTCGTGATATGCATTTGATCAAGGCAATGAGATGTGTCGTGATTAGGCCAGTACTCCAAGTCCCAAAAAATAGACCTCATTTTCCATACCTTCAGCGGTGGCTCTGGCGCGTTTTTGATCATTCCTGGCGCGGGGCATTGTTCCCAGTTTCTCAATAGCTTGTCGATTTCGGCGCAGCTCCTCTTACGTGGAGGTCCTCGAAGCTCAACCAACCCATTGAATAGATCTCCACGCTTTCTCCACGGGCCATCTTTCTCGAGACATCTACGATGCCCCATGTACACGATTTTCCCAGACCCGCCATCTCTCGTTGACGTAATCTGCTGAGACGTTGTATCATCCATGCACCTCATGCATCCGCAGTATCCGTGGCACACCTGGCCTGAGGTGTACCCGTAACCAAGATAGTCGTGCACCGTCATCATCAGCGCGGTTCTCATATGAAAATACTCTCCTTTGTTGGCGTCCCATGTCCATGCCGGTGATTTCCATTATGTGTCTAGCTCCTCTTGCAGAAGCCCCATATACAGGTTAATACTATTTCCTGGTTGTTTTGGCCCTTGAATCAGCATGCACATGTGTATGTACTTTGTCTTCATGCACTTCCATGGGGGGAGGTTGTACATCCATACAAATACGGGCCATGTGTTGTGGTTGGTATTCTGGTTTCCAAACGGATTCATGCCATCGGTACTCGCACCAACCACAATGTTCCTGGGATCTTCTTTAGCAAATCCATATACGGTGCTGAATGCTCTCCATTGGCTACCATCTACTAGTTGTCTCAACCTCGGATCATCTCCATCTTCGGGCTTCTTCCTCTCCGCGTGCGAGCGCATGAGCTTTGCTTCCTTGGGATCTATGATATACCGCTGCAGACGGGGAGTGATCGGAAAGTACCATACAACTTTCTGAGGAGCTTTCTTTCCTGCCTTCTTGTATCGAGAAGCATTGCACACTGGACAGTTGGTTTTTTCCGCATGCTCCTCCCCATAGATGATGCAATCGTTGATGCATGCGTGGTACCTAATGTGCAGAAAATCAAAAGGGCAAACAATTTTCTTGGCCTCCTCGACACTACTAGGACACAAGTTCCCCGCGGGAAGAACTTTATTATGTAGATACTTCAAATGCTCATCGAGGCTTTTGTCTGTCCATTTGTTTTTGGCCTTCGTCTTTAGAAGTTCGAGAGTCAAACTCAAGCCGGTCACCTCGGGATTGCAACCATCATACAATGGAATCCTCGAGTCCACTTCAAGATGAGCCAGCTTGGCCTCCTCTCTAGAAGCAGCTCTCTCGCTAGTCGTACTCTTGCGAAGGAGGTCTTGAACAAGAGGGTCTTGCACGACTTCACTTAGTACTATCAAAGACTGCGGCGTGACCACCGCCTCTTCTCCGCCATGTCCGAACTCTTCTTCTCCGTGTCCAGAATCTTCTCCGTCGCTGTCATTTCTGGAATCTTCCCCGCCGCCATGTCCGGCTCCATCGTCTTCGTGTCGACCGGTCATCTCTTCGTCTAGCCCCATGTCGTTATTCCCTGCCATTTGGACGTCCTCATCATCATCATCTTCTTCACTTATCCACCAAGTATAGCCATCCATGAAAGCATTCATCAGCAGGTGCACCTTCAAAGTGCCACGATCAAAAGGGTCAAAAAGGACTCCTTCCTTGCATCTTGCACACGGACATCTAGTTCTAGTCCGATTATTTGCATGCATGTCCATCACCGCGGATTGCATGTACCGCTCCACCTTCCATCCACTCACCTTCATGATCGACTGCACGGTATAACAAGCAAAAGGGTTATAAAATAAATAATGCATGCATGCTTCAAAGTCATATAAAATTTTGGCATGACCTTACCTAAAAATAGGACATATTGAGTTTGCTCGAAATTCACCGAAACAGAAATAAATCGACATTTTGGCAAAACATAAGGAACTCTACCGGAGGGCATTTCACACCCGCACAAATATCTACATATATATATATATCCCAAACACACATATTCTCATTCACACACATATTCCCATTCTTTAAGGGAACAACTTTTTACTCACCGATATATCTCCCGAGAGAGACCGATCGAGTGAGATGATGAGAGAGACCGATCGAAAGAGCAGCATGGATGGCTAAATAGCTAGCTTGATCTATTTGTTGGGGAGGAGAGGTGAATCTAGCTATCTAACTAATGGAGAGGGAGTTATGGTGGAGGGGAGAATTAATATAATGGGGATAGGAAGAGAGGTGGGACAAAGAGAGATGTGAGAGAAGTCATTTATGAAGAAGAGTTATGGTGGAGGGGTACATTAATGAGGAGAGAAGAAAGGTAGGAGGAAGAGAGAAGAAGAGCAACAATGGCGTGGAGAGCGTGGAGAGGAGATAGGAGGGGGAGAGAGGTGAAAGTGGGGAGGTGAGGGGGGTAAAAAGGTGGCAGCCGCAACTAGCAGTAGCGCTGGATAACAGAGAGCGCTGCGGCTATTCTATTAGTAGTAGCGCTGCATACCATCGAACGCTACTACTAAGTGGGTCCAACTACGAGTAGCGATGCCGCAAAACAAGGCCCTACCGCTAAACACTTAGCAGTAGCGCTGGATTTTGGGCAACGCTGCCACTACAACTACCGTCGGTGGCATCGTCTAGTTCCACATAGTAGTAGCGCCTTTTTAATTAGCAGTGCTACTTCTAAGGTGTTAGTAGTACCGATTTACTGGCTCAGCGCTACTGCTAATTAGCAGAAGCGTTTTGTTTTTTCCAACGCTACTACTAAGGTCTTGCCTATAAGGTTTTTCCTAGTAGTGGTGGTAGGCGCACATAATTTATCAATAGGAGGTAGATTCTTCACATCTTAAGCTTTAATACCTTTCTCTTTCATACACTTCTTTGCTTATTGCATAGCTTCGGGCTTAGGAAAAGCATACCCCTCTTATTTGGTGGTGGAGGTCGTTCAGGCACAGACCAATCATCATGATTCTTAGCTATCTTTCCCATTAGTTCTTCAGCATCGTCCGGTGTTCTTTCCCTGAAAACACAACGAGCACAACTATCCAGATAGGTTCTAGATTCATCGGTTAGACCAGCATAAAATATATCAAGGAATTCATTCTCAGGGACTCCATGTCCCGGTATAGCCTTGAGTAAAGTGCAATACCTCCCCCAAGCTTTAGGGAGGTGCTCATCCTGCAACTGTTTAAAGTTATATATTCTTTGTAAAGCAACATGTTGCTTATGAGCAGCAAAATATTTAGCAACAAAAGATTGAGCTAAGTCTTGAGGACTCTTAATGGAACAACATGGTAGTGCATCATACCATGCTTTAGCATCTACCTTCAAAGAGAAAGGAAGCAACTTAGTAACATAATAATTTCTCTTCTTGTCCTTTGTAGTGAATAAACTAACCAAGTCAGTAAGTTTGGTAAGGTGTGCAATAGCATCGTCATTTTCTCTACCATAAAAGGGGTAGCTTAAACTGTGGAAATAAGTGAAAGATCGATAGAGAAATCAAAATTAGCATCCTCAATGCAAATAGGATATGAAGCAAATTTAGGATCAGGAGTAAATTTGTTCTTCATAGAATGCTTTTCAAGCACCTTCTTAACAGAAGCAGGGTCAGAGCCAGCACACTCTATAAGCTCCTTGTATAAATCATCATCAAGTTCAATATAATCATCATCAAGAATTCTTTCCCTGAGACCACTCAAGTCTGGGTAACCAAATGATATACCAATGGGGTAGCGTGTAACAAGAATTTCAACCCCAGACTGCTTCGCAGCCTTAGAAATGTGAGACTCAATAAAATAACCAAGTAAACCAGTCTCATCAATAGTAGTAGAAGCATCATCAATAGTATCACACATAGCGACGGACTCGGTAGAAGCAGCATGTGGTCGTGGTGAAGCAAACTTACTCATAACGGAAGGTGAATCAAGTGAAGCACTAGTACTAAGAACAATACCTTTTCTTGTGGTGGATGGTAAAATCGGAACCTGGGGGTCTCATTTCTTACCCATAGCGAATAAATCGCAGCAAGCAAAATAACTCTAAGTAGACTTGTAAATAAAGCTATGCTCCCCGGCAACGGCGCCAGAAAATAGTCTTGATGACCCACAAGTGTAGGGGATCGCAACAGTCTTCGCGGGTAAGTTAACCCAATTTATTGATTCGACACAAGGGGAGCCAAAGAACATTTATAAGCTTTAATAGTTGAGTTGTCAATTCAACCGCACCTAAAAGTTAATTGCTTGGCAACGAAATATTAGTAGCAACGGTGATATGAAAATAATTGTGGCAACGGAGATAATGGTGGCAAAGCAACGAAAGTAAAGCAGCTAAAATAGAGCAACTAGTGACTAGCAGGATTAAAACACTGTAGGCTAGGGAGATGGGTGGTTGGTCATGGATGAGAGATATCATGTATTTAACTTGGGGCAAGGCACATAGAAAAGTAATGATCATCTAGGCAAATATCAAACATTAGGCATGTATCCTCAGGTAGTCGTGCGTGCTTGCAATAAGAACTTGCACAACATCTTTTGTCCTATCATCCCGCTACCAACGGGGCCAAAAGGAACTTATGGAGATTAAGGTGCTCCTATCAAAGAGCACTGGAACAAAGCATTAACAATCAATGGATACATGGAATCCTCAAACTATAGTCTATCCCCTTTGGTGTCCCAAGCTGTCACCATTGGGATCGCCGGTTCCGGACAATAATAGGTGCATACTACTCATAGGTAGGATGAAGAACACAAATATATTCATGAAAACATAAGGTATTCAGATCTGAAATCATGGCACTAAGGCCGAAAGTGACAAGCATTGAGAGTGAAAAGTAGTTTCAAAGATGATAAACACCATAGTAGATGATATGCAACATGCCCCCAACAATCCGATGAACTATTACATGATATAACTCATCCAATCCCTATCATCCCCTTCACCTACAGCAAGGAATTACTCACACGTGACGGGGGAAGCCATGGAAGGGTCATGGAGTGGTGATGGTGATGACGACGGCGATGATTTCCCCTCTCTCGAGGCCAAGACAGCCTCCAGATTAGCTTACTCGGAGAAGAACTGAGGGTGGCGGCGGCTCCGTGTCAGGAACTTGCAAAACAACTTCTATTCTGGGATTTCTCCGTCACGGGTAAAAATAGGAGCCAAAGTAGGGCACCAGAAGGGGTGGACCCCAACTAGGCGGCCTCCCGGCGCGGCCAGGAGGCAGACCGCGCCCACAGGTCGCCTGGAACCCTGGTGGCCCCCCTCTGGCCCATCTATTGGTCCAAGGTTCCTCCCGGTGCGTGGATTTTCTCTATTTTTATGGGAATTTTCCGAGCGTCTAAATATCCATTTTCCTGCACACAAGAAAACCATATAGGCAGCTCTTCCGAAAACAGTGTCAGTCTGGGTTAGTTTCATTCAAATCATGCAAGAATGAGGCCAAAACAATAGCAAAAGTGTTGGGAAAAGTCGATATGTTTGAGACGTATCATATGACGAGTGGTTTTATGTAACCTTTTAAACTCTGACTGAGCCTTGGGATTTCTTGCATGCACCTTTTGTTTGAACTGAAGTGTGACTTTGTTCGCTTTGAATTGCATTTGGATTTTGCTACCCTTGTATGGATTTGCTTTTACTCGGACAAAGACTGTTACATGATCGAGTCCCCGAGCATGGAGGTTCGTCCTCACTCAGGAGACGTCATTCCTTAGATTAAAACGGATTTCGTTGCTTAAGGATGATCGTTATGTTCATCTAGGCGCCCGAATAGAGGTCTTGCCTCCATCCGGAACCCCTTTAACTTAGGCGAGGACCGGTTCGTGTTGGAAATATGCCCTAGAGGCAATAATAATTAGTTATTATTATATTTCTTTGTTCATGACAATCGTTTATTATCCATGCTATAATTGTATTGATTGGAAACACAATACTTGTGTGGATACATAGACAAAACATTGTCCCTAGTAAGCCTCTAGTTGACTAGCTCGTTGATCAAAGATGGTCAAGGTTTCCTGGCCATAGGCAAGTGTTGTTACTTGATAACGGGATCACATCATTAAGAGAATCATGTGATGGGCTAGACCCAAACTAATATACATAGCATGTTGATCGTGTCATTTTGTTGCTACTGTTTTCTGCGTGTCAAGTATTTGTTCCTATGACCATGAGATCATATAACTCACTGACACCGGAGGAATGCTTTGTGTGTATCAAACGTCACAACGTAACTGGGTGACTATAAAGATGCTCTACAGGTATCTCCGAAGGTGTTCGTTGAGTTAGTATGGATCAAGACTGGGATTTGTCACTCCGTATGACGGAGAGGTATCTCGGGGCCCACTCGGTAATACAACATCACACACAAGCCTTGCAAGCAATGTGACTTAGTTTAAGTTGCGGGATCTTGTATTACGGAACGAGTAAAGAGACTTGCCGGTAAACGAGATCGAAATAGGTATGCGGATACTGACGATCGAATCTCATGCAAGTAACATACCGAAGGACAAAGGGAATGGCATACGGGATTATATGAATCCTTGGCACTGAGGTTCGAACGATAAGATATTCATAGAATATGTAGGATCCAATATGGGCATCCAGGTCCCGCTATTGGATATTGACCGAGGAGTCTCTCGGGTCATGTCTACATAGTTCTCGAACCCGCAGGGTCTGCACACTTAAGGTTCGACGTTGTTTTATGCGTATTTGAGTTATATGGTTGGTTACCAAATGTTGTTCGGAGTCCCGGATGACATCACAGACGTCACGAGGGTTTCCGGAATGGTCCGGAAATGAAGATTGATATATAGGATGACCTCATTTGGGTACCGAAAGGTTTTCGTGCATTACCGGAAAAGTTTCGGGCTCATCGGTAGTGTACTGGGAGTGCCGGGAGGTGTGCCGGGGACCATCAGGAGGGGTGTCATGCCCCAAGGGGTCTCATGGGCTATGGAAAGAGATAAACCAACCCCTAGTGGGCTGGAATAAGTTCCCACTAAGGCCCATAAGGTTTGAGAAGGAAAAAACACAAGGTGGAAAGAGTTTCCAAGTGGGAAGGTGGAATCCTACTCCAAGTAGGATTGGAGTAGGACTCCCCCACCTCCAATTTCGGCCAAACCTTTAGGTTTTGAGGCTGCCTCCTCCCCTCCCTCCCTCCTACATATAGTGGGGTTTTAGGGCTGATTTGAGACAACTTTTGCCACGGCAGCCCGACCACATACCTCCACGGTTTTGCCTCTAGATCGCGTTTCTGCGGAGCTCGGGCGGAGCCCTGCTGAGATTAGAGCGCCGTCACGCTGCCGGAGAACTCATCTACCTCTCCGTCTCTCTTGGTGGATCAAGAAGGCCGAGATCATCGTCGAGCTGTACGTGTGCTGAACGCGGAGGTGCCGTCCGTTCGGCACTAGATCGGAGCGGATCGTGGGACGGATCGCAGGACGGTTCGTGGGACGGTTCACGGGGCGGATCGAGGGACGTGAGGACGTTCCACTACATCAACCGCGTTTCTTAACGCTTCTGCTGTGCGATCTACAAGGGTACGTAGATCGGAAATCCCATCTCATAGATGGACATCACCATGATAGGACTTCGTGCGCGTAGGAAATTTTTTGTTTCCCATGCGACGTTCCCCAACAGTGGCATCATGAGCTAGGTTCATGCGTAGATGTCTTCTCGAGTAGAACACAAAAGTTTTTGTGGGCGGTGATGTATGTTTTGCTGCCCACCTTAGTTTTTTCTTGATTCCGCGGTATTGTTGGATCGAAGCGGCTCGGACCGACATTACTCGTACGCTTACGAGAGACTGGTTTCATCGCTACGAGTAACTCCGTTGCTCAAAGATGACCGGCGAGTGTCGGTTACTCCAACTTTAGTTGAATCAGATTTGACCAAGGAGGTCCTTGGATGAGGTTAAATAGCAATTCATATATCTCCGTTGTGGTGTTTGCGTAAGTAAGATGCGATCCTACTAGATACCCATGGTCACCACGTAAAACATGCAACAACAATTAGAGGACGTCTAACTTGTTTTTGCAGGTTATGCTTGTGATGTGATATGGCCAACGATGTGATGTGATATATTGGATGTATGACATGATCATGTTGTAATAGTTAATATCGACTTGCACGTCGATGGTACGGCAACCGGCAGGAGCCATAGGGTTGTCTTTAAACTAACGTTTGTGCTTGCAGATGCGTTTACTATATTGCTAGGACGTAGCTTTAGTAGTACTAGCATGAGTAGCACGACAACCCCGATGGCGACACGTTGATGGAGATCATGATGATGGATATCATGGAGTAACGCCGGTGACAAGAAGATCGTGCCGGTGCTTTGGTGATGGAGATCAAGAAGCACCCGATGATGGCCATATCATGTCACTTATGAATTGCATGTGATGTTAATCCTTTATGCACCTTATCTTGCTTAGAACGACGGTAGCATTATGAGGTGATCTCTCACTAAAATTTCAAGACAAAATTGTGTTCTCCCCGACTGTGCACCGTTGCGACAGTTCTTCGTTTCGAGACACCACGTGATGATCGGGTGTGATAGACTCAACGTTCACATACAACGGGTGCAAAACAGTTGCACACACGAAACACTCGGGTTAACCTTGATGAGCCTAGCATGTGCAGACATGGCCTCGGAACACATGAGACCGAAAGGTCGAGCATGAATCGTATAGTTGATATGATTACCATAGAGATGCTTACCACTGAAACTATTCTCGACTCACGTGATGATCGGACTTGAGATAGTGGATTTGGATCATGTACCACTAAAATGACTAGAGAGATGTACTTTTTGAGTAGGAGTTCTTAAGTAATATGATTAATTGAACTAATTGTCATGAACATAGTCTAATGGTCTTTGCGAATTACGATGTAGCTTGCGCTATAGCTCTACTGTTTTTATATGTTACTAGAGAAAATTTAGTTGAAAGTTGATAGTAGCAAACTTTGGAGACTGAGTGTGTAAAACCGAGGATTGTCCTCGTTGCTGCGCAGAAGGCTTATGTCCTTAATGCACCACTCGGTGTGCTGCACCTCGAGCGTCCTCTGTAGATGTTGTGAACATCCAACATACATGTTTCTGATGACTACACGATAGTTCAGTACAAAATACTTAATGGCTTAGAAGCAAGGCGCCGAACACATTTTGAAACGTCACGGAACGTAAGAGATGTTCTAAAGAGATGAAATTGTGATTTCATGCTTGTGCCCTTGTTAAGAGGTATGAGACCTCCGACAAAATTCTTTGTCCATGAAGTAAAGGAGAAAATCTCAATCGTTGAGCGTGTGCTCAGATTATCTGAGTACGACAATCGCTTGAATCAAGTGGGAGTTGATCTTCCAGATAAGATAGTGATGGTTCCCCAAAGTCACTGCCACCAAGCTGTGAGAGATTCGTGATGAACTATAACATATCAAGGATAGATACAATGATCCTTGAGCGATTCGCGATGTTGGACACTGCGAGAGTAGAAATCAAGAAGGAGCATCAATAGTTGATGGTTAGTAAAACCACTAAGTTTCGAGAAAGGCAAGGGCTAGAAGGGATACTTCGTGAAACGACAAAGCAGTTGCTGCACTAATGAAGAGACCCCAGATTAAACCCAAGCCCGGGACTAAGTGCTTCTGTTATGAGGGGAACGGTCACTAAGGCGGAGCAACTCTATATACTTGGTAGATAAGAAGGCTGGCAAAAGTCGAAAGAAGTATATTTGATATACATGATGTTGATGTGTACTTTACTAGTACTCCTAGTAGCACGAGGGTATTGGATACCGGTTCGATTGCTAAGTGATTAGTAACACGAAATGAAAGCTACGGCATAAACGGAGACTAGCTAAAGGCGAGGTGACGATACGTGTTGGAAGTGCTTCCAAGGTTGATATGATCAAACGCCGCACGCTCCCTCTACCATCAGGATTGGTGTTAAACCTAAATAATTTTTATTTGGTGCTTGCGTTAAGCATGAACATGATTGGATCGTGTTTATTGCAATACGATTATTCATTTAAAGAGAATAATGGTTACTCTATTTGCTTGAATAATCACCTTCAATGGTTTATTGAATCTCGATCGTAGTGTTACATATGTTCATGATATTGGTGCCAAAAGATACGAGGTAATGATGACAGTACCACTTACTTGTGGCACTGCCGCTTGAGTCATGTTGGTATAAATTGCATGAAGAGGCTCCATGCTGATGGATCTTTATACTCACTTGATTTTGAATCACTAGTGACATGCAAATCATACCACATGAGCAAGGCCTTGTTTTCATTGAGATGAAACAAGATAGTAACTTGTTGGAAGTGATACATTTTGATGTATGCAGTCCAATGGGTGCTGAGGCACGCAGTGGATATCATTATGTTCTTATTTCAATGACGATTTGAGTAGATACAAGAGTATTTACTTAATGAATCACAAGTCTAAAATATTGAAAAGTTCAATTCTGTTTCGGAGTGAAGCTCGTCGTAACAAGAGGATAAACTGTCTACGATATGATCATAGAAATGAATATCTGAGTTACGAGTATTGGTACGCAGTTCAGACAATGTGGAAATTGTTTCGCAGTTCATGCCACCTGGAACATCATGGTGTGATGATATGTCTGAACGTCATAGCCACGCACTATTTGGTATGGTGCATGCTATGATGTCTCTTATCGAATTACCACTATCGTTTATGGATTATGCATTAGAGACAACCACACTCACTTTAAATAGGGCACCGCGTATTTCCGTTGAGATGACACAGTATAGACTGAGGTTTAGAGAAATCTAAAATGTCGTTTCTTGAAAGTTTGGAGCTTCGACACTTATGTGAAAAAGTTTCAGTCTGATAAGCTCAAACCCAAAGCGGATAAATGCATCTTCATAGGATATCCAAAATAGTTGGGTACATCTCCTATCTCAGATCCGAAAGCAAAGTGTTTGTTTCTAGAAACGGATCCTTTCTCGAGGAAAGGTTTCTATCGAAAGAATTGAGTGGGAGGGTGGTAGAACATGATGAGGTTATTGAACCATCACTTCAACCAGTGTGTGGCAGGGCGCAGGAAGTTGTTCCTGTGGCGCCTACACCAATTGAAGTGAAAGCTGATGATGGTGATCATCGAGCATCGGATCAAGTTACTACAAACCTCGTAGGTTGACAAGGTCACGTACTACTGCAGAGTGGTATGGTAACCCTGTCTTGGAGGTCATGTTGTTGAGCAACAGTGAATCTACGAGTTATGGAGAAAGCAATGGTGGGCCCCGATTTCGACAAATGGCTGGAGGCCATGAAATCCGAGAGAGGATCCATGTATGAAAACAAAGTGTACACTTTGGAAGAACTACTTGATGGTCGTAGGACTATTGAGTGAAGATGGATCTTTAAAAGGAAGACAGACGACGATGGTGGTAAGTCACTATTAAGAAAATCTCGACTTGTCGCAAAGATGTTTCCGACATGATAAAACAGTTGACTATGGTGAGACTTTCTCACTCGTAGCGATGCTAAAAGTCTGTTAGAATTATGTTAGTAGTTGTTGCATTATATATGAAATATTGCACATAGGATGTCAAAACATTGTTTCCTCGATGGTTTCCTTGAGCAAACATTGTATGTGATACAACCAGGGGGTTTTGTCGATCCTAAAGATACTAGCAAGTATGCAAGCTCCAGCGATCCTTCAATAGACTGGTGCAAGCATCTCGGAGTTGGAATATACACTTTGATGAGATGATCAAAGATTTTGGGTTTGTACAGGATTTATGAGAAACTTGTATTTCCAAAGAAGTGAGTGGGAGCACTATAGAATTTCTGATAAGAATATGTGGTTGACATATTGTGGATCAGAAGTAATGTAGAATTTCTGTAAAGCATACAAGGTTGTTTGAAAGGAGTTTTTCAAAGGAATACCTGGATTGCGCTACTTGAACGTTGAGCATCAAAGATCTATGGAGATAGATCAAAAGCACTTAATGGAAGTTTCAACAAGATGCATGCCTTGACAAGTTTTTGAAGGAGTTCAAAATAGATCAGCAAAGAAGGAGTTCTTGGTTGCGTTGTAAGGTGTGAATTTGAGTAAGACTCAAAACCCGACCACGGCAGAATAAAGAGAATAGACGAAGGTCGTCTTCTATGCCTTAGCCGTAGACTCTAAAGTATGACATGCTGAGTACCGCACCTGATGTGTGCCTTGCAGCAAGTCTGTTAAGAGGTACACAGAGTGATCCAGGATTGAATCACTGATCAGCGGTCAAAGTTATCCTTAGTAACTAAATAGACTAAGGAATTTTTCTCGACTATGGAGGTGGTTAAAGAGTTCGTCGTAAAGGGTTACGTCGATGCAAGCTTTGACACTAATCCGAATAACTATGAGTAGTGAAACGGATTCGTATAGTAGAGTAGATACTTGGAGCATTTCCGCATAGCACGTAGTAGCAGCATCTATAAGATGACATAAAGATTTGTAAAGAACGCGCGGATCTGAAAGTTTCAGAACCGTTGACTAAAACCTCTCTCACGAGCAAGACCTGATGAGACCCCAGAACTATATGGGTGTTGGATTCGTTGAAATCACATGGTGATGTGAACTAGATTATTGACTCTAGTGCAAGTGGGAGGAATGCTTTGTGCGTATCAAAAGTCACAACGTAACTGGGTGACTATAAATATGCTCTACAGGTATCTCCGAAGGTATTCGTTGAGTTAGTATGGATCAAGACTGGGATTTGTCACTCCGTATGACGGAGAGGTATCTCGGGGCCCACTCGGTAATACAACATCACACACAAGCCTTGCAAGCAATGTGACTTAGTGTAAGTTGCGGGATCTTGTATTATGGAACGAGTAAAGAGACTTCCGGTAAATGAGATTGAAATAGGTATGCGGATACTGACGATCGAATCTCAGGCAAGTAACATACCGAAGGACAAAGGGAATGACATACGGGATTATATGAATCCTTGGCACTAAGGTTCAAACGACAAGATCTTCGTAGAATATGTAGGATCCAATATGGGCATCCAGGTCCCGCTATTGGATATTGACCGAGGAGTCTCTCGGGTCATGTCTACATAGTTCTCGAACCCGCAGGGTCTGCACACTTAAGGTTCGACGTTGTTTTATGCGTATTTGAGTTATATGGTTGGTTACCAAATGTTGTTCGGAGTCCCGGATGAGATCACGGACGTCACGAGGGTTTCCGGAATGGTCCGGAAACTAAGATTGATATATAGGATGACCTCATTTGGTTACCGGAAGGTTTTCGTGCATTACCGGAAAAGTTTCGGGCTCATCGGTAGTGTGCTGGGAGTGCCGGGAGGGGTGTCGGGGACCATCAGGAGGGTTGTCACGCCCCAAGGGGTCTCATGGGCTATGGAAAGAAATAAACCAGCCCTAGTGGGCTGGAATAAGTTCCCACTAAGGCCCATAAGGTTTGAGAAGGAAAAACACAAGGTGGAAAGAGTTTCCAAGTGGGAAGGTGGAATCCTACTCCAAGTAGGATTGGAGTAGGACTCCTCCACCTCCAATTTCGGCCAAACCTTTAGGTTTTGAGGCTCCCTCCTCCCCTCCCTCCCTCCTATATATAGTGGGGTTTTAGGGCTGATTTGAGACAACTTTTGCCACGGCAGCCCGACCACATACCTCCACGGTTTTACCTCTAGATCGCGTTTCTGCGGAGCTCGGGCGGAGCCCTGCTGAGATTAGATCACCACCAACCTCCGGAGCGCCGTCACGCTGCCGGAAAACTCATCTACCTCTCCGTCTCTCTTGCTGGATCAAGAAGGCCGAGATCATCGTCGAGCTGTACGTGTGCTGAACGCGGAGGTGCTGTCCGTTCGGCACTAGATCGGAGCGGATCGTGCGACGGATCGCGGGACGGTTCGTGGGACGGTTCGCGGGGCGGATCGAGGGACGTGAGGATGTTCCACTACATCAACCGCGTTTCTTAATGCTTCTGATGTGCGATCTACAAGGGTACGTAGATCGGAAATCCCCTCTCATAGATGGACATCACCATGATAGGACTTCGTGTAGGAAATTTTTTGTTTCCCATGCGACGTTCCCCAACAGTTTGCGGCTAAGCCCCCGAGTGTGGAGGTTTCCACGCTCACTCGGGGTAGGATTCACCTTAGGCGAAACAGGTTCGCTACCGAGATGATAGTTCTTGCGAACTCGTTGATGGTCCTGTCTATCAAGGTATCTGAATGATGATCATGACTTAATTCAGAACCATCTTGACTTAGGCGATAGTTGGCCCGCAGCTAAGCTCCCGGAGTGAAGAGGTCGTCTTCACTCGAGGCAGGATTCACCTTAAATGAAGACAGATGTGCGGTTAAGGTTTTATGCCCACTTGGGGTGTGTTTCACCGGAGTGAAGTATTCGAAAAATGTGAGCACTTTATTCTTCTATTCATTCGGATTCATTATAGGAATGAAGAAAGTTCTACGTGTAGAATTTGCAGAGCAGGTACACTTTCCAAGCTGTGGGTTCCTCTACGTTATTTTCAATGTTGTACAGTTGGTAAGCCCCATTTTGTAGAACTTCGGAGATGGCGTATGGCCCTTGCCACAGAGGTGCCCGCTTGTGGGGTCTCTGTTGGTCCAGTCCAAGGACCATATCCCCCTCTTGAAATGCTTGGCACGTGACTTGTGTGGCATGGTAGCGTTGATGGTCCTGCTGGTATGCTGTGGATCGGATGAGGGCTAGCTCCCTCTCTTCCTCTAGAAGATCAAGGTTGACTCGGCGCGCTGCTTGAACTTTGGCTTCATTGTACTGCTCCAATCGGGGGGAGTTGTGACGCAGATCACTCGGCGGGATGGCTTCCGATCCGTACACCAAGAAGAAGGCAGTTCGCCCGGTGGAGTAATTTGGAGTCGTTCGCATACCTCATAGGACAGATGGAAACTCCTCGACCCACACGCCATCGGCGTATTTGAGATCCCTCATGAGCTAGGGCTTCACGCCTTGGAGTATCATGCCATTCGCCCGCTCGGCTTATCCATTCGACTGCAGATGTGCCACGGAGGCATAGTTAACCCGAGTGCCTTGGGAGTGGCAGAACTCGCGGAATTCATTTGAGTCGAAGTTGGAACCGTTGTTGGTGATGATGGCGTGGGGGACTCTGAATGGGAAGATGATCTTCCGAATGAAACTGATGGCGGTCGTCGAGTCCAAGGTTATGATGGGCTTGGCTTCAACCCACTTGGTGAACTTATCCACCGCAACCAGCAGGTGAGTGAATCCACTCGACCCGGTGTGTAGAGGGTCGACCATGTTGAGGCCCCATACGGCAAATGGCCTAGGGAGTGGGATCGTCTTCAGCGTAGATGGAGGCTTGTGCGACTAGTTTTTGTAGAACTGGCATCCAATGCACAAGTCCACCATGTCCTTTGCCGCCTGATTGGCGGGGGGGGGGGGCAATAAAACCCGCTCGGAAGGCCTTTGCCACCAAGGTTCGAGATGACGCATCGGGGCCATAGGTTCCCTAGTGGATCTCGTGCAGGATTTGAAGCACTCTTTTTGTATAATTTGTCCCTGAGTACTTTGAAAGCTTTAGAGAGTCCAACGATCTGGAGGGCTTCCTCCTTGTCCTCTGGAAGCTCTTGCCGGAGCAAGTAAGCTAAGTAAGGTTGTGTACACTCGAGAGTGATGACAAACATCTCGTGGATGAGGTCGACCACGGTCAGGAAATCAATCTCACTCGGATCGGACGGACCGATTGCTTGTGGGGGCTCCTCGGTGAAATGGTCCTCCTTAACCGAAGGGAGCGCATAGGTTCTCGAGGAACACACCCTTTGGAACAATCCTCCGAGTGGACCCGATCCTTGTCAAGTCGTCAACTGCTTGGTTCTTGGCTCGGGGCACATGGTGTAGTTCCAATCCTTCAAAGTTCTTCTCCAGCTTCCTCACCACGCTGCAGTAGGCTGTCGTAGCTGGGCTTCAAATGTCCAATTCCTTCATGACTTGGTTGATGACGAGATCCGAGTCGCCGTAAACCATCAATCGGCGGATACCGAGTGAGATGGCCATGCGGAGCCCATACAGGAGGGCCTCGTACTCAGCCTCGTTGTTGGATGAATCAAAGTGAATCAGGAGCACGTAGCTCAACCAGTCTCCCCTGGGGGAAATGAGAACCACCCCAGGCCCCGAGCTATGAAGCATCTTGGATCCATCAAAGAACATAGTTCAATGCTCGGGGATGACTTTAGCAGGCTGCTCTTGCTCTACCCACTCGGCGAGGAAATCTGCCATGGCCTGAGACTTGATTGCTTTCTTGGCTTCAAACTTGATCTCCGACGGTAGGAGTTCAATCGCCCATTTGGCTACTCGGCCAGTATCACCCCGATTGTGCAGAATTTCTGCTAGGGGAGTGTCGCTAATGGGTGTGACCGAATAATCTTAGAAGTAGTGGACCATGTTCTTCATGGTCAGGTAGATCCCATAAACCAACTTCTGATGGTGCGGGTACCTTTGCTTGAAGGGGTCAGCACTTCGGAAATATAGTATATTGGTCTTTGTATCTTGTGAGCTTTGCCTGATTCTTCCCATTCCATGATGAATAATACGATGCTAACCACTTGGCTAGTGGAAGCGATGTACAAGAGCAAGGGCTCCTGGCTGCACGAAGCAGCCAACATCGGCTGGGTGGAAAGGAGGACCTTGAGTTGGCCGAATGCGACCTGTGCCTCATCAGTCCACTCGAACCTGTCGGATTTCTTCATCAGTCAGTAGAGAGGCAAGGCCTTCTCACCGATTCGAGAGATAAACCGACTCAGGGCCGTGAGGCAGCCCGTAAGCCTTTGCACATCGTGAATGCGCTCCGACCGTCTCATCTGGACGATGGCTCTGATCTTGTCGGGTTAGCATCGATCCGTCCCTCGAAAATGAGAAAACCGAGTAACTTACCAGCCGGTACATCAAAGGTGCACTTGGCCGGGTTGAGCTTGATCCCGAAGCGTCAAAGGTTGGCAAAGGTTTCGGCGAGGTCAGCCAGAAGGTCGGAAACTTTCCTGAACTTGACCTCGATGTCATCCATGTACGCTTCGACATTTCGACTGATCTGTCTCTGCAAACATTTTTGAATCATACGCTGGAACATAGCCTCGGTGTTTTTGAGACCAAATGGTATCGTGATGTAATAGAAACACCCGAATGGGGTGATGAAAGCTATTTTTATTTCATCTGGTGCATACATTTGGATCTGGTGGTAGCCGGAGTACGCATCGAGGAACGACCGACGTTCACATCCGGCAATAGAATCCATGATTTGATCTATACGAGGAAAAGGGAAGTGGTCCTTCGGGCAGGCCAGATTGACGTGCTTGAAGGAAATACACATTCGGAATGTATTGTTCTTCTTTGGCACCAGGACCACGTTCGCCAACCACTCGAAGCGGTAGACCACGCGGATGAACTCGGCAGCTAGGAGCCGAGCGATCTCCTCGCCGATCACCTTGCGCTTCTCCACGGAGGAGGAGCAGGTGCTCCTTGACGGGCTTGGTCTTCGGGTCCACTCGGAGGCGATTGTCAGCCAGCTCCCCAGGGATCCTTGTTGGGAAACGTCGCATGGGAAACCAAAAAATTCCTATGCACACGAAGACCTATCATGGTGATGTCCATCTACGAGAGGAGATTTGGATCTACGTACCCTTGTAGATCGCACAGCGGGAAGCGTTAACAAACGCGGTTGATGTAGTGGAACGTCTTCACGTCCCTCAATCCGCCCCACGAACCTTCCCGCGATTTGTCCCACGATCCACTTCGATCTAGTGCCGAATGGACGGCACCTCCGCGTTCAGCACACGTACAGCTCGACGATGATCTCGGCCTTCTTGATCTAAAAAGCAAGACCGAAAAGTAAATGAGTTCTCCAGCAGCGTGACGGCGCTCCGGTGGTGGTGAAGGATCTACTCCTGTAGGGCTCCACCCGAGCTCCGTAGAAATACGATCTAGAGGTAAAACTATGGTGTCTAGATCTGAGTTGCACGTGGAAAAGTTGCCTCAAATCAGCCCTAAATCACCAGTATATATAGGAGGGAGGGGGAGGGACTTGCCTTGAGGTCCAAGCCCCCAAGGTGCGCCGGCCAAGAGGAGGAGTAGGACTCCTACTCCATTCCTACTCAAAATAGGATTGGAAAGTGGAGTCCTTCTCTTCCTTCCCACCTTTTTTTTCTTTGGTTTTCTTTACATGGCGCATAGGCCTTATTGGGTTGTCCCACCAGCCCACTAAGGGCTGGTGAGCTACCCATAAGTCCTTTGGGCTTCCCCCGGGAGGATTGCCCCCCTCCCGATGAACTTCCGGAACCCATTCGTCACTCCCGGTACATTCCCGGTAAAGCCCGAAAACTTTCCGGTAACCAAGTGAAGTCATCCTATATATCAATATTCGTCTCCGGACCATTCCGGAAACCCTCGTGACTTCCGTGATTTCATCCGGGATTCCTAACAACATTCAGTAACCACGCATATAACTCAACTATACTAAAACATCGCTGAACCTTAAGTGTGCAGACCCTGCGGGTTCGAGAGCTATGTAGACATGCCCCGAGGTACTCCTCGGTCAATATCCAATAGCGGGGTCTGGATGCCCATATTGGATCCTACATATTCTCTGAAGATCTTATCGGTTGAACCTTAGTGTCTAGGATTCATATAATCCCGTATGCCATTCCCTTTGTCCTTCGGTATGATACTTGCCCGAGATTCGATCATCGGTATCCGCATACCTATTTCATTCTCGTTACGGGCAAGTCTCTTTACTCATTCCGTAACACAAGATCCCGTGACGTACACTTGGAAGGCTTGTGTGTGATGTTGTATTACCGAGTGGGCCCCGAGATACCTCTCCGTCACACTGAGTGACAAATCCCAGTCTTGATCCATACTAACTCAAGGACACCTTCGGAGATACCTGTAGAGCACCTTTATAGTCACCCAGTTACGTTGTGACGTTTGATACACACAAGGCATTCCTCTGGTGCCAGTGAGTTATATGATCTCATGGTCATAGGAACATATACTTGACACGTAGAAAGCTATAGCAATAAAACGACACGATCAACATGCTACGTTCATAGTTTGGGCCTAGTCCATCACATGATTCTCCTAATGATGTGATCCAGTTATCAAGCAACAACACTTTGCACATAACCAGAAAACCTAGCCAACTAGAGGCTTGTTAGGGACATTGTTGTGTCTATGTATCCACACATGTATCTATGTTTCCATTCAATACAATTATAGCATGGATAATAAACGATTATGTTTAAACAGGAAATGTAATAATAACTATTTAGCATTGCCTCTAGGGCATATTTCCAACAATCCCTGACATGTTGGAAGGCTTCCATGCAAAGATGTCCGAGTTCTCATGGAGGGACTGGATAAGCTCGGCTTCCTATTTGTCGCGGAGTGAAGTGGAGATGTTCTTCGCAGAGGCACTTGGATCGGTTGGGTGGATCTGGACCTGCCTCGTCTCCACAGCCGACTAAAAAGCGGATTGAGTAGCTGGCCACTTTGACTTGAGAAGATCTGCGGCGTCCACTGCCTTCTTGTTCCCATCCAGCTCGGCTGCAAGGCGTGCTCGTTGGCGATCTTAGAGCCTTGCTGGAGGCACTCTTCAGCAACGTTCTGATCGCCGGTCACCGTGATCATGCCCTTCGGACCTAGCGTCTTAAGTTTAAGATACACGTAACATGGGCGTGCCATGAAACGTGCGTAGGCGAGCCTACCCAAAATGGCGTGATAGGCGCTGCGAAAGACGGCCACCTCGAAGGTAAACCTCTCCTTGCGAAAAAAATCTCGTTGTCCAATACCACGCTGCGATGATCTGACCGAGTGACTCGTCTTTCTTCCCGGGGATGACCCCATGGAACTGCACGTTGCTCTTGCTCAGCCGGGACAATGGGATGTCCATGGCCTTGAGAGTGTCCATGTAGATGATGTCGAGGCCGCTAGCTCCATCCATAAGGACTTTCCGCAGTCGACTGTGGGGTTGACCACTAGTGCTTGCTTCCCGAGGGTAGCTATGCTGGCCAGGTGGTCCGACTGACCGAAAGTGACGGGCATTTTTGCCCAGTCGAGGTACTTTGTGACAGTCGGAGCTGCCATGTTCACCTCCCGATTGATGACTTTCAATCGGCTCTTGCTCTCCACGTCGGCGAAGATCTTGAGGGTCGCCTGGATGTTTGTCTACCCGGAGGCATTCGCTGGGTCGTCCTCATTTTCCTTGTCCTCGGAGTTCTCTGTCCATATCCTTTTGAAGCAAAAGACAGTCATGAGTTGTGTGTTTTGCGGGGATAGGATACCCTTCCTCGTCTTTGCGAGAATGGAACAGACATGGCTGGTCTAGCAAAGTGCTCTTCGACTCAGCTTTCTTCTTGCGAGCCCAATGCTTTTTCCTTTTGGATTTCCCTTGGCCCTGTCCCGGGAAAATAGCTACTTCGGCTTTACCCGATGGGTAGCCTTTTCGCTTTTGCTTCTTGCCAACGTTTCCCGACTGAGGGACCTTGCTGGCTCGGCCCTTGCGGCTGCGGAGGCAGTCTTCTTCCTCGC
The DNA here is from genome assembly GCF_904849725.1 of Hordeum vulgare subsp. vulgare. Lineage (NCBI taxonomy): Eukaryota > Viridiplantae > Streptophyta > Magnoliopsida > Poales > Poaceae > Hordeum > Hordeum vulgare. The sequence goes on from NC_058521.1 coordinate 521,672,497, forward strand.
CATTCGCGTGCCGATTGGCGATCTCCATAGTCCTACCGAGAGACAGGTCCCCCGATCGACCGAACTTGAGGATAAGCTCACGATACCGAGTGCCCACTTTGAAAGCGCACAAGGCCTGGTGCTCGGTGACGTTCTTAACGTTGTTGTGGAGAGTGGTCCACCACTGAATGTACTCTCGAAGAGTCTCGTTGGTCTTCTCGACGCAGTGTTGCACCTCCGCCAGTCTACCCGGGCATTTGAACATGCCCTCTAATGTCTTGACGAACACTCGGGCGAAATCACCCAAGTTGTGGATGCTGCTGGGGGCAGCTGGTTGACCCACGCCCTTCCGGACGCCTCCAACATGAGGTACAGGTGCTTTGCCACGATGTAGTCGTCGCCGCCGCTGATCTGGACGGCCACTCGGTAGTCTTCCAGCCAGGTCTCTGGCTTTGACTCGCCACTGAATTTGGCTATCCACATGGCCAACCGGTAGTTGGAGGGGATTTTTGCCTCTCGGATGTGTCGGTCGAAGCACTAGAGGCCCAACACTCCCCGACCTGCTCGTGATCGATCGATCACCTGCTGCATGATGATGGATCGAGCATTGAACTTAGGGGCCCGGTAGTCGCCGCCCTCGTGACCCCGCCGCTGATTGGGGTTTGGCCGGCGGTCGTGAGGACGACAACCGAGTGAGCCACTCCCCTGTGGAGGTGGCCTTCTTCGGCGTCCTTGGGCGTCGCATGTGCACGTGCGGCCTATGAGACGACTACATGGTGTACGCATGGACGTACTTGTTATGAACGCGGTGTTGCAACTGCGACACTGTAGAGTTTTGTTGAAGGTCCCTCTTTAGCAGAGCTTGGATCTATCGAATGCCTTCTCCGACCGCACTATCACTTGGCTGAATGTAATCAGCGATCTGATTGGCAGCTGTTAGGTTCTGTAGAGGCGTCCGCATCACTTTGATGTGCTGCGTGCGGTCGTTTCAAAACAACTGCCTACGACTAGAGCTCGGCTGGTCTCTTGCATCCCGAGCGTTGAGTGAGTGCTGGGGCCGCTCGAGGTGCTCGCACTCGGCAGATTTAGCCAATCGCGCATTCTCCAGCGCGATCTCTTCCGGGGTATTCCCGGTGATGGGGGTGCGAAGGACTTGGTCGCTCCTCCGTCGTAGTTCTTCATGCTGCAGCTCCATGAGCGGATGCGCAATATGGTGGTGACCGTCACCATGCCGACGCTCCATGCTGTCACGCCCGAGAGAGTTCTTAGAAGCGAGGTCATGGCTGCTTCCCTTGTTGGTGTCGGCCATCATAATCTTGGTTGCACCCGTGTTGTTGTCGCAGTCGGAGTCGCCGAGTGACTCCTCACTCGACGAAGGGAAGAGGCTGACGGTGGGCTCATCAGAATTGAGCATGGCCACCTGTCCGGAGATAGCCTGGTTGGCCATAGCATGCTCGATCCATCGCTGCATCCGCGAGGTCCTAGAGCGCTTGCGGCGGACGGCAGTGGGTCGTGACGATGCCGAGCAGCGCCGCCGTCTTCAGATGGAACATGGGCAGGAGCACTTTTGCCCTCCGGCGGAGCGATTCCGTCGTAGGAATTTCCCTCCCGCAGGGGGAAATCTAAGCCATCCTCATCACCAACAACCCTCTCATATTGGGGAGGCCAATCTTCATCAGCACTATCTCCTCTCAAAACACTAGTTCATCTCGTGTGCTCAATCTTGTACCGGAACTTGAGATTGGTACATGTAGTGTGACTAGTACTCTTGATTACATCTTGTAGTTAACGCTTCATGGTTTATTTGGTGGAAGATCATATGTTCAGATCCAATATGCTATTTAATACCTCTCTGATCATGAGCAAGTTTATCACTTGTGAGTAGTTACTTCAGTTCTTGAGGCCACGGGAGAAGTCATGTTGCAAGTAGTCATGTGAAGTTCATATTCTTTCGATATTTTAATGATGCGAATGATGCGATTCCCTTAGTGGTGTTATGTGATAGTCGCCTACATAACACTTCACAGGTTTAGGCCTAAGGCAATGCATTGTGGAGTACTAATTAGATGGTGGGTTGCGAGAGTGACAGGAACTTAAATCCGAGTTTATGCGCTACTCCGTAAGGGGCTGATTTGTGTCTCAATGTTTCATGCTATGGTTAGAATTTATTCTTAGTAATTTTCTCGTAGTTGCGGATGGTTGTGGGAGGGTTAATCATAAGTGGGAGGTTTTTCCAAGTAATAACAGCACCCAAGCACCGGTCAACCAACATATCAAAATATAAAAGTGCCTAACGCGAATTAACCCAACATGACGAAAGTGACTAGATGAAATTCTCGTGTGCCCTCAAAAACTCTTTGCTTATTATAAGAAACTGTACCGCACTGTACTTTGCCAACAAAGGATTGGGCTACCTTGGTGCACCTATTGTTAATATTTCTACTTGTCACTTGTTACAATTATCTTGCTATCAAACAACTTGTTACAACTATTCTAGTGCTTGCAGAAATTACCTTGCTGAAAACCACTTGTCATTTCCTTTCGCTCCTCGTCGGGTTCGACATTCTTACTTATCGAAAGGACTACGATTGATCCCCTATACTTGTGGGTCATCAAGGATCCATAATGATATAACTTCTATGAAAATATACCCAATCATAACCATTACATTGTCCTCCTTGTCCGACTTCAACTATTTGATCAAGGTTGAAAATAATTAATGGGTATTCACAATCATAAAATATGTCCAAGATAATGTATTTGTATGTAAAAGTTCTCTTTCTTATACTAATCATTCATGAATTGCTTGTATGACCAATATTGTGGTTGTCAAACTTCAATAGGTTTTACTTTCTGATCCAAATATGAAACTACTATTCCATCCATTCCCTTATAGAAGGCCACTACGGAAAATAAATTTTGCATCGATATAAGTCCACTAACACTAATCAAGGTAAAAATTAATGGTGTTTCCTCATAGTACAAACTTATTTAATACTTGCATGCATGTAGTCATAATGACACTTAGCTTATTTATTCACATTCCTTCCTTGCATGCATGTGATGCATTAATGATCAGGGTTAACAAAAAGAAAAGTTGGCTTGTAAAGCATTCATTAAGTTTTACCTTGGTTCCTGTAATTTGAGCTTGTGACCTTGTATAAGGGAATGAAGGGAGTACTAAGCACATAGCACATTCATAATTTCAAATTTATGATATTTCATTCATCCACAATTTACTCTTAGGATATAAGTGAAGCACACGAGTAAATATCAAACTATTCATGAAAGATATAAGTGAAAATCAATGAGTAGTAAAACGGTTAGGTAACTATGTGAGGAGTCTCTCTCAATAAATACTTTCAGATCTAAGATTTTTTTAAACAACAAATAAAATGAAAACGCATTCCAAGAATAGAACATATCATGTGGACAATTAAAAACTTAGTATCAACATAGGCTAACCGATCATTGTTGATGAAGACAGGTGGGATGTGTAGCATACCCAAGCTTAGATGCTTGAGAATTATTGTAATTTGGACCTCTACAAATTTCACATTTTTTTTGCAACATTTTATATGATTTATTGGACTAACATATTGATCAAGTGGCAAGTGTTAATTCCTGTTTGTTGCATGTTTTTTGTATCATTGAATATTGATACGTCTCCAACGTATCTATAATTTTTGATGGTTTCATGCTATTATCTTGTCAAACTTTGGATGTTTTGTATGCCTTTTATATCTTTTTTGGGACTAACTTATTAACTCAGTGCCAAGTGTCAGTTCCTGTTTTTTCTGTGTTTTGACCCTTTTCACAGGAGGATTTTAAACGGAGTCCAAACGGAATAAAACTTCCGAAAAGATTTTTTTTCCGGAACAGAAGATACGCAGAAAGCTTGGGAACCAAGGCAGTGAGTCCCGGGGGAGGCCACAAGCCCCCATGGCGCGGCCAGGGGGGCCGCACCTCCCAGGCTTGTGGGCTCCCTCGGCATCCCCTGCCCTAGCTCCTTCGCCTATAAATTCCCTAAAATCCCTAAAACAATCAGGGGATCCAGGAATATACTTTTCCGCCGCCACAAGCTTCTGTCTCCGCAAGATCCCATCTCGGGCACGTTCTGGTGCCCTGTCGTAGGGGAGATTCGGATACGGAGGGCTTCTTCATCAACACTATGACCTCTCCGATGATGCGTGAGTAGTTCATCATAGACCTACGGGTCCATAGCTAGTAGCTAGATGGCTTCTACTCTCCCTTGGTATTCAATACAAAGTTCTCCATGATCTTCATGGAGATCTATCCGATGTAATCTTCTTTTGCGGTGTGTTTATCGAGATCCGATGAATTGTGGATTTATTATCAGATTATCTATGAATCTTATTTGAGTTTCTTCTGATCTCTCTTATGCATGATTTCATATCCTTGTAATTCTCTTTGAGTTGTGGGTTTTGTGTGGCCAACTTGATATATGATTCTTGCAATGGGAGAAGTGCTTGGTTTTGGGTTCATACCGTGCGGTAACCTCACCCAGTGACAGAAGGGGTAGCTAGGCACGCATCGTGTTGTTGCCATCAAGGGTAAAAAGATGGGGTTTTCATCATTGGTTTGAGTTTATCCCTCTACATCATGTCATCTTGCTTAAAGCATTACTCTGTTCGTCATGAACTCAATACACTAGATGCATGCTGGATAGCGGTCGATATGTGGAGTAATAGTAGTAGATGCAGAAAGTATCGGTCTACTTGTCTCGGACGTGATGTCTATATGTATGATCATTGCCTTAGATATCGTCATGACTTTGCGCGGTTCTATCAATTGCTCGATAGTAATTTGTTCACCCACAGTAATATTTGCTATTTTGAGAAAAGCCTCTAGTGAACACTATGGCCCCGGGGTCTACGTCACACCATATTTTCAGCCTTACTCTTTTATTTCATTGCACTTTCCACCTTCACATCTCACTTTGCAATCAATCTTGAAGGGATTGACAACCCCTTTATAGCGTTGGGTGCAAGCTCTTTTGTGTTTGCGCAGGTACTCTCGACTTGACGAGATTCTCCTACTGGATTGATACCTTGGTTCTCAAACTAAGCTAAATACTTACTGCTCGTGTGCTGCATCACCCTTTCCTCTTCAAGGTAAAAACCAACGCAAGCCAAGTCTCCGTCAACGTGCCAATTTCTGGAGCTGTTGTTTGAGAAGTAGCAAATATCCATATCAAACAAAGTCCAAATGTGATAAAAATTTACGGAGAATTATTTTGGAATATATGTTATTTTTGGGAGTTGGAATCAACATCAACGGAGTCCCACGACCTCCACTAGATACTAGGGCACGACCCATACCCCCTAGCGTGCGATGGTGGTTAGTGGACACCCGTAAGTCGGTTGGGGTTCTTCTTCGGGCACAAGAAAGACAATTTTTGGGGGAAAATGTGTAGAAATTTTAGCCCTATCAGAGTTACACATCTCCGGATATGTAATAAGTAATGAAGGGCTAGAAAACAAGAACGTGAAACAAAAGAGAACAGAGAGGAAGATCCAATCTCGGAGGGGCTCCTGCCCCTCCACCGCCATCGAGTCCATGGACGAGAGGGGGAACTATCCTCCATATAGGGGATGCCAAGGAATAAGAAGAAGGAGGGGGATCTCTCCCCCTCTCTCCCGGTGCAAGGAGCGTGACGGCGATCTACATCAACAATCTTGCGGCCGTTAACACCAAATCTCTCCCCCTCTATGCAGCGGTGTAACACCTCTTTTACCGCTGTAACTCTCTACTAAAACATGGTGCTCAACACTACATAGTATATTCCAATGATATGTGGCTATCCTATGATGTTTGAGTAGATCTGTTTTGTTCTATGGGATAATTGGTAAAGTTGCTATGATTGGTTTAATTTTCTTCTAAATATGTTGCTCTCCTTTGGTGAAAATCATATGAGCGTGCGTGTGGATCACACCATTGGGTTAGTTGTATGTTGATAGGACTATGCCTTGGAGTGCAATAGTGAAAGAATACTTCTTCCTAACATAGAAATTGATGCATATGGGATTAAAGGGGGACCAATATATATCTTAATGCTATGGTTGGGTTTTGCCTTAATGAGCGTTAGTAGTTGCGGATGCTTGCTAATAGTTCCAATCATAAGTGCATAGAATTACAAGTAAGGGATGACATGCTAGCAGTGGCCTCTGCCACATAAAAAGTTGTTATCGGTATAGTAATGTAGTCAATTGCCTAGGGACAAATCCTTCTCTTGTGTTACACAAAGCTTGCTACTACATTACTATATTTATTATCTTGCAATTTATTTCTAGTTTTATTCTCGCAAAGTACTTCTAGTTTTATTCTTGTTTTAGGTGAAGAATACATTAAGTGTGCGTAGAGTTGAATCGGTGGTCGATAGAACTTCAGGGAATATTTGTTCAGCCATTAGCTCCTCATTGGGTTCGACACTCTTATTTATGGAAAAGGACTACAAACGATCCCCTATAATCTTGGATTATCAATGTCCCCCCCCACCTGCTCCCGCACCATCACCTTCTCCCGCACCCTCTCTTGGCAACCCGTGCTCCATCTCTGGTTTGAATGTCAAGTCATCGACATTGGCTGAGCTCGACACCCTCACACAAAATATGTGTTGCACCATCATCAACATAACTAATCTTTAGTTCACATTGCCTTTTCGGTATCTGATGTCGCAAACATGTCTTCGCAAGCCGACTCCACGTTGTCCACCCTACTCTTCCACATGAACGGTAGGTTGGTGTAGCGACCCGACTCAAAACGAGTCAAGGCTCTGTGTATCTGTGCCATCCCTGGATCAGTATGCTGGCACACATAGTACATCAATGTATATATCAAAGTGCAATCACATGTAAATAGCGTAAAACTGATATATACCTTAAATATCTCAGCGGAAGCAGTCAAGGGAGTGGAGTCCCAATAAACACCAACGGCAAGTCGAGTGTAGACCGTAACCCTGAATCGTACTCTTACTCGTCGAAGAAAAATATCTGCAACATAAGACATTGCAGCCGTGTAGGTCAGCATATTGAATATGCCGGCAAGTCACATAAGAGAGGGGTGAAAAGTAATCATCTATACTATATGCATATATGGCGGGTGGGGCTATAAGTTTTTAGCGAAAAGCAAGTTTTCTCCTACATCAAGAGAGGGGCTAAAAGCAAAATATTACTACGTAGTTGGTTGTTCATGAGATGGTTCCGCCAACCAGTTCTCATACCCGAGTTATCATTATTACCCTCATCAAATATATATAATGGTGTTGAGAAATCCAGATAACTTCAGTTCCTTTGGCTCAAGTTGTCCATGACCGTGGACACGGCTAATCGATTAGGTTTGAGTACTCTGCAGAGTTTTGCACACGTTCCCCACAAGATTTGATCACCTCCGTGTATGTCCTCGCACTTTAGGGTGTTTGAAGACCGGATGATCAAAACATGGTCTTTCAACGGGTCCCTCTGAATCTCTGTCGGTGCCCATCCATACCTACCGTTCTTCTACATCTGCTAGCACCGCCTGTCCAGAGTCGCCACGTTGTCCAACCAAGCCAAAGCCCATAATGACTTGTGGATGTGCAGGTAAGCCTTGGGTCTTGAAAATATCCGTCCGTCTCTTTGAGCCTGGGTGAAGCTTTCCGCAGGATGTCATGGCCGTCCCCAGCATCCCGGGTCATCCACTGGGTTCTCCAGGGAGCCAATCAACCGTCCTTCACCCAGAGTTGCATTGCGTCCGAGGTCTTGAAAATCTTGTCTTAACCGGTCTTGATTATTTAGTCAACCTCGCATCACTCGTGTTATGCACTCAACCGAAATCTCGTCTACTCAAGCATAGCAATATGAAATTTGTCGTCCCGGGGCCAAGTATCGGGGTTGTTCTGTGCCTACCACATGATACTACAATCTATACTAAAATTTCCAAGTACCTAAGCAGCATGCAATTGGGCATAGGATGGTAGAACTACGATGCATAAAACATGGGTGATAGTATGATCAAAGTGACTTGCCTGGTGATGTTGATGAAGAAGAATTTTCGTTCTCGGGAAATACGTGATAGAACTATTCGTCACTCTCCGATGAAATCTATATAATCAAACATAGTATTCACATAAGCACTCACACTAGCAATCATTCTAGCAATCAATTAACAAAGAGCAATAAAAGTTGATGCAATCAAAAATCAATAAGAGAGAGCGGATAAAAATCCAAAGGAAACTTCAAAGAAGCTAGGAAGCCTTCTACTACATCAAACACTATATAGTTTTTCTTCTAACTGAAAATGAAACACTAAAATAGAAAAAATAACAGAAAAAAAAATATAAAATAACTAAGATAACAGAAGTAAAATTTACAAACAATATTATTTTATAAGTATTTTCAAAATAGGAAATCAAACTAGCAATGCAATCAATTCGCAAGTTAGTATAGAACTAGAATTGATTCCATGCAACCAAATAAGATTAAATAAAATAAAATTTTGTTGTTGTTGAAAATTTACTGGTAAATATCAGAAAACAAAATATAACTTGTCACAATAAAAAAACAAATTAAGAACAATTAATACAAAATAAATAGCAAGAAAACAAAAAAGGCTAAAACAGAATCTGTTTTGCTTAAAACCCTAAGTAAAATTATTTAAAAAAACTTGAAACTTAAACTACTGAAAGATATGATCAATAGGAAACAGGAGCAAAAATAATCAAATTAAAAGCTATTTTTAAACTCCCAGAATAAGCAAAACAAGCTTTAATTCAAATCTGATCTAACTCAATTTTTATAAATCCAAACATAGACAAATTATATATCTACAGAAACTGCATAAATTTTTTGATCCAACGCAAAAGCAATCATCTAATTTGGAGTTACACACTAATAGATATGAATTTTCTAAGATTGCAATTTTCTGAAAAAACTGCAATACGGGATTTCGTGGATCTCACCGGAGTTAGTCGCCGGAGTTGGACGGCGGGAAGGTTGCTCCGGTGGCCGGCCGAGGCGGTGGAGGGGTCCAGGTGATGGAGGAGGGCTTGGGCGGAAGGTTGGTGGCGTCGGCGGGGCGTGGGGGCGACGGGAGGGAGCAGCAGGAGCTCCGGCGAGTTCCTGTTGGAGGCGAACTCCGGCGAGGTGGTGGCTGCGTTCCGACGAGGGGAGGGGGTGGGCTATGGGGAAAATGGGGAGAGGAGGTTGAGGGGAGTATTTATAGGGGCTCTGGGTGCTCGGAGAAGGAAGGAGCAAGGAGACAGGAAGGTGGAGATTCCTCTCACCATGGCTATGGAAGTTTCGTGTGCACGTGAGGAAGGAGATAGAGGAAGAAGAAGATCCTATTGGGCCAGTTTTTGGAAAGGTCTTAATGGGCCACCGTTTATTTCCATTTAAACACGATTTCTTTCCTTTTTCAAAACTAGGAAACTAAAACGATAAAAGGGAAATCAAATCAATTCGGAATATAGAGTTTCTATATACTAAAATTATCAGAAAAATAAAATCTAAATGATGGGCATTTTTCCACGGCAAAAATAAAAACTTCAGAACAAATTATTTTCACAAAATTGCCTAAAAGATTTATTTTCTTTTGCAAATAATTTTCAAATGACCCTCTAAGCTTTAGGGTTCAAATAACTTTCAAAATGCCCGTGTGTTTGAGGGTCATGTTCCTCCTCTCTTTTCTATTTGACAGAATGTATTTCCCGGCATTTCTTGCACGAAGAAAACAAATAGAAATGCAAAAGAATTCAAATGCAAATATCTCCGTTCAAATTCTTTATAGTTGAAGAAGTCATGTCATCTTCTCTCTTTGCTTTTAAATGATTGAATTTCAATTCACCGGAGAAGGGGAAAGTCATTTTATTCCCTCTCATTCAAAAGTTTTTGAAAATTTTCAAATTTCACACAAGTTTCAATCACTCAAGCAAACCAACAAACAATCTAATAATTAATTTAACATTCCAAAATTTGGGATGTTACAGTTGGTGGATGTGGGGAAGGGTATGATAATGTAGCCCAAGGATCACTTGTTGCATGTCGGCAGATGCCCGATAACGCCTTCAGGGTCTCCATGGTGAGTGTAAAAGCGGGCTACGAGGATGTTGCTCGTCCCATGCAAATTGGTGGAGAGGACGACGAGACCCCGACGGAGCTTGGGAATGCAAGAATTCGGCAATCATGTGGCCGAAGAATCTTCTTCCAGCGGAGGTCGTTGAGAGCACACAAACGGGACCTCGGCAAGGTATGACCAAATCCCGACCTACAGAATTACCACCGCGTGTGGTGCCACGTGCGAGCGATCCATGCGAGGAAGGGGATCCAAACAAAGGCACCATTCCCAATCCCACAAGCATTAGGCCCGGGGTAAGCTAGTAGGCGCATGCCACAGGGGCATTCCTTTGCTATCTTCGTCGTCCCCCGGCGCCAGGCATGGGGCTTCCGCTAGGTGCGGGCATGGTAAGAAGAGAGAAAACAAAGGAAACTTTGCGACACACCATAAGACCAAGACCGTCTCCAAAACCTGAGGCTGACTTGTTCACGAGCCCTAAAGGGGAGGTGCAGCTGCCGCATCCAGCACGGGTCAGACTGTTGAGCTCATTCATAGGTCGAAGAAAGAAATGAATAAAATTGGTCGCCGTATCCAGCACGGGTCAACCTAGAAAGAAATGTGGTTGTCGTATCCAACACTGGTCAACCTACACGAAGTGTTAGTTGCGGCACGCGGGGCGTCTTCTCCGATCATTCCCCATGCGCGATGCAAGGGGATTCCATTAGGGCGCGGGCATAGTCGCGGTTCGACAGTCATTTCGCCAGCACGGAGCATAGGGACTTTCACTTGGGCGTGGTAGGATCCCTCCACCAAGTTCATGTCGCGGCTCATCGTGGGCTTCCGCTTAGGAAGCTCCGGGTGTATACGGCCCACTCATTCGTACGTGAGAGTGTCACGGGTAGACTTCCGGACGTTTGTCTCCGAGATCTCACCCTCCTTCTCCACGCGAGTGGCACGAGGCATGGAGACATGGGCAACCTGGAGGGGGCTCCCACCCTCCGTATCCAGGCACGCGGAGTCACGCTTGGAGACATGGGCGCTTTTGAAGGGGACCCCACCCTTCGCCCCACGCGTGTGGCGTCACGCTTGGGGACATGGACACTTTTGAAGGTCCCCTCCCGCAGAGGGCCCATCTCGAGTGCTTCCATGCGCTTCGCCATGGAAACGTGTATGTCGGCGCGGTGCTCCTGTGGCCCAAGCATGAGCGCCATCACGCCCCATGTGACCATAAGAGCTCAGTTGCACCGTAGCGGCTTGAGACACTGATGGCCAGGCCGCCACGGGCGCGTCAGGCCGCCTGATGTTACACGTTGCGAGGATCTACCCTTATGGTGGGGTATGGGTGATACCTGAGGCTGCTCGCTCATGAGGCTCCACGAGCTCGCGCGGTCCCAACATCTCGCGAGGTGCACGTGACCCACACCCCTTGTAGCTTATCGATCTCGTGAGCGGTGAACTCACATGCCCTTGGTGTTGGGGAACGTCGCATGGGAAACAAAAAATTTCCAACGCGCACGAAGACCTATCATGGTGATGTCCATCTACGGGAGGGGGTATTCGATCTACATACCCTTGTAGAACGCATAGCAGAAGCGTTAGTGAACGTGGTTGATGTAGTGGAACGTCCTCACGTCCCTCGATCCGCCCCGCGAACCGTCCTGCGATCAGTCCCACGATCTAGTGCCGAACGGACGGCACCTCCGCGTTCAGCACACGTACAGCTCGACGATGATCTCGGCCTTCTAGATCCAGAAAGAGAGACGGAGAGGTAGATGAGTTCTTCGGCAGCGTGACAGTGCTCCGGAGGTTGGTGGTGATCTAATCTCAGCAAGGCTCCGCCCGAGCTCCGCAGAAACGCGATCTAGAGGTAAAACCGGGGAGATATGTGGTCGGGCTGCCGTGGCAAAGTTGTGTCAAATCAGCCCTAAAACCTCCGTATATATAGGGGGAAGAGGGGGAGACTTGCCTTGGGGTCCAAGGACCCCCAAGGGGTTCGGCCGAGCCAAGGGGGGCAACCCTCCCCTTCCAAACCGAGTCCAACTAGGTTTGCAAGGAGCAGTCCTTCCCCCTTTTCCCACCTCCTCTTTTTTTTCCTTTTCTCTTTGATTTTCTTCCTATGGCGCATAGGGCCTTCTTGGGCTGTCCCACCAGCCCACTAAGGGCTGGTGCGCCACCCCCAAGGCCTATGGTCTTCCCCGGGGTGGGTTGCCCCCCCCCCCCCGGTGAACACCGGGAACCCATTCGTCATTCCCGGTACATTCCCGGTAACTCCGAAAACCTTCCAGTAATCAAATGAGGTCATCCTATATATCAATCTTCGTTTCTGGACCATTCCGGAAACCCTCGTGATGTCTGTGATCTCATCCGCGACTCCGAACAACATTCGGTAACCAACCATATAACTCAAATACGCATAAAACAACGTCGAACCTTAAGTGTGCACACCCTGCGGGTTCGAGAACTATGTAGACATGACCCGAGAGACTCCTCGGTCAATATCCAATAGCGGGACCTGGATGCCCATATTGGATCCTACATATTCTACGAAGATCTTATCGTTTGAGCCTCGGTGCCAAGGATTCATATAATCCCGTATGTCATTCCCTTTGTCCTTCGGTATGTTACTTGCCCGAGATTCGACCGTCAGTATCCGCATACCTATTTCAATCTCGTTTACCGGCAAGTCTCTTTACTCGTTCCATAATACAAGATCTCGCAACTTACACTAAGTCACATTGCTTGCAAGGCTTGTGTGTGATGTTGTATTACCGAGTGGGCCCCGAGATACCTCTCCGTCACACGGAGTGACAAATCCCAGTCTCGATCCATACTAACTCAACGAACACCTTCGGAGATACCTGTAGAGCATCTTTATAGTCACCCAGTTACGTTGCGACGTTTGATACACACAAAGCATTCCTCCGGTGTCAGAGAGTTATATGATCTCATGGTCATAGGAACAAATACTTGACATGCAGAAAACAGTAGCAACAAAATGACATGATCAACATGCTACGTCTATTAGTTTGGGTCTAGCCCATCACGTGATTCTCCTAATGACGTGATCCAGTTATCAAGCAACAACACCTTGTTCATAATCAGAAGACCCTGACTATCTTTGATCAACTGGCTAGCCAACTAGAGGCTTGCTAGGGACAGTGTTTTGTCTATGTATCCACACATGTATACAAGTCTTTATTCAATACAATTATAGCATGGACAATAAACGATTATCTTGATACAGGAATTATAATAATAACTATATTTATTATTGCCTCTAGGGCATAATTCCAACAGTCTCCCACTTGCACTTGAGTCAATAATCTAGCCTTCACATCATCATGCGAACTACATTGTAATAAATTTAACACCCATACAGTTCTGGTGTTGATCATGCTTTGCCCGTGGAAGAGGTTTAGTCAGTGGGTCTGCTATATTCAGATCCGTGTGCACTTTGCATATATTCACGTCCTCCCCTTCGACGTAGTCGCGGATGAGGTTGAAGCGTCGTTTGATGTGTCTGGACTTCTTGTGAAACCGTGGTTCCTTTGCTAGGGCAATGCACCCGTGTTGTCACACAACAAGGTTATTGGATTCAGTGCGCTTGGAACTACTCCAAGATCTGTCATGAACTGCTTCATCCAGACACCCTCCTTAGCCGCCTCCGAGGCAGCCATGTACTCCGCTTCACATGTAGAATCTGCTACGACGCTTTGCTTGGAACTGCACCAGCTTACCGCACCCCCATTAAAAATAAATATGTATCCGGTCTGCGACTTAGAGTCGTCCGGATCTGTGTCAAAGCTTGCATCGACGTAACCCTTTACGGCGAGCTCTTCGTCACCTCCATACACGAGAAACATCTCCTTAGTCCTTTTCAGGTACTTCAGGATATTCTTGACCGCCGTCCAGTGATCCACTCCTGGATTACTCTGGAACCTGCCTGCCATACTTATGGCCAAGCTAACGTCCGGTCTAGTGCACGGCATTGCATACATGATAGAACCTATGGCTGAAGCATAGGGGACGGTGCTCATATGCTCTCTATCCTCATCAGTTGCTGGGCACTGAGTCTTACTCAATCTCGTACCTTGTAAAACTGGCAAGAACCCTTTCTTGGACTGTTCCATTTTGAACCTCTTCAAAACTTTATCAAGGTATGTGCTTTGTGAAAGTCCTATCAGGCGTTTTGACCTATCCCTGTAGATCTTAATGCCTAGAATGTAAGCAGCTTCTCCAAGGTCCTTCATAGAGAAACTTCTATTCAAGTAATCCTTTATGCTCTCCAAAAACTCTACGTTGTTTCCAATTAGCAATATGTCATCCACATATAATATTAGAAACGCCACAGAGCTCCCACTCACTTTCTTGTAAATACAAGATTCTCCAACCGCTTGTATAAACCCAAATGCTTTGATCACCTCATCAAAGCGTTTGTTCCAACTCCGAGATGCTTGCACCAGTCCATAAATGGATCGTTGGAGCTTGCACACCTTGTTAGCATTCTTAGGATCGACAAAACCTTCGGGTTCAATCATATACAACTCTTCCTTAAGGAAACCGTTAAGGAACACCGTTTTGACATCCATCTGCCAGATTTCATAATCGAAAAATGCAGCTATTTCTAACATGATTCTGACGGACTTAAGCATCGCTACGGGTAAGAATGTCTCATCGTAGTCAACTCCTTGAACTTGTGAAAAACCCTTTGCCACAAGTCGAGCTTTATAAACGGTCACATTGCCGTCAGCTTCCGTCTTCCTCTTAAAGATCCATTTGTTCTGAATAGCCTTGCGGCCCTCAGGTAGTACTTCCAAAGTCCATACTTTGTTCTCATACATGGATCCTATCTCGGACTTCATGGCTTCTAGCCATTTGTTGGAATATGGGCCCGCCATTGCTTCTTCATAACTTGCAGGTTCGTTGTTGTCTAACAACATGATTGACAAAACGGGATTACCGTACCACTCTGGAGCAGCACGTGGTCTCGTCGACTTGCGTGGTTCGACAGTAACTTGAACCGGAGTTTCATGATCATCATCATTAACTTCCTCCTCAACCGGCGTTGCAATGACAGAGGTTTCCCCTTGCCCTATGCCACCATCTAGAGGGATGAGAGGTTCGACAACCTCATCAAGTTCTATCTTCCTCCCACTCAATTCTCTCGAGAGAAACTCCTTCTCGAGAAAAGCTCCGTTTTTAGCAACAAACACTTTGCCCTCGGATTTGAGATAGAAGGTGTACCCAACTGTCTCTTTTGGGTAACCTATGAAGATGCACTTTTCCGCTTTGGGTTCCAGCTTTCAAGCTGAAGCTTTTTGACATAAGCATCACATCCCCAAACTTTAAGAAACGACAACTTTGGCCTTTTGCCATACCACAGTTCGTATGGTGTCGTCTCAACGGATTTTGATGGTGCCCTATTTAAAGTGAATGCAGCTGTTTCTAATGCATAACCCCAAAATGATAACGGCAAATCGGTAAGAGACATCATAGATCGCACCATCTCTAATAAAGTACGATTACGACGTTCGGACATACCATTACGCTGTGGTGTTCCAGGCGGTGTCAACTGTGAAACAATTCCACATTGTCTTAAGTGAGCACCAAACTCGAAACTCAGATATTCACCCCCACGATCAGACCGTAGGAACTTGATCTTCTTGTTACGATGATTTTCAACTTCACTCTAAAATTGCTTGAACTTTTCAAATGTTTTAGTCTTGTGCTTCATTAAGTAGACATAACCATATCTACTCAAATCGTCAGTGAAGGTGAGAAAATAACGATATCCGCCGTGTGCCTCTGCGCTCATCGGACCGCACACATTGGTATGTATGATTTCCAACAAGTCACTTGCACGCTCCATTGTTCAGGAGAACGGAGTTTTAGTCATCTTGCCCATGAGGCATGGTTCACACGTGTCAAGTGAATCGAAGTCAAGTGACTCCAAAAGTCCATCGGCATGGAGTTTCTTCATGCGCTTTACACCAATATGACCTAAGCGACAGTGCCATAAAAATATGGCTCTATCATTGTTAACTCTAACTCTTTTGGTCTCAATGTTATGTATGTGTGTATGACTAGCAAGATTCGATATGAACAATCCTCTCACATTGGGTGCATGACCATAAAAGATGTTACTCATAGAAATAGAACAACCATTATTCTCTGACTTAAAAGAGTAACCGTCTCGCAATAAACAAGATCCAGATATAATGTTCATGCTCAACGCAGGCACTAAATAACAATGATTCAAGTTTATAACTAATCCTGATGGTAACTGAAGTGAAACTGTGCCGATGGCGATTGCATCAACCTTGGAACCATTTCCTACGCGCATCGTCACTTCATCTTTCGCCAGCCTTCGTCTATTTCGTAGTTCCTATTTCGAGTTGCAAATATGAGCAACAGAACCGGTATCGAATACCCAGGCACTACTACGAGAGCCGGTTAAGTACACATCAATAACATCTATATCAAATATACCTGATTTTTCTTTGGCCGCCTTCTTATCAGCCAGATACTTGGGGCACTTGCGCTTCCAGTGACCCATACCCTTGCAATAGTAACACTCTGTTTCAGGCTTAGGTCCAGCTTTGGGTTTCTTCGTCGAATTGGCAACAGGCTTGCCGCTCTTATTTGAATTACCCTTCTTGCCTTTGCCGTTTCTCTTGAAACTAGTGGTCTTATTCACCATCAACACTTGATGCTCTTTACGGAGTTCAGACTCTGTGACTTTCAGCATCGCAAACAACTCGCCAGGTGACTTGTTCATCCCTTGCATTATGTAGTTCAACACAAAGCCTTTATAGCTTGGCGGCAGTGATTGAAGGATTCTGTCAGTGATAGCCTCTTGCGGGAGTTCAATCCCCAGCTCAGCTAGACGGTTTGAGTACCCAGACATTTTGAGCACATGTTCACTCACAGACAAGTTCTCCTCCATCTTGCAAGCATGGAATTTATCGGAGGTCTCATACCTCTCGATCCGAGCGTTCTTCTGAAAGATGAACTTCAACTCCTGGAACATCTCAAATGCTCCATGACGCTCAAAGCGACGTTGAAGTCCCGGTTCTAAGCCATACAAGACTGCACATTGAACTACTGAGTAGTCCTCCTTACGTGTTAACCAAGCGTTCTTAACATCCTGGTCAGCCGTAGCGGGTGGTTCATCTCCTAGCGCAGCATTAAGGACATAATCCTTCTTCCCAGCTTGTAAGATTAGCTTAAGATTACGAGCCCAGTCTACAAAGTTGCTTCCATCATCTTTCAACTTAGCTTTCTCTAGGAACATATTAAAATTCAGGGTGACTGTCGCGTGAGCCATGATCTACAACACAAATATATTCAAAGTGGACTTAGACTATGTTCAAGATAATTAGAGTTTAACTTAATCAAATTACTTGCTAAACTCCCACTCAAAAAGTACATCTCTCTGGTCATTTGAGTGGTTCATGATCCACTTACACTAGCTCAAGTCCGATCATCACGTGAGTTGAGTATAGTTTCAGTGGTAAGCATCCCTATGCTAATCATATCATCTATATGATTCATGATCGACCTTTCGGTCTCATGTGTTCCGAGGCCATGTCTACACATGCTAGGCTCGTCAAGCTTAACCCGAGTGTTCCGCGTGTGCAACTGTTTTGCACCCGTTGTATGTGAACGTTGAGTCTATCACACCCGATCATCACGTGGTGTCTCGAAACGACAAACTGTAGCAACGGTGCACAATCGGGGAGAACACAATTTCGTATTGAAATTTTAGTGAGAGATCACCTTATAATGCTACCGTCATTCTAAGCAAAATAAGGTGCATAAAAGGATTAACATCACATGCAATTCATAAGTGACATGATATGGCCATCTTCACGTGCTCCTTGATCTCCATCACCAAAGCACCGGCACAATCTTCTTGTCACCGGCGCCACACCATGATCTCCATCAACGTGTCGCCATCGGGGTTGTCGTGCTACTCATGCTATTACTACTAAAGCTACATCCTAGCAAAATAGTAAACGCATCTGCAAGCACAAACGTTAGTTTAAAGACAACCCTATGGCTCCTGCCGGTTGTCGTACCATCGACGTGCAAGTTGATATTATCTATTACAACATGATCATCTCATACATCCAATATATCACATCACATCATTCGCCATATCACATCACAAGCATACCCTGCAAAAACAAGTTAGACGTCCTCTAATTTTGTTGTTGCATGTTTTACGTGGTGACCATGGGTATCTAGTAGGATCGCATCTTACTTACGCAAACACCACAACGGAGATATATGAATTGCTATTTAACCTTATACAAGGACCTCCTCGGTCAAATCCGATTCAACTAAAGTTGGAGAAACTGACACTTGCCAGTCATCTTTGAGCAACGGGGTTACTCGTAGCGATGAAACCAGTCTCTCGTAAGCGTACGAGTAATGTCGGTCCAAGCCGCTTCAATCCAACAATACCGCGGAATCAAGAAAAGACTAAGGAGGGCAGCAAAACGCACATCACCGCCCACAAAAACTTTTGTGTTCTACTCGAGAAGACATCTACGCATAAACCTAGCTCATGATGCCACTGTTGGGGAACGTCGCATGGGAAACAAAAAATTTCCTACGCGCACGAAGACCTATCATGGTGATGTCCATCTACGAGAGGGGGTATTCGATCTACGTACCCTTGTAGACCGCACAGCAGAAGCGTTTGTGAACGCAGTTGATGTAGTGGAACGTCCTCACGTCCCTCGATCTGCCCCGCGAACCGTCCCGCGATCAGTCCGACGATCTAGTGCCGAACGAACGGCACCTCCGCGTTCAACACACGTACAGCTCGACGATGATCTCGGCCTTCTTGATCCAGCAAGAGAGACGGAGAGGTAGATGAGTTCTCCGGCAGCGTGACGACGCTCCGG
Organism: Hordeum vulgare subsp. vulgare; assembly: GCF_904849725.1. Taxonomy (NCBI): domain Eukaryota; kingdom Viridiplantae; phylum Streptophyta; class Magnoliopsida; order Poales; family Poaceae; genus Hordeum; species Hordeum vulgare. The sequence goes on from NC_058521.1 coordinate 521,691,444, forward strand.
AGGTTGGTGGTGATCTAATCTCAGCAGGGCTCCGCCCGAGCTCCGCAGAAACGCGATCTAGAGGTAAAACCGTGGAGATATGTGGTCGGGCTGCCGTGGCAAAGTTGTGTCAAATCAGCCCTAAAACCTCCGTATATATAAGGGGAAGAGGGGGAGTCTTGCCTTGGGGTCCAAGGACTCCCAAGGGGTTTGGCCGAGCCAAGGGGGGCAACCCTCCCCTTCCAAAACGAGTCCAACTAGGTTTGGAAGGAGGAGTCCTTCCTCCTTTTCCCACCTCCTCTTTTTTTTCCTTTTCTCTTTGATTTTCTTCCTATGGTGCATAGGGCCTTCTTGGGCTGTCCCACCAGCCCACTAAGGGCTGTTGCGCCACCCACAAGGCCTATGGGCTTCCCCGGGGTGGGTTGCCCCCCCCCCCCGGTGAACACCCGGAACCCATTCGTCATTCCCGGTACATTCCCGATAACTCTGAAAACCTTCCGGTAATCAAATGAGGTCATCCTATATATCAATCTTCGTTTCCGGACCATTCCGGAAACCCTCGTGATGTCTGTGATCTCATCCGGGACTCCGAACAACATTCGGTAACCAACCATATAACTCAAATACGAATAAAACAACGTCGAACCTTAAGTGTGCACACCCTGCGGGTTCGAGAACTATGTAGACATGACCCGAGAGACTCCTCGGTCAATATCCAATAGCGGGACCTGGATGCCCATATTGGATCCTACATATTCTACGAAGATCTTATCGTTTGAACCTCAGTGCCAAGGATTCATATAATCACGTATGTCATTCCCTTTGTCCTTCGGTATGTTACTTGCCCGAGATTCGATCGTCAGTATCCGCATACCTATTTCAATCTCGTTTACCGGCAAGTCTCTTTACTTGTTCCGTAATACAAGATCCCGCAACTTACACTAAGTCACATTGCTTGCAAGGCTTGTGTGTGATGTTGTATTAATGAGTGGGCCCCGAGATACCTCTCCGTCACACGGAGTGACAAATCCCAGTCTCGATCCATACTAACTCAACGAACACCTTCGGAGATACCTGTAGAGCATCTTTATAGTCACCCAGTTACGTTGCGATGTTTCATACACACAAAGCATTCCTCCGGTGTCAGTGAGTTATATGATCTCATGGTCATAGGAACAAATACTTGACACGCAGAAAACAGTAGCAACAAAATGACACGATCAACATGCTACGTCTATTAGTTTGGGTCTAGCCCATCACGTGATTCTCCTAATGACGTGATCCAGTTATCAAGCAACAACACCTTGTTCATAATCAGAAGACCCTGACTATCTTTCATCAACTGGCTAGCCAACTAGAGGCTTGCTAGGGACAGTGTTTTGTCTATGTATCCACACATGTATAAAAGTCTTTATTCAATACAATTATAGCATGGACAATAAACGATTATCTTGATACAAGAATTATAATAATAACTATATTTATTATTGCCTCTAGGGCATAATTCCAACACTTGGAGCTTGACTCCATTCTCCCGGCTCGTGGGGGTGCATGTGAGGGCGTGCCTCCACGGGGCCCCCATGTGCCCCCTCATCATACTGACTATGCCACACGGCTCCACGCTGATGCCCCCGAGCCCAATCTGAAGAGGGAACCCGACGTGGCGTATTACTTCGGAGGGATGTGACCGTCGGCTTGTAGGGCGGGGCCCACAAGCAGGGCGGCACCATCCTGGTGGCGCATACCGTGGGGTACCCACGTCGAGCGTCTTCTTGAGGCAGACTGCTTTTGCTATCACCGTAGGGTCGGTGAGGGTGGTTATCGAGGTCGCCCTTTCCACCGTTGTTGCGGTCACCACCACGTTCGGCGGCGTGGGCGCGGTCTCGGCACCGGGAGGCATGCTTACATCAGGAAGTCCCAATTGCTTGGTAGTCCTCCATATTGTCGGTGTGCATGTTGTGATGGGCGCAGAACATCTCGCCGACCCTTTCGGGTGCCTCACTGTGCTACTTGTAAACATCGCTGGATTTTTATCCCTGAAGAGGAGAGGATGATGCAGTACAGCATCGTAAGTATTTCCCTCACCTAAGAAACCAAGGTTTTCAATCCATTAGGAGAACCTAGCAACACCAGCACCTGCACACACAACGCAAACCTTCGGACCTAACGCAGGCGAGAGGTTGTCAATCTTTCGGCGGTCAAGAAGAGAGATTAAATGATATGTGATAGATTGGTAGATTGATAAATAAATAAAAGATAAAAAAGTGCAGAAATTATTTTTGATATTTTTGTATAAGTAAACGTGATTGATCTTATAATAAAAGTATACCCGAGGGCCGTAGGGTTCACTAGTGGCATCTCTCTCAAGAAAATAGGATACGGTGAGTAAACAAATTACTGTTGGGCAACTCATAGAAAAGCAAATAATTATGACGCTATCCAAGGCAATTATCATGATAGAGGCATCACATCCAAATCAAGTAGACCGACTCCTGCCTGCATCTACTACTAATACTTCACACATCGACCGATATGCAGCATGTATCTAGTGTATTAAGGTCATAAGAACGAAGTAACGCATTAAGAACGTTGACATGTTGTAGTCAAGACAAAAGAATATAAGAATTCATCCCAAATTTTTATCCTTAATGGCAACAACACATGTGAATCAACTCCCCTTCTGTCACTAGGACTGAACACCGCAAGATTGAACCCATTACAAAGCACCTCTTCCAATTGCATGATGTAATATAGTTGGACAAAGCAAACCAAAACTTCGGAGAAGAAATACAAGGCTATACTAAATCTTGCATAAAAGATATCAGCAAAGAACTCAAATAAAACAAGGATAGATCTAATCATAAACTCACAATTTATCGGATCCCAACAAACACACCGCACAAAGTCATTACATCGAATGGATCACCATGAAGATCATGGAGACCATTGTATTGAGATACAAAGAGAGAGAGAGAGAGAGAGAGAGAGAGAGAGATCTAGCTACTACCTACGGACCCGTAGGTTTGTGGTGAACTACTCACGCATCATCATGTAGATCCCCTCTGTGATGATTTCCCCTCCGGTGGAGTACCGAAGAAGGCCTCGAGATGGGATGTGGCGAGAACAGAGGCTTGCGGCAGCGGAAACAGTATTTTCTAGACTACCTTGATGGTTTTGGAATATTGCTGAATTTATAGTGGAGGAGGTAGGGCAAATGGAGCGTGGAGGGGCCCACACAACTTCGGCACCCCCCATGGGGCGCGCCCTAGTATTGTCTGGGGCCCTCCAACAAGATATTCCTTGTCTTCCAAGTTCCAGGTGATCCTTATCTTCAATCAAAAATCTTCAAAAAGTTTCAGGACGATTTGATCTTACGTGATATTAATTTCCTGCGAAACAAAAACAGGGCAGAAAACAGGAACTAGCACTTCGCACTAAGTTAATAGGTTAGTACCCAAAAATGATATAAAAAGGTACAAAATGATAACAAAAACATCCAAGAATAATAATATCATAGCATGGAAGAAACAAAAATAATAGATATGTTGGAGACGTATCACACTTCACGGGCCCGGCGGCGGCCCAAAGCCGGTCACCTGGATGTGGAGAAGCAGGAGCACAATGCAAGGTGGAACCTACTCGGGCCCCTTAGACTGCGGACTGAGCGAGGCACCATGCGGTGGCAGAGACGGCTCGCTGGTCGAGCCCCCCGACTCTAGCATCGAGGGTCGAAGTGGGACATAGGGCGCCAAGGCCCTCCTGGTGATAGTGACGATCTCGGCAATGTGGTATGCCCAGGTGTCGTACCATCCGTCCGTCGGGCGATGGTGAAGCTGTTGGCTCACCATGAGTAGTGCGTCTTACATGTTGAGTTCCCCACGTGAACGGAGGCTGAGGCAGACACCATGGGAGACACAGCGAGGCTGTCGCCTTGCCACACCGAGGGCCACAGGAAGCCCTGCTGCCCGCACGCGGCGGGGGCGATGATGGTGGTGGCCACAACGCTAGTGGGTCGGTGACGGCCGTCTGGCGCCAAGCACTTGGGACTCATGCGGAGGGCGTTGTCTATGAGGTGGGTGGAGCTGGAGATGAAACTAGAGCCGGAGGACCGCTGCGCACCCTACCTAGTGCACAAAATATCTAAATCTGGGCTTCACGGACCCAGAAAGGTTCGGACTCTCAGGTATGCTCCCTCTCCTACCATGTTCTACCTCTCAACTTCACTACGACTCTCCGACGGCTCGAGCTAAGGAAAACAAACAATAACATGCGAGCAATTTAACCAGGTTAGGGCCGCCTTGTGGTGTAAAAACCTACTCCTTCTTGTCTGGATTTCTTTAGGTGGAGGACAAGTACAAAGGCGGGTTCTTTCCCTAGTGAAGACAATGGGGATCGGATCCGTGCTACAGAGGTATGGCCTCTCTTTTATACTAGCCTTCATCCTCTTCCCTCGAAAACACACTCGACGGGAAGGGTCGCCACAAAACCATTTTGAAAGGAGACATGATTGCGGAGTTCCCTCACAAAGGTGGTCTTCGCCTGCAAAAGGCCTTCTCCATGACGCCCTGCCGAGCCCCTAGCCTTAGTCCTCTTGCATTGATCCAGAAACCTTTGAGCGTTGCTTTGGGTGCCCGCCAGCTGGCCCCGCTTCCTTAGCATGAAACTGGAAATCCCTCCTGTCCATGCCCGCCGGCACTGATACGTCTCCAACGTCTCTATAATTTTTGATGGTTTCATGCTATTATCTTGTCAAACTTTGGATGTTTTGCATGCCTTTTATTTATTTTTTGGGACTAACTTATTAACTCAGTGCCAAGTGCCAGTTCCAATTTTTTCCATGCTTTTGACCCCTTTCAGAGGAGACTTTGAAATGGAGTCCGAACTGAAGATAATCGCCGAAAAGATTTTTTTCTCGAAGGAAGAAGATCAGGGAGCTTGGGAGCCAAGGCAGGGGAGCCCCAGGGGCCCCACAAGCCCCCACCCCACGGCCAGGGGGGAGGCCGCGTCATCCAGGCTTGTGGGCCCCCTGAGCGTCCCCTGACCTAGGGGTTGCGCCTATATATTCCCTAAAAATCCCAAAAAAATAAGGAGATCATCGAAAGTACTTTTCCGCATCCGCAAGCTTCTGTCTCCGCAAGATCCCATCTGGGGCACGTTCTGGTGCCCTGCCGGAGGGGGGATTCGGACACGGAGGGATTCTTCATCAACACCATGACCTCTCCGATGATGCGTGAGTAGTTCACCATAGACCTACGGGTCCATAGCTAGTAACTAGATGGCTTCTTCTCTCTCTTGGATCTTCAATACAAAGTTCTCCATGATCTTCATGGAGATCTATCCGATGTAATCTTCTTTTGCGGTGTGTTTGTCGAGATCCGATGAAATGTGGATTTATGATCATATTATCTATAAATCTTATTTGAGTTTCTTCTGATCTCTCTTATGCATGATTTCATATCCTTGTAATTCTCTTCGAGTTGTGGGTTTTGTCTAGCCAACTAGATCTATGATTCTTGCAATGGGAGAAGTGCTTGGTTTTGGGTTCATACCGTGCGGTGACCTCACCCAGTGACAGAAGGGGTAGCGAGGCACGCATCGTGTTGTTGCCATCAAGGGTAAAAAGATGGGGTTTTCATCATTGGTTTGAGATTATCCCTCTACATCATGTCATCTTGCTTAAAGCGTTACACTATTCATCATGAACTCAATACACTAGATGCATGCTAGATACCGGTCGATGTGTGGAGTAACAGTAGTAGATGCAGAAAGTATCGGTCTACTTGTCTCGGACGTGATGCCTATATGTATGATCATTGCCTTAGATATCGTCATGACTTTGCGCGGTTCTATCAATTGCTCGACAGTAATTTGTTCACCCACCGTAATACTTGCTATTTTGAGAGAAGCCTCTAGTGAACACTATGGCCCCCAGGGTCTACTCCACACCATATTTTCAGCCTTACACTTTTTACTTCGTTGCACTTTCCGCCTTGAGATCTCACTTTGCAAACAATCTTGAAGGGATTGACAACCCCTTTGAAGCGTTGGGTGCAAGCTTGTTTGTGTTTGCGCGGGTACTTTGGAATTGACGAGACCCTCCTTCTGGATTGATACCTTGGTTCTCAAACTGAGGGAAATACTTACAGCTCATGTGCTGCATCACCCTTTCCTCTTCAAGGTAAAAACGAACGCAAGCCCAGCCTCTGTCAACGTGTCAATTTCTGGCGCTGTTGTCGGTGGGATAGCAGAAGAATTTCTCGCGCCATCGCCGGGGAGGAAGATCAAGTCAAGAACTCATCCAAGTAGGTGTCGCAAACTCATCTCTTGCATTTACTTTGTTTGCCAGTTGCCTCTCGTTTTCCTTTCCCCCACTTCACGAATTTTCCTTTTTCGTTCGCCTTTTCATTTGCCCTTTTTCTCGCCTACTCTTTGTTTGCTTGTGTGCTTGATTGCTTGCTGAAGTAACCATGAACGAAAACACCAAACTTTGTGACTTATCGAATACTAATAATAATGATTTTATTAGTACTCCGATTGCTCCCGCCACTAGTCCGGAGTCATACGAAATCAATGTCGCTTTGCTGAATCTTGTTATGAAAGAGCAATTCTCTAGCCTTCCTAGTGAAGATGTCGCATCCCATCTCAATACCCTCATTGAGCTTTGTGATATGCAAAAGAAAAAAGATGTGGATAATGACGTGATTACATTGAAGCTTTTTCCTTTCTCGTTGCGAGATCGCACAAGAACTTGGTTTTCTTCTTTGCCCAACAATAGTGTCGATTCTTGGGATAAGTGCAAAGATGCTTATATATCCAAATCTTTTACGCTGGCTTGAATTTCGCTTCTAGAAATATCTTGGACTCCACCTCAGGTGGAACGTTCATGGAAATCACGTTAGGGGAAGCCACAAAGCTCTTAGAGAACATCATGACAAACTACTCTCAATGGCACACTAAAAGGTCACCTACTAGTAAGAAGGTACACACTATAGAAGAAATTAACTCGTTGAGTGCTAAGATGGATGAGTTAATGAATTTGGTTGCTAGTAGAAGTGATTCTTTGGATCCTAATGATATGCCTTTGTCTTCTTTGATTGAGAGTAGCAACGCTAGCTTGGACGTTAATTTTGTTGGTAGGAATAACTTTGGCAACAACAATGCCTTTAGAGGAAACTATGTTCCTAGGCCTTTTCCTAGTAACTCCTCTAATAACTTTTGCAACTCCTAAAAAAATGCTCATGGAAATTACAATAGATTACCCTCTCATCTACAAAGTAATATCAAAGAGTTCATCAACTCCCAAAAGATTTTCAATGCGTCCATAGAGGAAAAACTAATCAAAATTGACGATTTGGCTAAGAGCGTGGATAGAATTTCTTGTCATGTTGATGCGTTGAAAGTTAGATGTGCTCCTCCCAGAATCGACATGGATGAAACTTTGAAAGCTATGCGTGTTTCCATGATTGAGAGCCAAGAAAGAACCGCCCAAATTCGTGCTAGACATGAATGGCTTAAAAAGGCGTGTTCTCGTGATGAGAATCATGAAGATCTTAAAGTGCTTGGTGAGACTCCCATTGAATCTTTGTTTTCTTGTGTCAAACATAATGATTATGGGGCTGGATATGAATCCACTTTGGTTGAAAAGTGCCCCAATGATTCGGAGTCCATCTATCTTGATGCTAAAAGCATTAAAAGTGGAGTAGAAGACGTTAAAACTTTGAGTAGTAATGAAATTACTACCTGGATTTCAAGGCACTCAATTATGATAGTTGCTCCTTGATTGAATGCATTTCTTTGATGCAATCCATGTTGAACTCTCCACACGCTTATAGCCAAAACAAAGCCTTTGTCGATCATATCGTCAAAGCTATGATAAAATCTCTTTAAGAGAAACTTGAATTGGAAGTCTCTATCCCTAGAAAGCTTCATGATGAGTGGGAACCTACCATCAAAATCAAAATCAAAAACTATGAGTGCAATGCTTTGTGTGATTTGGGTGCTAGTGTTTCTGTGATTCCTAAGTCTTTATGTGATGTTCTGGGTTTTTATGAGATTGAAGAGTGTTCTCTTAATTTGCATCTTGCTGATTCTACTATCAAGAAACCCATGGGAAGGATCAATGATGTTCTTATTATTGCAAATAGGAACTATGTACCCGTGGATTTCATTGTGCTTGACATTGATTGCAATCCTACATGCCCTATTATTCTTGGTAGACCTTTCCTAAGGACTATTGGTGCTATCATCGATACGAAGGAAGGGAATATTAGATTTCAATTTCCTTTGAGGAAGGGCATGGAACACTTTCGTAGAAAGAAAATAAGATTGCCTTATGAATCCATGATGAGGGCCACTTATGGTTTGAGCACCAAAGACGACGATACGTGATTCTATCGCTTTTATGCCTAGCTAAGGGCGTTAAACAATAGCGCTTGTTGGGAGGCAACCCAATGAATTTATCTTTTTGTTTCTGTTTTGTTAAGTTCACACTTTCATAATTTTTTTGTGTTGTGTTTTTCTGTTTCTTTTTGTGTTTGAGCCCAGCAAAGCCTTTATGACTAGTCTTGGTAATGGTTGTTTGATCGTGCGGAAAATGACAGAAACTTTTCGCTCACGAGATGATTTTTCATTTTTATTCAGAAAGAGCTTTTGATTTAATTCTTTTTGCTGCTGATTGATATGCTTTTGTCCCAGGCTTTCGTAAGTTTTCAGATTTTTTGTGGTCACAGAAGTATACGAAGTATACAGATTGCTACAGACTGGTCTGTTTTTGACAGATTCTGTTTTTGTTGTGTTGATTGCTTATTTTGATGAAACTATGGATAGTATCGGGGGGTACTAGCTATGGAAAAGTTAGAATACAGTAATATAACACCAATATAAATAGAAATGAAGTTTTCTACAGCACCTAAAGAGGTGGTGGTTTGTTTTCTTATGATAATGATATCACGAGTTAGTTGAGTTGGTTGCTTGTTTTGATGAAACTATGGTTAGTATCGGGGGGTAATAGCCATGGAAAAGTGAGAATATAGTAGCCCATCATCAGTATAGATGGAATTCAAGTTTGCTACAGTAACAAAAGAAGTGTTAGTTTGTTTTCTTGTACTAATGTTATCACAAGTTTCTGTTTAAGTTTTGTGTTGTGAAGTTTTTAAGTTTTGGTGATGTTCTCATGGACAAAGATACAAGGAGTGGAAAGAGCTCAAGCTTGGGGATGCCCAAGGCACCCCAAGCCAAATTCAAGGACACCAAAAAGCCTAAGCTTGGGGATGCCCCGGGAAGGCATCCCCTCTTTCGTGTTCAATCCATCGGTAACATTACTTGGAGCTATATTTTATTCACCACATGATATGTGTTTTGCTTGGAGCGTCTTGTATCATAGGAGTCTTTTCTTTTTGTTGTGTCACGATCATCCTTTTTGCACACCTTTTTTAGAGAGAGAGACATGCACTCATCGTGATTTTTGCTAGAATGCTCATAGTGCTTCACTTATATCTTTTGAGCTAGATACTTTTGCTCTAGTGCTTCACTTATATATTTTGAGCTAGATACTTTTGCTCTAGTGCTTCACTTATATCTTTTGAGCTAGATACTTTTGCTATAGTGCTTCACTTATATCTTTTAGAGCACGGAGGTGCGTGATTTGGTAGTTGGCTTATGCTATGGAAGTAGTCCCAAATGTGCTAGGTACCCAAAGAGGATGCAAAAACCTCCATATTCATGTGCATTGAGTAGAAAGAGAAGTTTCGATTCCTCTCAACTAGTTTTAAGACATGGATTCGGTAATATTAAGAGTTATGTTAGTAGGGTATTGTGAATCTAGAGATACTTTTGTTGGAGTTAGTGATTCCCGTAGCATGCACGTATGGTGAACCGCTATGTTAGGAAGTTGGAGCATAATTGATCTACTGATTGTCATCCTTTGTGTTGAGGTCAGGATCGCGCGATGGTTTACACCTACTAACCCCTCCCCTCGGAGTATGCGTTCAGCTCTTTGTTTCGATTACTAATAAAAACTTTCGCAATAAGTATGTGAGTTCTTCATGACTAATGTGAGTCCATGGTATAGATGCACTTTCACCTTCCACCATTGCTAGCCTCTCTAGTGTCGCGCAATTATCGCCGGTGCACAAACCCACCAAATTCCTTCCTCAAAACAGCCACCACATCTACCTACTATGGCATTTTCATAGCCATTCCGAGATATATTGCCATGCAACTACCACCGTTCCATCTCATGACTTGTGTCGTCACTCTCATATTGCCATTGCATGATCATAAGATAGCTAACGAGATGTTTCAACGTCATACGCCATGCTAGATCGTTGCACATTCTGGTACACTGCGGGAGGCATTCCCTATGGAGTCATCATCATTGTGATCTTTGAGCTGTGAGTAAATAAAAGTGTGATGATCATCATTATTAGAGCATTGTCCCATGTGAGGAAAAAAAAGGTCAAAGAGCCCCAAAAAATAGAAAAAAAAAGAGAGGCCTAAGAGCCCAAATGAAAAAAAAGAGAGAAAAAAGAGATAAGGGACAATGCTACTATCATTTTCCACACTTGTGCTTCATGTTAGCACCATGTTCTTCATGATTGAGAGCTTCTTGCTTTGTCACTACCATATGCTAGTGGGAATCTTCATTATATAACTTGGCTTGTATATTCCAATGATGGCTTCCTCAAAATTGCCCTACGTCTTCGTGAGCAAGCAAGTTGGATGCACACCCACTAGTTTTCCTTTTGAGCTTTCACATACTTATAGCTCTAGTGCATCTCTTGTATGCAATCCCTTCTCATTCACATTGATATCTATTAATGGGCATCTCCATAGCCTATTGATACGCCGAGTCAGTGTGACCATCTCCCTTTTTTTATCTCACAACGACCACCACACTCTATTCCACCTATAGTGTTATATCCATGGCTCGCGCTCATGTATTGCGTGTTAGTTATAAAAAGTTTGAGAAAGTAAGAGTGCGAAAACAATTACTTGGCCAATTCCGGGGTTGTGCATGATTTACATTAGTTGTGTGAGGATGATGGAGCATAGCCAGACTATATGATTTTGTAGGGATAAATTTCTTTAGCCTTGTTATTTTGAAAGTTCATGATTACTTTGCTAGTTTGCTTGAAGTATTACTGTTTTCATGTCAATAGAAAACTATTGCTTTGAATCGTACGGATCTGAACATTCATGCTACGTGAAAGAAGTTGCAAAGGACAACTATGCTAGGTAGCATTCCACATCAAAAATTCATTATTTATCACATCCCTACTCGAGGACGAGCAGGAGTTAAGCTTGGGGATGCTTGATACGTCTCCAACGTATCTATAATTTTTGATGGTTTCATGCTATTATCTTGTCAAACTTTGGATGTTTTACATGCCTTCTATTTATTTTTTGGGACTAACTTATTAACTCAGTGCCAAGTGCCAATTCCTGTTTTTTCCATGTTTTTGACCCCTTTCACAAGAGATTTTGAAACGGAGTCCAAACGGAAGACAATCCCTGAAAAGTTTTTTCTGGAACGGAAGAAGATCGGGGAGCTTGGGAGCCAAGGCAGGGGAGCCCTAGGGGCCCCACAAGACCCCACCCTGCGGCCAGGGGGGAGGCCGCGACATCCAGTCTTGTGGGCCCCCTAAGCGTCCCCTGACCTAGGGGTTGCGCCTATATATTCCCTAAAAATCCCAAAAAAATAAGGAGATCATCGTAAGTACTTTTCCACCGCCGCAAGCTTCTGTCTCCGCAAGACCCCATCTGGGGCACGTACTGGTGCCCTGTCGGAGGGGGGATTCGGACACGGAGGGATTCTTCATCAACACCATGACCTCTCCGATGATGCATGAGTAGTTTACCATAGACCTACGGGTCCATAGCTAGTAACTAGATGGCTTCTTCTCTCTCTTGGATCTTCAATACAAAGTTCTCCATGATCTTCATGGAGATCTATCCGATGTAATCTTCTTTTGCGGTGTGTTTGTCGAGATCCGATGAATTGTGTATTTATAATCAGATTATGTATGAATATTATTTGAGTTTCTTCTGATCTCTCTTATGCATGATTTCATATCCTTGTAATTCTCTTCGAGTTGTGGATTTTGTCTCGCCAACTAGATCTATGATTCTTGCAATGGGAGAATTGCTTGGTTTTGGGTTCATACCGTGCGGTGACCTCACCCAGTGACAGAAGGGGTAGCGAGGCACGCATCGTGTTGTTGCCATCAAGGGTAAAAAGATGGGGTTTTCATCATTGGTTTGAGATTATCCCTCTACATCATGTCATCTTGCTTAAAGCGTTACTCTGTTCGTCATGTACTCAATACACTAGATGCATGCTGGATAGCGGTCGATGTGTGGAGTAATAGTAGTAGATGCAGAAACTATCGGTCTACTTGTCTCGGACGTGATGCCTATATGTATGATCATTGCCTTAGATATCGTCATGACTTTGCGCGGTTCTATCAATTGCTCGACAGTAATTTGTTCACCCACCGTAATATTTTCTATTTTGAGAGAAGCCTCTAGTGAACACTATGGCCCCCGGGTCTACTTCACACCATATTTTCAGCCTTAAACTTTTTCTTCGTTGCACTTTCCGCCTTCAGATCTCACTTTGCAATCAATCTTGAAGGGATTGACAACCCCTTTATAGCATTGGGTGCAAGATCTTTTGTGTTTGTGCAGGTACTCTGGACTTGACGAGATTATCCTACTCGATTGATACCTTGGTTCTCAAACTGAGGGAAATACTTACTGCTCCTGTGATGCATCACCCTTTCCTCTTCAAGGGAAAAACCAACGCAAGCCCAGCCTCTGTCAACGTGTCAATTTCTGGCGCTGTTGTCGGTGGGATAGCAGGCACCGCTCATGCGTTGCATGGGCAACCTGCTTCACGCACGTGAAGGCATAGGGTTACGAGATCCTTGGCAGGTCGCCCTCGATGAGCTTGCTCTGTGAGAGCCTCAGGGGTGTGCTCATGGTGCGTCCTCAGATCGAGCGCCCTCTCATGGTCCTAGGTGATGATCCTCAAACGCTCGCCTCGCAAGGCAAGGGCCCACGCGAGTGTCTTCCTTGTTTGGCTTGCCGATGGGCCGAGCTAGGCTTGTGTAGTCACGTCACACCTAGGACCATAGGCTGACGAGCCTGGGTACCCCCGGTCCCACGGGGGCGACACCCTGTTTACACTGGTCATCCATGTCATTGCATAATTTAACATAACTTGGTAATTTGGGTACATCAAAGAACCTATAGCACAGCCAACGCTTACTTAATCAAACAAATTTAGCAATTAAACAGAGCTGGTTGACCTAATCATTACTATAACAAAAGACCAACACCCTAAGAAAACACTAATACTCTGACTGGTGTTTATCGATCTTTGCCGCCTCCATGTCGAGCTCGCGCTCGATGACCACCTGGAGAAGGGGCTCCATGGCATCCATCACCACATACTAGGCAAGCATCTCATTGTCCGTGTATGGCATCTCTTTGGAAAAAGCCGCCACGAGCCGAGCATGGGCAGTCGCGATCGTGGAACTATGGACGACCTCCATCTTGGCTAGGGAGGCCGCTAACGAACGAATAGCTGGTCGAGCGCTCTTGGTGATTGCCAACTCTTTGTATGTGGATTGACGACTGGCGTCGGAGAAGGCCATTGTGGTTTTTGTGGTGCCTGATACAAGCTGCACATGGGCGGCCACAACAAGGGCGTCGGCGGCCTCACATGGACGTGTGGTGGCCTCCATCAGGGCTACAACACACACCAAGGAAGGAATGATGGATGTGCCATTCTCTGCACTTGTAATCCCCACCGCATATGTTGCTGTCGCCATCTCAGCTATAGCAACTGCCCTTTTGGCTGCTGTTGCCGCCCTACAGAGATTGTGACCGTCGAGGTTCCCCTCAAGAAGCAGATCCAAGTCCCCATCTTTCACCGGCAACGATTAAACAATAAAATGGGATTCGGGGAGCAAGTGTAATTAACGCGCCGATAGTGGACTGTAATCAATGAAGCTTCTCGTGTAATACATATAATAGGGTGCCCCAAGACATTTGACACTAAATGTCACATGATTCGTGCAAATAAAATGTTGTTGATGTACTTGATTTTCATTTTGATTTGAAAGGTGGAATGGGATTACATTGGCAAAGGACGGTGTTTGGATTTCTATAACATTTATCTATAGTGAACATGCAACTATAGGAGTGTCATTTTAAAAATATGGTATTATTAAAGGTTCGTTTGGCAAATTAATCCATTAGTTGAGTTTTTTAGGCATTTAATATGCATAATTCAAATATAAACTACAAGTACATGCTCCAATGCACCAAAATGGCTTGAAATACATGTATGTGTCCTTGGGTTTATCTTGAGGTCACATGCAAGAAATGGGAATGAAGTTCGAACATCTCAAAGTCGTGGTTCGACCGAAAACATTGGGAATATTGGTTGTTCAAATTCCAATAAATCCATAACTCGACTGAAATTCACGAAACTTGGCATGGTGTCATGTCATGTCACATATATGTCTCTTACAAAACGCATCTTGTCACAAGAAGCCTCATGGTTTCGGTAGGGAACATGTAACCTATGGGGATGAAACAACATTTGGTGCCTCTTCCAGCCTTGAATTTTTTCTATAAGAAACATAGACCAATAGCACTGCCCTTTTGAAATATGAAATTATTCTCGGTTCGTTTGGCCTTCATAATACATTAAGTGAAAATTAGACACATTTAATGTGCATAATTCCAAATTGAACTACAACCACATGTTGCAATGCATCAAATTCGGTTAAAAATGACATATGTGTCCTTGGGTGCATGTTTAGGTCCCATGCAAGAAATGGGAATGGACTTCAAACATCTTGGCGTCGTGGTTCGGCCGCAAACATCGAGAATATTGGTTTTCAAATTCCAGTAAATCCAATACTTGCCTCGAATTAATGAACTTGGCATATTGTCATGTCATGGCACATATATGGTGTGGTAAAAAATCTCCAATTTGGGAAAGCTTTTAGTATAAGCCTCTTACAAACTCCATCTTCTCACAAGAATCCTCAATAATCGCTGCATCTTCTCGCGTTAATTTTTTTTCTAGAAGCAACATAGACCAATAGTAGTGTTGTGTTAAAATATTGAATTATTTAGGTTCGTTTGGCTTTTTTAATACACTAGTTGAGTATTCGAGGCATTTGATGGCATAATTAAAAATTTAATTACAAGTGCGTGCTCTAGTGCACCAAAATGGGTTAAAAATCACATATGTATCCTTGGGTGCATATTTAGGTCCCATGCAATAAGTGGGAATGGATTCCAAACATCTCGGCATCATGGTTCAGATGCAAACATTGAGAATCTTGGTTTTTAAATTCCATTAAATCTAAAACTCGCCTACAATTCATGAAACTTGGCATGATGTCATGTCATGGCACATATATGTCATGGTAAAAAATTGTCCAATTTGGGACAAGTTTTAATACAAGCCTCTTTTAAACAACATCTTCTCACAAGAAACCTCATGGTTCCGAAAGGAATCGTGTTACCCCTAGGGGCAAAACGACATTTGCTATCTCTTCTCGCTTTATTTTTTTTCTAGACGCAACATAGACCAATAGGACCGTCGTGCTAAAATATGGACTTATTCAGGTTTCATTTGACGTTTTTATACACTAATTGACTTTTCTAAGCAATTAATGTGCATAATTCAAATTTGAACTACGAGCACAAGCACGGGTGCACCAAAATGGGTTGAAAATCATATAGGTGTCCTTGGGTGCTTGTTTAGGTCCCATGCAGAAAATGGAGATGAATTTCAAGCATCTAGGCATCATGGTTTGGCCACAAACTTTGAATAAGATGGATTTTAAATTCATGCAAATCCAAAACTCATCAGAAATTCATGAAACTTGGCATGGTGTCATGATATGGCACATATATGGCGTGTGGAAAAAAATTCTCTAACTTGGGACAGCTTTTAGAACAAGCTTCTTACAAACGATAAGTTCTCACAAGAAACCTCAACATTCATTGCCTCTTCTCGCCTTAATTTTTTTGCTAGAAGTAATACAAACCAACAGTAGCGTTGTGTTAAAATATGGAATTATTCAGGTCGTTTGGCCTTTTTAATACATTAATTGAGTATTCGAGGTATTTGATGTGCATAATTCAAATTGAACTATAAGCACATGCTCCAATGCACCAAAATGGGTGAAAAATCACATATGTGTCCTTGGATGCATGTTTAGGTCCCATGCAAGAAATGGGAATGGATTTCAAACATTATGGTATCGTAGTTAGGCCGCAAACATTGAGAATCTTGGTTTTGAAATCCCAGTAAATGCAGAACTTACCTAAAATTCATGAAACTTGGCATGCTGTCATGTTATGGCACATATACGTCATGGTCAAAAATTCCTAGTTTGGGACATGTTTTAGTACAAGCCTCTTACAAACTGTATCTTCTCATAAGAAGCCTCATGGTTCCGATAGGGATTGTGTCACCCTTGGGGTGAAACGATATTCACTACCTCTTCTCGATTTGAATTTTTTTTTCTAGATGCAAGATAGACCAATAGGAGCGCCATGGTAAAATATGGAATTTTTCAGCGTTTGTTTGGCCTTTTTACACATTAATTGACTTTTCTAGGCATTTAATGTGCATACACTAGTAGAAAATGGCCCATTTGTCCCGGTTCCACACGCCCATTAGCCCCGGTTCTTGAACCGGGACTAAATGGTCGAGACTAAAGCCCAAAACCTTTAGTCACGGTTCGCTTACGAACCAGGACCGAATGGTCTCCACGTGGCCGCTGCAGGGATCCCGTGCAGGAGGGCCTTTAGTCCCGGTTGGTCATACCAACCGGGACAACATGGCATCCACGCGTCAGCATCTGGCCGGAGCTGGGGTTTTTTTTTTAACGCATGGGGGGTGGGGTGGATGGTTAATTTAGTGGTTTTATATTGTGTTAGCTAGCTAATAGAAAGAAGTGTCCTCTCTTTCTCCGTGCTTGGTCGACGCTAGCTACTATACATATAGAGAGAACATGACGGTAGCTAATAAGAAAATGAAGGAAACCATTTACAATACTTAACAACTTTTACAATGCCTGACATCATCTACCTAAGATCCAATCACAAATATCTCACATGGTCTTCTCCATCTTTAGGTACGACGTGGTCAAGAAAGAATCCCGCCAATTCCTCTTGAATTGCTCGTATGCCATCATCTGATAGGGGTTCATCCCGCTTCTTCCAGATCTAATTTAAAGAAGGGGGTCAATACATGCATATATATGAATAAAACTCAACACAATTGATGGTAATATATAAAATAAAATTGTGAATATTATTTACGTACTTCAAATTGTTCGTCAGAGATGCCCCACCCAGAGGTCGAGAGGCGAATGAACTCGCATACGTAGTATGCACATTTCTCAGTCCCAACTACCTGGTACAAGCACTTTACGAGAATATATAGAGTTCAATCAAACGGATAAGCAAGCATGGTAATAGTATATTGATGAAAATTTGAATCAATTAGAGATGCGCGGAACTAGCTAGTACTACTTACTAGGGGGTGCGTAAATTGCAACTCTTTGGGTATACCGCGAACCTTATTCGTGAACTTCTTCCAAACCCTGCCACGCAAAGAAAATGATTTTTTGATATCAGGAAATTAACGATAGTTGCATGCGTGTATGGTCCCGGTATTGAGTGAACTTACTTCTTGAGCATTGCAGTCATGTCCGCATAATCCTCGAGATCTTTACGTATCGAGTCTAAGACAATTACTTTTGCCGCGTCAACCTTAATGGATAGCATAATAAAGTGGTAACTGTGCACGCATATATAACTCATCAATTACATTCACTAATTAACCTCGAGTAAGCGAAACTGAGTATACAGAGAAGCTAGCAACACTCACTTGAAGTTATAAGGAAAGAGTATTTCCCTTTTCTTTTGATTTACAAGCAACGAATTTAGCAACTTAACCTCGGTCTCTTTGGTTGCATTTTGTACCGACAATACATTTACCGATTCTAGGCTAATGTACCCAACGTCGAAGATTCCTGCTTTTTTTAATTCAACGATCTTCAATCTGCATAATATATATAGTGAGGATAATTATATATACATGCAATGAACGAGCTGAGCTAGAGACTTAACTATAGAAGTAATACTTACAAACAGTAGGAAGTAAGGAGTTGTTTATCGAGGGCCAGTTCATTGTATAACTGAAATAACTCCTCAAATTCAACAAGCAGCACTGTAGCTCTAATGAAATCATGATCTTTTTTCACTTTCATATACACAAATGTTTTCTCCCTGAAGATGTTCATGTACCATTCATGCAATTCGTGCATCCTCGGTTTTAGAGGAGTATGACCAGGTTTGATGAGAGGCTTCTCGAGCACGTATTGATATGTTTCTTCATTTGTTACCTCAGCTATCTCAAAAATTACAGAATCGTTCACGTAATCACCAGGATTGGTACCGGGCAGCAACCCCGAATCATTAGCGACGACGATATCGCTAGACACCTTGAGCAGGGGGCACGATTGCTTCTTCTGTTGGCCGAGCTAGGGAATTGTTTTCCCACTTCTTCATTTTGCTAACATTGCATCACTTCTAGCCGCCAGAGCGGCGGCGGAGTCTGTCTTCCACTTGAGAGAAGGAGGAGGAGGCGGCATCTTTCTTACTTGCTTATTTTTCGGCGGAGCGGCGACAATGTCTGTCTTCCGCCATTGCAGAGGAGGCAGAATACTCCAACGTGCCTGAGGAGGAGCCGAAGGAGGAGGACTACTCCAACACGCCCGAGGAGGATCCAAAGGAGGAGGACTGCTATGACGCGCCTGAGGCGGAGCCGAAGGAGAAGGACTGCTCTGACGCGTTGGAGGAGGATCCGAAGAAGGAGGCGGAGTGCTCCGACGCGTCGGAGGAGGAGCAGAAGAAGGAGGCGGACTGCTCCGACGCGTCGGAGGAGGAGTCAAAGAACGAGGCGGAGTGCCCTCACGCGCCAGAGGAGGAGCCAAAGAAGAAGGCGGAGTGCCCTCACGCATTGGAGGAGCCGGAGTGCCCTGATCATTCACCGGAGGAGGATGTGGAGTGCCCTGATCAATCGCCGGAGGAGGATGAAGAGTGCCCTGATCACTCGCCAGGGGAGGAGGAGGAGGCGTCCAGTTTGGAAGATTGATGTACTCCTTCGTCCATAGACATGTACTCCTCAAAGCATGAACCAGCTTATTCTCATCTTCACATATAGGGTGGTCAAGCTCGAGCTGCTCAAAATTCTCCTTTACTTCATCCACCATCACAATAGCATAGCCACGTGGAATTGGATGGCAATGAAAAGTTATGTTGGATTGAGGAGGTGCAACAACGCCAATAGCAGCCTTGAAAGTGAGGTTCCGGAATTTCGTCAAAAGCTCGCAATGTTGAGACTCTGTGATAGTATCCACGGGGTAGCTAGGAGCCATGAAGTCAGGCTGGACGAGCTCCATGGAAACCACGCAGCTTCTCCGCTGAGATGGCAGGGTAAATTCGGGGGTAGTTTCGTGCCGCTGAGATGGTTGGTCGACAGCTCGCTGGATCTGAAGTTCCTCTAGAATTTGTAGTCTTGCATTGATCTTCTGCATGTCACTCAGCTCCGCTTTCCTCTTTCTCGCTCGTCTTCTGTAACCGGCTATCTTGGGAAACCCAACCTTCCACGGAACGGAGCCTGGTGTGCCTCGTGTTCGTCCAGTGTGCTCAGTATTCCCAAGGGCCTCAGTCAGCTCGTCCTTCTCCCTTTCAGGAAAGAACGCCCCTTCCTGTGCTGCAGTGATACACTGCTGAAGCTTGTTGATGGGTGTTGCAAGTTGCTCGTCCGTCCAACGGCACTCCCCTGTTTCAGGGTCCAAAGTTCCCCCAACTCCGAAGAACCAATTCCTTGAACAGTCGGGCGAGTTCAATGTCTGTGGTTGGACCCCTTTAGCAATCAGGTCATTCTTATCTTTGTCCCACAACAGACGGCCTTTGAGGTAGCCACCTGACCCCATGTGATGGTGATACTGCTTGTTTGCAACATTGTTCTTGTTTCTCTCTGACATTTCCTTACTCTTGTCCGATGACTTGTAGGCCACAATGCGGGCCAGCGATCTCTAATCTTCTCAAATCGGCCGACGAATTTTGGAGTCTTCTCTTTGTCAACATACTTTGATTTCAACTCTTTCTTCCACCTCCTGAATTGTTCTGCCATCTTCTTAAGAGCACACGCCTTGACCAGTGGCTCTATAACTGGCTTATTCGGATCCTACTCTGGCGGCAGGGTGAAATTTTCCTTCAACGCGGTCCAAAGATCATCTTTGAGCCTATCGGTGACATAATCACCTTCAGGGATGTTGTTTCCCTTAGGATTATTCCATTGCTTGATGTTGATCGAGATGTTCTCCCTCACAATAGCTCCGCACTGAGCAGAAAATGCATCCCTGGTCTTCTTGGGTTCAATCGGTAGGCCATCGTTCGACAGTTCTGTGATCGTGAACTTTTGATCTTTGCCGAAGATTCTGTCGGAAATATGCCCTAGAGGCAATAATAAATTGGTTATTATTACATTTCCTTGTTCATAATAATCGTTTATTATCCATGCTAGAATTCTATTGATTGGAAACTCAAATACATGTGTGGATACATAGACAACACACTGTCCCTAGTGAGCCTCTAGTTGACTAGCTCGTTGATCAAAGATGGTCGAGGTTTCTTGGCCATAGGAAAGTGTTGTCACTTGATAATGGGATCACATCATTGGGAGAATGATGTGACGGACAAGACCCAAACTATAAACGTAGCATATGATCGTGTCAGTTTATTGTTACTGTTTTCTACATGTCAATGTATAGGTTCCTATGACCATGAGATGATGCAACTCCCACACACCGAAGGAATACCTTGTGGGCTATCAAACGTCGCAACGTAACTGGGTGACTATAAAGGTGCTCTACAGGTATCTCCAAAGGTGTCTGTTAGGTTGGCATGGATCAAGACTGGGATTTGTCACTCCGTGTGACGGAGAGGTATCTCGGGGCCAACTTGGTAATACAACATCACAACAAGCCTTGCAAGCAATGTGACTAAGGAGTTAGTGACGGGACCTTGTATTACGGAATGAGTAAAGAGACTTGTCAGTAACGAGATTGAACTAGGTATGGTGATACCGACGACCGAATCTCGGGCAAGTAACATACCGAAGGACAAAGGGAATAGTATACGGGATTATATGAATCCTTGACATAGAGGTTCAACTGATAGAGATATTCGTAGAATATGTAGGAGCCAATATGGACATCCAGGTCCCATTGTTGGTTATTGACCGGAGAGTGTCTCAGGTCATGTCTTTATAGTTCTCGAACCCGCAGGGTCTGCACACTTAAGGTTCGGTGACATTTCGGTATAGTTGAGTTATATGTGTTGGTGACCGATGTTTTATTCGGAGTCCAGGATGAGATCCTGGATGTCACGAGGAGTCCCGGAATGGTTCGTAAACGAAGATTGATATATAGGAAGTTGGTATTTGGATTCCGGAAGGTTTTCGAACATTGTCGGTAGTGTACCGGGAATGACGAATGGGTTCCAGGGGCTCACTAGGTGGGCCCACCACGTCCCAAGGGGTCCACATGGGTTTATTGGATGTGCAATAAGTCATAATGGGCTGACAAAGTCATCCAAGGAAATCCCTTAAGGAAAAAGTGGAAAATTCAAAAGAGGTGGGAAATTAAGGAAGGAGTCCTAATCCAAGTGGAGTTGGAGGAGGACTCCTCCCTCCTCCACTTCGGCCGACCCAAGGGAGCCTCCCATGTGGCGCCAAGGATGCCCCCTCCCTCCTCCTTTATATACTAGAGGTTTAGGGCTTTTTGAGACACAACTTTGTCACGTGCTACCCTCTCCTCTAGATCGTAGTTCTTCCTGTAGATCGGTTTTCTGCGGAGCTCGGGCGGAGCCGTGCGGGAATAGATCACCACCACCGGAGCGCCGTCGTGCTACTGGGGAACTAATCTACATCCCTGTCTCCCTTGATGGATCAAGAAGGCGGAGATCTTCATCGAGCTATACGTGTGCGGAACGCGGAGGTGTCGTCCGTTCGGCACTTGATCGGGAAGGATCGTGGGACGGATCGTGAGACGGTTCGTGGGACGGATCGTGGGACGATTCGTGGGACGGATCGTGAAGACGTACCACTACATCAACCACGTTTATTAACACTTCCTCTTAGCAATCTACAAGGGTATGTGGATCCGATCTCCCTCTCGTAGATGATCATCACCATGATAGGTCTTCGTGTGCGTAGGAATTTTTTTGTTTCCCATGCGACGTTCCCCAACACCTTATCTTCGTGCCTCGTCTCATTGCCAAAGTTTGGCTCGATCCAGACTTTTCAATAGCTCCCTCCTCCGTTCGGTCTCCGGAGTCGTCATCATGGTCTCCTTCCTCCGGGATTCGGTAGTCATCGAAGCCATCATGATAATGTCCTTCCTCCTCCATTGTTCGATCACCGAAGCCATCATGATAATGTCCTTCCTCCGGGATTCGGTAGTCACCGATGTCGCTGAGCAAAAATTCAACATTACTACCGTCGCTGTGTATTATATCCCCCAAAATTTCTTCTTTTTCCATGTCTCTATGAATATCCATTGTTTCGGCAAATATTACAAAGTGGGGGAAGCCCTTTATACATAATCCCAAATATTAACATAAAAACTTAATTTGTAACTTAATATAATCTAAGTATTTTTATAATTTTTCTAACTTTATTTGCTATTGAAACTGAATCTAATCTAAATATTTTTATAATTTTTATAACTTGTGTCACATTCGGGAGTTCAAATATGTACCCAACATATTCTAATATGACTGTAATACACACAGATGGATTCGCAATTAGACTACGTCTTCTCACACACATGGATTCGCAAATAGGGAGATGGAGAGATCGATGGACGTGCTACCGGTGCGTCGACGAGTGACGACGGCGGGCTTCGGAACGACGACGGGCGACGGACGATGACGACGGCGACGATGGGCTCGGGGGCTTCGGCAACGGCGACAACGGGCGACAATGAGGACGGCGATGGGCTCGGGGGCGACAGCGGCGGTGATGGGCTCGGGCACAATGGCGACGACGATGGGCTCAGGGACGAAGGCGATGACGATGGGCTCGGAGGCGACAGCGACGGCGATGACGACAGGCTCGAGAGCGACGGGCTCGGGGCGTCGACGGGCTTGTGGAGGAGGCGCGGGCCGTCGGCGACGGGCTCGGGTGCGACGGCGACGAAGAGAGAACGGGGGGAATGAAAGTTGGTGGAAATTTCAACAGCTCCTGCAATATACGAACACCTTTGTTCCGGTTGGTGGCTCAAACCGGGACCAAAGCACACCTTTACTCCCGGGTTGTTGCACCAACCGGGACTAAAGGTCAATTTCAAAAACTCCCGCACTATATGCGAAACCTTTGGTTTCGGTTTGGGGCACCAACCGGTACCAAACCCACACTTCCGCTGGCCCAAAAGGGCGGGAAGAAGAGTACTTTCGTACTGGTTGGTGGCTAGAACCGGGACAAAAGATTCGTCGGCCCATTTGATATTTTTCATACATTTACTGATTTTTGTTTTGACCTAAATGACCCTTAAATTGAAAAGCACTACAAATTAACTCTGAAATGTTGAAAGTTGGCATGGTATAATCATTTCACTCACATAGCATGTGCTAAAAAGTTGAGAGGGTTGTGGCAAAAACTAGATGCAACTCGTGTACAAAACAGACAATCTCTTTCGAAGTATTATGGTTTCATACGAAGACTCATCTGTTACAAAGGGATTTCATTTTTTTTAACTTATTTGAACTCTAGACTTTTTGTGTGTTCAAAATGCACCATTCAAAGATACATCGTCAATTTTCAACTATTTCTGACTTCATTTGGTATTTTTCATGCATTTACTGATATATTTTTTGAGCTAAATGACCCTTAAATTGAAAAGCACTACAAATGAACTCTGAAAATGTTGAAGTTGGCATGGTATAATCATTTCACCCACATAGCATGTGCTAAAAAGTTGAGAGGGTTGCGGCAAAAACTGGATGCACTTCGTGTACAAAACGGACAATCTCTTTCGAAGTATTAGGGTTTCATACAAAAACTCATGTGTTACAAAGGGATTTCATTTTTTGAACTTATTTGAACTCGAGACTTTTTGTGTGTTCAAAATGCACCATTCAAAGACACATCATCAATTTTGAACTATTTCTAACTTCATTTGGTATTTTTCATGCATTTACTGATTTTTTTTGAGCTAAATGACCCTTAAACTGAAAAGCACTACAAATGAACTCTGAAAATTTTGAAAGTTGGCATGGTATCATCATTTCACCCACATAGCATATGCTAAAACGTTGAGAGGGTTCCGGCAAAAACTGGATGCACTTCGTGTACAAAACGGACAATCTCTTTCGAAGTATCACGGTTTCGTACGAAAACTCATGTGTTACAAAGCAATTCAATTTTTTTGAACTTATTTGAACTCCAAACTTTTTGTGTGTTCAAAATGCACCATTCAAAGACACATCATCAATTTTTAACTATTTCTGACTTCATTTGGTATTTTTCATGCATTTAGTGTTTGTTTTGAGCTAAATGACCCTTAAATTAAAAAGCACTACAAATGAACTCTCAAAATGTTGAAAGTTGGCATGGTATCATGGAGATGCTTCCTTCTGGCTTAGCGCAGTTACGAACATATTTATTTAAGACTCCCATGAACCTCTCAAAGGGGAACATATTGTGTAGAAATACATGGCCCAAAATGACAATCTCATCGACTAGATGAACTAGGACGTGCATCATGATATTGAAGAAGGATGGTGGGAACACCAACTCGAAACTAACAAGACATTGCACCAAATCACTCCTTAACCTTAGCAGGATTGCTGGATCGATCACCTTCTAAGAGATTGCATTCAGGAATGCACATAGCTTCACAATGGCTAATCGAACGTTTTTCGGTAGAAGCCCCCTCAATGCAACCGGAAGCAGTTGTGTCATAATCACGTGGTAGTCATGATACTTTAGGTTCTCGAACTTTTTCTCTGCCATATTTATTATTCCCTTTATATTCGACGAGAAGCCACACGGGACCTTTATACTGAGCAAGCATTCAAAGAAGATTTCCTTCTCTCCTTTGGTAAGAGCGTAGCTGGCAGGACCTTCATACTGCTCTGGATGCATGCCGTCTTTTTCATGCACACGTTGATGTTCCTCCCGTGCCTCCGGTGTAACTTTTGTCTAGCAGGTTCATGCAAAGATTCTTCTTCATGTGCATCACTTCGATTACAGAGCGGACCTCTAGGTCTTTCCAATAGGGTAGGTCCCAAAATATAGATTTCTTCTTCCACATGGGTGTGTGTCCCGCATCATCATTCGGAACAGATAGTCCGCCATGACCCTTTCCAAAGATTACTTCTAAATCATTGACCATATCAAGTATGTGATCACCAATACGGAGGGCGGGCTTCTTCCGGTGATCTGCCTCGCCTTTCAAATTATTTCCTTTCTTTCGACATTGATGGTTGGTCGGAAGAAATCGACGATGCCCCATGTACACATTCTTCTTGTATTTGTCCAAATATATACTGTCGGTGTCATCTAAACAGTGTGTGCATGCGTTGTATCCCTTGTTTGTCTGTCCTGAAAGGTTACTGAGAGCAGGCCAATCGTTGATGGTTACAAATAGAAACACATGTAGGTCAAATTCCTCCTATTCGTTCTCATCCCACACACGTACACCATTTCCATTCCATAGCTGTAAAAGTTCATCAACTAATGGCCTTAGGTACACATCAATGTCATTGCCGAGTTGCCTAGGGGCTCGGATGAGCACTGGCGTCATAATGAACTTCCGCTTCATGCACAACCAAGGAGGAAGGTTATACGTACATAGAGTCGCATGCTATGTGGTATGCTTGCTGCTCTACTCCCCAAAAGGATTAATGCCATCTGCACTTAAACCAAACCATACGTTCCTTGGGTCACGTGTAAAGTCGCTCCACTTTCTCTCGATCTTTCTCCACTGTGACCCGTCAGCGGGTGCTCTCAACTTCCCGTCTTTCTTACGGTCTTTTATGTGTTATTGCATCAACTCGGCATGCTTTTTGTTTCTGAACAAACGTTTCAACCATGGTATTATAGGAGCATACCACATCACCTTGGCAGGAACCATCTTCCCGGTGCGCTGGCCCTCAACATCACCAGGGTCATCTCTTCTGATCTTATACCGCAATGCGCCGCATACCGGGCATGCGTTCAAATCCTCATACGCACCGCGGTAGAGGGTGCAGTCATTAGGGCATGCATGTATCTTCTGCACCTCCAATCCTAGAGGGCATAGAACCTTCTTATCTTCGTACGTACTGCCAGGCAATTCGTTATCCTTTGGAAGCTTCTTCTTCATTAATTTCAGTAGCGAACTAAATGACTTGTCAGATACACCATTGTCTACCTTCCATTGCAACAATTCCAGTGTGGTACCGAGCTTTGTGTTGTCATCTTCGCAATTTGGAGACAACCCTTTTTTGTGATCCTCTAACATGTGATCGAACTTCAACTTCTCCCTTTCACTTTTGCATTCTCTATGTGCATCAACAATGACCCGACGAAGATCATCATCAGGCACATCGTCTGGTTTCTCTTGATCTTCAGCTTCCCCCATTGCAGCATCACCGTATTCAGGGGGGTAGTTGTTATAATCCTCTTCTTCTATGTTGTCTTCCATCATAACCCCTCTTTCTCCGTGCTTGGTCCAAACATTATAGTGTGGCATAAAACCCTTCTGAAGCACGTGGAAGTGAAGGGTTTTATAGTCGGAGAATTCCTTCTTATTCCCACAGACAGTACATGGACAATGCATAAAATCATTCCGCTTCTTTGCTTTAGCCGCTTCGAGAAAATTATACAGGCCATTAATATGCTCGGAGGTGCGTCGGTCACCGTACATCCATGGACGGTTCATCTGCGTGCGTATATAACAAAGTGTATTAAAAACTACACAAATCTTGATGAAAATGGAGCTTGGACAAGGATCTTCTAAAGGACAAAGCTTAAGTGTGGCTCGGGCATTTCATCGAACACCTCATGTGCATAGGAGGTAAGCTAGAGCACCACAAAGCGCTCCCACGACCGGCCGAAAAAATAGAGCAGTGTAGTGATCTGCTCACGGGGGTATATGTAGGCCAACTGTTGGTCCCGATTTGTGGCTAGAACCGAGACCAAAGGACAACCTGAGGTCCCGGTTCCAGCAACAAACTGGGACTACTGGTTGTGGGCCAGGAGTGAGGCACATTGGTCCCTGTTCGTGTCTGGAACTGGGACCAAAGGTGACAAACGAACCGGGACAAATGGCCCACGAGGCCCGGCCGGCGCCCTGGCCTCACGAACCGGGATATATGCCCAGATGGGTCCCGGTTCGTGAGTGAACCGGGATTATTGGGATTTCATCAAGTGGACCAAAGCCCTCTTTTCTACTAGTGATAATGCAAACTTGAACTACAAGCACATGCACGAGTGCACCAAATATGGGTTGAAAAATCATATAGGTGTCATCGGGTGCTTGTTTAGGTCCCATGCAAGAAATTGTAATGAATTTCAAACATCTATGCATCATGGTTTGGCCACAAACATTGAGAAACTTCGTTTTAAAATTCCTATAAATTAGAACTTGTCAGTAATTCTTGAAATTTGGCATGGTGTTATGACATGGCACATATAGGCATTGCAGGGTTTTGTTTTCCAATTTGAGACAAGTTTTTGATTATTTGTAGAGGCATCATTGAGAATATTGGTTTAAATTATAATAAATTTAAAACTCACATGAAATTCATGAAATTGTGCAGGGCTTCATGATATAGCACAAATATGTTATGATAATTCTCGTGTCCTTCTTGAGAGAAGGCACACACATTAAGAACCAATAAAGGCACTTTGGAACAAATATTTGTCACGTTATGATCCCAAACGGTTGTATTGTTTATAAACCAAGGGTGTTCTACTGACCATTTTCGTGGTGCCACACATCCCACTTTTTATTGGCTAGGAGGTGGCACGCGGGCAGCTGTTTGAGTAGATGGGAGACATGCGAGCAGTCCTCTGCTATGCAGGCTCAACACGAGGCGTGCGAGCAGTACATTGTGTGGACCCACCGGTAAGCGAGCCCTTTGACCTCCATCATCGCTCGCCTTGCTCCTAGCTACTCCATTAATGGTTCCCGAGCTGTTGTTTAATTATGGGCAGCCTTGCCCGCTCACTCCCAATCCTCTCTTTTTGCCTCCATTTCCCTCCCGCCTTCCTCTTATCATCAAGAACCCTCTCACTACATGATGGTGCACAAGGATCATATGCCACTAGACTTATGGTTTGGTGAAGTCAACAGTAAGCCGGAGTAGATAATACATAGGGACAAATTAGATGCCATGAAACATGGCCGTGAACGAGCTAGCCGCGGTGGATGCTGACCCCACATCCGTCCAACCTCCCATCCCGCGTCCGTGCCAACTACGATCTCCGTGGCATTGACGGTCTAGTCGCTGAGCATCATCATAATGCTGGAAACGATGGGCGTTAGTGAGGTCCCCATGGACCCACGCGAGCTCGTGTAGTGCAAGCGCCAGCACCCGCGCATGTCCTCGTGCACGCTCTTGGACCCTCTGCACTGGTCCCCATACGCTTTCCTGCACCCCACCCCTGTGCCCGTGTGCACGCATGCACCCGTGACCCTCAGGGGATGCCACCGTCGACCGCTTCCTCAAAGCGCCGCGAGTCACCGTCCCCCTCCCCCACTAGTCGATCGCTCGAAGACCGGATTTTTGATTTGGAAATCCAGAACATTCTTCGCTTGGTTGAAGACTTGAACAACAGTGTCCCGGAGAATGACAACGCATGCGCAAGACGACGCAACCACCGCCGCAATTACTTGTTTTTATATATTTTATCTTGGTCGTATGAATGTTAAGTCAAAGTATGACTAAATGAAATATCTGGTTTGATGAAGTCGGTGTCTTCATCTGAATGAACAGACTAATCAAAGTAAGTAAATAACATCAATATTTGTGCTCTAAATAAAACACTCATCGGAGATGGTTTGGATTAAATACCCGATGCAGAGTAAGAGTTATAGTCCCTTCGCCAAGAAGCCAAAGGAAAATTTGGCGGGAAGGATTTGTGCATTGTGTCATTGCAAACGGTTTGGTATAATGACACGTGTGCTTACTATAGATAATTTGGTAAGATTTGCATCTGTCATATTGTCTATATATCCATTTTTAAAATAGGAAATATTGGCATTTTTAAATCTAGTATATTGCAATTTGTCAACCTTGTAACACTGCCATTTGTCAAAATGTGTAGCTAAAAATCAGTAGTATTGTCTAATTATGCAATTGAAATTCACTCACAAATTTCCTTGCTAATGCCAACGGCTACCACTTTCATGCATAAGGACTCACAAACTTTGACAACAATATTCATGCTTAGCTTTAGTTACTTACTAGCACACTCACATATTTCTACCTCAATATCGCAAAACTATTTCAAGGAATCAAATTTATCATATTGAATGATCTACAAGTCCATGCTAGGTTTTATTATACCACCTCTATGTACATATTGTTTTTGGACCAATCATGTAATTCAAGAAAATTACCAATTTCCTATTCAACTCTCAAAAATATTCAAGTGAAGCAAATAGTCCAAACAATTTTGACAAATCATGTCACCATGCTCAAACAAATATAGGTAAAGTACAAGAGCAATTGTCTCAACTCAAACTCATATAAGTGAACTACGAATGAGCATTCTATAAATATAAGATGAAGGTGTGTCCCTCTTACTAGGTGTGATTGGGAACCAATGATTGCAAAGATCAGGAAATAAAAACAAATGACACTCAAAGCAAAACATAGATCATGTGAAGAATAAAAATATACCTCCAAGTAAGATATACCTATAGTTTTAAAAACAAAAGAGGGGATGCCACCCAAAGCATCCCAAGCTTGATGATTGATTCTTCCTTAGGCATTTATTTGGGTGACTTGGGCACCCCGACGCTTAGATTCTTGTCACTATCTGTTCTTCTTATATCTACACCTCTCTCAAAACCTGAAAATTTCATTCACATGGAACTTAATGAAACTCCTGACATTTGTAAGTTTCACATAAGTAAATCATTCACTTAGGTACTTTCAAGATAAGATTAATATAAATCAGTGAACAATATGATCATAAATCCACAATTAATTGTATCCCAGCAAACACACCATAAGAATTACATCGAATGTGTCTCAATGAACAACATTGTATTTAAAACCAGAGAGAGGGAGAGAGAGAAAGAGGAGAGAGAGAGAGACATCTAGCTACCATTGTGGACTTGTAGGTCCTCTTGGAACTACTCACATATCATCATGGATTCACAAGGTTGATGAAGAGGCTTCTCATGGTGGCTTCCCCTACGATAGAGCACTAGAACATGATTCCAAATGGGATTACTTCCTAACACAGGCTTCTGACGATGATAAATTCTTTTGACTTTGATTTTGAGGGTTATAGAATATTGGGGTATTTATAGGCATGGAATTAGGTAAAACGGCGGCTAAGGGGGCACAAGGGCGGGTGGCGGGGACACAACCCCCCTACCCTCCCGCACCACCACACCATGTGGTCGCCTGGTGGCTTCCCTTGAATTATCCTAAAGCTTCTAAGTCCTCTTATTGTCTATAGTAAATAATCAAAAATCTCCCCCCGGCCCCCACCATGGCATACTCTTCGAACAAAGTCAAAGTCTTTAAACACAAGTCAAATCTCTTGTACAATAGCTTGACCAACAAACTCGGTGCACTCACATAAACTCAGGTATATCCTCTTGTGGTATTCCCTAACAACCAATTTCCCAGTTGCATTGCAACACCCTACCAAGTTGTTTGCGGGTTAATTGCAGGTTGTAATAGACTCCTAGACATTTGCAAGTGAACCACATGTGTATGACGGACGAGGATCTTTGGCAGATTAGGTCCTCATTGATATGCATCTATGTTGTCGAGTGGCACCTACCACATCGTTTTTCCTTGTGATTTCGTAGAAACGCACCCCATCGGAGCAAGAAACCATGAGTTCCTCAAGCTTCACGAGTGAATGATCTAAGTTTCTACTACGTATAACATCTAGTCTCTGTTAATTCTTATGTTTTGTTCTTGTCATGTCATGCACAATAGATAGAAATTCTTCTTAGAATATCACAAACTGGGCAACGAAACATCGCGAATTTGTGGACATGTGGAGTGAGAGGGTCAAATAAGCCGAGAGGATTTGACACCGGACAACCTTCCTGCATACAAGAAGCATCTGAATTTGTTTTATGGTCGTAAGAAATTCCAGTGTTTGAGGCCTAGGTGGAGCGAGGGATATATTTCCGAGTTCGAGGAGGACGGTACCTCAAAGGTTGAGTATGACGCCAATGTCAGATAGGTGTGTTCTATGCATAGGCAGTTTGCACACCTACTTCATAGAGTGGTAGGTTTTTGTTGGAAATATGCCCTAGAGGCAATGACAAAATAGTTATTATTATATTTCCTATTTTAAGATAATCGTTTATTATCCATGCTATAATTGTATTGAATGAAAGCATAGATACATGTGTGGATATATAGACAAAACAATGTCCCTAGTAAGCCTCTAGTTGACTAGCCAGTTGATCAAGGATGGTTAAGGTTTTCTGACCATATGCAAAGTGTTGCCACTTGATAACAGAATCACATCATTAGGAGAATGATGTGATGGACAAGACCCAAACTATGAACGTAGCATGTGATCGTGTCATTTTGTTGCTATTGTTTTCTGCATGTCAAGTATTCATTCCTATGACCATGAGATCATGTAACTCACTGACACCGGAGGAATACTTTGTGTGTATCAAACGTCACAATGTTACTGGGTGACTATAACGGTGCTCTACAGGTATCTCCGAAGGTGTCCATTGATCTAGCATGGATTAAGACTCGGATTTGTCACTCCGTATGACGGAGAGGTATCTCGGGGCCCACTCGGTAATACAACATCACATATAAGCCTTGCAAGCAATGTGACTCAAGTGTAAGTCATGGGATCTTGTATTACGGAACAAGTAAAGATACTTTCTGGTAACGAGATTGAAATAGGTATGGAGATACCGACGATCAAATCTCGGGCAAGTAACATACCGAAGGACAAAGGGAATGTTATATGGGATTATATGAATCCTTGGCACACAGGTTCAACCGATAAGATCTTCGTAGAATATGTAGGATCCAATATGGACATCCAGGTCCCACTATTGGATATTGACCGGGGAGTGTCTCGGGTCATGTCTACATAGTTCTCGAACCCGCAGGGTCTGCACACTTAAGGTTCGATGACGTTTTAGTATAGTTGAGTTATAGGTGTTGGTGACCAAAGGTTGTTCGGAGTCCCGGATGAGATCATGGACGTCACGAGGGTTTCTGGAATGGTTCGGAAACGAAGATTGACAAATAGGATGTTTCATTTGGTCACCGGAAAGATTACGCGCATTACCGGGAGTGACGAATGGATTCCGGGTTTTCACCGGGAGGGGCCCACCCACCCGGGAGTGAGCCCAATAGTCCTAGCATGGCGCACCAGCCCTTAGTGGGCTTGTGAGGCCATCCCAAGTGGACTATGGCGCCACAAGAAGAAAACCAAAAAAAATGAGGGAGGTGGGAAGGAAGAGGAGGACTCCTCCTTCCCAAACCGAATTGGAGTGGGAGTCCTCCTCCTCCTTTCGGCCAGCGCCCTTGGGGCTCTCTTGATCCCCAAGGCTAGCCCCTCCCCTCCTCCTATATATACTAGAGGTTTTAGGGCTTTTGAGACACAACTTTGCCACGTGCAACTCAAACCTATACCTCGTAATTCTTCCTCTAGATCGGAATTCTCCGGAGCTCGGGCGGAGCCCTGCTGGAATAGATCATCACTATCACCGATGCGTCGTCACGTTGCCGGAGAACTCATCTACTTCCCGTCTCTCTTAATGGATCAAGAAGGTGGAGATCGTCATCAAGCTGTACGCGTGCTGAACGCGGAGGTGACGTCCGTTCGGTGCTAGATTGGGACGGATCGTGTGACGACTGTGATTTGAATCACGAAGGTGTACCACTACATCAATCGCGTTTCTTAACGCTTCTCGCTTAGACATCTACAAGGGTATGTGGATCCGATCTCCCTCTCGTAGATGAACATCACCATGATAGGTCTTCGTGTGCGTAGGAAAAAATTGGTTTCCCATGCAACGTTCCCCAACAGTGGCATCATGAGCTAGGTTCATACGTAGATGTAATCTTGAGTAGAACACAAAAGTTTTTGTGGGCGTTGATGTTCAAATTGCTGCCCTCCTTAGTCTTTTCTCGATTCGACGGTATTGTTGGATTGAAGCGGCCCGGACCAACATTACTCGTACGCTTACGAGAGATCGGTTTCATCGACCAACATGCAACTCGTTGCATAAAGATGACTGGCGGGTGTCGGTTTCTTCAACTTTAGTTGAATTGGATTTGACCGAGGCGGTCCTTGGAGAGAGGTTAAATAGCAATTTGCACATCTCCATTGTGTTTTTTGCGTAAGTAAGATGCGATCATACTAGATACCCATAGCAACCAAGTAAAACATGCAACAACAAATTAGAGGTCGTCTAACTTGTTTTTGCAGGGTATGCTTGACATGTGATATGGCCAAAGACATGATGTGATATATTGGATGTATGAGATGATCATGTTGTAATAGTTAATATCGACTTGCACGTCAATGCTACGGCAACCGGCAGGAGCCATAGAGTTGTCTTTAAACTAACGTTTGTGTTTGCAGATGCGTTTACTATATTGCTAGGTTGTAGCTTTAGTAGTAGCATAGATAGCACAAGAACCTCGATGGCGGCATGATGATGGAGATCATGGTGTGGCGCCGGTGACAAGAAGATCACGCCGGTGCTTTGGTGATGGAGATCAAGAAGCACAAGATCATGGCCATATCATGTCACTTATGAATTGCATGTGATGTTAATCCTTTTATGCACCTTATCTTGCTTAGAACGATGGTAGCATTATAAGGTGATCCCTCACTAAAATTTCAATAAAAAATTGTGTTCTCCCCAACTATGCACCGTTGCGGCAGTTCATCGTTTCGAGACACCACGTGATGATCGGGTGTGATAGACTCAACGTTCACATACAACGGGTGCAAAACAGTTGCACACGCGGAACACTCGGGTTAAACTTGACGAGCCTAGCATGTGCAGACATGGCCTCGGAACACAAGAGACCGAAAGGTCGAACATGAATCGTATAGTTGATATGATTAGCATAGAGATGTTTTACCACTGAAACTACGCTCAACTCACGTGATGATCGGACTTGAGGTAGTGAATTTGGATCATGCCACACTCAAGTAACTAGAGGGATGTCTATTTGAGTGGGAGTTTATTAGTAATTTGATTAGTTAAACTCTAATTATCTTGAACATAGTCTAAGTCCACTTTTGCAATATTTTATGTTGTAGATCAATGGCTCACGCAATAGCAACCCGGAATTTCAATACGTTCCTAGAGAAAGCTAAGCTGAAAGATGATGGTAGCAACTTTGTAGACTGGGATCGTAATCTTAGGCTCATCCTACAAGCTGGGAAAAAGAATTATTTTCTTCATGCTGCGCTAGGAGATGAACCACCCGCTACGTCTGACCAAGATGTTTTGAACGCTTGTCAATCACGTAAGGAGGACTACTCAGTAGTTCAATGTGCAGTCTTGTATGGCTTGGAACCAGGAATTCAACGGCGCTTTGAGCATCATGGAGCATATGAGATGTTCCAGGAGTTGAAGTTTATCTTTTAGAAGAACGCCCGAATTGAGAGGTATGAGACCTCTGATAAATTCTATGCTTGCAAGATGGAGGAGAATTCGTCTGTCAGTGAACATGTGCTCAAAATGTTTGGGCACTCAAACCGTCTAGTTGAGCTGGGGATTGAACTCCTGCAAGAGGCTATCACTGACAGAATTATTCAATCACTGCCACCTAGCTATAAGATATTTGTGTTGAACTATAACATGCAAGGGATGAACAAGTCACCCGGCGAGTTATTCGCGTTGCTGAAAGTCACAGAATCAGAACTCCAGAAAGAGCATCAAGTGTTGATGGTCAATATGAACACTGGTTTCAAGAGAAACGACAAAGTCAAGAAGGGTAACTCCAAGAAGAGCGGCAAAACTATTTCCAATCCGACGGAGAAACCCAAGGCTCGACCTAAGCCGGAAATAGAGTGCTATTATTGCAAGGGGATGGGTCAGTGGAAGCGCAACTGCCCCAAGTATTTGGCTGATAAGAAGGCGGCCAACGTAAAACGAGGTATATGTGATATACATGTTATTGATGTGTACCTAACCAACTCTTGTAGTAGTGCATGGGTATTTGATACCGGTTCTGTTGCTCATATTTGCAACTCAAAGCAGGAACTGCGGAATAAACGAAGGCTGGCGAAGGATGAAGTGACGATGCGTGTGGGAAATGGTTCCAAGGTTGATGCAATCACCGTCGGCATAGTCTCACTTCAGTTACCATCAGGATTACTTATGAACTTAAATAATTGTTATTTAGTGCCTGCATTAAGCATGAACATTATATCTGGATCTTGTTTATTGCGAGATGGTTACTCATTGAAGTCAGAGAATAATGGTTGTTCTATTTTTATGAGTAATATATTTTATGCTCATGCATCCAATGTGAGAGGTTTGTTCATATTGAATCTTGATTGTGATGACACACATATACATAACACTGAGACCAAAATATGTAGAGTTAACAATGATAGCGCCACGTTTTTGTGGCACTGCCGCTTAGGTCATATTGGAGTAAAGCGCATGAAGAAACTCCATACCGATGGGGTTTTGGAGTCACTTAATTTTGAATCACTTGACACGTGTGAACCATGCCTCATGGGCAAGATGACTAAGACTTCGTTCTCCGGAACAATGGAGCGTGCAAGTGACTTATTGGAGATCATACATACTGATGTGTGCAGTCCAATGAGTGTGGAGGCGCGCGGCGGATATCCTTATTTTCTCACCTTCACTTATGATTTGAGTAGGTATGGATATATCTACTTGATGAAGCACAAGTCTAAAACGTTTGAGAAATTGAAGCAATTTTAGAGTGGAGTTGAAAATCATCGTAACAAGAAGATCAAGTTCCCGTTCTGATCGAGGGGGCGAATATTTGAGTTTCGAGTTTGGTGCTCACTTAAGACAATGTGGAATCGTTTCACAGTTGACACCACGTGGAACACCACAGCGTAATGGTGTGTCCGGACGTGGTAATCGTACCTTGTTGGATATGGTGCGATCTATTATGTCTCTTACCGATTTGCCGTTATCGTTTTGTGGTTATGCATTAGAGACAGCTGCATTCCCTTTAAATAGGGCACCAACAAAATCCGTTGAGACGACACCATATGAGCTATGGTATGGCAAGAGGCCAAAGTTGTCGTTTCTTAAATTTTGGGGATGCGATGCTTATGTCAAAAAGCTTTAGCCTGAAAAGCTGGAACCCAAAGCGGAAAAGTGTGTCTTCATAGGTTACCCAAAGGAGACAATTGGGTATACCTTCTATCTCGGATCAGAGGGCAAAGTGTTTGTTGCTAAGAACGGAGCTTTTCTTGAGAAGGAGTTTCTCTTGAAAGAATTGAGTGGGAGTAAGATAGAACTTGATGAGGTTGTAGAACCTTTGCTCCCTCTAGATGGTGGCGCAGGGCAGGGGGAAACCTCTGTCGAGGCCACACCGGTTGAGGAGGAAGCTAATGATGATGATCATGAATCTTCGGATCAAGTTACTATCTGACCTCGCAGGTCGACAAGATCACGTACTGCTCCTGAGTGGTACGGTAATCATGTCTTATCTATCATGTTGTTAGACAACAATGAACCTGCGAATTATGAAGAAGCAATGGTGGGCCCGGATTCCAACAAATGGCTCGAGACCATGTAGTACGAGATAGGATCTATGTATGAAAACGAAGTGTGGAGTTTGGAAGTATTACCTGAAGGTCGCAAGGCTATTCAGAACAAATGGATCTTTAAGAAGAAGACGGACGCAGACGGTAATGTGACCGTTTATAAAGCTCGACTTGTGGCAAAGGGTTTTTCACAAGTTCAAGGAGTTGACTACGATGAGACATTCTCACAGGTAGCGATGCTTAAGTCCGTCTGAATCATGTTAGCAATAGCTCCATTTTTCGATTATGAAATCTGGCAGATGGATGTCAAAACGACGTTCCTTAACGGTTTTATTAAGGAAGAGTTGTATATGATGCAACCCGAAGGTTTTGTCGATCCGAAGAATGCTAACAAAGTATGCAAGCTCGAGCGATCCATTTATGGACTGGTGCAAGCATCTCGGAGTTGGAATAAGCGCTTTGATAAGGTGATCAAAGCATTTGGGTTTATACAAGTTGTTGGAGAATCTTGTATTTACAATAAGGTGAGTGGGAGCTCTGTAGCGTTTCTAATATTATATGTGGATGACATAGCTGATCGGAAACAATGTGGAGTTTTAAGAGAGGGTAAAATATTACTTGAACAAATATTTTTCAATGAAGGACCTAGGAGAAGCTGCTTACATATTAGGCATTAAGATCTAGAGGAATAGATCGAGGCGCCTAATAGGACTTTCACAAAGCACATACCTTGATAAAGTTTTGAAGAAGTTCAAAATGGAGCGGTCCAAGAAGGGGTTCTTGCCAATATTACAAGGTATAAAGTTCAGTAAGACTCAGTGTCCAGTAACTGCGGAAGATAGAGAAAAGATGAGTACCGTCCCCTATGCTTCAGCCATAGGGTCTATCATGTATGCAATGTTGTTTACTAGACCGGACGTGAGCCTGGCCATAAGTATGGCAGACAGGTTTCAAAGTAATCCAGGAGTGGATCACTGGACGGCGGTCAAGAATATTCTGAAGTACCTGAAAAGGACTAAGGAAATGTTTCTCGTTTATGGAGGTGACGAAGAGCTCGCCGTAAAGGGTTACGTTGATGCAAGGTTTGAAACTGATCTCGATGACTCTAAGTCTCAAACCGGATACGTATTTATTCTTAATGGGTGTGCGGTAAGCTGGTGCAGTTCCAAGCAAAGCGTCGTAGCAGATTCGACATGTGAAGCGGAGTATATTGCTGCCTCGGAGGCAGCTAAGGAGGGTGTCTGGATGAAGCAGTTCATGACGGATCTTGGAGTTGTGCCGAGTGCACTAAATCCAATAACTCTGTTCTGTGACAACACTGGTGCCATTGCTCTAACAAAGGAACCAAGGTTTCACAAGAAGACCAGACACATCAAACGATGCTTCAACCTCATCCGCGACTACGTCGAAGGAGAGGACGTAAATATTTGCAAAGTGCACATGGATCTGAATGTTGCAGATCCACGGACTAAACCTCTTCCACGAGCGAAGCATGATCAACACCAGAACTGTATGGGTGTTAGAATCATTCCAATGTAAATCGCATGGCGATGTGATACTATATTATTGACTCTAGTGCAAGTGGGAGACTGTTGGAAATATGCCCTAGAGGCAATGATAAACTAGTTATTATTATATTTTCTGTTTTAAGATAATCGTTTATTATCCATGCTATAATTGTATTGAATGAAAGCATAGATACATGTGTGGATATATAGACAAAACAATGTCCCAAGTAAGCCTCAAGTTGACTAGCCAGTTCATCAAGGATGGTTAAGGTTTTCTGACCATATGCAAAGTGTTGTCACTTGATAACTCGACCACATCATTAGGAAAATGATGTTATGGACAAGACCCAAACTATGAACGTAGCATGTGATCGTGTCATTTTGTTTCTATTCTTTTATGTGTGTCAAGTATTCATTCCTATGACCATGAGATCATGTAAATCACTGACACTAGAGGAATACTTTGTGTGTATCAAACGTCACAATGTTACAGGGTGACTATAAAGGTGCTCTACAGGTATCTCCGAAGGTGTCCGTTGAGTTAGCATGGATCAAGACTGGGATTTGTCACTCCGTATGACGGAGAGGTATCTCGGGGCCCACTCGGTAATACAACATCACATATAAGCCTTGCAAGCAATGTGACTCAAGTGTAAGTCATGGGATATTGTATTACGGAACGAGTAAAGATACTTTGTGGTAACGAGATTGAAATAGGTATAGAGATACCGACGATCAAATCTCGGGCAAGTAACATACCGAAGGACAAAGGGAATGTTATATGGGATTATATGAATCCTTGGCACAGAGGTTCAACCGATAAGATCTTCGTAGAATATGTAGGATCCAATATAGACATCCTGGTCCCGCTATTGGATATTGACCGGGGAGTGTCTCAGGTCATGTCTGGATAGTTCTCGAACCCGCAGGGTCTGCACACTTATGGTTTGATGACATTTTAGTATAGTTGAGTTATAGGTGTTGGCGACTGAAGGTTGTTCGGAGTCCCAGATGAGATCACGGACGTCACGAGGGTTTCCGGAATGGTCTGGAAATGAAGATTGATATATAGGATGGTTTCGTTTGGTCACCGGAAAGATTTCGGGCATTACCGTGAGTGTACCGGGAGTGACGAATGGGTTCCGGCTTTTCACCGGGAGGGGCCCACCCACCCGGGAGTGAGACCAATAGTCCTAGGGTGGTGCACCAGCCCTTAGTGGGCTGGTGAGGCCAGCCCAAGTGGACTATGGTGCCACAAGAAAAAAACCAAAGAAAAAAAAGAGAGAGGGAGGTGGGAAGGAAGCGGAGGACTCCTCCTTCCCAAACCGAATTGGAGTGGGAGTCCTCCTCCTCCTTTTGGCTGACGCCCTTGGGGCTCTCTTGAGCCCCAGGGCCAGCCCCTCCCCTCCTCCTATATATACTAGAGGTTTTCGGGTTTTTGAGACACAACTTTGCCACGTGCAACTCAAACCTATACCTCGTAGTTCTTCCTCTAGATCGGCTTTCTGCAGAGCTCAGGCGGAGCCCTGCTGGAATAGATCATCACCATCACCAGCGTGTCGTCACTCTGCCGGAGAACTCATCTACTTCCCCGTCTCTCTTGCTGGATGAACAAGGCGGAGATCGTCATCGAGTTGTACTTGTGCTCAACGCGGAGGTGTCGTCCGTTCGGTGCTAGATCGGGACAGATCGTGGGACGACGGTGATTTGAATCACGAAGCTGTACCACTACATCAACCGTGTTTCTTAATGCTTCCCGCTTAGCGATCTACAAGGGTATGTGGATCCGATCTCCCTCTCGTAGATGAACATCACCATGATAGGTCTTCGTGTGCGTAGGAAATTTTTTGTTTCCCATGCAGCGTTCCCCAACAGTTTTGTCAATTTACGTAGAGAATTAATTTAGTGCAAGTCAGTAACTTATGTTAATGTGCAGAGTTATTTGCTCAACAAAAGTATATATCCTCGAAGGCAGAAACCCACTGATACACACTCCCAACTCCGAGGGTTGTGACACATGCTTGAGTATTATGACTAGTGCAGTATCTCCATGCATATTAATTGTGAATTTTACATGTTTCACTGTTTGGTGTTGCATCGATTCATGAAACATTGTCGGAAGCAAGTAGGCATGCTTGGGTACGCAAATCCTAGCCCCATTGATGTCCACGCTCCTCGCACATCCAAGTAGGAGAGTGCAGCCGCTTCTTCTTCTATTAATGTCGCTGCTTCTTCTAGCCACGCCTCCGCTTCTCAAGCGGTGAAGGAATTCAAGGAAGAAGAGGAGGAGCAATAAGAAGATGAAGATGTTCCATGATATGACGACTAGAACAAGATCAATATGTCATCTATGTTATATGGACCTCCACTCACTCAACCAGCACAAGGGTAAGGGTTCCTCAATCAGATGATGATCCTTCTAGTTCATCACCTTTCTAAAGAGATCGTACTCAACGATGGTCGCAAACCAAATGAAGGTCGCACCAAGAAAGTTGAGGATAATCAAAGCAAGAGGGCCACTTGCTTGCTATGTAGTGTGTTAGACATAAAGAACTTGCTTGCTTTGTAGTATTTGAGACATTGTTATTTGGTCATATTGAACTTGCTATTTGTGTTGGAGATGTTGAACTTGCTATGTTGACGAGCTTGCTATTTGATCAACGTTGCACTATTTGTGATCATATATTTGTTTGATGTTATACTAATGCAAATGATGTTATATTATTGTTGGACGAAACTTCAAACTGATGTTATATTGTTGTTAGCCTTAACTTCTATCTGTAGAGTACCCGAGGGACCTACCGCCAGGGTCCATGGTAGTATGGTTGGGTGGTGGGATTTTCTCATGGGACTAAGGAGAGGACACCCCACATGTCATTGACTTCACTATTTTAACGATTTTATTTTCACTTATTGAAATTAATTCTATTTTGAACAATAGG
The DNA here is from genome assembly GCF_904849725.1 of Hordeum vulgare subsp. vulgare. Taxonomy (NCBI): domain Eukaryota; kingdom Viridiplantae; phylum Streptophyta; class Magnoliopsida; order Poales; family Poaceae; genus Hordeum; species Hordeum vulgare. The sequence goes on from NC_058521.1 coordinate 521,732,933, forward strand.
TATGCAAAATAAAGAATTCAAAAGCTCACAAAAACTATATACAAGTGCATGAATGGGTGTGCAACAAATTGATAAATTTTAGTTTGCTTAGGGAGGGATGATCAAATTGAGTTTTTTCCTTTTTTATTTGAAAAGCTATATAAAATTATCATATGCTTTCAAAAAAATATAACTTGGCGTGAAGTGCTAATATTAGCACATGAGGTTGTAATATATTTTTGGTAATTTGCACCAAATTGAATTTTTTTCACAAAATGGACTATCTCAGATGGAGTTTCATGACATTCTCTCCAAATCTCCAAGTTTGGACACCCACACCCCCCCAAAAAAAACTAATTTTAGTAACCATTTGAGATTGTTCCCACTACAAAAAAAAATACTACACATTTTATTAAACATTTGTAAGAATGTATATGAATTAAAATCACTTTGTATGTAATAATCTGTATTACCACTTATTATATCTCTTTAAGAGGGAAAATGGTAAAATATGTTAAGAACATGTAAAAAGGGAAACATTCAAAAAGAGTCCTAATATTGGCACAACACCCTATGATAAAAAAGACTCTAAAAGGATACACCTAAGATAACTCATCATCAAGTGGACTATCGTGTACAAATATGCACCCCAACACTTTTGTTGTGACCATTTGAGCTCGTTTCCACTACAAATTTTATATACCTCTATCTTAAATTTTTGTAAGAATGAATATAAGTTAAAACTACTTTTTCATGTAGTAATCTTTGTTTACCATTTTTTACATTTACTTAATAGGGGGTGGAGAAATATCTAATTTTTCCAAAAATAAATAAAAAATTGCAAAGAGTCATAATATTGGCATAACAGACTATGAGAAATTTCTAAGAATAATGGACATAAGATAAATAACCATTCAACACCAAGTGGACTATCTTCCATAGCATCACACACATGTATGCACAAAACACTTCTATTTTGATCATTTGAGCTCGTTTCTATATAAGAATTTCTTATCTTTTGTTAAATATTGTAAGAAATATTGTGAATTAAAATCACCATTTTCTGTAACAATATTTATTTAACATTATCTACATCTGTTTGATGGAAAATGGTAAAATATTTAAATATTATTAATATATCTAAAAGTTAGAGAAATTCACATAAGAGAAATGGTGGTTCATCACCAATTAGACTATCTTCAATAATATCACATAAGATAAAAATCCAATGAAGTTTTGTAACATTCACCCCAAATCTCCATCTTTATAGCCCCCCCCCCAAACAAACTTCAATGACCACTTGGTCTCTTTCTGTCTACATTATGTCATCTTACTTATTGTGTTACTCTGTTTTTATGAACTTGATACTTTGATATGCATGGTAGAAAGCAGACTTGGGTGGAGTAATAGTAGTACATGCAGTTGGATTAATGGTCTACTTGTCACAGACATAATGCCTATATTAGATTATGCAATGAAATACAAGAGTTATAACTATGCTCAATCTGTCAATTGCCTAATAATAATATGTTACCTGTCGTTCCTATGTTATCGAGAGAGATGCCACTAGTGAACATATCGCCCCCGGGTGTATTTTCCATCAACAGAAAGCTTCCACAATTGCTACTTTTTTTCCTTTCACTATAAGCTTTAATTTTGTAATTAGCAAGGCGGGGAGAGTGACAACCCCTTTGCCTTTGTTGGGCACAAGCATTTGTTGTGTTTGTGTGGAGGTACTGCTCACATTGTTAGTATTGTGCCTCCTACCGGTTTGATAAATCTTAGTTCTTTACAGAGGGAAATATCTTCTACTCTTGTGCTACATCACCCTTCCTCTTCGAAGAAATCTAACAATTCCTGCGGGAGAAGCAGGTACACAGCTGGTGCCTTGCCCCGTTAGCTCAAATAAACTCTAGAAGGATACACCTAAGATAATTCATCACCAAGTGGAAAATCATGTACAAATATTTACTTAACACTTTTGTTGTGACCATTTGAGCTCGTTTCCACTACAAATTTTATGTGCATCTTTCTTAAATATTTGTAAGAATGAATATAAGTTAAAACTACTTCTTCATGTACTAATCTGTGTATGCCTTTTTTACATGTACTTAAGAGGGGGTGGAGAAATATCTAAAAATTGTCAAAAATAAATAAAAAATTCCAACGAGTCTTAATAGTGGCATAAAAGACTATGGGAAATTTGTGAGAATAATGACATAAGATAAAGAAATATTCAACACTAGTGGACTATCTTCCATAGCATCACACACAAATATGCACAATACAATTCTATTTTGACCGTCTTTCTCGCCCAAAATATCAATCCTAGGCCGGAGACTGAGTGAGGCTATCCTTTCCCTCGCTGAAGGATATCCCTTGAGGGCTACCGGCACTCCGGTGAGCGGGTTGCGCGATATGGGAAAGACATATCATGAGAGTGGAGATCCGCCGCCGACGTCATTAGACTAGGATTAGGCTAGTCCAGTATAGTTTAGTTAAAATATGATCGAAATATAAATGTTTTTGCCCATTTTGAATGAAAATTATCTGGTTTACATATAATTCGTCTCCTTCGGTTAATCTTATTTTGAAATATATGCTGATAACATTGAATGACCGTCTCACAAATCTATGTATATGGACTGATTCCAACTATCTATGAACGAATACAATGTCCGGTTTACGGGCCGGCGTTGGAAGAACCGTTCGAGATGTCCAAAGCCTACAAAGCCGTCATGCTGTCAACCCGTGTGACAAGTTAGGGACGAGTCCGTTCTGTTTTGTAAAGTTCGTGGACTAGAATACCCCCAGACGACATACTACTACCCAGTGCAATACTTTTCCTTGGCAATCCCTGCATCTGCATGCATGCATTGTAACGACACGCTTAATCAGTAGCAGGTCGCTGTTTCCCCTTTACGGCAATTGCGTGCTCTGGTTTCCCTCCTAAATTTCAAGCGGTCCGTGTGGAACCGGAATGTTGGGATCGGGCATGAAAAAGCCACCCCGGTTGGCTTTTATCGTCCTCGTCCCCCAAGCCCCTGAGCCTCGCTGGGTCCCTTCCCTCCCTCATAATTCCTGGAACTTGTGTGAAGTGAAGGCAGGCGATACCACATGACACATGTCTTTTTCCGTCTGCAGGAGCTGCCTTGCCTGCGTTCGCCCCGTTTGACCGACACGACCGCCTCCTCCTTGAAAAAACACCCACTATGGGCACACATGTGAGTTACATACCAGACCTCCTTGGGTTTTTCTCCTAGAAAAAGAAAGCCATCGTGCTTGTTTGGTGTTGGACGTATCAGCATATTTAGCTTCAGTCCAAGTAGTAACTGTTAAAGCATGTTTTGTTGAAGCCTAGCTAGGGTTTAATCAGTACCTTGGGGGGTCGATGGTAGTTAATGTGGGTTGGCCGCGGGCTGTTGTGGCATTTGCAACAACAAACAGTGCAGTGCGGCTCAGCGACAACGAGAGAGATGCTACTCTTAGGCCAACTCCACCGCACGTCCCCAAATGGATGTCCGGTTTGATAGGATTTTGTTCGTTCGAGATGGTAATGGGTTCGTCCATGTCCGCTTCTGTCTGTTGGGTCGTGCGTGCACCATCACGCGGCCGCATCCCAAACCATATCCGTGTTGGACTTGATTAAAAAAAATAGAAAAATTCAACTAAAAAGTAAGTAAACACGGTTAATAAACTTTAAACATAATAACATTAACATAAAAAACGGCCCAGTTTTTACGGCAACAAAACGATCCAATTTGACATAATTAACTTAAAAAAACTGTCGATGTTGTGGCCGTCGCCGTCTTCATTGGCCGCCGGTGTCGTCATCATTGCCGTCGCTGACGAGGTCGACGTATGTCGGCGGCGTCCAAAGGTGAGCCGGCGGTCCCTCGTGCGCGGGGGCGGGCTGGAAGCTCGCAGGTGCCTGCAGCACCTCCTCCGGTTGCGAGGCCTCCCACTCAGGTGACCGCGGCAGCGTGGGGCACCAGTTCACGGCCACCACTTCCTGCGCCATCTCCGGCGCGGTGCATGACCAGCTCCATGACGCGCCCACCAAATCCGGAGAGAACGCGACCACCTCCTCCTCCTCCATCTGCTCGGGGATGGCGACGTCGCCGGCCGCAGAGAGTGCCATCGCGTGGTCTAGGTCCGGCCATTGGCACTCATCATGCGTCATCGTGGAGTCCTCCATGACGCACTACATGAGCTGGGCCTCCTCCTCCTCCATCATGCGAGGAGGTGGAGGTGGTGACGGACACGGGGAAGGCGACGGCGTCGGCGTGAGGCCGCGCACCCGTGTACGCCCGTGCACCTCCCATGCCCGCCACGGCCCCAAGACCGTGCCGACAAAGTATGAGGCGCGCCGCACGTCGTGCTTGTCCCTGAGCCAGGTGGCCTAAAGGGTGGAGCCGGTGACGTACCTGTCGTCGTAGTACAGGTCGTCGGGGAGGAGGAGGCGGCGGCGCTCGATCTCGTCGCGGCGCGCACGACCGCTCGTCGGCACCGGCGGGATAGGGACCCGGTCGGCGGAGAGGTGCCATGCGTTGGGGAGGTGGACGTCGCTCCACGGGACCGGCGTCCTTGTCTCCCAGTAGCGCCGGCATACCTCAGCGCTGAGGTACTGTCGGTCGCGCTGGCCGGCGGGCCTAGGGGCGATGGTGAATGGAGCCGCGGCGGAGGCACAGCGCAGTGGCGATGCGTCCTCCTCCTTCATGGAGACGCGACGGTGTCCCGACGAGGAGCCAGCCTCGCGGTCGTGCTTCCCCTTGCGGTCATAGTTCCACAGGCCCATGGCTGCGAGGTGGGTGGCCGGCGAGTTCGAGGAGGCTGCGAGGGTTTGGTTGTCGGGTTTCAAGGAGGTCGCGGGGTGGCGATGGGAACTGTGGACGATGACCGGTCCACGGCTTCCCCATTTAAGAAGGACCGCGACCGTTCCTTGGGCGGATGACAGGCGGGTCCGGCCGCTCGTGCGCATTGATGTGGGCGGGTGGGAGGTAGGTGGCCGCCTGCCACGCGTTCCCGACGCGGACGAGCGCGCGTCCGTTTGATATCCGCCGCGACCCAAATCCCGCGCAAGTTTGCGCTCGAAATGGATCGTGCCGGACACAAAACGGACAAGATGGGTCTGGGTCGTCTCGCGCTGGGCCGACAGATTTGCCCCTTTTATCCCAAACGGACGAGGCCGGACAGGATGGGGTCGCGCGGTGGAGTTGGCCTTACAAACACACACTTTTGCATAGTTGTCCTACCATTTCGATCTATTTCACTCGTTTCTAAATATAATTTTTTTTTAAGATTTTACTATAAACTACTTCCCTCGTTTCTAAATATAAAAATATAAGACATTGTAGAAAATTCACTATAGACTACATACAGAACAAAATGGGTGAATCTATGATCTATAATATGTCTATATACATCTGTATGTAGTTTATAGTAAAATCTCTAAAAAGTCTTATATTTAGGAACGAGAGGAGTACATACGGACCAAAATGAGCGAATGTATATTATAAAATATGTCTATATACATCCGTATGTAGTCCATAGCGAAATCTTTAAGAAAAGCTTATATTTAGAAATGGATGAAGTATTATCTTAGGCCGCGTTTGGTATGGATGTATTCTAATACAAGTGTACTTAAGTTATCGGTGTAACTTACCGGCTCAGTACTATATCGAACGGAAAAACAAAACAACCCGGGAACGTATGTATTTGTTACAAGTGTATTTAGCACACAAAAGACAATCCAAACATGGCCTTAGGCTTTTCCAACGTCATCATTAAAGCCGACACCCTAAACGTCCAAAAACGGCCCAAGGTATTCATGAACATTGTTAAGAAAAACGGTAATTGATAGTTGCTTTGTTGGCTTGGAAGTAGCGATTAATCGTTAAATCTTCCTATTAACTGGATTAATCGGTTGATCATATAAACCCATGAGCATATTCTAGTTTTTAATGTATTATATCCTACTCTCATGCTCTCAACTATGTATTATACCATAATATGGCATTGTCCGATCAAATACTAGCTATTGAGGAGCAAAAGGAGGATGTTAGAGGTTACATGCCAAAAATTTGAGCTTTGTTTACCCACTAGTTAATTGGGCAGCTGCGATTAATCATCCTGACAACCAATTAATCGGTCTCGCGGGTCATTTGATCGGCGTGACAAATCATTTAATCGGCCCGACAAGTTAACACAATGAATATGTGTTATTTGAAACACCCATCCAACAAGTAGAGATTAACTGAATCATTAATTGATTAATAGGATGAATTCTTGAACAATGTTCATGAAGAGTACTTATGACGTCAGCCATCCAACCATATACATTAAACTAGAAAGGTTGGACACTCTCTACTACACGTTGATGTTGTTGGATGTCTTCAAAAAATACTCATTCTGTTTTAAAATATAAGTTCTATTACTTTTTTCAAAACTGAAACATTTTAAGTTTGATAAATTTATAGAGAAATATATCAAATTCATAATATCAAATCGGTATGATTAAATTAATCATAAAATGTATTTTCATACTTTTTTTAATATTGTGGATCAATATTGTTTGCTCTAAACTTGATCAAAATTAAAGAAATTTGACCTTACAAAAATCTAGTACCCTTATATTTTAAAACTGATGGAATATTTAGTTTGACGGGTGGGGGAGATGATGGAGTTTGTTTTACTTTTATTTATAATATGATGATTTGGTGGATCTTTCGTGGTGTGATATTGTGTTATCCGCTGACTAACCTAGTTTTATTTATAATATGATGATTTGGTGGATCTTTCGTGGTGTGATAACGTGATAATTGAAGACCTCAATTGAATGTAGACACTTTAAAATTAAGGAGCATACTGTTATAGAGGATATCCGACTGAGGTCTGGCCTCCTCCATTTGAAATGTATTTGTATATCAATAGCGATTTATATAAAGTACAAAGATATACATTCCATTTGATATGTATTTGTATATCAATAGCAATTTATATAAAGTACAAAGATATACATTCACAACAAAAATACATCGGCTGTTCATAAGTCTTGTATATGTGGTTGATCTCAAAAGTTAAGAGTATGACCATGCCTGGGAAATCTAAGGCCAACTATCCATGCCAAATTCTTCATGGGTCGGCTCCTCCTTGCCGCTGGCTCCTCCAAATAGCTACCAAGCGCTTCAATATCCTAGCACGTGGGCTTGCACGATCTTTGCCGCATCAGGGTCTAAGTACAACATTTTCATTGTTAACATCTTGGTGTCCTCTGAAATAGCCACGGGCTCAGGCTTCTTGTCTTGGAGCTTGATCATCTTCCTTTGCATCGCAATGAACTTGTAAAATTGCTCAGCCTTCTTTTTATCCTCCGTGTCATTGCGCTTGACACATATCTCCTTCTTTTTCGCCATGATGTCCTCGAACCTCTTTGTCATCTTGACCGTCGTATCATCTTGCTTGTCCATCTCCTTCTCCTCTCACTTCCTCCCCTGATTGCTAACCATTATTTTGGACAAAGCAAGTCCTTTTGTTGGATCACCATATTCGCCTACATTGTACATGGCGGCGGATTATTAAATTGGGAACGACATTGACCCATTGGGGGGTGCGTTCAACTTCAACCAACAATGTATAAATATAAGTGCTTCTTCTCTCCATTTATGAACAATCTGACCACACAACTCGGATCCAAAGAAAAGACATGATCAATTGGTTGCATATCCAGCCATATGACTAACACATGGAGCATATCTGACCAAATGCCCAAGACACATATAGGAAGCAAACTTATGATCTCTTGGAATCTCCCGCCACTTGGCCATCAGACTTGCAATTATTTGTAATAATCACAATACTTGTTTGTTGATTCTTGAATGGTGTACCATCAATTAGTGAGTGACTCTCGGTTAAAGTCATGGATCATCGTCATGCGATATAGATCAAAATGCTTTTGCTCATGGAACCAAGCGTGCACATTCGTCCAAATGATACTGCCCTTTTAAAAGGATCGATATGGTTGACTAAAGCGGGGGTGAACACGCGACTAACAATTTTTAGCTTATTTTAACCAATTATACTAAATCATAAAATAGATTGTCTACACATGCAACTAGGTGGACAACCTATATGATGTGCTCAACAACAACAATAAATGCAAGCATGGGATACAAACACAATATAGCTTGTACTCCCTCTGTTCCCTTATATAAGGTGTATTTGTTTTTTTATAAAATTCAACATCGTAAGGTGCATTTATTTTCAAATTCCTTATAAATTCGTTTCTAGCCCTCCAGAAAATAGGAAAATATCTCTCTCCTAATTGCATGTATCTCTACTTGCAGCAAAAGAAGGAAAATATCTCTCTCTATTGTGTGTATCTCTTTCTTTTCTATACCCACTTATTTACTTGCCATTAATCAATGAATTTGCCAAGATTAATTTTGTCCTAATATATCTATAATTATGTGCCTTGGTCACGGTGCAAAAAATAATAAACCTTACATAAACAAACAGAGGGAGTACAAAGTAAAGCATAGAAGTAACCACAAATGGAGTCGATGAGAAATGAGGATGTGTTACCAAAGTTCCCTCCCTCTAGGGGGAGGTACGTATCTATTGGAGAGGTGTGAAGGCACACTGCTCCCCAAGAAGCCACTAGGGTCATCGTATTCTCCTCACGTCCTCGCACAATGCAATGTGTCATGATTCCACTAGTGGTTCTCTTGAAGGCGGCAATCGAACCGTTACACACAAGGTTGGGGTAATCTTCACAAATTAATTGGAAGATCACATTATCACCATGAAGCTTCAACACAATGGAATGTGACTTTGAAAGTAGCAGTTAATATTTCCGTCAGTTAAGAACCAAGGTTTATCGAACCAATAGAAAACCACACAAACAAATGATCGACAATACATGCACACATATAAACAAATAATTGCACCCAACACAGGGCAAGAGGATTGTCAATCCACTTGTACTCGTTAATTGCAAGGATTAATTCTGATAGCGTAGGAAATGTAATTATAAATAAAATGATAATGATTTGGAACAATTATATTATTTTTTCGTATATTTAATAGGTGAATGGTCTCGGGGCCCATAGCGTTCACTAGAGGCATCTCTCTCGTAAGCATAGTAATGGTGGGTGAATAAATTATTATTGGACAATTGATAGAAAAACAAATAATTATGATATTATTCATGGCATGATCAATATATAGGCATTACAACCATGGCAAGTACACCGAAACAATTCCGCATCTACTGTTGGAATTATGCCCTAGAGGCAATAATAAATATAGTTATTATTATAATTCCTGTATCAAGATAATCATTTATTATCCATGCTATAATTGTATTGAATGAAGACTCATTTACATGTGTGGATACATATACAAAACACTGTCCCTAGCAAGCCTCTAGTTGGCTAGACAGTTGATCAAAGATAGTCAGTGTCTTCTGATTATGAATAAGGTGTTGTTGCTTGATAACTGGATCACGTCATTAGGAGAATCACGTGATGGACTAGACCCAAACTAATAGACGTAGCATGTTGATCGTGTCATTTTGTTGCTACTGTTTTCTGCGTGTCAAGTATTTGTTCCTATGACCATGAGATCATATAAATCACTGACACCGGAGGAATATTTTGTGTGTATCAAATGTCGCAACGTAACTGGGTGACTATAAAGATGCTCTACAGGTATCTCCGAAGGTGTTAGTTGAGTTAGTATGGATCAAGACTGGGATTTGCCACTCCGTGTGACGGAGAGGTATCTCGGGGCCCACTCGGTAATATAACATCACACACAAGCCTTGCAAGCAATGTGACTTAGTGTAAGTTGCGGGATCTTGTATTACGGAACGAGTCAAGAGACTTGCGGGTAAACGAGATTGAAATAGGTATGTGGATACTAACGATCGAATCTCGGGCAAGTAACATACCGAAGGACAAAGGGAATGACATACGGGATTATATGAATCCTTGACACTGAGGTTCAAACGATAAGTTCTTCGTAGAATATGTAGGATCCAATATGGGAATCCAGGTCCCGCTATTGGATATTGACCGAGGAGTCTCTCGGGTCATGTCTACATAGTTCTCGAACCCGAGGGTCTGCACACTTAAGGTTCGACGTTGTTTTATGCGTATTTGAGTTATATGGTTGGTTACCGAATGTTGTTCGGAGTCCTGGATGAGATCACGGACATCACGAGGGTTTCCGGAATGGTCCGGAAACGAAGATTGATATATAGGATGACCTCATTTGATTACCGGAAGGTTTTCGAAGTTACCGGGAATGTACCGGGAATGACGAATGGGTTCCGGGAGTTCACCGGGGGGGCAACCCACCCGGGGAAGCCATAGGCCTTGAGGGTGGCGCACCAGCCCTTAGTGGGCTTGTGGGACAGCCCAAAAGGGCCCTATGCGCATTGGAAGAAAAATCAAAGAGAAAGAAAAAAAAGGGAGGAGGTGGGAAGGGAAGGAAGGACTCCCACCCACCAAACCAAGTCCAACTCGGTTTGGGGGGGAGACCTTCCCCCCTTGGCTCGGCCGACCCCCTTGGGGCTCCTTGAGCCCCAAGGCAAGGCCCCCCTTTCCCACCTATATATACAGAGGTTATAGGGCTGATTTGAGACGACTTTTCCACGGCAGCCCGACTACATACCTCCACGGTTTTTCCTCTAGATCGCGTTTCTGCGGAGCTCGGGCGGAGCCCTGCTGAGACAAGGTCATCACCAACCTCCGGAGCGCCGTCACGCTGCCGGAGAACTCTTCTACCTCTCCGTCTCTCTTGCTGGATCAAGAAGGCCGAGATCATCGTCGAGCTGTACGTGTGCTGAACGCGGAGGTGCCGTCCGTTCGGCACTAGATCGTGGGACTGATCGCGGGATAGTTCACGGGGCGGATCGAGGGACGTGAGGACGTTCCACTACATCAACCGCGTTCACTAACGCTTCTGCTGTACGGTCTACAAGGGTACGCAGATCACTCATCCCCTCTCGTAGATGGACATCACCATGATAGGTCTTCGTGCGCGTAGGAAAATTTTTGTTTCCCATGCGACGTTCCCCAACATCTACTACTATTGCTCCACTAGCCGACTGCTATCGAACGTGCATATGTGGTATTAAGTTCATAACAAACCAAGTAATGCTTGGAGCATGATGACATAATGTAGAAAAAGTAAGACCAAATCATATCTTCGAACCCCATCATTTTATCCTTCATAGCAATAATACAAATACGTGTCACGGAGTGAGGAGACCGCAAGATAGAACCTAATACTATGCACCACTACCTCTAAAGATCTACTCATCAACTTGGCTAAAGTAAATTTATAGATCGGACAGCATACATAGTGTTGGAAATATGCCCTAGAGGCAATAATAAAATGGTTATTATTATATTTCCTTGTTCATGATAATCGTTTGTTATCCATGCTAGAATTGTATTGATCGGAAACTCAAATACATGTGCCGATACATAGACAACACACTATCCCTAGTGAGCCTCTAATGGACTAGCTCGTTGATCAAAGATTGTCAAGGTTTCCTAGCCATAGACAAGAGTTCTCATTTGATAATGGGATCACATCATTAAGAGAATGATGTGATGGACAAGACCCAAACTATGAATGTAGCATGTGATCGTCTCAGTTTATTGCTACTGTTTTTTCATGTCAAGTATCCGTTCCTTTGACCATGAGATCATGCAACTCCCGGACACCGGAGGAATTCCTTGTGTGTATCAAACTTCACAACATAACTGGGTGACTATAAAGGTTCTCTACAGGTATCTCTGAACGTGTCTGTTGGGTTGGATCGATCAAGACCGGGATCTGTCACTCCGTGTGACGGAGAGGTATCTCGGGGCCCACTCGGTAATACAACATCACAATAAGCCTTGCAAGCAATGTGACTAAGGAGTTAGTCACGGGATCTTGTATTACGGAACGAGTAAAAAAGACTTGTCGGTAACGATATTAAACTAGGTATGAAGATACCGACGATCGAATCTTGGGCAAGTAACATACTGATAGACAAAGGGAATTGTATACGGGATTCACTGAATTCTTGACGTCGTGGTTCGACCAATAAAGATATTCGTAGAATATGTAGGAGCCAATATGGAAATCCAAGTCCCTCTATTGGTTATTGGACGGAAAGTGTCTTGGTCATGTCTGCATAGTTCTCGAACTCGCAGGGTCTGCACACTTAAGGTTCAGTGACGATTTGGTATTAATGAGTCATGTGTGATGGAAACCGAAAGTTTTCCGGATTCCCGGATGAGATCCTGGACATCACGAGGAGCTCCGGAATGGTCCGACGGTAAAGATTTATATATGGGAAGTCATATTTGGCTACCGGAAAAGTTTTGGGTTTTTCCGGTATTGTACCGGGAAGCTTCTATAAGGTTCCGGAAACTTCCGGAGGAGTCCGACAGTCCACCAAGGATTATACCACGTCCCAAGGTTTTGTATGAGCTTTGTAGAGACATCGTGGTCTTATTGGTCCAAGCGCACAAGTCCCTCAAGGCCCATGTAGTTGGGAAAGGTGGAAAGTTCACATTTGTATGGAAGGGAAGGAGGGGGGCTAGGATTCCACCTCCTCACCCCTTGGATGCACCCTAGGGCTTGGAGGGGCTGTTCTCCATGCCCCTCCACCTATGTATAGAGAGGAGGTGGCGCCCCATGAGCACACACGAAGCCCTTGGCGCCCCTCTCTCTCCCCCTAGATCATTTTCTCCTCCGTTCGTGGTTTCGGTAGCGCTAGGTGTAGCCCTACCGAGCTAGCACCACCACCGCCGCCACCAAGCCGTGTGTTGCCGGGGAAATCATCTACCACTCTGCCCTCGCTCGCTGGATTGAGGAGCCGGATACGTCATCGAGTTGTACGTGTGTTGAACGCGGAGGTGTCGTCCGTTTGGCGCTCGATCGGGAGTTCGTGGGAGGGATCGTGATTGGATCGCGAAGACGTACCATTACATCAATCGCGTTCTTTAACGCTTCCGCTGAGAGATCTACAAAGATGTGTAGATACAATCTCTCCTCTCGTAGATGGTCATCACAATGGATAGATCTTGTGTGCGCGTAGGAAATTTTTTGTTTCCTATGCGACGTTCCCCAACAGTGGCATCATGAGCTAGGTCTATGCGTAGATGACATCTAGAGTAGAACACAAAGGAGTTTATGTGCGTTGAATTACAGATTGCTTCCCTCCTTAGTCTTTTCTTGATTCAGCGGTATTGTTGGAAGAAGCGGCTCGGACCAACATGACTCGTACGCTTACGAGAGACCGGTTTCATTGACTAACATGCAACTTGTTGCATAAAGATGACTGGTGGGTGTTTGTTTCTCGAACTTTAGTTGAATCGGATTTGACCGAGGCGGTCCTTGGAGAAGGTTAAATAGCAACTTACATATCACCGTTGTGGTTTTGCGTAAGTAAGATGCGATCATATTAGATACCCATAGCAGCCACGTAAAACATGCAACAACAAATTAGAGGACGTCTAACTTGTTTTTGGAGGGTATGTTGTGATGTGATATAGCCAAAGACATGATATGATATATTTGATGTATGAGATGATCATGTTGTAATAGTTAAATATCGACTTGCACGTCGATTCTACCGCAACCGGCAGGGGCCATAGGATTCTCTTTAATTATTTTGCGCCTGGTGATGCTTTACTTTATCGCTAGTTCAGTAGCTTTAGTCGTAACAACATAGGTGGCACGGCAACCTCGATGGAAGCACAATGATGGAGATCATGGTGTGGCGCTGGTGACGATGGAGATCATGCCGGTGCTTTGGTGATGGAGATCAAGAAGCACAAGTTCATGGCCATATCATGTCACTTATGATTTGCATGTGATGTTAATCCTTTTATGCATCTTATTTTGCTTGGGACAACGGTAGCCTTATAAGGAGATCCCTCACTTAAATTTCAAGATAAAATTGTGTTCTTCCTGAGTGTGCACCATTGCGACAGTTCGTTGTTTCGAGACACCACGTGATGATCGGGTGTGATAGACTCTACGTTCAAATACAACGGGTGCAAAACAGTTGCACACGCGGAACACTCGGGTTAAACTTGACGAGCATAGCATGTACAAACATGGCCTCGGAACACAAGAGACCGAAAGGTCGAACATGAGTCATATAGCTGATATGATCAACATAGAGATGTTCACCATTAAAGCCACCTTAACTCACGTGATGACCGGACTCGAGTTGGTGAATTTGGATCATGTCTCACCCGAATGACTAAAGGGATGTCAATTTGAGTGGGAGTTCTTAAGTAATATGATTAATTCAACTTATTATCCTGAACATAGTCAATATGTCTTTGTAAATTATGTTGTAGCTTGCGCTGTAGCTCCACTATTTTTGATATGTTCCTAGCGAAAACTTAGTTGAAAGATGATAGTAGCAATTATGCGGACTAGGTCCGTAAAATGAGGATTGTCCTCATTGTTGCGCATAAGGCTTATGTCCTTAATGCACCTCTCAGTGTGCTACCCCCAAGCGTCGTCTGTGGATGTCGCGAACATCTGACATACACGTTTTTGATGACTACTTGATAGTTCAGTGCGTAATGCTTAATAACTTAGAATTGAGGCGCCCAAGATGCTTTTGAGCATCACGGGACATATAAGATGTTCCAAGAGATGAGATTTGGATTTCAAGCTCGTGCCCATGTTGAGATAAACTATATCATATCAGGGATAGACAAGATGATCCCTGAGTTATTGTTGATATTTGACACCGCGAAAGTAGAGATCAAGTAGGAGCATCAATTGTTGATGGTTAGTAAAACCACTAGTTTCAAGAAGGGCAAGGACAAGAAGGGATACTTCATGAATGGAAAACCTGTTGCCGCTCTAGTAAAGAAACCCAAGGTTGAACCCAAAACCGAGACTAAGTGCTTCCGTGATGAGGGGAACGGTCACTGAAGCGGAACTAAAAAAGGTACTTGGTAGATAAGAAGGCAGGCAAAATCGACGAAAGTATATTGGATATACGTGATATTGATGTGTACCTTGCTAGTACTCCTAGTAGCGCCGGGGTATTAGATACTGGTTCAGTTGCTAAGTGCTAGTAACTCGAAATTATAGCTATGGAATAAACGGATACTAGCAAGGGTGAGGTGACAATGTGTGTTGGAAGTAATTCCAAGGTTGATGTGATCAAACATCACACGCTCCCTCTACCATCGGGATTAGTGTTGAACCTAAATAATTGTTATTTGGTGTTTGCGTTGAGCATAAACATGATTAGATTGTGTTTATTGCAATACGGTTATTCATTTAAAGAGAATAATGGTCACTCTGTTTACTTGAATAATACCTTGAATGGTCTTGCACCTAAAATGAATTGTTTATTGAATCTCGATCATAGTGATGCACATGTTCATTATATTGATGCCGAAAGATATAAAGTAGTAATTATAGTACCACTTACTTGTGGCACTGCCGCTTGAGTCATATTTGTATAAAACGCATGAAGAAGTTCCATGTTGATGGATCTTTGGACTAACTTGTTTCTGAATCCTTTGAGACATGCGAACCATGCCTATTGGTATAAACGCATGAAGAAACTGCATGCAGATGGATTGTTTAGACTCACTTGATTTTGAATCACTTGAGACATTCAAATCATGTCACATGGGCACGATGATTGAAGGCCTCGTTTACAATGAGATGGAACGAGAAAGTGACTTGTTGGAAATAATACATTTTGATGTATGCGGTCGAATGAGTGATGAGGCACGCAGTGGATATCGTTATGTTCTTACTTCACTATTGACTTGAGTAGATACAGGTGTATTTGCTTGATGAATCACAAAGTATGAAATATTGAAAAGTTCAAAGCAATTTCAGAGTGAAGTTGAAGATCGTCGTGACAAGTGCATAATATGTCTACGATGTGAACGTGGAGGTAAATATATCTGAGTTGCGAGTTTGGTATACATTTAAGACAATGTGAAAATTGTTTCACAACTCATGCCACATGGAACACCATAGTGTGATGGTGTGTCCGAACGTCATAGTCGCGCCCTATTGGATATGGTGTATACTATGATGTCTCTTATCGAATTACCACTATCGTTTTGGGGTTAGGCATTAGAAACAACCACATTCACTTTAAATAGGGCACCACGTAATTCCGTTGACATGACACCGTATGAACTATGGTTTGGATAAACCTAAGTTGTCTTTTCTTAAAAGTTTGGGGCTACGATGCTTATGTCAAAAGGCTTTAGCCTAATAAGCTCGAACCCAAAGTGGATAAATGCATCTTCATAGGATACCCCAAATCAGTTGGGTATACCTCCTATCTCAGATACGAAAACAAAGTGTTTGTTTTCAGAAATGGGTCCTTTCTCGAAAAAGAGTTTCTATCAAAAGAATTGAGTTGGAGAATGGTGGTACTTGATGAGGTTATTGAACCATCACTTCAACCAGAGAGTAGAAGGGCGCAGGAAGTTGTTCGTGTGGCGCCTACACTAGTTGAAGTGGAAGCTGATGATGGTCATCATGAAGCTTTGGATCAAGTTAATACCAAACCTCGTAGGTCGACAAGGACACGTACTGTTCCAAGAGTGGTACGTTAATCCTGACTTGAAGGTCATGTTGTTGGACAACAATGAACCTATGAGCTATGGAGAAGCGATGGTGGTCCCGGATTCCGACAAATGGCTAAAGGCCATGAAATCCGAGATAGGATCCATGTATGAAAACAAAGTGTAGAGTTTGGAAGAACTACTTGATGGTCATAAGGCTGTTAGGTACAGATGGATCTTCAAAAGGAAGACGGACGATGATGGTGAATGTCACCATTAAGAAAGCTCGACTTGTCGCAAAGATGTTCCCGACAAGTTCAAAGAGTTGATTACGATGAGACTTTCCCAATCGTAGCGATGTTAAAGTCTATTGGAATTATGTTAGCAGTTGCTGCATTTTTCGATTATGTAATCTGGCAGATGGATGTCAAAACATCGTTTCCATGAGGAAATATTGTATGTGATACAACCAGAAGGTTTTGTCGATCGTAAGGATGCTAACAAGTATGCAAGCTCCAGCGATCCCTCTATGGACCGGAGCAAGCATCTCGGAGTTGGAATATACGCTTTGATGAGATGATCAAAGTTTTGGGTTTATACAAAGTTTATGAGAAACTTGTATTTCCAAGAAAGGGAGTGGGAGCACTATAGAATTTCTGATGAGTATGTGTGGTTAACATATCGTTGATCGAAAATAATGTAGGATTTCTGGAAAGCATAAAGGGTTGTTTGAAAGAAATTTTTCAAAGGAAAACCTGGATTGAGCTACTTGAAACATTGAACATTAACATCTATAGAGATAGATCAAAACGCTTGATAAAACTTTCAATGAATACATACCGTAACAAGATTTTGAAGTAGTTCAAAATGGATCGGTCAAAGAAGGAGTTCTTGACTATGTTGTAAGGTGCGAAATTTGAGTAAGACTCAAAGCTCGACCACGGTAGAAGAAAGAGAAAGGACGAAGGTCGTTCCCTATGCCTTAGTCATAGGCTATATAGTATGCCATGATGTGTACGACACCTAATGCGTGCCTTGCCATGAGTGTGTCAAGGGTTACAAGAGTGATCCACGAATGGATCATTCGACACTGGTCAAAGTAATACTTAGTGACTAGTGAACTAAGAAATTTTCTCGATTATGGAGGAGATGTTAGAGTTTGCCGTAATACAGTCATCTGCTCTCTCTCTCCTCTCACGTAACTCCATGAAGCTAATCGAGCCAACATGTCATCCCGTTTAATAATCGGACCGTGTGTGGGCTTGAAGGCACAACCCACGGGCTGGCACGACATGACTTAATTAGTAAACGTGTTGATACGGGCCGTGCCGTGTCGGGCATGTTTACAACGGGCCTTGCCGTGCTGGTCCGTTTGGCCAGGTATGGAAAAAAGT
This sequence comes from Hordeum vulgare subsp. vulgare, assembly GCF_904849725.1. Classification (NCBI taxonomy): domain Eukaryota; kingdom Viridiplantae; phylum Streptophyta; class Magnoliopsida; order Poales; family Poaceae; genus Hordeum; species Hordeum vulgare. The sequence continues at coordinate 521,750,883 of NC_058521.1, forward strand.
TTGTGCCATTGTGGAACAGCACAGCCCTTCTGCGCTGCAGATAAAGATGCCCTTAGTAGATACAGTCATGTGCTCTCTCTCCTCTCTCACGTAACTCCATGAAGCCTGTGCCGAAAGCAGCCTTCTTTCAGCCACTCTGGGCAGCATCCAGCTACTACGTCTAGGCCGCAGTGCAGTGCTGCTAGTGCATGACAGGTTGAGAGAGAGTGAGATGGAGAGGCAGTAGACGGTAGGAGGAGGCTTGCCATCTTGTCCAATGGCAACTCCACGATTAAATTCTTGCACCTTTCTAGGGTTTAGTCTGTGGATAGGGTATGTGTCGCCGCGTGAGCTAGTTTTCAACAGCACCGGGCGTGGCCTCGCCCAAGTAAAAAGAGCGTGGAGTGGGAACCCAAGGGACTTGAAGAGAACACAACACACACAGACGACATCTTTTATCCAATCCAATCACAGATCACTATGGAACGAGAGGCATGGGGAGGCTGTAGGTGTTAATCATATTGCTCATGTAGGATTAGAAAAAAAAGCCAAACCGAATCCTAGTAGTATTAGGATTCCTAATCCTAGTCTATTTTCATAGTCCCTTGTGAACGTGTATAAAAGACATCCTAGGGGTGTTGATTGTAACACCAGAAAAACGAAAAGCAAAACAAAGCAAAGGCTCGACACGAGCCTTTAGCCATCAAATCCATCGATCAGTTTTATTCATGTCGCTAGTTACGCAAGTTCCCTCAAGTAGCCGACCAAAGCAAGAATCGCGTAGGCACGCCTGTACAGCTGCATACGCACGTTCAAAAGCCAACAATTGATATCAGAGCCTCGACGATCTACGATCTACGATGACGAACAGCGACGCTGAGTCGGTCATGTCCGGCAAGGGCGGTGCCAAGGCAAACAAGAACGGCGACAAGGTGAAGAAGGGCGTCAAGTCAGCAACCAGTGGTGGAGGAACGAGCGGCGCCAACGTCCAGGCGCATCGCAACATCCCCATCCAGTACCCGATGCTCACCGACGCCAACTATGGCGTGTGGGCGGTGAAGATGAAGATTATTCTCCGAGCCCTTCGAGTGTGGCAGGCAATCACGGACGACGACGTCGATGACGAGTCCGACGAAGGTGCCATGGCCGCCATAGCCCAGTCCGTGCCGGACTCCGTGCTAATGACACTGGCGGAGTTCGAGACGGCAAGAGAGGCGTGGAACGCACTCAAGGAGATGAGGATCGGAGAAGATCGTGTCACCAAGGCTCGGGCACAAGTGCTGAAGCGCCAATTTCACAAGTTGCAGATGGAGGAAACTGAATCGGTGAACGACTATGCCATGCGTCTTACTACTTTGGTGGGAGAGATCCGCGCGCTTGGTGCAAAGCTCGAGGAGACCGAGATTGTGGAGAAATTTTTCAGTTCAGTGATTGACAAATTCACGTACATCATCGGCACGCTCGAGCAGCTTTACGACATCGACGACATGACCATAACGGAGGCGATCGGACGCCTGCGGACGTGGGAAGAGAATGCTCGTGGCTGTCGAAAAGGCAAAGGAGGAGGTAGTGACCAACTCATGTACTCGCGCGCAGATTGGGAGGCCCCAAGTAGCAAAGGGAGGTGTGACGGTGGCGAAGGCTCAAGCAACACGAAGGGCGATGGACAAACCGGAAAAGGCAAACCACAAGGTCGTGGTAAGGCAGGCCGGTCTAAAGGGCGGAAGCAACGGAACTTGGATATGTCCGAGGTCAAGTGCTATAACTGCAACGAGATGGGTCACTTTGCAAAGAATTGTCCGGAGCCTGACAAGCGGGAGATCAAGGCAAATTTGGCAAAGCACGAAGACAAAGGTCCAGGTCTTCTGATGGCCGAAGTTTGTGATCTCGCTGAAACGGTGGTTGTGAAACCAAGCCGGAAGGTGCTACTTCATGAGGAAAAAGTGACACCAAAGTTATCCGGTGATCAGAACGTGTCGTGGTATCTCGACACGGGTGCCAGTAACCACATGACGGGGTGCAAGGAGAAATTCCTCGAGCTGGAATATGATGTTGAAGGCTCGGTCAAGTTTGGTGATGGTTCAAATGTGGAGATTTGTGGGCAAGGATCTGTCCTCTTCGAGGGTCTCACAGGCGAACATCGCATACTCACCGGAGTGTACTACATCCCACGGCTTCGCAACAACATCATCTCTATCGGGAAGCTTGACGAGAATGGATGTAAGGTGGATATCGAGAACGGAGTGATGACGATCTTCGACAACCTCCGGAACGTGCTAACTCGTGTTAGTCGCACACGAAATAGGCTCTATATCCTCAACCTTGATCAATCTCCACCGGAGTGTTGGCTCGCCAAGAAAGATGATGATTCGTGGTTATGGCATGCTAGATTTGGACACGTTAACTTCTACGCCTTGAAGAAGATGTCAAAGATGGAGATTGTATCCGGGATGCCAGTTATCGACCATGTTGATCGAGTATGCAACGGGTGCTTGGTTGGAAAACAGCACCGCAGGCCATTCCCTGCTCAGTCTACCTATTATGCAAGTGATGCACTCGAGCTGCTCCATAGTGATCTATGTGGCCCTATCACCCCGGCAACTCACGCTGGAAAGAAGTATTTCTTCCTTGTGGTAGACGACTACTCGAGATATATGTGAGTCGTTCTCCTACGGTCTAAAGATGAGGCGTTTGAAGCATTCAAGAAGCTGAAGGCTGCAACAGAGATGGAACACAAGCTGAAGGTTCGCGCTCTATGGACAGATCGCGGCGGAGAGTTTACGTCGAGTGAGTTCAACGACTACTGCGAGAAGATTGGCATAAAGAGGTTCCTCACGGCACCTTACACGCCGCAGCAGAATGGGGTCATTGAAAGGCGCAATCGAACCGTCGTTGACATGGCAAGGAGTTTACTCAAGAGCAAGAACCTGCCAGGGACTTTTTGGGGAGAAGCTGTCTCGACGGCGGTCTATCTTCTCAACCGGGCTCCAACGAAGGCGGTGATCGATAAGACTCCGTATGAAGCAATTTACGGACGTAAGCCGAATGTGTCTCATCTACGGACATTCGGGTGCGTGGCACATGTGAAGACGGCGGAGCTGCACCTCTCAAAGCTTGTCGATCGTAGCACCAAGATGGTGTTCATCGGATACGAGAGAAGTTCCCGCACCAAGGCTACCGCTTCTATGATCCACAAACCAAGCGTCTACGGATTTCACGCGACGTCGTGTTTGAAGAAAACCAAGCGTGGAATTGGAGCACCGCAGCCGACGATGCTCCAAACAGTAACATATTTGCAGTTGAATTTCCAACTGATGATGATGCAGGGGAGGATGTCCAGGTGGTTGGCAAGACGCCAAACAAAGGTGACCGCAATGATAGTGATCATCATGGTGCCGACACCGACGACAACGCGCATAGGTCGCAAGGAGATAGCGACAACGCCGCGCACCACACAGGCGGAGATCTCGACGACAACATCGACAACAAGGCGCATAGTGATGACGACAATCAAGATGATGGTCACGGTCACGACGACTACGCCGACGACACGGATGTCGATGACACACCAGGGTCTCACCCGTCTTCCTCAAGTGCATCAACACCGACACAATTTGTGTCGCCTCCTTCGCAAGCCACAACGGACTCCTCACGGCCTCGTCGCTACAAGACCCTCAAGAAAGTCTACAAGTACACAGAGCCAGTTACGCTCGAATACTCCGGACTATGTATTTTCGGAGTTGAGGAGCCGGCGAACTTCGTAGATGCGAGCAAAAGTCCTAGCTGGACGCACGCCATGGATGAGGAGATGAAGGCGATTGAGAGCAATGGCACGTGGACTTTGGTAACCCGACCTCCAAACCAAAAGACGATAGGTTTGAAGTGGGTTTACAAGTTAAAGAAGGACACGGAGGGTGCCATTGTGAAGTACAAGGCAAGACTCGTTGCAAAGGGCTACGTACAATGTCAAGGAGTAGACTATGATGAGGTGTTTGCACCAGTTGCTCGAATCGAGACGGTGAGAGTGCTCCTAGCTTTGGCAGCACAAGAGGATTGGAAGGTTCATCATATGGATGTTAAATACGCTTTCCTCAACGGTGATCTCACAGAATAAGTGTATGTGGAACAACCCCTCGGCTACGAGAAGAAAGGCGAAGAAGGGAAAGTTTACAAGCTCAAGAAGGCACTTTATGGGTTGAAGCAAGCGCCAAGAGCTTGGAACTCAAAGTTAGACCGGAGTTTGGTCTCGCTCGGGTTCAAGAGATGTCTCCTCGAGCACGCAGTCTATACAAAGAACTCCAAAGGCTCAAACCTGCTAGTTGGAGTTTATGTCGACGATCTGATTATCACCGGAGATAGCGTACAAGAAATTGAACGTTTCAAGGCGCAAATGAAGAACAAGTTTAGCATGAGTGATCTGGGATTACTCATCTATTACTTGGGCATCGAAGTGAAGCAAAGCTCCGGAGAGATTTCCCTATGTCAATCGGCTTACGCGGTCAAGTTATTGAACAAGTGTGGCATGTCAGATTGCTACGCGACACAAGTTTCAATGGACCAACGTCACAAGTTGAGCAAGCGTAGCTCAAATCCGCCGGTGGACACCACAATGTATCGAAGCGTTGTGGGCAGCCTAAGATATTTGGTGCATACCCGACCTGACTTGGCTTATTCAGTCGGGATCTTGAGTCGTTTCATGGAGAATCCGACAACCGAGCACATGAGCACGGTCAATCAAATCTTGCGCTATGTGAAAGGCACCATTAATCTTAGTTGCACGTACAGAAAGGGAAAGGAAGGATTGATCATTCGTGGATATTCAGATAGTGACATGGCAGGTGATGTTGATGACCGAAAGAGCACAACGGGCATGGTTTTCTACCTTGGCCCGAATCCGATTAGCTGGAATTCTCAGAAGCAAAAGGTGGTGGCACTGTCTTCATGCGAGGCAGAATACATAGCGGCAAGCACGGCGGCTTGTCAAGCAGTGTGGCTGAGAAGACTCCTAGCTATTCTTGCAAAGCGGAAGGTGCAGAAGGTGTCAGTGAAGATCGATAACCAAGCTGCAATCTCGTTGTGCAAAAATCCGGTTCATCACGAAAGGAGCAAGCACATAGATACCCGGTTCCACCATATCCGGGAGTGCATTGAAGAAGGGTTGATTGAGGTTCAACATGTGAACACGAAAGACCAACTTGCCGATATTTTCACCAAGTCCCTCGGTCGACAGAAGTTCATCGAGATGAGAAGGAAAGTCGGAGTGCAAGAAGTGAAGTCAAACAACAAGATTAAGGAGGTGAATGTAGATGTTAATCATGTTGCTCATGTAGGATTAGGAAAGAAAGCCAAACCGAGTCCTAGTAGTATTAGGATTCCTAGTCCTAGTCTATTTCCATAGTCCCTTGTGAACGTGTATAAAAGACACCCTAGGGGTGTTGATTGTAACACCAGAAAAACGAAAAACAATACAAAGCAAAGGCTCGACACGAGCCTTTAGCCATCAAATCCATCGATCAGTTTTATTCGTGTCGCTAGTTACGCAAGTTCCGTCAAGTAGCCGGCCGAAGCAAAAATCACGTAGACACGCCTGTACAGCTGCATACGCACGTTCAAAAACCAACAGAGGCCAAGAACAAACAGGCCCCTAGATTTTATATGCCCGCTCTAATGGAATTGCATTAGGGCTCAGGAGAGGGTGGTACTTATCCACCGCTTTGCTTTGGCTTGCTTGGCCCCCTCCCTCTCATTCCTTTTGCTCAGTTCACGGGTCCCTCCCGTCTTCCTCGTAGTTCACTTCTCTTTTACTTCTACTACTAGCTCCACCTCCATGTCGTCGCTCGGACAAGGATAGTGCAGTGACGCAGTAGTAGTGGGGCTCAGCTCAGAGTGAAAGCGAAGCAAGAAGCGTTTTCGTCTGTGTTTGTTTGTTGATGAGAGCAATGGCCGGCGGCGGCACCAACTGCTTAGGCTTCTCCCTCTCCCCACACATTGACATGGCCATGGAGGTGCCCTCCTCCTCTGGACCCGACCACGCTCAGCCTGCTAGCGCTAGTGCTATGTCCACCAACGCCGCGACCTGCAACTTCCTCTTCTCCCCTCCCGCGCAAATGGCCGCTCCACCTCCTGGCTACTACTACATCGGCGGCGCCTATGGGGATGGCACCAGCACCGCCGGCGTCTACTACTCCCACCACCCCGTCATGCCCGTCACGTCCGATGGATCCCTGTGCATCATGGAAGGTGTGCTCACTGTTGCACTTCTCTCTCTCTCTCTCTTGGTTCCCGTTGCTGCAAACGCTGGCATTAATCTTTCGTGCTGCCATCACGTAGGCATGATGCCGTCGTCCTCGCCGAAGCTCGAGGACTTCTTGGGCGGCGGCAATGACGGTGGACACGACACAGTCACCTACTACAGCCACCACCACCAGCAGCAGGGCCAGCAAGACCAGGAGGGAAGCAGAGTCTACCAGCACCATCAGCACTATCAGCAGCAGCAGCAGGAGCTAGCGCCCTACAACTTCCAGCACTTGACGGAAGCAGAGGCGATCTACCAAGAGGCCACGGCGCCGATGGACGATGCAATGGCCGCTGCCAAGAACCTGCTGGTGACAAGCTACGGGTCATGCTACAGCAACGCGGGGATGCAGCCGCTGAGCCTGTCCATGAGCCCCAGTTCCCAGTCCAGCAGCTGCGTCAGCGCAGCTCCTCAGCAGCATCAGATGGCTGCGGTTGCTTCTGCTGCTGCCTCTATGGCAGCTTCCCAGGGAGGCAGTAATGGTGGCGGGGAGCAGTGTGTGGGGAAGAAGAGGGGCACTGGGAAGGGAGGCCAGAAGCAGCCCGTTCACCGCAAGTCCATTGACACGTTTGGGCAGAGGACCTCCCAGTATAGGGGCGTCACCAGGTAAGTTGCTTATACTACAGATACTTAGCTTTTGGATTCACCTATGATCTCAACTTGCTCAATAGTAATACGTACCATCTTTTGTAAGTTCTATTTGATCATTTTACATTGCTGATCTTGTGCAAATAAACTAATGTTTCTAAAATAAATAAATTCTGCTTCATTTAGAACATGTAATGGCAGTACTAGCTACTCCAGTATACTCCCCCCTGTTTGAGCCTTATGTTTTGCCCTGTGATTTTGTCCTAGGTAGCAGCATTGATGTCTGCAGTCTTCCTCTGATGCACATCTGCAGTTCTTGTTATTTAGTAGGGCACCCACCCATATTTCGTTCCAAAACAAATTAATGCCATTGACATGGCCCTCGTTAAGATTTATTCACCCACAACATGCTTTTGTTTCGTTCCATTCCTCAAGATTCAGCCCAATGCACCTGTTGCTTCTGATGATGCATCTTCGGTTCTTTGAATTGATGAGACACCACCCACCTACTCTTTTGTTTTTGACCAAACCACCTGAGTCATCTCGCCTCCATTTTTATATTGTTTATATCGAATGACCAAGGTTTGTGTGTTTGATCCACTGGAGCAGGCACAGGTGGACTGGGAGATATGAAGCCCACCTCTGGGACAACAGTTGCAAGAAGGATGGGCAGACGAGGAAAGGGAGGCAAGGTTGATTACTACTAGCTCAACTTCTAGCACAAATTGTATCAAAAAAATCTTACTCATCACCTTATAACTGCACCTGACATTCTCATCTTGTGTATGCCAACATCTCTGGCTCGAATGGTGTCTTCTTGCAGTTTATCTAGGTAAAGTTGGCTTCATCTATGGGAGTACTTTGCTGCAGCACTTGTACCAAGCCGTGTCCTAGTTCCTGACATTTTCTTAATGTGGGCTAGGTGGTTATGACAATGAAGACAAGGCTGCCAGGGCTTATGATCTGGCTGCTCTGAAATATTGGGGGCCGTCGACGAACACCAATTTCCCGGTATGGATGACAACATGGCTTGGTTCATGGCAACTAAAACATCGATATAGTTCTCTATAATGTGAATTGATGTGTTGCGTTTCACAGCTAGAAACTTATCGAGAGGAGGTCGAGGAGATGAAAAGCATGACAAGGCAGGAATTCATTGCACACTTGAGAAGGTAAAAAAGCAGGAGTCGTTTTTCTCCTACTCTAGATCATTTCTTGATTGGTAGATCATTAATACGTTTGTGATGCCTAAAGGAGAAGCAGCGGGTTTTCTCGTGGTGCTTCGATATATCGAGGAGTGACGAGGTAAGATGCCTCATATTTCCCTCAATTAAGAAAATATTGTACGGGGGAAAAGGTCTGAATACTTTGAGCGGAAAACAATCTCAACACGCCGATGTTGCATTTCAGGCATCATCAGCATGGAAAATGGCAAGCTAGGATTGGCAGGGTTGCTGGGAACAAAGACTTGTATCTCGGCACTTTCAGTAAGAACGACATATCCGCTTGGTTTTATATACTAGTATAACCAAAAGAGTTTTCACAAAGTTATGTGCCATAAGTGAAAGAAGCTTTTAGTGCTAATCTTAAGTAGTACTCCGTCTGATCCAAAATAAGCGTCAGTTTTGAACTGGGTTTAGTTCAAAATGGCGACACTTTTTATGGATCGGAGGGGTGGTAGTAGTAACTACCATTCCTTTAGCGGGTACTATTACCGATGCTATGCTAATTGTCGCGGCAAAGTAGATTTGCCAACCAATAGAAGCTTTGGGATCTACTCAGTTTTACTGTTAACTAACTTTAGTTCGTGGAGTACATCTGCAACTGTAATGCATCATCCTTCCCTGATCATTCTTTGCTTTTCCAGATGTTTTATGCTTTTCATAAGGCTGTGACCTCTGTACAAAGTTATCGGTTGACTGTCTTGAATACTCCCTTGGACTGAAAAATCAATCACACTAGCACGACGCAAAAAGTAATCAGATCGGAAATCGTACTTTTACAATAGGAATCTACCTTGGCTTCCGAATGTATAATCAAGAATGTCATCAACGGCAGCATCTTTTAAAGTAACGTACTTATTATCTTACCATTACGTACGCATGTTTGAAGACCTCTAACATGTACTGAATCTATGTACAGCCACTCAGGAAGAAGCAGCTGAGGCCTATGACGTAGCCGCGATCAAGTTCCGTGGCCTGAACGCCGTAACCAACTTCGACATAACGAGGTACGACGTGGACAAGATCATGGAGAGCAGCTCTCTGCTGCCCGGGGAGGAAGCGCGCAAGGTCAAGCCGATCGAGGCGGCCAACCACGTGCCTGCCAATGCCATGCACAACGGCGGCGCGGAGCTCAGCCATGCCGAAGAAGGAAGCTCCGGCGTCTGGAAGATGGTGCTCCACGGGACACCACAACAAGCAGCGCCGTGCACCACCGAGGTGGCCGACATTCAGAAGGGGTTCATGGACGGCGACTCTCGCTCGTCCCTGCATGGCGTCGCCGGGCTCGACGCCGAGTCTGCGGCACATGAGATCGACGCTTCAGGCAAGATCAACTACTCCAACTCGTCTTCCCTGGTGACCAGCCTCAGCAACTCGAGGGAGGGGAGCCCGGAGAGGTTCAGCCTGCCCTCGCTGTACGCCAAGCATCCCAACGCCGTTAGCCTCGCTACCATGAGCCCGTGGATGGCGATGCCGGCGCCGACCGCCACCCACGCGTTGAGGGGGCCGAATTCCTCCATCCCAACCATGCCTGTGTTTGCTGCCTGGACGGACGCATAGCCGCGCTGCTGGCTGCTCAAATCTTGCTGTCGCTGGCCTTGTTGTCGTAAACTGTGGAGCTGGGTTAGTACCGTCGGTTGCTCATGTCACTTGAGTTAAACTGGGAAGGCAAGGATGGTTAATTGGTTATCACGAAGGTGGTGTATTGGTAGTGGTACGTAGGAGAAGCAGGCATTAGTCTCTAGCTCACCCACTTGTAGTTGTAGCAGTACCTAGCTAGTTATCTTACTTACTTTCCTTTGAGAGCCTCATTTTATGTAATCTCCTGGGAATGTATCATCATGCATGCATGCATGTATGGCTTTAAACAATACTATTCCCTCCGTTCCTAAATCTAAATATAAGTAGTTTTAATTTTTTTTATACCAGCCACATATAAAGCAAAATAAATGAATTTATATTTTAAAATATATCTATACTTACATTATTACGTTGTCTCTAACGAAATCTCTAAAAGAATTAGATTTAGAAACCAAGGGAGTAGATGGAAGGAGTCTGTTCCAAGAAAGGCGAAATGGTTTGTGGGATGAGCTGATGCGTCTTTATCGGTACGACTTGTTTGCAGGTCAAGTAGTGGACATGTTTTGGTAATCTAATAAACAGTGGGGTCGTCAGTTTAGCTGCATGCAATTCACTGCCGATGCTGGTCTTTTGACCAGTGCCTGAGGTCGCTTGTCTCACGTCCTTTTGCTTTCTCTGCATGGCGCGGCACTTGCTCATATGATGGCGATGAGTATCATAAACATTCCCCTCTCCCTTCCCGTATGAAGGGAGGGAGGCTCCTACGTTCGGGTGCCAATCATTCCAAAGCGGGCGAGAGATTCGCAGGGCATGTTTCCATGTCCCAACCTGCGGGTTCATGATGACATGTAGGATCCAAAGTGGAGGATGTGCTGGTGTAGATGTGGCCGCCTGGCCATGGTTATATTTGTGACGTCTCGTTGGAAAAAGCACGCATGCATGCATGCATGCATGTGTGTTGTGGCGGTGTCAAAGCGATAATGAAGGACGGAGAATGGGGCCTCAACGGTGGAGGAGGAGGAGGAGGTGTACGTACGGGTAACAGGGAGAAGTAGGCCGCCCTTTTGAATGCTAGCTAGGGATACATAGGAGTAGCGGTCACGCGCACTCACGTCGTCCTCCTCCTGGAATCTCGAATGCTCGCTGCGGCATGCTTTGCTTTTCTGCTCGTAGCATAGTACCTAGTACATTGTCGCTGTCGCGTCCAGTGTTTCCCGGCACAGGGAACCGGAAGCGACGCCGGCCTTTGACTCCCCTACATTGGCGGCTACTAACCGGAACGGAAGGGCCATGTCCGCACAGTGCACGCCCCGGTCCGTCTCCTAGTCGCTCGCTTGGCATTGGCCTTGGCCGTTGCCTCTCCACGCGAGACAGCGTTGCCCGGTCCATCCCATGTGCCCCTCCGAGCTAACCGGGGCCAGCCCAGACCCCACGCTCACTTTAAAGCCGTCGGGCGCAGGCAGCAGTGTGCAGCAGCACACAGTGGTGGCGCGTGGTGGCCGCGGCCTGGGCCTCGGCTCGTGCTCTCGTACGCTTCGGCGGGTGGGTCCGTCCGGCGGTGGCGCGGTGGCCGTGGGTGGCGTTTTGGCTTGGCGTTGCCGTGCTGTGCGCTTGTGACGACAAGCAGCTCAGGCGGGCGGTGCGGCAGGGAGCCTGCTCGCGGTTAGCAGACAGGCCGTGTCGCCACGCGCCTTGCCGGCGGTATTTTCGCTGCGCCGGACCCGCCCCCGGCCCGCCCGACGATGGATTGCTGCATGCATCCATCCATCCTCGCGTGTTTCGGTTTTGAAAAACACGGGGCTTCTCCCGCTCTCCACCTAGATCTTCCTCAATCGGGGACTCCTGCAGAGGCCGGAGTTTACCCGGCTACAGTCTACGGCGTCGAGTTAATTGCGCCGTGGTCCAGGTCGATGATGATTCGTCGGCTGCCTTCATCTGCTTGAGCTTGTATATACAGGTGCTGCCGCCTAAAGGCTGTAGGGATGTTTGGTTACGGCATCTCCAAACGTTGACCCGCAAACCGGGAATCATATTCGTTCGCAACAAGGAGAATCCACTCCCCCAGACAGGGGTGCGGGACGTGGCCATCGAAACATAATTGCATATGTCCGGCTGCATTTCAAACGAGATTTAACAAAATCAATCAAATTTGATGCAAACTCAAACAAGCCGACCGATGTTCATTTAAAGCAGGATAAGTTTTACATAAAACCTCACGATATTTCTGTCACATCCCTAGCTACCATTTGATGATTAGCAAGAATGTGTTCATGTTTTATTCTTGCATAATAAATGAAAATAGAAATCAAAGATAAACCCTAGCACTTTCATATTCAACCCAATTCAAAACTTGTGATAAATCAATGAAACCAAAATGGCCTGCATAAAAGTCCATTATTTTTGATAAATATTGAAAACAATAATTCAGGGGTGGAACTTATTTCTAAAATACATTTGGCATTTTATTTAAACCACAAAAGCCACTCAAATCAACCAAATATGTGATTTCAAATATTTTAGAATTTCATAAAATGTTGAATCATTTATTTGGGCTTGGAAATAATTGAAATAGCACCCCAACATTATTTTCACTATTTTAAAAATAGTTTGGAGCCAAAAATAAAATCAAATAAATGTCAGAAATGATTTAACAGAAATCAAAAAAGAAAAAAAGGGAAAAGACTTACCTCGCTCTCACCTTGGCCCAACCCAGCTCCCCTATGTCGTCTTCCCCTCGCCAGTCGGTACGAGGAGGTGGCCGCCGCTTCCTCCGGCGCGGCCACCACGTGAGTGCCTGCCTGGCCTCTCCGTCGCGCTGGCCGTGAAGGGATAAGCCTCCCGAGTCCATCCCAATCCTTTCCCTCTCCCCATTCGCTCTCCTGCCTCCCCTCCTCTCGGCCGCCATTAGAGCCGAGCTCGAGCTCGAGCTAGCCGCCGCCTCCGGCCACCGCAAGCTTCCCAGAGCACGCCATCCTCTCCGCCTCGACGAGCACGTCATCCACGCCAAAGGAGACGAGCCCCCGAGCCGTGCACCACCCTCATCACCGTCGTCTTCCACCTTCGGCCGCCGGCAAGTCGTCATCGATTCACCGGATCGAGCGCCTCCCCGAGCAGCCTGAGCCTCTCATCTACATCGCCGTGAGCTCCGCAGTGTTTCCCCCATCTACCCCTCTCTCTCCTGCTCTCTAGCCCCGTGGCCGTCGAACCCGATCTCCGGCGGCTGCCATGGCTCGTCGCCGGTGCTCTCCGGCCACCCCTAGCTCCTATCGCTGCCCCTGCTAGATGAGGCCGAGCCTGGGCTTCCTCCCAGTGCTCTCGGCACTCAAATTCGAGCATCACAACACGTTTTAGAGCAACTCCGGCGAGGATCCGCCGCGGGTTTGGTTGCCGCCGGCAAGGCTCCGGTGGGGGCCGACGTGGATAGCTCATTAGAGCCTAATCCACCCCTAGAGCCACTCACAGTTGGCCCCAGAGTGGGTCAAACCCCACATAGCATCTGGTCAGCACGGGATTAGCCCCTGAGCCAGTGACCAGTGGGCCGTGCTGGTCAGGTTCTACCTGACCAGCCCCTATTGACCCAGTGACGTCAGCCTGGCGCAATAATTCTATTTCTGTGATTTAAATAATTCTAGAATAAGTGCAAAACTTTGGAAATTCATAGAAAATTAAATATAACTCCAAATTTGACAAATAATATATGTAAATTGATCGGAAAAATTCAATAAACACAATGGTGCTACTTTCATGCATGACAAACAAAGTTATGAAACAACATCAGGTCAAATAACTTAAAGGATTTTAATAAATTTTCCATTTTAAATAGTATTTGAATTTGAATTCAAATCAGATTCATACTAAGGTTCTGATAGCCACACTAGCTCATGCTAAATTTCATTTCATGCCATGATCATGCATCATATTGTTGCATACTAATGATATTGATTCTCGTTATTATTTCGGTAGGCTCTGCCCTTCCGGATACGTCCGAATATCCGACTGACGGTTTTAACCCTTCTGCTGGGCAACAAGGCAAGCACCCTTTTGATCATCCCGATATAACCCCATGTTTCGACTCCTGCCCCCACTTATTGCATTAGGACAAAATATTTCGAATGCTTTACTTTGGTAATTGAACCTATTCCTTTGCATGACCTGTCATTGTCACAGTAAATAGCCAAACCTTGCAACCTAGCATACCTGGTAGTTGCTTGAGCCATGATGTGTCTTATCCTACTATGCTTGCTATGCCTAGAGTTGTGTCGGGTCTGTTTCATCTGGGTGATGAACAGGAATGGATGAATGTGTTCTAGTGACAAAGAATAAGTGTGGAACCTGATTTGGTATGTAGGAGTACATGGCGGGTTGTTTCATTGGAACCGTCCTTAGGAATTGAGTTCCGTGTATGTATTGCAAGACTAGTTACTACCACATGCTCTGCCCTGAAATATGACCCCGCTCGACTTATTAATCGCCCAGTACTCGGTCCAGGAGTTGCAAGTAGTTTCTGGTGTTTATAGTCATGCTCGAGGCCGTGCATAGTGCTGACCTTAGAGGTGGGCTATGATACGGTAGGCAGTGGCACGGTGTACCAAGTGGCACCCGGATGGTGGGCTTGGGAACCCTGCGCACATCGTTTGGGGTCGTGGCGGAAACCTCGGCCGGACTTTCGTGCGGGTTCACTCTCAAATAGGCGATAAACCTAGACTAGGTATTAGCATGGTTAACGATCATGGCCGACTCCCTCGCCGGGCTTCCGCTTGAAGGTTGCCTAGGTGCATGACGTGCACATGGCGATAAGTAGCGAGAGCGTGTGTGAAGAAGTACACCCCTGCAGGGTTATGATCTATTCGAATAGCCACGTCCGCGGATATGGACTACTTGGAGGCATATGTTGTTCATAGATAACTTTAATGGCTACTTATAAAAGTATCAAGATAAGCGTGAGTATCATGTATGACATTTCCGTAGGGAGACGGAAAGGAATCCATGATAGTGTATTGTTGTGGTGGTAGTGGACTCGTGTACGACTTATCAAAGTTGTTTAAAACCATTCAAAATTGTAGTTTAGTCTAGTCAAGAGTCAAAGCTGGCTTGCTGCATGAAACCCCACAACCCCCTTTATTGATACATGTGCATGAGTAGATAGATCTGTTCTAAAGTCTTGTTGAGTACTTTTGTACTCATGTTTTCTTAATAAATGTTACAGAGGATACCCACGAGCCAACAGGTGGGTTCTATCTAGACCTCGATGATGACGAGTAGCTGGTGTCCCAGCTACGACTTGACCCCTTTCAGAAGGGATCTGTAGATAGTCAAGCTTTATGCCTTTTCCTTTCAACTGTCTATACTCAGACAGCTTTAATGCTTCCGCTTGGTTTGTATGACTCTGCTTGTATGACTTGAGTGTCGGGTCATGTGACCCCTACCTGTATGAACATATTATGCAAGACTCTTCCGAGTCTTCTAAATAAATGTTGTGATGTTGTATGGTTATGTTGTGATGCCATTGTTGTTTCTATGCATATCGAGTATGTCATGCGTACGTGTGATGCACTGTGATATGTATGGGATTCGACACCTAGTTGTATGCCCTTAGTACCTCTCTATACAGAGAAATGCCCCTTTGTGCTTCCAACGAGCCTTGGTAGTTCGCTACTGCTCCGGACACATTGGTTGACCGGCATGTATCCTTCTTAGCTGTTGTGTCTGTCCCTACGGGGAAATGTCACGCGGTGTAATGGAGTCCTTGTAGCTTGCTACGACTCGTCTACACTCGCTGATGACCGACACCTGCTTTGTTGGGTTATGTATGCCTGTCTCTGTACACTTGAGCCACTTGAGTTTATGACTAGTTATGTCGACCCGGGTTCTTTGACATTGGAATGCTAGCGACACAAATGCATACATGAGTCAAAAGGCGCAAACGGTCCCGGCTAAGGTAAAGTGGCAGCCATGGGGTTAACCGTGCGTGAGACCGCAAAGAGATGCGATATGTTACAGGCTGGATTCTTATGGCTTAGGATCGGGGACCCGACAATTTCGTCCACCGAACTAAAACCCTTAAAAAGACTAATTGTATACTACCAAACATGCCGACCTGGCCGGCGGCTCCTCCATTATTGTTCTCATCGCTGTTGTTGGAGTCATCGGCGTCGGGCTTCGGGCGGCGGAACGGCGCGGCAGGGCTTCCCGAAAGCCGCCTAATGCTCGTAGATTATCCTCTCTTCTTGCTCCGGCGTCGTGCGGCTGCGGCCACCAATGACGTGGGCAGGTGAGGCCTGTGGGCCTTGGAGGAGGCGGTGATGGCAGCGGTCTCGCGGAGAGACCACTCCTGGCTGTACTTAGCCATCTCCTCATCGAGGCAATAGAGACTATGCTTATTGGTCTCCTCTGTTGTCTTGAGCGGTCTAGGGACCAGATAGTGGCCAACTTCGGGTGTGACATGATGTGTGACGGTGGGACGACGGAGTCCACAAACTTCGAACGACGTGTCGCGTTGGGCCTGTCCTACCGGCGTCGCTCCCTCTCGGCGTTCTCCTCTGCTGTTAGGGCTCTGTGGAAGGACGAGTTGCTACCGTCGCGGAGGTAGGGGTGAATACGACTGCGTGCCTTTGCCGTGAACGCATGGGACAGGCCACCATGAGCTTTGTGGTATGGCTGCAAGGGGCGCTCCTCCTTCACATGGCGGAATGCCGGAGAGAACCGCTACACCTTGACACGTAGGGCCGACGGTGAGTGTTGTTCCTCTTTCATGCGTCGGATTCGTGGGGAGAGCCAGTCCTGCTTGACGGGGCGTCTTATTTGGAGGTCACAGTTACAGCTGGGAGAACGAGGAGGGGATGTGGGCTTCAGCTTGGCGTGGAGGAGCGTCTCAAGTGGCACCGTTGGCCTATTGACGTGGAGGAGTAAGCAACAGAGCATGACCTCCATCTGCTTCTCCTACTCCTCGATAATAACGATGTACATTGCATGCTGCATCACCGGCTCCTGCTCCTCATCGCTAGAGGAGATGAAGATCTCCTCCACGAGGAGCCGATCGCCGATGAGGACGATGAACCCGGAGTGCCGAGGCCCATGACTTTCCCAACGTCGGAGTTGTTGAGGAAGAGAGGAGGTGAGGACGTAGGTGCATAGCGATGTGGTGAGTGCGGTGTGGACAACACCGGAGCATGGCTTATATAACCTGAACCAAGCCATGTGAACGAATAGTCAGCCACTTCAATGGGGCGCAATGGCTGGAGGGGTTCCTGAGGAAGTTGCATTCGAATTGGAGCCGCGGTGATACGTCTCCAACGTATCTATAATTTTTTATGGTTCCATGCTATTATCTTGTCAACTTTGGATGTTTTGTATGCATGATTATGCTATTTTATATCTTTTTTGGGACTAACCTATTAACTCAGTGCCAAGTGCCACTTCCTGTTTTTTCTGTGTTTTTGACCCTTTTCACAGAAGAATATTAAACGGAGTCCAAACGGAATAAAACCTTCGGAAAGATTATTTCCGTAACAGAATATACGCAGGGAACTTGAGAACCAAGGCAAAGGACCCCGGGGGACGCCACAAGCCCCCTAGCCGCAGCCTGGGGGGGCGCGCCTACCAGGCTTGTGGGCCCCCCGTGGCTCCTTTGCCCTACCTCTTCCGCCTATAAATTCCCTAAAATCCAAAACTTACAGAGAGAGCCACGAAAATACTTTTCCGTCGTCGCAAGCTTCTGTCTCCGCAAGATCCCATCCGGGGCACGTTCTGGTGCCCTGCCGGAGGGGGATTCAGACACGGAGGGCTTCTTCATCAACACCATTGCCTCTCCGATGATGCGTGAGTAGTTCACCATAGACCTTCGGGTCCATAGCTAGTAGCTAGATGGCTTCTTCTCTCTCCTGGATCTTCAATACAAAGTTCTCCATGATCTTCATGGAGATCTATCCGATGTAACCTTCTTTTGTGGTGTGTTTGTCGAGATCCGATGAATTGTGGATTTATGATCAGATTATCTATGAATGTTATTTGAGTCTCCTCTGATCTCTTATATGCATGATTTCGTATCCTTGTAATTCTCTTCGAGTTGTGGGTTTCGTTTGGCCAACTCGATCTATAATTCTTGCAATGGGAGCAGTGCTTGGTTTTGGGTTCATACCGTGCGGTGTCCTCACCGAGTGACAGAAGGGGTAGCGAGGCACGTATCGTGTTGTTGCCATCAAGGGTAAAAAGATGGGGTTTATATCTATTGCATGAATTTATCCCTCTACATCATGTCATCTTGCTTAAGGCGTTACTCTGTTCGTTATGAACTCAATACACTAGATGCATGATGGATAGCGGTCGATGTGTGGAGTAATAGTAGTAGATGCACACAGTATCGGTCTACTTTCTCGTACGTGATGCCTATATTTATGATCATTGCCTTAGATATCGTCATGACTTTGCGCGGTTCTATCAATTGCTCGACAGTAATTCGTTCACCCACCGTAATACTTGCTATCATGAGAGAAGCCTCTAGTGAACACTATGGCCCCCGGGTGTACTTCACATCATATTTTCAGCTCTACACTTTTACTTTGTTGTACTTTCCACCTTCAGATCTCACCTTGCAATTAATCGTGAAGGGATTGACAACCCCTTTATAGCGTTGGGTGCAAGTTTGTTTGTTTTTGCGCAGGTACTTTGGTGACTTGTCTTGATACTCCTACTGGATTGATACCTTGGTTCTCAAACTGAGGGAAATACTTACTGCTACTGTGCTGCATCACCCTTTCCTCTTCAAGGGAAAAATGAAAGCAAGCTCAAGAGGTAGCAAGAAGAATTTCTGGCGTCGTTGCCGGGGAGTATCAAGTCAAGAATAGTCTCCCTTCAACGTGTCAATTTCTGGCACCGGGTATTATTCTAAGTGAAGCTTATCCAAGTAACTATCGTAAACTCATCTCTTGCATTTACTTTTTGCCTTTTTCCTCTCGTTTTCCTCTCCCCACTTCTGAAAAAACAAAAATTTACAAAAATATTTGGCTTTTTCGTTCGCCCTTTTCTTTCGCTTGCTTTCTGTTCGCTTGTGTGCTTGTCTGCTTGCTGAAGTCACCATGACTGAAAACACCAAATTGTGTGACTTCTCGAATACTAATAATAATGATTTTATTAGTACTCCGATTGCTCCTGCCACTAGTGTGGAATCATATGAAATCAATGCTGCTTTGCTGAATCTTGTTATGAAAGAGCAATTTTCCGGCCTTCCTAGTGAAGATGCCGCATCCCATCTTAATACCTTCATTGAATTATGCGATATGCAAAAGAATAAATATGTGGATAATTATGTAATTAAATTGAATCTATTTCCGTTCTCATTACGAGATCGAGCAAAAACTTGGTTTTCATCTTTACCCAAAAATAGCATTGATTCTTGGAACAAGTGTAAAGATGCTTATATATCCAAGTATTTTCCACCGGCTAAGATTATCTCTCTCCGTAATGATATCATGAATTTAAGAAACTAGATCATGAATATGTTGCACAATCTTGGGAGAGAATGAAATTGATGATTAGAAATTGTCCCGCTCATGGCTTGAGTCTTTGGATGATTATACAAATCTTCTATGGTGGTTTGAATTTTGCTTCTAGAAATATCTTGGATTCCGCCTCTGGTGGAACTTTCATGGAAATCACATTAGGAGAAGCCACAAAACTCCTAGACAATATCATGACAAACTATTCTCAATGGCTTTGTCTTCCTTGATTAAGAATAGCAAAGAGAGCTTGGATGTTAATTTTGTTGGTAGGAATAATTTTGGCAACAACAACGCTTATATAGGTAACTTTATTCGTAAGCCTTTTCCTAGTAATCCCTCTAATAACTTTGCCAATTCCTACAACAATGCTCATGGAAATTACAATAAATTACCCTATGATCTTGAGAGTAATATTAAAGAGTTTATCAACTCGCAAAAGATTTTCAATGCGTCCATAGAAGAAAAACTGCTCAAAATTGATGACTTGGCTAGGACCGTTGATAGAATGTCTCTTGATATTGATGCTTTTAAATTGATATGTGCTCCTCCCAAGATTAATATGGATGAAACTTTGAAAGCTATGCGTGTTTCCATGAATGAGAGTAAAGAAAGAACCGTCCAAATTCGTGCTAGACATGAATGGCTTAAAAAGGCGTGTTCTCGTGATGAGAATCACGAAGATCTTAAAGTGCTTGGTGTGACTCGCATTGAATCCTTGTTTTCTAATGTCAAACCTAATGATGATGGGGCTGGATATGAATCCACTTTGTTGAAAAACGCCCCAATGATTCGGAGTCTATCTACCTTGATGCTAAAAGCATTGAAAGTGGAGTAGAGGATATCAAAACTTTGAGTAGTGATGAAATTACTACTTTGGATTTCAAGGAATTCAATTATGATAGTTTCTCTTTGATTGAATGTATTTCCTTGATGCAATCCATGCTAAACTCTCCACATGCCTATAGCCGAAATAAAGCCTTTACCGATCATATCGTTGGTGCTATGATGAAATCTCTTGAAGAGAAACTTGAGTTGGAAGTATCTATTCCTAGAAAACTTCATGATGAGTGGGAACCTACTATCCAAATCAAGATTAAAAACTATGAATGCAATGCTTTGTGTGATTTGGGTGCTAGTGTTTCCGCCAGTCCAAAGTCTTTATGTGATGTTCTAGGCTTCAACGAGATTGATGAGTGCTCTCTTAATTTGCATCTTGCGGATTCTACTGTTAAGAAACTTATGGGAAGGATCAATGTTCTTATTTTTGCAAATAGGAACTACGTACCCGTGGATTTCATTGTGCTTGATATTGATTGCAATCCGACATGTCCCATCATTCTTGGTAGACCTTTCCTTAGGACTATTGGTGTTATCATCGATATGAAGGAAGGGAATATTAGATTTCAATTTCCATTAAAGAAGGGCATGGGACACTTTCGTAGAAAGAAAATAAGATTGCCTTATGAATCCATGATGAGGGCTACTTATGGTTTGAGCACCAAAGACGATGATACTTGATTCTATCGCCTTATGCCTAGCTAAGGGCGTTAAACAATAGCGCTTGTAGGGAGGCAACCCAATGAATTTATATTTTCTTTTTTTCTTTCTGTTTTGTTGTGTACACACCATCATAATTCTGTTATGATTGTGTTTTTTGTGTTTCTTTTTGTGTTTGAGCCAAGTAAAACCTTTATGACAAGTTTTGGTGATGGTTGTTTGATCGTGCTGAGAAAGACAGAAACTTTGCGCTCACCGAATTATTTTTCATTCCTATACAGAAAGAGATTTTGAGTTGATTCTTTTTTGCTGCTGGTTTATATGCCAATTTCCCTAATTGTTGTAATGTTTCAGATTTTCTGAGATAACAGAAGTATACGAAGTATACATATTGCTACAGACTGGTCTATTTTTGGTAGATTCTGTTTTTGTTGTGTTGATTGCTTATTTTGATGAAACTATGGATAGTATCGGGGGGTACTAGCTATGGAAAAGTGAGAATACAGTAATATAACACCAATATAAATAGAAATCAGGTTTGCTACAACACGTAAAGAGGTGGTGGTTTGTTTTCTTATGCTAATGATATCACGAGTTTCTGTTTAAGTTTTGTGTTGTGAAGTTTTCAAGTTTTGGGTGATGTTCTGATGGACAATGGGATAAAGAGTGGAAAGAGCTCAAGCTTGGGGATTACCAAGGCATCCCAAGCCAAATTCAAGGACACCACAAAGCCTAAGCTTGGGGATGCCCCGGGAAGGCATCCCCTCTTTCGTCTTCAATCCATCGGTAATACTTGGAGCTATATTTTTATTCACCACATGGTATGTGTTTTGCTTGGAGCGTCGTGTATTATAGGAGTCTTTTCTTTTTGTTGTGTCACAATCATCCTTGCTGCACACCTTTTAAAGAGACATGCACTCATCGTGATTTTGCTAGAATACTCATTGAGCTTCACTTATATCTTTTGAGTTAGGCAATTTAGCTCGCATGTGCTTCACTTATATCTTTTGAGCTAGATAACTTTGCTCTAGTGCTTCACTTAGATCTTGTTAGAGCACGACGGTGTCATATTTTGGAGAAATAAAAACTCTCGATCTTCACTTATATCTTTTTGAGAGTGCTCTCTCTGAGTAACTTGGTAGTTCGCGTGTGCCATGAAAGAGTCCTAAAGATGATAGGCATTCAAAGAGGATATAATAAAAACTTCCATATTCATGTGCATTGATTAGTGAAGAGAAGTTTGATTCCTCTCAATTAGTTTTGAGATATGTATTTGGTGATATTAGAGTTATGTTAGTAGGGTGTTGTGAATCTAGAAATACTTGTGTTGAAGTTAGTGATTCCCGTAGCATGCACGTATGGTGAACCGCTATGTTAGGAAGTCGGAGCATAATTGATTTATTGATTGTCATCCTTTGTGTTGCGGTCGGTATCGCGCGATGGTTAACACCTACCAACCCTTCCCCTAGGAGTATGCGTTTAGCACTTTGTTTCGATTACTAATAAAACTTCCACAATAAGTATATGAGTTCTTCATGACTAATGTGAGTCCATGGTATAGATGCACTTTGACCTTCTACCATTGCTAGCCTCTCTAGTGTCGCGCAACTTTCGCCGGTGCACAAACCCACCATTTACCTTCCTCAAAACAGCCACCATACCTACCTACTATGGCATTTTCATAGCCATTCCGAGATATATTGTCATGCAACTCCCACCGTTCCATCTCATGACTTGTGCCCTCACTTTCATATTGCCATTGCATGATCGTAAGATAGCTGGCGAGATGTTTCAACGTATACGCTAAGCTAGATCGTTGCACATCCCGGTACACTGCTGGAGGCATTTCCTATAGAGTCATCATTGCTCAAAGTGTTGAGTTGTAAGTAAATAAAAGTGTGATGATCATCACTATTAGAGCATTGTCCCATGTGAGGAATAAAAAAAATAGGCCAAAGATGCCCACCCAAAAAAATGAAAACAGGCCGAAGAGCCCAAACAAAAGAGAGAGAGAGAGAGAAAGAGAGAAGGGACAATGCTACTATCTTTTTCCACACTTGTGCTTCACGATAGCACCATGTTCTTCATGATTGAGAGTCTCTTGCTTTGACACTTCCATATACTAGTGGGAACTTTCATTATATAACTTGGCTTGTATATTCCAATGACGGGCTTCCTAAAAATTGCCCTAGGTCTTCGTGAGCAAGCAAGTTGGGTGCACACCCACTAGTTCTCCTTTTGAGCTTTCACACACTTATAGCTCTAAGTGCATCCGTTGCATGGTAATCCCTACTCATTCACATTGATATCTATTGATGGGCATCTCCATAGCCCGTTGATATGTCGGGTCAATGTGATCATCTCCTCCTTTTTTCCTCACAACCTCCACCATACTCTATTCCACCTATAGTGCTATATCCATGGCTCACGCTCATGTATTGCATGAGAGTTGAAAAAGTTTGCGAAAGTAAGAGTGCGAAAACAATTACTTGGCCAATATCGGGGTTGTGCATGATTTAAATTCGTTGTGTGGGGATGATGGACCATAGCCAGACTATATGATTTTGTAGGGATAACTTAATTTCTTTGGCCTTGTTATTTCAAAAGTTCATGATTACCTTGCTAGTTTGCTTGAAGTATTACTGTTTTCATGTCAATAGCAAACTATTGTTTTGAATCTTACGGATCTGAACATTCATGTCACAAGAACGAAGTTACAAAGGACAAACATGTTAGGTAGCATTCCACATTAAAAATTCAGTCTTTATCACTTACCTACTCGAGGACGAGCAGGAGTTAAGCTTGGGGATGCTTGATACGTCTCCAACGTATCTATAATTTTTGATATTTCCATGATATTATCTTGTCAACTTTGGATGTTTTGTATGCATGATTATGCTATTTTATATATTTTTTGGGACTAACCTATTAACTCAGTGCCAAGTGTGAGTTCCTGTTTTTTCCGTGTTTTTGACCCTTTTCCGAGAAGAATACTAAACGGAGTCCAAACGGAATAAAACCTTCGGAAAGATTTTTCCGTAACAGAAGATACGCAGGGAACTTGAGAACCAAGCCAAAGGACCCCGGGGGAGGCCACAAGCCCCCTAGCCGTGGCCTGGGGGCGCCTACCAGGCTTGTGGGCCCCCTGTGGCTCCTTTGCCCTACTTCTTCCGCCTATAAATTCCCTAAAATCCAAAACTGCCAGAGAGAGCCACGAAAATACTTTTCCGCCGCCGCAAGCTTCTGTCTCCGCAAGATCCCATCTGAGGCACGTTCTGGTTCCCTGCCGGAGAGGGGATTCGGACACGGAGGGCTTCTTCATCAACACCATCGCCTCTCTGATGATGCGTGAGTAGTTCACCACAGACCTTCAGGTCCATAGCTAGTAGCTAGATGGCTTCTTCTCTCTCTTGGATCTTCAATACAAAGTTCTCCATGATCTTCATGGAGATCTATCCGATGTAACCTTCTTTTGTGGTGTGTTTGTCGAGATCCGATGAATTGTGGATTTATGATCATATTATATATGAATGTTATTTGAGTCTCCTCTCATCTCTTATATGCATGATTTTGTATCCTTGTAACTCTCTTCGAGTTGTGGGTTTCGTTTGGCCAACTTGATCTATAATTCTTGCAATGGGAGAAGTGCTTGGTTTTGGGTTCATACCGTGCGGTGTCCTCACCCAGTGACAGAAGGGGTAGCGAGGCACGCATCGTGTTGTTGCCATCAAGGGTAAAAAAGATGGGGTTTATATCTATTGCATGAATTTATCCCTCTACATCATGTCATCTTGCTTAAGGCGTTACTCTGTTCGTTATGAACTCAATACACTAGATGCATGCTGGATAGCGGTCATGTGTGGAGTAATAGTAGTAGATGCAGACAGTACGGTCTACTTGTCTCGGACGTGATGCCTATATGTATGATCATTGCCTTAGATATCGTCATGACTTTGTGCGGTTCTATCAATTGCTCGACAGTAATTCGTTCACCCACCGCAATACTTGCTATCATGAGAGAAGCCTCTAGTGAACACTATGGCCCCCAGGTCTACTTCACATCATATTTTCAGCTCTACACCTTTACTTTGTTGCACTTTCCACCTTCAAATCTCACCTTGCAATTAATCGTGAAGGGATTGACAACCCCTTTATAGCGTTGGGTGCAAGTTTGTTTGTTTTTGCGCAGGTACTTTGGTGACTTGTCTTGATACTCCTACTGGATTGATTCCTTGGTTCTCAAACTGAGGGAAATACTTACTACTACTGTGCTGCATCACCCTTTCCTATTCAAGGGAAAAACGAACGCAAGCTCCAGAGGTAGCAAGCGGCTACCGAAAGATCGTGTTGGTCAGCGTCGGCCTCATGTCCGATAACATCACGTGGCATCAATTTGGGCTTCTGCATGCCCCTGGTCGGCATTGATGCGGAGTGGGAAGCGGCGTGTGCATCAGAAGGAAAAGCGCGGAAGAGGTGGATGTGATTGTTGGGTGGCCCAAGTTAGTTAGACGCGGGCATGGCAGCGGTCTAGACGTCCACAAAGCCCCCCTGTTTGTCTCTAGTTAGTGGGAAAAAGTGTGTGCAAGCCACTAAACATAGCGATGTAGGACCGTGTTGGATGGAAAAAATGTCACGACCGCTTGGTCCAGACGGTTGTGGACGATTAGACGGTTGGCATTTGAGATGCCCTTAGGGCATCTTCAAAGCAGAATCTTAAACCTATGTAAGTCTCCAGAGTGAGCTATTCACACGGAGTTTGCCATCCAACAATGTTGCACCGTGGTCCGCACGCCAGTCTAGATGTCTGTTTTCTCGCAACCCGGAAAGAAATGAGCGGGGTTTGTGGTAGTTCAGACATCATCCATGTAAGACTCCAACATTCCTGGCCTACTAATAATCCCCAAGTGCAACAAATCATCATAGCAATTTCCAAAGATGGAAGTGGTAAGTATCTTGTGTCGAACTCACAAGGAGCTTAAGGTAAGATCAATATTCCCTCAAGTCCAATCTGCCACTCATACGACTCTACATATACCGATCGTTTGCTTTTATCTAGAAACGAGAAACAAAACTACGTTATGGGTGCAAAGGGGATAACTTATATGAAATGAATACCAACTTCATAAGATTACTTATAAAAAGACTTCTCCCATGTCTTGAGGAACAAAATTAAATACTCACACATCATTAATATGTTCAAGATCAGAGGTGTAATAATGATTATTAAGGATGTGAACATAATATATTCCACCAAGTAAACCAACAAGTGTCAACTACGGGATGTAATGAACGCTACTAGTAACCCAAAGGTACCAATCTGAGGTTTTGAGACAAAGATTAAATACAAGAGATGAACTAGGGTTTGATATGAGATGGTGATGGTGAAGATGTTGATGAACATTGGTCCTCCCCCGAAGGAGGAAGCATTGGTGATGACGATGGTTGCGATCTCCCCATCACGGAGGGAAGTTTCTCGAGTACAATCGCTCTGCCGGAGAGCAAAAGGGCCTCTGCCCAGGTTTTCGTCTCGAGATGGCGATGCTTCATTCCGAAAGTCTCCCTTCATTTTTCTAGGTCAAAACATACCTTATAGCAGAAGAGGGGGGCACGGCACCTAGGAGGGCCCCACAAGCTAATAGGGTGCGCCCTATTAGCTTGTGGCCAGCAGATGGGCCCCCTTTGGTGTATTTTTGGCCCAATAATCCATATATATTCCATATAAATTCTTTGTGAAGTTTCAGGTCATTTGGATTCCAATGATTTTTCAACCTTTTCTTGGTTTTCAGGTCGAGAATTCCACTTTTCGGCAATTTCCTTATTTGTCATGTACCTTGTAAATTTAGAGAGAAAAGGCATAAGAATTGTATCATAATGATGAATAATCTACAAGAATAGCATAAATATCAATAATAATTCATGATGCAAAATGGACGTATCAACTCCCCCAAGCTTAGACCTTGCTTGTCCTCCAGCGAAAGCCGAACTCGATAATAATGACCACATGATTTGAGAGATAGGTGCCGATATAAACAAAATACGGACATGAAAGCATCATGAATTTTGACATAGCAACAAGCTTTTCATCATATATCTTCTCATAAACAAGTGAAAATCTATCCAAAATAATTTAAGTATGAAACATAAACTTTATTAACAATCAACAAACTATGTTCTTAGTCATTGAGACAATCATAATTCATCATATTTCAACAAAAATTCTATATAATAGTTTCATTTTAGCAAGTTCATATAGTCAACTATAATTTAGTCTTCTAAGATTGGTGACACTCATTGCATATTTTTTGAGCTAATGTTTTCATCGGACACATAGAAAGATAGGGGCTTTATTGCTTTTGCCACCCAACTCATTACCTCAAGGATAATGTCAAGAATAATGAATCATGATCATCTACAACCAACTGTGTGTGTGTGTGTATATATATATATATCACATCTATTCTGCTAATATTAGCAGAATAGTTATTTTGCTAACACTTCACAACTGCACGCTCAATGTTAGTGCAAAACATCTCTATCAAACGAACTACGCAATGTCACCAGAAAAAATAGCACACGTTTTTTCGACACTATTTTGGCTCCAGTTTTTAAACCGTTTGTCGGAATGAGGCGTAGAATATATCGTTGGATTTCTATGGACAATTACCAACTTTGTCATGTTGAAAACTTTTCGCGATTCGTTGTAGTTTGAGAGAAATTTCGAAAATGGTGGGCATATGATGGGCTACACCGAGCGTATTTTTGCAAAAAAAATTAAACCGCTCGTTGATACGTCTCCATCGTATCTACTTTTCCAAACTCTTTTGCCCTTGTTTTGGACTCTAATTTGCATGATTTCAATGGAACTAACCCGGACTGACGCTGTTTTCAGCAGAATTGCCATGGTGTTGTTTTTGCGCAGAAATAAAAGTTCTCGGAATGACCTGGAAATTTACGAGGATTTTTTGTGGAATATATAAAAAATACTGGCGCAAGAATTACCTAGAGGGACGGAGCGAGGAGCCCACAAGCCTAGGAGACGCGGGCCCCCCTGGTCGCGCCTAGCAGGCTTGTGAGGCCCTCGTGGCTCCGCCGCCTCCAACTCGAGCTCTATTTAGTCTCTCTCGCCCAGAAAAAAATTAAGAGAGAAGAGTTCATCGTGATTTTGGACACGGAGCCGCCTCCACCACATGTGCTTCCTCTAAAGGGCAGATCTGGAGTCCGTTCTGGGCTCTGGAAAGGGGAAATCGTCGTCTTCGTCATCACCAACCATCCTTCATCGCCAATTCCATGATGCTCTTCACCATTCGTGAGTAATCTCATCGTAGGCTTGCTGGACGGTGATGGGTTGGATGAGATCTATCATGTAATCGAGTTAGTTTTGATGGGGTTTGATCCCTAGTATCCACTATGTTCTGAGATTGATGTTGCTACTACTTTGCTTTGCTTAATGCTTGTCACTAGGGCCCGAGTGCCATGATTTCAGATCTGAACCTATTATGTTTTCATCATATATGTGTGTTCTTGATCCTATCTTGCAAGTTGTAGTCACCTACTATGTGTTATGACCCGGCAACCCCGGAGTGACAATACCGGAACCACTCCCGGAGATGACCATAGTATGAGGAGTTCATGTATTCACTATGTGCTAATGCTTTGTTCCGGTTCTCTATTAAAAGGAGACCTTAATATCCCTAAGTTTCCATTAGGACCCCGCTGTCATGGGAGGGATGGACAATAGATGTCATACAAGTTCTTTTCCATAAGCACGTATGACTATATACGGAATACATGCCTACATTACATTGACGAACTGGAGCTACTCACAAATCACCCCATGTTACAACTGTCACATGATGAATGTCATCCGGCATAATTATCCATCACCGATCCAATGCCTACGAGTTTTTCCTACTGGTCCTTGCTACATTACTTTGCCGCTACTGCTGTCACTGCTGCTACTGTTAACGCTACTGCTGTCACTACTGCTACTATTACCGTTGCTACTGTTGCTATCACACTATTCTGTTACTGAAACTTTGCTGCAGATACTAAGTCTTTCAGGTGTGGTTGAATTGACAACTCAACTGCTAATACTTGAGAATATTCTTTTGCTTCCCCTTGTGTCGAATCAACAAATTTGGGTTGAATACTCTACCCTCGAAAACTGTTGCGATCCCCTATGCTTGTGGGTTATCAAGACTATTTTCTGGCGCCGTTGCCGGGGAGGCATGACACTATTCTCCGAGTCACTTGGAATTTACGTGTGTTGATCACTATGAGGAATCCGAGATATCCGAAAACTAAAGTCTTGCCCTCAACTACGAGGACAGGTAAGGAACTGCCATCTAGCTCTGCACTTGATTCACCTTCAATTATGAGTAAGTTTGCGACACCACCACCTATTGGTAATCCTGATATGCCGCATGTGCTTGACGATGCTACTTCTGCTATCCATGATGCTTTGCTTGATACTGCTTTGCCACTGGGTGCATTCGTTGATGCACAAATTGCTAGAGTTGCTGCTGAATGTGATGATACTTCTGAAACTGTTGAAATTATTGAAGTAGAACCTGTTGTTTCACCTATTAGAACTAGCTCTCCTAGATATGAATTGCCTAATATACCTGAGGGTTATGTTATGGAGGGAGAGGTAGCTGAGGACTTTCTTGCTTGTAAGGATAGCTATGATCTTGAGAATTTATTGCGCAAGTGGAGAGAAAAATCTCTGAACGCTACAATGAAATACGATCCTAAGTTTGCTATTTCGCCCATCTTTGTGACCGATAAGGATTATGAATTCACTGTCGATCCTGAGTTAATCACTTTGGTCAAATCTGATCCTTTTCATGGTTATGAGTCTAAAATGGTTGTAGCACATCTTACCAAACTGCACAATATAGCCACCCTATTCACGAGTGAGGAAAAGGTCCGCCACTACTATATCCTTAAGTTGTTTCCTTCCTCACTAAAGGGTGATGCTAAGACTTGGTTCACTTCTCTTGCTCCTGGTTGTGTGCATAGTCCCAAGGATATGATCTACTACTTCTCTGAGAAATATTTTCCTACCCGTAAGAAACAAGTTGCCTTACAGGATATATATAACTTTGTCCAAGTTGAAGAAGAGAGTCTCCCACAAGCTTGGAGGAGGCTTGTTGAGCTACTTAATGCTTTGCCTGATCACCCTCTTGAGAAAAATGAAATACTTGATATCTTCTATAATGGACTAACCGATGCTTCTAGGGACCACCTATATACTTGTGTTGGTTGTGTTTTCAGGGAACAAACTTTGGAACAAGCTAAGATTCTATTGAATAATATCATGAGCAATGATAATGCTTGGACTATTCCCGAACCACCTCCGAAGCCAACTCTGAAGAAAAGAGGTATTCTATTCCTCGGTCCTGAAGATATGCAAGAAGCCAAGAAATCTATGCAAGAGAAGGTATTAAATGTGAAGATGTTAAGAATCTACCACCTATCGAAGAAATACATGGTCTTGATAACCCGACACAGGTAGTAGAGGTAAATTCTCTTTGTAGATTCAATGAGAGTGATATTCCTTTCGATAAACCTGCTAGCTTATGCTTAGATGAATTTGATAACTTTGTTGCCAAACAACAAAATTTCAATGATTATGTTAGCAGACAATTGAGGCAAAAACCTCGTATGATTGATCATATAAGTGCGTGTGTGGATAGAAATGTCAATGACCTTAAGCTTTTGAGTAAACATGCCTCTATGGTCACTACTCAAGTAGAACAAGTACTTAAGGCTCAAAATGACTTGCTCAATGAGTTGAATGATAAGTCTGTTAGAGTTGTCACTAGAGGTGGTAGAATGACCCAAGAACCTTTGTATCCTGAGGGTCATCCTAAGAGAAGTGAACAAGATTCTCAAGGAGTTAGCAGTGAGGCACCTAGTCATCCTAGTAATAGGAAGAACGAGAAAGATGATAGGAACTTGCATGCTAGCAAACATGCTGCTGTTACACCTGAGAATACAAATGATATCTCTGTTTCTGATGCCGAAACAAAATCTGGTGATGAACATGAGCCTAGTGATAATATCGATATTGGTGTTCATGTTGATGCTCAACCTAGTAATGATAAGGATGTGGAGATTGAACCTGTTGATCTTGATAACCCACAACCTAAGAATAGGAGATATGATAAGAACGACTTCATTGCTAGGAAGCATGGTAAACAAAGAGAACCATGTGTTCAGAAACCCATGCCCTTTCCTCCCAAACCATCCAAGAAAAAGGATGATGAGGATTTTGAGTGCTTTGTTGAAATGATTAGACGTGTCTTTCTGCAAATGCGTTTGACAGATGTGCTCAAAATGTCTCCTTATGCTAAGTATATGAAAGATATTGTGACCAATAAAAGGAGGATACCTGAGGTTGAGATTTCCACCATGCTCGCTAATTACACCTTCAAGGGTGGAACTCCTAAGAAACTAGGTGATCCCGGAGTGCCCACTATACCTTGCTCCATTAAGGAAACTACGTTAGAACTGCTTTATGCGATCTTGGAGCCCGTGTTAGTGTTATGCCTCTCTCTCTTTATCGTAGACTTGAATTGGATAAGATGACACCCACTAAAATGTCTTTGCAAATGGCCGACAAATCAACTGCTTTTCCTATCGGCATTTGCGAGGATGTGCCTGTTGTAGTTGCTAACGTTACTATCTTAACGGACTTTGTTATTCTGGATATTCCCGAGGATGATGCCATGGTGGTCATCCTTCGAAGACCCTTTTTAAACATTGCAGGGGCTGTTATTGATTCCAACAAAGGCAATGTCACTTTCCATGTCAATGGTAATGAGCATACGCTGCACTTTCCAAATGAACAACATTGAGTTCATTGTATCAATGCTATTGAAAAAACTTCATCAATTCTTATTGGGAGCTTTGAATGCCCTATACCTACTGTCAAGATGAAGTATGATTTGCTTGTTGGGGATATGCACATCCCCATTGAGGTAACTTAGTGATTATTCGAAAATTCTCCGGTTTCATGTGATTCGAAAAAAGTTTGTCAAGGAGATTTGATCAACCTCATTGTCGGATTTCTTTTGATGACCATGAGATGGATGAATCTAGGAGTCACAACCTTCTGTTCCGAGCTTTTATTTTCTGTTGTTTAGAAGAAAAATGATAAATTTAGCTTTAGTTTTCCCTGTTTTCTGCTTTTTGCGTCCCTTAGAAAAGTGTCCCGAAAATAAAAGTTCTTCAAATGCCCTGAAAATCAAGTATGGTTTTTTTTGGAATTTTCGAAAAATTCTGAGATAGAGAGCTAGTCAGGGGGATGCACCAGTGGGCCACAAGCCCACGAGGCGCGGGCACCCCCCTGGCCGCGCCTGCCAGGCTTGTGGGCCCCACGTGCCCCCCTCCACTTATTCCAGCTCCCATCTCCTTCTCCTACGTATAGAAAAAATCATTCCACAGCTCAAACCCATGTTCTTGCTCTTCTTGCTGCATTTTTCGATCTCCTTGTGCAAAGCCCCATTCACCAAACTGTTTTGGGGGAATTGTTCCTTGGTATGTGACTCCTCCTTTGGTCCAATTAGTTTTTGCTCTAGTGCTTTATTCGTTGCGTATTATTGCTGCCTTGGTGACCCTGTTCTTGAGCTTTGCATGTTAATTTTAGTTGGTCCCAAGTAGTTTTGATGCATGATATGGCCTCTAGGCACTTGTAGGAGTAGTTGCTATGAGTTTCGTTGAGCCTTGTTCATTTTTCTTTTGAGTCACTAAAAATTTCAGAAAAATAAGATGTTCAGGAAAAACTATCATGGTGGTTCTTCAAGCATGAGGGGTCCCAGTCTCGTGATTCGGGAGCCTGATCCTTATCAACCGAGGAACGCACAGGTACAACCATGTGAATGGCCTTCTGATGAATTCATGATTGATGCAGGTTTCAAAGACGAGTTTGATACATTTGTTCACAATGCCGAGCTCGAAGAATTCATCTCCAATAAATGTGAACAGTATACTACTCTCACTGCCTCTTTTGTTCGTAGATTTAAATTTTCAGTTGGTCATGATACATCCATACTGTTTGATCTCTATGACAAATCGTATACCATGGATTTAGAGGATTTCAATAGAATTTGCAAGATACCTGATTGGGGTAGTCTTAATGATCCTCCTAAGTCTTCGGTTAGAGATTTTTTTCTCTAGTATATCTGTTGGAGAAACTAGAGATATTACACAGGCTACCATGGGGAGCACTCATTTTCCTGCCTTGCATTACTTCTCCCTCTTCATAGGTAGATGCATTAATGGCAAGATTGAGTATTGTCACCTCTGCGCACCTAACATTAGCATTCTTAAGAGCGCAGTAACGGGTGATAGAAGTTTCAACATGGGAGCTATAATCGCGAGGAGGCTAAATAATAATGCTAACGAAGGGGACTTCTTTGGTGGGATCTATGCTACTCGCATAGCAAATTTTCTTGGAGTACCTATCCGCGAAGGAGATCCCCCGCTCCATACAGCTTTCCTTGATCGCGCTGCTATGACACGTTATCAGTTCCTTGAGAGGGATAATGAATCCCTACTATACTGGTTAATATTTAACCGACAACGTGTTTTTCGTATTACCCTTCCTGCTCCTGCCTTCTTTGACTTTCAGGTAAAACGGAGATATTACATAACCAAAGGAGAGGCGGAGGAGTATGAGAGGGAGGCGAAGGTTGCTCGCCTCCGTGAGGCAGCTATTCAGGCGGTAGCTGCTGCGTTTCCGTACAACCCCCATTATGATTTTTGATATCGCCCGGATCAGCCTTGGGAGTAGACCAACTTAGGCCAAAACCCTAAGCTTGGGGGAGTATGTGTTTCTCATCGACTTTATATTCATGCTCACGCTTTCACTTTGATAGTCGGTGTTCACACCTTGCCACTGTATCATCCATGCTAGTTTATTTCTTTTTCTCGCTTTCTTCTCGTGTGTTTGTTTAGATTGAGAAAAACAAAAAAAATTAGTTGTAAGTTTACTTTCCAACTTGCTTGGTGGTGTTTAAAAAGAAAACCCAAAAAGATTTCCGGTTCTTCTTTTGGTTGTTGGGAGCTTTCCCGTGTAAATAGTTTTCTTTTTCTTTGGGTCAAGGTAGAAGACCATGGTTACAATTTTTAGTGGCTCTCATATGCATTATTGTTTATCTGTCAAAGAGCCATATTACTTTGTCTTCTCCTCTGTGTTTGCTTTCAGATTCCAGCTTAGTCCAATGCACAAACACTCTCATTATTATTCACATCATTCGGTCGTGCAAGTGAAAGGCAATAATGACGATATATGATGAAGTGACTGAGCCTGGAAAAGCTGGTATGAACTCGACCTATTTTGTTTTTGTAAATATGACTAGCTCATCGTTCCTAATTCAGCTTTGTTATGAGAGAAACATGTTTGTAGTGACAACTTAGAGATCATAGTTTTTGATGCCATGCTTAATTAGCTAGGAGCTTATAATGGTTTGTCTTGGATGCCAACATGAATTTCAAGATGAGTATGATGTAGTATGATAGGATGGTATCTTCCTTTGAACGATTCAAGTGGCTTGACTTGGCACATGTTCACGCATGTAGTTGAAACAAAATCAACATAGCCTCTATGATATTCATGTTTATGGTGATTTATGTCCTACTCATGCTTGCACTCAATGTTGGTTAATTTCAATGCATCTTGATGACTGTTGTCGCTCTCTAGTTGGTCGCTTCCCAGTCTTTTGCTAGCCTTCACTTGTACTAAGAAGGAATACTGCTTGTGCAACCACTTCAATAAACCCAAAGTTGTTCCATACGAGTCCACCATACCTACCTATATGTGGTATCTACCTACCATTCCAAGTAAATTTGCATGTGCCACTCACTAAATCTTCAAGTAATAATCTCTTTTGTATGCCCGAACCGCTCATGTGGTGAAAAGGGGCGATCAGTATCTTCCATGCTAGGCGTGTTATCCTCGATATATGTTTATTCACTATCACACACGAGAAAGGGGCCGGTAATCGGAATGCCCAGTTCCATGCTCAAATCGAAAAAATAATTGCAAACAAAACTCCCCTGGATTGTTGTTGGTATGGACGGCACCCGAGGATTCGGCTAGTCGTGGAGTGTGATTGATCGGTGGTGGGGGAGTCAAAACTTTACTTTTCTGTTTGGGAACTGCCTATAATTTGTGTAGCATGGAAGATGGTGAAAACTCTTGGTCATTGCGTTGACAATGAAAGCATGCCACCCAAAATTATTCATCTCTGTTTTAAAAGCTTGAGCTCTAGCACCTCTGCAAGTCAATGCTTCCCTCCACGAAGGGCCCATCTATTTAAGTTTATGTTGAGTCATCCTCTCCTTATAAAGGCACCAATTAGAGAGCACCTTCATCATTTTTATGCTTTGCTTTTAATTGATATTGAGTATGACCGTGACTGGATCTTCTTTGCCATAAATTACAATGTTCAGTCAGCCCTTGGTCTTTGAAGGTGCTCTGCATTTGTGTTTTGCGGTCTCAGAAAGAGCTAGCGAGATACCATCTGTTCATATTGCTTCATGATTGTTTTGATTGAAGTGTTGACGTTTGAAACTTACTATTGTTGCTCGCTAGTTGATTTTGCCATTGATATGAGTTTACCATGAGACCTAAATGTCATTGCTTATGTGGTTAGCTTATGATCTTGCTGAAAATCTCAATATGAGTTAGACATAATTACAATAGCAAGATCAAACAGAGTTCGTAAAAGTTTTTCTTTTATCTCTTTCAGTTTGTCAACTGAATTGCTTGAGGACAAGCAAGGCTTTAAGCTTGGGGGAGTTGATACATCTCCATCATATCTACTTTTGCAAACTCTTTTGCCCTTGTTTTGGACTCTAATTTGCATGATTTGAATGGAACTAACCCGGACTCACACTGTTTTCAGCAGAATTGCCATGGTGTTGTTTTTGCGCAGAAATAAAAGTTCTCTGAATGACC
Organism: Hordeum vulgare subsp. vulgare; assembly: GCF_904849725.1. Lineage (NCBI taxonomy): Eukaryota > Viridiplantae > Streptophyta > Magnoliopsida > Poales > Poaceae > Hordeum > Hordeum vulgare. The sequence continues at coordinate 521,786,511 of NC_058521.1, forward strand.
TGGAAATTTACGAGGATTTTTTGTGTAATATATAAAAAATACTAGCGCAAGAATTACCTGGAGGGACGGAGCAAGGAGCCCACAAGCCCAGAAGCCCCCCCCCCCCCCCCCCCCCGTGGCCGCGCCTGGCAGGCTTGTGAGGCCCTCATGCCTCCGCCGCCTCCAACTCCAGCTCTATTTAGTCTCTCTCGCCCAGAAAAAATTAAGAGAGAAGAGTTCATCGCGTTTTAGGACACGGAGCCGCTGCCACCACCTGGTCTTCCTCTAAAGGGCAGATCTGGAGTCCGTTCTGGGCTCTGGAGAGGGGAAATCGTCGTCGTCGTCATCACCAACCATCCTTCATCGCCAATTCCATGATGCTCTTCACTGTTCATGAGTAATCTCATCATAGGCTTGCTGGACGGTGATGGGTTGGATGAGATATATCATGTAATCGAGTTAGTTTTGATGGGGTTTGATCCATAGTATCCACTATGTTCTGAGATTGATGTTGCTACTACTTTGCTTTGCTTAATGCCTGTCACTAGGGCCCGAGTGCCATGATTTCAGATCTGAACCTATTATGTTTTCATCAATATATGTGTGTTCTTGATCCTATCTTGCAAGTTGTAGTCACCTACTATGTGTTATGACCCGGCAACCCCGGAGTGACAATAGCCGGAACCACTCCCGGAGATGAACATAGTATGAGGAGTTCATGTATTCACTATGTGCTAATGCTTTGTTCCGGTTCTCTATTAAAAGGATACCTTAATATCCCTAAGTTTCCATTAGGACCCCGCTGCCACGGGAGGGATGGACAATAGATGTCATGCAATTTCTTTTCCATAAGCACGTATGACTATATACGGAATACATGCCTACATTACATTGACGAACTGGAGCTAGTTACAAATCACCCCATGTTATAACTATCACATGATGAATGTCATCCGACATAATTATCCATCACCGATCCAATGCCTACGAGTTTTTCCTACTGGTCCTTGCTACGTTACTTTGCCGCTACTGTTGTCACTGCTGCTACTGTTACCGCTACTGCTGTCACTGCTGCTACTGTTACCGTTGCTACTGTTGCTATCACACTACTCTGTTACTGAAACTTTGCTGCCGATACTAAGTATTTCAGGTGCGGTTGAATTGACAACTCAACTGCTAATACTTGAGAATATTCTTTTGCTTCCCCTTGTGTCGAATCAACAAATTTGGGTTGAATACTCTACCCTCGAAAACTGTTGCGATCCCCTATACTTGTGCATTATCACTCGTCGAAATGAAGCAAACGATATGGCGTTTGAAATGTATCCTCAAGGCGCATCTTTTTCATATATATTTCATTCTCTAAGTCCTTACGGTTTGAGAGTAATTTCAAATTTACAAAAGACGGAATTCAGTTTTTCAAAATTTTCCTTTTTTCTACATTTTTCGCTGCAGTTTTTAAATCGTTTGTCGGAACGAGGCATATGATACAGTGTTGAAAAGCTGTGGAATAGGCATACCTTTCATACATTGGTCATTTATTGAGATTCCTTACGGTTTAAAATGATTTTTGAAAACGGTGTCGCTGTCTACGATTTGCAGCGAGTGTATTTTCAATTTTTTTCCAAACTGCTCGTTAGAACGGAGTAAATGATAAGGCGGTGGAAAGATATTGATGAGGCACATCTTTTTCATGTAGAACACTTTCTCTAATTCCTTACGGTTTAAGAACAGCTTTAAAATTACTGTAATGCGGACACTGTTTTTCCGCAACAATCAAATCAACGCGTGAACCGCATAAGACCGAAAAGCGTACTGCATCATAGAGGAAAGCAAACTTCATTGTTTCTTTTGTCATTTTTCCTAACATTTTTACGAACGGAGTGGAACGCGCTTCACATCGGGTATATGTGCACCGCAACACTATCGAAAGTGAACACATTACTTCTTTTGGTCACCTTTATTTTTCTTGCACTTCATATTGGGAATAAGTGAACCTCAAGCCTGCGGATCAATAACCATTTTTTGCAGTTTTCTATAGGGTACATTTTTTCAGAGTGAATGGACTTTTCGTTAACCATTTTTTGTAGTTCTCTAGAGGATGCATTTTTTCAAAGCACATCGAATGCACTAAACTGCAAGAACCAAAATAGTGAACTACATTATTATTTTTTTGTTTTTTCAATTGCCATGCGGTATGAAGAAAACTGTAAGTCATACAAAAATATGAACAGCTGGTGGTGGATTTTGCTTTCTTTTACAAAGCCACCACGGTAAATCTGTTACATTGAGCTGGATCTATAAGTGTAAAATACTTTTACACACAAAAATGGAAGGAAGACATGGAGAGAAATCTACACTACTCACGCTCGGGAGCCAGTGAACTACAAGGCGCCGGCGTCCCCGTTACTCCTCGAAACCAAAATCTAAAACACACACAAAAATTCCATCAACAAGCACCACCTCGAATTCCACGCAAACAGCACACGGAGGCAGAACAACCGAACCACATATCTACTTGCTTGATGCCTTCCTGCTCGTCGAAACTGCACTTCAAAGAAATAAAGAAACATGGAAGCAGATAATGGAAGAAATAAGGTGAACCGCGAGCCGCTAGCCGGCAAGCTCCAAGTCCTGTTCGAAGAAGATTTTGTTGGTGCCCGAATTGCAAGGAGGCCCCCACCGAGCTGCAGTGGTTACTACTAGTGGCGCACATTGTATGTACCCATGCTCCGCACTGCACACCGTGTCGCAGAAAGCACGACCGCGCCGCTGAACTCTGGGGCAAACGGGAGAAGCAACACCATGTCAACAATGGCTGCCGACAGAGAGATGGAGTCACTGCAGTCTACCATGGTGGGTGGTTGCCGGTCTCAATGCAATCCGAATGAATGACGGGGAGTAGAGGAAAATTCAGCGGACTGCAAACAAACAATCAACTGAGCACCTCGCCGACACTGAGCTACATGTACGCTCCAGCAGATCTGTGGAGGACGGTGCTCTCTAGCCTTTTTTCTGAGCTGACCCCGGTGTCCTCATGGCTAGATGTAGGCATTGTGGATGGTGAGCAAGCAAGGTGGTGGATCCCCGTCAATGACACCACATTCTCTGCTCACAACAGCCCACTGTTGCTCTTGCCTCCCGCTGGCGATGCAGGGAGACCATGGGGACGACCGGAGACATGGATCCTGCGCGCCATTGATGGATTCACTCGCCAGGAAATCCTTGGTGTAGTGGAGCAGCAGCAACATTGGCTAGATGGCGGCATGGGATTTTGGGGCAGGGCGAGGCGGGGAGGTACCTGGAGGGGCCACTCAGGAGGAAGCCGAGGAGGGCAGCCTTGGGAGGTGGGACTCACAGCAGCCCGAGGCCTGTGGTAGATGGATCTGGTGCTGATGACCATGCTAGGAGGCCGCTACCCCTACCGGCGGAGGGAGGGAGTGAACATGGGTGGGTTGACAATGGCATGGGGATTGGGGGAGTACGGTTGTGGGGATGGGCAGGGCGTTGCGGCTGTGGGAGGTGGTGGCGCGCCGGAGGAGTGGGGGCTATGGGGTGCGAGGGTGGATGGTGGTAGGGGAGAAGGTGGGGAAGAAGGTGGGCACTCGGCACTGCGGGGTAAAATATGGGGTGGAGGTTGGGCTAATGCAATTTTTTCCGGTTGCTACGCGGTGTGGGTCACGTGAACGTAGGAGTATAGATGTGTTATGAGAATAATATGTTTTGTTATTATAATAAGGTCTTAAGGGGTGTTATTAGAATAAGGTCTTAAGGGGTATATATATACTATTCATCACCCAAGATGCAGAATAAGGTCTTAAGGGGTGTTATTAGAATAAGGTCTTAAGGGGTGTTATTAGAATAAGGTCTTAAGGGGTATATATAATAAAATTATGAATATTGATGAATATTTATATATTCATCAATATTAATATATTTATGGATATATGAAACTCAACACAATTGATGGTAATAAAATAAAATTATGAATATTCTTTACGTACTTCAAGTTGTTCTAAAAGTCTTCCCGTCTCACAGGTCATCTGGCGAACCAACTCTCTAACGTAGTATCCACATTAATTATTTTCGTCTCCATGCCTCGAGCACTTTATGAGAATAGAGTTCAATCAAATAATAATCAAGCATGACAATGGTATTGAAACTAGAATCAAAGAGATGCACGCACGGAGTTAGTACTACTTGCATTGAGTTGTTGAAATCGCAGCTCCGGTTTCCATTCACCCATAACCTTTTTGGTAAACTCTTTCCAAATCCTGTCCGACAAAGAAAATTAATAAATGAGTCATTAATTACTTTATATCAAGAAAAATGAACGAAAGTTGCCGATATAGTGTGATAATGATTGAAATTACCTTCGAGCATTTTCTCCATGTTCACCCACATCTTAGGGTCTTTACGTTTTGAGTCCATGACAAGTACTTTTCCTGCGTCAAACTGAATGACTAGCAGAATAAAGTGGAACATGCGCTTGCATGTCTCATAAATTACACTTAACATTAAGTAAGCGAAACAGAATGCATACAACATAGTATAACACTCACTTGAAGTTGTAAAAAAAGACTATTTCCCTTTTGTTTGTTGTTCAATTAAAGTGTGATAACCCACAAGTATAGGGGATCGCAATAGTTTTCGAGGGTGTAGTATTCAATCCAAATTTGTTGATTCGACACAAGGGGAAGCCAAAGAATATTCTCGAGTATTAGCAGTTGAGTTGTCAATTCAACCACACCTGGAAGACTTAGTATCTCCAACAAAGTTTCAGTAGCAAAGTAGTGTGATAGTAACGGTAGCAGCGGTAACAGTAACAGTAGTGACAACAGTAGCGGTAACAGTAGCAGTAGTGACAGCAGTAGCGGTAAAGTAACGTAGCAAGGACCAGTAGGAAAATCTCGTAGGCATTGGATCGGTGATGGATAATTATGTCGGATGACATTCATCATGTAATAGTTATAACATGGGGAGATATGTAACTAGCTCCAGTTCGTCAATGTAATGTAGGCATGTATTCCGTATATAGTCATACGTGCTTATGGATAAGAACTTGCATGACATCTATTGTCCATCCCTCCCGTGGCAGCGGGGTCCTAATGGAAACTAAGGGATATTAAGGTCTCCTTTTAATAGAGAACCGGAACAAAGCATTAGCACTTAGTGAATACATGAACTCCTCATACTATGGTCATCTCCGGGAGTGGTTCCCGCTATTGTCACTCCGGGATTGCCAGGTCATAACATATAGTAGGTGACTACAACTTGCAAGATAGGATCAAGAACACATATATATTGATGAAAACATAATAGGTTCAGATCTAAAATCATGGCACTCGGGCCCTATTGACAAGCATTAAGCATAGCAAAGTAGTAGCAACATCAATCTCAGAACATAGTGGATACTAGGGATCAAACTACATCAAAACTAACTCGATTACATGATAGATCTCATCCAACCCATCACCGTCCAGCAAGCCTACGATGAGATTACTCACGAATGGTGAAGAGCATCATGGAATTTGCGATGAAGGATGGTTGGTGATGACGACGGCGACGATTTCCTCTCTCCGAAGCCCAGAACGGACTCCAGATCTGCCCTCCAGAGGAAGAACAGGTGGCGGCGGCGGCTCCGTATCGTAAAACGTGATGAACTCTTCTCCCTGATTTTTTTTACGGGCAAGAGAGAATATATAGAGCTGGAATTGGAGGCTGCGGAGCCATCACAAGCCTGTGAGGCCCGACCAGGGGGGCTGGCCTCCTGGGCTTGTGAGCTCCTGGCTCCGTCCCTCCAGGTAATTCTTGCGCCAATATTTTTTATATATTCCACAAAAAATCCTTGTCAATTTCCAGGTCATTCCGAGAACTTTTATTTCTGCGCAAAAACAACACCATGGCAATTCTGCTGAAAACAGCGTCAGTCCGGGTTAGTTCCATTCAAATCATGCAAATTAGAGTCCAAAACAAGGGCAAAAGAGTTTGGAAAAGTAGATACAATGGAGACGTATCAACTCCCCCAAGATTAAATCCTTGCTTGTCCTCAAGCAATTCAGTTCACAAACTGGAAGAGACAAAAGAAAAACTTTTACGAACTCTGTTTGACCTTGTTGTTATAATTATGACTAACTCATATTCAGATTTTCAGCAAGATCATAAGCTAACCATATAAGCAATGACATTTAGGTCTCATGGTGAACTCATATCAATAGGATAATCAACTAGCGAGCAATAATAATAAGTTTCAAACGTCAACACTTCAATCGAAACAATCATGAAGCAATATGAACATATGGTATCTCGCTAGCCCTCTCTGAGTCTGCAAAAACATAAATGCAGAGCACCTTCAAAGACCAAGGGCTGACTGAACATTGTAATTCATGGCAAAGAAGATCCAGTTACAGTCATACTCAATATCAATTAATAGCAAAGCATAAAAATGACGGAGGTGCTCTCTAATTGGTGCTTTTTTATAAGAAGATGACGACTCAACAGAAACATAAATAGATAGGCCCTTCACAGAGGGAAGCATTGATTTGCAGAGGTGCTAGAGCCCAAGCTTTTCAAACAAAGATAAATAATTTTGAGTGGTATGCTCTCATTGTCAACGCGATGACCAAGAGTTTTCACCATATTCCATGCTACACATACTATAGGAGGTTCCCAAAAAGAAAAGTAAACTTTTGACTCCCCCAGCGCCGATCAATCACACTCCACGACTAGTCGAATCCTCGGGTGCCGTCCATACCAACAACAATCGAGGGGGAGTTTTGTTTGCAATTATACTTTTGATTTGAGCATGGAACTGGGCATTTCGATTACCGGCCCCTTCCTCATTAGTGATAGTGAATAAATACATATCGAGGATAACACGCCTAGCATGGAAGATACTGACCGTTCCTTGTCACCATATGAGCGGTTCGTGCATACAAAACAGATTACTACTTGAAGATTTAGTGAGTGGCACATGAAAATTTACTAGGAACGGCAGGTAGATACCGCATATAGGTAGGTATGGTGGACTCATATGGAACAACTTTGGGTTTATGGAAGTGGATGCACAAGCAGTATTCCTGCTTAGTACAGATGAAGGCTAGCAAAAGACTGGGAAGCGACCAACTAGAGAGCAACAACAGTCATCAATATGCATTGAAATTAACCAACATTGAGTGTAAGCATGAGTAGGACATAAATCATCATAAACATGAATATCATAGAGGCTATGTTGATTTTGTTTCAACTACAAGCGTGAACATGTGCCAAGTCAAGCCACTTGAATCATTCAAAGGAGGATACCATCCTATCATACTACATCATAATCATCTTGAAATTCATGTTGGCATCCAAGACAAACCATTATAAGCTCAGAGCTAATTAAGCATGGCATCAGAAACTATGATCTCTAAGTTGTCATTGTAAACATGTTTCTCTCATAACAATGCTGAATTAGGAACGATGAGCTAGTCATATTTACAAAAACAAAATAGGTCGAGTTCATACCAGCTTTTCCAAGCTCAGTCACTTCATCATATATCGTCATTATTGCCTTTCACTTGCATGACCGAATGATGTGAATCAAAATGAGAGTGTTCGTGCATTGGACTAAGCTGGAATCTGCAAGCAAACACAGAGGAGAAGACAAAGTAATATGGCTCTTTGACGGATAACCACATATGCATGTGAGAGCCACTAAACATTTTAACCATGGTATTCTACCTTGACCCAAAGAAAAAGAAAACTATTTACACGGGAAAGCTCCCAACAAACAAAAGAAGAACGGGAAATATTTTTGGGTTTTCCTTTTAAATACCACTAAGCAAGCAGAAAAGTAAACTTACAACTATTTTTTTTCTCAAATCAAACAAACACACGAGAAGAAAGCGAGAAAAAGAAATAAACTAGCATGGATGATACAATGGCAAGGTGTGAACATCGACTATCAAAGTGAAAGTGTGAGCAAGAATATAAAGTCGGTGAGAAACACATAATCCCCCAAGCTTAGGCTTTTGGCCTAAGTTCGTCTACTCCCACGGAGGGAAGTAACCGTCTCCGGGTTACTCTGGAGTATACTGAGGGTGCCACTGCTGGGTGAGCTCCTTTGGCCCCCACTGATAAACTGGCGTCTGGTACTCGACTGGTAGTTCGGGCACGGGCGCCTGTGGTGGTACTATACCCCAATATGCGTAGATGTCCGAGGGCATAATAATGTACCTGCCTATATGAAGATTGAACAAAGAAGGAGCAGGCAAAGTGATAGTCTCACGAGTACCATGGCTAAACACCAAGTTATAAATCATCCTCTTATTTATATCTTTATCAAGAAAGTCATGGCGCACCATGCTATCATAATCTAGATATCTCTCGGGAAGAAGCATCTCTTCTTCCTCGTGCAGTCTAATAGGTATCTCAAAATGTTTAGCAAGACGGGTAGCATAGATACCTCCATAAACAGAGCCTTTAGTACGGTTCATGTTCAACTGTTGAGCCACTATAGCGCCCAAGCTATCAGTTTTATCATTATAAAGAGCTTCGTGCAAAACTGCAAGATCTGGGGAGCTAAGAGCCCCAGCTTTTCCACGGCCAATCAAACATTTTCCCACGAATAGGGAGAAATATTGAAGCACAGGAAAATGTATACTGGCAACTCTAGCACAAGACACTCCTCTCTCCTCTCCTACAACAATAGTATCAATGAAAGCCTCCAAGTCCCGTGGACGAGGTTCATGAATATCCCCAACATAAGGTAATTTGCAAACATTGCAAAAATCATGAAGTGACATGCGCTGGGGGATATCATATAACTTGAACTCAACCATAGGATGATTCTTCCTTGGATAGAAATTAAAGCTTTGCACGAAAATATTAGCAAGGAGGAGATATTGAGGACACTTATCTTCAACGAATGCGGTAAGGCCTGCGTTCTCCACCAAGTAATAAAAATCCTCATAAAGACCGGCGGCACGTAAGAACACATCGCTTGGCCACTCGCACGCTCGAACTTCTGCAACTCGGGGGATCGGATACTTGGGTTTCTTTTTCTCATTTTCATCTCCCTTGGGGTCACGGCTTGAAGAGCCTCTTAGGAACCTCCTCATCTTTTCCTTTTTCTTTCTCTGAAAATTTCTGAAATTTTTAGTGACTCAAAAGAAAAGTGAACGAGGCTCAACAAAACTCATAGCAACTACTCCTACAAGTGCCTAGAGGCCATATCATGCATCAAAGCTACTTGGGACCAACTAAAATGAACATGCAAAGCTCAAGAACAGGGTCACCAAGACAGCAAAAATACGCAACGAATAGAGCACTAGAGCAAAAACTAATTGGGCCAATGGAGGAGTCACATACCAAGGAACAACTCCCCAAAACAGTTTGGTGAATGGGGCTTTGCACAAGGAGATCGAAAAATGTAGCAAGAGGAGCAAGAACACGGGTTTGAGCTGTGGAATGATTTTTTATGGAGGTAGAAGAAGGAGATGGGAGTTGGAATAAGTGGAGGGGGGCCACGTGGGGCCCACAAGCCTACCAGGCCCGGCCAGGGGGGGTGGCCGGGCCTCCTGGGCTTGTGGCCCACTGGTACATCCCCCTGACTAGCTTCCTATCTCAGAAATTTTCAAAAATTTCAGAAAAAATCATACTTGAATTTCAGGGCATTTGAAGAACTTTTATTTCTAGGACACTTTTCTAAGGGACGGAGAAAGCAGAAAACAGGAAAATAAAGCTAAATTTATCATTTTTCTTCTAAGCAATAGAAAGTAAAAGTTGGGAACAAAGGGTTGTGGCTCCTAGATTCATCCATCTCATGGTCATCAAAAGAAATCCGTCAATGAGGTTGATCAAGTTTCCTTGACAAACTTTTTTCGAATCACATAGAACCGGAGAATTTTCGAATAATCACTAGGTTACCTCAATGGGGATGTGCATATCCCCAACAAGTAAATCATACTTCATCTTGACAGTAGGTATAAGGCATTCAAAGCTTCCAATAAGAATTGATGAAGATTTTTCAATAACATCGATGCATTGTACTCGATATTGTTTCTTCGGAAAGTGCACCGTATGCTCATTACCATTAACATGGAAAGTGACATTGCCTTTGTTGCAATCAATAACAACCCCTAAAGTGTTTAAAAAGGGTCTTCCAAGGATGACAGCCATGGCATCATCCTCGGGAATATCCAAAATAACAAAGTCCGTTAAGATAGTAACGTTACCAACCACAACAGGAACATCCTCACAAACGCCGATAGGAAAAGCAGTTGATTTCTCGGCCATTTGCAAAGACATTTCAGTAGGTGTCAACTTATCCAATTCAAGTCTACGGTAAAGAGAGAGAAGCATAACACTAACACCGGCTCCAAGATCGCATAAAGCAGTTCTAACATAATTTCCTTTAATAGAGCAAGGTATAGTGGGCACTCTGGGATCACCTAGTTTCTTAGGAGTCCCACCCTTGAAAGTGTAGTTGGCAAGCATGGTGGAAATCTCAACCTCAGGTATCTTCCTTTTATTAGTCACAATATCTTTCATGTACTTAGCATAAGGAGACATTTTGAGCATATCTGTCAAACACATTTGCAGAAAGACAGGTCTAATCATTTCAACGAAGTGCTCAAAATCCTCATCATCCTTTTTTTGATGGTTTGGGAGGAAAGGGCATGGGTTTCTGAACCCACGGTTCTCTTTATTTACCATGCTTCCTAGCAATAAAGTCGTTCTTGTCATATCTTCTGTTCTTAGGTTGTGGGTTATCAAGATCAACAGGTTCAATCTCCACATCCTTATCATTGCTAGGTTGAGCATCAACATGAACACCACTATCAATATTATCACTAGGCTCATGTTCATCGCCAGATTGTGTTTCGGCATCAGAAATAGAGACATCGTTTGGATTCTCGGGTGTAACAACAACAGGGTTGCTAGCATGCAAGTTCCTATCATCTTTCTTTTTCTTCCTAATACCAGGATGACTAGGTGCATCATTGTTAACTCCTTGAGAATCTTGTTCAATTATCTTAGGATGACCCTCAAGATACAAAGGTTCCTGGGTCATTCTACCACCTCTAGTGACAACTCTAACAAACTTGTCATTCAACTCATTGAGCAAGTCATTTTGAGCCTTAAGTACTTGTTCTACTTGAGTAGTGACCATAGCGGCATGTTTACTCAAAAGCTTAAGAACATTGATATTTCTAGCCACACAAGCACTTAAATGATCAATCATACTAGTATTTTGTCTCAATTGTCTCCTAACATAATCATTGAAACTTTGTTGTTTGGCAAAAAAGTTATCAAATTCATCTAAGCATAAGCTAGCAGGTTTATCATAAGGAATATCACTCTCATTGAATCTACGAAGAGAATTTACCTCTACTACCTGTGTCGGGTTATCAAGACCATGTATTTCTTCGATAGGTGGTAGATTCTTGACATCTTCAGATTTAATGCCTTTCTCTTGCATAGATTTCTTGGCTTCTTGCATATGTTCAGGACTGAGGAATAGAATACCTCTTTTCTTCGGAGTTGGCTTCGGTGGTGGTTCGAGAATGGTCCAAGCATTATCATTGCTCAAGATATTATTCAATAGAATTTCAGATTGTTCCACAGTTCTTTCCCTGAAAACACAACCAGCACAATTATCTAGGTGGTTCCTAGAAGCATCGGTTAGTCCATTATAAAAGATATCAAGTATTTCATTTTTCTCAAGAGGGTGATCAGGCAAAGCATTAAGTAGCTGAACAAGCCTCCTCCAAGCTTGTGGGAGACTCTCTTCTTCAACTTGCACAAAGTTATATACATCCTGCAAGGCAGCTTGTTTCTTATGGGCAGGAAAATATTTCTCACAGAAGTCATAAATCATATCCTGGGGACAACGCACACAACCAGGAGCAAGAGAAGTGAACCAAGTCTTAGCATCACTCTTTAGTGAGAAAGGAAACAACTTAAGGATATAGTAATGGCGAATCTTTTCCTCACTCGTGAATAGGGTGGCTATATCATTCACCTTAGTAAGGTGTGCTACAACCGTTTCAGACTCATAACCATGAAAAGGATCAGATTCTACCAAAGTGATTAACTCAGGATTAACAGAGAATTCATAATCCTTATGAGTGACAAAGATGGGCGAAGTAGAAAACTTAGGATCGTATTTCATTCTAGCATTCAGATATTTTTCTTTCCACTTGCGCAATAAATTCTCGAGATCATAGTTATCCTTACAAGCAATAAAGTCCCCAGCTACCTCTCCATCCATAACTTAACCCTCAGGTATATTAGGCAATTCATATCTCGGAGAGCTAGTTCTAACAGGTGGAACAGCAGGTTCCACTTCAACAATTTCATCAGTTTCAGAAGTATCATCACATTCAACAACAATTCTAGAAATTTGTGCATCAAGAAATGCACCTAGTGGCAAAGCAGTATCAAGCAAAGCATCATGGATAGCAAAAGTAGCATCATCAAGCACACGCGACATATCAGAATTTCTAGCAGGTGGTGGTGTCGCAAATTTACTCATAACTGAAGGTGAATCAAGTGTAGAGCTAGATGGCAGTTCCTTACCTGTCCTCATAGTTGAGGGCAAGACTTTAGTTTTTGGGTCTCTAAGATTCCTCATAGTGATCAACAGACGTAAATCCCAAGTGACTCAGAGAATAGAGCTATGCCTCCCCGACAACGGCGACAGAAAATAGTCTTGATAACCCACAAGTGTAGGGGATCGCAACAGTTTTCGAGGGTAGAGTATTCAACCCAAATTTGTTGATTCGACACAAGGGGAAGCCAAAGAATATTCTCGAGTGTTAGCAGTTGAGTTGTCAATTCAACCACACCTGAAAGACTTAGTATCTGCAGCAAATTTCAGTAGCAAAGTAGTGTGATAGTAACGGTAGCAGCGGTAACAATAACAGTTGAAAGTGCATGCTATGCCCCTAATCGACTTTTCGTGTTAATGACAACACATACATAGGAAACTAATCCTATTTGATGAGTGTATCTCAGGATGGCAAGTACTTTAGTAGATTGAGAATTATGTGCCAAAGGTGGTCTGAGAAGATCGGGATTTATATTTCAAGAAGGCTCGGGATTGAGAAAAGATGATGTAGACTATCCTTTTGAGTTTACTATTATTGAGTATAGGGATCCCGCACTATTAAGAGGGGATCACAGGTTTTGCGATGAACTTGCTCATACCACATCTTCACTATCCTACCCAATACCACATATTCTCTACTCTGTTCCTATCTCAAAACAGGTCTATTGCCTCGGACTTCCGGCTCCCTCCGGACGTCCGAGGGCCGGACGACCGGCAGGCTTCGGAAATCCGGTGCCCTCCACCAGAAGTATTTGAGTCATATAACTCGGAATTCCGGCTCCCTCCGGACATCCGAGGGCCGGACTGTTGGGGAACGTTGCATGGGAAACAAAAAATTTCCTACGCGCACGAAGACCTATCATGGTGATGTCCATCTACGAGAGGGGATGAGTGATCTACGTACCCTTGTAGATCGTACAGCAGAAGCGATTAGAGATCGCGGTTGATGTAGTGGAACGTCCTCACATCCCTCGATCCGCCCCGCGAACAATCCCGCGATCAGTCCCACTAAGGGCTGGTGTGACCCCCACAAATACCTATGGGCTTCCCCGGAGTGGGTTGCCCCCCTCCGGTGAACTCCCGGAACCCATTCGTCATTCCCGGTACATCCCCGGCAACTCCGAAAACCTTCCGGTAATCAAATGAAGTCATCCTATATATCAATCTTCGTTTCCGGACCATTCCGGAAACCCTCGTGACGTCCGTGATCTCATCCGGGACTCCGAACAACATTCGGTAACCAACCATATAACTCAAATACGCATAAAACAACGTCGAACCTTAAGTGTGCAGACCCTGCGGGTTCGAGAACTATGTAGACATGACCCGAGAGACTCCTCGGTCAATATCCAATAGCGGGACCTGGATGCCCATATTGGATCCTACATATTCTACGAAGATCTTATCGTTTGAACCTCAGTGCCAAGGATTCGTATAATCCCGTATGTCATTCCCTTTGTCCTTCGGTATATTACTTGCCCGAGATTCGATCGTCAGTATCCACATACCTATTTCAATCTCGTTTACCGGCAAGTCTCTTTACTCGTTCCGTAATACAAGATCCCGCAACTTACACTAAGTTACATTGCTTGCAAGGCTTATGTGTGATGTTGTATTACCGAGTGGGCCCCGAGATACCTCTCCGTCACACGGAGTGACAAATCCCAGTCTTGATCCATACTAACTCAACTAACACCTTCGGAGATACCTGTAGAGCATCTTTATAGTCACCCAGTTACGTTGCGACGTTTGATACACACAAAGCATTCCTCCGGTGTCAGTGAGTTATATGATCTCATGGTCATAGGAATAAATACTTGACACGCAGAAAACAGTAGCAACAAAATGACACGATCAACATGCTACGTCTATTAGTTTGGGTCTAGTCCATCACGTGATTCTTCCAATGACGTGATCCAGTTATCAAGCAACAACACCTTGCTCATAATCAGAAGACACTGACTATCATCGATCAACTGGCTAGCCAACTAGAGGCATGCTAGGGACGGTGTTTTGTCTATGTATCCACACATGTAAATGAGTCTTCATTCAATACAATTATAGCATGGATAATAAACTATTATCTTGATACAGGAATTATAATAATAACTATACATTTATTATTGCCTCTAGGGCATAATTCCAACAGTCTCCCACTTGCACTAGAGTCAATAATCTAGCCCTCACATCACCATGTGAATTACATTGTAATAAATCTAACACCCATACAGTTCTGGTGTCGATCATGTTTTGGCCGTGGAAGAGGCTTAGTCAGCGGGTCTGCTACATTCAGATCCGTGTGCACTTTGCATATATTTACGTCCTCCTCCTCGACGTAGTCACGGATGAGGTTGAAGCGTCGTTTGATGTGTCTGGTCTTCTTGTGAAACCTTGGTTCCTTTGCTAAGGCAATGGCACCAGTGTTGTCACAGAACAAGGTTATTGGATCCAGTGCACTTGGCACCACTCCAAGATCCGTCATGAACTGCTTCATCCAGACACCCTCCTTAGCCGCCTCCGAGGCAGCCATGTATTCCGCTTCACATGTAGAATCTGCTACGACGCTTTGCTTGGAACTGCACCAGCTTACTGCACCCCCATTAAGAATAAATACGTATCCGGTTTGCGACTTAGAGTCGTCCGGATCTGTGTCAAAGCTTGCATCGACGTAACCTTTTACGGCGAGCTCTTCGTCACCTCCATACACGAGAAACATCTCCTTAGTCCTTTTCAGGTACTTTAGGATATTCTTGACCGCTGTCCAGTGATCCACTCCTGGATTACTCTGGAACCTGCCTGCCATACTTATGGCCAGGCTAACATCCGGTCTAGTGCACAGCATCGCATACATGATAGAGCCTATGGCTGAAGCATAGGGGACGGAGCGCATATGCTCTCTATCTTCATCAGTTGCCGGGCACTGAGTCTTACTCAATCTCGTACCTTGTAACACTGGCAAGAACCCTTTCTTGGACTATTCCATTTTGAACCTCTTCAAAACTTTATCAAGGTATGTGCTTTGTGAAAGTCCTATCAGGCGTTTTGATCTATCCCTATAGATCTTAATGCCCAGAATGTAAGCAGCTTCTCCTAGGTCCTTCATAGAGAAACTTTTATTCAAGTAACCTTTTATGCTCTCCAAAAGCTCTACGTTGTTTCCAATCAGTAATATGTCATCCACATATTATATTAGAAACGCCACAGAGCTCCCACTCACTTTCTTGTAAATACAAGATTCTCCAACCACTTGTATAAACCCAAATGCTTTGATCACCTCATCAAAGCGTTTGTTCCAACTCCGAGATGCTTGCACCAGTCCATAAATGGATCGCTGGAGCTTGCACACCTTGTCAGCATTTTTAGGATCGACAAAACCTTCGGGTTGCATCATATACAACTCTTCCTTAAGGAAACCGTTAAGGAACGCCGTTTTGACATCCATCTGCCAAATTTCATAATCGAAAAATGCAGCTATTGCTAACATGATTCTGACGGACTTAAGCATCGCTACGGGAGAGAAAGTCTCATCGTAGTCAATTCCTGGAACTTGTGAAAAACCCTTTGCCACAAGTCGAGCTTTATAAACGGTCACATTACCGTCAGCGTCCGTCTTCTTCTTAAAGATCCATTTGTTCTGAATAGCCTTGCGGCCCTCAGGTAGTATCTCCAAAGTCCATACTTTGTTCTCATACATGGATCCTATCTCGGATTTCATGGCTTCTAGCCATTTGTTGGAATCTGGGCCCACCATTGCTTCTTCATAATTTGCAGGTTCATTGTTGTCTAACAACATGATTGTCAAGACGGGATTACCGTACCACTCTGGAGCAGCGCGTGATCTCGTCGACCTGTGTGGTTCAACAGAAACTTGAACTGGAGTTTCATGATCATCATCATTAACTTCCTCCTCAACCGGCGTCGCAATCACAGGGGTTTCCCCTTGCCCTGCGCCACCATCCAGAGGGATGAAAGGTTCGACAACCTCGTCAAGTTCTATCTTCCTCCCACTCAATTCTCTCGAGAGAAACTCCTTCTCGAGAAAAGTTCCGTTCTTAGCAACAAACACTTTGCCCTCGGATTTGAGATAGAAGGTGTACCCAACTGTCTCTTTTGGGTAGCCTATGAAGACGCACTTTTCCGCTTTGGGTTCCAGCTTTTCAGGCTGAAGCTTTTTGACATAAGCATCACATCCCCAAACTTTAAGAAACGACAACTTTGGCCTTTTGCCATTCCACAGTTCGTATGGTGTCGTCTCAACGGATTTTGATGGTGCCCTATTTAAAGTGAATGCAGCTGTTTCTAATGCATAACCCCAAAACGATAACGGCAAATCAGTAAGAGACATCATAGATCGCACCATTTCTAATAAAGTATGATTACGACGTTCGGACACACCATTACGCTGTGGTGTTCCAGGCGGTGTTAACTGCGAAACAATTCCACATTGTCTTAAGTGAGTACCAAACTCGAAACTCAGATATTCACCCCACGATCAGACCGTAGGAACTTGATCTTCTTGTTACGATGATTTTCTACTTCACTCTGAAATTGCTTGAACTTTTCAAATGTTTCAGATTAAGTAGACATAACCATATCTACTCAAATCGTCAGTGAAGGTGAGAAAATAACGATATCCGCCGCGTGCCTCCACGCTCATCGGACCACACACATCGGTATGTATGATTTCCAATAAGTCACTTGCACGCTCCATTGTTCTGGAGAACGGAGTTTTAGTCATCTTGCCCATGAGGCATGGTTCGCAAGTGTCAAGTGAATCAAAGTCAAGTGACTCCAAAAGTCCATTAGCATGGAGTTTCTTCATGCGCTTTACACCAATATGACCCAAGCGGCAGTGCCACAAAAATATGGCGCTATCATTGTTTACTCTAACTCTTTTGGTCTCAATGTTATGTATATGCGTATCGCTATCGAGATTCAATATGAACAATCCTCTCACATTCGGTGCATGACCATAAAAGATGTTACTCATAGAAATAGAACAACCATTATTCTCAGACTTAAAAGAGTAACCGTCTCGCAATAAACAAGATCCAGATATAATGTTCATGCTCAACGCAGGCACTAAATAACAATGATTTAAGTTCATCACTAATCCCGATGGTAGTTGAAGTGACATGGTGCCGACGGCGATTGCATCAACCTTGGAACCGTTTCCTACGCGCATCGTCACTTCGTCTTTCGCCAGCCTCCGTCTATTCCGCAGTTCCTGCTTCGAGTTGCAAATGTGAGCAACAGAACCGGTATCGAATACCCAGGCACTACTACGAGAGCTGGTTAAGTACACATCAATAACATGTATATCAAATATACCTGATTTTTCGTTGCCCGCCTTCTTATCTGCCAGATACTTGGGGCAATTGCGCTTCCAGTGACCCATACCCTTGCAATAGAAGCACTCTGTTTCAGGCTTAGGTCCAGCCTTGGGTTTCTTCGGCGGATTGGCAACAGTCTTGCCGCTCTTCTACGAATTGCCCTTCTTGCCTTTGCCGTTTCTCTTGAAACTAGTGGTCTTGCTCACCATCAACACTTGATGTTCTTTACGGAGTTCAGACTCTGCGACTTTCAGCATCGCAAACAACTCGCCGGGAGACTTGTTCATCCCTTGCATGTTGTAGTTCAACACGAAGCTTTTATAGCTTGGCGGCAGTGATTGGAGGATTCTGTCAGTGATAGCTTCTTGCGGGAGTTCAATCCCCAGTTCAGCTAGACGGTTTGAGTACCCAGACATTTTGAGCACATGTTCACTGACAGACGAGTTTTCCTCCATCTTGCAAGCATAGAATTTATCGGAGGTCTCATACCTCTCGATCCGGGCGTTCTTCTGAAAGATGAACTTCAACTCCTGGAACATCTCAAATGCTCCATGACGCTCAAAGCGACGTTGAAGTCCCGGTTCTAAGCCATACAAGACTGCACATTGAACTATTGAGTAGTCCTCCTTACGCGCTAACCAAGCGTTCTTAACATCCTGATCAGCCGTAGCGGGTGGTTCATCTCCTAGCGCAGCATTAAGGACATAATCCTTCTTTCTAGCTTGTAAGATTAGCCTAAGATTACGAGCCCAGTCTACAAAGTTGCTTCCATCATCTTTCAACTTAGCTTTCTCTAGGAACGTATTAAAATTGAGGATGACACTTGCGTGAGCCATGATCTACAACACAAATATATTCAAAGTGGACTTAGACTATGTTCAAGATAATTAGAGTTCAACTTAATCAAATTACATGCTAAACTCCCACTCAAAAAGTACATCTCTCTAGTCATTTGAGTGGTTCATGATCCACCTACACTATCCCAAGTCCGATCATCACGTGAGTCGGGAGTAGTTTCAGTGGTAAGCATCCCTATGCTAATCATATCATCTATATGATTCATGATCGACCTTTCGGTCTCATGTGTTCCGAGGCCATGTCTGCACATGCTAGGCTCGTCAAGCTTAACCCGAGTGTTCCGCGTGCGCAACTGTTTTGCACCCGTTGTATGTGAACGTTGAGTCTATCACACCCGATCATCACGTGGTGTCTCGAAACGACGAACTGTAGCAACGGTGCACAGTCGGGGAGAACACAATTTCGTCTTGAAATTTCAGTGAGAGATCACCTCATAATGCTACCGTCGTTCTAAGCAAAATAAGGTGCATAAAAGGATTAACATCACATGCAATTCATAAGTGACATGATATGGCCATCGTCACGTGCTTCTTGATATCCATCACCAAAGCACCGGCACGATCTTCTTGTCACCGGCGCCACACCATGATCTCCATCATCATGATCTCCATCAACGTGTCGCCATCGGGGTTGTCGTGCTACTTATGCTATCACTACTAAAGCTACATCCTAGCAAAATAGTAAACGCATCTGCAAGCACATATGTTAGTATAAAGACAACCCTATGGCTCCTGCCGGTTGCCGTACCATCGACGTGCAAGTCGATATTTCTATTACAACATGATCATCTCATACATCCAATATATCACATCACATCATTGGCCATATCACATCACAATCATACCCTGCAAAAACAAGTTAGACGTCCTCTAATTTTGTTCTTGCATGTTTTACGTGGTGACCAAGGGTATCTAGTAGGATCGCATCTTACTTACGCAAACACCACAACGGAGATATATGAGTTGCTATTTAACCTCATCCAAGGACCTCCTCGGTCAAATCCGATTCAACTAAAGTTGGAGAAACCGTCACTTGCCAGTCATCTTTGAGCAAAGGGGGTTACTCGTAACGATGAAACCAGTCTCTCGTAAGCGTACGAGTAATGTCGGTCCAAGCCGCTTCAATCCAACAATACCGCGGAATCAAGAAAAGACTAAGGAGGGCAGCAAAACGCACATCACCGCCCACAAAACCTTTTGTGTTCTAATCGAGAAGACATCTACGCATGAACCTAGCTCATGATGCCACTGTTGGGGAACGTCGCATGGGAAACAAAAATTTTCCTACGCGCACGAAGACCTATCATGGTGATGTCCATCTACGAGAGGGGATGAGTGATCTAAGTACCCTTGTAGATCGTACAGCAGAAGTGATTAGAGATCGCGGTTGATGTAGTGGAACGTCCTCACGTCCCTCGATCCGCCCCGCGAACAATCCCGCGATCAGTCCCACGATCTAGTACCGAACGGACGGCACCTCCGCGTTCAGCACACGTACAGCTCGACGATGATCTCGGCCTTCTTGATCCAGCAAGAGAGACGGAGAGGTAGAAGAGTTCTCCGGCAGCGTGACGGCGCTCCGGAGGTTGGTGATGATCTTGTCTCAGCAGGGCTCCGCCCGAGCTCCGCAGAAACACGATCTAGAGGAAAAACTATGGAGGTATGTGGTCGGGCAGCCGTGAGAAAGTCGTCTCAAATCTGCCCTAAAAAGCCCCATATATATAGGAGGAGGGAGGGGGACCTTGCCTTGGGGTCCAAGGGAACCCCAAGGGGTCGGCCGAGCCAGGGGGGAGGACTCTCCCCCCCCAAACCGAGTCCTACTTGGTTTGGTGGGAGGGAGTCCTTCCCCCTTCCCACTTCTTCCTCCTTTTTTTTTCTTCCTTTGATTTTTTTCTTCCTTGGCGCATAGGATTTGGTGGGCTGTCCCACCAGCCCACTAAGGGCTGGTGTGACCCCCACAAATACCTATGGGCTTCCCCGGAGTGGGTTGCCCCCCTCCGGTGAACTCCCGGAACCCATTCGTCATTCCCGGTACATCCCCGGCAACTCCGAAAACCTTCCGGTAATCAAATGAAGTCATCCTATATATCAATCTTCGTTTCAGGACCATTCCGGAAACCCTCGTGACGTCCGTGATCTCATCCGGGACTCCGAACAACATTCGGTAACCAACCATATAACTCAAATACGCATAAAACAACGTCGAACCTTAAGTGTGCAGACCCTGCGGGTTCGAGAACTATGTAGACATGACCCGAGAGACTCCTCGGTCAATATCCAATAGCGGGACCTGGATGCCCATATTGGATCCTACATATTCTATGAAGATCTTATCGTTTGAACCTCAGTGCCAAGGATTCGTATAATCCCGTATGTCATTCCCTTTGTCCTTCGGTATATTACTTGCCCGAGATTCGATCGTCAGTATCCACATACCTATTTCAATCTCGTTTACCAGCAAGTCTCTTTACTCGTTCCGTAATACAAGATCCCGCAACTTACACTAAGTTACATTGCTTGCAAGGCTTATGTGTGATGTTGTATTACCGAGTGGGCCCCGAGATACCTCTCCGTCACACGGAGTGACAAATCCCAGTCTTGATCCATACTAACTCAACTAACACCTTCGGAGATACCTGTAGAGCATCTTTATAGTCACCCAGTTACGTTGCGACGTTTGATACACACAAAGCATTCCTCCGGTGTCAGTGAGTTATATGATCTCATGGTCATAGGAATAAATACTTGACACGCAGAAAACAGTAGCAACAAAATGACACGATCAACATGCTACGTCTATTAGTTTGGGTCTAGTCCATCACGTGATTCTCCCAATGACGTGATCCAGTTATCAAGCAACAACACCTTGCTCATAATCAGAAGACACTGACTATCATCGATCAACTGGCTAGCCAACTAGAGGCATGCTAGGGACGGTGTTTTTTCTATGTATCCACACATGTAAATGAGTCTTCATTCAATACAATTATAGCATGGATAATAAACTATTATCTTGATACAGGAATTATAATAATAACTATACATTTATTATTGCCTCTAGGGCATAATTCCAACACGGACGTCCGACCAGCTTCGGAAATCCGGAGCCCTGCACCAGAAGAACATGAGCTCTATAACTCGGATTGCTGGCTCCCTCCACACGTCAGAGGGCCGGACGTCCGTCCTCGTTCGGAAATCCGGAAATCCCACCAGAACAAGTTGAGTCGAATAACTCGGATTTCCGGCCTTCTCCGGACGTCCGGTCGCTGTTCAAATTCACAGTGTTTCCAGTCATAGCTACAGCCCTCGGACGACCGACCCATGTCGGACGTCCGACCCCTTGATGACGCCCGGACTTCCGAGAACTGCCGGACGTCCGGACCCTGTGTGACTTAAAGTGTCCCCAACGGCTGTTTTACACTCCCCACTATATATACCCCTCACCCACTTTGTGAGTGGGTGTTCAACACAGCTAGAATACATCCAAGAACACCTTTCTTCTCACTCACTCTTGTCTACACCAAATCTTAGATCCCAAGAGCATTTGTGAGTCCCTTTGAGTGTTGTTCCAATCAAAAGATAGATCGCCTCCCTCTCCTCCTTCCCACCAAAGTGATTTGTGATTTGAGCAAGTTTTGAGCAATCCCCGTGATCTTGTTACTCTTGGAGGTTGGAGACTCCTAGGCTGTAGGAGTCTTCGGAGAGGAATCAAACCATTGTGATTTCCCCCGGAAAGTTTGTGAAGGTTTGGAAGCCACCTCAAGGCTTACCTCTAGTGGTTGAGAAACGCCTTCGTGGAGTTATCTCAAAGGGAGAATAGGGTGAGCCTTCATGGCGTTGGTGTGCCTTCGTGGTAACATCCGCCCCTCTAACGGTGACGTAGCTTCCCTCCAAGGAAGTGAACATCGGGATACATCCTTGTCTCTCTTGGAGTTTCGGTTATTCCTAACCCTAACTCTTTACTTGTGTTAATCCTTATTACGTACTTGTATTTGATTATTGTTTACCGCTTGTCTTACTTCACTCTAAATAGCTTACTCCTTGTCATAGCAATTATTAGGCCTAGGCCTACACTCATATTCCGCACTTTTGCCTAAAATTGCTAAGTAATTATTAAAATTTGGAATTGTACCTATTCACCCCCCTCTAGGTCCATCTCGATCCTTTTCAATTGGTATCAGAGCCTCGTGCTCTATTCTTGTGGCTTAACCGCCCTAGAGCGAGATGGACGGGGTTCCAGCTACGGTAGCTCCAGTGCAGAGGGACGGGACTTCCACGGAAGTCAAGTCTTTCACCTCTGAGGACCTGGAACGGGCCCTTGCCAAGCAAAAGGAGGAGCATGATGCTTCTCTTGAGGCCATGGTCCAAATGATACTGGCATCACTAACCACGGGGACAACCACGTCCCCGAGGGCCTCAGGGCCACATGTGCACGGGACTTCATTTGCCAACAACCTCCGGAAAGGAACCAAACCAGTGTTCCATGGCTTTATGCTAGATCTCAAATTGAGAACCTCCCTTGCTTGATGAAAATTCCGATTTTGCTATGTGGAGAGTTGGTATGCAGGATCATCTTAGGTACGCCAATGATGAGATGTTGGACATCCTCGAGCATGGGTACAATCCTGTAGATCCAAGGTGCCTCACACCCAGAGAAACTTATGACAAGCATCTCAATGACACTGCGATCGTGTGCATAATAAAAGGAATGAATGACAAGCAACGGAGACCTTACATTCACATCACAAGTGCTAAGGAACTGTGAGATAGCATTATAAGGACCAAGACCGGTACCTCCACTCTTCGGCTTGCTCAATATGAAATTGCCAAGGGGCAATTACAGAATTTCTGTATGGAAAAGGGTGAATCTCCCAAGCAACTACTAGAACAGCTCATGACTCTCGCCGCAGACATTGAGTCATGTGACTGTGACAAGACGCAAGATGGTTTCAATCTGACCAAGAGATTTCTCGTGGACAAGTTACTTCATGCTCTTGCTCCATATCACCATCAAATGGTATGGGACATGAGGCAGCACCATGGGTTCAAAGAAATGACTCCAGATGACATCATATCCACTTTCCAATTATTTGAAGAGTCAAAGGCGAATGCAACAAAGCACCTTGCCATGCATGGCACTTCAACATCAAAGATCAATCTTGCTTTGAAAGCCAAGCATGAATGTGACGAAGAAGAAAGTGAAGAAGAAGAGGGTGATGATGATTGCGAAGATGGTGATGATGTTGACTCTGATGAAAGCCCATCTTATGAGGACATTGATCTCTTTGTAAAGAAGTTCAGTACAGGAAAATTCAAGGGAAGATTCGCAAAGAAGAAGGTAAGGAAATGCTACAACTGTGAGGAAACCAACCACTTCTCCAATGACTGCCCTTATGAGAAGAGAGAAGACAAACCAAGGTTTCCAAAGACCTTTGTAAAGAAGAAGTTTCCAAACCCTATGAACTCCAAGCTCAAGAGGACAGATGGAAGAGCAATGGTTGCACAAGAAGAATCAGATCCAGAAGATGTTGGTGGGGTTGCCGGAGTAGCTCAGGATACACAAAACACCTTGAGGCTAGTCAACAAAAGTGGTGATGTTGTTCACTACAACTATATGAAGGACTACAAGGGCAACGCTCACAAGTGTTTGATGGCAAAGACTTCCATGGGAGATGAGGAAGACCAAAGCTCCCATGATAAGGTTAAGGTAACTCCACGGTTAAACTCTTTCAGTCTAGCTTCTACCCCATCTCATGAGTATCTTGATGCGGAAGATCACTATGAGGATAATGATTTAGATCATCCCATGTTTGCTAAAATAAACAAATTTATGTGCTCTCTTAAAGGAAAGAAGCTCACTATGTTTCGCATACTTATGGAAATGGTGAGTAAGCACACCAATACCATCAAGGAACTCGAAACCCTCGTCACTGAGGAGAAGGAAAGAAATGAGATCCTTGAGCAGAAAGTCATGTATGAGGAAGCACAAAATGATACATTATGCTCAAAAGTAGGTGAAAACCTTGATAAACATGCTAATGATCTTGCCTCCTTGAAAAAGGCTGAATCTGTGTGCAAAGAGTTACTAAATGATAAAAACCGACTAGTGAACTCTCATGCTTCCCTTTCTAAGGACTGTGAGCGTCTGTCCTTGTCTCTCAAAGACAAGGAAGAGAAACTCACTGTTCTTACAAAGATCTTTGAGGCACTCAAGGTTACTTATCTTGACATTTTAGCTAAGGCCTACTCCTCACCTATTATTAATGTTGATACCTGCACTACTAACTCTAGTAGTGAACTGACATCTATCCTTGAGGAAAACTGTTCGCTAAAGGCATAGCTAGACAGAGGTCTCATGACATGTGCACAAGGACAAAAGACTCTCAATGAGATCTTAAGTCGACACAATGGAGGTCTTGCCAAGGAAGGCTTGGGTTCAACCCAAGCACCGCCAAGAAAAGTGCATCTCCTCTCAAGTGTACCACTCCTCTTAAAGAAATATTTGTACGAGAGGGACACAAGGATAAAGGTAAGGTTGTGAGTGGGTCGGCCACTAGGGGCTCGCCTACTCACAACAAGGCAACCGAATTCATGCCTCCATCCTATGTACTACGCAAATCAAAGAAAGGAGAGGTTTATGCTAAATTCGTTGGTCCCCATAATGCATTCCGATTCTATGCTATTTGGGTCCCTAAGACTCTTGTAACTAATGTGAAAGGCCCCATGACGAAATGGGTACCTCAAACCAAGTCTTAATTCGTTACAGGTTTTTTT
The DNA here is from genome assembly GCF_904849725.1 of Hordeum vulgare subsp. vulgare. Classification (NCBI taxonomy): domain Eukaryota; kingdom Viridiplantae; phylum Streptophyta; class Magnoliopsida; order Poales; family Poaceae; genus Hordeum; species Hordeum vulgare. The sequence continues at coordinate 521,812,049 of NC_058521.1, forward strand.
CTCCGGAGGAGCCAAATGGGTGATCGACAGTGGATGCACCAATCATATGACCGGAGATAGTAACTTGCTCTATGACTTTATGCAAGCCATTCGACCATACATGAGCATTGTATTTGGTGGAGGGTCGAAAGGGCAGGTAATTGGGTTGGGCAAGGTGGCAATCACTAATGGCATGTCTATTGCAAATGTCATGCTTGTCCAATCTCTTCAATATCATTTAGTTTCAGTTCGCCAATTGGCTTCCGTCGGTTATGACACATTTTTTGGACTAACGGATGTGAAAGTCTTTAAGAGAGACACTCTCGAAGTGGCCTTTGTTGGAGAGTTGGATGGCAACATTTACACGGTTGATTTCTCGAAAGAGAGCACCTTCCATACAACTTGTCTAATGGCCAAGGCCGACATGGGATGGCTGTGGCATCGCCGGCTTGCCCATGTTGGCATGAAAAATCTTCAAAATCTCTTAAACGGCAATCACATCCTTGGACTAACAAATGTATCTTTTAAGAAAGATCGTGTGTGCAGTGCATGCATAGCTGGAAAACAACATCAATCAAAACATCCACCCAAGAACATTGTATCCACTTTGAGGCCGTTAGAGCTCCTTCATGTGGATCTGTTTGGGCCTCCTTCACGGGCAACTCTTGGAGGGAAAAAGTATGGCCTAGTCATTGTTGATGATTACTCAAGATATACATGGGTGTTCTTTCTCAAGTCCAAGGACGAGACGAAGATCACCTTCATTGATTTTGCCAAACAAGCTCAGCGGAAGTTTGACAAGGATATCAAGGCAGTAAGAAGTGATAATGGCTCTGAGTTCAAGAACTACACCCTAGAAGAATTTCTTAGTGATGAGGGAATTGAACATCAATACTCCGCACCTTACACCCCTCAACAAAATGGTGTGGCAGAGAGGAAGAACCGGACACTTGTGGAAATGGAAGGTCCATGTTAGACGAATACAAGTCACCACATGGTTTTTGGGCTGAGGCCGTCAACACAGCATGCCATGCATCAAAGAGAAGACTCCATATGAGCTCCTAACTGGGAACATGCCCAATGTTAAGTACTTTCGTGTGTTTGGATGCAAGTGTTTCATCCTCAACAAACGGGAACGGTTAGGAAAATTTCAATCCAAAACAACGGAAGGGATTTTTGTTGGCTATGGGTCAAACTCTCACGCCTACAGACTCTGCAACAAATCCACTGGATGTGTTATAGAAACCTGTGACGTGACGTTTGATGAATTTAACCGCTCCCATGGGGAGCAAGTTGATCTAAATGATGCAGGTGAAGAAGACTCCCCACAAGATATCTTAAACATGGGTGTAGGTGCACTTCTTCCCATGGAACAAAGACCCCATGATGATGATGAAGATGATGAGAGTATTTCTCATCCTCAAGACAGTTCACTGCCCGTACCTCCACAAGATACTAGCACACACATCATGCCAGTTGTTGAGGATCAAGTGGGAGAACATGTCTCACACCCTGATCACACTCAAGAACTAGTTGATCTTCAAGAGCTAGACCAAAGTATGGGTATGTTTGATGATGAACCTCAACAGGTGCAACGCGAAGAGGAATATCTTCCTCCGCACATAAATGATCCATATGTTGAGGACGTTGATGATGGAAACGAAGCCGAACCTCGTGAAACCCTGACCTCCATCATGCCACATGTGGCCGGTCGTGTTGATATTGATCAAATCCTCACCGGCGTGTCGGAAGGTAGAGTGACTCGTAAACAATTAACAAACTTTTGTGCTCACTTTTCGTTTGTCTCTAGTACCGTGCCACACAGGGCTTAGGATGCATTGTGTGACAATGACTGGCTCCTTGCTATGCAAGAGGAGTTAAACAGTTTTACACTCAACGAAGTATGGTCATTGGTAGAACGACCAACTGAGGAGCATAATGTCATTGGAACTAAATGGATTTTCAAGAACAAGGAAGATGAGAATGGGACTGTCCTACGCAACAAGGCAAGGTTAGTAGCACAGGGATACTCCCAAGTTGAAGGTTTGGACTTTGGTGAAACTTTCGTCCCTGTTGCTCGTCTTGAGTCCATTCACATTTTATTGGCCTATGCTGCTTTCAATGGTTTTACTTTGCATCAAATGGATGTGAAAAGTGCTTTTCTTAACGTTCCTCTACAAGAAGAGGTATATGTATCCACCTGGGTTTGTTGACCCTCACCACAAAGACCATGTATACAAACTTCACAAGGCTCTGTATGGCCTCAAACAAGCACCCCGTGCCTGGTACGATCATCTTAAGAACTTCCTACTGGATGATGGCTTTGTGGTGGGGGTGATCGATCCCACTCTTTTTACTAAGAGGGAAAATGGTGATTTGATCTTATGCCAAATCTATGTAGATGACATCATTTTTCGTTCTCCTAACATCCATCTATGCAAGAAGTTTGCGGCCTCCATGACCAAGACCTTTGAGATGTCACTCAACACGGGCTTGAAGTTCTTTCTTGGGTTTCAAATACAACAATTTCAAGAAGGGATTTTCTTGTCTCAAACTAAGTATCTCAATGACATTCTTGAAAAATTTGATATGACAAATGCTAAACCTATGAAGACACCCATGGCCATAGACGTAGTTCTAAATGAAGACACCAACGGTATTCCTTTTAACCCATCTACTTACCGCTCCATGATTGGTTCGCTACTTTATCTTTGCGCATCTAGACCGGACATCATGTTAAGTGTAGGCATATGTGCTAGATTTCAAGCTTCCCCTAGGGAAAGCCATCATAAGGCGGTTAAGCATATTCTTAGATACCTTGTTCACACCCCAAAGTTAGGCTTATGGTACCCTAAGGATGCAAAGTTCGATCTTATTGGGTACTTCGATGCGGATTGGGCCGGTGACAAAGTGGGACGGAAATCCACTTCCGGTGCATGTCAGTTTCTTGGACGCTCCTTGGTAAGTTGGTCCTCGAAAAAGCAGAACTGTGTTTCTCTCTCCACGGTCGAGGCCGAATATATTGCAGCCGCAAGCTGTGCAACCCAACTGCTATGGATGAGGCAAACACTAAAGGATTATGGTATCACGTATCGACACGTTCCTCTTCTCTGTGATAATGAAAGTGCCATAAAGATCTCTGATAACCCCATTGATCACCCTCGCACAAAACATATTGATATTAGGTATCATTTCTTGAGAGACCATGTGCAAAAGGGTGACATTGATATTACCCATGTGGGTACAACATGCAGCTAGCCGACATTTTCACCAAGCCACTTAGCGTAGCTAGGTTCTGTCAACTTAGGCGTGAACTTGGTATCTTGGAGCTTGACAACATAACTTGAAACCTTGCACACATACACACACTCACATTATGTTTGTGTCTTGATGTGGGCATGCATTTAGGGGGAGTGAGTCTTAATTTTCTGTTTTTGAGCTTACAAAGTACGCATAAATCAATTTCTGTCCACAAGTAGTATATGTAATGCTTGTAGGCGACTATGTTCGTACTTTTTGTGAGAAACCATGAAAAATCATCATCTCATCAGCAAAAATTTTAGAACCAGCCTCTGCCTCCTCCTCTCACTCGGTCGTCCGACGTGTCTCGGACGTCCGGCGGCAAATCTCATTCCGGTCGTCCGACCAGTGTCGGTCGTCCGATGGCACAATCCTCTCCGGACGTCCAACGCCTATCGGACGTCCAACGCTTCGGGGCATATAAATAGCTGGGCGCGGGGCTGGGATTTTCCCTAGCCCTCACGCGCCCCCTTTTTCCCCTACTGCCGCCGCCAGCTCCAGGAGCACTCGCCAGCGCCGCCCTTCCCGAGATCTGCCCGATCTCCTTCGCGGATCCTTCTCTCCTTCTCTTCTTCCTACGCGGGATCCGTCTACAGGTATCTCCTTCGTTTCCCCTCGCGTTTGGTTCCCTCTCTCCCAAGTCTCCATGTTCATTCCTATGGTTTGACCATGTTCGTTCCTCATTTGGGGTTTCCATCCGTATAGGTTATTGTGCACCATGCCCAAGACCAAGCACGCCGCACGGAAGAACGTTGCTGGATCATCCTCTCGCGCCCCTACTAGCACGGGGTCAGACTCCGACGGGCCACGTCGTCCCTTCAAACGGACTGCCCGGCGTTCTCCGCCTCCACAGCTCCCCTCGTCGTCTGGTGGTGATGACTCCGACTTCGAGGATGAGCTTGCCGCCGAGGACCTTGCTGACCAGCCTGCCGATTGGAGGTGCAAGCCAAAGCCCGGGACAAGCAGGGCGTCCTACATGCCACCACCTCCTCCTGCTCAGCCCGCAGGTGAAGCTCGTCGCATCTCACTAGAACCCCCTGCTACCTTAGGTCGTGCAATCACGAACTTCACCACACTTGCCAAGTCGTCATACCTCACTTTCTGCCGCGACATTGATCAATACGCTTTCGTACGTGACTCTACGGACTCACGTTTCCGCACACACGTCCAGGCGGACATTTTTACTACAGTCATAGTTCCTAAGGGTTTATCTGTTCATCTCTATATAGATCTTGAGCATATTCGCATGCACCCGGCGAAATACCCGGGTGCCACTGACCTTATTGAGACATCGGGGCTTGCCGCCCCGTTTGCCTTTCATCACGACTTTAATGCTGCTGCCATTCACCAGTTCTATGCCACATGCTTCTTTGCTCCAAACCACACTGTTAGCTGGATCACCTCTGATGTTCGCTTCACAGCTTCTTATGATACTTTTGTTGCCGCACTTGGTTTCCCCAACTCCGGCTTCAAAATACATAGAGATGATCCTAACCATGCGCCTAAGTCCATTGAGGCGTGTGGGTATCTTCTCAAACCACTAAGTGAGCTTGATGCGGATGAACGCATGAAGGACCTTAACCAGGTATCCATCTGGCGCTCACCTTACTTCATTATTTTTGTTGGAATTATGCCCTAGAGGCAATAATAAATGTATAGTTATTATTATAATTCTTGTATCAAGATAATAGTTTATTATCCATGCTATAATTGTATTGAATGAAGACTCATTTACATGTGTGGATACATAGACAAAACACCGTCCCTAGCATGCCTCTAGTTGGCTAGCCAGTTGATCGATGATAGTCAGTGTCTTCTGATTATGAACAAGGTGTTGTTGCTTGATAACTGGATCACGTCATTGGGAGAATCACGTGATGGACTAGACCCAAACTAATAGACGTAGCATGTTGATCGTGTCATTTTGTTGCTACTGTTTTGTGCGTGTCAAGTATTTATTCCTATGACCATGAGATCATATAACTCACTGACACCGGAGGAATGCTTTGTGTGTATCAAACGTCGCAACGTAACTGGGTGACTATAAAGATGCTCTACAGGTATCTCCGAAGGTGTTGGTTGAGTTAGTATGGATCAAGACTGGGATTTGTCACTCCGTGTGACGGAGAGGTATCTCGGGGCCCACTCGGTAATACAACATCACACACAAGCCTTGCAAGCAATGTAACTTAGTGTAAGTTGCGGGATCTTGTATTACGGAACGAGTAAAGAGACTTGCCGATAAACGAGATTGAAATAGGTATGCGGATAGTGACGATCGAATCTCGGGTAAGTAACATACCGAAGGACAAAGGGAATGACATACGGGATTATACGAATCCTTGGCACTGAGGTTCAAACGATAAGATCTTCGTAGAATATGTAGGATCCAATATGGGCATCCAGGTCCCGCTATTGGATATTGACCGAGGAGTCTCTCGGGTCATGTCTACATAGTTCTCGAACCTGCAGGGTCTGCACACTTAAGGTTCGACATTGTTTTATGCGTATTTGAGTTATATGATTGGTTACCGAATGTTGTTCGGAGTCCCGGATGAGATCACGGACGTCACGAGGGTTTCCGGAATGGTCCGGAAACGAAGATTGATATATAGGATGACCTCATTTGATTACCGGAAGGTTTTCGGAGTTACCGGGAATGTACCGGGAATGACGAATGGGTTCCGGGAGTTCACCGGGGGGGCAACCCACCCCGGGGAAGCCCATAGGCTTTGGGGAGACACACCAGCCCTTAGTGGGCTGGTGGGACATCCCCAAAGGGGCCTATGCGCCAAGAGAAGAAAATCAAAGGAAAAGAAAAAAAAAAGGAGGGAAGAAGTGGGAAGGGAGGGGGGACTCCTCCCACCAAACCAAGTCCAACTCAGTTTGGGGGGGGGAGTCCTCCCCACCTTGGCTCGGCCGACCCCTTGGGAGTCCCTTGGACCCCAGGGCAAGGTCCCCCTCCCTCCTCCTATATATATGGGGCTTTTAGGGCAGATTTGAGATGACTTTCTCACGGCTGCCCGACCACATACCTCCATAGTTTTTCCTCTAGATCGCGTTTCTGCGGAGCTCGGGCGGAGCCCTGCTGAGACGAGATCATCACCAACCTCCGGAGCGCCGTCACGCTGCCGGAGAACTCTTCTACCTCTCCGTCTCTCTTGCTGGATCAAGAAGGCCGAGATCATCGTCGAGCTGTACGTGTGCTGAACGCGGAGGTGCCGTCCGTTCGGTACTAGATCGTGGGACTGATCGCGGGATTGTTCGCGGGGCGGATCGAGGGACGTGAGGACGTTCCACTACATCAACCGCGTTCTCTAAACGCTTCTGCTGTACGATCTACAAGGGTACGTAGATCACTCATCCCCTCTCGTAGATGGACATCACCATGATAGGTCTTCGTGCGCGTAGGAAAATTTTTGTTTCCCATGCGACGTTCCCCAACAGTGGCATCATGAGCTAGGTTCATGCGTAGATGTCTTCTCGAGTAGAACACAAAAGGTTTTGTGGGCGGTGATGTGCGTTTTGCTGGCCTCCTTAGTCTTTTCTTGATTCCGCGGTATTGTTGGATTGAAGCGGCTTGGACCGACATTACTCGTACGCTTACGAGAGACTGGTTTCATCGTTACGAGTAACCCCCTTTGCTCAAAGATGACTGGCAAGTGTCGGTTTCTCCAACTTTAGTTGAATCGGATTTGACCGAGGAGGTCCTTGGATGAGGTTAAATAGCAACTCATATATCTCCGTTGTGGTGTTTGCGTAAGTAAGATGCGATCCTACTAGATACCCTTGGTCACCACGTAAAACATGCAACAACAAAATTAGAGGACGTCTAACTTGTTTTTGCAGGGTATGATTGTGATGTGATATGGCTAACGATGTGATGTGATATTTTGGATGTATGAGATGATCATGTTGTAATAGAAATATCGACTTGCACGTCGATGGTACGGCAACCGGCAGGAGCCATAGGGTTGTCTTTATACTAACATATGTGCTTGCAGATGCGTTTACTATTTTGCTAGGATGTAGCTTTCGTAGTGATAGCATGAGTAGCACGACAACCACGATGGCAACACGTTGATGGATGATCATGGTGTGGCGCCGGTGACAAGAAGATTGTGTCGGTGCTTTGGTGATGGAGATCAAGAAGCACGTGATGATGGCCATATCATGTCACTTATGAATTGCATGTGATGTTAATCCTTTTATGCACCTTATTTTGCTTAGAACGATGGTAGCATTATGAGGTGATCTCTCACTAAAATTTCAAGACGAAATTGTGTTCTCCCCGACTGTGCACCGTTGCTACAGTTTGTTGTTTCGAGACACCACGTGATGATCGGGTGTGATAGACTCAACGTTCACATACAACGGGTGCAAAACAGTTGCGCACGCGGAACACTCGGGTTAAGCTTGACGAGCCTAGCATGTGCAGACATGGCCTCGGAACACATGAGACCGAAAGGTCGATCATGAATCATATAGTTGATATGATTAGCATAGGGATGCTTACCACTGAAACTATACTCAACTCACGTGATGATCGGACTTGGGATAGTGTAAGTGGATCATGAACCACTCAAATGACTAGAGAGATGTACTTTTTGAGTGGGAGTTTAGCATATAGTTTGATTAAGTTGAACTCTAATTATCTTGAACATAGTCTAAGTCCACTTTGAATATATTTGTGTTGTAGATCATGGCTCACGCAAGTGTCATCCTGAATTTTAATACGTTCCTAGAGAAAGCTAAGTTGAAAGATGATGGAAGCAACTTTGTAGACTGGGCTCGTAATCTTAAGCTAATCTTACAAGCTGGAAAGAAGGATTATGTCCTTAATGCTGCGCTAGGAGATGAACCACCCGCTACGGCTGATCAGGATGTTAAGAACGCTTGGTTAGCACGAAAGGAGGACTACTCAATAGTTCAATGTGCAGTCTTGTATGGCTTGGAACCGGGACTTCAACGTCGCTTTGAGCGTCATGGAGCATTTGAGATGTTCCAGGAGTTGAAGTTTATCTTTCAGAAGAACGCCCGGATCGAGAGGTATGAGACCTCCGATAAATTCTATGCTTGCAAGATGGAGGAAAACTCGTCTGTCAGTGAACATGTGCTCAAAATGTCTGGTACTCAAACCGTCTAGCTGAACTGGGGATTGAACTCCCGCAAGAAGCTATCACTGACAGAATCCTTCAATCACTGCCGCCAAGCTATAAAGGCTTTGTGTTGAACTACAACATGCAAGGGATGAACAAGTCTCCCGGCGAGTTATTTGCGATGCTGAAAGTCGCAGAGTCTGAACTCCGTAAAGAGCATCAAGTGTTGATGGTGAGCAAGACCACTAGTTTCAAGAGAAACGGCAAAGGCAAGAAGGGCAATTCGAAGAAGAGCGGCAAGCCTGTTGCCAATCCGCCGAAGAAGCCCAAAGCTGGACCTAAGCCTGAAACAGAGTGCTTCTATTGCAAGGGTATGGGTCACTGGAAGCGCAATTGCCCCAAGTATCTGGCAGATAAGAAGGCGGGCAAAGAGAAATCAGGTATATTTGATATACATGTTATTGATGTGTACTTAACCGGCTCTCGTAGTAGTGCCTGGGTATTTGATACTGGTTCTGTTGCTCACATTTGCAACTCGAAGCAGGAACTGCGGAATAGACGAAGGCTGGCGAAAGACGAAGTGACGATGCGCGTAGGAAACGGTTCCAAGGTTGATGCAATCGCCGTCGGCACAGTGTCACTTCAGCTACCATCGGGATTAGTGATGAACTTAAATCATTGTTATTTAGTGCCTGCGTTGAGCATGAACATTATATCTGGATCTTGTTTATTGCGAGACGGTTACTCTTTTAAGTCTGAGAATAATGGTTGTTCTATTTCTATGAGTAACATCTTTTATGGTCATGCACCGAATGTGAGAGGATTGTTCATATTGAATCTTGATAGCGACACGCATATACATAACATTGAGACTAAAAGAGTTAGAGTAAACAATGATAGCGCCATATTTTTGTGGCACTACCGCTTGGGTCATATTGGTGTAAAGCGCATGAAGAAACTCCATGCTGATAGACTTTTGGAGTCACTTGACTTTGATTCACTTGACACGTGTGAACCATGCCTCATGGGCAAGATGACTAAGACTCCGTTCTCCGGAACAATGGAGCGTGCAAGTGACTTGTTGGAAATCATACATACCGATGTGTGTGGTCCAATGAGCGTGGAGGCACGCGGCGGATATCGTTATTTTCTCACCTTCACTGACGATTTAAGTAGATATGGTTATGTCTACTTGATGAAGCACAAGTCTGAAACATTTGAAAAGTTCAAGAAATTTCAAAGTGAAGTGGAAAATCATCATAACAAGAAGATCAAGTTCCTACGGTCTGATCGTGGGGGTGAATATCTGAGTTTCGAGTTTGGTACTCACTTAAGACAATGTGGAATTGTTTCGCAGTTTACACCGCCTGGAACACCACAGCGTAATGGTGTGTCCGAACGTCGTAATCGTACTTTGTTAGAGATGGTGCGATCTATGATGTCTCTTACTGATTTGCCGTTATCACTTTGGGGTTATGCATTAGAAACAGCTGCATTCACTTTAAATAGGGCACCATCGAAATCCGTTGAGACGACACCGTACGAACTGTGGTATGGCAAAAGGCCAAAGTTGTCGTTTCTTAAAGTTTGGGGATGTGATGCTTATGTCAAAAAGCTTCAGCCTGAAAAGCTGGAACCCAAAGCGGAAAAGTGCGTCTTCATAGGTTACCCAAAAGAGACAGTTGGGTACACCTTCTATCTCAAATCCGAGGGCAAAGTGTTTGTTGCTAAGAACGGAACTTTTCTCGAGAAGGAGTTTCTCTCGAGAGAATTGAGTGGGAGGAAGATAGAACTTGACGAGGTTGTCGAACCTCTCATCCCTCTGGATGGTGGCGCAGGGCAAGGGGAAACCTCTGTCGTTGCGACGCCGGTTGAGGAGGAAGTTAATGATGATGATCATGAAACTCCAGTTCAGGTTTCTGTTGAACCACGCAGGTCGACGAGATCACGCGCTGCTCCAGAGTGGTACGGTAATCCCGTCTTATCAATCATGTTGTTAGACAACAATGAACCTGCAAATTATGAAGAAGCAATGGTGGGCCCAGATTCCAACAAATGGCTAGAAGCCATGAAATCCGAGATAGGATCCATGTATGAGAACAAAGTGTGGACTTTGGAGATACTACCTGAGGGCCGCAAGGCTATTCAGAACAAATGGATCTTTAAGAAGAAGACGGACGCTGACGGTAATGTGACCGTTTATAAAGCTCGACTTGTGGCAAAGGGTTTTTCACAAGTTCCAGGAGTTGACTACGATGAGACCTTCTCACTCGTAGCGATGCTTAAGTCCGTCAGAATCATGTTAGCAATAGCTGCATTTTTCGATTATGAAATCTGGCAGATGGATGTCAAAACGGCGTTCCTTAACGGTTTCCTTAAGGAAGAGTTGTATATGATGCAACCCGAAGGTTTTGTCGATCCTAAAAATGCTGACAAAGTGTGCAAGCTCCAGCGATCCATTTATGGACTGGTGCAAGCATCTCGGAGTTGGAATAAACGCTTTGATGAGGTGATCAAAGCATTTGGGTTTATACAAGTGGTTGGAGAATCTTGTATTTACAAGAAAGTGAGTGGGAGCTCTGTGGCGTTTCTAATATTATATGTGGATGACATATTACTGATTGGAAACAATGTAGAGCTTTTGGAGAGCGTAAAAGGTTACTTGAATAAAAGTTTCTCTATGAAGGACCTAGGAGAAGCTGCTTACATACTAGGCATTAAGATCTATAGGGATAGATCAAAACGCCTGATAGGACTTTCACAAAGCACATACCTTGATAAAGTTTTGAAGAGGTTCAAAATGGAACAGTCCAAGAAAGGGTTCTTGCCAGTGTTACAAGGTACGAGATTGAGTAAGACTCAGTGCCCAGCAACTGATGAAGATAGAGAGCATATGTGCTCCGTCCCCTATGCTTCAGCCATAGGCTCTATCATGTATGCAATGTTGTGCACTAGACCAGATGTTAGCCTGGCCATAAGTATGGCAGGTAGGTTCCAGAGTAATCCAGGAGTGGATCACTGGACGGCGGTCAAGAATATCCTGAAGTACCTGAAAAGGACTAAGGAGATGTTTCTCGTGTATGGAGGTGACGAAGAGCTCGCCGTAAAAGGTTACGTCGATGCAAGCTTTGACACAGATCCAGACGACTCTAAGTCGCAAACCGGATACGTATTTATTCTTAATGGGGGTGCAGTAAGCTGGTGCAGTTCCAAGCAAAGCGTCGTAGTAGATTCTACATGTGAAGCAGAGTACATGGCTTCCTCGGAGGCGGCTAAGGAGGGTGTCTGGATGAAGCAGTTCATGACGGATCTTGGAGTGGTGGCAAGTGCACTGGATCCAATAACCTTGTTCTGTGACAACACTGGTGCCATTGCCTTAGCAAAGGAACCAAGATTTCACAAGAAGTCCAGACACATCAAACGACGCTTCAACCTCAGCCGCGACTACGTCGAGGAGGAGGACGTAAATATATGCAAAGTGCACACGGATCTGAATGTAGCAGTCCCGCTGACTAAACCTCTTCCACGGCCAAAACATGATCGACACCAGAACTGTATGGGTGTTAGATTTATTACAATGTAATTCACATGGTGATGTGAGGGCTAGATTATTGACTCTAGTGCAAGTGGGAGACTGTTGGAATTATGCCCTAAAGGCAATAATAAATGTATAGTTATTATTATAATTCCTGTATCAAGATAATAGTTTATTATCCATGCTATAATTGTATTGAACGAAGACTCATTTACATGTGTGGATACATAGACAAAACACCGTCCCTAGCATGCCTCTAGTTGGCTAGCCAGTTGATCGATGATAGTCAGTGTCTTCTGATTATGAACAAGGTGTTGTTGCTTGATAACTGGATCACGTCATTGGGAGAATCACGTGATGGACTAGACCCAAACTAATAGACGTAGCATGTTGATCGTGTCATTTTGTTGCTACTGTTTTCTGCGTGTCAAGTATTTATTCCTATGACCATGAGATCATATAACTCACTGACACCGGAGGAATGCTTTGTGTGTATCAAACGTCGCAACGTAACTGGGTGACTATAAAGATGCTCTACAGGTATCTCCGAAGGTGTTAGTTGAGTTAGTATGGATCAAGACTGGGATTTGTCACTCCGTGTGACGGAGAGGTATCTCGGGGCCCACTCGGTAATACAACATCACACACAAGCCTTGCAAGCAATGTAACTTAGTGTAAGTTGCGGGATCTTGTATTACGGAACGAGTAAAGAGACTTGCCGATAAACGAGATTGAAATAGGTATGCGGATAGTGACGATCGAATCTCGGGTAAGTAACATACCGAAGGACAAAGGGAATGACATACGGGATTATACGAATCCTTGGCACTGAGGTTCAAACGATAAGATCTTCGTAGAATATAGGATCCAATATGGGCATCCAGGTCCCGCTATTGGATATTGACCGAGGAGTCTCTCGGGTCATGTCTACATAGTTCTCGAACCCGCAGGGTCTGCACACTTAAGGTTCGACATTGTTTTATGCGTATTTGAGTTATATGGTTGGTTACCGAATGTTGTTCGGAGTCCCGGATGAGATCACGGACGTCACGAGGGTTTCCGGAATGGTCCGGAAACGAAGATTGATATATAGGATGACCTCATTTGATTACCGGAAGGTTTTCGGAGTTACCGGGAATGTACCGGGAATGACGAATGGGTTCCGGGAGTTCACCGGGGGGGCAACCCACCCCGGGGAAGCCCATAGGCTTTGGGGAGACACACCAGCCCTTAGTGGTCTGGTGGGACAGCCCCAAAGGGGCCTATGCGCCAAGAGAAGAAAATCAAAGGAAAAGAAAAAAAAAAGGAGGGAAGAAGTGGGAAGGGAGGGGGGACTCCTCCCACCAAACCAAGTCCAACTCGGTTTGGGGGGGGGGAGTCCTCCCCACCTTGGCTCGGCCGACCCCTTGGGAGTCCCTTGGACCCCAAGGCAAGGTCCCCCTCCCTCCTCCTATATATATGGGGCTTTTAGGGCAGATTTGAGACGACTTTCTCACGGCTGCCCGACCACATACCTCCATAGTTTTTCCTCTAGATCGCGTTTCTGCGGAGCTCGGGCGGAGCCCTGCTGAGACGAGATCATTACCAACCTCCGGAGCGCCGTCACGCTGCCGGAGAACTCTTCTACCTCTCCGTCTCTCTTGCTGGATCAAGAAGGCCGAGATCATCGTCGAGCTGTACGTGTGCTGAACGCGGAGGTGCCGTCCGTTCGGTACTAGATCGTGGGACTGATCGCGGGATTGTTCACGGGGCGGATCGAGGGACGTGAGGACGTTCCACTACATCAACCGCGTTATCTAAACGCTTCTGCTGTACGATCTACAAGGGTACGTAGATCACTCATCCCCTCTCGTAGATGGACATCACCATGATAGGTCTTCGTGCGCGTAGGAAAATTTTTGTTTCCCATGCGACGTTCCCCAACAATTTTTTAGTGTCTCATCCGCACCATCTATCCCAAGATGGGTGATAAGGGCTCTTGCAGTGGCTATTGTATTGACATTATGTCTCACTTGTACGAGCACCCCAAGAGCAAAATTAATGTGCCTCATTTTCTATGGCATGAGATTCGGCTTGCTAGCTTTCAGTACAAGCGAGCCTTTCCTCATGCCCCCTTCATCCAGGCTCTTATTAATCATGTTGCTGATTTCTCTGTGGCTGTCACTCACACACATCGCAAGTGGGTCATTCCCGCTCGCATGGCGGATAACTATGCTCCCAAGAAAGCCCCATCCTCCACATCCACTCGCCGCACTGCTGCCCGGTCAGCCACCCCCTCATCTAGCTCCGCTCCTCTCGGTCGCATTGCCAAATTCCTTGGCAAGGCACATTCTACTATGATGAAGGCCGTCTCTTTCCAGTGTGGTCAAACCCATGATGTGGTTTCTCGCTTAGTCTCCTCCAAGAATGCCCTCAAGGCTCGTCTGAGAGCCTCGGGCGCTCTTGATGTGAGTGATGATGAGGCCCCTCCTGGTGCTCCTCCTACTGACTTTGGCTTTCCATCTAGTCCTGAGTGGGCTGATTTCCTTGACGAGGCTGGTGGGAGTGGCTTGCCTGACGATGGTGATGATGCTGATGAGCTCTGAGCGTGGTTGGTGCTGTTGGTGCCTCCCTTTTTGGTACTTGGTGCCAAAGGGGGAGTAATTTATCGTAGTTTTTAGTCTTTGGAGATTTAATGTAATGGATAAACTCATGTATGGCTACTTATGAATGATTGTGATTGCTATGGATTGCTATGATATCATCATAGATTATTATGTTTTGCTCCACTACTTCTATGATGATATATTGTCTTTCTATGATGATCTATTATCTTTACATGTTGATCCATTATATGTTCGATAAACACATTAAAGGGGAGCTCCGATATTTTATCATGCACATACTAAGGGGGAGCTCCGTACTAAATATCTCCTAGGCTATAATGTATGTTAAATATTTTTGAGACCTATGTATATGTTGTCATCAACTACCAAAAAGGGGGAGATTGAAAGTGCATGCTATGCCCCTAATCAACTTTTGGTGTTAATGACAACACATACATAGGAAACTAATCCTATTTGTTGAGTGTATCTCAGGATGGCAAGTACTTTAGTAGATTGAGAATTATGTGCCAAAGGTGGTCTGAGAAGATCGGGATTTATATTTCAAGAAGGCTCGGGATTGAGAAAAGATGATGTAGACTATCCTTTTGAGTTTACCATTATTGAGTATAGGGATCCCGCACTATTAAGAGGGGATCACAGGTTTTGCGATGAACTTGCTCATACCACATCTTCACTATCCTACCCAATACCACATATTCTCTACTCTGTTCCTATCTCAAAACAGGTCTATTGCCTCGGACTTCCGGCTCCCTCCGGACGTCCGAGGGCCGGATGACCGACAGGCTTCGGAAATCCGGAGCCCTCCACCAGAAGTATTTGAGTCATATAACTCGGAATTCCGGCTCCCTCCGGACATCCGAGGGCCGGACGTCCGACCAGCTTCGGAAATCCGGAGCCCAGCACCAGAAGAACATGAGCTCTATAACTCGGATTGCCGGCTCCCTCCGAACGTCCGAGGGCCGGACGTCCGTCCTCGTTCGGAAATCCGGAACCTCCCACCAGAAGAAGTTGAGTCGAATAACTCGGATTTCTGGCCTTCTCCGGACGTCCGGTCGCTGTTCAAATTCACAGTGTTTCCATTCATAGCTACAGCCCTCGGACGACCGACCCCTGTCGGACGTCCGACCCCTTGCGGACGCCCGGACTTCCGAGAACTGCCGGACGTCCGGACCCTGTGTGACTTAAAGTGACCCCAACGGCTGTTTTACACTCCCCACTATATATACCCCTCACCCACTTCGTGTGTGGGTGTTCAACACAGCTAGAATACATCCAAGAACACCTTTCTTCTCACTCACTCTTGTCTACACCAAATCTTAGATCCCAAGAGCATTTGTGAGTCCCTTTGAGTGTTGTTCCAATCAAAAGATAGATCGCCTCCCTCTCCTCCTTCCCACCAAAGTGATTTGTGATTTGAGCAAGTTTTTAGCAATCCCCGTGATCTTGTTACTCTTGGAGGTTGGAGACTCCTAGGCGGTAGGAGTCTTCGGAGAGGAATCAAACCATTGTGATTTCCCCCGGAAAGTTTGTGAAGGTTTGGAAGCCACCTCAAGGCTTACCACTAGTGGTTGAGAAACGCCTTCGTGGAGTTATCTCAAAGGGAGAATAGGGTGAGCCTTCGTGGCGTTGGTGTGCCTTCGTGGTAACATCCACCCCTCTAACGGTGACGTAGCTTCCCTCCAAGGAAGTGAACATCGGGATACATCCTTGTCTCTCTTGGAGTTTCGGTTATTCCTAACCCTAACTCTCTACTTGTGTTAATCCTTATTACGTACTTGTATTTGATTATTGTTTACCGCTTGTCTTACTTCACTCTAAATAGCTTACTCCTTGTCATAGCAATTATTAGGCCTACACTCATATTCCTCACTTTTGCCTAAAATTGCTAAGTAATTATTAAAATTTGGAATTGTACCTATTCACCCCCCTCTAGGTCCATCTCGATCCTTTTCAACAGTAGTGGTAACAGTAGTAGTAGTGACAGCAGTAGCGGTAAAGTAACATAGCAAGGACCAGTAGGAAAAGCTCGTAGGCATTGGATCGGTGATGGATAATTATATTGGATGACATTCATCATGTAACAGTTATAACATGGAGAGATATGTAACTAGCTCAAGTTCGTCAATGTAATGTAGGCATGTATTCTGTATGTAGTCATACACACTTATGGAAAAGAACTTGCATGACATCCATTGTCCATCCCTCCCGTGGCAGCGGGGTCCTAATGGAAACTAAGGGATATTAAGGTCTCCTTTTAATAGAGAACCGGAACAAAGCATTAGCACTTAGTGAATACATGAACTCCTCATACTATGGTCATCTCCGGGAGTAGTTCCGGCTATTGTCACTCCAGGGTTGCCGGGTCATAACACATAGTAGGTGACTACAACTTGCAAGATAGGATCAAGAACACATATATATTGATGAAAACATAATAGGTTCATATCTGAAATCATGGCACTCGGGCCCTAGTGACAAGCATTAAGCATAGCAAAGTAGTAGCAACATCAATCTCAGAACATAGTGGATACTATGGATAAAACTCCATCAAAACTAACTCGATTACATGATAGATCTCATCCAACCCATCACCGTCCAGCAAGCCTACGATGAGATTACTCGCGAAGGGTGAAGAGCATCTTGAAATTGGCGATGAAGGATGGTTGGTGGTGACGACGGTGACGATTTCCCCTCTCCGGAGCCCAAAACGGACTCCAGATCTGCCCTCGAGAGGAAGAACAGGTGGTGGCGGCAGCTCCGTATCGTAAAACGCGATGAAGTCTTCTTCCTGATTTTTTTTCCAGACAAGAGAGAATATATAGAGCTGGAATTGGAGGTTGTGGAGCCACGAGGGGCTCACAAGCCTGCCAGGCCCAGCCAGGGGGGGGGGCCTCCTGGGCTTGTGAGCTCCTGGCTCCGTCCCTCCAGGTAATTCTTGCTCTAGTATTTTTTATATATTCCACAAAAAATCCTCGTCAATTTCCACGTCATTCCGAGAACTTTTATTTCTGCGCAAAAACAACACCATGGCAATTCTGCTGAAAACAACGTCAGTCCGGGTTAGTTCCATTCAAATCATGCAAATTAGAGTCCAAAACAAGGGCAAAAGAGTTTGAAAAAGTAGATACGATGGAGACGTATCAACGTCCTTAGCAAGATCTTCTCTATATCCTCCCAGTTCTTTTTTACTGTCATTTCATGAACAATATTTGGTTAATGAATCCAGTCTCAAAGATTTGTCCTTTTTTGCATTCGATGATCTTCTTTCTGCATACTATACTGAGGATAATTATACATGCAATGAATGAGCTGAGCTAGAGACTTAATTATAGAAATGATACTTACAGACAATAGCAACTGACAATAGATTTATCGATGGTGTCTTGATTGTATAACTGAAATAATTATTTAAATTCAATGTAAATTTGCTCGTTTCCATTAAAGTAATGCTCGTCTTTAGCTCCCACAATGAGATAGTTGATCCCTTTATCATTTGAGCTTCCATGTACTAGTGATGCAATCTTTGCATTTTTGTTGGTAGAAGTGGGAGCTCCTCAGGTTTGACAAGAGGCTTCCCGTACTGGTATCTATATGCTAACTCAGCCATGGGGAACTCTTCCTGCTCGCCTAAGTATTGACCAAGAGTGAAACCAACATCATCGCCCGTTGCCTCCGCATCATAATTGTTATCGATAAACACGTTAAGCAGGGGGCACGGTTGGTTCTTCTGTTTGCCAAGCTAGAGAATTGTTTTCACACATGCACTACTACTTCCCGACCGCACATCTTCTCTATGTGACTAAACAATCGAGCAGTCATAGTCCGATAGCAGCGGACGCGGCGATGGTCGTTTAAGGTTTTCGAGACAACGCTTCACTTTTTTTGGATCTATTTTTTCCTTTTCCTCGCGCGGTGTCGGTGCAAGCTGGCGTTTCACATCGTCCTCCACAACCTTCTTGAGTTCCTCATCACTCATATCGTATGCTAACTTGCGAGGAGCCTCCTTGATGTGGGTACCTGCTCTAGATTTCTTTGCAGTTGTACTACTAGTCGCCGGAGCGGCGATTCTATTCCGCGTGTGGGGCTGAGGCGGAGGAGGAGGAGGGGAGTCTGCTGACACGGCAGAGTCTGATGAGGGGCCTCCTTCGGCGGAGTCTGCTGACGCGGTGGAGACTGCTAAGGCCGCAGAGTCTGCAGACACGGTGGAGACGTCCGAGGCAGCGGAGATAGAGCTAGATTGCTACTATGAGGAGTCTACTGAGGAGCCTCCTTCAACGGAGTCTGCTGACGCGGCGTCCAATATGGAAGCACGATGTGTTCTTTTTTCCATAGAATGGTAGTTTTTGTCGCATATTCCAGTGAAGTCTCTCCATCACCTGTAGGGAAGTCAAGATCTAGCTGCTCAAATCCGTTGATAAGTTCATCCACCCCGACAATAGCATAGCCATCTGGAATCAGAGAGCAATGGTAAGTTCCATTAGGTACAACAGGTAAGGCAAAGCCGACTGCCACCTTCACGGATATGTTCATGCATTTCTCATGTAGATCACAATGTTCCATCTGTGTGATATCATCCACGGGGTAGCGAGGAGCCATGATATCATCTATGAACCGAACGAGCTCCATGGAAGCCGCACTGCTTTTTCACTGAGATGGTGGTCCGACAGTATCGAATGCAGGATCTTCGTGGCGCTAAGATGGGCCGGTAGCCTGATGGCTAGTAAGTGCCTCTATTTGCTTCTACTTCAATGCTACTATTTCCTCTATCTTCTGCAGACAGTTGCATCATGTTTCTTTTTTTCCCTCTGCTTCTATATGTCTCACTGCTGTCGGGAAACCCAATCTTCTGCGGAACGGAGCCTGGTGTGCCTCGTGTTCGTCCACTAGTTCTGGATTCCCGAGGGCACGTATCAGCTCATTGTTATCTCCGTCGGGATTTAACTTTTCGTCATCCACGTCATGCATTGCTTCTTTCATGGCTTTGAGGGGTGTTGCAAGTTGCTATTTTTTATAAATACGCTTCCGTGTTTCTAGGTTCAACTTTCCCTCATGATCGTAGAACCAATTCCTTGCCCGTTCCGTAAACTGCAGTGGCTCTGGATCGATCCCTTTAGCAATGAGGTCGTTCTCAGTTTTCTCCCACTTAAGCATGCCCGCCTTATGCCACGTGACCCCATAACATGGTGATATTCCTTCTTTGTATCATTCTTCTTATTTGTTTCTGACCTTTTCTTAGCTGCATCTGATTCCTTGTATGCCACAAATGCGTCGTAATGATCTCTTAACTTCTCAAATGCTCCGATGAATGCTGGAGTCTTGTTTTTCCTGATATAATCTTGGTCCAATCTTTTCTTCGAGTTGCAGAATTATTGGGCCATCTTCCTAAGAGACCACGCTCTATAACATTGAGTTGCAGAATTATTGGGCCATCTTCCTAAGAGACCACGCTCTATAACATTGTTATTTGGATCCACCTCTAGCGATAGGGTGAAATTTGTCATGAGGGTTTCCCAAAGCATTTCTTTGGATCTATCGTCGACATAAGTAACTCCAACCGCTTTTGGCTTATTCCATTCTTGAATGCAGATTGGGATGATGTCCTGTAACGCCCCGGACACACCCGCCGGCGGTCGTTACTCCTGGCAGGATCTAGACAGGCCTCACATATCAATACCTAGTCTTTTCTGCGCACTTTGTCCTCACTCATGCGCACCCGGGATGAACTGCCCGGTCGGTCACCCATCCTAGAACTACTCCAAGCCAAGCACGCTTAACTTAGGAGTTCTGTTCGAATGGGCTCCCGGAAAAGAAGGAATTCCTTATTGATATGAGTAGTCTATCATCCCTAATAAGCCAGGCTATCACATGTCCCTAACAACAATTCCGCACTGATGTATAAATCGGTTTGTATTCTGCATGGGAAGAGTCGGAGTGCCATCTGCAGCGACTTCTTTGATCTTGAACCTTTCATTGTCACCCAACCTTTTTTTGGGCCTCGTCTCTTTATAGAAGATTGGCTCGATCTGGAGGGATATATGAAAGAAGAAAGAAGCATTAATATATGTACATAAAATCAATTAATGTATCTAGCTAGTCAGTAGAGGCTTAATTAATATACCTCGCTAGTTTGTACTAATAATTAAGGTTCCAACACCGAAGCCGTCATCTTCTCTCTTCAATTCCTCATCGGAACCGTCATCTCCTGTCGGCTCAACTCCCTCACCGGAGTCGTTCAGAAACTGTGTGGTGATATCATCATCTCCTTCACGGATTATTTCCCCCAACATCTCTTCTTGTTCTTCGTCTCTACCGTGTTCCATAGTTTCTGCAAATATTACAACATGACATAAACATAGGAGCAACACGTTCATGGGAATCATCAAGGCAATATACAACCATGAGATAAGCTGTTTTTCATGCTTAATGAAATCATATGCATATGAGCAATGGATTAGTGGCAAACATCATCCAAAGTTGACAAGTTTTATAATAGGCAGTTTCAGACTTAGCAGTTTTTTAGCAAGTGTAAAACATCAAAAGTATCATAGCATGTTTGCAAGCTTGTTACAGTGCCTAAAACGGCTCCTATAGGGCAGCAGGGAGGATGCCAGTGGACGGAGGGACTCCTACGGCGGTCGTCGGGGGCTCCTCACTTGTGATCGTCGGGGGCTCCTCACTGGCGATCGTCGGGGACTCTCCTCACCGACGAACATCGGGGACTCCTCCAGCAATCGTCGGGGATTCTCCTCACCGGCGATCCTCGAGGACGACTCCTCCGGCGATCGTCGGGGATGACTCCGACGATCGTCGAGGACTCCTCACCGGCAATCGTAAGGGACGACTCCAGCGATCGTTAAGGACTTCTCCAACGATTGTCGGGGACTCTCCTCACCGGCGATCATCAGGAACTCTCCTCGCCGTCTATCGTCAGGGATGACTCCTCCGGCGATCGTCGAGGACTCCTCACCGGCAAAATGTAAAGTTATATAACACTAGTTTTCAGACTTAGTGAAATTTAGCCATTCACATGATAATTTTTGTAATCCTTGCATGGCATTCATGAACAAAAATTCCCTATGACACATGACAATTCTCGAAACACCCCTACTATTTTTACACCATGGCAACTTTGTTTTTTGTATGACTTTGCTAGCAAAACTAAATAGTGGACCAACAAAACTCCAAATTTTCTGTTATCTTTTCATATGATGAAAAATTCACTTCCCTATTTACTATTTTTACACTAAGGCAAACTATGTTTTTTGTATGACTTTGCTAGCGGTGAAACATGGTGGCAGCAAGCTTCGACCGTGGTGGCCAACGGGGGAGAAATCGACCGAGGGGAGGGAGGGGTTGGGAGCAGGATCTTACGGCGAGGAGCGGGGGCAGCAAGGCTCGGGGAGGAGGGCGAGGAGGTTCGGCGATGAGGAGCGGGGGCCGCAAGGCTCGGAGAGGAGGGCGAGGAGGTCTGACAACGAGGAGCGGGGGCGACGATGCTCGACATCGGGGGAGGTTCGACGAGGTCGAGGCAATGCTCAGCAGATCGGTGAGGGGTTGGAGGGAGCGTGGTCGTTGAGGCTCGGGGACGAGGGCGAGGAGGTCCGGCAACGAGGAGAGTGGGCGGCAAGGCTCGGTGTCGGGGTAGTTCTGGCGAGGTCGAGGCGATGCTCAGAAGGCTCGGAGAGGTGCCAGAGCGATCGGGGGCGGCGAGGAGGTCCGACGACGAGGAGCGGGGGCGGCGAGGCTCGGTGTCGGGAGAGGTCCGACGAGGTCGAGGCGATGCTCAGTGGGCTCAGTGAGGGGTCGGAGCAAGCAGGACGACGTCGACGATCTTCGACGGTTGAAGCAGGGTGGCGAGGCTTGGGGATGAGCGGCCTGGCGGTGTGGTGTTCTTGATCTGTTCCGGGCGGTGGCTGGCCGCGGGACACCACTTATATATGCTAGACCTTTAGTCCGAGTTGGTGCCACCAACCGGGGCGAAACGGTCTCTAGTCCCGGTTGCTGGCTCTAACCAGGACCAAAGGCTTAGCTTTAGTCCCGGCTGGAGCCACCAACCGAGACTAGACCCAAATTTCAGCAGCCCAAAGGACGCAAAAGCTTAGGCCTACAGTATCGGTTGGTGGCACCAACCGGGACGAAAGGCTCGCCTTTAGTCCTGGTTGGAGCCACCAACCGGGACTAAATCCATTTTTCGTTTTATCAAAAATAGATTATGTTTAGCTCTTTTAGTTTTATACCTTTTTCCTTTGTTTTAATTATTTTAGTTTATATTAATTCTACTAAATGGATTCTCCTTTAGCTCATATTTTTACGAGAGCTCACCCTAGTCATATTAATTCTACCTCAAGTAACTCTCTCTCTCTCTTATATAGCTCAAAATATTGGTCAGAACACTCAATTACCCTCTATGGTTTTAATCAAGCTTTTGAAATATTTAGAAAGGAAGTATTCACCATAAATTCCAAGAAAATGCTAGCATGTCACAAGTGCCATATTTGGTGATCTTGCCAAGTGTTGGAGAACAACATCATCAAATTCCCTCAAAACCATATATGTCCATTTTCTAGTTTGAGCAACTTTACATTGCCAAACATGTCCAAATGAGCTCAAACTTGGTATAACTGCTACAAGGGTCTAAATATTCATCTAGGCCAAGTGGTGCATCAAGCATAACAAATTAGCTTGCTCAAAGTATGCCAAAACCAATTCTGTACATCTCTAGGGTTTGACAAATTTATATTGGCAACTTTCTCCCATCGATCTCAAATTTATACCATGTTGCCATATGGTCATGAGCATCACACCCATCAAGTGCCACAATTTTGAGAGCAAATTAACTTGGTCAAAAATTGTCAGGACCATTTCTACCCATTTCTAGGGTTTGACAAAATTACATTGCGAAGTTTCTTAAAATGAGCTATAAATTTGCACACTAGCTAAAATTGATACCAAGCTCATTCCTGTTAAATTCCAAAGCCATTGGATTCCTCTAAGTATCTCTATCCATCATCAAACACCTTCTGCCAAAATATTATGGTCAATGATTGGGGTACCAAATGGATTCTCCTTTAGCTCAAATTTTTACAAGAGCTCACCTAGTCTTATCAATTCTACCTCCACTAACTCTCTCTCTTACATAGCTCAAAATATGGGTCAAAACACTTAATTACCCTTTCTGGTTTTAATCAAGCTTTTGAAATTTGTAGAATGGAAATATTCACCATAAATCCCAAGAAAATTCTAGCATGTCACAAATGCCATATTTAATGATCTTGCCAAGTCTCATGTGTTGGAGAACAAGATAACATCATCAAATTCCCTCAAAACCATCTCTGGCCATTTTCTTGTTTGAGAAAATTTACATTGCCAAACATGTCCAAATGTGCTCAAACTTGGTACACCTACTACAATGGTCTAAATATTCATATAGGCCAAGTGGTGCATCAAGGAGAACAAATTAGCTTGGTCAAAGTATGCCAAAACTATTTTTGCCCATCTCTAGGGTTTGACAAAGTTACATTGGCTACTTTCTCCCATTGATCTGAAATTTGTACCACATTTCCATATGGTCATGAGCATCACCCTCATCAAGTACCACAAGTTGGAGAACAAGTTAACTTGGTCAAAGCTTGTCAAGACCATTTCTGCCCATTTCTAGGGTTTGAAAAAAATTACATTGCAAAGTTTATTTAGATGAGCTACAAATTTGCACACTAGCTCAAATTGATACCAAGCTTATTCGTGTTAAATTCCAAAGCCATTGGATTCTTGTAAGTACCTTTATTCATCATCAAACACCTTTTGCCAAAATCTTGTGGTCAATGATTGGGGTACCTAAGGGATTATCCTTTGGCTCAAATTTTTAGCACAGCTCACCCTAGTCATATTAATTCTACCTCCAGTAACTCGTTCTCTTACATAGCTCAAAATATTGGTCAAAACACTCAATTACCCTTTCTGGTTTTATTCAAGCTTTTGAAATATTTAGAAAGGAAATATTCACCATAAATTCCAAAAACATTCTAGCATGTCACAAATGCCATATTTGATGTCTTGCCAAGTCTTATGTGTTGGAGAACAAGATAACATCACCAGATTCCCTCAAAACTATCTCAGTCTATTTTGGTTGAAGTACTAAAAGGATAGGAATAATTGAAAATTCAAAACGATCTTTAGTCCCGGTTGGAGACACCAATCGGGACTAAAGGGATAGTCCAACCAGTACTAATGTCCCATTCGAACCGGGGCTGATGCGTGTCGAGCTCCATCCGTCGTCGGCACCGCTCGAACCGGGACTAATGCTCTCATTAGTCCAGGTTTGTAACGCGACCGGGACTATTGCTCCAATCCGGCAAGAACCAAAGCCCTATTTTCTATAGTGTTGTGTAGTTTGTGCGCATAAGAAATACTAAATAATATTTTACATGAGGTTGAAATAGATGAAATTTTTCCTATGAAATCTAGTACAAATGAATGATATGGAAAAATTCCTATGCAATAAGATTACGTGAATCAATCAAGCGAGGTAGGAAAAAACTCCTAATGATTAGAACCGTTCAAATTTCTTTTGAAATCAAAGAGGGGCAATCATGAAAAATGCTAAATGGAATATGAGCTCCATGGAGCTCATTTTCAATAATAAAAATTCAAAAATCACATTTTGAAGCCTAAAAATTACCGAAAAATTTACACGCTTTCATACGGTTATGTACTACACGATGTGTATAATTTCAAGATGATATACCTTAGGGTGAGGACTACACTAAAAAGACAAAATCCTGATTCTGGAAACGATTAACAATGTGCATTGTTCTTTATTAAAATTCATGAATTTGTCTTTTTGTGTAGCTTTCATCATAATATATTTCATCGTCAAGCTTTATACACATGTACAACTAGATGACACCACACGTGTGTTGCAAATTATTTTACAATATATTTCAATGTGATTTGATTGTATTGGATACGAATATTTGAAGTAACAATACGAGAACTAGACCTAAAAATACAAATGATTTATTGTGTCTGATTATTGCATAGTTGTAAAATATGTTTTTTAGGCAAAGTTGTAAAATATGTAGTATAGTAGAATGTAAATTCTAGAGCATGTTGCTTGTTGAGGTGTTCTTTTTTCTATGCATGATTGCATGTTGTAGTGGGCCTTTTCTAATACATAATTATGTGAAAGCAATGTGATTTAAAACTCACTTGGAATACACTAATGCATGTTATATGTAGAGATGCCGACGCGTACATCCGACGGATGATAGTGGATCAAGCTAGTAAATCTATAATTTTAAAGCATACAAGTTGAGATAATTAGAAGTTGCGGGGATCACTCTTTAATATATAGATACATCTGCATGAACGTGTAGATTCATTTTTTCAGGATTTCTTAAAACTACAAAATGTGTTTTTTATTATATTTTTTCCTAATAAAATAAACTCCATGTAGCTCGTCCTCCAAAGAGCCTACTCCTTAATTCGGCTCTAGCCAAGGGGAGCTCCTATACGCCGCACTTTGAATGCGGCGACTAGCAGCAGTTTCGCATACAGCGAGCTCTCCTGGGCCGGCCCATTTGCTGTAGGGATAAAAATCGCAAAAAGGAAAATGAGCGAGCAACAGAGTCGAACATGGGACCTCTAAGTCGGAGTGCGCCTTGGTTAACCATTTGTACTAACTACAAGAGGTGGAAGATTACATGCGTGAATGTTAATGAACATAACAACAACTGTAAAATTTACTAACACGAACCATAAACTGCTGCAGATTCGAACTTTCCCTAAATTTTAAACATGAATGTCTGAAACGCGAATATTATTTGAGAACAATCAATATTTTTTATGGGAAAAAGGAAAAAAAATAAATTGGAGAATATTTTTTTGAAATTACAAACAGTTTTGTGAAAATGAAATGAAATAGGAGAACAATTCTAAAAACACGTGAACAAATGTGGAAGCGCGAATTTTTCTTTAAATCACAAATCTTTTTTGAATCTTGAGAACATTTTTTTTTAAAACTACGAACAAATTTGAAAGCGCAAACAAATTTTTAAAGCACGAACATTTTCAGAATTTTGAGAACAAGTTTTAAAACAGAGAACAATTTTAAAAAAACATGAAAAAATTTGTAAGCACAAACAATTGTCTAAAGCACGAACATTTTTCAATCTTGAAAACAAAATTTTGAAAAGGAGAACAATTTTGAAAAAAAAAACAAATTTGAAAGCGCGAATAAATTTTTAAAGCACGAACATTTTTTAAATTTTCTGAACAAATTTTAAAACCGGAACATTTTTTCCAAATTCTGGAACATTTTTTCAAATTTCGGGACATTGTTTTGCAAAATTTGAAAGATTTTGATAAAAATTCTAGAACATTTTTCCATATTACGAAACATTCTTTCAAATTTCAGAACAGTTTTTTTAATTTTCGGAACATTTTTTCAAATTTTGGAACATTTTGCAAATTCCAGAACATTTTTGCAAATTCCAGAACATTTTTTGAAAATCCAAAATATTTTTAAAACAGAAACAGAAAAGAACAAAAAAAATAGAGAAAAAGGAAAACAAAAAAACGTTTCAAGGAATCTTTTAAAAAGTTTCCAAAATAAAAAAAAACGGCTGAAAACCTCTAAAACGTTTCCAAAACCGGGATCGGTCAAAGTGCTAACGGGCCGGCCCAAATCCTATCGCTCGTCCGCTGGTCGCAGCTCCTGTGCGTTTGTCCGCCTCAGATAGGGTTTTCCGTAGCCAAGATCCAAGGATCTCAACCTGTATAATTTGATAATAATTGGTTGGAGGTAGGTAGCCTCAAACCTGGAAGGAGGCGCCCTATCCAACATCATGAACCTTTGCCAGACATTCTTCGCGAGCAATAAAGGCCTCCTTTGCAGTTGATTGTCAAAGAAGAACAAAAGGCCCGCTTTGAACAAGTACAGTACAATTGAGTCAACTGATTATAAAAAATAAATTATTATATTTTTGTTTAGTTGAAGGAAAGAGAAAAGAAAATAGGGAGTGCCTAGAACTCATGTAGCTGAGTTATATTATGGTCTCATTCATCTGATGTAAGTTGATGTCATGTTTTAGTAGTCCCAATCCATTTTTAATTGTCCCGTTTTTTTTCCTTTGAACCAGCACGGCCAAGTGATGGCATGTTACAATTGCTGCACAGCTTGCTTGGGCCAAACTTGGAAGGAGGCGCCCTATCCAACATCATGAACCTTTGCCAGACATTCTTCGCGAGCAATAAAGGCCTCCTTTGCAGTTGATTGTCAAAGAAGAACAAAAGGCCCGCTTTAAACAAGTACAGTACAATTGAGTCAACTGATTATAAGAAATAAATTATTATATTTTTGTTTAGTTGAAGGAAAGAGAAAAGGAAATAGGGAGTGCCTAGAACTCATGTAGCTGAGTTATATTATGGTCTCATTCACCTGATGTAAGTTGATGTCATGTTTTAGTAGTCCCAATCTATTTTTAATTGTCCCATTTTTTTTCCTTTGAACCAGCACGGCCAAGTGATGGCATGTTACAATTGCTGCACAGCTTGCTTGGGCCAAACCTGGAAGGAGGCGCCCTATCCAACATCATGAACCTTTGCCAGACATTCTTCGCGAGCAATAAAGGCCTCCTTTGCAGTTGATTGTCAAAGAAGAACAAAAGGCCCGCTTTGAACAAGTACAGTACAATTGAGTCAACTGATTATAAGAAATAAATTATTATATTTTTGTTTAGTTGAAGGAAAGAGAAAAGGAAATAGGGAGTGCCTAGAACTCATGTAGCTGAGTTATATTATGGTCTCATTCACCTGATGTAAGTTGATGTCATGTTTTAGTAGTCCCAATCTATTTTTAATTGTCCCATTTTTTTCCTTTGAACCAGCACGGCCAAGTGATGGCATGTTACAATTGCTGCACAGCTTGCTTGGGCCAAACCTGGAAGGAGGCGCCCTATCCAACATCATGAACCTTTGCCAGACATTCTTCGCGAGCAATAAAGGCCTCCTTTGCAGTTGATTGTCAAAAAAGAACAAAAGGCCCGCTTTGAACAAGTACAGTACAATTGAGTCAACTGATTATAAGAAATAAATTATTATATTTTTGTTTAGTTGAAGGAAAGAGAAAAGAAAATAGGGAGTGCCTAGAACTCATGTAGCTGAGTTATATTACGGTCTCATTCACCTGATGTAAGTTGATGTCATGTTTTAGTAGTCCCAATCCATTTTTAATTGTCCCGTTTTTTTTCCTTCGAACCAGCACGGCCAAGTGATGGCATGTTACAATTGCTGCACAGCTTGCTTGGGCCAAACCTGGAAGGAGGCGCCCTATCCAACATCATGAACCTTTGCCAGACATTCTTCGCGAGCAATAAAGGCCTCCTTTGCAGTTGATTGTCAAAGAAGAACAAAAGGCCCGCTTTGAACAAGTACAGTACAATTGAGTCAACTGATTATAAGAAATAAATTATTATATTTTTGTTTAGTTGAAGGAAAGAGAAAAGGAAATAGGGAGTGCCTAGAACTCATGTAGCTGAGTTATATTATGGTCTCATTCACGTGATGTAAGTTGATGTCATGTTTTAGTAGTCCCAATCTATTTTTAATTGTCTCATTTTTTTCCTTTGAACCAGCACGGCCAAGTGATGGCATGTTACAATTGCTGCACAGCTTGCTTGGGCCAAACCTGGAAGGAGGCGCCCTATCCAACATCATGAACCTTTGCCAGACATTCTTCGCGAGCAATAAAGGCCTCCTTTGCAGTTGATTGTCAAAAAAGAACAAAAGGCCCGCTTTGAACAAGTACAGTACAATTGAGTCAACTGATTATAAGAAATAAATTATTATATTTTTGTTTAGTTGAAGGAAAGAGAAAAGAAAATAGGGAGTGCCTAGAACTCATGTAGCTGAGTTATATTACGGTCTCATTCACCTGATGTAAGTTGATGTCATGTTTTAGTAGTCCCAATCCATTTTTAATTGTCCCGTTTTTTTTCCTTCGAACCAGCACGGTGATGGCATGTTACAATTGTTGCACAGCTTGCTTGGGCCAAAACAAATCGCGAATAAACAAGAACCCCATGGGATCTCGATCTCACGATCCATCACTACTACATGCTTGTTGCAAGCCACTACAACTGATGGCCGTTGTTTCAAAAAATACATCATAAACACTAAAGAACTATCTAGCATGTCAGATTGAACAACTTTAGCACTTTTCAGATATTTCTTGACAAACTTAAAAAAAAACTTGCTAACATCTTTTGAAATTCCCCCAATTCTTTTGAATTTTAAACAAAATTGTAAACATGAATATTTTGTGAACTGGTGAACAGATTTTTTAAAAAAGGAAACATTTTTTGAATTCCCTAACATTTGAAAGCAGGAACATTTTAAAAAATACTAAAGAAAATTTGAAAAGCGCGATAATTTATTAAAAAGGAAAATTTGAAAAAGGATAAAGAAAATGAAACACAAAAGAACAGAAGTAAAAAAAATTGCTACCGGTCTTCAATTCTTTTTGCAATTGCGACTATCCTAGGGAATTTTGCATTGTGAAAACGTTCAAAAAACTTGAAATAATAATTAATCTAGACTTCTATCGAAACATGCAGCGACCGACCTTGAAAAAGTTGCAATTACGACTACCCCTCAAGAAACTTACAATTGTAATTGGCCTTCAAAAATTTCAATTGCAGCTACCCTAGAAAAACTTGTAGTTGCGACCGGTTTTCAAAATAGTTGCAATTGCGACTATCCTCTAGAAATTTGCAGTTGTGATCGACCTTAAAAAGTTGCAATTGCGCTTACCCAAGAGAAACTTAAGGTTGCGACCGGACTTCAAAAAGCTTGCAATTTCGACTACCTAAGGGAAACTTGCAGTTGCGACCAACCTTAAAAATATGCAATTGCGGCTACCCCTAGAGAAGCTTGAAGTTGCAGCCGGCCTTGAAAAGTTGCAATTACGACTACCCTAGGAAAACTTGCAGTTGCAATCGACCTTAAAAAATATGCAATTGCGGCTATCCCTAGAGAAGCTTGAACTTGCGACCGGCCTTGCAAAGTAGAGAAACTTGAGCTTGCGACCGACCTTAAAAAATATGTAATTGTGGCTACCCCTACAGAAGCTTGAAGTTGTGACCGGCCTTGAAAAGTTGCAATTACGATTACCCTAGAGAAACTTGAGGTTGCGACCGGACTTCAAAAAGCTTGCAATTGCGACTACCTAAGGAAAACTTGCAGTTGCGACCAACCTTAAAAAATATGCAATTGCGGCTACCCCTAGAGAAGCTTGAAGTTGCAGCTGGCCTTGAAAAGTTGCAATTACGACTACCCTAGGAAAACTTGCAGTTGCGATCGGCCTTAAAAAATATGCAATTGTGGCTATCCCTAGAGAAGCTTGAAGTTGCGATCGGTCTTGAAAAGTTGTAATTACGACTACCCTAGGGAAACATGCAGTTGCGACCGACCTTAAAAATATGCAATTGCGGCTACCCCTAGAGGAGCTTGAAGTTGCGACCGGCCTTGAAAAGTAGAGAAACTTGAGCTTGCGACCGACCTTAAAAAATATGCAATTGCGGCTACCCTACAGAAGCTTGAAGTTGGGACCGGCCTTGAAAATTTGCAATTACGATTACCCTAGAGAAACTAAAGGTTGCGACCAGCCTTCAATAAGCTTGCAATTGCGACTACCCTAGGAAGAGTTGCAGTTGCGACCGACCTTAAAAAAATTGCAATTGCGACTACCCCTAAAGAAAGTTGCAGTTGCAATCGGCCTTCAAAAAACAAGAGCCAACAAAAAATGTAGATTGAGCAATCTTACTGAAACTAAAGAAAAAAAAGAACCCTAGCTATATAGTGGAAAAAATGTTATGCAAGGCGAGGAAATTGTAAAATGGCACATGGATCAAAATGTTCAAAACAAAATAAAAATGTGATATTAATCTACAAAAATAAGAAAAACTAAAAATTAAATTGAATTACACATGCTCAAAAACTCTTAGAAAAATTGTTTTGTATATAATCACACACACAAGCTAGCAACAAACCCTCATCCAAATTTGAACCTGCGTATCAAAAATGGACACTCACAAAGCAAAAAAAAAACATATCCACACAATAAACTATATTAAGAAAAACTTACCATTCACTTAATAATCGTAAGAAAATGGTTCAAGCTTCTTTTCAAGTTCGTCACACATACATATATATTGAGAAACAAAAAGGTTCTAAACACGCATGCATGCTAAAGAAAAATTGCTCCGGAAACAAAGAAGTTAGCCCCCTCCCCCTAGTGTTCTTAACACAAAGATGCTACAGAAACACCGCATCCGACAACTCCTCTAGAAAATAAATGTGAAATTAAAAAATATTCGTTAATTCCAAAAATACTCCCTGGCTTTAATTGTTCTTAAATTAAAAAACATATTCATAAATAAAAAATGTTCACAAATTGAAAATATAAAAGAAAAAGGAAATAGAAATAGAAAAGATAGAAAAAACGAAATAAAAACTACAAAACCTGATGGAAAGCAGAAATAAAAACCTTTTGAAAGCATCCCAAACTGGTAGGAAGATTCCAGAAGCTTCTCAGAACCTGATTAAAAATGGTTTCCTAGAACTGACCTTAACTTTATTCCGGTTGTTCCCTCCCGTAATTGGAGGGTCCTACATTAGCAAGTGTGACCGGCTGCCCCTTGAGCTAAAAAGTGGATTTAGACAACGAAAAAAAGAATATAATGCATGACGCAAGCCCATAACTACACAACAGTGAAAAGAAAAAATGAGAAACGGACCGAACGACAATAGGAGAGATCGCTACACAAGGCCTCCAGTAGCTGCACGAATTGCGACGTGAAACCTGATCTAACGGTTGAGACGGTGAATGATGCCAAACTTGAAACTCAGCTAGCTGAGCTTCATCCGTACCGAAGAAAATAAGCGGGCTCTTAGTTAAAAGACAACTCTACCACATGCTGCTAGACATTTGTGAAAGTAAAATATAAATTATATAATAAAAAAATACGTTGATTATAAGATGGGTTATACATGACATGACAATGGTTATACTATTAATCATGTTCTTTGCTGTTTGCGCGCTGCAGATAAATGCACGCGTAGGTTTAATTTTCCACCACAAAACTGAATGAAAATTGCAGCGCCGCACGTACGTACTATTGATCATGGATAACTCGGAAATGGATTTATCTGATGCCCGAAGCCACTCGCTGGGTGCCGGCATGTCCACGACGTACTGCATGCGCGGCGCGTGGCGTACAATTAGTCACGACGGAGTAGGTGTCGCCGTCAGCCCAAGCTGGCCTATGCCGGTTACCGCGCCGAGCGTGCACAGCCATGCGGCGAGCAGCCAGTGCCGCGCCGGCCGGGACAAAGCCGCTGCGTCAAGTTGCCGGTTTGCCGCCGCCCGCCCAGTAGCTTGGGCACGCCGCGCACGTCGGCGAGACGCTCGTTTGACGTCCACAATATAATGCGTGCGAGACATCGTCCCCTTCCCTTCGAGAAACTGTTTCAGGTCGTACGTGTACTCCCGCGCGCCTCTCGGCATCGGCGCATCGGCGTGTTCACGTGGGTCGTGCGCGCGACGTTCAACCGAGAGTATACGACCGCATGTGTCTGTCACCTTCCATGTGTGGCACGCTACTTACTTATACCGTGTTCACACCGGCATTGCCATCTGCATGTACGTACATCCAAGTGCCCGGCATCTTGCTACCCACATGAACTACGTACCACCCCAAGCAGCTTATCAAATTAATCCAAGTAGTACATTACATTTATATTATGGATATCTCCATGTGAGCGATGATCCTCATCCAGTACTATGGACAGAGACGGCGAGAGCGCGAAATTTATCTTACCGAAGTGGACGCGGCCGGAGCGCGCGTCGTCGTCACAAGATATACTGGATCGAACGCCGAAGACCTGCCGTCTACGGCAGTACGGCACGGCCGCACGGCTGCTGTGTGGCCGAACCCCGCCACCCACCTGCCCAGCCACGGTGTCCATCAATTATCTCTATATATAACGCCATGGGCGGATGCTTATGCTCGTATACCGCCACCTAATTAACCAGCCCCTCATCAATCACAGAGAGACGAAAGAGATGGCCTCCTTCTCCAAACAGGCGGCACTCTTCTTGCTGGCAGCGCTGCTGCTGTGCCTCGTCTGCACTAGAGGGCAAGCAGCAAGGCCTACACCAGGATCCAGCCACTACAAATCACAGGTACGCACAGTAACCAAGCAATCTAACGTGTGCTTCATAATGCAGAGTGGCTGTGGCTATCGTACTTTTTGTTGATTTGTTGCTCGCTGTATAGTGCTCGTCTCGGTGTTTAAATTTTGATGATCTGCAGGATGCTGGCTCCGCCATTTTCCACGAGAAGGTTGCTGCAGGAGCCGAGATGGAAATGGAGCAGGAAGATCAGGAGGCGGTGAGAGGATGCGAGGGAGGGGAAGAAGTGGAGGAGTGCCTGATGAGGAGGACCCTCGTCGCTCACACCGACTACATCTACACCCAGGGGAAGCACAACTAGATGGTGTGCTGAAACCCTGAAACTGCTGGTGCTTACCAAGGACTCCGTGAACTGAAGGCCATACCTGGATGATCGCATGGTTAAGCAGGCCCTACTTAAGAAGAGAGGCATTTTTCATGAGCTCGTCGGTCTGTTCTGCAGTCCCATGCATCGTCTGTGAATTACAGCTATAGACCTATAGTCACCCCTTTGTATTTTGCCTGTTTCCTTGTTGTTGTTGTTGTTTTGTCTTTTTTGCGTGGTCTGTTTCCTTGTTTTTAGGTCATGTATCTGTACTGGATTCGAACTTTTATCATCATATATGTATTTACTGAATATTTTATCTCTTCATCTATACACTGATGAATACTACAGTTATAGCTAACATACCGTTCTTCGTGATTGGTTAAAGCTATGGAGTGTTAAAATGCTTGTTAGTTCTCTGCTAAATAATGAAATACAAGCCAGCCATCTAGCTGGAACTTTCAAAAAAGATGCTTGTTAGTTAGACAACCCGACGTCAGGAAACAGGCAATATGAAAAGGAACTACTCAAAACAATGCGGAGATGACCATACGCAGTCAGGATTAGACCACCGGCCTACCTGCTGGCTATTATAAGCATTGACTTTGGTCTTGTCATAGTTCCTTTTGCTCCATCTATTACTTCATCATTGTTTGTCGTACTCCTAGTGGCCAAATAAATGATAAAGTTTTGTAGTAGTTGAATCTCGCACTTTCTGGATGGCTTCTTGGTCAACTCTCGTAGCTGGTCGAGGAGCTGGTTCCCAGAATGCTTTATGAAGCGCGCTGTCGCCACTTAATATTTCTTCATAGAGAACAGGCCTCAGTTGTACTCCCTCTGTACCACAATATTTGTTGTTGGAAAAAACTAGTCTAGTTTCACAACAATTATTTAGAAACAGAGGGAGTATATAACTGCAATAATTAACAAGATACCTTTGATCTAGAAATTACTTTTGGAGGCCGAGCTTCATGGAGGCCTTCAAATGCAAAATTCAAATTTTGTGAAAATTCTTATTTTTACATTCCATAAAATTTTGAAAGAAAATACATAGATAAATAAAGGTATAATGCACAAGTGTGTAAATTCTCCGAACTAAATACGTTGAAATGAGGGTTGTGCAAAAAAACAAATCTCAGACTTTTTAACATGATACTATTGATCTTTTCACATCATGGATTTTTCCTTTTTTACAGGTCGCATTTCAAAGTATTTCAACCTGAAAGTTTACACACATACTGATCACATCCATGTTTAATTGTGCAAGTTTTTTTAGATTTTTTAAAACCAAAACTTCTAAATTTGGAATTTTGTAAAAAATTGACCTTTATGAAGGCCGAGAGCCAAAAGGTCATTCTCCCTTTGATCGAAGTAAATTCGTGTAGGTTATTCGTACAGTTTTGCAACTCATAAATCCATGGCCCAACCCCTACATGGATCCTAGGGCTAGAAGGGCCTTTTATATTTGTGTCCTAATTCAAATCTATTACTCAGATTTGTCTCTAATTTTAAAGCATGTTTATATTTATCCCTCTTCCTTCAGTTGCACTTACACAAATGCCCACTCATGTTGTTACCGTCAAGTCAAAGGACTTTGACCGTTTTTTGGTGGACATTTTTACCCTGAAAAAAATAAAACACAAATTGAAAAAGAAAAGAGAGTGCACGTGCTTACTTTTTGGTGCAGGACGTCCCATCCAGCCCAAACAAGCTGGCCGGTTGTCTTCTTCCTATCTCGAGGCAAATGGCATGTCGCCCGCGCACGGTCACCCGAACCCCGCTGTTCCCGTGGCCCATGATGCCGAGCCACAGCATCGCCAAGTCTTTGAGCCCCGCCATCAAGCAGAGGATCACCATGCCGAAGATTGTGACCTCGGTTGCTCTGCAAGTTCGCAATCGACGCCATCTTTGCCGGCTCTGATCGTCGGCCACCATCTTAGATTCGCCATCGTCTGAGATCCCTCGTCCCTCGCTTACCATCATAGAGATTCATATGCTATTGCGGATCTTCCAGAGATGTCGCCTATGAGTTCCTCCTCGAAAACCCCTTCCCCACGATGCCTTGCTCCGCCAGTTCTGGGCTAGGTCCATGCGCTCGCTACCGGCCGTAGCCAGCCCCTTCTACCACTCACGTATGCTTGTCGTGATCCCGTGATGCCCATGCACTTTTTATCCCATCTTCCCAGTGCCTTGTAGACATCTGCCACCAAGCTTCGTCCGGTGTCTCCATTGGCCTCGGCCATGGTCGACACTCCAGACGTTGCCGCTCGCCCAACCACCTCCATTCGACGCGGAGAGAGAGCCCATGAGCACATAGGAATAACCATCGGGCGCTTTGGTCACCGTAACAGGGCTCCCAAGCCCTCTGCCGTGGCGTATGCTCGCCGGCGGCTTGACGCCGGTGGTTTGATTAGGAACAATGGCTTCCTATGACATGTGGGGCCCATTAATTAGTTTAGCCCTAAACCATACCAATTAACAAAACTGTTAAATCATTTTAGGAAAATAACTAGACGCTTACATGTGGAGCCCACACGTAAGAGAGATATAGGGTTTTTTCTTTTTATTTTTCTTCAGTGGTTCTCACTATAAATGAATGAGACGGTGGGTACGGTTTTGTTCTTATTTTTCAGTGGGTCCCCACATGTAAGTAAGAGAGAGGAGGGTGAGAGAAAGAGTTTTTCATTTTTATATTTTTCTGACTGGGTCCCACATGTAAGTGACACATGAAGGCAGGGGCAAAATTTCCAAATATGCCATAGATGGTCAAACTCCTTTGACCAGATGAAAACGGAATGAAAGGGCATTTATGTACGGTCGGAGAAGGGGCAAATTTGAGCATGCTTTGAAATTAGGGATAAATCTGAGTCGTGGGTTCAAGTTAGGGACATAAGATATAAAAGATAGCGACAGCAGGGCTCGCTTTGTCACATTGCTCCTCTTTCCCAAGAGATTCTAGACCAAATGGTGGATCAAGTAGAGCAAGATATTGGTCTTTCTCATATAGACGATCATCATCGAAGATGTACATTTGAATGAAAATAGAGGGCATTGTTTGAGATGAAATAAAAAATAGTTATTTGTGGACTCTTCCAAACAAGCAACTTATTGAACAACTAACATGAAATCCACGGTGTGTTAGCGCCTTCCTGGGTGATGGCCACTGATGACGAGTTGATGGATATACTTCTCGCCCCTCGTTGGTTACCCCAAGTGGAAGGTGGAGATGTAGTGAGCAGCAGATTTCCCTTACACGAAGACTGTAAGGTTTATCGAACCAAGAGGACTCCTAGGCTCAACAAGTAGGTGTCTTCCACCCTGGCGCTAGCAGAAGACGTGGACCTGCACACACAACAAATAACTTTGCTCCCAACGAGTACAGAGAGGTTGTCAATCTCTCTGGCCTTGTAGTTTGCAAAGGATCAAAACACAAGCGGGGAGGTAATAGTGATTGCAACGGAAAAGTAAATGAAAGCGGTAAATGGTGGAGGTGTAAACAATGATGATGATATGGACCGGAGTCACATAACGTTCACTACTGATGTCTCTCTCCCAAAATACGATAAACAACTATGATTGGGTAAACAAATCACAGTTGGACAATTGACAGAATTATGATCGCACCGCAATGCTAATTATGCTACTTGATAGTTAGAGGTTCAATAGTAATGGGCAGTATGCCAAGACAAGTAGACCGTTTATTCATCGGCATCTACTTACTAATCATCCACCTTGAGATATCTATCCAGAACATCTCTCCGGTATTAAGTTGCGAGCCCCACCCAAAGTGTAAACTCAAAGCAACGGACAACTGCATTAACGAACTATGCCTAAGGTAAACAATCCTTGCAACCTTGGTCACAATCATCGTTGTTTTCTCCCTGGTGGCAACAAGTACATCCCCTAGTCTCATGTTTCTGTCACTCAAGCTAGACATCGAGGGACATGAACCCACAATCATGCATAACGCTCCCTCTTGGAGTTACAATCTACTACTTGACCAGAGCAATAAATAGCCACGGAGAACATGCATGAATCACTAAGGAACATGATATAAAAGGTTAATCAAATATATAACTCATAACAATCTGAACATAATCTCATAATCCATCGGATCCCAAAAAACAGAGCATAGCAATAGCAAGATAATTACATAGATGCCTTGATCATGTAGGGCAACTCACAAGGAGTAACCATTGAAGCACAAGATTGGAGAGAATACATCACATAGCTACTGATCATGGACTCATGGTCCAAGGAGGACTACTCATGGCACGCCTGAGAAGCGTCCATGGCGGTGGAGAAGCTCCCGGAGGTCAATCCTCCCTCCGTTAGGGTACCGGGAAGAGGTCTCCTGACGCTCCCGATCTCGGAAGCGCTGCAGCGATGGAACAATGGAGAAATTCACAATTCTAGAAAGTATGCGAGGGTTTCCTCTCGGGACTCTAAATATAGGCCAAAGGAGGGCACCGGAGGAGGTGGGACCCACCGAGCCGACCTCCTGGCGTGGCCTACGGCCTGGTCGCGCGAGGAGGCCGCCTGGGAGGGCCTTGGCCCCCCTCTGGCCCTCCTTCGTTGATCCGGAAGCTTCTGCTTTGCTGATTTTTTATATATTTTTTTGGATTTTTTTTGGGCTCGGAAAATTGGGTAAAAGCCCGTGCAAAATAAACATCAGCACACAAAAACTGGCACTAGGTGCACTGAGTTAGTAGGTTAGTCCAAATATGTGTAAAATGATATAAAAGTGTAGCAAAACATATAACAATGTCACTCAAAAGATCATAGAACAAGCAGAAATTATAGATACGTTTGGGACGTATCAACATCCCCAAGCTTAATTTCTGCTCGTCCTCGAGTAGATAAATGATAACACAATAACTTCTGTGGTGGCATGCTAACACACATATAAAAACTTCAAAGTAAAGCAAGTGGGATATGCAATTCAAGTCAAGACAATAACAAGTAAGAGTCTATATCTAGTATTTAGTTTAGCAAAGTAAGAACATGAAGGTGCAAGAGCTCTCGATGTCCGTGACTCGAATGTCTCCAAATGGTGTTTGCGTGCAAGAAGTGGGAGATGGGTTGAGATCATGAAATGTTTTTTATTTGAGAACTCAATCTACTAAACCTCGCACTTAGTCTCCTTCGAAATCTTATTTTGACTCATCCCGAGACCACTAGTCAGGCAGAAGTCAAAATGATCCTCTCGCTTTTGATTTTGAGCACTCATGCAATGGATGAGCGTAAGCAAGATATGTTGGTACTTAGGATGGAAAATAGAAAAATGATGGGGAAGGAAGACAAAAAGGTGTGAAAGGCTCACATCAATGAGGAAAACTATAGGCGAGAGAAAGCCAAATGATAGATATGATGTGAGGAGTAGGGATTGCCATGTAAGGATGCACATATGAGCTAAGGTAAGCTCTCCAATGGAACTAGTGGGGGTGCATCCAACTTGTTTGTTCATGAAGACCTAGAGCTCATTTGAAGAGGCTCGTCGTTGGAATATGTAAACCAAGTTCTATAGTGTAAGGCTCCCCACATAATTATGCATGAATGATAACCTCTATGTAGTACCAATATAGTAATGTAGTACGAGTGCGGATCTTTCAAAAGGAATAGTAGTGTTGCCCCCTTATCTCTTTTTATTTCTTTTTTTGTGGCCTCTTTGGCTCTTTCTTTTTATCTCTCATTTGTCCTTTTGGGATCTTTTGTTTTGTCCACTTTGGGATCTTTTGTTTGTCCTTTTTGGGATCTTTTCCTCTCTTAAGGGCAACACTCTATGTTTTACATGAATAAAAAGAAAAATCATCACACTTTATAAGAAGTACTCAACATAAAAGATAAGTGAAAACTATCATGATGTATGCAAATGTATGCCTCTGCCAGTGTAGCAGGATATGTAATGATACTAGCGCATCATGTAGCAGTAATAAGGGCAAGGCCCAACTAGAATGCGGCTCTATGATCAAGCAAAAGCATGTATGACATGAAGATCAAGTCATAAGATGGTGGATGTTGCATGGCATTGTATCTCGGAAAGGCTATGGAAATGCCTCAATAGGTAGGTATGGTGGCTGTTTTGAGGAAAGATATAATGAGGCTTATGTATGACAGAGTGTATCATGTCATGGGTTTGGATGCACTGGCGGAGTTTGCACCAACTCTCAATGTGAGAAAGGGCAATGCACGGTACCGAAGAGGGTAGCAAAATATGGATGGTGGAAGTGCCAACAATCGAATACTCACATTAGTCCAAAGAACTCATACACTTATTATCGGTAACTCTTTATCCAGTTAGGAAATTCACAAAGAGACAAGTACCCCGAGGAGGAGTGTTTGAGGGTTTGTTTATCCTTGCGCATCCTCGACTCATGGTAACGTGAGGGTACTCTATATATTCCAACCCCTCGAGAGGTTAGCGATCAATTTAGTAACTAGAGTTCTCAACTAATTTTTAGTTTTTGAAAAACACATGGATTTCCCAAAATACGACACCTATCACTAATAGGCTCAAGCTCTTTGCACCAATAGTCCAAACATTACTCAAATCAATACCTCAAAACTATTGCAAGTTATTACTATACTTTAATAGCAACCTCAATTACCTACTCATCCAAGACACACAACTCAGTGCAACGAGCCAACTCTTTAAACAAGATAAGCATGATAACTCAAGAGAGTTCCAGAAGCAACTTAAATAATAGCTCTTAAAAAGATAAGCATGAAAACTAAGAGCTAAGCATGACAGTAGCTGAAAAGATGAAGAACACAAAAAGATAAGCATGAAAACCTATATTGTGTTCTAGAGTGGAATGGAGTGTGTCTCTCTCCCAAACAAGGTTGGCTAGGTTCTGACTTGTTATGAACAACAAGCAAAACTAAAACAAACTAAAAAGTGAAAAATCCAAGCATAGCACATATCATATGAAGTGATAAAAATATAGCTATGGACGAACTTATGATTGTTGATAGAGAAGGGGATGCACGGGGGCATCCCCAAGCTTAGACACTTGAGTCTCCTTGAATATTTCTTGGGGTGCATGCGGGCATCCCCAAGCTTGAGCGCTTGACACTCCTGCATCTTCTTTCATCATCTCTCACATCGCATACTTGAAAACTCCCTTCATACGAAACTCGTCATAAGCTGATTAGAGTGGTTAGTACCCTTTATAACATAATTCATTACCTGCTGGAAATAAATTTTTTCATGAAAATCTACTGCTTCTCATGATTACTAAAATATTTTTTCAAATAAAAAGCAAGCTTAGGATTTGCAAAACAATGAAAACGCAAAACATGGCAGAATCTGTGAAAAATAGAACATAACGTAGTAAATAATTTATTCGGGGCACTTCTGCAACTCAAATAAAAAAACTCAGAACATGTGCTAGTAAGGCAATTATATAGATCATGTTGTCAAAACAATTCAGATCAAAAAGATTGTCTGGTGATTTTTGGCGATTTTTTCGTGAGGCAAACAGAATCTGTTTCTCGACAACATGTCACAATTTTTGAACTTGGCACAAAGCTTAAAAATAAAAATACAATGATGTTGCTACAGTAGTAACACACATGAAGACCACTAAAAACTCAAAGTAAAGATAACAAGGGTTGTCCTCCTAGAGCTCTTTCTTTATAGCCATAAAGATATGCTTAAGATTTTAATGATGCTCTCGTAAGAATAAGAGTTGTAGAACAAAAGAGAGCATAAAGAAGCAAATATCAAACACATTTAAGTCTAACATGCTTCCTATGCATAGGAATATTGCAATAGAATAATTCATTGAAACACAAAGCAATAAGCATAGGAAGGCAAAACAAGTGCAGCTTCAAAACCTTCAACATAAAGAGAGGGAACTTGATATTATTGAAATATCTATAAGCATATGTTCCCTTCTCATAATAATTTTCAGCGGGATCATGAATAAACTCAACAATATAAGTATCACATAAAGCATTGTTACCATGATCCACATGGACTTCATGAAGAGGATAAAACTTGGAGTAAAAGATAGACTGAATCTCTTCCCAATCCCGTAGGTGAGAATCATCTAGTATCCTATACCATTCCAA
This sequence comes from Hordeum vulgare subsp. vulgare, assembly GCF_904849725.1. NCBI lineage: Eukaryota > Viridiplantae > Streptophyta > Magnoliopsida > Poales > Poaceae > Hordeum > Hordeum vulgare. The sequence goes on from NC_058521.1 coordinate 521,854,200, forward strand.
TGCTTTTCCTTTCAGTAACAAGGCAATAATTTCCTCATGACTCCATCTCTTGTCAAACCTGAAATCTTAAACAACTCACAAAGTTCTGTAAGTTTCAACAAATGAATACTAGGATTGACTGTTCCATCTCCTGCATAACAATCATTCCTAATTATTTCAATTATCCCAAGTGGTATATTGAATGTCATACATTCAGTAGGTGGTGGATACTTCTCTACCACTTCTCTGGTAAAGCGGCCTTCCCCAAGCAGCGAACTAAGAGTGCAGTTTTCCATAAGCCTAACTAGTGAAGTCACACAACTTAGTGTTCTCAGTGAAACCCATAGCAGCAACAACAAGCAAGAACAAAACAACTGATTTTTTTGTGGTTTTTGGTATAAGACTCTAAAGCAAAAACTACAAAGCAAACTAACAAGACTGAAAAGCCAAAGGAAAAGATAGCGTGCAACTCCCCTATCTTGAAGACTCGAGTCCCTGGAAATTTGCTTGATGACGAGTTGATTGATATACTTCTCGCCCCTCGCTGGTTACCCCAAGTGGAAGGTGGAGATGTAGTCAGCAACAGATTTCCCTTACACGAAGACTGTAAGGTTTATCGAACCAAGATGACTCCTAGGCTCAACAAGTAGGTGTCTTCCACCCTGACGCTAGCAGAAGACATGGACCTGCACACACAAAAAATAAATTTGCTCCCAACGAGTACAGAGAGGTTGTCAATCTCTCCGGCCTTGTAGTTTGTAAAGGATCAAAGCACAAGCGGGAAGGTAATAGTGATTGCAACGAACAAGTAAATGAAAAGCGGTAAATGATGGAGGTGTAAACAATGATGGTGATATGCACCGGAGTCACATGAGGTTCACTAGTGATGTCTCTCTCCCAAAAGACGATAACCAACTATGCTTGGGTAAACAAAACACAGTTGGGCAATTGACAGAATTATGATCGCACCGCAATGCTAATTATGCTACTTGATAGTTAGAGGTTCAATAGTGATGGGCGGTATGCCAAGACAAGTAGACCGTTTATTCATCAACATCTACTTACTAATCATCCACCTTGAGATATCTATCCAGAACATCTCTCTGGTATTAAGTTGCGAGCCCCACTCAAATTGTAAACTCAAAGCAACGGACAACTACATTAACGAACTATGTGTAAGGTAAACAATCCTTGCAACCATGGTCACAAGCACCGTTGTTTTCTCCCTGGTGGCAACAAGCACATCCCCTAGTCTCATGTTTCTGTCACTCAAGCTAGACATCGAGGGGCATGAACCCACAATCATGCATAACGCTCTCTCTTGGAGTTACAATCTACTACTTGACCAAAGCAATAAATAGCAACGGAGAACATGCATGAATCACTAAGGAACATAATATAAAAGGATAATCAAATATATAACTCATAACAATCTGAACATAACCTCATAATCCACCGGATCCCAACAAACCAAGAATAGCAATAGCAACAGAATTACATAGATGTCTTGATCATGTAGGGCACCTCACAAGGAGTAACCATTGAAGCACAAGATTGGAGAGAAGACATCACATAGCTACTGGTCATGGAGTCATGGACCAAGGAGGACTACTCACGGCACGTCCGGAAAGCGTCCATGGCGGTGGAGAAGCTCCCGGAGGTCAATCCTCCCTCCGGCAGGGTGCCGGGAAGAGGTCTCGTGACGCTCCCGATCTCGGAAGCGCTGCGGCGGCGGAACAATGGAGAAATTCGCGATTCCAGAAAGTCTGCGAGGGTTCCTCTCGGGACTCTAAATATAGGTCCAGGGCGCGCCAACAGGCCGCCTGGGAGGCCCCTGGCCCCCGTGTGGCCCTCCTTCGGTGATCTGGAAGCTTCTGTTTCGCTGATTTTTCATATATTTTTCTGGATTTTTTCGGACTTCGTAAAATTCGGTAAAAGCTCGTGCAAAATAGACATCAACACACATAAACTGGCACTGGGTGCACTGAGTTAGTAGGTTAGTCCAAATATGTGTAAAATGATATAACGGTGTAGTAAAACATATAACAATGTCATCCAAAAGATCATGAAACAAGCAGAAATTATAGGTACGTTTGGGACGTATCAGCCACGCGCGACATGTTCCCCCTCTCTTGGCGTAGTGGCGCACCTTTGCTCTCCGGTGACTCAACATGTTGCCATCGTGGTCTTTGCGGCCCTCCTAGTCATGGCTTTCACTGGCCACGGGTTTCCTCGTATCGGTCCTTGAGATGGGATCCAAATTTGCTACAGCGGACTAGGCCTTCTGTGCATGGACGAGTTTAGTGTTGGTGGTGGTTCTAGCGAGACGTAGTCCAGCCTCGTCAAAAGCTAGCGCCATACAAAGGAAAACCAGTGCACGGGATGCCATTGCCTTGTTTTTTCATTTTTTTGCTTACTTTTTGTATTTTTATTTATACATATAAATATATAAATTCAAAGAACCCTTTACATAACACATTTGATAAATATTAAGCAAGCATTTGAAGAATGTTAAATGTGCATTGAAGAAATGTTTATGAGAAACATATACAAAAATATATATAATGTGTATGGAAAAATTTAATAATGTATCTAAAAAATATTATTAAAGTACTTGAAAATTTTTAATCAAGCATTTGTAAAATATTAAATGTTTATGGGAAAACTATTTTTCATGTATACAAAAAATAATTAAAACAAATACATTATGTATGAAAAATAGTTGATCGTGTATTTAAAAAATGTTAAAACGTGTATAAAATTTTCCTTGATGTATATATTTTTTACAACATACACTGAATAAAAGGACATATAAAATATGTACTTTCTGAAAAATAATATTGTATTTATAAAACATTGAACATGCACTTAAAATATTCCTGATTTATATGAAAATTATGCATTGCGTCTGACAAAAAGTTAATCATGTTTTCCATGTGTCAAAAACTGTAATTTGTATCTAAGTAATGCTGAATATATTTAAAAAAACGTATTATACATATATCAAACATGTATTACGTGTTAACAAGTAGAGATAACTTAATTTAAGTTTTCAAAAAAAATCATGTTTAAAAAAATATATTAAACATCTATATAAAATATATTTTATATGGATAAATATTGAATGTATACTGGGAAATTTGGCATGTGTTTCAGAAAAGAAACAAATGACTGTCAAAAAGAGAAAATCGAAGAAACACAATAAAACCAAACAAGAAAAAAAAAAGCAAGACAAAAAGAATGAAAGTTGTTAAACCGAGAAAGAAATCCAGAAAACCAATGAAAATCTAAAAAGAAATAAAAAAACAGAAAAGTGAAGAAGTAAAAGAGGAAAACACAATTAAAAACCAAGAAAGAACAAAAAAGAAAAGTGAAACCAGTGAGATCCAAGAAAAAAAGAAATTCAATAAAAAATTAGAACAGATTGAACAACACACTAGACAACAGCTAGCACACAACGAATTTCAAGAATAGCATTGCTTTGCGCCGGCCCTTCGGTCAAAACTTTCAGCCGGCCGCGCGCGGGTAGCGTGATGCGCCAGCTGCACTCGGGCTGCACCGTTAGATCTTCATGCAGCAAAAAATTTCGTTGCAACAATTTTCATCCACGATGCAACAATTTTCGCCCACGGTTGCTACAAAAATATAGTTGTAGCAAAAAAAATCAACGTGGTCGTAACAAAAAAACAAAGCTGATGATGCGTGGTAGCAAAACAAAATAAGGGTTGTAGCAAAAAAAATCAACGTGGTCGTAACAAAAAAACAAAGCTGATGATGCGTGGTAGCAAAACAAAATAAGGGTTGTAGCAAAAAAAATCAACGTGGTCGTAACAAAAAAACAAAGCTGATGATGCGTGGTAGCAAAACAAAATAAGGGTTGTAGCAAAACAATCCGATGAACTCGGGTTGCAACTCTGACGAACGTGTATGCAACTTTTTTAGTGAATAGTTGCAGCAAAAAATGATACCGGTTGTAGTAAAAATTAACACAGTTGTAGCAAAAAAAAAACCTTTTGTAACGAAAAATCCGACGAACTGAGATTGCAACCAAACGTATATGCAACTTTTTTAGTGAACAAATGTAACAAATTTAGAAACCGGTCGTAGCAAATTTAAACGATCACCACAGGTAACGCACAGGACGCGCGGGCAGCGAGCGACCGACGTGTTGCTTTGTCGACGCGTCGAAGGGAAACGTTTCCCTTTCAAGAAAGCATATAAGCACACCCTTGAGGAAAGATGGGTGATATACTCATTCGTTGAGTGATATAGCATTCACTCAAAGATAGGAGAGCTCATGTTGGGGAGCTGCTAACGGACGCTCGCTGCGTCAAAATATCAGGCGTGCGCACAAAGGCGGGCAACCTGGCAACCGAGATGCCGGCCCAACTACAAGAGAAGGAACAATATACATTGTCCGATTTTGAAACCCTTCTAGAAGGTTCCTGATTGATTTTGTAACGTTCTAGAACGATCTTAAACTAGTATTTACGGAGGAGGAGGTTCTGTTTATTTTTTCATTTTTACATTTTCTAATTTTCTATTTTTTTAGTTTCTTCCTTTTCATTTTTTCTGATTCTTTTATCCTTTTTATTTTTCCGTTTTCCTGTTACTTGTATTATTTTCTATATATTTTGAGTTCCCTTTTCTTCTCTTTCTTGTTTTTGAAAATTTAAAAAATATATGAATTCGAAAAATGTTCAGAATTTAAATAAATGTGCCTATTTAAAGAAATGTTCGTCTTTCTGAAAGTATTCGTAGTTTTAAAAAATGGGTTTTAAAAGTTTGTTCATGAATTTTCTAAAAATCGTTCCTGTTTAAAACAAATGTTCGTATTTTCAAATTTATTTGGGAGTTTCATAAATTGTTTTCATGTCAAAAGTTGGTCACAATTTTCCAAAATAATATTCGTGTTTCAAAATTTGTTTGGAAGTTTAAAAAGAATCATATTTACAAAACAAATTGGGACTTTTTGAATTACAGGAACCAATTTTGAAATTCCTAGACAAATTTTTGAAAGAGACTTTTTGCTGGTATTCAAAAATGTTTTTTTAATTCCTTGGCACCTTTCGAAGCACAAACAATTTTAGGAAAATTGTGAACAGAATGACACTTTTTTTAAAATATGAACATTTTATGAAAATCGTGAACAATTTTTAAATGCGAACAAAATATGTATTGGTACGCTTTTTTGGAAATGTGAACAAAATTTGAAACATGGGAATAATGTTTGAAATTGCGAACAAAATATTCAAACCGCGTACATTTTGTAAAGCATGAACATTTTTATAAAAATTATAACCAAAAATTGCATATACGATCATTTTATGAAATTGCGAACATTTTGACGTAAAATGCAAACAATTTTCTAGATACCACAAACATATTTTGAATTTGTGCACAACGTTCGAAACCAAGAACAATTACTGAAATTCCCAAATTTTCTTAATTAGAGAACAAAATTTAAAAACATGAACACTTTTTGAGCTTGTCAACAAATTTCTTAAACGGGAATTCCTAAACATTTTCTTAGTTGTGAATAAAAAATATAAATGAAATGTTCTTTTGAAACGTTGAACAATTTTTAATATTATAAAAATTGAAATTGTTGAACTTTATCAAAAATAAGGGAACAACTTTTAGAATCCTATTTTTTTCTAATATTTTTCTATATACAAATAAACACTAAAAATAGGAAAATTTGTGAAATTTGGAACAAATTTTGGAAAATGTGTTTTTTTAACTTCTGGACGTATTCTGGAAAACAAGAAAATGTTGAAAAAACATAAACAAAAATAGAAATAAGGAAATGATAAAAAATGGAAAATAAAAAACTAAGGAAAACCAAAAAAAGTTGACTGGAAACAGCATGTGAAAAAATCCGGCCGTTGGCCGAACTGTGGAAAGCTCTAAGTAGGCTGGCACAATTCTCGACGTCCCTGTGCGAAACCCAACAATTCGCCGCAGAGAACGACGAATACGGTTTTCCCTTCTGTTCGGTGCCTTAAGCGCGCGAACAGGTTACTGGTGCCTACTTGGATGGAATTTGGGCTGGCCCATCATACAGGAGGGCTCCCTTGATCATAGTTTGCCCCTTGTTCAATCCCCGAAAACTCCGAAATAAATAATTGAGGAGTATACATTTTAAAGATCCCTTTCACCTTTTCATGTTGCGCCAGGTGGCGCATTTATACATGTCATTTGTCTTAAGCTGAGAATTTTTCCTTTTTCTGTACATCCGCATTTGCAAAATGGTTTACTTTCTAAACCGTGCGTTTAAATTTTGAACCGTTTTTATTATTGGATTTCTCGCGTCGAGAATTTCAAACTAGATCCCATGTTGATAGGTTTTGGCGAACTTTTTTTTTGAACAAAAAAACAGACCAAAAAATTGTGCCTCTCGTGATAGGAAAAAAATAGAAAATACATTTTTCACGTTTTTTTCCTTTCTGAGAGGCACGACCGAATGCAAAACTATGTATCTCACAAAAAAACACGTTTTCCCTTTTCGAAAGGCATGGTCGTGCCTCTTGCGAAGGCAAAATCATACCTCTCACGTAAGAACTACCATGCCTCTCGCAACAGAAAATGTGTTTTATTTTTGTTTCTGAGATGCATGATAGTGCCTCTCGTAAAGGCAAAATTGTTTCTCTCACGAAAGCAAAACCGTGCCTCTGACGAAAAAACAGAATATATTTTTTTGCGCATACAAATTATTATTTTTTCATGAGAAAACTAGGAAAGACGGGTGAAAATTCTTTATTTGAAAAAAGTTCACACATTTAAAGAAACAAGGAAAGAAAAAGAAAAAAGTAAATGTGAAAAACATAGACGACATTTCCTATACGTAGTAATACAAGATCGGAAGTAGATATGCATCAACGAGAAGGTAGTCTAGTGGTTAGTGCAGTATCGACGCAGTCATAAGATCGCAAGTTGTCAAACCGTGTCTCTCGCACTAACAAGAGCGTACCTAGCGTCCACATGCCCCAATCTTAGGCCGGTCCAACAAGAGTGCAGGCAATCCGCTCTCGGTAGACTGGTCCTTCTTTGACAGGCTGAGTTTTTGAGGATATGTGCATTATTCTAAAAATGTCATGAATTCAAAAAAGTTTGAGAAATGTTAATGGATATGCAAAAGCAAACACAAGATTTTGAAAATTTCAAGAATTTCGGAAAAATTGGATTTTGGAAAAAAAACACGATGTTGCAGATTTTGAACAAAAATCTTCGTGATTTTGAGAAAACTTCATTAACTTTGAAAAAATAAACAAGGTTTGAAACAAATTAATCGATTTGAAAAGGAGTTTATGAATTAATAAAAGATTGTGGTTTCGAAAATGAAAGTCAATGAATTTGAAAAAATGGAAATATGAAGAAACACAGATTGAAATAAATAATTTATCGATTTTGAAAATAAATCACGGATTTGAAAGAGTTCATACTTTTCTAAAAATATTCATAAATCACACAAAAATCGCTTGAAAACAATTCTGGTTTAGGTAAAAAAACACAATCTTGAAAAACTTTCATGTATTGAAAAGTCCATGAGTTTCAAAAAGTTCGTGAATTTATTAAAAGTAAATCAAACGAAATAATTCAAACTAAAAATAAGAAGAAATAAAGGAATAAGAACTGTCTAAAATCTGAAATGAAAAGAAAAACCCGACCGAGCTTCCCAAAACTGGCTTTGGGGGTATCATATTCGGGGAAAATCGTATTTGCCGCTCTGAGCGAAGTGGTGTCGAGGCTGCGCACAGAGCGACCGGAGGATTGGACTGGTTCAGGTAGCGAGGAAGCCTTGCCCGGTTTAGAGAACCTTCCAACCAGGTTTTTTCGGTTTTGAAAAACTTCTATAAGGTTTACCGGACTGGTTTTTTTTTCATTTTTTCATTTTTTTCTGTTTCTGTTTTTGTTTCTTTTTTTCTATTTCTGTTTCAAAATTGTTCTGAAATTTAAAAAAATGTTCTGCAATTTATTTATTTTCCAGAATTTGAAAAGAGTTCCGGAATTTGAGAAACTGTTTAAGGTTTTGAAAAAATGTTTCGGAATTTGTAAAAATGTTCTGGAATTTGAAAAAATGTTCCCGAATTTGTAAAAATGTTCGGGAATTTAAAAAAATGTTTAAGATTTCGAAAAATGTTACGGAATTTGTAAAAATGTTTCGGATTTTGAAATTATGTTCCAGAATTTTAAAAAATCTTCGAGAATTTAGAAAAATGTTCCGTAATTTAAAACTGTTCAAGATTTTGAAAAATATTCGGGAATTTGTCAAAATGTTCCGGATTTTGAAAAATATTCTGGAATTTAAAAAAATATTCCGGACTTTCAAAATTTTCTATTCAAACTCGAAAAATGTTTTTTGCTTTTAGAAAAATGTTCTAGATTTTCAAAAAAATATTCTATAGTTTCAGAAGAAAAAACATAAAGGGAAAAAATACAGTTGTTGTGCACCTATTGGGCCGACCCAATCAGGGGTCGCCTTGTGCGAAGCCCCGACTGGTTGCCGCACTGAGCGACGAATAGGAGGTCCCATATTCGGTGCGCAGGTCAACAACATGGCGTGCATCCAACTCGAACGCTGGGCGTTCGAATGGGCTGATCCATTTCTCGTTTTCCTTTTTTTGTGTATTCAGTTTTCTTTTTTCTTCTTCTTTACCTTTTCGTTGTTTTACGAATTTCTTTTTCCAAATTTGGAATTTTTTGTTCATCTAATCAAAAAATGTACATCAATGTAAAAGAATGTTCAACAATTTAAAAATGTTCATCGAATAAATTTATTTGTTCATCATACTTGAAAAAGTGTTCATAAAAATTAAAAAATTGTTCATTCAATTTAGAAAATGTGAATCATATTCGAAATGTGTTGATCATTTCTTTAAAAAATTCATCGATTGCTAAATATAAGTTCTTGAATAGATTTTTTTTAAAATTTAAATATTGGTTGCGCTCTCTCTCTCTCTCTTCAGCCCACGCGTACCTCCTCACATAGTGGTGAAATCCTAGAAGGAGTCACTTCTGAAGGATCTCAAGGAGACGTTTGATAGTTTGCGTGTGTATCAGATGAAGCTTAACTTGATCAAGTGTGTTTTCGGTGTCCCTGTAGGGAAGTTATTTGGCTTCTTGGTGTCAGAGCGAGGTATTGAGGCCAACCGGGACAAGATTAAGACGATTACTTCCCTTGGCAAGCCGGCTAATATCAACCAGGTCTAGCGCATGGTGGGTCGTATCGCAGCTTTGAGTCGCTTCATAAGCCGCCTTGGCGGGAAGGCCATCCCTCTTTATCAGCTGCTTAAGAAAACAGACCGTTTTGTGTGGACAAACGTGGCCAACGAAGCCTTTGAGGCCCTAAAGAAGCAATTGGCTGAGCCGCCCGTTTTAGCCGCCCCCACCGACAAAGAGCCTATGCTCCTGTACATTGCTGCTAACTCTAAAGCAGTAAGCGTGGCAGTGGTTGTCGAACGCAAGGAAGACGGAAAGGAGTATCCGGTCCAAAGGCTTGTGTACTTTGTCAGTGAAGTCTTGACTCTCTCCAAACAGCGTTATCCACACTGGCAGAAGCTGGTTTTCGGGATTTTCATGGCGAGTCGGAAGCTGAAACACTACTTCCACGAGGATCCGATAAAATTGGTCAGTTCCGCGCCACTTGGCGATATCATACAAAATAGCGAAGCGACCGGGCGGGTTGCTAAGTGGGCTATCGAGCTTGGTCCTCACCACGTGAAATATATGCCCCGCGCGGCCATCAAGTCTCAGGCCTTAGTTGATTTCATCAATGACTAGACCGAGTTGCAAATTCCAGAAGACACGCCTGATCACACATATTGGACTATCCACTTTGACGGGTCCAGGCAGCTGGAAGGCTCGGGGGCTGGCGTGGTACTGACCTCCCCACAGGTTGACAAGTTTTGCTACATTCTACGGCTCATGTTTCCATGTACTAACAATGCAGCGGAGTACGAGGCTTTGCTCCATGGGCTTAGGATCGCCAAAGAGATGAACCTCAGCCGAGTTAGATGCCTAGGCGACTCGGATCTGGTGGCGCAACAAGTTCCTGGAACGTGGGATTCCAGGGATCCGTTGATGGCGGCTTACAGGCGTGCCGTATCAGATGTGGCGGGTCACTTTCATGGTTATCAAGTTGATCATATTGACCGCCGGCTCAACGAGGCAGCTGCCGCTCTTTCGCGACTCGGGTCACAGCGTAAGCCGGTTCCCCCAATGTATTTTTGGATATCTTGCATAACCCGTCGGTGAAGTTGCCCTGTGAGGAGGATATAGCGGTCCCTGACCCGGAATCTCAACTTGTGATGGCACTTCGTGCCACTCCGGATTGGACGGTCTACATGGCTTATTTGGCACGGGGCGAGTTACCCACTGAGGACTTGCTGGCTCGCCAAATTATCCGACGATGCAAGTCCATGGTCATACATAAGGGCGAGTTGCATAAGCGAAGCACTTGTGGAACTTTTCAAATATGCGCCTCCCCCGAAGAGGGACGTGCGATCCTTAATGAGATTCACGCTGGCGACTACGGTCATCACGCGGGGTCACGATCTTTGATATCAAAAGCCTTTAGACATGGATTCTATTGGTTGACAGCGCACGCAGATGCTGAGGACATAGTGCGCAGGTGTGATGGGTGTCAGAAATTTAGGCGGCAGATGCATGCGTCGGCTCAAGAGTTGCAGATGATCCCAATTACATGGCCTTTTGCAGTCTCGGGGCTTGACATGCTTGGTCCTTTCAAAATATCTTCCAAAAAAAAGACTCATCTACTGATGGCGGTTGACAAATTTACCAAGTGGGTTGAAGCAGAGCCAGTTAGTAGTTGTCATGCAAACACGGCCGTCAAGTTCCTCAAGAAGTTGATCTTTCGCTTCGGTTATCCTCATAGTATCATCACTGATAATGGTACTAATATATCCAAAGGCGCCATGCAAGAATTTTGTGAAAAGTAGCACATCCGGCTTGATGTCTGTGCGGTTGCACATCCCCAATCCAATGTGTTGGAAATATGCCCTAGAGGCAATAATAAAATGGTTATTATCATATTTCCTTGTTCATGATAATAATATATTGTTCATGCTATAATTGTATTAACAGGAAACAGTAATACATGTGTGAATAAATAGATCACAACGTGTCCCTAGCAAGCCTCTAGTTGGCTAGCTCGTTAGTCAATAGATGATCATGGTTTCCTGGTCATGGGCATTAGATGTCATTGATAACGGGATCACATCATTGGGAGAATGATGTGATGGACAAGACCCAATCCTAAGCGTAGCACTAGATCGTATTGTTCGTATGCTAAAGCTTTTCTAATGTCAAGTGTCTTTTCCTTCGACCATGAGATTGTGCAACTCCCGGATACCGTAGGAGTGCTTTGGGTGTATCAAACGTCACAACGTAACTGGGTGACTATAAAGGTGCACTACGGGTACCTCTGAAAGTGTCTGTTGGGTTGGTATGAATCGAGATCGGGATTTGTCACTCCGTGTGACGGAGAGGTATCTCTAGGCCCACTCAGTAGAACATCATCATGAGCTCAATGTGACTAAAGGAGTTAGTCACAGCATGACGTGCTACGGAACGAGTAAAGAGACTTACCGGTAACGAGATTGAACAAGGTATAGGTATACCGACGATCGAATCTCGGGTAAGTTCTATACCGACAGACAAAGGGAATTGTATACGGGATTGATTGAATCCTTGACATCGTGGTTCATCCGATGAGATCATCATGGAGCAAGTGGGATCCACCATGGGTATCCAGACCCCGCTGATGGTTATTGGCCGGAGAGGTGTCTCGGTCATGTCTACCTGTCTCTCGAACCCGTAGGGTCTACACCCTTAAGGTTCGATGACGCTAGGGTTATAGGGAATTGTTATACGAGGTTATCGAAAGTTGTTCGGAGTCCCGGATGAGATCCCGGATGTCACGAGGAGCTCCGGAATGGTCTGGAGGTAAATGTCGATATATAGGACGGATGGTTTCGGACACCGGAAGTGTTTCGGGCGTCACCGGTAACGTACCGGGACCACCGGGACCACCGGAGGTGGCCCCGGGGGTCCACCGAAAGGGGGCAACGACCCCGGGAGGCTAGATGGGCCAAGTGCGGGAGGGAACCAGCCCCTAGGTGGGCTGGTGCGCCCCCCACACTCAGCCCAAGGCGCGGGAGGTGGAGAGGGGGGGAAACCCTAGGCGCTGGCGGGCCTAAGGCCCACCTAGGGGTGCGCCACCCCACCCCTTGCCCTGGCCGCCGCACCTCCCATCTGGGGGGGGGGGCTGGCGCACCACCTAGGGTGGGAACCCTAGGGGTGGCACCCCCTCTCCTCCTCCTATATATAGTGGGCATTTTTGGGCTTTTGGAGACACAGTTTTCCTTCTCCCTCGGCGCAGCCCTGCTCTTCTTCCTCCTCCTGTGTGCCGGTGTTTGGCGAAGCCCTGCCAGGAGACCTCGTCTCTCCACCGACACCATGCCATCGTGCTGCCGGAGATCTTACCCAACCTCTCCCTCCTCCTTGCTGGATCAAGGTGCGGGAGACGTCACCGGGCTGCACGTGTGTTGAACGCGGAGGTGTCGTAGTTCGGCACTAGATCGGAATCACACCGTGATCTGAATCGCCGCGAGTACGACTCCATCAACCGCGTTCTAGCAATGCTTCCACTTAGCGATCTTCAAAGGTATGAAGATGCTCTCACCCCTCTCTCGTTGCTGGTCTCTCCATAGGAAGATCTGAATATGCGTAGGAATTTTTTTGAATTTATGCTACGTTACCCAACAGTGGCATCCGAGCCAGGTTTTCTATGCATAGATTCTATGCACGAGTAGAACACAAAAGGTTGTGGGCGATGATTTGTCAATTGCTTGCCGTTACTAGTCTTATTCTTTTCCGGCGGTATTGTGGGATGAAGCGGCCCGGACCGACCTTACACGTACGCTTACGTGAGACTGGTTCCACCGACAGACATGCACACCGTGCATAAAGGTGGCTAGCGGGTGTGTGTCTCTCCCACTCTAGTCGGATTGGATTTGATGAAAAGGGTCCTTACGAAGGGTAAATAGATTTGGCATATCATCGTTGTGGCTGTCACGTAGGTAAGAAGGCGTTCTTGCTAGAAACCCAAATCAGCCACGTAAAACTTGCAACAACAATTAGAGGACGTCTAACTTGTTTTTGCAGGGTTTGACATGTGATGTGATATGGCCAAAGTTGTGATGTTGCATGTATGATGTATGAGATGGTCATGTTATTGTAATAGGTTTCACGACTTGCATGTCGATGAGTATGACAACCGGCAGGAGCCATAGGAGTTGTCTTAATTTATTGTATGAGATGCAACGCAATGTGCTTACTACTTTTACTTCATTGCTAATGGTTAGCTATAGTAGTAGTGATAGTAGTAGTTGGCGTGACGACTTCACGGAGACACGATGATGGAGATCATGGTGTCACGCCGGTGATAATGATGATCATGCGATGCCTGAAGATGGAGATCAAAAGAGCAAAGATGATAATGGCCATATCATGTCACTATATGATTGCATTGTGATGTTTATCATGTTTTTCATCTTATTGCTTAGAACGATGGTAGCATAATAAGATGATCCCTCTTAAAATTTCAAGAACGTATTCCCCTAAGTGTGCACTGTTGCGAAGGATCGTTGTCTCAAAGCACCACGTGATGATCGGGTGTGATAGATTCTAACGTTCGCATACAACGGGTGTAAGCCAGATTTACACACGCGAAACACCTAGGTTGGCTCGACGAGCTTAGCATGTACAGACATGACCTCGAATACAAGAGACCGAAAGGTCGAACATGAGTCGTATGGTTGAATACGATCAGCATGAAGTTGCTCACCATGATGACTAGTCTGTCTCACGTGATGATCGGACACGGGTTAGTCAACATGGATCATGTATCACTTAGATGACTAGAGGGATGTCGATTTAAGTGGGAGTTCATACTTAATTTGATTAAATGAACTTAATTGTCATGAACTTAGTCTAAAAGTTGTCTTTATAAATATTGTAGATGGCCAACGTCAACCTCAATTTCAACGCCTTCCTAGAGAAAAACAAGCTGAAAGATGATGGTAGCAACTATGCGGACTGGGTTCGCAACTTGAAGCTCATCCTTGAAGCAGCTAAAAAGGCTTATGTCCTTGATGCGACGCTAGGTGACCCTCCCGCTCCCGCAGCAGCCCAGGACATTTTGAACGTCTGGCAAACACGGAGTGATGACTACTCTCTGGTTAGGTGTGGCATGCTATACAGTTTAGAAATGGGGCTCCAAAGGCGTTTTGAGCAACACGGTGCATATGAGATGTTCCAAGAGCTGAAGCTAGTTTTTCAAGCTCATGCCCGTGTCGAGAGATATGAAGTCTCCGACAAGTTCTTTAGCTGTAAGATGGAGGAGAACAGTTATGTCAGTGAGCACATACTCAAAATGTCTGGGTTACACGGTCGTCTGACTTCACTTGGAGTCGAACTTCTGGATGATGCTATAATTGACAGAATCCTCCAGTCTCTCCCGCCAAGCTACAAAGGTTTTGTGCTGAACTACGACATGCAAGGGATGGAGAAGACCATTCCCGAGTTGTACTCGATGCTCAAGTCTGCAGAAGTAGAAATCAAGAAAGAGCATCAAGTGTTGATGGTCAACAAGACCACTAGTTTCAAGAAGGGCAAGGGTAAGAAGAACTTCAAGAAAGACGGCAAAGCCGTTGCCGTGCCCAGTAAGCCAGATGCCGGGAAGAAGAAAAAGAATGGAACCAAGCCTGAGACTGAGTGCTTCTATTGCAAGGGAAAGGGTCACTGGAAGCGGAACTGCCCCCAAATACTTAGCGGACAAGAAGGCCAGCAACGTTAAAGGTATATGTGATATACATGTTATTGATGTGTACCTTACCAGCGCTCGTAGTAGCTCCTGGGTATTTGATACCGGTGTTGTTGCTCACATTTGCAACTCAAAGCAGGAACTGCGGAATAAGCGGAGACTGGCCAAGGACGAGGTGACGATGCGCGTCGCGAATGGCTCCAAGGTCGATGTGATCGCCGTAGGCACGCTACCTCTACACCTACCGTCGGGATTAGTTTTAAACCTTAATAATTCTTATTTAGTACTATCTTTGAGCATGAATATTGTATCAGGGTCTCGCTTAATGCAAGACGGCTACTCATTTAAGTCAGAGAATAATGGTTGTTCTATTTATATGAGTGATATGTTTTATGGTCATGCTCCGCTGGTGAATGGTTTATTCTTGATGAATCTCGATCGTGATGTTATGCATATTCATAGTGTGAGTACCAAAAGATATAAAGTTGATAATGATAGTCCCACATACTTGTGGCACTGCCGCCTTGGTCATATCAACGTTAAGCGCATGAAGAAGCTCCATACTGATGGACTATTAGAGTCTCTTGACTTTGAATCATTTGACACATGCGAACCGTGCCTCATGGGCAAGATGACCAAGACTCCATTCTCAGGAATAATGGAGAGAGCAACCGACTTATTGGAAATAATACATACTGATGTGTGTGGTCCAATGAATGTTGAAGCTCGCGGTGGCTATCGTTATGTTCTCACTCTCACCGATGATTTGAGTAGGTATGGGTATATCTACTTGATGAAGCACAAATCTGAGACGTTTGAAAAGTTCAAAGAATTTCAGAGTGAGGTCGAGAATCAACGTGACAGAAAAATTAAGTGTCTATGATCTGATCGTGGAGGAGAATATTTGAGTCACGAGTTTGGCACACACCTAAGGAAGTGTGGAATCGTTTCACAACTGACGCCGCCTGGCACACCGCAATGCAATGGAGTGTCTGAACGTCGTAATCACACTTTATTAGATATGGTACGATCTATGATGTCTCTTACCGACTTACCACTATCATTTTGGGGATACGCATTAGAAACTGCAGCATTCACTTTAAATAGGGCACCGTCTAAATCCATTGAGATGACACCGTATGAACTATGGTTTGGCAAGAAACCTAAGTTGTCGTTTCTTAAAGTCTGGGGCTGCGATGCTTATGTGAAGAAACTTCAACCAGAAAAGCTCGAACCCAAAGCGGAGAAATGCGTATTCATAGGATACCCTAAGGAAACTATTGGGTATACCTTCTATCTTAGATCCGAAGGTAAAACCTTTGTTGCCAAGAACGGATCCTTTCTAGAGAAAGAGTTTCTCTCAAAAGAAGTAATTGGGAGGAAGGTAGAACTTGATGAGGTAATTACACCCCCTCTTGAACAGGAAAGTAGCGCAGCGCGGGAAGTTGTTCCTGTGGCGCCTACACCAACTAAAGAGGAAGTTAATGATAATGATCATGAAGCTTCGGATCAAGTTACTACTGAGCCGCGAAGGTCCACAAGGGTACGCTCCGCACCAGAGTGGTACGGCAACCCTGTAATGGAAATTATGTTGTTAGACAACGGTGAACCTTCGAACTATGAAGAAGCGATGGCGGGCCCGGATTCCAACAAATGGCTTGAAGCTATGAAATCCGAGATAGGATCCATGTATGAGAACAAAGTATGGACTTCGGTGGACTTGCGCGATGACCGGCGAGCCATAGAAAATAAATGGATCTTCAAGAAGAAGACTGATGCAAACGGTAATGTAACCGTTTACAAAGCTCGACTTGTCGCAAAGAGTTTTCGACAAATTCAAGGGATTGACTACGAAGAGACTTTCTCTCCCGTAGCGAAGCTGAAATCAGTCCGAATCATGTTAGCAATTGCCGCCTTTTATGATTATGAAATTTGGCAAATGGACGTCAAAACAACGTTCCTTAATGGGAACCTTAAGGAAGAGTTGTATATGATGCAACCAGAAGGTTTTGTCGACCCTAAGGGTGCTAACAAAGTGTGCAAGCTCCAGCGCTCCATCTATGGGCTGGTGCAAGCATCTCAGAGTTGGAACGTTCGCTTTAATGAGGTGATTAAAGCGTTTGGGTTCATACAGGTTTACGGAGAAGCCTGTCTGTACAAGAAAGTGAGTGGGAGATCTGTAGCGTTCCTCATACTGTATGTGGATGACATATTATTAATGGGGAATAATATAGATATGTTGGAGAGCGTAAAGGACTATTTGAACAAGAGTTTTTCAATGAAGGACCTTGGAGAAGCTGCATACATATTAGGCATCAAGATCTATAGAGATAGATCGAGACGCCTCATAGGTCTTTCGCAAAGTACATACCTTGACAAGATATTGAAGAAGTTCAATATGGAAAACTCAAAGAAAGGGTTCTTGCCAATTTTGCAAGGTATGAGATTGAGTAAAACTCAGTCGCCGACCACGGCAGCAAATAGAGAGAAGATGAGTTCTGTCCCCTACGCTTCAGCCGTAGGCTCTCTTATGTATGCCATGCTGTGTACCAGACCTGATATAAACCTTGTCATAAGTTTGGTAGGTTGGTACCAAAGTGATCCCGGTATGGAACACTGGACAGCGGTCAAGAATATCCTTAAGTACCTGAAAAGGACTAAGGAAATGTTTCTCATTTATGGAGGTGACGAAGAGCTCATCGTAAAGGGTTACGTCGACGCTAGCTTCAACACAGATTCGGATGACTCTAAGTCACAGACCGGATACATATACGTTTTGAATGGTGGGGCAGTGAGCTGGTGCAGCAGCAAGCAAGAAGTCGTGGCAGCATCTACATGTGAAGCGGAGTACATAGCTCCTTCAGAAGCGGCTCATGAAGGAATTTGGATGAAGGAGCTCATCACCGACCTTGGAGTGGTTCCAAGCGCGTCGGGTCCAATGACACTCTTCTGTGATAACACTGGGGCCATTGCCATAGCCAAGGAGCCTAGGTTTCACCGGAAGACGAAGCACATCAAACGCCTCTACAACTCCACCCAGGACCATGTTCAGAGTGGAGTAATAGAGATTTGTAAAGTACACACAGATCTGAATGTCGCAGACCCGTTGACTAAACCTCTTCCACGAGCAAAACATGATCAACACCATAATGCTATGGGTGTTCGATACATCACAATGTAACTAGATTATTCACTCTAGTGCAAGTGGGAGACTGTTGGAAATATGCCCTAGAGGCAATAATAAAATGGTTATTATCATATTGCCTTGTTCATGATAATCGTCTATTGTTCATGCTATAATTGTATTAACAGGAAACAGTAATACATGTGTGAATAAATAGATCACAATGTGTCCCTAGCAAGCCTCTAGTTGGCTAGCTCGTTAGTCAATAGATGATCATGGTTTCCTAGTCATGGTCATTAGATGTCATTGATAACGGGATCACATCATTGGGAGAATGATGTGATGGACAAGACCCAATCCTAAGCGTAGCACTAGATCGTATTGTTCGTATGCTAAAGATTTTCTAATGTCAAGTGTCTTTTCCTTCGACCGTGAGATTGTGCAACTCCCGGATACCATAGGAGTGCTTTGGGTGTATCAAACGTCACAACGTAACTGGATGACTATAAAGGTGCACTACTGGTACCTCTGAAAGTGTCTGTTGGGTTGGTACGAATCGACATCGGGATTTGTCACTCCGTGTGACGGAGAGGTATCTCTGGTCCCACTCGGTAGAACATCATCATGAGCTCAATGTGACTAAAGGAGTTAGTCACACGATGACGTGCTACGGAACGAGTAAAGAGACTTACCGGTAACGAGATTGAACAAGGTATAGGTATACCGACGATCGAATCTCGGGCAAGTTCTATACCGACAGACAAAGGGAATTGTATACGGGATTGATTGAATCCTTGACATCGTGGTTCATCCGATGAGATCATCGTGGAGCAAGTGGGAGCCACCATGGTTATCCAGACCCCGCTGATGGTTATTGGCCAGAGAGGTGTCTCGGTCATGTCTACTTGTCTCCCGAACCCGTAGGGTCTACACACTTAAGGTTCGATGACGCTAGGGTTATAGGGAATTGTTGTACGAGGTTATCGAAAGTCGTTCGGAGTCCCGGATGAGATCCCGGAAATCACGAGGAGCTCTGGACTGGTCCGGAGGTAAAGATTGATATATAGGACGGATGGTTTCGGACACCAGAAGTGTTTCGGGCGTCACCGGTAACGTATCGGGACCACCGGGACCACCGGAGGTGGCCCCGGGGGTCCACCGAAAAGGGGCAACGACCCCGGGAGGCTAGATGGGCCAAGTGCGGGAGGGAACCAGCCCCTAGGTGGTCTGGTGCACCCCCCACACTCAGCCCAAGGCGGGGGAGGTGGAGAGGGGGGGGAAACCCTAGGCGCTAGTGGGCCTAAGGCCCACCTAGGGGTGCGCCACCCCACCCCTTGCCCTGGCCGCCGCACCTCCCATCTAGGGGGGCTGCCGCACCACCTAGGGTGGGAACCCTAGGGGTGGCACCCCCTCCCCCCCTCTCCTATATATAGTGGGCACTTTTGGGCTTTTGGAGACATAGTTTTCCCTCTCCCTCGGCGCAACCCTGCTCTGCTTCCTCCTCCTGTGTGCCGGTGCTTGGCGAAGCCCTGCCGGGAGACCTCGTCTCTCCATCGACACCACGCCGTCGTGTTGCCGGAGATATTCCCCAACCTCTCCCTCCTCCTTGCTGGATTAAGGTGCGGGAGACGTCACCGGGCTGCACGTGTGTTGAACGCGGAGGTGCCGTAGTTCGGCACTAGATCGGAATCACACCGCGATCTGAATCGCCGCGAGTACGACTCCATCAACCGCGTTCTAGCAACGCTTCCGCTTAGCGATCTTCAAAGGTATGAAGATGCTATCACCCCTCTCTCGTTGCTGGTCTCTCCATAGGAAGATCTGAATATGCGTAGGAATTTTTTTGAATTTATGCTACGTTACCCAACACAATGGACAGGCGGAAAGAGCGAATCAAGAAATCTTGCGTGGGATCAAACCCCGACTCATGGTTCCTTTGGAGCGCACTCCGGGTTGCTGGGTTGAAGAGCTTCCTTCGGTACTTTGGAGCATAAGACTACCCCAACAGGTCCACTGGTTACACGCCCTTTTTCTTGGTCTACGGAGCTGAGGCGGTCTTACCAAGTGACATTAGGCATGACTCGCCACGAGTCACCGCTTATGTTGAGGAGGACAACGAGTTGGCGCGTCAAGATTCATTGGATGCTTTGGAGGAGGAGCATGTCTTAGCTGCAGCGCGGTCGACGATTTACCAGCAAGACCTGCGACGCTATCATAGCCGCAGAGTCAGAACTCTGGTCTTTCAGGAGGGCGACTTAGTGCTTCGATTGATTCAAGATCATACTGGTATGCACAAGTTATCACCTCCATGGGAAGGACCTTTTGTCATCAGCAAAAGTCTTCATAACGGTTCTTACTACCTGGTGGACCTTCGTCCAGATAGGCCAACGACAGAGATAGAAACAACCCGACCGTGAAACATTGCCCACTTGCAGCCTTATTATACTTAGATCCATTGGCTCCTTATCATTGTATATAGTTTACTTCTTGTATTCTTTTTGTTGGAAATATGCCCTAGAGGCAATGATAAATAGTTATTATTATATTTCCTGTTACAAGATAATCATTTATTATCCATGCTATTATTGTATTGAATGAAAACATAGATACATGTGTGGATACATAGACAAAACAATGTCCCTAGCAAGCCTCTAGTTGGCTAGCCAGTTGATCAAGGATAGTCAAGGTTTTCTGGCTATGTGCAAGTGTTGTCACTTGATAAGTGGATCACATCATTAGGAGAATCAAGTGATGGACTAGACCCAAACTATGAACATAGCATATTGATCGTGTCATTTTATTGCTATTGTTTTCTGCGTGTCAAGTATTTATTCCTATGACCATGAGATCATATAACTCACTCGCACCGGAGGAATACCTTGTGGGTCTCAAATGTCGCAACGTATCTGGGTGACTATAAAGATGCTCTACATGTATCTCCGAAGGTGTCCGTTGAGTTAGTATGGATCAAGACTGGGATTTGTCACTCCGTGTGACGGAGAGGTATCTCGGAGCCCACTCGGCAATACAACATCATACACAAGCCTTGCAAGCAATGTGACTAAGTGTAAGTCATGGGATCTTGTATTACGGAACGAGTAAAGATACTTGCCGGTAACGAGATTAAAATAGGTATGCGTATACCGACGATTGAATCTCGGGCAAGTAACATACCGAAGGACAAAGGGAATGACATACGGGATTATATGAATCCTTGACACTGAGGTTCAACCGATAAGATCTTCGGAGAATATGTAGGATCCAATATGGGCATCCAGGTCCAGCTATTGGATATTGACCGAGGAGTGTCTCGGGTCATGTCTACATAGTTCTCGAACCCGCAGGGTCTGCACACTTAAGGTTCGATGATGTTTTAGTATAGTTGAGTTATATGTGTGGTTACCAAATGTTGTTCGGAGTCCTGGATGAGATCAAGGACGTCACGAGGGTTTCCGAAGTGGTCCAGAAATGAAGATTGATATATAGGATGGTTTAATTTGGTCACCGGAAATTTTTGGACATTACCGGCACTGTACCGGGAGTGACGAATGGGTTCCAGGTGTTTACCGGGAGGGGCCCACCCACCCGGGAGTGAGTCCAAGGCCCTAGGGTGGCGCACCAAGTCCTTATTGGGCTGGTGGAGTCAGCCCAAGAGGGCTATGGTGCCACATAAGAAAATACCAAAATAAAAGAAGAAGAAAAAAAAGGAAAGAGGGAGGTGGGAAGGAAGGGGAGGACTCCTCCTTCCCAAACCGAATTGGAGGAGGAGTTCTCCTCCTCCCGGCGGCCGGCGCACCTTGGGGCCCTTGTGCCCCAAGGCTAGCCCTCCCCTCCTCCTATATATATTGGTGGTTTAGAGCTTTTTGAGATACAACTTTGCCACGTGCAACTCTAGCCTATTCCACATAGTTTTACCTCTAGATTGGATTTCTGCGGAGCTCGGGCGGAGCCCTGCAGGAGTAGTGTTGGGGAACGTCCCATGGGAAACAAAAATTTTCCTACGCGCACGAAGACCTATCATGGTGAGGTCCATCTACGAGAGGGGATTTCCGATCTACGTACCCTTGTAGATCGCACAGTAGAAGCGTTAAGAAACGCGGTTGATGTAGTGGAACGTCCTCACATCCCTCGATCCGCCCCGCGAACCGTCCCGCGATCCGTCCCACGATCCGCTCCGATCTAGTGCCGAACGGACGGCACCTCCGCGTTCAGCACACGTACAGCTCGACGATGATCTCGGCCTTCTTGATCCAGCAAGAGAGACGGAGAGGTAGATGAGTTCTCCGGCAGCGTGACGGCGCTCCGGAGGTTGGTGGTGATCTAATCTCAGCAGGGCTCCGCCCGAGCTCCGCAGAAACGCGATCTAGAGGAAAAACCATGCAGGTATGTGGTCCGGCTGCCGTGGCAAAAGTTGTCTCAAATCAGCCCTAAAACCCCACTATATATAGGAGGGAGGGAGGGGAGGAGGCAGCCTCAAAACCTAAAGGTTTGGCCGAAATTGGAGGTGGAGGAGTCCTACTCCAATCCTACTTGTAGTAGGATTCCACCTTCCCACTTGGAAACTCTTTCCACCTTGTGTTTTTTCCTTCTCAAACCTTATGGGCCTTAGTGGGAACTTATTCTAGCCCACTAGGGACTGGTTTATCTCTTCCCATAGCCCATGAGACCCCTTGGGGCATGACACCCCTCCTGATGGTCCCCGGCACCCCTCCCGGCACTCCGAGTACACTACCCATGAGTCCGAAACTTTTCCGGTAATGCACGAAAACCTTCCGGTAACCAAATGAGGTCATCCTATATATCAATCTTCGTTTCCGGACCATTCCGGAAACCCTCGTGATGTCCGTGATATCATCCGAGACTCTGAACAACATTCGGTAACCAACCATATAACTCAAATACGCATAAAACAACGTCGAACCTTAAGTGTGCAGACCCTGTGGATTCGAGAACTATGTAGACATGACCCGAGTGACTCCTCGGTCAATATCCAATAGCGGGACCTGGATGCCCATATTGGATCCTACATATTCTACGAAGATCTTATCGTTTGAACCTCAGTGCCAAGGATTCATATAATCCCGTATGTCATTCCCTTTGTCCTTCGGTATGTTACTTGCCCGAGATTCGATCGTCAGTATCCGCATACCTATTTCAATTTCGTTTACCGGCAAGTCTCTTTACTCGTTCCGTAATACAAGATCCCGCAGCTTACACTAAGTCACATTGCTTGCAAGGCTTGTGTGTGATGTTGTATTACTGAGTGGGCCCCGAGATACCTCTCCGTCATACGGAGTGACAAATCCCAGTCTTGATCCATACTAACTCAACGAACACCTTCGGAGATACCTGTAGAGCATCTTTATAGTCACCCAGTTATGTTGCGACGTTTGATACACACAAAGCATTCCTCCGGTGTCAGTGAGTTATATGATCTCATGGTCATAGGAACAAATACTTGACACGCAGAAAAGAGTAGCAACAAAATGACACGATCAACATGCTACGTCTATTAGTTTGGGTCTAGTCCATCACATGATTCTCCTAATGATGTGATCCCGTTATCAAGTGACAACACTTGCCTATGGTCAGGAAACCTTGACCATCTTTGATCAACGAGCTAGTCAACTAGAGGCTTACTAGGGACAGTGTTTTGTCTATGTATCCACACATGCACTGTGTTTCCAATCAATACAATTATAGCATGGATAATAAACGATTATCATGAACAAAGAAATATAATAATAACTAATTTATTATTGCCTCTAGGGCATATTTCCAACAGTCTCCCACTTGCACTAGAGGCTATAATCTAGTTCACATCACCATGTGATTCCAACGAATCCAACACCCATATAGTTATGGGGTCTGATCACGTCTTGCTCGCGAGAGAGGTTTTAGTCAACGGTTCTAAAACTTTTAGACCCGTGTGTTCTTTACAAATCTTTATGTCATCTTATAGATGCTGCTACTATGTGCTATTCGGAAATACTCCAAATATCTACTCTACTATACGAATCCGTTTCACTACTCATAGTTATTCGGATTAGTGTCAAAGCTTGCATCGACGTAACCCTTTTACGACGAACTCTTTAACCACCTCCATAATCGAGAAAAATTCCTTTGTCTATTTAGTTACTAAGGATAACTTTGACCGCTGATCAGTGATTCAATCCTGGATCACTCTGTGTACCTCTTAACAGACTTGCTGCAAGGCACACATCAGGTGCGGTACTCAGCATGGCATACTTTAGAGCCTATGGCTAAGGCATAGAAGATGACCTTCGTCTATTCTCTTTATTCTGCCGTGGTCGGGTTTTGAGTCTTACTCAAATTCACACCTTACAACATAGTCAAGAACTCCTTCTTTGCTGATCTATTTCGAATTCCTTCAAAAACTTGTCAAGGCATGCATCTTGTTGAAACTTCTATTAAGCGTTTTGATCTATCTCCATAGATCTTGATGCTCAACGTTCAAGTAGCTCAATCCAGGTATTCCTTTGAAAAACTCCTTTCAAACAACCTTTTATGCTTCACAGAAATTCTACATTACTTCTGATCAACAATATGTCAACCACATATACTTATCAGAAATTCTATAGTGCTCCCACTCACTTCTTTGGAAATATAAGTTTCTCATAAACCTTGTACAAACCCAAAATCTTTGATCATCTCATCAAAGTGTATATTCCAACTCCGAGATGCTTGCACCAGTCCATTGAAGGATCGCTGGAGCTTGCATACTTTTTAGTATCTTTAGGATCGACAAAACCTTCTGGTTGTATCACATACAATGTTTGCTCAAGGAAACCGTCGAGGAAACAATGTTTTGACATCCTATGTGCAATATTTCAAAAATAATGCAACAACTACTAACATAATTCTAACAGACTTTTAGCATCGCTACGAGTGAGAAAGTCTCACCATAGTCAACTGTTTGATCATGTCGGAAACATCTTTGCGACAAGTCGAGCTTTTCTTAATAGTGACTTATCACCATCGTCGTCTGTCTTCCTTTTAAAGATCCATCTTTACTCAATAGTCCTACGACCATCAAGTAGTTCTTCCAAAGTCTACACTTTGTTTTCATACATGGATCCTCTCTCGGATTTCATGGCCTCCACCCATTTGTCGGAATCCGAGCCCACCATCGCTTCTCCACAGCTCGTAGGTTCATTATTGTTCAACAACATGACCTCCGAGACAGGGTTACCGTACCACTCTGCAGTAGTACGCGACCTTGTCAACCTACGAGGTTTGTAGTAACTTGATCCGATGCTCGATGATCACCATTATCAGCTTTCACTTCAATTGGTGTAGGCGCCACAGGAACAACTTCCTGCGCCCTGCTACACACTGGTTGAAGTGATGGTTCAATAACCTCATCAAGTTCTACCACCCTCCCACTCAATTCTTTCGAGAGAAACCTTTCCTCGAGAAAGGATCCGTTTCTAGAAACAAACACTTTGCTTTCGGATCTGAGATAGGAGATGTACCCAACTGTTTTGGATATCCTATGAAGATGCATTTATCCGCTTTGGGTTCGAGCTTATCAGACTGAAACTTTTTCACATAAGTGTCGAAGCCAAAAACTTTCAAGAAACGATAGTTTAGATTTCTCTAAACCTCAGTCTATACTGTGTCATCTCAATGGAAATACGCGGTGCCCTATTTTAAAGTGAATGCGGTTGTCTCTAATGCATAACCCATAAACGATAGTGGTAATTCGATAAGAGACATCATAGCATGCACCATACCAAATAGTGCGTGGCTATGACATTCAGACACATCATCACACTATGATGTTCCAGGTGGCATCATCTGCGAAACAATTTCCACATTGTCTTAACTGCGTACCAAAACTTGTAACTCAGATATTCATTTCTATGATCATATCGTAGACAGTTTATCCTCTTGTTACGACGAACTTCACTCTGAAACAGAATTGAACTTTTCAATATTTCAGACTTGTGATTCATTAAGTAAATACTCTTGTATCTACTCAAATCGTCATTGAAGTAAGAACATAATGATATCCACTGCGTGCCTCAGCACCCATTGGATTGCATACATCAAAATGTATCACTTCCAACAAGTTACTATCTTGTTTCATCTCAATGAAAACAAGGCCTTGCTCATGTGGTATGATTTGCATGTCACTAGTGATTCAAAATTGAGTGAGTATAAAGATCCATCAGCATGGAGCCTCTTCATGCAATTTATACCAACATGACTCAAGCGGCAGTGCCACAAGTAAGTGGTACTATCATCATTACCTCGTATCTTTTTGGCACCAATATCATGAACATGTGTAACACTACGATCGAGATTCAATAAACCATTGAAGGTGATTATTCAAGCAAATAGAGTAACCATTATTCTCTTTAAATGAATAATTGTATTGCAATAAACACGATCCAATCATGTCCATGCTTAACGCAAGCACCAAATAACAATTATTTCGGTTTAACACCAATCCCGATGGTAGAGGGAGCGTGCGACGTTTGATCATATCAACCTTGGAAACACTTCCAACACGTATCGTCACCTCGCCTTTAGCTAGTCTCCGTTTATGCCGTAGCTTTCATTTCGTGTTACTAATCACTTAGCAACCGAACCGGTATCCAATACCCTCGTGCTACTAGGAGTACTAGTAAAGTACACATCAACATCATGTATATCAAATATACTTCTTTCGACTTTTGCCAACCCTCTTATCTACCAAGTATCTAGAGTTGCTCCACCTCAGTGACCGTTCCCCTCATAACAGAAGCACTTAGTCCCGGGCTAGGGTTCAATCTGGGGTCTCTTCATTAATGCAGCAACTGCTTTGCCGTTTCACGAAGTATCCCTTCTAGCCCTTGCCTTTCTTGAAACTTAGTGGTTTTACTAACCATCAACTATTGATGCTCCTTCTTGATTTCTACTCTCGCAGTGTCAAACATCGCGAATCGCTCAACGATCATTGTATCTATCCTTGATATGTTATAGTTCATCACGAAGCTCTCACAGCTTGGTGGCAGTGACTTTGGAGAACCATCACTATCTTATCTGGAAGATCAACTCCCACTTGATTCAAGCGATTGTCGTACTCAGATAATCTGAGCACACGCTCAACGATTGAGCTTTTCTCCTTTACTTCATGTACAAAGAATCTTGTCGGAGGTCTCATACCTCTCAACAAGGGCACAAGCATGAAATCACAATTTCATCTCTTTAGAACATCTCTCATGTTCCGTGACGTTTCAAAACGTCTTCGACGCCTTGCTTCTAAGCCATTAAGTATTTTGCACTGAACTATAGTGTAGTTATCAGAAACGTGTATGTCAGATGTTCACAGCATCCATAGACGACGCTCGAGGTGCAGCACACCGAGTGGTGCATTAAGGACATAAGCCTTCTGCGCAGCAACTAGGACAATCCTCTGCAAAGTTTGCTACTATCAACTATCAACTAAATTTTCTCTAGGAACATATAAAAAATAGTAGAGCTATAGCGCAAGCTACATCGTAATTCGCAAAGACCATTAGACTATGTTCATGACAATTAGTTCAATTAATCATATTACTTAAGAACTCCCACTCAAAAAGTACATCTCTCTAGTCATTTGAGTGGTACATGATCCAAATCCACTATCTCAAGTCCGATCATCACGTGAGTCGAGAATAGTTTCAGTGGTAAGCATCTCTATGCTAATCATATCAACTATACGATTCATGCTCGACCTTTCGGTCTCATGTGTTCCGAGGCCATGTCTGCACATGCTTGGCTCGTCAAGCTTAACCCGAGTGTTCCGCGTGTGCAACTGTTTTGCACCCGTTGTATGTGAACGTTGAGTCTATCACACGCGATCATCACGTGGTGTCTCGAAACAAAGAACTGTCGCAACGGTGCACAGTCGGGGAGAACACAATTTCGTCTTGAAATTTTAGTGAGAGACCTCATAATGCTACCGTCGTTCTAAGCAAGATAAGGTGCATAAAGGATTAACATCACATGCAATTCATAAGTGACATGATATGGCCATCATCATGTGCTTCTTGATCTCCATCACCAAAGCACCGACACGATCTTCTTGTCACCGGCGTCACACCATGATCTCCATCATCATGATCTCCATCAACGTGTCGCCATCGGGGTTGTCGTGCTACTCATGCTATTACTACTAAAGCTACGTCCTAGCAATATAGTAAACTCATCTGCAAGCACAAACGTTAGTTTAAAGACAACCCTATGGCTCCTGCCGGTTGCCGTACCATCGACGTGCAAGTAGATATTAACTATTACAACATGATCATCTCATACATCCAATATATCACATCACATCGTTGGCCATATCACATCACAAGCATACCCTGCAAAAACAAGTTAGACATCCTCTAATTGTTGTTGCATGTTTTACGTGGTGACCATGGGTATCTAGTAGGATCACATCTTACTTACGCAAACACCACAACGGAGATATATGAATTTCTATTTAACCTCATCCAAGGACCTCCTCGGTCAAATCCGATTCAAATAAAGTTGGAGAAACCGACACTCGCCGGTCATCTTTGAGCAACGGAGTTACTCGTAGCGATGAAACCAGTCTCTCGTAAGCGTACGAGTAATGTCGGTCCGAGCCGCTTCGATCCAACAATACCGCGGGATCAAGAAAAGACTAAGGAGGGCAGCAAAACGCACATCATCGCCCACAAAAACTTTTGTGTTCTACTCGAGAAGACATCTACGCATGAACCTAGCTCATGATGCCACTGTTGGGGAACGTCGCATGGGAAACAAAAAAAATTCCTACACGCACGAAGACCTATCATGGTGATGTCCATCTATGAGAGGGGATTTCTGATCTACGTACCCTTGTAGATCGCACAACAGAAGCGTTAAGAAACGCGGTTGATGTAGTGGAACGTCCTCACGTCCCTCGATCCGCCCCGCGAACCGTCCCACGAACCGTCCCGCGATCCGTCCCAGGATCCGCTCCGATCTAGTGCCGAACGGACGGCACCTCCGCGTTCAGTACACGTACAGCTCGACGATGTTCTCGGTCTTCTTGATCCAGCAAGAGAGACGGAGAGGTAGATGAGTTCTCCGGCAGCGTGACGGCGCTCCGGAGGTTGGTGGTGATCTAATATCAGCAGGGCTCCGCCCGAGCTTCGCAGAAACGCGATCTAGAGGAAAAACCATGGAGGTATGTGGTCGGACTGCCATGGCAAAAGTTGTCTCAAATCAGCCCTAAAACCCCACTATATATAGGAGGGAGGGAGGGGAGGAGGCAGCCTCAAAACCTAAAGGTTTGGCCGTAATTGGAGGTGGAGGAGTCCTACTCCAATCCTACTTGGAGTAGGATTCCACCTTCCCACTTGGAAACTCTTTCCACCTTGTGTTTTTTCCTTCTCAAACCTTATGGGCCTTAGTGGGAACTTATTCCAGCCCACTAGGGGCTGGTTTATCTCTTCCCATAGCCCATGAGACCCCTTGCGGCGTGTCACCCCTCCTGATGGTCCCCGGCACCCCTCCCGGCACTCCCAGTACACTACCGATGAGTCCGAAACTTTTCCGGTAATGCACGAAAACCTTCCGGTAACCAAATGAGGTCATCCTATATATCAATCTTCGTTTCCGGACCATTCCGGAAACCCTCGTGACGTCCGTGATCTCATCCGGGACTCCGAACAATATTGGGTAACCAACCATATAACTCAAATACGCATAAAACAACGTCGAACCTTAAGTGTGCAGACCCTGCGGGTTCGAGAACTATGTAGACATGACCCGAGTGACTCCTCGGTCAATATCCAATAGCGGGACCTGGATGCCCATATTGGATCCTACATATTATATGAAGATCTTATCGTTTGAACCTCAGTGCCAAGGATTCATATAACCCCGTATGTCATTCCCTTTGTCCTTCGGTATGTTACTTGCCCGAGATTCGATCGTCAGTATCCGCATACCTATTTCAATTTCGTTTACCCGCAAGTCTCTTTACTCGTTTCGTAATACAAGATCCCGCAACTTACACTAAGTCACATTGCTTGCAAGGCTTGTGTGTGATGTTGTATTACCGAGTGGGCCCCGAGATACCTCTCCGTCATACGGAGTGACAAATCTCAGTCTTGATCCATACCAACTCAACGAACACCTTCGGAGATACCTGTAGAGCATCTTTATAGTCACCCAGTTACGTTGCGACGTTTGATACACACAAAGCATTCCTCCGGTGTCAGTGAGTTATATGATCTCATGGTCATAGGAACAAATACTTGACACGCAGAAAACAGTAGCAACAAAATGACACGATCAACATGCTACGTCTATTAGTTTGGGTCTAGTCCATCACATGATTCTCCTAATGATGTGATCCCGTTATCAAGTGACAACACTTGCCTATGGTCAGGAAACCTTGACCATTTTTGATCAACGAGCTAGTCAACTAGAGGCTTACTAGGGACAGTGTTTTGTCTATGTATCCACACATGCACTTTGTTTCCAATCAATACAATTATAGCATGGATAATAAACGATTATCATGAACAAAGAAATATAATAATAACTAATTTATTATTGCCTCTAGGGCATATTTCCAACAAGTAGATCATCACCACCACCGGAGATCCATCATGCTGTCGGAGAACTCATCTACTTCTCCGTCTTGCTTGCTGAATCAACAAGGCCGAGATCATCGTCGAGCTGTACGTGTGTTGAACGCGGAGGTGCCGTCCGTTCGGCGCTAGATCGGAACAGATCGTGGGGCGGATCGCAAGATGGTTCGTGGGATAGATCGTGGAACGGTTCGAGGGACGTGAAGACGTTCCACTACATCAACCGCGTTTCTTAACGCTTCTCGTTGAGCGATCTACAAGGGTATGTAGATCTAATCTCCACTGGTAGATGTACATCACCATGATAGGTCTTCGTGTGCGTAGGAAATTTTTTGTTTCGCATGCAACTTTCCCCAACACTTTTTATATATATATAGCAATAAAGCCGTCGCCCACAAAATTCGAGGTCTCTACCGTTTCAGCTTCTTGAAAGCATGAGTCTTTATTGTTTCACAAGCCGTCCAAGCATGGACGCTATCAGTATCAAAGAGCATAAGTCGCCATACTGCACTTATTTCAAAACTGGATATTGGCAAGCCAAAGAGGACCAAAGTTGCCACGTTGCATGGTTCAAACATGGGCGTCTTATATGATTTTGAGAATTAAGTCGGCTTACTTGGGGGCTACTAGTTCCGAAGTCATTTTGCAGTAAGAGCGTAAACGCTTCTGCAATCCTATGTCCGATTTTTCCCTAATCATAGGTCGCTTGGGGGCTTCTACTCACTAAGTTCAGCCTGAATACCCTCTTGGCTAGCAAAAATTAACGCATTACAATGGTTATACTGGACTGTATGTTCAGCGACTCGTCCTATGGCCCCATGTACTCTTCGCGAGTCAATCCAGTTTTGGACCCTGAACTTGCCTTGGTTAAAACATGAAGGGTGCTTGTGGGAGCCGACATATGGAAAATAGACAAAACATGGGTTCATTGAACCTGCTTCACTGAAGCTTGACTCGCGGTGATCAGCCGATCTAAACAACTAAGGCTGTTGCAAAAGCCTCTCTGGGGTAGCACTAGAGCCTTGCAAGGTCGTCCTACCCTGCCGCGACTCCTTGAGCAGGCAAACTTTATGACTACAAAGCATCTTTGTGGTACAGTTAGAGTTTTCAAGACTCATGCTTACTCGCCGCGTCTCATTGAGCCGGCTCAATGTTCTTCTATGATCATATGAAGCATAATTACTTTGATGAGGACATAGCAAAACGCCTAGTAAGGTGGCTCATATTCTCAAAGGGGTGAGACTTCAGAGTCAATAAATGTACGGTGCAAAACAATACTATTTTCATCTCTAACCTATTACATGGCTCAGAAGGCCACCAAATTTTACATGACCCAGAATTGGATCTTCTAGGTTGATCTCCATGGGCAGTCTTCAAGTACCATCTTGGTCAACCCACCTCCGGGTTATCCTGCGTCGAGCCTTCGTCGTCTTGGATCTGTAAGTCGCCCATTGTCCAATTGCAATTGGTTAAGGCGTGGAACTTAGCCTCGTCATACAAGATGGTGGACCGGTCAGCATCAGAGTCAAAAAGGTGCTTACGGCGCTGCGGAGTCAGAACTGTGATTTCAAATGAGGGAGGAGTGACACGTTTGTTGTTCTCATCATAAGCCGCGTGATACTTGACTAAGTCAAGACTGGCTGCCAGTTGAGTCGCTGATAGGCGAGATTCCTTCACACAGTGATGATAATCCTCTTGAGTGAATTCTGACCCATCGTGTTTATATTCTAGAAACCCACCAGTTATCTCCTCCGGCTTAAGCTCTAGAGCGTAAGCCAAGCATCGACTCAGTATGGCCAGTACTCCTTTTCGGGCGGTTGGTCTTTTCAATTCTTCAATCTTCTTTGGCATTGTGGACAAGCACCCCAACATATCCTTTATTGTCTTCAGGGGTCCTTATCGCCCAGGACGGCCTTGATAGTCATCACACCGCCAGCATAAAGTTTCTCTGTTAAACTGTATATTGCCTTTAGCTTCAATACACAATCATCATGGAGATTGGCGGATCGAGGACCTGCAACAAGGATACACAGTCATAAGTCGCCGATGTCTTTTAAAACATCACTTTACAAATAAGGATAGCGGCGGATACTTACCAAACACAGCAGTAGCCATCTTGGAGATATGAAGTTTCAGCCCAGTCAGTTCCTGTACGGCGACTTTCATTTGTTCTTCGGCTTGTTCGGCCCTTTTCAGCAAGGCGGCTCGCTCAGACTAGGCTTTTTCTCCAAATTCTTTATGATCCGCCTTCATTTTCTCCATATCAACCAGTGCAAGGTGGATTTTTTCTTAAAACTTAGATCGGGCATCTTGTTGCTATGCTAAGCTTTGCTTCAAGCCAGACACGGTTGAGTCGGCCTGGATCAACGATTCCTACAAAAATCCGGACGTTTATGGCAAGTTTCATGCAGATTGCAAGCAATATCCCTGACACTTGGGGGCTAATGTATGATTCAAATTTTCCATGATAATACCTTAAAGCAAGACCCAACTCATCTACACAAAGATGACCCGGCTCTTGGGGGCTACAGGTTGAACTTCTCTTCCATTTAAACTACAGACCCGACTCATCTTCACGAATATGACCCGACCCTTGGGGGCTATAGGTTGAAGCTCTCTTCAGTTTAAATTACAGACCCGTCTCATCTTCAAGAAGATGACCCGGCCCTTGGGGGCTACATGTTGAATCTTTCTTCAATTTAAACTGAAGACCCGGCTCATCTTCAAAGAAGATGACCCGACCCTTGGGGGCTACTGGTCGAAGCTTTCTTGTACATTTACACCCCAGAACTGGCTCATCTCCAAGAAGATAACCCGGCCCTTGGGGGCTACAGGTTGAAGCTGTCTACAAAGCTTGTCACAAAACTCTAACTCATCATTACAAAGATGACTCGCCTTTTGGAGGGCTAATGGGAGTACGTGTGAAGGAGGATAACAGGTATCATACCTCATGTTTTTTCTTCATCATGTTGACCAGGCTTTTTTCCATGTCATGACTCGCCGCGAGGCGACTCAGATAGCCAGAATGTAATTCGCCAAAGTCTAGCTTCTCGATATTGGGAAGCTTCAACTTGGTCATGCCCTTCTCTATAAGGATTGGGGTATCCTTGGGCGTATGCTTGGTTAACACTACGGATGCAGGTTCAGAATAGCCTGTTCCAATAATGAAGACTTGATCTAGATCAGGTGTCATGTCTTCAACCGCTTTTTGAGGGTTTGGCGGGTTGGGATTCTCAGCATCTTCCTTCTGAGGGCTCGGTAGCTCATATTGAATATCAGGGAGATCATTAGGAGCTTCGGCGTGACTCTCAGCCGGCTCCTCCTGAGCTTTTGGAATGGGAGTTCTTATTCCCACCTTCTCAGCCGCCTTGGGGTTCGATGATGACTCGCAAGTTTTTCTCTTTTTGGCCTGAGCCCTACAAGGATAGTGGTTATGTTAAAATTGAAAGATTGGCACCCAAAGAACATATTGGCAAGAGGACTTACCCCTGGAGGCGGATTAATGGAGCAAGAGCCGAAGCAGCCGAGTCGCCAGATGAAGGAGGCAAAACCTGTTAGACATAAGATTCAAAGGATTGAGTAGGTCGTGAGAATCGGCTGCACATGAAAGAAGGACATTTAATGTAAAACATACCTCGCTCTGTCGCTTGCGACCACCCGTTTTCTCGAGCAAGCCAGACAAGAGATCCCCAGAATGGCTTCGAGTGTGACGTTTTGGTGTATAACCCGCCTTCTTCAAAAGGAAATCGGGATCCAGATGAGCATCTGGGTGAGACAAGGGGACTTTTCTACAGACTCGCCTTGCTGGCTTGGGAGAAGAAGAATCTGAGTCGGAAGAAACATAAATTACCACGATGTCTTCATCTTGGCTCTCCATGTCATCACCCTATAAATAAAAACATCAACGTTTAAGTACGAATTGTGTTGGAATAAGAACAAGTACAAAAGCATTTACCTCTGAGTGTTCTTCTACGTCCCGAGACTCGCCCACAACGGATGACTCTACTGTGGCGGCTTTGCCCTTGGTTTTCTTCTCTGGGGCGGTTTTCGTCGGCACCTTCTTGACGGCGGTTTTCAGTTTTCGTTTCCAGAAAGGCGAGTTCTTTTGGTTAACATAATTGGAACCCGGGTCAGAGACAAGCTCAAAATTATAAAAAAAGCAAGACAGGCGAGTTGAAGTATGTCACCTCTAGAGCCGGGTTGGAGAGCCAGAACGGCTTTAAACCAATCTTGGAGCAAGTCTCAAGTGGCTCGCCACACAGTTTCTTCACAATATTATCAATGTATTCCTTGTCAAGCATGACATTGGAGAAGCATTGCGGATGGTTTAAATCATCGTTGTATTCGCACATTAAGTCGTCCCGACGGCTCAAAGGAATTATCCGCGAGTTCACCCAATAGCGGATCAAATCAATGTTGGTAAGGCCGTTGGCGTGCAAGGCCCTATTCTTTGCAAAGACAGGAGCAATTGAAATTTCTTCCTCATCAGTCAGCTTCTCAGGCAGTTTAAAGTCCATAGGCAGACGCTCCTGCCTGAAGCCTGGTAAGGGGTTCTCATTGGTTGGAGCAGTGTTGCGGCAATAAAACCAAGTCTTCCCCCAACCTTTGGGGTGACTAGGCAGAGCAGCAGCCGGGAACCCGCATTCTCGTCGTCTCTGAATGTTGACCCCTCCGAGTTCTAGGCACGGGCCGTCGGTGGACTCAGTTTGGCGGTTCAAATAGAAGAACTTCCTGAACAGGAGCACGGTAGGCTCCATTTGCAAGTAGGCTTCACAGAATACTTGGAATTGACACAGGTTGCTCATGCAGTTTGGGCCTAAGTCTTGGGGATGGAGATTAAAGAAGTGCAGGGCATCTGTGAAGAATTTTGATCCGGGTGGTGAGAATCCCCCTCGATGTGGTCAGTAAAGACCACCACTTCCCCACTGGCGGGCTGTGGACGTCGCTCTCTTAAGGCGGGTCGCCAGCCGATGGCTTCCTGTGGTGCTAGAGTTCCCACCTTTACAAATTCTTCAAGGACGGTGGTAGTAGTCTCTGATGGCAACCGATTACTTTTGGAGATGGTACCCATGGCCGCAAACTCAAGAGACAGGGAGAGAAATCTGCATAAAGGCGATTGGCGGGTCGTAAGGATCTACAAAATATTAACTCGCCGACAGGTGGCTGGGAAGACACCTAAATAGACGATGTGACTCGCCACGACATTAAAGGCGGGTTACATTCTAAATTTCCCTTAGAAAGTTTTTTGGTTGGAGACAAACACATTTCCAATATGGTGCTAGAAATTACAGATCTACGGGTGGCTCTAAAAGGGGAATAATTCGTGATTTCAAGAACACTGAAGATACAGGAAGACTGTAAAATCTGCGAGGTGATCTTGTAAAGGAAGTAAAATGAGCAACAGATCTGTTATGAACTATTCATAAATCTACTGCGGTCCCTTACTAAGATGCGGGATTCAAATAGTGCCTATGAGATTAATGGCGCAATGAACGGATGCCTAAAGAACTTCGACGTCGTCCTAAGAATGGTGGAGATTTGCAAACCAGATCTACGAAGGAGGAGAACTCACCTGAGAAGTGCAGACAGCGTCGAAGGCAGTCCACTGAGATCCAGTCGAGGCCCGCGCTTGGTCGGTCCAAGAGGCGGCGGATCCGAAGTGGGAGCTCTGCGATGGCGGAGTGTCCGTAGCGATGATGTGGACGAAAGTGAGGGACCCCCTGCTAATATTTAAAGACCCAAGGCTGAAACTGAAATGGCAAGCGCGGGATTCAAGGAGGCGCATTAAAAAACAGAAATGATGGCGCCTCGATTTTCGGGGTAACATGATAAGTCAAAAAGATCCGTTGAGATGACGTCACTAAGATTCCTAAAATGATGGGGCAGATGACGTCATCCGTAAGTGATCTGGTGATTTAGACAGAGCGTGAAGATTGGCGGCTTGTCACTTCTTAAGAAGCCAAGTGAGAGATTCCATGTGAGTCACCATGGTCAAGAATAAAGGTTTATTGGCATGAATAAATTTAAGTCAATATGGGGCCTAATGTTGGGGATACTACCCGATGTATGACCCACCTTATTTAGGCCAGGTCAGGTTCATCGCGACTCAACATTCATGATTCAAAGGTGCGCTTAGACCCACGATGTGGAAGGCGTGAGGTGATCTCCAGCAAAGAGCCGGCCGAGCCCAAGAGCCCAGATGGTGACTCAAGGCCCAAGAAGAGGAAGACTCGTCGGGTAGTTTCCTTGCTTGAGAGACACGGCGGCTTAGAGATGTGCCAGGTCACGGCTTATGATGTGACCTAGACTCTTGTAAACCTAGGGCCTCGGCCTATATATAAAGGCGAGTCTCTAGGGTAGATAGACTTAAGTTACAATCCATCAAGAGCTAGGTCAGGCGAGTTACACCCCCTTGTAATCGTTTCCACAATCAATATACACAAAGCATGACGTAGGCTTTTACCTCCATCAGAGGAGCCGAACTTGGGTAAACCCGAGTCTCGCTTCCGCTTAACCCCTTTCAGTCGTCAGCAAGGTGCAATGACTCCATCTCTAAGTCCTTTCACGAGGACATCTGCCGTGACATAAACACAACACCCGTGGTGTCCATGACGGGCCTCGCGGCACGGTGGCCATGAAGGACTAGTGGCATCCATGACTGTCGTGCCACCACGTGGAACCCACTCGACATCAACGGTCGATAGCGCATATCTGCGCAAGGTGGTCCTCCTCGTCGATGAATATCAAAGGCAGATAGTTCTTGAACTTGCAGTGGAGGATGTGATCGCCCTCCGGGTCCTTGCACCGGAGAGTCGACGAATCGGTGACCATGAGCATGCGAGGCCGCTCCAGCGCAACCAAGGCCAGGAAACGAGGGTGCACAGCGAGCCAAGCTGCTATCCGGTGCGCCATAATTGGAAATTTCAGGCCGAGCGAGCACAACTCGTTAGTCAGCTTGCTTTGTGGCGGGAGTTGATGTTGACAACAAGAGCATCATATCCCACCATGTCCTCACGTGACGGTGGCGGTTCGTTCGTGTGCACGCTGGCCGAAGTGTCATACGCGCTAGCGCGACGAAGGGCGACTGGACCTATGACCCACACCCCTAGGGAGATACACACCAATCACAAGGTCCTTGGGAACAGGTAGATGCTCCTACACTACAAATTTGCCTCCTCGTCCCATCTTAGAGCATGGTTAATAGTATAGCCAACTGCCGGCTATAAGCCATCTTATAGTCCATCTTATAGTTAGCTTCTACAATAGTTAACTATAAAAGAGTACTACTTTTATCATATATGACCCACCTTTCATTCTCACAAAGCACCTAGGAGCACATGCTAGAGGTAGCTATTCACGAAGAGCCCGCTTCCCTTCTCTTTCCTCTTCTCTCTCATCCAACTCAGCAAAAATATAGTATTTTAATCCTTATAGCCTGCTAACTATACCTTATTGTACTTGCTCTTATGTGCTTCCTTTTATTTTCCTTTGCCATCCAGCATCCCGCAGATTGCAATTTTTTAGAGCAATCCTTTGATTGTTTTTGTGATCCAGTTGCCTACTGAAGTACTACTGATCAACTGTCGCTAATCCTAGTAAACTTTGTTTGTTTCTAAATTTATACATGCCCGATCTGGAGCCTCACCAATGCATGGCAATTTTTTATAGGAGAAGTTGGTTAGAG
Source organism: Hordeum vulgare subsp. vulgare (assembly GCF_904849725.1). Lineage (NCBI taxonomy): Eukaryota > Viridiplantae > Streptophyta > Magnoliopsida > Poales > Poaceae > Hordeum > Hordeum vulgare. Next base: position 521,892,437 of record NC_058521.1, read on the forward strand.
TTTGCCATGTGTATCCCTGATTTCTTATACAGGTTTGCCATGTTATCTCCAAAACATAGCGAAATTCTAAAAATGTTAGTAGTGGTCCACCTCGAAATTAAGAGAAGTATTCTATGTAATGTGGCAATTCTTGTAAGTGACACGGTAAATATTTTGAAAAATCATATGGGAAAATTCAGATTTTTTTGCCTACTCGGCCACCTCGAAATTAAGAGAATTATTCTATGTAATGTGGCAATTCTTGTAAGTGACACGGTAAATATTTTGAAAAATCATATGGGAAAATTCAGATTTTTTTGCCTACTCAAACATGTAGTGCGTCACGGCACGCCGCACCCCATTTTTTGGGGCTTGTTCTTTCCATAAAGTTTGCACCTACAGTAGTCACCGAATTGATGCATGAGTTGGAAGTTGACAAAATATTAGGCACACTGATGTAGCATAGATGGTCTCAAAAATGGAATAGCAGCTAGAAGAGACTAATTCAAGTTGCTACAGGAAAGACATAATGCTCCCGACCTCCTCATGAAAAGTAAGCTCGACTTTAGATCACATTGAAGCTAAATCAATCTCTATGTTGTTTGATCTCTTCCAGACAACAAAATGGAAGCAAGAACATGCCCAAGTCACCTTCTGTTTACCTAGTGGGATGCTGACTATGGTGTGGTCCGATGACTGCCTTCGGTTATAAGTTACTCCCTCCTCTTTGGTTTATAGGGCTCAAATCTAAAATCTCATCAACCAAGGTGAATTGTGAGTGGATAACACTAGTTTAAACTAGCCAATGAAATATTTCTCACATATTCAATTTTCAAGGCAATAAATGTAGCATCCTTTCTTTCATTGGACTTGCATGATGGATGTAGAAAACGATGCATGCATAGCTACTCATCTCCTTTCTCTAAACTCTATGAATTAAATATGGCGTGAGACTCAAAGCACTTTAACTCACTTAGACTCAAAATGAGCCTAATATAATGGAAATCTGAAAATTTTGAGATGAGCCCTATAAACCGGAAAGGAGGGAGTATATCCCATCTCAACTTCACTCTCTAGATATTGACATCGTACTCACCCAGGTCCCCGAACACATATCCCCTCCTCCCCAGGAAGACCAAAAAATAGCTCACGAGTTATTATTCTGACTCAAACATGGCCTCAACTAATTCCACCTAATTTGCTCTCCTATAAATTCATAATGGCATTACAATGACACTTTCAAAGATAATTTTTATTCATCTTACCAGGTAAATTATGTTGGTTCACAAAAAAGACAGAACATTAAATGATGCTTCATATCATCTCTTCATATTTTTTACATCCTCAACAGTTCTAGGTGGATGAGGAATACTCATCCACCTAGAACTGTTATTCCAAGAGAAGCAATTTAATGACTAATTCAACCAAGCAACATGATTATCAGAATTGGTTTAGATTGGATAACACAAGCCAATGGTATTACCCTTCGTTTGATTTTGATCTTTCTATGAAAAGGATAATCAACAGTACCAATCTATGTCTTCATTATTACTCACATGCGTACTACCATACAAATCTAGTGGATCCTGAATAATCAGGCATACTAAGGTTTTTAAGAAATACCTACATCATCCACCTTGATGGTAAATAAATGACATGGACAAATGAAAATAGTGAATCAGTGATGCATGTTTATCTCACTTCTATTGCTAGAAGTGTCACCGTGTTCAAAACAGTAAGGAAATATTAACTAAGAAGGAAGATACACTAGTAGAAAATGGCACATTTGTCCCGGTTCCAGAGGCCCATTAGCCCCGGTTTTTGAACCGGAATTAAATGGTTGGGACTAAAGCCCAAAACCTTTAGTCCGGGTTCACTTACGAACCGGGACCGAATGGTCTCCACGTGGCCGCTGCGGGGAGCCCGGGCAGGAGGGCCTTTAGTCCCGGTTGGTCACACCAACCGGGACAACATGGCATCCACGCGTCAGCATCTGGCCGGAGCTGGGGTTTTTGTTTTTTGTTTTGAGCGTGCGGGGGGGGGGGGGGGTGGAGGGTTCATTTAGTGGTTTCATATTATGTTAGCTAGCTAATACAGAGAAGTGTCCTCTCTTTCTCCATACTTGGTCGACGCTAGCTACTATACATACACAGAGAACATGACGCTAGCTAAAAAGTAAATGAAGGAAACCATTTACAATACTTAACATCTTTTACAATGCCTAACATCATCTACCTAAGATCCAATCACAAATAGCTTGTTGGGGAACGTCGCATGGGAAACAAAATTTTTCCTACGCGCACGAAGACCTATCATGGTCATGTCCATCTACGAGAGGGGATGAGTGATCTACGTACCCTTGTAGATCGTACAGCAGAAGCGTTAGTGAACGCGGTTGATGTAGTGGAACGTCCTCACGTCCCTCGATCCGCCCCACGAACAATCCCGCGATCAGTCCCACGATCTAGTACCGAACGGACGGCACCTCCGCGTTCAGCACACGTACAGCTCGACGATGATCTCGGCCTTCTTGATCCAGCAAGAGAGATGGAGAGGTAGAAGAGTTCTCCGGCAGCGTGACGGCGCTCCGGAGGTTGGTGATGACCTTGTCTCAGCAGGGCTCCGCCCGAGCTCCGCAGAAACGTGATCTAGAGGAAAAAACCGTGGAGGTATGTGGTCGGGCTACCGTGGAAAAGTCGTCTCAAATCAGCCCTAAAACCTCCGTATATATAGGTGGGAGGGAGGGGACCTTGCCTTGGGGCTCAAGGAGCCCCAAGGGGGTCGGCCGAGTCCAAGGGGGGAGGACTCCCCCCCCCAAACCGAGTTCGACTTGGTTTGGTGGGAGGGAGTCCCCCTTCCTTCCCAGCTCCTCCTTTTTTTCTTTTCTCTTGATTTTTTCTTCTTGGCGCATAGAGCCCTTTTGGGCTGTCCCACCAGCCCACTAAGGGCTGGTGTGCCACCCTCAAGGCCTATGGGCTTCCCCGGGGTGGGTTGCCCCCCCGGTGAACTCCCGGAACCCATTCGTCATTCCCGGTACATTCCCGGTAACTCCGAAAACCTTCCGGTAATCAAATGAGGTCATCCTATATATCAATCTTCGTTTCCGGACTATTCCGGAAACCCTCGTGACGTCCGTGATCTCATCCGGGACTCCGAACAACATTCGGTAACCAACCATATAACTCAAATACGCATAAAACAACGTCGAACCTTAAGTGTGCAGACCCTGCGGGTTCGAGAACTATGTAGACATGACCCAAGAGACTCCTCGGTCAATATCCAATAGCGGGACCTGGATGCCCATATTGGATCCTACATATTCTACGAAGATCTTATCGTTTGAACCTCAGTGCCAAGGATTCATATAATTACGTATGTCATTCCCTTTGTCCTTCGGTATGTTACTTGCCCGAGATTCGATTGTCAGTATCCGTATACCTATTTCAATCTCGTTTGCCGGCAAGTCTCTTTACTCGTTCCGTAATACAAGATCCCGCAACTTACACTAAGTTACATTGCTTGCAAGGCTTGTGTGTGATGTTGTATTACCGAGTGGGCCCCGAGATACCTCTCCGTTCACACGGAGTGACAAATCCCAGTCTTGATCCATACTAACTCAACTAAAACCTTCGGAGATACCTGTAGAGCATCTTTATAGTCACCCAGTTACGTTGCGACGTTTGATACACACAAAGCATTCCTCCGGTGTCAGTGAGTTATATGATCTCATGGTCATAGGAATAAATACTTGACACGCAGAAAACAGTAGCAACAAAATGACACGATCAACATGCTACGTCTATTAGTTTGGGTCTAGTCCATCACGTGATTCTCCTAATGACGTGATCCAGTTATCAAGCAACAACACTTTGTTCATAATCAGAAGACACTGACTATCTTTGATCAACTGGCTAGCCAACTAGAGGCTTGCTAGGGACGGTGTTTTATCTATGTATCCACACATGTAAATGAGTCTTCATTCAATACAATTATAGCATGGATAATAAACGATTATCTTGATACAGGAAATATAATAATAACTATATTTATTATTTCCTCTAGGGCATAATTCCAACAGTCTCCCACTTGCACTAGAGTCAATAATCCAGCCCTCACATCACCATGTGAATTACATTGTAATAAATCTAACACCCATACAGTTCTCGTGTTGATCATGCTTTGGCCGTGGAAGAGGTTTAGTCAGCGGGTCCGCTACATTCAGATCCGTGTGCACTTTGCATATATTCACGTCCTCTCCCTCGACGTAGTCGCGGATGAGATTGAAGCGTCGTTTGATGTGTCTGGTCTTCTTGTGAAACCGTGGTTCCTTTGCTAAGGCAATGGCACCAGTGTTGTCACAGAACAAGGTTATTGGATTCAGTGCGCTTGGCACCACTCCAAGATCCGTCATGAACTGCTTCATCCAGACACCCTCCTTAGCCGTCTCCGAGGCAGCCATGTACTCCGCTTCACATGTAGAATCTGCTACGACGCTTTTCTTGGAACTGCACCAGCTTACTGCACCCCCATTAAGAATAAATACATATCCGGTTTGCGACTTAAAGTCGTCCGGATCTGTGTCAAAGCTTGCATCGACGTAACCTTTTACGACGAGCTCTTCGTCACCTCCATACACGAGAAACATCTCCTTATTCCTTTTCAGGTACTTCAGGATATTCTTGACCGCTGTCCACTGATCCACTCCTGGATTACTCTGGAACCTACCTGCCATACTTATGGCCAGGCTAACATCCGGTCTAGTGCACAGCATCGCATACATGATAGAACCTATGGCTGAAGCATAGGGGACGGAGCGCTTATGCTCTCTATCTTCATCAGTTGCTGGGCACTGAGTCTTACTCAATCTCGTACCTTGTAGAACTGGCAAGAACCCTTTCTTGGACTGTTCCATTTTGAACCTCTTCAAAACTTTATCAAGGTATGTGCTTTGTGAAAGTCCTATCAGGCGTTTTGATCTATCCCTATAGATCTTAATGCCTAGAATGTAAGCATCTTCTCCTAGGTCCTTCATAGAGAAACTTTTATTCAAGTAATCCTTTATGCTCTCTAAAAACTCTACGTTGTTTCCAATCAGTAATATGTCATCCACATATAATATTAGAAACGCCACAGAGCTCCCACTCACTTTCTTGTAAATACAAGATTCTCCAACCACTTGTATAAACCCAAATGCTTTGATCACCTCATCAAAGCGTTTGTTCCAACTCCGAGATGCTTGCACCAGTCCATAAATGGATCGCTGGAGCTTGCACACCTTGTTAGCATTTTTAGGATCGACAAAACCTTCGGGTTGTATCATATACAACTCTTCCTTAAGGAAACCGTTAAGGAACGCCGTTTTGACATCCATCTGCCAGATTTCATAATCGAAAAATGCAGCTATTGCTAACATGATTCTGACGGACTTAAGCATCGCTACGGGTGAGAAAGTCTCATCGTAGTCAATTCCTTGAACTTGTGAAAAACCCTTTGCCACAAGTCGAGCTTTATAAACGGTCACATTACCGTCAGCGTCCGTCTTCCTCTTAAAGATCCATTTGTTTTGAATGACCTTGCGGTCCTCAGGCAGTACCTCCAAAGTCCACACTTTGTTCTCATACATGGATCCTATCTCGGACTTCATGGCTTCCAGCCATTTGTTGGAATCTGGGCCCACCATTGCTTCTTCATAATTCGCAGGTTCATTGTTGTCTAACAACATGATTGATAAGACGGGATTACCGTACCACTCTGGAGCAGCACGTGGTCTCGTCGACCTGCGTGGTTCGACACAAACTTGAACTGGAGTTTCATGATCATCATCATTAACTTCCTCCTCAACCGGTGTCGCAATGATAGAGGTTTCCCCTTGCCCTGCGCCACCATCCAGAGGGATGAGAGGTTCGACAACCTCGTCAAGTTCTATCTTCCTCCCACTCAATTCTCTCGAGAGAAACTCCTTCTCGAGAAAAGCTCCGTTTTTAGCAACAAACACTTTGCCCTCGGATTTGAGATAGAAGGTGTACCCAACTGTCTCTTTTGGGTAACCTATGAAGACGCACTTTTCCGCTTTGGGTTCCAGCTTTTCAGGCTGAAGCTTTTTGACATAAGCATCACATCCCCAAACTTTAAGAAACGACAACTTTGGCTTTTTGCCATACCACAATTCGTATGGTGTCGTCTCAACGGATTTTGATGGTGCCCTATTTAAAGTGAATGCAGCTGTTTCTAATGCATAGCCCCAAAATGACAACGGCAAATCAGTAAGAGACATCATAGACCGCACCATCTCTAATAGAGTACGATTACGACGTTCGGACACACCATTACGCTGTGGTGTTCCAGGCGGTGTTAACTGTGAAACAATTCCACATTGTCTTAAGTGAGCACCAAACTCGAAACTCAGATATTCACCCCCACGATCAGACCGTAGGAACTTGATCTTCTTGTTACGATGATTTTCCACTTCACTCTGAAATTGCTTGAACTTTTTCAAATGTTTCAGACTTGTGCTTCATCAAGTAGACATAACCATATCTACTTAAATCGTCAGTGAAGGTGAGAAAATAACGATATCCGCCGCGTGCCTCCACGCTCATCGGACCACACACATCGGTATGTATGATTTCCAACAAGTCACTTGCACGCTCCATTGTTCCTGAGAACGGAGTCTTAGTCATCTTGCCCATGAGGCATGGTTCGCACGTGTCAAGTGAATCAAAGTCAAGTGACTCCAAAAGTCCATCAGCATGGAGTTTCTTCATGCGCTTTACACCAATATGACCTAAGCGGCAGTGCCACAAAAATATGGCGCTATCATTGTTAACTCTAACTCTTTTGGTCTCAATGTTATGTATATGCGTATCGTTATCAAGATTCAATATGAACAATCCTCTCACATTCGGTGCATGACCATAAAAGATGTTACTCATAGAAATAGAACAACCATTATTCTCTGACTTAAAAGAGTAACCGTCTCGCAATAAACAAGATCCAGATATAATGTTCATGCTCAACGCAGGCACTAAATAACAAGATTTAAGTTCATCACTAATCCTGACGGTAACTGAAGTGACACTGTGCCGACGGCGATTGCATCAACCTTGGAACCATTTCCTACGCGCATCGTCACTTCATCTTTCGCCAGCCTTCGCCTATTCCGCAGTTCCTGTTTCAAGTTGCAAATATGAGCAACAGAACCGGTATCGAATACCCAGGCACTACTACGAGAGCCAGTTAAGTACACATCAATAACATGTATATCTAATATACCTGATTTTTCTTTGCCCGCCTTCTTATCTGCCAGATACTTGGGGCAATTGCGCTTCCAGTGACCCATACCCTTGCAATAGTAACACTCCGTTTCCGGCTTAGGTCCAGCTTTGGGTTTCTTCGTCGGATTGGCAACAGGCTTGCCGCTCTTCTTCGAATTGCCCTTCTTGCCTTTGCCGTTTCTCTTGAAACTAGTGGTCTTATTCACCATCAACACTTGATGCTCTTTACGGAGTTCAGACTCTCCGACTTTCAGCATCGCAAACAACTCGCCGGGAGACTTGTTCATCCCTTGCATGTTGCAGTTCAACACAAAGCCTTTATAGCTTGGCGGCAGTGATTGAAGGATTCTGTCAGTGATAGCTTCTTGCGGGAGTTCAATCCCCAGCTCAGCTAGACGGTTTGAGTACCCAGACATTTTGAGCACATGTTCACTGACAGATGAGTTTTCCTCCATCTTGCAAGCATAGAATTTATCGGAGGTCTCATACCTCTCGATCCGGGCGTTCTTCTGAAAGATAAACTCCAACTCCTGGAACATCTCAAATGCTCCATGACGCTCAAAGCGACGTTGAAGTCCCGGTTCTGAGCCATACAAGACTGCACATTGAACTATTGAGTAGTCCTCCTTACGTGCTAACCAAGCGTTCTTAACATCCTGATCAGCCGTAGCGGGTGGTTCATCTCCTAACGCAGCATTAAGGACATAATCCTTCTTCCCAGCTTGTAAGATTAGCTTAAGATTACGAGCCCAGTCTACAAAGTTGCTTCCATCATCTTTCAACTTAGCTTTCTCTAGGAACGTATTAAAATTCAGGATGACTGTCGCGTGAGCCATGATCTACAACACAAATATATTCAAAGTGGACTTAGACTATGTTCAAGATAATTAGAGTTTAACTTAATCAAATTATTCGCTAAACTCCCACTCAAAAAGTACATCTCTCTAGTCATTTGAGTGGTTCATGATCCACTTACACTAGCTCAAGTCCGATCATTACGTGAGTTGAGTATAGTTTCACTGGTAAGCATCCCTATGCTAATCATATCATCTATACGATTCATGATCGACCTGTCGGTCTCATGTGTTCCGAGGCCATGTCTGCACATGCTAGGCTCGTCAAACTTAACCCGAGTGTTCCGCTTGCGCAACTGTTTTGCACCCGTTGTATGTGAACGTTGAGTCTATCACACCCGATCATCACGTGGTGTCTCGAAACGACGAACTGTAGCAACGGTGCACAGTCGGGGAGAACACAATTTCGTCTTGAAATTTTAGTGAGAGATCACCTCATAATTCTACCGTCGTTCTAAGCAAAATAAGGTGCATAAAAGGATTAACATCACATGCAATTCATAAGTGACATGATATGGCCATCATCACGTGCTTCTTGATCTCCATCACCAAAGCACCGACACGATCTTCTTGTCACCGGCGCCACACCATGATCTCCATCAACGTGTTGCCATCGGCGTTGTCGTGCTACTCATGCTATTACTACTAAAGCTACATCCTAGCAAAATAGTAAACGCATCTGCAAGCACACACGTTAGTATAAAGACAACCCTATGGCTCCTGCCGGTTGCCGTACCATCGACGTGCAAGTCGATATTTCTATTACAACATGATCATCTCATACATCCAATATATCACATCACATCATTGGCCATATCACATCACAAGCATACCCTGCAAAAACAAGTTAGACGTCCTCTAATTTTATTGTTGCATGTTTTACGTGGTGACCATGGGTATCTAGTAGGATCGCATCTTACTTATGCAAACACCACAACGGAGATATATGAGTTGCTATTTAACCTCATCCAAGGACCTCCTCGGTCAAATCCGATTCAACTAAAGTTGGAGAAACCGACACTTGCCAGTCATCTTTGAGCAACGGAGTTACTCGTAACAATGAAACCAATCTCTCGTAAGCGTACGAGTAATGTCGGTCCAAGCCGCTTCAATCCAACAATACCGCGGAATCAAGAAAAGACTAAGGAGGGCAGCAAAACGCACACCACCGCCCACAAAAACTTTTGTGTTCTACTCGAGAAGACATCTACGCATGAACCTAGCTCATGATGCCACTGTTGGGGAACGTCGCATGGGAAACAAAAAATTTCCTACGCGCACGAAGACCTATCATGGTGATGTCCATCTACGAGAGGGGATGAGTGATCTACGTACCCTTGTAGATCGTACAGCAGAAGCGTTAGTGAACGCGGTTGATGTAGTGGAACGTCCTCACGTCCCTCGATCCGCCCCGCGAACAATCCCGCGATCAGTCCGACGATCTAGTACCGAACGGACGGCACCTCCGCGTTCAGCACACGTACAACTCGACGATGATCTCGGCCTTCTTGATCCAGCAAGAGAGACGAAGAGGTAGAAGAGTTCTCCGGCAGCGTGACGGTGCTCCAGAGGTTGGTGATGACCTTGTCTCAGCAGGGCTCCGCCCGAGCTCCGCAGAAACGCGATCTAGAGGAAAAACCGTGGAGGTATGTGGTCGGGCTGCCGTGGAAAAGTCGTCTCAAATCAGCCCTAAAACCTCCGTATATATAGGTGGGAGGGAGGGGACCTTGCCTTGGGGCTCAAGGAGCCCCAAGGGGGTCGGCCGAGTCCAAGGGGGGAGGACTCCCCCCCCAAACCGAGTTGGACTTGGTTTGGTGGGAGGGAGTCCCCCTTCCTTCCCACCTCCTCCTTTTTTTTTCTTTTCTCTTGATTTTTTCTTCTTGGCGCATAGAGCCCTTTTGGGCTGTCCCACCAGCCCACTAAGGGCTGGTGTGCCACCCTCAAGGCCTATGGGCTTCCCCGGGGTGGGTTGCCCCCCCCCCCCCCCGGTGAACTCCCGGAACCCATTCGTCATTCCCGGTACATTCCCGGTAACTCCGAAAACCTTCCGGTAATCAAATGAGGTCATCCTATATATCAATCTTCGTTTCCGGACTATTCCGGAAACCCTCGTGACATCCGTGATCTCATCCGGGACTCCGAACAACATTCGGTAACCAACCATATAACTCAAATACGCATAAAACAACGTCGAACCTTAAGTGTGCAGACCCTGCGGGTTCGAGAACTATGTAGACATGACCCGAGAGACTCCTCGGTCAATATCCAATAGCGGGACCTGGATGCCCATATTGGATCCTACATATTCTACGAAGATCTTATCGTTTGAACCTCAGTGCCAAGGATTCATATAATCACGTATGTCATTCCCTTTGTCCTTCGGTATGTTACTTGCCCGAGATTCGATTGTCAGTATCCGTATACCTATTTCAATCTCGTTTGCCGGCAAGTCTCTTTACTCGTTCCGTAATACAAGATCCCGCAACTTACACTAAGTTACATTGCTTGCAAGGCTTGTGTGTGATGTTGTATTACCGAGTGGGCCCGAGATACCTCTCCGTTCACACGGAGTGACAAATCCCAGTCTTGATCCATACTAACTCAACTAAAACCTTCGGAGATACCTGTACAACATCTTTATAGTCACCCAGTTACGTTGCGACGTTTGATACACACAAAGCATTCCTCCGGTGTCAGTGAGTTATATGATCTCATGGTCATAGGAATAAATACTTGACACGCAGAAAACAGTAGCAACAAAATGACACGATCAACATGCTACGTCTATTAGTTTGGGTCTAGTCCATCACGTGATTCTCCTAATGATGTGATCCAGTTATCAAGCAACAACACTTTGTTCATAATCAGAAGACACTGACTATCTTTGATCAACTGGCTAGCCAACTAGAGGCTTGCTAGGGACGGTGTTTTGTCTATGTATCCACACATGTAAATGAGTCTTCATTCAATACAATTATAGCATGGATAATAAACGATTATCTTGATACAGGAAATATAATAATAACTATATTTATTATTGCCTCTAGGGCATAATTCCAACATAGCTCACATGGTATTCTCCGTCACTAGGTATGACGTGGTCAAGAAAAAGAATCCCGCCAATTCCTCTTGAATTGCTCGTATTTCATCATCTGATAGGGGTTCATCCCGCTTCTTCCAGATCTAATTTAAAGAAGGGGGTCAATACATGCATATATATGAATAAAACTCAACACAATTGATGGGAATATATAAAATAAATTATGAATATTATTTACGTACTTCAAATGGTTCGTCATAGATGCCCCGCCCACAAGTCGAGAGGCGAATGAACTCGCATACGTAGTATGTACATTTTTCAGTCCCAACTACCTGGTACAAGCACTTTACGAGAATATATAGAGTTCAATTAAACTGATAAGCAAGCATGGTAATGATATATTGATGAAAATTTGAATCAATTAGAGATGCGCAGAACTAGCTAGTACTACTTACTAGGGGGTGCGTAAGTTGCAACTCTTTGGGTATACCGCAAACCTTATTCGTGAACTTCTTCCAAACCCTGCCACGCAAAGAAAATGATTACTCCCTCCATCACGGTTTAGAAGGCATGCTTGAAAAATCTCTGGGACCAAGGTAGTCATCGAATGGTTGTGAGATGTAGCACGTGTAAATGCTAATGCGCCTAATCAACTGAGAAAATACTAGTACTAATGTGTGAGCAGCAAATTGGGAGGGCACATGCATGAGTAGTACTAGTACTAATTAATAGAAGTAATTGCTTTCGCGCCTTAAACCTTGTCTATTTTGAAAATGCACGCAAGTTTAACTGTGCCTTCTAAACCGTGATGGAGGGACTACTTGATATCAGGAAATTAACGAAAGTTGCATGCCGGTATGGTCCCGGTATTGAGTGAACTTACTTCTTGAGCATTGCAGTCATGTCCGCATAATCCTTGGGATCTTTACGTCTCGAATCCAAGACAATTACTTTTAAAGCGTCAAGCTTAATGGATAGCAGAATAAAGTGGTAACTATGCACACATATATAACTCATCAATTACATTTACTAATTAACCTCGAGTAAGCGAAACCGAGTATACAGAGAAGACATCAACACTCACTTGAAGTTGTAAGGAAAGAGTACTTCCCTTTTGTTTTGATTTACAAGCAACGAATTTAGCAACTTAACCCCAGTCTCTTTGGTTTCGTTTCGTACCGACAATACATTTACCGATTCTGGGCTAATGAACCCAACGTCGAAGATTCCTGCTTTTTTTAATTCGACGATCTTCAATTTGCATAATATATATAGTGAGGATAATTATAGGTACATGCAATGAACGAGCTGAGCTAGAGACTTAACTATAGAAGTAATACTTACAAATAGTAGGAAGTCGGGAGTTGTTTGTCGAGGGCTAGTTCATTGTAAGACTGAAATAACTCCTGAAATTCAACAAGCAGCATTGCAGCTCCAATGAATTCATGATCTTTTTTCTCTCTCATATACACAAATGTTTTCTCCCTGAAGATGTTCATGTACCACTCATGCAATTCGTGCATCCTCGATGTTAGATGAGGATGACCAGGTTTGACGAGAGGCTTCCCAAGCACGTATTTATATGTTTCTTCATTTGTTACCTCAGTGATGTCTGCTGAGCTTCCCCTTGAAACGACGCCAAGAATAGTCGACGGCACCAGGAATCCTTCAGCTGCGGCTACACCTTAAGGGACTTCCTAGGAAAGTATGCAAAGGATTTCCCCCGTGGCCTTGGAGCCTTGCGTCGGTGTTCCCTCGAAGCGGAAAGGGTGATGTAGCACAACAGTAGTAAGTATTTCCCTCAGTTTGAGAACCAAGGTATCAATCCGGTGGAGGAGTATCACAAGATCTTGCACAAACACAAAAGCTTGCTCCCAACGCTCTGAAGGGGTTGTCAATCCCTTATAGATTGTTTGCCAAGTGAGAACTGAAAGCGACAAAGTAACAAAACAAAGTAAAAGCGGAGGTGTAAACGATGGATGTGAATAGACCCGGGGGCCTTAGTGTTTACTAGTGGCTTCTCTCATAAAAGCAAGTAGACGGTGGGTGAACAAATTACTGTCGAGCAATTGATAGAACCGCGCAAAGTCGTGACGATATTTATGCAATGATTATATCTATATGCATCACGTCCAAAACAAGTAGACCGATACTTTCTGCATCTACTACTATTACTCCACACGTCGACCGCTATCTAGCATGCATCTAGTGTATTAAGTCCATAAGAACAGAGTAACGCCTTAAGCAAGATGACATGATGTAGAGGGATAATCTCAAACCAATGATAAAAACCCCATCTTTTTACCCTTGATAGCAACTACTTGATGAGCGCCTTGCTGCCCCTACTGTCACTGGGAAAGGTCACCACATGGTAGAACCCAAAACCAAGCACTTCTCCCATTGCAAGAATCATAGATCTAGTTGGCCAAACAAAACCCAAGACTCGGAGAGACTTACATGGATATCAACTCATGCATATAAGAAATCAACAAAGACTCAAATATATATCATAGATAATCTGATCACAAATCCACAATTCATCGGATCTCGACAAACACACCGCCAAAGAAGATTACATCAGATAGATCTCCATGAAGATCATGGAGAACTTTGTATTGAAGATCCAAGAGAGAGAAGAAGCCATCTAGCTACTAACTACGGACCCGTAGGTCTGAAGTGAACTACTCACGAGTCATTGGAGGGGCGGTGATGATGATGAAGAAGCCCTCCAACTCCAAAGTCCCCTCCGACAGGGCGCCGGGAAGGGTCTCCAGATGAGATCTCACGGAAACAGAAGCTTGCGGTGGCGGAAAAGTATTTTCGAGGCTCCCCTGATTTTTTGCTGAATATTTGGGAATATATAGGCCAAGGATCTAGGTCAGGGGGCGGCCAGGGAGGCCACAAGCCCTGACACCGCCGCCTCCCCCTGGTGGCGTGGTGGGAGCTTGTGGGCTCCCTGGAGCCCAACTGGCTTGGCCCAGAGGCCCTCTGATCTTCTTCCGTTCGGGAAAAAAATCATTTCGGGGCTTTTATTCCGTTTGGACTCCGTTCCAAAATCAGATCTGAAAAGAGTCAAAAAACACAGAAAAAACAGGAACTTGCACTTGGCACTGAATTAATAAGTTAGTCCCAAAAAAGATATAAAAGGTACATAAAACATCCAAAGAAGACAAGATAACAGCGTGAAACCATCAAAAATTATAGATACGTTTGAGACGTATCAAGCATCCCCAAGCTTAACTCCTGCTCGTCCTCGAGTAGGGAAGTGATAAAAATGAATTTTTTATGCTTTCATGCTACCTGGCATAAGTGTCCTTTGTAATTCCTCTTATGTGACGTGAATGTTCAGATCCATTAGATTCAAAACAATAGTTTGCTATTGACGTGGAAACACTAATAATTCAAGCAAACTAGCAAGGTAATCATGAACTTTCAAAATAACAAGGCCAAAAGAAAGTTATCCCTACAAAAGCATATAGTCTGGCTATGCTCTATCATCATTGCACAACGAATTTAAATCATGCACAACCCTGGTATTGGCCAAGTAATTGTTTCACACCTTTACTTTCTCAAACCTTTTCAACTCTCACGCAATACATGAGTGTGAGCCATGGTTATAGCACTATAGATGGTGTGGAATGTGGTGGAGGTTGCAAGACAAAAAAGGAGAAGAGAGTCACATTAACTAGGCATATCATTGAGCTGCGGAGATGCTCATCAATAGATATCAATGTGAATGAGTAGGGGTTGCCATACAAATGATGCACTAGAGCTAAGAGTATGTGAAAGCTCTTAAAGAAAACTAGTGGGTGTGCATCCAACTTGCTTGCTCACGAAGACCTAAGGCAATTTTGAGGAGGCCTATCATTGGAATATACAAGCCAAGTTATATAATGAAAATTTCCCACTAGCTATATGGTGGTGACAAAACGAGAGACTCTCAATCATGAAGATCATGGTGCTTAATATGCACAAGTGTGGGAAAGTGGTAACATTGTCCTCTTTTATTTCATCACATGGGACAATGCTCCATTAATGATGATCATCACACTTTCAACTCAAAACTTAGAGCAACTATGACTCTATATGGAATGCATTCGGTAGTGTACCGTGGCAATGATCTAGCATGGCATAGACATCAATGGAAACATCATGCTAGCTATATTACGATCATGCAATGGCAATTTAGACGTGGTGGCACATGTCATGGTGGTAGTTGCATGGCAATATATCTCGGAATGACTTTGAAAAATCCATAGTAGGTAGGTATGGTGGCTGTTTTGAGGGAGGCTAATGGTGGGTTTTGTGCACCGGCGAAAGTTGCACGGCACTAAGAAGATAGTGATGGTGGAAGGTGAAAGTGCATATAAACCATGGACTCAACATTAGTCATGAAAAACTCATATACTTGTTGCAAAAGTTTTATTAGTAATCGAAACAAAGCATTCAACGCATACTCCTAGGGGAAGGGTTGGTAGGTATAAACCATCGCGCGATCCCGACCGCCACGCAAAGGATGACAATGAATATACTAATCATGCTCAGATTTCATCACATAGCGGTTCACCATACGTGCATGCTACGGGAATCACTAACTTGAACACAAGTATTTCTAGATCCACAACACCTTACTAGCATGACTTCAATATTACCAAAACCACAACTCAAAACTAATTGAGATGAATCAAACTTCTCTAACTATTCAATGCACATGAAGGTGGAATTTTCGTATCCCTTTGGATAACTACCCCTTTTGAGACTACTTTCAAAGCATAGATCAACTACCAAGCCACGCACCACTGTGCTCTAAAAGATATAAGTGAAGCACATAGAGCAAAAGTATCTAGCTCAAAAGATATAAGTGAAGCACATGTGAGCTGAATTGTCTACCAAAAGATATAAGTGAAGCTCGACAAAATCACGGTGAGTGCATGTCTCTCTCTCTAGGTGTGCAGCAAGGATGATTGTGACACAACAAAAAAAATAGTCCTACGTTACAAGACGCTCCAAGCAAAAACACATAACATGTGGTGAATAAAAATATAGCCCCAAGTAACGTTATCGATGGATTGAAGACGAGAGAGGGGATGCCTTCCCAGGGCATCCCCAAGCTTAGGCTTTTACGGCATCCTTGAATCTCTTGGGGTTCCTTGGGAATCCCCAAGATTGAGCTCTTGCCACTCTATATCTCTTTGTCCATAAGAACTTCACCCAAGACTTGAAACTTCACAACACGAAACTTAAACAGAAACTCGTGATAACATTAGTACAAGAAAGCAAACCACCACTTCCTTAGGTACTGTAGCAAACTTAAATTCTACTTGTGCTGATGTTGGGTTACTGTATTTTCAATCTTCCATGGCTAATACCCCCGATACTATCCATAGTTTCATCAAAATAAGCAACCAACACAACAAAAACAGAATCTGTTAACAACAGACCAGTCTGTAGCAATATGTATATTTCGTATACCTCTGGGACTTCAAAAATTCTGAAAAATTACGACAGTCTGAAGAATTTGCGTAGAAATCAGAAGAAAAATGAATCAACTCAAAAGCTCCTACAGAAAAAAAATGAAAATTCTTTTCGTGAGAAGAAAGTTTCTGTCTTTTCCAGCATGACCAAACGATCATCCCCAAGACTAATCATAACGGTTTTGCTTGGCAGAAACGCAAAAAGAAACACAAAAAACACAATCATAACAGAATTATGAAAGTGTGGAAAACACAAAACAGAAATTAAAAAGATAGATCCGTTGGGTTACCTCCCAACAAGCGCTCTTGTTTAACGCCCTTAGCTAGGCGAAAAGTGATGGAATCACGTATAGTCATCTTTGGTGCTCAAACCATAGGTAGCCCTCATCATAGATTCATAAGGCAATCTTATTTTCTTTCTAGGAAAGTGATCCATGCCCTTTTTTAAAGGAAATTGAAATCTAATATTCCCTTCCTTCATATCGATGATAGCACCAATAGTCCTTAGGAAAGGTCTACCAAGAATAATGTGACATGAAGGATTGCAATCTATGTCAAGTACAATGAAATCCACGGGTACATAGTTCTTATTTGCAACAATAAGAACATCATCGATCCTTCCCATGGGTTTCTTGACATTAGAATCCGCAAGATGCAAATTAAGAGAACACTCTTCAATCTCATGAAAACCAAGAATATCACATAAAGACTTTGGAATCGCGGAAACACTAGCACCCAAATCACACAAAGCATTGCACTCAAAGTTTTTGATCTTGATTTTGATAGTAGGTTCCCACTCATCATGAAGTTTTCTAGGTATAGAGACTTCTAGTTCGAGCTTCTCTTCAAGAGATTTCATCATAGCATCTACGATATGCGCGGTAAAGGCTTTGCTTTGGCTATAAGCATGTGCAGAGTTTGCAATGGATTGCATCAAAGAAATGCATTCAAACAAGGAGCAATTGCCATAATTGAATTCCTTGAAATACAAAGTGGGAGTTTCATTACTATCCAAAATTTTGACTTCTTGTACTCCACTCTCCACACCTTTATCATCAAGATAGGTGGTCTCCGAATCATTCAGGCGTTTTTCAACCAAAGTGGATTCATATCCAGCCCCTCCATAAGTAGGTTTGACACGCGTAAACAAAGATTCAAGAGGAGAAACACCAAGCACTTTAAGATCTTCGTGATTTGCATCACTAGAACGCACCCTTTTAAACCATTCATGTCTAGCGCGAATTTGGGCGGTTCTTTCTTTGCTCTCATTCATGGAGATACGCATAGCTTTCAAAGTTTCATCCAAGTTGACCTTGGGAGGAGCACATCTAACTTTCAAAGCATCAATATGACAAGACATCCTATCAACGTTGTTAGCCAAATCGTCTATTTTGAGTAGTTTTTCCTCTATGGACGCATTGAAAATCTTTTGAGAGTTGATGAACTCTTTGATATTACTCTCTAGATCAGAGGGTAATTTGTTGTGATATCCATAAGTGTTGTTGTAGGAATTGCCATAATTGTTAGAGGAGTTACTAGGAAAAGGCCTAGGAACATAGTTTCCTCTAAAAGCATTGTTGTTGCCAAAATTGTTCCTACCAACAAAATTCACGTCCAAACTAGCGTTGCTACTCTCAATCAAACAAGATAGTGGCCTCTCATTATGATCTACGGTAGCGTTTCTACTAGCAACCAAATTCATCAACTCGTCCATCTTAGCACTAAGCGAGTTAATCTCTTTTATAGCGTGCACCTTTTTGCTAGCAGGCGACCTTTCAGTGTGCCACTAAGAGTAGTTGGTCATGATATTGTCTAAGAGTTTTGTAGCGTCTCCTAACGTGATTTCCATGAACGTTCCACCTGAGATGGAGTCCAAGATATTGCGAGAAGCGAAATTCAAGCCAGCATAAAAGATTTGTATAATCATCCACAAACTCAAGCCATGAGCGGGACAATTTCTAATCATAAGCTTCATCCTCTCCCAAGATTGTGCAACGTGTTCATGATCAAGTTGCTTGAAATTCATGATATCGTTATGTAAGGAGATGATCTTAGCCGGCGGAAAATACTTGGATATGTAAGCATCTTTGCACTTATCCCAAGAATCGATACTATTTTTAGGCAAAGAAGAAAACCAAGTTTTTGCGCGATCTCGCAACGAGAAAGGGAAAAGTTTCAACTTAATCACGTCATTATCCACATCTATTTTCTTTTGCATATCACAAAGCTCAATGAAGGTATTGAGATGGGATGTGACATCTTCACTAGGAAGGCCAGAGAATTGCTCTTTCATAACAAGATTCAGCAAAGCTGCGTTGATTTCATACGATTCGGCACTAGTGGCGGGAGCAATCGGAGTACTAATAAAATCGTTATTATTAGTGCTCGAGAAGTCGCAAAGTTTGGTGTTTTCAGCCATGATGACTTCAACAAACAAACAAGCACACAAGCAAGCGAGAAAACCGGCAAAGGGAAAAGAAAACAACGAAGGAGAAAGGCAAATGAAAACGGAAAATGTGAAGTGGGGGACAGGAAAACGAGAGGCAACTCGCAACAAAAGTAAATGCAAGAAAAGAGTTTGTGAGACCTACTTGGATAGATCTTGATTTCTACTCCCCGGCAACGGCACCAGAAATAGGCATGTTGACGGGAGATTATTCTCGTCTTGATCTTCCTCGGCAAGCGATCCTCCTCCCCGGCAATGGTGCCAGAAATGCTTCTGATGTCTGCTAAGCTTCCCCTTGCAACGACGCCAAGAATAGTTGACGGCACCAGGAATCCTTCAGCTGCGGATACGCCTTAAGGGACTTCCTAGGAAAGTATGCAAAGGATTTCCCCCGTGGCCTTGGAGCCTTGCGTTGGTGTTCCCTTGAAGCGGAAAGGGTGATGTAGCACAGCAGTAGTAAGTATTTCCCTCAATTTGAGAACCAAGGTATCAATTCGGTGGAGGAGTATCACAAGATCCTGCACAAACACAAAAGCTTGCTCCCAACGCTATGAAGGGGTTGTCAACCCCTTATAGATTGTTTGCCAAGTGAGAACTGAAAGCAACAAAGTAACAAAGCAAAGTAAAAGCGGAAGTGTAAACGATGGATGTGAATAGACCCGGGGGCCGTAGTGTTTACTAGTGGCTTCTCTCATAAAAGCAAGTAGACAGTGGGTGAACAAATTACTATCGAGCAATTGATAGAACCGCGCAAAGTCGTGACGATATCTATGCAATGATTATATCTATAGGCATCACGTCCAAAACAAGTAGACCGATACTTTCTGCATCTACTACTATTACTCCACACGTCGACCGCTATCCAGCATGCATCTAGTGTATTAAGTCCATAAGAACAGAGTAACGCCTTAAGCAAGATGACATGATGTAGAGGGATAATCTCAAACCAATGATAAAACCCCCATCTTTTTACCCTTGATGGCAACTACTTGATGTGTGCCTTGCTGCCCCTACTGTCACTGGGAAAGGTCACCACATGGTAGAACCCAAAACCAAGCACTTCTCCCATTGCAGGAATCATAGATCTAGTTGGCCAAACAAAACCCAAGACTCGGAGAGACTTACAAGGATATCAAATCATGCATATAAGAAATAAGCAAAGACTCAAATATATATCATAGATAATCTGATCACAAATCCACAATTCATCGGATCTCGACAAACACACGGCCAAAGAAGATTACATCGGATAGATCTCCATGAAGATCATGGAGAACTTTGTATTGAAGATCCTAGAGAGAGAAGAAGCCATCTAGCTACTAACTACGGACCCGTAGGTCTGAAGTGAACTACTCACGAGTCATTGGAGGGGCGATGATGATGATGAAGAAGCCCTCCAACTCCAAAGTCCGCTCCGGCAGGGCGCCGGGAAGGGTCTCCAGATGAGATCTCATGGAAACGGAAGCTTGCGGCGGAGGAAAAGTATTTTCGAGGCTCCCCTGATTTTTGGCTGAATATTTGGGAATATATAGGCCAGGGATCTAGGTCAGGGGGCGGCCAGGGAAGCCACAAGCCCTGAGACCGCCGCCTCCCCCTTGTGGCGTGGTGGGAGCTTGTGGGCTCCCTGGAGCCTACCTGGCTTGGCCCAGAGGCCCCCTAATCTTCTTCCGTTCGGGAAAAAATAATTTCGGAGTTTTTATTCCATTTGGACTCCGTTCCAAAATCAGATCTGAAAAGAGTCAAAAACACAGAAAAAACAGGAACTGGCACTTGGCACTGAATTAATAAGTTAGTCCCAAAAAAGATATAAAAGGTACATAAAACATCCAAAGAAGACAAGATAACAGCGTGAAACCATCAAAAATTATAGATACGTTTGAGACGTATCACTTAGCTATCTCAAAAATTACTGAATCGTTCATGTAATCACCAGGATTGGTACCAGGCAGCAACCCCGAATCATTAGCGACAACGATATCGCTAGATACCTTGAGCGGGGGGGGCACGATTGCTTCTTCTATTGGCCGAGCTAGGGAATTGTTTTCCCACTCCTTCGTTTTGCTAACATTGCATCACTGCTAGCCGCCAGAGCGGCGGCGGAGTCTGCCTTCCGCTTGAGAGAAGGAGGAGGAGGTGGCATCTTTCTTACTTGTGTAATTTTTGGCGGAGCGGCGACAACGTCTGTCTTCCGCCGTTGTGGAGGAGGCGAACTGCTCCGACGCGCCTGAGGAGGAGCCGAAGGAGGAGTACTGCTCTGACGCGCCTGAGGAGGAGCCGAAGGAGGAGGACAGCTATGACGCGCCTGAGGAGGAGCCGAAGGAGGAGGACTGCTCCGATGCGCTGGAGAAGGAGCCGAAGAAGGAGGCGGAGTGCTCCGACGCGTCGGCGGAGGAGCCGAAGAAGGAGGCGGACTGCTCCGACGCGTCGGAGGAGAAGCCGAAGAAGGAGGCGGACTGCTCCGACGCATCGGAGGAGGAGCCGAAGAAGGAGGTGGACTGCTCCGACGCGCCGGAGGAGGAGTCGAAGAAGGAGGCGGAGTGCTGATACGTCCATTTTGCATCATTCTTTCATGTTGATATTTATTGCTTTATGGGTTGTTATTACACTTCACGGTACAATACGTATGTCTTTTCTCTCTTATTTTGCAAGGTTTACATGAAGAGGGAGAATGCGGGCAGCTGGAATTCTGGCCAGAAAAAAGGAGCAAGTTTGAGATACCTATTTTGCGCAACTCCAAAAGCCGTGAAAATCAACGAGGATTTATTTTGGAATTTATAAAAAATACTTGGCCGAAGAAGTACCAAAGGGGAGCCAGCAGGAGGCCACAAGCCTGCTAGGCGTAGCCTCCCCCCTGGTCGTGCCTAGGGGGCTTGTGGGCTCCCTGTTGGCCCTCTAGCCCCCCTCTTTTGTTGTAAGGAGGGTTTCGTTCCAGGAAAAAATAAAGAGGAGGCTTTCGGGAGGAATCGCCGCCACCACGAGGCGGAACTTGAGCAGAACCAATCTAGAGCTCCGGCAGGGTCGTCCTGCCGGGGAAACTTCCCTCCCGGAGGGGGAAATCATCGCCATCGTCATCACCAACACTCCTCTCATCGGAGGGGACTCATCACCATCAACATCTTCATTAGCACCATCTCATCTCCAAACCCTAGTTCATCTCTTGTAACCAATCTCCGTCTCGCGACTCCGATTGGTACCTGTAAGGTTGCTAGTAGTGTTAATTACTCTTTGTAGTTGATGCTAGTTGGATTACTCAGTGGAAGATTATGTGTTCAGATCCTTGATGCTATTCAATACATCTCTGGTCATGAACATAATTATGCTTTGTGAGTAGTTACTTTTGTTCGTGAGGACATGGGATAAGTCATGCTATAAGTAGTCATGTGAATTTGGTATTCGTTCGATATTTTGATGCGTTGTATGTTGTTTTTCCTCTAGTGGTGTTATGTGAACGTCGACTACATAAAACTTCACCATTATTTTGGGCTAAAGGAAGGCATTGGGAAGTAGTAAGTAGATGATGGGTGGCTAGAGTGACAGAAGCTTAAACCCTAGTTTATGCGTTGCTTCGTAAGGGGCTGATTTGGATCCACTAGTTTAATGCTATGGTTAGACTTTGTCTTAATTCTTCTTTCGTAGTTGGAGATGCTTGCGAGAGGGTGCTTCCAGTTTCTCAACAATTAGCAATTGTCTTGCCATGGCCCACCAGCGTGTGGGATCGCGGCAGTTTTCGAGGGTAGAGTATTCAACCCAAATTTGTTGGTTCTACATGATGGGAGTGAAAGGATATTCTCCAATATTAGCAGTTGAGTTGTCGGCTCAACCACACCTGAAAGATTAGTATCTGCAAGCAGGATATAAGCAGCAAAGGTAGGATGATAGCAACGGTGCTAGGAAAGAATCTGTTGAATGTAGATTATTCCTAACTAAAGTATCAATGGCGCCAGAAAAGTATTGTAGCAGGTAGTAGCAGTGTAACGAGTGACAGCAGTGGCAAGGAACAACAGTAGTGACAGCAGCAGCAAGTAACAGCAACATCAAATAACAGTAGTAGCAACAGTAGTGGCAGCAGCAGCAGGACAAAGCAAGTAACAGTAGGAGTGGGACAAACTCGTAGGCAATGGATCGGTGATTTGTTGGATGACATTAATCATGCAACAATAATAACACAGAGAGATATGTGGCTAGCTCCCGTTCGTCAATGTGATGTAGGCATGCATTCCGTGTGTAGTCATACGTGCTTAGGGAAAAGAACTTGCATGACATCTATTGTCCATCCCTCCTGTGGCAGCGGGGTCCAAATGGATACTACAGGATATTAAGGTTCTCCTTTTAATAAAGAACCGGACCAATGCATTAGCACTTGGTGAACACATGAACTCCTCAAACTATGGTCATCACCGGGAGTGGTTCCGGTTATTGTCACTCCGGGGTTGCCGGATCATAACACATAGTAGGTAACTAGAAATCGCAAGATCGGATATAAAACACACATATATTGGTGACAACATAATAATTTCAGATCTGAATTCATGGCACTCGGGCCGTAGTGACAAGCATTAAGCATGGCAAAGTAGTAGCAACATCAATCTCAGAACATAGTGGATACTAGGGATCAATCCCCGTCAAAACTAACTCGATTACATGATAGATCTCATCCTACTCATCACCGCCCACCGAGCCTACGAATAGATTACTCATGGATGATGAAGAGCTTCATGGAATTGGAGAGGGAAGATGGCTGATGATGATGATGGCGACGATCTCCTTGATCCAGAGCCCAAAACGGACTATAGATCTTCCCTCCAGGGCAAGAACGGGATGTGGCGGCGCCTCTGGATCGTGAAACGCGATGAACTCTTCTCTCTTGATTTTTTTCCAGGACAAAAGGGAATAAATAACGCTAGAATTGGGGGCGGCAGAGCCACGTGGGCCCCACAAGCCTGGTAGCCGCGGCCAGGGGGGAGGCCGCGGCTACAGGGCTTGTGGCCCACTGGCCCGTCCCCTCCGGTGGATCTTTGCGCAGGTATTTTTCATATTTTCCAGAAATATTCTCCGTAAATTTTCAGGACGTTCCGAAAACTTTCATTTCTGCACAAAAACAACACCATGGCAATTCTGCTGAAAACAGCGTCACTCCGGGTTAGTTCCATTCAAATCATGCAAATTAGAGTCCAAAACAAGGGCAAAAGAGTTTGGAAAAGTAGATACGATGGAGACGTATCAACTCCCCCAAGCTTAAAACCTTTCTTGTCCTCAAGCAACTCAGTTGACAAACTGAGAGAGAAAGAAAAACTTTGACAAACTCTGTTTGATCTTGTTGTTGCAACTATGTCTAACTCATAACCAGAATTTCAGCAAGATCACAAGTTAACCACATGAGCAAGTGACACATAGGTCTCACGGTAAACTAATATCAATGGCATAATCAGCTAGCAAGTAAATAATAATAAGTCTCAAACGTCAACACTTCAATTAGAACAATCATGAAGCAGTACGAACAGATGGTATCTCACTAGCTCTTTCTGAGACCGCAAAACATAAATGCAGAGCACCTTTAAAGACCAAGGGCTGACTAAACATTGTAATTCATGGCAAAGAAGATCCAGTCACAGTCATACTCAACATCAATCAAAAGCAAAGCATAAAAATGACAGAGGTGCTCTCTAATTGGTGCTTATATAAGAAGAGGATGACTCAACAGGAAAATAAATAGACAGGCCCTTCGCAGAGGGAAGCATTAATTTGCGGAGGTGCCAGAGCTCAAGCTTTGAAAATAGATGTAGCGACCCGACTCAAAACGAGTCAAGCCTCTGTGTATCTGTGCCATCCCTGGATCAGTATGCTGGCACACACAGTACATCAATGTATATATCAAAGTGCAATCACATGTAAATAGCGTAAGACTGATATATACCTTAAATATCTCAGCGGAAGCAGTCAAGGGAGTGGAGTCTCAATAAACACCAACGGCAAGTTGAGTGTAGACCGTAACCCTGAACCGTACTCTTACTCGTCGAAGAAAAATATCTGCAACATAAGACGTTGCAGCCGTGTAGGTCAGCATATTGAATATGCCGGCAAGTCACATAAGAGAGGGGTGAAAAGTAATCATCTATACTATATGCATATATGGCAGGTGGGGCTATAAGTTTTTAGCGAAAAGCAAGTTTTCTCCTACATCAAGAGAGGGCTAAAAGCAAAATGTTACTACATTGTTGGTTGTTAACGAGATAGTTCCACCAAAAAATTCTCGTACCCAGGTTATCAATATTACCCTCATCAATATTATTATTTGTGTTGAGAATTTCAGATAACTTCAGTTCCTTTGGCTCAAGTTGTCCATGACCGTGGACACGGCGAATCGATTAGGTTTGAGTACTCTGCAGAGTTTTGCACACGTTCCCCACAAGATTTGATCGCCTCCGTGTATGTCCTCGCACTTCAGGGTGTTTGAAGACCGGATGATCAAAACATGGTCTTTCAACGGGTCCCTCTGAATCCCTGTCGGTGCCCATCCAATCCTACCGTTCTTCTACATCTGCTAGCACCGCCTGTCCAGAGTCGCCGCGTTGTCCAACCAAGCCAGAGCCCATAATGACTTGTGGTTGTACAGGTAAGCCTTTGGTCTTGAAAATATCCGTCCGTCTCTTTGAGCCTGGGTGAAGCTTTCCGCAAGATTTCATGGCCGTCTCCAGCATCCCGGGTCATCCAATGGTTTCTCTAGGGAGCCGATCAACCGTCTTTCACCCAGAGTTGCATTGCATCACGAGGTCTTGAAAAGTCTTGACTTAACCGGTCTTGGTTATTAAATTACTCTCGCATCACTCGTGATAAACTCTCAACCAGAATCACGTCTACTCAAGCATAGCAATATGAAATTTGTCGTCCCGGACAAAGTAACGGGGTTGTTGGGTGCCTACCACATGATACTACAATATGTAACCATAATTTCCAAGTACCTACTCAGCATGCAATTGGGCATAGGATGGTAGAACTACGATGCATAAAACATAGGTGATACATGATCAAATGACTTGCCTGGCGATGTTGACGAAGAAGAATTTCTCAAGAAATAACTTGATAGACTACTCGTCACTCTTTGATGAGATCTATATAACAAACATATCATTCACATAAGCACTCATACTAGCAATCATTCTAGCAATCAAAACAAAAGAGAGAGCGAATAGGAATCCGAAGGAAACTTCAAATAAGACTAGGGAGTCTTCTACTACATCAAACATTAAATAGTTTTTTTCTAACAGAAAATAATAACAGGGAACTAAGATATAATTTTAACTAAGATAAAATAGAGTATTTTTCACAAAACTTTTTGAAAGTATTTCCAATCGGAATTTGAAACAGTGGAGAAACCAATTGCAAGTTATTAGAGAACTAGAATTGATTTCATGATAACATATAAAATAAAAATCAAAACTTGTTGCAAACCTACTAGTAACTAACAGAAACAAAACATAATCTTTCTGAAATATAAAATAAAATAATTTAAAAACAACTAAAGAAAGAAATATAGTCATACTCCTAAAAGAGGTGAAACAGAAATTATTTCACAAGAAACAATGATCTAAAATACTCAAACAATTCTGAAATTTTTACCACTGATAACTAAGATCACTAGTGATCAGTAGCAAAAAGGATCAAATTAAAATCTATTTTTAAACTCCTGGAATAAGCAAACCAAGGTTTAAACTAAATCTGATCTAATTCAAATGTGAAAATTTCAAACATAGACAAATTATATGTTTTAAACACTACAGAAAAATTATGATCTACTGGAAAAAGAATCAACCTCATTGGATCTCTAGATCAAAAGTTATGATTAAAACAAGATTGGAACTTTATCTGTTTTGGAATTAAAACAGAAAAAACAAAAAAAAAACTGATTTGTGAACAGGGGGTCCACGTGGCATCTTCTGATTGGTCAGGGTGTGTGTGCTGCGGTGACTAACGAACGAACAACCACAACGTAAACAAAAGTCTTCGGCTAAATATTAAGTGGAGAAAAACCGTTCGGTTTTATTTAAAAACCGAAGGGGTATAACCGATCTAATCTGATGTGTTGATCCTAGATCTAAGGGTGGAGGGTGAAAAAGAGGGACTCACCAGCTATAGAGAACAACTCCGGCGAACTTGTGCTCCGGCCGAAGGTGAGGGTGGCCGGGGAAGAGGTTCCGGTGGCCGGCCGAGGTAGGGAAGGGGGTCCTGGCGGCGGAGGGGGATCTCCGGCGTTCTCTGATGGCGTCGGGGAGGCGTGGGGCGACGGGAGGAGCAGCCCGAGGCTCGGGGGTGTGGTGGTGGTGCTCGGACTCCGGCGAGGGGGTGCGGTGGCGTGGGGCGAAGAGCTCAGGTGTTTGGTGGGAAAATGGGCTGCGGTGACGATGGGGGAGCTCGTGGCGGCGTCGGTTGGGGCGGGGAGGCGAGCTGTGGCGTGGGGTGGCGAGGCGGTTTTCTACTGGAGCTTCTCCGGCGAGGTAGTGGCTGGGCGAGGCGGCGTGGGGAGGAGGGGATGAGGGGGGGCTGGGGCGGTGGCTTATATAGGGGGGAGGGGGGAGGGGAAGGAAGGGGGAGCTCAATCGGGAGGGATCCCGTCGGATCAGGAGGTGGCAGGAGGTGCGCCATGGAGGGGCTGGTCCTGGGGAAGGAAGAAGTCACGTGGGGAAGAAAAGGAAAGGAAGAAGAAAGAAGGAAAGAAAACGTTTGCTAATCCATCATAGCTTCTTCCATAAATCATATTCATTTCATAATCAATCCTTTATTACATCCTTGCTTTCTTCAAAATTCTAACTTAAAAGTAATTTATTACAAATGCTGCCATCCACATTGTTCGGTATGGTCAAGCATTTCTGCCAACTTTATTCATCTGTCTCTCTTGGAGATACTTTAGTTCCACTCGAACTTTCCGAGGTGCTCCTTGAAATCATCCAACTTTCGATTCATCATGGTGGTCATGAGCTTCATCTCCATCATCTCCGCACGTACCTCACTCAGGTATTCCTGGGTATGACGGAGTCTTGCTTCAAGTATTTCTCCAATCTGACGTATGGCTTCCATGGAAGCTTCACGAACAGCATCAAACAAGGTTGCTCGTGGTACACGTGAAATGAAAAAGTATTGCCCCATAGTCTTTGGACAAACTCCTTTCACATGGTGGAGGTGTACTTCCACGTACCAAAGTTCCACTCCATTTTCCACAAATGGGTAGCCTTTGTAGACTGCATCTCTTTCAAGGTGAATGTGCTTCATCATGTCCTTCAGGATTTTTGGGTAATCATGATCACTCGTTAGGGTCATGATCGTTTCGGGGCCCTTGAGGAATGACTCGTAGAGAGTTGTCATCTGTAGGTGTCAGTAAATAGGTACTCAGAGGAATGTATGTGTCTCCTTGGTAATCATGGTACACTCCTACTCAATGGATCCTGTGGGGTTGCCGATTACTACCACACTTAAAATGAATTATACTCATGCGTGCATTGACCATATTTTCTCATATCCTCATAAATGTTCAAAGATCTTTGTTCGTAGAGAAACAACGCATACATTTTCAACGTAAGCAATCATGAGACAATAAATTCCATTTATTCATGATGTTATTACAATCTCAGGGACTTCTATTACAAAAAATTTCACTCCATGATCTCATGAAAAACAAGAGTTCTTCATATTACACTAATTGCCGCGGTCAAAACTTAACTACTCCTTCTTAGCTTTCTTCCTTTGTGGACAATCGCTAGCAAAATGTCCTGCTTCCTTGAAACGAAAGCAAATGAGTTCTGACAAGTCTCGAGGCGTCTTAGTGTTTGCTTTTGCTCCTTGGGTTTCCGGCTTCCTTCCTGAGCACATGTATTTGTGGTGGCCAAATTCCATACACTTGTAACATCTGACATGACTCAGGTCTATGTCTTCAGAGATTTGGCTCTTCCGAGGGTACTTTTTCTTCTTTCCGGACTCCTTTATTTTGGCCAGTTCTACTATTTCAAGTGGATCAAACTCCACTTTTTCCGTCGGGAAGTTTCCCAGATACTCTTGGCTTCCCTTCGTGCAATCCTGTGAATAATGTCCTTCTTCTCCACATGAGTAGCATGCATTGGAGAAAAATCTGGTCAGACCTTGTCCATCAGGGTCTTCAATATTTTCGTTCATCACCGGTTCTTCTAGAATCTTCTTCTTGAGTCTTTCCTTCACTGCATCTTTCTGCTGCTTGACAACTTGTTGCACCTTGGGGTAAAGGTGACGCTGAGCTGGGTAGTGGGTGGTTCCTTCACAAAGGAAACAAGTCACCTGACTACTTGGGCACTCCTCAGCTGGGTGATTTTCTTCACAATGAGTGCATCCATCCTTGTGTTCTTCCTGGGTGTGTCCTATTTCTCCACAGATCTTGCATGCACAAGTCTTCTCCTTCGGATTATCATAGCCCTTCTGAATGAGACGGGATCTTAACAAAGTCTTCTTGAATTCGTCCCAGGTTTCTGCTCCACTAAATCCTTGTATGGCATGATGCATTTTCCACCAGATTGCAGCACTTTGTGTAAAGTACTGAAGAGCGTGTTCCACTTCATACTTCCTTGAGGTCAAGTTGCTTCCGAAGTGGTTCTCCATGTTTTGAATCCATATAGCCTCCAGTTGGGTCATTGGTCCATAGACTACAAGTCCAACTTCATACTCCATCTGGTAGGGTTGAGGTTTTGGGCATGAGACGAGTAAGAGAGGGAGGGAGATACACACAATACAAACAATATTTTTGAGAATAGGTTTTATTTGTGGCTGTCGGAAAACACACACCAATGACGGCTCACAAATCATCGTATCTAACGTGAGTATATAAAAGGGGTTTGGACTTCTAATGGTCATATAATTATTTGAACACTTCAGGGTCTTCGAGTTCTTCGGGTCTTGAGAGTCCTCTGTTGGTGTAGCTTCAATTCTTCAAACGTGTGGTGAAATCCTCTTTACTTTGAAGTAGAACTCCGTTGATTCTTCATGAGGTCAAAGGGGTAAGGGGATTGTATAACTATTTGAGGTGAGAGAGAACATTTGATGAAATCAGAAGAGATGAGAAGTGAAGGTGTTCTCGAAAATAAGATTTTTTGAGAGACCCTATCCTAAGAAATTTCCAGTTTCTAGGGTCACGTCTTACAGTCAACATGTGCTCTGATACCATTTCTGTAGCGACCCGACTCAAAACGAGTCAAGCCTATGTGTATCTGTGCCATCCCTGGATCAGTATGCTGGCACACACAGTACATCAATGTATATATCAAAGTGCAATCACATGTAAATAGCGTAAGACTGATATATACCTTAAATATCTCAGCGGAAGCAGTCAAGGGAGTGGAGTCCCAATAAACACCAACGGCAAGTTGAGTGTAGACCGTAACCCTGAATCGTACTCTTACTCGTCGAAAAAAAATATCTGCAACATAAGACGTTGCAGCCGTGTAGGTCAGCATATTGAATATGCCGGCAAGTCACATAAGAGAGGGGTGAAAAGTAATCATCTATACTATATGCATATATGGCAGGTGGGGCTATAAGTTTTTAGCGAAAAGCAAGTTTTCTCCTACATCAAGAGAGGGCTAAAAGCAAAATGTTACTACATTGTTGGTTGTTAACGAGATGGTTCCACCAACCAATTCTTGTACCCAGGTTATCAATATTACCCTCATCAATATTATTATTTGTGTTGAGAATTTCAGATAACTTCAGTTCCTTTGGCTCAAGTTGTCCATGACTGTGGACACGGCGAATCGATTAGGTTTGAGTACTCTGCAGAGTTTTGCACACGTTCCCCTCAAGATTTGATCGCCTCCGTGTATGTCCTCGCAATTCAGGGTGTTTGAAGACCGGATGATCAAAACATGGTCTTTCAACGGGTCCCTCTGAATCCCTGTCGGTGCCCATCCAATCCTACGATTCTTCTACATCTGCTAGCACCGCCTGTCCAGAGTCGCCGCGTTGTCCAACCAAGCCAGAGCCCATAATGACTTGTGGCTGTGCAGGTAAGCCTCGGGTCTTGAAAATATCCGTCCGTCTCTTTGAGCCCGGGTGAAGCTTTTCGCAAGATGTCATGGCCGTCTCCAGCATCCCGGGTCATCCACTGGTTTCTCCAGGGAGCCGATCAACCGTCTTTCACCCAGAGTTGCATTGCATCACGAGGTCTTGAAAAGTCTTGACTTAACCGGTCTTGGTTATTAAATTACTCTCGCATCACTCGTGATAAACTCTCAACCAGAATCCCGTCTACTCAAGCATAGCAATATGAAATTTGTCGTCCCGGACAAAGTAACGGGGTTGTTGGGTGCCTACTACATGATACTACAATATGTAACCATAATTTCCAAGTACCTACTCAGCATGCAATTGGGCATAGGATGGTAGAACTACGATGCATAAAACATAGGTGATACATGATCAAATGACTTGCCTGGCGATGTTGACAAAGAAGAATTTCTCGAGAAATAACTTGATAGACTACTCGTCACTCTCCGATGAGATCTATATAACAAACATATCATTCACATAAGCACTCATACTAGCAATCATTCTAGCAATCAAAACAAAAGAGAGAAGTTAATAGGAATCCGAAGGAAACTTCAAATAAGACTAGGGAGTCTTCTACTACATCAAACATTAAATAGTTTTTGTCTAACAAAAAATAATAACAGGGAACTAAGATATAAATTTAACTAAGATAAAATAGAGTATTTTTCACAAAACTTTTTGAAAGTATTTCCAAACGGAATTTGAAACAGTGGAAACTAACAGAAACAAAACATAATCTTTCTGAAAAATTGCAAGTTATTAACAGGGAACCAATTGCAAGTTATTAGAGAACTAGAATTGATTTCATGATAACATATAAAAATCAAAATCAAAACTTGTCGCAAACCTACTGGTAACTAACAGAAACAAAACATAATCTTTCTGAAATATAAATGAAAATAATTTAAAAACAACTAAAGAAAGAAATATAGTCATACTCCTAAAAGAGGTGAAATAGAAATTGTTTCACAAGAAAGAATGAGCTAAATTACTCAAACAATTCTGAAATTTCTACCAGTGATAACTAAGATCACTAGTGATCAGTAGCAAAAAGAATCAAATTAAAAGCTACTTTAAACTCCTAGAATAAGCAAAACAAGTTTTAAACTAAATCTGATCTAATTCAAATTTTAAAATTTCAAACATATACAAATTATATGTTTTTAAAAACTGCAGAAAAATTGTGATCTACTGGATAAAGAATCAACCTCATTGGATCTCTAGATCAAAATCTATGATTAAAACAAGATTGGAACTTTCTCTGTTTTGGAATTAAAACAGAAAAAAGAAAAAACTGACTTGTGAACAGGGGGTCCACGTGGCATCTTCTGATTGGTCAGGGTGTGTGTGCTGCGGTGACTAACGGACGAACAGCCGCAACGTAATCAAAAGTCTCCGGCTAAATATTAAGTGGAGAAAAACCGTTCGGTTTTATTTAAAAACCGAAGGGGTATAACCGATCTAATCTGATGTGTTGATCCTAGATCTAAGGGTGGAGGGTGAAAAAGAGGGACTCACCGGCTACAGAGAAGAACTCCGGCGAACTTGTGCTCCGGCCGAAGGTGAGGGTGGCCGGGGAAGAGGCTCCGGTGGCCGGTCGAGGTAGGGAAGGGGGTCCCGGCGGCGGAGGGGGATCTCCGACGTCCTCTGATGGCGTCGGGGAGGCGTGGGGCGACGGGAGGAGCAGCCCGAGGCTCGAGGGTGTGGTGATGGTGCTCGGACTCCGGCGAGGCGGTGCGGTGGCGTGGGGCGAGGAGCTCGGGTGTTTGGTGGGAAAATGGATTGCGGTGACGATGGGGGAGCTCGTGGCGGCGTCGGTTGGGGCGGGGAGGCGAGCGGTGGCGTGGGGTGGCGAGGCGGTTTTCTACTGGAGCTTCTCCGGCGAGGTAGTGGCTGGGCGAGGCGGCGTGGGGAGGAGGGGCCGAGGGGGGCTGGGGCGGCGGCTTATATAGGGGGAGGGGGCTCGGGGAAGGAAGGGGGAGCTGAATCGGGAGGGATCCCGTCGGATCAGGAGGTGGCAGGAGGTGCGCCATGGAGGGGCTGGTCGCTGGGGAAGGAAGAAGTCACGTGGGGAAGAAAAGGAAAGGAAGAAGAAAGAAGGAAAGAAAAGAAAAGAAAAAAAATAGGAAAGAAGAGGGGGTGGGTGCGCTCGAGGCTGCTGGCGGTTGGAGAGATTTCTCCAGCGATGGGGAGGATCTGGCCCCCGATTTGTTTTTTTTTAAACAGGAAGGGAAAATAATAAAATGAAACAAAATAAAAAGATTTATATGGGGTATTATATACCAAATCGATCAGAAAAATATTTCCTAATTGATTATCATTTTTCCAAAACCAAAATAAAAACTTTTAAAAAATGTTTTTTCAGAAAAATCCCTAAGGCTCTATTTTCTTTTGGCAAAATATTTTCCCCATAAACTTGGGTCTTCTTGGCTCAAAATATTTCAGAAATGCCTCACATTTTGGAGGGTCATTTTCCTCCGCTCTTTCTTGCGTGCAAGAATTTTGTCGGGGCATTTTCTCGGGGAAGAAAAATATAGAAGCAAGGGCAAATATTTTGAAAGGATTCAAATGCAAACTCCGTTCAAATTCTCATTAGTTGAAGAAGTCATGTCATCTTCTCTCTTTGCTTTTAAAAGATTGAATTCGAATTCATCGGAGATGGAGAAAGTCATTTTATTCCCTCTCATTCAAAAGTTTTTGAAAAGTTTCAAATTTCACACAAGTTTCAATCACTCAAGCAAACAAACAAACAATATAATAATTATATTAACATTCAAAATTTGGGATGTTACAATAGAGATAATAATTTTGGGTGGCATGCTTTCATTGTCAACGCAATGACCAAGAGTTCTCAATATCTTCCATGCTACTCATGCTATAGGCGGTTCCCAAACAGAAAAGTAAAGTTTTAACTCCCCCACCACCAATAAATCACACTCCACGGCTAGCCGAATCCTCGGGTACCGTCCATACTAACATCAATCCGGGGGGAGTCTTGTTTTACAGTTATGTTTTCGATTTAAGTGTGGAACTGGGCATTCCAATTACGGGCCCCTTTCTTGTGAATGACAGTGAATAAACACATGTCGAGGATAACACGCCTAACATGGAAGATACCAATAGCCCCCTGTCACCACATGAGCGGTTCAGGCATGCAAAACAGACTATTTCTTGAAGGTTTAGAGAATGGCACATGCAAATTTACTTGGAACGGCACGTAGATACCGCAAATAGGTAGGTATGGTGGACTCTCATGGAAAAACTTTTGGGTTTATGGAAGTGAATGCACAAGCAGTATTCCGCTTAGTACAAATGAAGGCTAGCAAAAGACTAGGAAGCGACCAACTAGAGAGCGACAACAGTCATCAAGATGCAATGAGTTTGACTAACATTGAGTGCAAGCATGAGCAGGATATAAATCACCATGAACACGAACATCATAGAGGCTATGTTGATTTTGTTTCAACTACATGCATGAACATGTGCCAAGTCAAGCCACTTGAATCATTCAAAGGAGAATAACATCCTATCATACTACATCATAGTCATCTCAAAATCTATGTTGGCATTCAAGACAAACCATTATAAGCTCCTAGCTAATTAAGCATGGCATCAGAAACTATGATCTCTAAGTTGTCATTGCAAACATGGTTCTCTCTCAACAAAGCTGAATCTGGGACGACAAGCTAGTCATATTTACAAAAACAAAATAGATAGAGTTCATACCAGCTTTTCCAGACTCAGACACTTCATCATATATCATCATTATTGCCTTTCACTTGCACGATCGAACGATGTGAACAATAATAAGAGTGCTCGTGCATTGGACTAAGCTGAATCTGCAGGCAAACACAAAGGAGAAGACAAAGTAATATGGCTCTTTAACAAATGAGCAGGTATACATGCGAGAGCCACTAAACATTGTAACCATGGTCTTCTACCTTGACTCAAAGAAAAAGAAAACTATTTACACGGGAAAGCTCCCAACAAGCAAAAGAAGAAAGGAAAATCTTTTTGGGTTTTCTCAAAAGGACACGGAACAAGAAAACGAAAATAAACTAGCATGGATAATACAGTGGCAAAGTGTAAACACCGACTTACAAAGTGAAAGCATAAGCAAGAATGTAAAGTTGGTGCAAACACGTACTCCCCCAAGCTTAGGCTTTTGTCCTAGCTTGGTCTACTCCCAAGGAGGGAAATAACCAGCTCCGGGATACTCCGGAGCGGACTGTGGATGCCACTGCTGTGTGAGCTCCTCTCGCTCCCACTGATAAACTGGCGTCTGGTACTCGACTGGCGGCTCGGGCACGTGCACCTGTGGTTGGGCCAAGCCCCAATACGCATAGATGTTCGAGGGCATAATAATGTACCTGCCTGCATAAAGATTCAACTAAGAAGGAGCAGGCAAAGTAATAGTCTCTCGAGTACCCTGACTAAATACCAGGTTATAAATCATCCGTTTACTAGCATCTCTATCCAGAAAATCATGGCGAACCATGCTGTCATAATCCAGATATTTCTCAGGAAGAAGCATCTCTTCTTCCTCCTCCAGTCTAACGGGTATCTCAAAGTGTCTGGCAAGACGGGTAGCATAGATACCTCCATAGACGACACCTTTGGAACGGTTTGTGTTCAACCGCTGAGCTACTATAGCACCTAGGCTATAAGTCTTATTGTTATAAAGGCCTTCGCGCAAAACCGCAAGGTCGGGAGAGCTAAGTGATCCAGCCTCCCCATGGCCAATCAAACATTTTCCCACAAATAATGAGAAGTACCGAAGCACAGGAAAATGTATGCTAGCAATTCTAACGCGAGACACTCCTCTCTCCTCTCCAACAGCAATAGTATCTATGAAAGCCTCCAAGTCCCGTGGACGAGGATCATGAATATCCCCAACATAAGGTAATTTGCAAACATTGCAAAAATCCTGTAGTGTCATGCGCTGGGGGATATCGTATAACATGAACTCAACCATAGGAGGATTCTTCCTCGGATAAAAGTTGAAGCTTTGAACGAAAATATTGGTGAGAAGGAGGTATTGTGGGCACTTATCTTCAACGAACGCGGTAAGACCTGCGTTCTCCACCAAGTAATAAAAGTCTTCATAAAGCCCAGCGGCACGCAAAAATTCATCACTTGGCCACTCGCATGCTCGAACTTCTGTGACTCGAGGAACCACGTATTTGGGGTGGTTCTTCTCATCCTCGTTTGGGTTACGGCTTGAAGAGCCTCTCAAGAACCTCCTCATCTTTTCCCTTTTCTAACTCTGAAAAATTCTGAAATTTTTAGAGACTTCGAAGGAAAAGTGAGTAAGGATTAACCCAACCCGTAGCAACTACTCCTACTAGTGCCTAGAGACCGTATCACGCGCTAAAACTACTTGGGACCAGCTAAAATCAACATTTCAAGCTCAAGAACAGGCTCACCAAGGTAGCAAGAATACGCGAAGGATAAAGCACTAGAGTAGAAACTAATTGGACCAATGGAGGAGTCACTTACCAAGGAGTAATTTCCCCAAAACGGTTCGGAGAATGGTGCTTTGAGCAAGGAGATCGAAAATCACAGCCAAATGAGCAAGAACACGGGTTTGAGCTACGAAACGATTTTTTCTGGAGGTAGAAGAAGAGGATGGGAGATGGAATGAGTGAAGGGGGTCCCTGTGGGCCCCACAAGCTTGGTAGACGCGGCCAGGGGGGAGGCTGCGGCTACAGGGCTTGTGGCCCACTGGTGTGGCCCCCAGGCCAGCTCTCAGTCCCAGTATTTTTCAAAAAATCCAGAAAAAATCATATTTGATTTTCAGGACCATCGAAGAACTTTTATTTTCGGGGTACTTTTCTCTCGGACGCTAAAACAGAAAACAGGGAAAACTAAACTAAATCTATCATTTTCCTTCTAAGCAACAGAAAGTGAAAGCTTAAAACAGAGGTATGTGACTCCTTGATTCATCCATTTCATGGTCATCGAAAGAAATCCATCAATGGGGTTGATCAAATCCCCTCGACAAAACCTTTTCGAATCGCAAAAGGAAACGGAGAATTGTCGAATAGCCACTAAGTCACCTCAATGGGGACATGAATCTCCCCAACAAGCAAATCATACTTCATCTTAACACGAGGAATATGGCATTCAAAGCTCCCAATAAGAATCGATGAAGTTTTTAGATAGCATTGATGCAATGTACTTGATATCGTTTCTTCGGAAAGTGCACTGTATGCTCATTACCGTTGACATGGAAGGTGACATTGCCTTTGCTGCAATCCATAACAGCCCTTGCGGTGTTTAAGAATGGTCTTCCAAGAATGATCGCCATGGCATCATCCTCAGGAATATCCAGGATAACAAAGTCCGTCAAGATAGTAACATTAGCAACCACAACAGGAACATCCTCGCAAATGCCGACAGGGAAAGAAGTTGATTTGTTGGCCATTTGCCGAGAAATTTCAGTGGGTGTCAACTTATCCAGTTCAAGTCTACGATAAAGAGAGAGAGGCATAACACTAACACCGGCTCCAAGGTCACATAAGGCAGTTCTTACGTAGTTTCCTTTAATGGAGCAAGGTATAGTGGGCACTCCGGGATCACCAAGTTTCTTAGGAGTTCCACCTTTGAAAGTGTAATTGGCAAGCATGGTGGAGATCTCAAGATCTGATATCTTCTATTTATTGGTCACGATATCTTTCATGTATTTGGCATATGGAGACATTTTGAGCATATCAACTAACCACATCTACAGAAAGACGGGTCTCAACATTTCAATAAAGCGCTCAAAATCCTCATCATCCTTTTTCTTGGATGGCTTAGGAGGAAAGGGCATAGGTCTCTGAACCCACGGCTCCCTTTCTTTACCATGCTTCCTAGCAGTGAAGTCATTCTTATCGTATTTCTTAGGTTGTGGGTTATCAGGATTAACTCCTTGAGAATCTTGATCAATTCTCTTAGGATGGCCTTCAGGATACAAATGTTCCTGAGTCATTTTGCCTCCTCTAGTAATGACTCTGACAGAGTTGTCATTTAATTCATTGAGCAAGTCATTCTGAGCTTTAAGTACTTGTTCTACCTGAGTAGTAATCATAGAGGCATGTTTACTCAGAAGCTTCACATCATTGACATTTCTGTCTACACAAGCACTTAAATGACTAAGCATACGAGTACTTTGTTCCAATTGTCTGCTAACATAATCATTGAAACTCTGTTGCTTGGCAACAAAGTTGTCAAATTCATCAAAGCATAGGCTAGCAGGTTTGTCAAAAGGAATATCACTCTCATTGAATCTACGCAGAGAATTCACCTCTACTACTTGTATCGGGTTATCGAGACCATGGATCTCTTTGATGGGCGGTAGATTTTTTACTTCTTCAGATCCAATGCCTTTCTCTTGCAAAGATTTCTTGGCTTCTTGCATATCTTCGGGACTGAGGAATAGAATACCTCTTTTCTTAGGAGTTGGCTTAGGAGGTGGTTCGGGAATAGTCCAAGCATTATCGTTGATCAAGATGTTATTCAGTAGGATGTTAGCTTGTTCTACAGTTCGTTCCCTAAAACACAACCGACACAACTATCTAGGTGGTCTCTAGAAGCATCGGTAAGTCTGTTATAGAAGATATCAAGTATCTCGTTCTTCTTAAGAGGGTGATCAGGCAAAGCATTCCGTAGCTGGATGAGCCTCCCCCAAGCTTGTGGGAGACTCTCTTCTTTGAGTTGAGCAAAGTTGTATATTTCCTGCAAGGCAGCTTGCTTCTTATGGGCAGGGAAATATTTCTCACAGAAGTAATAGACCATATCCTGGGGACTACTCACACATCCGAGAGCAAGATAAGTGAACCAGGCTTTAGCGTCATCCTTTAGAGAGAAAGGAAACATCTTAAGGATATAGTAGTAGCGGATCTTCTCCTCACTAGTGAAAAGGGTAGCTATATTGTGTAGTTCGGTAAGATGGGCTACAACCGTCTCAGACTCATAACCGTGGAAAGGATCAGATTCGACTAGAGAGATTATCTCAAGGTCGACAGAGAATTCATAATCCTCATCGGTGATAAAGACAGGTGAAGTGGCAAACTTCGGGTCGTATTCCATCCTAGCTTTCAGAGATTTTTCCTTCCACTTGAGAAGTAATTTCTCAGTGTCATAGGCATCCTTACACGCAAGAAAATCCTCAGCTATCTCTCCCTCCATAACATAACCCTCAGGTATATCAGGCAATTCATATCTAGGAGAGCTAGATCTAGCAGGAGCAAAAGCAGGTTCTATCTCAATAGTATCAGCAGTTTCAGAAGCATCACGAGCATTGGCAGTAACTCTAGCAATATGAGCATCAAGGAATACCCCTAGTGGCATATTAGGCAAAGTAGCATCTCTAGCAGTATTAAGCATAGCATCATCAGGCAAAATAGCATCTCTAGCATCATCAGGCAAGGCAGTATCAGGAATAGCATCTCTA
The DNA here is from genome assembly GCF_904849725.1 of Hordeum vulgare subsp. vulgare. Lineage (NCBI taxonomy): Eukaryota > Viridiplantae > Streptophyta > Magnoliopsida > Poales > Poaceae > Hordeum > Hordeum vulgare. The sequence goes on from NC_058521.1 coordinate 521,932,001, forward strand.
GCAGTATCAGGCATAGTATCTCTAGCAGTATCAGGCATAGCATCGCTAGTAGTATCAGGCATAGTATCTCCAGCAATAGCATCATAAGAATCATCAATAGGAGTAGCATCTCTAACATCATCTAGCACAAGCGACATATCAAGATTTCTAGCAGGAGGTGGTGTCGCAAACTTACTCATAACTGAAGGTGAATCAAGTGCAGAGCTAGATGGCAGATCCTTACCTCCCCTCGTAGTTGAGGGCAAGACTTTGGTTCTTGGATCTTTCAGATTCTTCATAGTGATCAGCAGATATAAATCCCAAGTGACTCAGAGAATATAGCTATCCACCCCGGCAACGGCGCCAGAAAAGAGCTGCTTCCAGTTGCTCAACAATTAGCAATTGTCTTGCAATGGCCCACCAGCATGTGGGATCGCGGTAGTTTTCGAGGGTAGAGTATTCAACCCAAATTTGTTGGTTCGACACGATGGGAGTGAAAGGATATTCTCCAGTATTAGTAGTTGAGCTGTCGGCTCAACCACACCTGAAAGATTAGTATCTGCAAGCAGGATATAAGCAGCAAAGGTAGTATGATAGCAACGGTGCTAGGAAAGAATCTATTGACGGCAGATTATTCCTAACTAAAGTATCAATGGCGCCAGAAAAGTATTGTAGCAGGTAGTAGCAGTGTAACGAGTAACAGCAGTGGCAAGGAACAGCAGTAGTGACAGCAGCAGCAAGTAGCAACACTAGCAAGTAACAGCAACAACAAGTAACAGTAGTAGCAACAGTAGTGACAGCAGCAGCAGGACAAAGCAAGTAACAGTAGCAGTGGGACAAACTCGTAGGCAATGGATCGGTGATTTGTTGGATGACATTCATCATGCAACAGTTATAACACGGAGAGATATGTGGCTAGCTCCCGTTCGTCAATGTGATGTAGGCATGCATTCCGTGTGTAGTCATACGTGCTTAGGGAAAAGAACTTGCATGACATCTATTGTCCATCCCACCCGTGGCAGCGGGATCCAAATGGATACTACGGAATATTAAGGTTCTCCTTTTAATAAAGAACTGGACCAACGCATTAGCACTTGGTGAACACATGAACTCCTCAAACTATGGTCATCACCGGGAGTGGTTCCGGTTATTGTCACTCCGGGGTTGCCGGATCATAACACATAGTAGGTAACTACAACTTGCAAGATCGGATCTAAAACACACATATATTGGTGACAACATAATAATTTCATATCTGAATTCATGGCACTCGGGCCCTAGTGACAAGCATTAAGCATGGCAAAGTAGTAGCAACATCAACCTCAGAACATAGTGGATACTAGGGATCAATCCCCGTCAAAACTAACTCGATTACATGATAGATCTCATCCTACTCATCACCGCCCAGCGAGCCTACAAATAGATTACTCACGAACGATGAAGAGCTTCATGGAATTGGAGAGGGAAGATGGTTGATGATGACGATGGCGACGATCTCCTTGATCCGGAGCCCAAAACGGACTCCAGGTCTGCCCTCCAGGGCAAGAACGGGATGTGGCGGTGCCTTTGGATCGTGAAACGCGATGAACTCTTCTCTCTTGATTTTTTCCAAGACGAAAGGAAATAAATAGCGTTGGAATTGGGGGCAGCAGAGCCACGTGGGCCCCACAAGCCTGGTAGCCGCGACCAGGGGGGAGGCCGCGGCTATAGGGCTTGTGACCCACTGGCTCGTCCCCTCCGGTGGATCTTTGCGCAGGTATTTTTCATATTTTCCAGAAATATTCTCCGTAAATTTTCAGGACGTTCCGAGAACTTCCATTTCTGCACAAAAACAACACCATGGAAATTGTGCTGAAAACAACGTCAGTCCGGGTTAGTTCCATTCAAATCATGCAAATTAGAGTCCAAAACAAGGGCAAAAGAGTTTGGAAAAGTAGATACGATGGATACGTATCAGAGGGGTTAATCATAAGTGGGATGTTTGTCCAAGTAAGGGCAGTACCCAAGCACCAGTCCACCCACATATCAAACTATCAAAGTATCAAATGCAAATCATATGAACATGATGAAAACTAGCTTCACAGAATTTCCCATGTGTCCTCAGGGCCGCTTTACCTCCTATAAGAGTTTCTCCAGGCTTGTTCCTTGCTACAAAAGGGATTGGGCCACTTTGCTGCACCGTGGTTACTTTTGTTACTTGCTACTTGCTACGAATCATCTTGTCACACAACTACTTGTTACCGATAATTTAAGTACTTGCAGAGATTACCTTGTTGAAAACCACTTGTCAGATCCTTCTGCTCCTCGTTGGGTTCGACTCTCTTACTTATCGAAAGAACTATGATAGATCCCCTATACTTGTGGATCATCAAGACTCTTTTCTGGCGCCGTTGTCGGGGAGTGAAGCGCCTTTGGTAAGTGGAATTTGGTAAGGGAACATTTATATAGTGTGCTGAAATTTATTGTCACTTGTCACTATGGAAACTAATCCTTTGAGGAGCTTATTCGGGGTATCTTCACCTCGAACGGAAGCACAAGGAGTTGCTCCTCAACCTGCTGCACCTACTGAAAATATTTTCTATGAATTTCCTTGAGGTATGCTTGAGAAACTGCTGGCTAATCCTTTTATAGGAGATGGAACATCACATTCCGACTTGCATCTAATATATGTAGATGAAGTTTGTGGTTTATTTAAGCTTGCAGGTTTGCCCGAAGATGAGGTCGAGAAGAAGGTCTTTCCCTTATCTTTGAGGGGTAAAGCATTGAGATGGTATAGGCTATGTGATGATACTGGATCATGGAACTACAACCGGTGGAAATTAGAATTTCATCAAAAGTTTTATCCTATGCATCTAGTACATCGTGATCGGAATTATATTTATAATTTTTGGCCTTGTGACAGAGAAAGCATCGCTCAAGCTTGGGTGAGGCTTAACTCAATGTTATATTCATGCCCCAACCATGAGCTCTCGAGAGAAATTATCATTCAGAACTTCTATGCTCGGCTCTCTCATGATGATCGCACCATGCTTGACACTTCTTGTACCGGTTCTTTTATGAAGAGAGATATTGACTTCAGATGGAATTTATTGGAAAGAATTAAGCGCAACTCTGAAGATTGGGAGTTTGATGAAGGTAAGGAGTCAGGTATGAATCTCAGGTTTGATTGCGCTATATCCTTTGTTGAAACAAATACTTTTTGTGATTTTAGCGCTAAGTATGGACTTGACTCTGAGATAGTAGCTTCATTGTGTGAATCATTTGCTGCTCATATTAATCTCCCTAAAGAGAAGTGGTTTAAATATCATCCTCCCTTAGAAGTCAATGTAGTTAAACCCAATCCAGTTGAAGAGAAAGTCATTGCTTATAATGATCCTATTGTTCCCATTGCTTACATGTAGAAACCACCTTTCCCTGTTAGGATAAAGGATCATTCTAAAGTTTCAACTGTGATATGTAGGGGCTACATTAGAATACCTACACCCCCTAAGAAAATTAGAGTTGAACCTAGCATTGCTATTATCAAAGATCTCCAGTCTGACAATGTTGATGGCCATGATATTCACTTCTGTGAAGATGCTGCTAGAATTGCTAAACCACATGCTAGAGACAAACATAGGCCTGTTGTTGGCACGCCTGTTGTTTCTGTTAAGATAGGAGATCATAGTTATCATGGTTTATGTGACTTGGGTGATAGTGTTAGTGCAATACCTCAATCCTTATATGATGAAATCAAAGATGAGATTGCACCTGTTGAGATAGAGCCCATTGATGTCACTATTCAGCTTGCCAATAGAGATACTATCTGCCCTGTGAGAATTGTTAGGGATGTTGAAGTCTTGTGTGGTAAAACAAAGTATCCTGCTGATTTCCTCGTTCTTGCCACCACACAAGATAGCTTCTGTCCCATCATATTTGGTAGGCCTTTTCTCAATACTGTCAATGCTCATATTGATTGTGAGAAGCAAACTGTCACTGTTGGCTTTGAAGGTGTGTCACATGAGTTCAATTTCTCTAAGTTTGGTAGACAACCTCATGAAAAGGAGTTGCCTAGTAGGGATGAAACTATTGCCTTAGCCTCTATTGTCGTGCCTCCTACTGATCCCTTAGAGCAATACTTGCTTGAGCATGAAAATGATATGCATATGGATGAAAGGGATGAAATAGATAGAGTTGTCTTAGAACAATACCCTATCCTTAAGAATAACTTGCCTGTTTAACTGCTTGGGGATCCACCTCCACCAAAGGGTGATCCTGTGTTCGAGCTCAAACAGTTGCCTAATACTCTTAAGTATGCTTATCTTGATGAAAAATAGATATATCATGTTATAATTAGTGCTAGCCTCTCGGAGCATGAAGAAAAGAAGTTATTAAAAACTCTGAGGAAGCACCGTGCTGCTATTGGATATACTATTGATGATCTTAAGGGCATTAGTCCCACTCTATGCCAGCACAAGATTAAAACCGATCCTCATTCCAAACCAGTTGCTGATCATCAACGGAGATTAAATCCTAAGATGAAAGAGATAGTAAGAAAAGAAATACTAAAGCTCCTGGAAGCAGGTATTATCTATCATGTTGCTTATAGTGATTGGGTGAGTCCAGTGCATCGCGTCCCTAAGAAGGGAGGTATTACCGTTGTCCCTAATGATAAGGATGAATTGATCCCACAGAGGATTATTACTGGCTATAGGGTGGTGATCGATTTTAGGAAATTGAATAAAGCCACTAGGAAAGATCATTACCCTATGCCTTTTATCGACCAAACGCTGGAAAGACTGTCTAAACACACACACTTCTGCTTTCTAGATGGTTATTTTGGTTTCTCCCAAATACCTGTTGCACAATCTGATCAGGACAAAATCACTTTCACCTACCCTTTCAGTACCTTTGCTTACAGACGTATGCCTTTTGGCTTATGTAATGCACCTCCCACCTTTCAAAGATGTATGCTGGCTATATTCTCTGACTTTTGTGAAAAGATTGTTGAGGTTTTCATGGATGACTTCTCCGTTTACGGGTCTTCTTTTGATGATTGCTTCGGCAACCTTGATCGAGTGTTGCAGAGATGTAAAGATACCAATCTTGTCTTGAATTGGGAGAAGTGCCACTTTATGGTTAATGAAGGCATCGTCTTAGGACATAAAATTTCTGAAAGAGGTATTGAAGTCGATAAGGCTAAGGTTGATGCAATCGAGAAAATGCCATGCCCCACAGATATCAAAGGTATAAGAAGTTTCCTTGGTCATGCTGGTTCCTATAGAAGGTTCATTAAAGACTTCTATAAGATTTCTAGGCCTCTTACCAATCTCTTGCAAAAGGATATTCCTTTTGTTTTTGACGATCATTGTGAGGAAGCCTTCGAAATACTTAAGAAGGCCTTGATAACTGCACCTATTGTTCAACCACCTGATTGGAACTTACCTTTTGAAATCATGTGTGATACTAGTGATTATGCTGTTGGCGCTGTTCTAGGACAAAGAGTTGATAAGAAGTTGAATGTTATTCACTATGCTAGTAAAACTCTAGACAGTGCCCAGAGAAACTATGCTACTACGGAAAAGGAATTTTTAGCAGTCATGTTTGCATGTGAAAAGTTCAGATCTTACATAGTTGATTCCAAAGTCACTATTCACACTGATCACATTGCTATTAAGTACCTCATGGAAAAGAAAGACGCTAAACCTAGACTTATCGGATGGGTTCTCTTGCTATAAGAATTTGATTTGCATGTTGTCGATAGGAAGGATGCTGAGAACCCCGTGGCAGATAACTTGTCTAGGTTGGAGAATGTTCTTGATGACCCACAACCTATTGATGATAGCTTTCCTGATGAGCAATTGAATATCATCAATACTTCACGTAGTACACCGTGGTATGCTGATTATGCAAACTATATCGTTGCCAAATATATACCACCTAGTTTCACTTACTAGCAAAAGAAGAAATTCTTCTTTGATTTGAGACATTACTTTTGGGATGATCCTCACCTTTATAAGGAAGGAGCAGATGGTGTTATTAGACGCTGTGTACCTGAACATGAACAGGGACAGATCCTACAGAAGTGTCACTCCGAGGCCTACGGAGGACACCATGCGGGAGATAGAACTGCACACAAGGTATTGCAATGAGTTTTCTATTGGCCCACTCTCTTCAAGGATGCCCGTAAGTTTGTCTTGTCTTGTGACGAATGTCAAAGAATAGGTAATATCGGTAAACGTCGGGAAATACCTATGAATTATTCACTTGTCATTGAACCATTTGATGTTTGGGGCTTTGATTATATGGGACCTTTTCCAAAATCCAACGGGTATACTCATACCCTAGTTGCCGTTGATTACATTACTAAATGGGTAGAAGCTACCCCGACTAGTAGTGCTAATCACAACACCTCTATCAGGATGCTTAAAGAAGTTATTTTCCCTAGATTTGGAGTCCCTAGATATCTAATGACCGACGGTGGTTCACATTTCATTCATGGTGCTTTCCGTAAAATGCTCGCTAAGTACGATGTTAATCATAGAATTGCATCTCCCTATCACCCTCAGTCCAGTGGTCAATTAGATCTAAGCAATAGAGAGATTAAACTAATTCTGCAAAACACTGTCAATAGGTCTAGGAAGAATTGGTCTAAGAAGCTTGATGATGCACTGTGGGCTTTTAGAACTGCTTATAAGAATCCCATGGGCATGTCTCCGTACAAAATGGTTTACGGTAAAGCATGTCATTTACCTCTTGAGCTAGAGCATAAGGCTTATTGGGCAATCAAAGAGCTCAACTTTGATTTCAAACTTGCTGGTGAGAAGAGGTTATTTGACATTAGCTCGCTTGATGAATGGAGAGCTCAGGCATATGAAAATGCCAAGTTGTTTAAAGAAAAGGTTAAGAGGTGGCATGATAAAAGGATACAAAAACGTGAGTTCAATGTAGGTGATTATGTCTTGCTATATAATTCTCGTTTAAGATTTTTTGCAGGCAAGCTTCTCTCTAAATGGGAAGGTCCTTATGTTGTTGAGGAAGTATATCATTCCGGTGCCATCAAGATCAACAACACGAAAGGTAATTTTCCAAGAGTGGTAAATGGGAAAAGAATCAAGCATTATATCCCAGGAAGTCCCATAAATGTTGAAAGCAATATTATCAATACCATAACTCCGCAGGAGTACATAAGGGATATTTATCAGCCTGTTTCAGACTCTAAAAACGAAGAGGTATGTGATTCGGTAAGTAAATCGACTCCAAAACTTTTCCAGTAGGATTTTTTCTCCATTTTTTTAGAAAAATAGAAAAATTTAAAGTAGTCCGGAAAGCGCACGAGGAGGCGACAAGCCTGCCAGGCGCGGGCCACCCCCTGGCCGCGCTTGGGGGGCTTGTGACCACCTCGTGTGCCTCCCGGACTCCCTTTTCTTGCGGAGTACTCCTTCTGGTCAGGAAAAAATCATTATATATTCTCCCGAAAGGTCTGAACCTCGTATCACGCAATTTTCCTCTGTTTTTGTTTCGAGCCTGTTTCTGCCGCAGATTTAGGGCAAGATGTCTTCTCAAGATTCAGATGGGGAGAGCTATGTGGCCGATTACCTTGCTAATCCCAAGGTCTATGGGGACTTGGATCACTATGGTTGGACCACTGATGAGGAAGAAGATTATGATCCCAAGGGGAAGGAAAGAACAAGTTCCGATGAAGAGGAGGCTCCTCTACCCCCACCTGGAGACACACATGTGGAGTTCAAGAAGTCGAGCCTCCCTGAATCAAGGAAGAAGCCTAAGATTTTGTTTATCCCTTCTCGTCTTTTGCAGGAGAGTAAGCAAGAATTATGCCAAAGGGTGTTGAGCCTTGAAGAGGAAATTAATGATCTGAAGGAGCAGAATTTTATGCTCAAGAGGAAATAAAACAAGTTCAAGACCTCTGTAACAACTCCACCACCATCTCCATCGAAGGAAGACAACTAAGCATGGGTATGGGCAATCCCCTTGGCTTGTGCCAAGCTTGGGGGAGTTGCCCCGGTATCGTATCACCATCACATCTTTTGCCTTTACCTTTTCTTAGTTCGATTCTTTTTGGTTTTATCTTTCTCTAGTAGAATAAAGTTCTTAGTGTTTTAGGCTTGAGTTTTGATTTGTGTCACCCCCGATGTATTCGAGCTCGTGAGCCATATAATAAAGAGTGTCTTAGTTAAGGGCCTTTCTTCATGCCATGATCTAAACAAAAGAATGATAAAAGAACATAAGCATGAAAGATCATGTAATGATCTTATGAGAAGTGGTAGCTTCATATATAAAAAGAATGAATGATGATTGAAACTTGTCGAGGGTGGACAAACATGGACCTTGATCATTGTTGCAATTAATAGGAAGTGATAAAGAAGGAGAGGTTCACATATAAATATATCATCTTGGACACCATTTATGATTGTGAACACTCACTAAACTATTTCATGCTTAGAAGTAGATGTTGGACAAGGAAGACAACATAATGAATTATGCATGCTTGGTTCCGAATAATGATTATATGACTAGAGATCCCTTAGCATGTGACGATTGCTTCCACCTCATATGAGCCAAAACTCCCGCACCAAGTAGAGATACTACTTGTGCATCCATAAACCTTCAACCCAGTTTTCCCATGAGAGTCCACCATACCTACCTATGGATTGAATAAGATCCCTCAAGTAAGTTGTCATCGGTGCAAGCAATAAAATTGCTCCCTAAATATGTATGATCTATTAGTGTGTGAAAATAAGCTTTGTACGAACCTGTGATGAGGAAGACATAAAAGCGACAGACTGCATAATAAAGTTCTTTATCACACGAGGCAATATAAAGTGACGTTCCTTCACACTAAGAGGACACACATCCAAACCTCAAAAGTGCATGACAACCTCTACTTCCCTCTGCGAAGGGCCTATCTTGTATCTTTAATTTTTGTCCCTGAAAGAGTCATGGTGATCTACACCAATTCCTTATTTCGTCTTTATCTTGGCTAACGTCATATGCTAGGGAAATATCTATATTCATATGTCAACTTGGAAGTAAGTATACATGAATTATTATTGTTGACATTACCCTTGAGGTAAGCAGTTGGGAGGCAAAACTATAAGCCCCTATCTTTCCGTGTGTCCGACTGAAACTTTGATCTCATGAGTACCATGTGAGTTGTAGCAATTGTAGAAGACGAAAGGATGATTGAGTATGTGGATTTGCTTTACAAGCTCTTATTTGACTCTTTCCGATGTTATGATAAATTGCAATTGCTTCAATGACTATAGGCTATTGGTTGTTAATTCTCAATAAGGTTCTTGATCCTTACTTTACTTTGTGAAGGAATTATCACTTTAGCATGAGAGATTATATGATGGTATTACTGTTCTGACTATGACCATGATGCCTGCATGTCCATATCTTGTTTTGTCGACACCTCTCTCTCTAAACATGTGAGCATATTTAATGATCTCGGCTTTCGCTTGAGGACAAGCGAGGTCTAAGCTTGGGGGAGTTGATACGTCCATTTTGCATAATGCTTTTATGTTGATATTTATCGCTTTATGGGTTGTTATTACACTTCACGGTACAATACTTATGCCTTTTCGCTCTTATTTTGCAAGGTTTACATGAAGAGGGAGAATGCCGGCAGCTGGAATTCTGGCCGGAAAAAGGAGCGAGTTTGAGATACCTATTCTGCGCAACTCCAAAAGTCGTGAAAATCAACGAGGATTTATTTTGGAATTTATAAAAAATACTGGGCCGAAGAAGTACTAGAGGGGAGCTAGCAGGAGGCCACAAGCCTGGTAGGCGCGGCCTCCCCCTGGCCGCGCCTAGGGGCTTGTGGGCTCCCTGTTGGCCCTCTGCCCCCCTATTTTGCTATAAGGAGGGTTTCGTTCTAGAAAAAATAAAGAGGAGGCTTTCGGGAGGAATCGCCGCCGCCACGAGGCGGAACTTGAGAAGAACTAATCTAGAGCTCCGGCACGGTCGTCCTGCCGGGGAAACTTCCCTCCCGGAGGGGGAAATCGTCGCCATTGTCATCACGAACACTCCTCTCATCGGAGGGGACTTATCACCATCAACATCTTCATTAGCACCATCTCATCTCCAAACCCTAGTTCATCTCTTGTAACCAATCTCCATCTCGCGACTCCGATTGGTACCTGTAAGGTTGCTAGTAGTGTTAATTACTCTTTGTAGTTGATGCTAGTTGGATTACTCGGTGGAAGATTATATGTTCAGATCCTTGATGCTATTCAATACATCTCTGGTCATGAACATAATTATGCTTTGTGAGTAGTTACTTTTGTTCGTGAGGACATGGGATAAGTCATGCTATAAGTAGTCATGTGAATTTGGTATTCGTTCGATATTTTGATGCGTTGTATGCTGTTTTTTCTCTAGTGGTGTTATGTCAATGTCGACTACATAATACTTCACCATTATTTTGGCCTAGAGGAAGGCATTGGGAAGTAGTAAGTAGATGATGGGTTGCTAGAGTGACAGAAGCTTAAACCCTAGTTTATGCATTGCTTCGTAAGGGACTGATTTGGATCCACTAGTTTAATGCTATGGTTAGACTTTGTCTTAATTCTTCTTTCGTAGTTGCGGATGCTTGTGAGAGGGGTTAATCATAAGTGGGATGTTTGTCCAAGTAAGGGCAGTACCCAAGCACCGGTCCACCCACATATCAAACTATCAAAGTAGCGAACGCGAATCATATGAACATGATGATAACTAGCTTGACAGAATTTCCCGTGTGTCCTCGGGAGCGCTTTACCTCCTATAGGAGTTTGTCCAGGCTTGTCCCTTGCTACAAAAGGGATTGGGACACTATGCTGCACCGTGGTTACTTTTGTTACTTGCTACTTGCTACGAATCATCTTGTCACACAACTACTTGTTACCGATAATTTCAGTACTTGCACAGATTACCTTGCTGAAAACCACTTGTCAGATCCTTCTGCTCCTCGTTGGGTTCGACACTCTTACTTATCAAAAGGACTACGATAGATCCCCTATACTTGTGGGTCATCAAGTGCCCTCACGCGCCGGAGGAGGAGACGAAGAAGAAGGTAGAGTGCACTGACGCGTCGGAGGAGCCGAAGTGCCCTGATCATTCGCCGGAGGAGGATGAGGAGTGCTCTGAGCAGTCGCCGGAGGAGGATGAGGAGTGCCCTGATCACGCGCCAGAGGAGGAGGAGGAGGCGTCCAGTTCTGAAGCTTGATGTACTCCTTCGTCCATAGACATGTACTCCTCAAAGCATGAACCAGCTTATTCTCATCTTCACCTATAGGGTGGTCAAGCTCGAGTTGCTCAAAATCCTCCTTTAATTCATCCACCATCAGAATAGGATAGCCACGTGGAATTGGACGGCAGTGAAAAGTTCCGTTGGATTGAGTACGTGCAACAACGCCGATAGCAGCCTTGAAAGTGAGCTTCCTGCATTTCGTCAAAAGCTCGCAAGGTTGAGACTCCGTGATAGTATCCACGGGGTAGCTAGGAGCTGTGAAGTCATGCTGAACGAGCTCCGTGGAAGCCACGCTGCTTCTCTGCTGAGATGGAGGGGTAAATTCTGTGGTAGTTTCGTGCCGCTGAGATGGTTGGTCGACAGCTCGCTGACTCTGAAGTTCCTCTAGAATTTGTAGTCTTGCATTGATCTTCTGCATGTCGCTCAGCTCCGCTTTCCTCTTTCTCGCTCGGCTTCTGTAACCGGCTGCGTCGGGAAACCCAACCTTCGACGGAATGGAGCCTGGTGTGCCTCGTGTTCGTCCAGGGTGCTCAGCATTCCCTAGGGCCTTAGTCAGCTCGTCCTTCTCTCTTTCAGGAAAGAACGCCCCTTCCTGCGTTGCGGTGATACACTGCTGAAGCTTGTTGATGGATGTTGCAAGTTGCTCGTCGGTCCAACGACACTCCCCTGTTTCAGGGTCCAAAGTTCCCCCAACTCCGAAGAACCAATTCCTTGAACGGTCGGGCCAGTTCCATGTCTGTGGTTGGACCCCTTTAGCAATCAGGTCATTCTCAGCTTTGTCCCACAACGGACGGCCTTTGAGGTAGCCACCTGACCCCGCGTGATGGTGATACTGCTTCTTTGCAGCATTGTTCTTGTTTCTCTCTGATATTTCCTTACTCTTGTCCGATGACTTGTAGGCCAAAAATGCGGGCCAGTGATCTCTCATCTTCTCAAATCGGCCGACGAATTCTGGAGTCTTCCCTTTGTCGACATACTTTGATTTCAACTCTTTCTTCCACCTCCTGAATAATTCTGCCATCTTCTTAAGAGCACACGCCTTGACCACTGGCTCCATAATTATTCGGATCCTCCTCTGGCGGTAGGTGAAATTTTCCTTCAACGCGGTCCAAAGATCATCTTTCATCCTATCGGTGATGACATAATCACCTTCAGTTACGTTGTCACCCTTAGGCTTATTCCATTGCTTGACGCTGATCGGGATGTTGTCCTTGACAATAGCTCTGCACTGAGCAGAAAATGTGTCCCTGGTCCGCTTGGGTTCAATCGGTAGGCCATCGCTCGACGGTTTTGTGATCGTGAACTTTTGATCCTTGCCCAAATTTCTCGTCGGGCCTCATCTCGTTACCGAAGTTTGGCCAGATCCGGACTTTTCAATAGCTCCCTCCTCCATTCGGTCACCGGAGCCGTCATCATGGTCTCCTTCCTCCGGGATACGGTAGTCACCGAAGCCATCATGATAATGTCCTTCCTCCTCCATTGTTCGATCACCGAAGCCATCATGATAATGTCCTTCCTCCAGGATTCGGTACTCACCGATGTCGCTGAGCAAAAATTCAACATTACTACCGTCGGCGTGGATTATATCCCCCAAAATTTCTTCTTTTTCCATGTCTCTTGGAATATCCATTATTTCTGCAAATATTACAAAGTGGGGGAAGCCATTTATACATAATCCCAAATATTAACATAAATACTTAATTTGTAACTTAATCTAATCTAAATATTTTTATAATTTTTATAATTTTACTTGCTATTGAAACTGAATCTAATCAAAATATTTTTATAACTTGTGTCACATTGGGGAGTTCAAAAATGTACCAAAAATATTCTAATATGACTGTAATACACACATATGGATTCGCAATTAGACTACGTCTTCTCACACACATGGATTCGCAACTAGGGAGATGGAGAGATCGATGGACGTGCTACCGGTGCGTCGACGGGCGACGACGGCGGGCTTCGGAACGACGACGGGCGATGGGGGACGACGACGACGATAATGGGCTCGGGGGCTACAGCAACGACGGCAACGGCGACGACGGGCGACGACGACGACGGCGATGGGCTCGGGGGCGACGGCGGCGGCGATGGGCTCGGGGACAATGACGAAGGCGATGGGCTCGGGGACGACGGCGACGACGATGTGCTCGGGGGCGACGGAGACGGCGACGACGACGAGCTCGGGAGCGACGGCGGCGGCGATGGGCTTGGGGCGATGACGGGCTCGTGAGCAACAGCAACGACGACGACGGGCTCGTGGAGGAGGCGCGGGCCGGCGGCGACGGGCTCGGGTGCGACGACGACGAAGAGAGAACAGGGGGGAATGGAAGTTGGTGGAAATTTCGACAACTCCCGCAATATACGAACACCTTTGTTCCGGTTGGTGGCTCAAACCGGGACCAAAGCATACCTTTAGTCCAGGGTTGTTACACCAACTCGGACTAACGGTAAATTTCGACAACTCCTGCACTATATGTGAAACCTTTGTTTTCGGTTGGTGGCATCAACCGGGACCAAAGCCGCACTTCCGTTGGCCCAAAAGGGCGGGAAGAAGAGTACTTTCGTACCGATCGGTGACTAGAACCGGGACAAAAGGTTCGTCGGGCCATTTGATATTTTTCATACATTTACTGATTTTTGTTTTGAGCTAAATGACCCTTAATTTGAAAAGAACTACAAATGAACTCTGAAAATGTTGAAAGTTGGCATGGTATAATCATTTCACGCACATAGCATGTGCTAAAAAGTTGAGAGGGTTGCGGCAAAAACTGGATGCACATCGTGTACAAAAGAGACAATCTCTTTCGAAGTGTTAGGGTTTCATACGAAAACTCATCTATTACAAAGGGATTTCATTTTTTTGAGCTTATTTGAACTCCAGACTTTGTGTGTGTTCAGAATGCACCATTCAAAGACACGTCATCAATTTTCAACTATTGATGACTTCATTTGGTATTTTTCATGCATTTACTGGTTTTTTAAGCTAAATGACCCTTAAATTGAAAAGCACTACAAATGAACTCTGAAAATGTTGAAAGTTGGCATGGTATCATCATTTCACCCACATAGCATGTGCTAAAAAGTTGAGAGGGTTGCGGCAAAAACCGGATGCACTTCGTGTACAAAACGGACAATCTCTTTCGAAGTATCGCGGTTTCATACAAAAACTCATCTGTTACAAAGAGATTTTATTTTTTTGAACTTATTTGAACTCCAGACTTTTTGTGTGTTCAAAATGCACCATTCAAAGACACATCATCAATTTTCAACTATTTCTGACTTCATTTGGTATTTTTAATGCATTTACTGATTTTTTGAGCTAAATGACCTTTAAATTGAAAAGCACTACAAATGAACTCTAAAAATGTTGAAAGTTGGCATGGTATCATGATTTCACCCACATAGCATGTGCGAAAAAGTTGAGAGGGTTGCGGCAAAAACTGGATGCACTTCGTGTACAAAACGGACAATCTCTTTCGAAGTATCAGGATTTCATACGCAAACTCATTTGTTACAAAGGGATTTCATTTTTTTTAACTTATTTGAACTCCAGACTTTTTGTGTGTTCAAAATGCACCATTCAAAGCAACATCATCAATTTTCAACTATTCAATTGCACCATTCAAAGCCACATCGCGGATGAAAAGCACTACGAAAACTCATCTGTTACAAAGGGCATTTCATTTCTTCACTTTTTCTTCGCTTGTGTTCCTTGCTTATTGCACTGTAACCATGGATAATCTTCATCATTTAACAAGGTGCTTGGGTCATCCTTGACTTTGAAGCGAGGAATTTCATGAAACTTTTCATAATCTTCAGACATGTCTGTCTTGCCCTCGAATCCCACGATGTCTCTTTTTCCTGAAAGAACTATGTGGCGCTTTGGCTCATCGTATGACGTATTAGTTTCCTTATATTTTATTCTTCTCAGTTTGGTAGACATGTCCTTCATATAGAGAACCTGCGCCACATCATTGGCTAGGACGAATGGTTCCTTTTTGTGCGCAAGATTGTTTAGATCCACTGTTGTCATTCTGTACTGTGGGTCTATATGTACCCCGCCTCCTCACAGATTGACCCATTTGCAATGAAACAAAGGGACCTTCAAATCATGTCCATAGTCAAGTTCCCATATGTCCACTATGTAACCATAATATGTGTCCTTTCCCCTATTGGTTGATGCATCAAAGCGGACAACACTGTTTTGGTTGGTGCTCTTTTGATCTTGGGTGATCATTGATACGTCTCAAACGTATCTATAAATTTTGATGGTTTCACATTGTTATCTTCTATTCTTTGGTTGTTTTATGTACCTTTTATATCTTTTTTGGGACTAACTTATTAATTCAGTGCCAAGTGCCAGCTCTTGTTTTTTCCGTGTTTTTGACTCTTTTCAGATCTGATTTTGGAACGGAGTCCAAACGGAAGAAAAACCCCGAAATGATTTTTTCCCGAACGGAAGAAGACCAGGGGGCTTTTGGGCCAAGCCAGGTGGGCTCGAGGGAGCCCACAAGCCCCCACTCCGCCACCAGGGGGAGGCGGCGGTGGGCAGGCTTGTGGCCTCCCTGGCCGCCCCCTGACCTAGGTCTTTGGCCTATAAATTCCCAAATATTCCGCAAAAAAT
Organism: Hordeum vulgare subsp. vulgare; assembly: GCF_904849725.1. Taxonomy (NCBI): domain Eukaryota; kingdom Viridiplantae; phylum Streptophyta; class Magnoliopsida; order Poales; family Poaceae; genus Hordeum; species Hordeum vulgare. Next base: position 521,947,840 of record NC_058521.1, read on the forward strand.
CAGAGGAGCCTCGAAAATACTTTTCCGTCGCCGCAAGCTTCCGTTCTGCGAGATCTCATCTGGAGACCCTTCCCGGCACCCTGCCAGAGGGGACTTTGGAGTTGGAGGGCTTCTTCATCATCATCATCGCCCCTCCAATGACTCGTGAGTAGTTCACTTCAGACCTACGGGTCCGTAGTTAGTAGCTAGATGGCTTCTTCTCTCTCTTGGATCTTCAATACAAAGTTCTCCATGATCTTCATGGAGATCTATCCGATGTAATCTTCTTTGGTGGTGTGTTTGTCGAGATCCGATGAATTGTGGATTTGTGATCAGATTATCTATGATATATATTTGAGTCTTTGCTGATTTCTTATATGCATGATTTGATATCCTTGTAAGTCTCTCCGAGTCGTGGGTTTTGTTTGGCCAAATAGATCTATGATTCTTGCAATGGGAGAAGTGCTTGGTTTTGGGTTCTGCCATGTGGTGACCTTTCCCAGTGACAGTAGGGGCAGCAAGGCACACATCAAGTAGTTGCCATCAAGGGTAAAAAGATGGGGTTTTATCATTGGTTTGAGATTATCCCTCTACATCATGTCATCTTGCTTAAGGCGTTACTCTGTTCTTATGGACCTAATACACTAGATGCATGCTGGATAGCGGTCGACGTGTGGAGTAATAGTAGTAGATGCAGAAAGTATCGGTCTACTTGTTTCGGACGTGATGCCTATAGAAATAATCATTACATAGATATCGTCACGACTTTGCGCGGTTCTATCAATTGCTCGACAGTAATTTGTTCACCCACCGTCTACTTGCTTTTATGAGAGAAGCTATTAGTAAACACTACGGCCCCCGGGTCTATTCACATCCATCGTTTACACCTCCACTTTTACTTTGCTTTGTTACTTTGTTGCTTTCAGTTCTCACTTGGCAAACAATCTATAAGGGATTGACAACCCCTTCATAGCGTTGGGTGCAAGCTTTTGTGTTTGTGCAGGATCTTGAGATACTCTTCCGCCGGATTGATACCTTGGTTCTCAAACTGAGGGAAATACTTACCGTCGCTGTGCTACATCACCCTTTCAGCTTCGAGGGAACACCAACGCAAGGCTCCAAGGCCACGGGGGAAATCATGTGCATACTTGCCTAGGAAGTCCCTTAAGGCGTAGCCGTAGCTGAAGGATTCCTGGTGCCGTCGACACAACTATTTCCTGGCGCCGTTGCAAGGGATACACAGCAAACATCAGAAGTATTTCTGGCGCCGTTGCCGGGGATCTTTTTGAGGTAGCAATCATGTAAAATGTATTCCCATTTATCTCGTATCCTTGGTAAGTCAATACAGTCGAAGATGGTCCCTTAGCCAACGAGTACAACCCATCAGAAACAGTGTTGTCACACATGAGACGTTTTTGCAACCAACTACCGAAAGTCCTGATGTGTTCAAATGTAATCCAGTCGTCACACTGCTTCGGGTGTATGGAGCTCAGAATATTCTTGTGTTCATCGACATACGGGGTCACCAAGGTAGAATTCTGTAGAACTGTGTAGTGTGCTTGAGACCAAGAATGCCCGTCCATACACATTATTGACTCCGCTCTTAGTGTGCCTTTTCCAGTCAGTCTCCCCTCATACCGCGATTGAGGGAGACCAATCTTCTTAAGGTCAGGAATGAAGTCAACACAAAATCCAATGACATCCTCTGTTTGATGGGCCATGGAGATGCTTCCTTCTGGCTTAGCGCGGTTACGAACATATTGTGTAGAAATACAGGGCCTAGAATGACAATCTCATCGACTAGATGAACTAGGATGTGCATCATGATATTGAAGAAGGATGGTGGGAACACCAACTCGAAACTAACAAGACATTGCACCAAATCACTCCTTAACCTTGGCAGGATTACTGGATCGATCACCTTCTGAGAGATTGCATTGAGGAATGCACATAGCTTCACAATGGCTAATCGAACGTTTTATAGTGCATAAAACCATTATAGTGTGGCATAAAACCCTTTTGAAGCAGGTAGAAGTGAAGGGTTTTATAGTGAGATAATTCCTTCGTATTTCCACAGACAGTACATGGACAATGCATAAAACCATTCTGCTTGTTTGCCTTAGCCGCCTCGAGAAAATTATGCAGGACATTAATATACTCGGAGGTGCGTCGGTCACCGTACATCCATTGACGGTTCATCTGCGTGTGTTATACAATAAAGTGTATTAGAAACTACACAAATCTTGATGAAAATGGAGCTTGGACAAGGAGCTTCTAAAGGAGAAAGCTTAAGTGTGGCTCGGACTTTTCATCGAACACCTCATGTGCATAGGAGGTGAGCTAGAGCACCACAAAGCTCTCCCACGGCCGGCCAAAAAACAGAGTAGTGCACTGCTCTGCTCGCGGGGGTACATGTAGGCCAACCGTTTGTCCCGGTTTGTGGCTGGAACCGGGACCAAAGGACAACCTGAGGTCCCGGTTCCAGCCACAAACTGGGACTACTGGTTGTGGGCTAGGAGCGAGGCACATTGGTCCCGGTTCGTGTCTGGAACTGGGATCGAAGGTGACAAACGAACCGGGACAAATGGCCCACGAGGCCCGACCGGCACCCTGGCCTCACGAATCGGGATCTATGCCCACATGGGCCCCGGTTTGTGAGTGAACCGGGACTAATGGGATTTCATCAAGTGGACCAAAGCCCTCTTTTCTACTAGTGATATATCAATTGGATAACACCATCCAGTATAAGATTATCACCTAGCTAGTACACACACATCTAGCCCACACACACCATACACAACAACACATAAGTCGTGCATGCACGCGATGAAGCAACAACCAGAGCAAGCAGGAAGCACGCGGCAGCAGGACTCACGGCCAAAGGAGTGAGGAGAAGACACAGCCTGCGCTCAGTCGTGCCCCACCGCGTCGGCAGCGGCGTGGCACTCCATGGAGAGATGGAGCGACGACGGGAACTCGACGTGGACGGGGCCGAGCGGGGATCTTGCTCCCCCGTGGCCCATGGCATTGATGTCCTCCTCGCTGTGGCCCTCGCCACCTTCATAACCCAGGTCGAGTCGCCAACCTGTCGCGACCGTGATGAAGCCACCGAGGTGCGGCTAACGAGGACGAGTCCGAGTGCGGCACCTGCTCCCGCGTGTCCATGGCGTTGACGCCCTTCTTGCGGTGGTTTAGCCCACCGACGACGACTCCACGGGGCCCGTCGTGCTAGAGCCGTGGACCGCGTAGATTGAGCCCATGAGTACGCCGAAGAGCAGGCGGAGTTCGAGCGTCCCACCCGTGTTGCCGGGAAATCCCTATTCGCCGCTCGTTGCGTCTAAATGTCTAGGCTTCGCACACGGGCTCCCACCTAGCGTTTCGTAATGGGCCGACCCATTTACATGCCAACAGCTCCGGTATTGGGAACCTTCTAGAGATTTCCCGTCGGTTGTTTCCGGTTTTGGGAACTTTCTAGAAGATTCCCTGAACCGGTTTTTCTTTTTTTTGTTTTCTTTTTTCTTTATTCTTTTTTCTTTATTTTTTTGTGTTTGTGTTTTAAAAATATTCTGGATTTTATAAAATGTTCCGAAATTTGAAAAAGTGTTTCGGAATTTGAAAAATGTTCCAGAATTTTAAAAATGTTCAGAAATTTTAAAAATGTTCCATAATTCAAAAAATGTTCCGGAATTTTAAAAAATATTCCGAAATCTGAAAAAATATTATGATATTTTTATTAAAATGTTTCGAATTTTTCAAAAGAAATGTTCCGAAATTTGAAAAAGGTTCGAAAATTTGAAAAATGTTCCAGAATTTGGAAAAATGTTCCTGAATTTGAAAAAATGTTTCGAAATATTAAAAATGTTCAGAAATTTGAAAAATGTTCCAGAATTTGAATTTTTTTCCAGAATTTAAAAAAATTTCAGGAATTTTTAAAAATGTTCAGAATTCGAAAAAATGTTCCGGAATTTTAAAAAATGTTTCAGAATTCGAAAAAATGTTCCGGAATTTTAAAAAATGTTCCAAATATGAAAAAATGTTCTGGAATTTTATAAAAATATTCTGATATTTTTACTGAAATGTTTCAGATTTTTCAACTGCTGATCTCTAACTTTTTTTTATGGTTTCACTTTCGCTGCTGGTGGCTAACTTGGGCCGGTCCAGTCGGGACGACCCCCTGTGTGTCCGCTCAGCAGTTGCCGCAACGAGCGGCGCATAGGAGGTCCCGTGTTGCCGTGCTCCGCTCGTCGAAATCGGTGTGTCACGGACATGGCCCCTTTCGCTGTTGTTGGCAACCAAGATGAAGGTGCGGCCGTCGAGGGCATGGCCAGGGAAAAACTACGTGGCACTCGGTGTAGAGCAAACAAACAAGAAGTACACAAGAAAAAAGAACATAACAAGGAGATATTTATAGGCAAGCAAAGAAGAAACCAGAACACAAACATGTGCAAACGTGGAGCTTCAAGCATGCAACGTCGACATATGCACGTATGCATAAGACATGCAGCATGACACACAGTCAACACGTTTTCCTCTCATGAGACAAAGTCAACCATTTAGTCAACCTACATAAGAGAAATGAGACAAAACCAGCCAATCCAATCACGCTATTTTTTCAAATTACACAAACAAAGCCCATACACCAGCCCATGCAAACTGATTATATTTTAAGGATGGAGAGCAATCACGAGCTCATGGAAACCCATCGGTCACACGTGTCACTCAATCAACAGGGTAAAAAAATCCATAAAAACCCAGGAAATGAAACCCTTGCGGGTTTACTATTCTTAGTATGAGAGACAAATAGAGTTAGAAAAGAGATTTATATTAGGTTTAGATTTAGATTAGACTAAGATTTATATTTATATAATATTCAGATATATAGTTGAGATTTTCTCTACTACTCCATAAAAGTTAGACCATCTTATATTTGTGAACAGCAGGGGCAGGTGGGAATCCTCTATTACTAAATAGCTATAACCCATTATCTAATTTTTCTACCATGCAACCATGACACACAAGCAAGTATGCATGCAAGATATAAATAACATCTTTTATTACTCTACGCATGCAATGGTGCCACATCATCCATTCGTGCATATTAGTCATAAGTAGTTTTTTGCATTAGAGTTAATCCTTCATATTTTGTTAAAATTTACATTTTAACTATAATTTTCACTTTCTTTTCATATGCTTTGTATTTTATTGTTTTTAAGCTTACATTCGCTTTTCATTAGTTTTTGATTTTTTATAACAACTATTTATCCGTATTTTAGTAATGTTTTCGCATCAACGCGCGAGGCATCATCTAGTTTTAAGTAGTACTAGTGGAGATATCCGGTGATCACACTTTTTACTTAAATATAAATATTCATATTAGCTTCTTTTTTGTATGTGCGCGTGGGGGTACGAATGCCATAAATATAGTCTGTTTAGCACAAACGTGAATAATGATCAGTATATACCTATCAGTATACCATTTATTAGAATCTAACATATTTCCTTATTTACAATTAATATTAAGGACACTGTAATCCATTTCCTAGTTAGTAGAAGTGAAGAGTCCGTAATACCCCTGCAGAATCAGTTTTTTCTTTCAATTTTTGCGTAGGCATTAACTTCAGATTAAGGGAGTGTTCGGAAACACTCCGGCTCCTGACTCCGCGGTGGAGCGGAACGACCCGTAATTTAATTTTTTCGGAGCGGACGTTCTGCCGCTTCTCCGATGGAGCGGAGTTGCTGGAGCAGTCCATCCCCGAACAGGCACTTAGGTAAAAATAATATTAGCCATGAATCCTTTCTTTCCTTCTCTCCTCTACACTCGCAGGTAGTTGCAAGAAATGCCTATATATGTATGCCATCCTACGCGCATTCAGTAAACAAGACAAGAGAAACCAAACGAGTAGCTAGTAGATTAAACTCACGTATGTTGATCATGGACACGAGGGGTACCGCTCTCTGCCTTCTCCTACTGCTTGCGATCTTCTTACCTGGAAATACTACATTTGTTTCAGCGGAGGAGGGTTCGTATCCCCCGCATCCCATTTCACTATGTTCTTGTCATCTTTTCTCATAAATTGGATTATGCTTTCTTTTTTTGCTGCTTTTAGTATGACATGATCGTATGATGTGAGATTATACAAGTTACTTTTTGTTTTTTTGCGAAGAAGAGATTATACAAGCTACTGATCGATGTGTGGACGATCTGTAATATCTGTTCCGTGTCCAGAGCCGGAGGTGTGCAAGTACAGGGCTCCGTTACTGCCGTTCTGCAAATCCTGGAGCTGCAAGCCCGTCTGCAAGCTCGAGGCCGCGATATACCGAGCCCGTCTGCAGGAACACGAGTGTATCAAAGGCGGCATCAAGGGCATCTGCTACTGCCTCTTCTGCAGGAAGCATTGGGAGCTCGACTGAAAACATCCAGCTATATGCACACGGATAGCCTCGCATCCTAGATCATGTCCGTCGTCGATATTTACTTGTCGAGGAATCAATAATTTATTATCTAAAAAGAAATACTACAAGTGTGCAATTTCTTGCTTATCAATACTCCGCGAAATAAAACTACACGATGATCTCTGCCTAACCGAAATGTTTAGAAATAATCCAAAGTTTTTTTTAAGAGGATCATCCCGGCTTGTGCATCATAATGATGCATGCAGCTATTTTATTAACTCAAATACTCCATCCGTTTTAAAATATAAGACCTTTTAGGGATTTTATTATAAGACTATATATGGAGCAAAATGAGTGAATCTATACTTTAAAATATGTCTATGTACATCCGTATGTAGTTTATAGTGCAATCTGTCTTATATTTAGAAACGGAGGGAGTAGGTTTTACGAAAGTTTAAGGTCCATCAAAAGCTCAAAGATAAAGCCCGCAAAAATAAAGCAAAGATACATGCCACATCTGGCAATATAATAATGGACTAGGATGATTAAACACATATCTTATTAGTTTTCCTCCATCCACATCAATTGAAATAGCCCGTGTTGTCGTTTCCCACCGGTTCCACTCAGTAACCAAAAGTTTTCTGGATTACACAAGCGTGAGTAACGACCACATACGGATTCAAGCAATAGCTCTGTAGATGACCTGTAAAAAATTGGTAAAGTTCTTCCTGTTAAATATCATATCGTTTCTGAAGTTGCATATAGCCCAAAACATGGCACATATCCTATTAGAATGTGTCTAGTTGTGCTTACGTCCACTCCATTAAGCCACATCCCAAATAACGTGTTCATACTAACTGGAGGGTTTATGTTGAAGGCTATATGTATAGTATGGCATAGAAGCTTAGCCAATGGACACTCGAGAAAAAACATGTTTAATAGTCTCATTGTGATCACAAAACTAACATCTAGAACTACCCGCTCATCTTCGTTTAACCAAGTTATCTTTCGCCAGGATCACTACTTTGTGAACAAACCACATAAAGATATTAATCCCAAGCGGTACTTTTATTTTCCAAATGTGTGGAGAGGTTGGTATTGGCCCGGCATTAATAAGGTCTGAATCCATGGATTTCACGAAGAAACTACCGCTTGTAGTTAGCTTCCAATGAATTGTGTCTGGTCAGTCAAAAAGTTGAACTTCCATCAACCTACGAACCAAATGGAGCCACGTATTCCATCGTTCTCCTACCAGAGACCTTCTAAATTGAATATTAAGAGGAATTTCAAAAAACTCGTTTAAGAAATTTGTTGACAAACTGAAAAAATGTTCATGTTTTTAAATTTTGTTCTCTAATTAAGAAAAATATATGAGAATTTCAATAATTGTTCTTGGTTTCGAACTTTGTTCACAAATTCACAATATGTTGGTGGTATCTAGAAAATAGTTTGCATTTTACGTCAAAATGTTCGCAATTTCATAAAATGATTGTATATTCAATTTTAGTTACTATTTTTTCATAAAAAAATTCATGCTTTAAAAAATGTACGCGGTTTCAATATTTTGTTCGCAATTTAAAAAATTATTCCCACGTTTCAAATCTCGTTCACATTTTCAAAAAAGCGTACCAATACATATTTTGTTCGCATTTTTAAAAATTGTTCACGATTTTCATAAAATGTTCATGTTTAAAAAAATAGTGTCATTCTGTTCATGATTTTCCTAAAAATGCTTGTGCTTCCAAAAGTGCCAAGGAATTTTAAAAACATATTTTTGAATAACTGCGAAAAATCTATTTCAAACACTTTTCCAGGAATTTCAAAACTGGTTCCTGTAATTCAAAAACTCCCAATTTGTTTTGTAAATATGAACATTTTTTAAACTTCCAAACCAAAGTTTGAAACACGAATATTATTTTGGAAAATTGTGACCAACTTTTTACATGAAAAAATTTGATGAAACTCCCAAATAAATTTGAAAATACGAACATTTGTTTTAAACAGGAACGACCTTTAGAAATTTTTTGAACAAATGTTTAAAACCCAATATTTCTAAACTACGAATACTTTCAGAAAGGCGAACATTTTTTAAACATGCAAAAAAAATTAAATTTGGGAATGAAAATTTTAGTAGGAACATTTATTTAACTTCTGAACAATTTTTGAGTTTGTATTTTTTGTAATTTTAAAGAACAAAAAAGAGAAGAAAAAGGAACTTAAAATATATAGAAAATAATACGAGTAACAGGAAAATGGAAAAGAAAAAGGATAAAAGAATCAGAAAAAATGAAAAAGAAAGAAACTAAAAAAAGGAATAGAAAAAATTAAAATGAAAAAATGAAAAAAGAAACAGAACCCGCCTTTGTGCCAGCATCCAACGCCTGCCCTTGTGCGAACGCCTGATATTTTGACGCAGCGAGCATCCGTTGGGAGCTCCCTGTTCTCTGGCCTGCCCTTTGCGGGTTGATATTTGTTGTAGTGGGGCTCAAATATCACAATCTTGTATTCAGAAGAAGTGTACTTGAAAAAAGCGAAAGACGCAGGAGGAGAGCGAAAGGGGAGCGCTCGCCGCGCCGCGCCGCGCCGGTCGCCTCGTCGGACGCTGCGCCGCGCCGCTCGCTTCGCTGGGCGCCGTGCCGCGACGGTAGCCCCACCCTCCTCCCCTGCGGTGCCCTGGTCCTCCAGGCTGGGACGGGGAGATGGCGAGCTCGAGAGATCCATATGAAGGGGACACGAGATGGCGTGTTTCATTCGCGGCAGACATCGGCTCGCGGTACCTTCGTTTCGCCGACGGCGAGCTACTCCTTCGTCGGGAGACACTCAGGTTAGTACTTCGGGATGAGAAGGGTGAAACTATTGATGCGAGATGCCTTCGGGAAGGGGAAACCCTGGATATCGGTGATGTGGTGGCATTTCCTTGTTTTTTTGCGCGGATTCGGGACCGGTTGCCGGAGATCGGAGCTCCGACGAGGGTGGTCGGGGATGTAGCGTCGGGCTTGACGAGGGGAACGACGGGTGGCCCGACAGATGGGCCCGGTGTGGGTTCGGAGCCCCACAGCGCATCAATGGCGGATGCTCGACACGTGGGAAGTGATCTGGCCGCTCATATTTCTGCGGGGGGTATAAGACCCCGAACCGCACCGCGGCTTGACCTAGAGGAGGCGTTTTCCCACTTCTGGTCGGCGCCGTCGAGAAACCCTAGATCGAGCGAGAGTGACTCCTTTGGCTGGTGGAGAGGGAAAATCGGGGGAGATCCACGCTCCTTCGCGGCGGTGACCGCGTCTCCTTCGCCGATGGGAGATGGAGACCGAGGATTCCGTGGTGGCCGACGGGGGGATCCTGGTCGTGGGGCACGTGCCCCTGGTCCTGCTCCTGGACGGGGCGGCGGTCGTGGTGGTGACCGGAAGTTCTCCTGGAAGCGGGGTGACGGTGGCAACAACAACTCTTCTACATCAAATGTCGCCTCTGGATCTGATGATACCTCGCGCTGGGAGGAGGCTGCGATGGGGAAGCAGACGGCTGAGGGTGGGATCTGGGTTCCCAAGAGCCAGGGGTCCTCTGGATCTGCGGGTGAGGGAACAGAGCGTCAGATCTCCACACCTCTGCGTCGGAATCAAGGTCCCAAACCTAATCAGGTGAACCCTTCCAGTACTCATGATCCATGCCCCATATGCAAGTCTCGAGAACATGCTCCTGCGTTCTGTGCTCAAGCATTCTGTGAGAGATGTGGCCGATTGGGACATCTAGCTTCTGTTTGCTGTGAATTTCTTCCTCGGAGTTGTGTTGCATATATGTGTGCGTTTCAAACTAGGGGGCAGGGGTTTTATTACATACATGATTCATGTTCTGCGAATTTGATGAAAGAGAGATCCAACAATATTGTTGTGAGTATAGTTGAGGGGGAGACATCTACTAGGCAGATGGAGCTAGATTTGAATGATTATCTTGCCACTGGGTGGAGGTGTTCTGCTCATGCCATCGGACCAGGAGTGTTTGTAGTGAGATTTCCTAATCCTAGAGATGTTGCACAAATTTGTTATGTGGGCCGCATTGTACTTAAAACTAGTGGTGCTGTTGTGAATGTTACTAAATGGTCCTCTGCGGTTGGATCTAAGGGAGTGATGGAGGTAGCATGGGTTAAAGTAAGTAATGTGCCTTTGGATAAGAGAAGTGAAAGAAACATGGCTTATGTGGCTTCCTTGATTGGTGTCCCCTTGGAAATTGACTATGCTACCTTACATCGTCCTGCCTCTGCTAGAGTAAAAATTGGTTGCAGGAGTGTGGATGAGATCCCACCTGTGGCTGAGGCTGTTTTGGGGGAACATTTTTATGATTTCTACTTTGAAGTGGATCAGATCCTGGTTAGAGATCCTGATCGTGGTAAATCTATCCTTAGTGCTGGTAAGCACATGGATAAGGAAAAAAATGAGGATGTTGATGATAATAAAAATAAAAAACCTAGAATTGATAATAGTCCCAGGAAATTTGTGGAGGAAAAAAATGAGAATGAGCATTCTGGAGGTAAAAAAGAACAAATCCAGGAATCCCAAGAGAGCATAGAATCTGATGTATCCTTGCATACTTCTCTGTTAATTGATTCTATGGCTATGGAATTCATGGAAGATGAAAAACTTGTAAGTGGTAATATTCCTGATGGTGATATGAACAAAAAAAATGAAATCTCCTGTGAGTGAAACGAAATCCTTTGCTGATGTGGTGAGAATTGCTCCTCAGGTGAATCCTGTTGATGCTGAGAAGGAGGGATGTGATACTGGAAAGGTGGAATATATGGTGGAATCTCCTGACAATGCTGTGGAAGTGGAGGTGATCCCTACTCCTCCTTTGGCTACTGAGGAAAATTTGAGATTCAGTCTTCGTAATGTGCAGAGCAAGATGGAGGATGTGCAGGTGAAGGCTGCTGCTGCTGTCACGAAAAGGAATGCAGAAGGTACACTACATGCTCACAACTCTTTTGATGCTTTGTCCAACGAAGAGATGATGTTAGTTGCTTCTAAGATGGGGGTGATTATTCCTGATAATGATTTTGTTAATATTGATATTATTAGGGAATTGGAGAATTTTAGAAATAATAATGCTAGGGTGGAAAGAGAGGATGTAGTGGAAGGTGAGGAAGATGTTAATAATATGTCTGTGATCAATGCTAATGGGGTAGTGACTCCTTTGGAGTTGGGATGGATGGAAGAAGGTAATTTGGAGGAGGATGATTTTACTGTTGTGAGGTCTAGAAAGAAGAATAGAATTAAGAAACCTGTGGTGATAGCTAGACCTGTTACTAGGAGTCAGAAGAATGGTGCATCCTTGGATCAGAAGAAGGGTGCCCCTAATGATATTCCTAAGAGGGGCCCCAGAGGGGGGAAAAATTCTAAAGATGTTATATGAAAGGGGTCTTTTGGAATTGTAGAGGGGCAGGTAGAAAAGGGATGGCTTCCTGTTTTGCTGATATTATTAAAGATCATTCTCTGGATTTTGTTGGTTTTCAAGAAACCAAGAAAGAAGAGTTTCCTGTCAAGTATCTAAGTAGAGTGGATCCTGGGTTTTTTTTGTTTGGAATTGGTTACCCTCAGTAGGAAGATCTGGAGGTATCCTTTGTGGGGTTAAAAAAGAGAGTCTGGAATTGATTTCGTGGACGCTGGGGAACTTTATGTTGCAGGCTCGTGTTTTTTATGTTAGAAACAAATGCATCTGGGTGCTGGTTGTGGTATATGGTGCGGTGCATGATGATCGTAAAAACGATTTCCTGGATGAAATGCTTTCCACCTGTAGTAACATTGATGTCCCTTACATCATTGGGGGAGACTTTAATATCATTAGAGGGGTGCAGGAGAAGAATAAAAAGCATGGCAATCTTAAGTTTGTGGCAAAATTTAATGATGTTATCAACTCCCTGGGCCTAAGAGAGATTGATATGGGAGGAGGGAAGTATACATGGACTAATAAACAACGTCACCCTACTTTGGAAAAATTAGATAGGGTTTTGATGAGTTTTAATTGGGAAGATATGTATCCTTTGGTTTATGTTCGTAAGCTGGTGAGGGAGGTGTCTGATCATAATCCTTTGCTGTTATCTACTGGAATGGAGGTGAGAAGTGCTCAGGGGCAGAGAGATTTTAGATTTGAGCTATCTTGGCTTAAGAATGAGGAATTTTTTCCTAAGGCCAAGAGTATCTGGGATCAGGCTGTTAGGGCAGAGGATCCTATTGATATTCTCAATATTAAACTGAAACGTATCAAGAAATACTTTAAAGGGTGGGGATCAAACATATTTGGTCATAGTAGGAAAAGAAAAGATGAGATTAAAAAAGAGTTGGAATATATTGAAAAGATGGAAGAGATTGGACCTTTGGAGCCTGAGATTTATGAGCAAAGAACTACATTATATGCTGAATATAATGAGATTCTTTATAATGATGAGATTTTTTGGCTCCAGCAATCTAGTGAGCGATGGTTGTTAAAAGGGGATCGTAATACAACTTTTTTTCATAGAGTGGCTAATGGTAGAAAAAGGAAAAATATTATACATTCTTTGGTTAATGGAGATGTGGTGATTGAGGGGACGCAAAATCTTTTGAGACATGCTACAGACTTTTACAAAGAGCTATTTGGTCCTGCGGATGGGAACATGTTCCACCTGGACCCTGATACTTGGTCCAGTGGGGAGAAAATTGGTATGGAAGATAATGAATTTATCACTGGTAAATTTACGGAGGAGGAGGTGAAGAAAGCCTTGTTTTCTATGGAAATGTAATAAAGCTCCAGGTCCAGATAATATTCCTGTTGAATTTTATAAACACTGTTGGGAGTTTGTTAAAAAAGATCTAATGAGACTATTTGATGCGTTCCATAATAATTCGTTAGATGTGGCTCGTTTGAACTATGGGGTAATTACCCTGCTTCCTAAATTGGATGGAGCTAAAAAGATCCAACAATACAGACCTATTTGTCTGCTTCGTTGTCCATATAAGCTGATTACTAAGGTTCTAAATGACAGGGTGGCTCTTTACTCTGATGTGCTCATTAGTAGACATCAAAATGCTTTTATTAAACATAGAAATATTATGGATGGTATCCTTACCTTGCATGAGGTTTTACATCATACTCAGAGGAAGAAGAAATGTGATGTAGTCCTAAAACTGGATTTTGAAAAAGCTTACGATAAGATTAACTGGAAGTTCCTTTTGGAATGTCATAAGAACAGGGGTTTTGGAGAAACTTGGTGTGGTTGGATTAAAAAAAATTATATGAGGGCACAGTCTGTATCAAGTTGAATAATGAGAAAGGCCCATACTTCCAAAGTCATAAAGGGGTCAGACAAGGTGATCCTTTCTCCCCCTTTTTGTTCAATATTGCTGTGGAGGCCCTGTCTAAGATGGTAAGAAATGCTCAGAAGGAGAAATTGATTACAGGTCTGGCCTCTGACCTGGTTGAAGATGGTGTGGCTATTCTGCAGTATGCAGATGATACTGTTATTTGTTTTGAACATGATATCACTGCTGCTGTTAATATGAAACTCTTGCTATATATTTTTGAGATGATGTCAGGTTTGAAAATCAATTTTGAGAAAAGTGAGGTGTTCTGTGTAGGTGGGGATGCCATTATTATGAATACTTATGCTGACATGTTTAACTGTCAGATAGGTCATTTCCCTATGAAATATCTAGGAGTCCCTGTTAGTGGATCCAATCTCAGGAGTATTGACTGGTTGTTTTTAGATGAGAAGTTTCGTAAATGTTGTGAAGCCTGGATTGGGAATGCAGCATCTTCGGGGGGGCAGGTTGATCCTGATGAATTCATCTTTAACTAGCATAGTGTATTACTATATGGCTATGTTTATGCTTCCTAAGATGGCGATATATAAACTGGATAAGCACAGGAAGAAATTTTTTTGGCGGGAATTTGAGGGAAACAAGAGATATCATCTTGTTAGGTGGGATCGTATTTGTAGGTCCAAGAAAAAAGGGGGCCTCGGGGTGAAAGACTTACATAAGCAGAATGTGAGCTTGTTAGTCAAATGGTGGTGGAAGCTAGAGACACAACAAGGGTTGTGGCAAGATGTGATTAAGGCTAAGTACTTTAGGAGAGTTGATGTGACATCTATCTCCAACAAGTTTTCCGATTCTCCTATTTGGAAGGCTATTATGAAAGTTAAGCCGCATTATATGGCTGGTAGAGAGGTGATTTTGAGATCTGGTAATGTGACTAGATTGTGGCATGATTCAGTGAATGATACTCCTCCCTTAAAAAATGTGTATTCGGAATTGTTTTATATTTGTAATAATCAGGATATTACCGTGAGGGATTATAAAGCCTGGGAGGGAGGTGATCTGTTTAGGAGACAACTGACACCTATTATGGCGGGCCAATTGGCAGAGCTGAATGCGGTGGTAGATCAGTGGGTTTTAAGTGATGATCCGGACCAGGTTAGATGGAAGTTTGGAAAAAGGTTTTCTACTAAATCTATATATGAGCATTTGGAGAAAAATATTGCTGGTTGTGATTTTCACTGGATCTGGAGTGCAAAAATACCTCTTAAAATTCAAATTTTCCTGTGGCAGCTATTTCAGGATGCTATTCTCACAAGAGATGTGATGAATAGGAGGAAATGGAAAGGTAACCCTAGATGTTCTTTTTGCTCAGAAAGGGAGACTTCACAGCATTTGTGTTTCTCCTGCCCTGTGGCTAGAGTGGTTTGGAGAACAGTAGGGTGTATGCTGGGACCAGTAATGACCCTGATAATTTGTGGCAATTTTATGCTTGGTGTTTTACTTACATGCCGAATGGTGCCAGATTTTATACTTTTGGTTTAGCTGCTGTTTGCTGGGCATTGTGAAACTGCCGCAATAGCACGACGTTTGAGAGGAAAAAGTTGGGGTCTCCTTTTGATGTGGTCTATTCTACTTGTGGATTCCTGACGTATTGGGCAGGACTCCTTACAGGGGATGATAAGCTGGCGATGGAGAGGGGCGCAAAGATGCTGAAGATGAACGCGTCAAATATGCTGAGGATATGCGCGGCCCCAGAAGATGGTTGCTGATGGTTGGAGTTGCTGGCGATTAGTGCTTCTGGTGATGATCTCCCATGTGAGGAGTTATCTCAGGCGTAGACTTGTGTAATGGGCTATTTTGCAACTTGTCTCTTCAAACTTGGTAGTGGTTTTTATGCGTGTTATGGGTGTTCTTGGGTTTTTGCCCTACGATAGACTGCTCGATGATGAGTGTCTATGTATAGGTTTTCCAGAAATGCTCTGAACTCGCACCCCTTTTTCTGGTTTCCTTTTTTGAATGTTAGAGAATTGTATTTCCGTTATGTGAGTAATGGAAAAGGGGTTGTCCGGTTCAAAAAAAAATATTTGTTGCAGTGGGCCTCTACTATAGAACCGAAAATAAGAAGCCCGAAAATAAGAAGCCCGTAAACGGCGAGGTAAACCGGCGCCTCCTCATCCGCCATTCCGTCGAGCAACTCAGACGCGCCGCCGTTTGCTATGCTTCTCCGACCTCGCCCCTTCCTCCTGCAGGTCCTCACGCCCCTTCCCTTCTCCCGCGCCCCCCTCGCCGTCCGCCGCACGCTCTCAGCGCCCGCTGCTGCGGCAGCCGGGGCCGCCCCCCGTGGCGATGCGCCCGCGCCGGCGCGAACCCGCCACAAGAATTCCCGGAAGGCCGAGCCGCCTAGGGTGCCCGCGAATACGGCGCTGTTCTTCCCGCCGGGGGTTGAGCGGGACGCGGACGTGACGGCGGAGATGGTGATTCCGGGGTCGAACATCGTGGTGGGGCCGTACGCCGGGGACGCGAGGGTAAAGGAGGCCGAGTTCATCGGGTGCAGCGCGCACGCGCGGGACTGCCCCAAGGACGACCGCCCCGAGTTTGCCGTCCTCGGCCGCTCCAACGTTGGCAAGTCCTCCCTCATCAATTCACTCACCCGCCGCAAGGAAGCCGCACTCACCTCCAAGAAACCTGGTAATCATCTTCATTCCTTCCTTTGGTTGTAGAGACGGTCTTAGTTTCATTTTGTATGCAGTTATTCAGTGAGTTGCTGGTTTGTGGCACTATCTCTGTAGTGCCCGACATACAAAATGTGTCTGTTTCCCTCTAGAATAGTTGAAATTGCCAAATTAGGTTGGTCTTCATGATTCATGTGTTCGAGTAATTGCTCTAGGCTTGAGATGAAAATGTTATTATGCTGCAGACTTGGTAATGCTTAGGGATGAAAATGGAGTGGAAACTTTCCGCTTTTCTGGAGGAAAAATGAAAACGGAGAGGAAATATGAAAGCGGAAATGGAAATTTGCAAAACGGAAATGGAAATGGAAATTTTAATGCGAAAACGGAAACAAAAACGGAATAGTGTTTTCCGATGGAACATGTGTGGAAATGGAACTTTTCGTTTCCGTGAATATGGAATTTCCCATTTTTACTATAGGCCTACGGCTGCTTTGTAGCCCAATCATCAAATAACACACAATGACACAATGAGCATAATGGATCATATAAGGCCCAACTTATACTACCATATATGTACTCAGCTAGACCCTATACACAATTGTCATGTACTAATACAATACTAGGATATGTTGCTAACATAATCGAATTATTTTATAGACATGTTAGCAATTCATTAATTCTTGTTGTTGTCTGTATTACTCTATGATTCAAGGGGTTTTAAAGTTCTGGTCAACGTCCACTTCTATTTCTGTATCCGCTTTGTATTCGCTCCGTGTCTGTTTTCGGTAGTATCTGTTTCGTATTCATTTCCGGGGTTTCTGTATTCGTTTCCACTTTTACAAAACAATATGAAAACAAATGTGATAGCACTCAGTTCCATCCGTTTCCGCTCCATTTTCATCCCTAGTAATGCTCTGTTTGTGTTATGGGGGTTTTCGACTGTATTATCGGGGTAATTGTGGATTGTAAGTATGGACAGGTTTATCGCCTTATCAATCCGTTTTGCTGAAGGGTGTATTATTTCATTGATTGATCCTATAGCAAATATCCTGGATTTACACTATCCCTTTTCTTCCTTTTTTCGAAAAGGATGGTGAAACCCTGACCTCTGCATCTGGTGATGCATGCAGCCATCTTATTGCAAAAGTTCCTCTCCCAGCCTCTGCACATATTAGGGATGCACACAGCCTTTGAAGTATGGGTACCAGGATCTTTATCTTGACGGGTGGAATAATACACACATTCCTCCACCATGTACCAAACCTGGTATGAAAATAAATAGGGAAAAGCTCCTTTGCATCACGAGTCTATTCTGGGAATTAAACCCGGGTGGGCAGGCTGCACAACTGCATGCCCAACAGCTCAGCCAAGGCTTCATATTTAAATTTATTTTACTGCCACAAACTTGTCCTTTTATTGTTGTTAAATATCATATCTGGGACTGATATCATATGTTTTACAGGGAAGACCCAGACAATTAATCACCATTTGATAAACAAGAGTTGGTACCTTGTGGATTTGCCTGGTTACGGGTATATTCACTTTCTTCACCCGCACTACTAGTTTATTGCAATATATGAAGCTGCAGTTCATTAATTTGAAGGAGCTTAGTTTTCATAATAACATATGGTTAATAAGTAAAAACAAGCTCATGTTCTTCAGGAATTTTGTATTTAGATGCATGTTCTTCCGGAGTTGCATAGCCCCATCCTCTGTTTTTAATTATTCATTTGCATACCTGTTCTTGATGCAATGTTATGTTGAGTTGTGTGTTCATGTGTGATGTAAGTGAATGTCAGTGTATGTATACAAACATAACACCGTGGAAGTTCAATACATTATGTCCTACAAGTTTTCCTGTAGTAAGTTCAATACACAACTGACATCTACCAATTATTTCTACTTCAAACTGCAGACATTGGATAGCATAAGGGATGCCTAAAAAAAGAGCACAAGATATACCACAAGTCTTTTAGATAAATTTCATTTTGCTGAAAGTATGTCTTGGAAGCCCTTCATGTTTTTTTTTGTCAACTCCAGTATTAGATTTAGAGCAGACATAAGCTCTGTCAATTTGTGAACAAGTTGCTCTCTGATTGTAATTTCTGAGGATATAGCGGTTACTAAATAATGCATGAAGCAGCAATCTTTAAATAGGGACTCAAAAGAACCACTAATGTTAATTTTCCATTGTCAAATTTTATATTGTTTTTTCGTACTCATCAGGACATTTTCCCAGCAAGTACTGAACATACTTTAGGATTAGCTGGCCTATGGAGTAAACATTGATCAGATCAAGTTCTTCCTACATGTAGGTTTGCAGCTGCGTCCAAGACAGCTCGAATGGATTGGTCTTCGTTTACAAAGGGGTATTTCTTGAACAGGGACAGTTTGGTCGGTGTACTGCTCCTGGTTGATGCTAGTGTTCCAACTCAACAAATTGACCTTGACTGTGCAAACTGGCTTGGTCGTAACAATGTGAGACAACCTACTATTCAGCTGATATTGTTTCCTATACACTGATTGTCTGTGGATTAAATGTTAAGTAGGAGTAACTTATATCTTCAGGATTGATGATATATGTGCCCTATAATTACACTGATATCCAGCAACTATGTGGCTACTCTATTGTTTTGGTGTCACAGGTAGGGCTAACCTTTGTGTTCACCAAGTGCGACAAAGTAAAGAAAGGCAAAGGGGGTCGGCCTGATGAGAACATCAAAGAGTTCCTGGAAAACATCGGTTCGCTCTATCCAAGGCCTCCTCCATGGATCATGACGAGCAGCACCACAGGACTAGGCCGGGAGGGGCTGCTCCTCCATATGTCGCAGCTGAGGAACTACTGGGACAATGAGGCAACCTAGGTCAGGGTTTCTGATCCTCGAAAAAAAAGGTTCAGGGTTTCTTCAGGCTTGAGATAGCTGCAGCTAGGAGCAGCAGTATACTTACAGAAGAGCAGCACAGACAGATACATCCTGCCTGACGAACTTCAGTTTCTGCTTTCTAGACCTCGGGGTCGGGTCGTGCTTTGCATGGACTTGTGGTTCAGTTTTATTGATTGGCCTCTTGATGTATAGCGGAAGATGATTCACGATACGCAGACTTGATACAGTAACACTGCACCCCTTTAGGTCCATGTTTTGTTGAGTAATATTTGGCTCACCTGCGGAAGTAAAGTCTCGTCCACTTGTTACGATTTCTGAACGCAGTGGGCCGATCTGGAACTGTACATTTATACTCCAAGTATGGCGAAGGCAGCCAAGCCAATTCAATGTACTAGTACTGCACACATTGAATTGCACGGAAATTAATTTGTTGCACGCGCTTTACTGCCCGACAGACTACATGGTCTAGTACGATTGGCCATTAATTTTGATTAAATCCAGATTTCCGGTGGTGGTACCTGTACCGTGATAGTAAGAGTGTGTACATACACGGCGTCCTTTTTGTGGCGCTCTCGTTCGTTTTGAACAGCCGAGACATGAACACAGTGGAGCCGGGCAGGCAGG